>NC_090926.1:942748436-943998436 GCF_040938575.1 Ambystoma mexicanum
AGGCTGCCCCTGCACTGCTGGGTGGTGGGGGTGGTGGGAGAAATGGGTGGGGGCCTGGTGGAGGCTGCCCCTGGTGGCTGGGGGGTGGGGGTGGTGGGAGACATGGGTGGGGCCTGGTGGAGGGTGCCCCTGCACTGCTGGGGGTGGGGGGGGGTGGGAGACATGGGTCTGGGCCTGGTGGAGGCTGCCCCTGGTGGCTGGGGGGTGGGGGTGGTGGGAGACATGGGTGGGGGCCTGGTGGAGGCTGCCCCTGGTTGCTGGGGGGTGGGGGTGCAAGGGGACATGAGTGGGGGCCTGGTGGAGGGTGCCCCTGCACTGCTGGGGGTGGGGGGGGTGGGAGACATGGGTGGGGGCCTGGTGGAGGCTGCCCCTGGTGGCTGGGGGGTGGGGGTGGTGGGAGACATGGGTGGGGGCCTGGTGGAGGCTGCCCCTGCACTGCTGGGGGGTGGGGGTGGTGGGAGACATGGGTGTGGGCCTGGTGGAGGGTGCCCCTGGTTGCTGGGGGTGGGGGTGCAAGGGGACATGAGTGGGGGCCTGGTGGAGGGTTCCCCTGCACTGCTGGGGGGTGGGGGTGGTGGGAGACATGGGTGGGGGCCTGGTGGAGGCTGCCCCTGGTTGCTGGGGGGTGGGGGTGGTGGGAGACATGGGTGGGGGCCTGGTGGAGGGTGCCCCTGGTGGCTGGGGGTTGGGGGTGGTGGGAGACATGGGTTGGACATGGGTGGGGGCCTGGTGGAGGCTGCCCCTGCACTGCTGGGGGGTGGTGGGAGACATGGGTGGGGGCCTGGTGGAGGCTGCCCCTGCACTGCTGGGTGGTGGGGGTGGTGGGAGAAATGGGTGGGGGCCTGGTGGAGGCTGCCCCTGGTGGCTGGGGGGTGGGGGTGGTGGGAGACATGGGTGGGGCCTGGTGGAGGGTGCCCCTGCACTGCTGGGGGTGGGGGGGGTGGGAGACATGGGTCTGGGCCTGGTGGAGGGTGCCCCTGCACTGCTGGGGGTGGGGGGTGTTAGACATGGGTGGGGGCCTGGTGGAGGCTGCCCCTGGTGGCTGGGGGGTGGGGGTGGTGGGAGACATGGGTGGGGGCCTGGTGGAGGCTGCCCCTGGTTGCTGGGGGGTGGGGGTGCAAGGGGACATGAGTGGGGGCCTGGTGGAGGGTGCCCCTGCACTGCTGGGGGTGGGGGGGTGGGAGACATGGGTGGGGGCCTGGTGGAGGCTGCCCCTGGTGGCTGGGGGGTGGGGGTTGTGGGAGACATGGGTGGGGGCCTGGTGGAGGCTGCCCCTGCACTGCTGGGGGTGGGGGTGGTGGGAAACATGGGTGGGGGCCTGGTGGAGGGTGCCCCTGGTTGCTGGGGGGTGGGGGGTGCAAGGGGACATGAGTGGGGGCCTGGTGGAGGGTGCCCCTGCACTGCTGGGGGGTGGGGGTGGTGGGAGACATGGGTGGGGGCCTGGTGGAGGCTGCCCCTGGTTGCTGGGGGGTGGGGGTGCAAGGGGACATGAGTGGGGGCCTGGTGGAGGGTGCCCCTGCACTGCTGGGGGTGGGGGGGGGTGGGAGACATGGGTGGGGGCCTGGTGGAGGCTGCCCCTGGTGGCTGGGGGGTGGGGGTGGTGGGAGACATGGTTGGGGGCCTGGTGGAGGCTGCCCCTGCACTGCTGGGGGGTGGGGGTGGTGGGAGACATGGGTGGGGGCCTGGTGGAGGCTGCCCCTGGTTGCTGGGGGGTGAGGGTGCAAGGGGACATGAGTGGGGCCTGGTGGAGGCTGCCCCTGGATGCTGGGGGGTGGGGGTGGTGGGTGACATGGGTGGGGGCCTGGTGGAGGCAGTCCCTGGTTGCTGGGGGGTGGGGGTGCAAGGGGACATGAGTGGGGGCCTGGTGGAGGCTGCCCGTGCACTGCTGGGGGGTGGGGGTGGTGGGAGACATGGGTGGGGGCCTGGTGGAGGCTGCCCCTGGTTGCTGGGGGTGGGGGTGCAAGGGGACATGAGTGGGGGCCTGGTGGAGGGTGCCCCTGCACTGCTGGGGGTAGGGGGGGTGGGAGACATGGGTGGGGGCCTGGTGGAGGCTGCCCCTGGTGGCTGGGGGGTGTGGGTGGTGGGAGACATGGGTGGGGGCCTGGTGGAGGCTGCCCCTGCACTGCTGGGGGGTGGGGGTGGTGGGAGACATGGGTGGGGGCCTGGTGGAGGGTGCCCCTGGTGGCTGGGGGGTGGGGGTGGTGGGAGACATGGGTTGGACATGGGTGGGGGCCTGGTGGAGGCTGCCCCTGCACTGCTGGGGGGTGGGGGTGGTGGGAGACATGGGTGGGGGCCTGGTGGAGGCTGCCCCTGCACTGCTGGGTGGTGGGGGTGGTGGGAGACATGGGTGGGGGCCTGGTGGAGGCTGCCCCTGGTGGCTGGGGGGTGGGGGTGGTGGGAGACATGGGTGGGGGCCTGGTGGAGGGTGCCCCTGCACTGCTGGGGGTGGGGGGGTGGGAGACATGGGTCTGGGCCTGGTGGAGGGTGCCCCTGCACTGCTGGGGGTGGGGTGGTGTTAGACATGGGTGGGGGCCTGGTGGAGGCTGCCCCTGGTGGCTGGGGGGTGGGGGTGGTGGGAGACATGGGTGGGGGCCTGGTGGAGGCTGCCCCTGCACTGCTGGGGGGTGGGGGTGGTGGGAGACATGGGTGGGGGCCTGGTGGAGGCTGCCCCTGGTTGCTGGGGGGTGGGGGTGCAAGCGGACATGAGTGGGGGCCTGGTGGAGGGTGCCCCTGCACTGCTGGGGTGGGGGGGGGTGGGAGACATGGGTGGGGGCCTGGTGGAGGCTGCCCCTGCACTGCTGGGGGGTGGGGGTGGTGGGAGACATGGGTGGGGGCCTGGTGGAGGGTGCCCCTGGTGGCTGGGGGTGGGGGTGGTGGGAGACATGGGTTGGACATGGGTGGGGGCCTGGTGGAGGCTGCCCCTGCACTGCTGGGGGGTGGGGGTGGTGGGAGACATGGGTGGGGGCCTGGTGGAGGCTGCCCCTGCACTGCTGGGTGGTGGGGGTGGTGGGAGACATGGGTGGGGGCGTGGTGGAGGCTGCCCCTGGTGGCTGGGGGGTGGGGGTGGTGGGAGACATGGGTGGGGGCCTGGTGGAGGGTGCCCCTGCACTGCTGGGGGTGGGGGGGGGGGTGGGAGACATGGGTCTGGGCCTGGTGGAGGGTGCCCCTGCACTGCTGGGGGTGGGGTGGTGTTAGACATGGGTGGGGGCCTGGTGGAGGCTGCCCCTGGTGGCTGGGGGGTGGGGGTGGTGGGAGACATGGGTGGGGGCCTGGTGGAGGCTGCCCCTGCACTGCTGGGGGGTGGGGGTGGTGGGAGACATGGGTGGGGGCCTGGTGGAGGCTGCCCCTGGTTGCTGGGGGGTGGGGGTGCAAGCGGACATGAGTGGGGGCCTGGTGGAGGGTGCCCCTGCACTGCTGGGGGTGGGGGGGTGGGAGACATGGGTGGGGGCCTGGTGGAGGCTGCCCCTGGTGGCTGGGGGGTGGGGGTGGTGGGAGACATGGGTGGGGGCCTGGTGGAGGCTGCCCCTGCACTGCTGGGGGGTGGGGGTGGTGGGAGACATGGGTGGGGGCCTGGTGGAGGGTGCCCCTGGTGGCTGGGGGGTGGGGGTGGTGGAAGACATGGGTTGGACATGGGTGGGGGCCTGGTGGAGGCTGCCCCTGCACTGCTGGGGGTGGGGGGGTGGGAGACATGGGTGGGGGCCTGGTGGAGGCTGCCCCTGGTGGCTGGGGGGTGGGGGGTGGTGGGAGACATGGGTGGGGGCCTGGTGGAGGCTGCCCCTGGTTGCTGGGGGGTGGGGGTGCAAGGGGACATGGGTGGGGGCCTGGTGGAGGGTGCCCCTGCACTGCTGGGGGTGGGGGGGTGGGAGACATGGGTGGGGGCCTGGTGGAGGCTGCCCCTGGTGGCTGGGGGGTGGGGGTGGTGGGAGACATGGGTGGGGGCCTGGTGGAGGCTGCCCCTGCACTGCTGGGGGGTGGGGGTGATGGGAGACATGGGTGGGGGCCTGGTGGAGGCTGCCCCTGGTGGCTGGGGGGTGGGGGTGGTGGGAGACATGGGTGGGGGCCTGGTGGAGGCTGCCCCTGCACTGCTGGGAGGTGGGGGTGGTGGGAGACATGGGTGGGGGCCTGGTGGAGGGTGCCCCTGGTTGCTGGTGGGTGGGGGTGCAAGGGTACATGAGTGGGGGCCTGGTGGAGGCTGCCCCTGCACTGCTGGGGGTGGGGGGGGGTGGGAGACTTGGGTGGGGGCCTGGTGGAGGGTGCCCCTGCACTGCTGGGGGTGGGGGGTTTGGGAGACATGGGTGGGGGCCTGGTGGAGGCTGCCCCTGGTGGCTGAGGGGTGGGGGTGGTGGGAGACATGGGTGGGGGCCTGGTGGAGGCTGCCCCTGGTTGCTGGGGGGTGGGGGTGCAAGGGGACATGAGTGGGGGCCTGGGGGAGGGTGCCCCTGCACTGCTGGGGGTGGGCGGGGTGGGAGACATGGGTGGGGGCCTGGTGGAGGCTGCCCCTGGTGGCTGGGGGGTGGGGGTGGTGGGAGACATGGGTGAGGGCCTGGTGGAGGCTGCCCCTGCACTGCTGGGGGGTGGGGGTGGTGGGAGACAAGGGTGGGGGCCTGGTGGAGGGTGCCCCTGGTTGCTGGGGGGTGGGGGTGCAAGGGGACATGAGTGGGGGCCTGGTGGAGGGTGCCCCTGCACTGCTGGGGGGTGGGGGTGGTGGGAGGCATGGGTGGGGGCCTGGTGGAGGCTGCCCCTGGTTGCTGGGGGATGGGGGTGCAAGGGGACATGAGTGGGGGCCTGGTGGAGGCTGCCCCTGGATGCTGGGGGGTGGGGGTGGTGGGTGACATGGGTGGGGGCCTGGTGGAGGCTGCCCCTGGTTGCTGGGGGGTGGGGGTGCAAGGGGACATGAGTGGGGGCCTGGTGGAGGCTGCCCCTGCACTGCTGGGGGGTGGGGGTGGTGGGAGACATGGGTGGGGGCCTGGTGGAGGCTGCCCCTGCACTGCTGGGGGGTGGGGGTGGTGGGAGACATGGGTGGGGGCCTGGTGGAGGCTGCCCCTGGTTGCTGGGGGGTGGGGGTGCAAGGGGACATGAGTGGGGGCCTGGTGGAGGCTGCCCCTGGATGCTGGGGGGTGGGGGTGGTGGGTGACATGGGTGGGGGCCTGGTGGAGGCTGCCCCTGGTTGCTGGGGGGTGGGGGTGCAAGGGGACATGAGTGGGGGCCTGGTGGAGGCTGCCCCTGCACTGCTGGGGGGTGGGGGTGGTGGGAGACATGGGTGGGGGCCTGGTGGAGACTGCCCCTGGTTGCTGGGGGGTGGGGGTGCAAGGGGACATGAGTGGGGGCCTGGTGGAGGGTGCCCCTGCACTGCTGGGGGTGGGGGGGGGTGGGAGACATGGGTGGGGGCCTGGTGGAGGCTGCCCCTGGTGGCTGGGGGGTGGGGGTGGTGGGAGACATGGGTGGGGGCCTGGTGGAGGCTGCCCCTGCACTGCTGGGGGGTGGGGGTGCTGGGAAACATGGGTGGGGGCCTGGTGGAGGGTGCCCCTGGTGGCTGGGGGTGGGGGTGGTGGGAGACATGGGTTGGACATGGGTGGGGGCCTGGTGGAGGCTGCCCCTGCACTGCTGGGGGGTGGAGGTGGTGGGAGACATGGGTGGGGGCCTGGTGGAGGCTGCCCCTGCACTGCTGGGGGGTGGGGGTGGTGGGAGACATGGGTGGGGGCCTGGTGGAGGCTTCTCCTGGTGGCTGGGGGGTGGGGGTGGTGGGAGACATGGGTGGGGGCCTGGTGGAGGGTGCCCCTGCACTGCTGGGAGTGGGGGGTGGGAGACATGGTTGGGGGCCTGGTGGAGGGTGCCCCTGCACTGCTGGGGGTGGGGGGGGTGGGAGACAAGGGTGGGGGCCTGGTGGAGGCTGACCCTGGTGGCTGGGGGGTGGGGGTGGTGGGAGACATGGGTGGGGGCCTGGTGGAAGCTGCCCCTGGTTGCTGGGGGGTGGGGGTGCAAGGGGACATGAGTGGGGGCCTGGTGGAGGGTGCCCCTGCACTGCTGGGGGTGGGGGGGGTGGGAGACATGGGTGGGGGCCTGGTGGAGGCTGCCCCTGGTGGCTGGGGGGTGGGGGTGGTGGGAGACATGGGTGGGGGCCTGGTGGAGGCTGCCCCTGCACTGCTGGGGGGTGGGGGTGGTGGGAGACATGGGTGTGGGCCTGGTGGAGGGTGCCCCTGGTTGCTGGGGGTGGGGGTGCAAGGGGACATGAGTGGGGGCCTGGTGGAGGGTTCCCCTGCACTGCTGGGGGGTGGGGGTGGTGGGAGACATGGGTGGGGGCCTGGTGGAGGCTGCCCCTGGTTGCTGGGGGGTGGGGGTGGTGGGAGACATGGGTGGGGGCCTGGTGGAGGGTGCCCCTGGTGGCTGGGGGGTGGGGGTGGTGGGAGACATGGGTTGGACATGGGTGGGGGCCTGGTGGAGGCTGCCTCTGCACTGCTGGGGGGTGGTGGGAGACATGGGTGGGGGCCTGGTGGAGGCTGCCCCTGCACTGCTGGGTGGTGGGGGTGGTGGGAGAAATGGGTGGGGGCCTGGTGGAGGCTGCCCCTGGTGGCTGGGGGGTGGGGGTGGTGGGAGACATGGGTGGGGCCTGGTGGAGGGTGCCCCTGCACTGCTGGGGGTGGGGGGGGGTGGGAGACATGGGTCTGGGCCTGGTGGAGGGTGCCCCTGCACTGCTGGGGGTGGGGGGGTGTTAGACATGGGTGGGGGCCTGGTGGAGGCTGCCCCTGGTGGCTGGGGGGTGGGGGTGGTGGGAGACATGGGTGGGGGCCTGGTGGAGGCTGCCCCTGGTTGCTGGGGGGTGGGGGTGCAAGGGGACATGAGTGGGGGCCTGGTGGAGGGTGCCCCTGCACTGCTGGGGGTGGGGGGGGGTGGGAGACATGGGTGGGGGCCTGGTGGAGGCTGCCCCTGGTGGCTGGGGGGTGGGGGTGGTGGGAGACATGGGTGGGGGCCTGGTGGAGGCTGCCCCTGCACTGCTGGGGGGTGGGGGTGGTGGGAGACATGGGTGTGGGCCTGGTGGAGGGTGCCCCTGGTTGCTGGGGGTGGGGGTGCAAGGGGACATGAGTGGGGGCCTGGTGGAGGGTTCCCCTGCACTGCTGGGGTGTGGGGGTGGTGGGAGACATGGGTGGGGGCCTGGTGGAGGCTGCCCCTGGTTGCTGGGGGGTGGGGGTGGTGGGAGACATGGGTGGGGGCCTGGTGGAGGGTGCCCCTGGTGGCTGGGGGTTGGGGGTGGTGGGAGACATGGGTTGGACATGGGTGGGGGCCTGGTGGAGGCTGCCCCTGCACTGCTGGGGGGTGGTGGGAGACATGGGTGGGGGCCTGGTGGAGGCTGCCCCTGCACTGCTGGGTGGTGGGGGTGGTGGGAGAAATGGGTGGGGGCCTGGTGGAGGCTGCCCCTGGTGGCTGGGGGGTGGGGGTGGTGGGAGACATGGGTGGGGCCTGGTGGAGGGTGCCCCTGCACTGCTGGGGGTGGGGGGGGTGGGAGACATGGGTCTGGGCCTGGTGGAGGGTGCCCCTGCACTGCTGGGGGTGGGGGGGGTGTTAGACATGGGTGGGGGCCTGGTGGAGGCTGCCCCTGGTGGCTGGGGGGTGGGGGTGGTGGGAGACATGGGTGGGGGCCTGGTGGAGGCTGCCCCTGGTTGCTGGGGGGTGGGGGTGCAAGGGGACATGAGTGGGGGCCTGGTGGAGGGTGCCCCTGCACTGCTGGGGGTGGGGGGGTGGGAGACATGGGTGGGGGCCTGGTGGAGGCTGCCCCTGGTGGCTGGGGGGTGGGGGTTGTGGGAGACATGGGTGGGGGCCTGGTGGAGGCTGCCCCTGCACTGCTGGGGGTGGGGGTGGTGGGAAACATGGGTGGGGGCCTGGTGGAGGGTGCCCCTGGTTGCTGGGGGGTGGGGGGTGCAAGGGGACATGAGTGGGGGCCTGGTGGAGGGTGCCCCTGCACTGCTGGGGGGTGGGGGTGGTGGGAGACATGGGTGGGGGCCTGGTGGAGGCTGCCCCTGGTTGCTGGGGGGTGGGGGTGCAAGGGGACATGAGTGGGGGCCTGGTGGAGCCTGCCCCTGGATGCTGGGGGGTGGGGGTGGTGGGTGACATGGGTGGGGGCCTGGTGGAGGCTGCCCCTGGTTGCTGGGGGGTGGGGGTGCAAGGGGACATGTGTGGGGGCCTGGTGGAGGCTGCCCCTGCACTGCTGGGGGGTGGGGGTGGTGGGAGACATGGGTGGGGGCCTGGTGGAGGCTGCCCCTGCACTGCTGGGGGGTGGGGGTGGTGGGAGACATGGGTGGGGGCCTGGTGGAGGCTGCCCCTGGTTGCTGGGGGGTGGGGGTGCAAGGGGACATGAGTGGGGGCCTGGTGGAGGGTGCCCCTGCACTGCTGGGGGTGGGGGGGGTGGGAGACATGTGTGGGGGCCTGGTGGAGGCTGCCCCTGGTGGCTGGGGGGTGGGGGTGGTGGGAGACATGGGTGGGGGCCTGGTGGAGGCTGCCCCTGCACTGCTGGGGGGTGGGGGTGGTGGAAGACATGGGTGGGGGCCTGGTGGAGGGTGCCCCTGGTGGCTGGGGGGTGGGGGTGGTGGAAGACATGGGTTGGACATGGGTGGGGGCCTGGTGGAGGCTGCCCCTGCACTGCTGGGGGTGGGGGGTGGGAGACATGGGTGGAGGCCTGGTGGAGGCTGCCCCTGGTGGCTGGGGGGTGGGGGTGGTGGGAGACATGGGTGAGGGCCTGGTGGAGGCTGCCCCTGGTTGCTGGGGGGTGGGGGTGCAAGGGGACATGAGTGGGGGCCTGGTGGAGGGTGCCCCTGCACTGCTGGGGGTGGGGGGGGTGGGCGACATGGGTGGGGGCCTGGTGGAGGCTGGCCCTGGTGGCTGGGGGGTGGGGGTGGTGGGAGACATGGGTGGGAGCCTGGTGGAGGCTGCCCCTGCACTGCTGGGGGGTGGGGGTGATGGGAGACATGGGTGGGGGCCTGGTGGAGGCTGCCCCTGGTGGCTGGGGGGTGGGGGTGGTGGGAGACATGGGTGGGGGCCTGGTGGAGGCTGCCCCTTGCACTGCTGGGGGGTGGGGGTGGTGGGAGACATGGGTGGGGGCCTGGTGGAGGGTGCCCCTGGTTGCTGGTGGGTGGGGGTGCAAGGGGACATGAGTGGGGGCCTGGTGGAGGCTGCCCCTGCACTACTGGGGGTGGGGGGGGGTGGGAGACTTGGGTGGGGGCCTGGTGGAGGGTGCCCCTGCACTGCTGGGGGTGGGGGTGGTGGGAGACATGGGTGGGGGCCTGGTGGAGGCTGCCCCTGGTGGCTGGGGGGTGGGGGTGGTGGGAGACATGGGTGGGGGCCTGGTGGAGGCTGCCCCTGGTTGCTGGGGGGTGGGGGTGCAAGGGGACATGAGTGGGGGCCTGGTGGAGGGTGCCCCTGCACTGCTGGGGGTGGGCGGGGTGGGAGACATGGGTGGGGGCCTGGTGGAGGCTGCCCCTGGTTGCTGGGGGGTGGGGGTGCAAGGGGACATGAGTGGGGGCCTGGTGGAGGGTGCCCCTGCACTGCTGGGGGGTGGGGGTGGTGGGAGGCATGGGTGGGGGCCTGGTGGAGGCTGCCCCTGGTTGCTGGGGGGTGGGGGTGCAAGGGGACATGAGTGGGGGCCTGGTGGAGGCTGCCCCTGGATGCTGGGGGGTGGGGGTGGTGGGTGACATGGGTGGGGGCCTGG
This sequence comes from Ambystoma mexicanum, assembly GCF_040938575.1. Classification (NCBI taxonomy): domain Eukaryota; kingdom Metazoa; phylum Chordata; class Amphibia; order Caudata; family Ambystomatidae; genus Ambystoma; species Ambystoma mexicanum. The sequence continues at coordinate 942,758,134 of NC_090926.1, forward strand.
TGGAGGCTGCCCCTGGTTGCTGGGGGGTGGGGGTGCAAGGGGACATGAGTGGGGGCCTGGTGGAGGCTGCCCCTGCACTGCTGGGGGGTGGGGGTGGTGGGAGACATGGGTGGGGGCCTGGTGGAGGCTGCCCCTGCACTGCTGGGGGGTGGGGGTGGTGGGAGACATGGGTGGGGGCCTGGTGGAGGCTGCCCCTGGTTGCTGGGGGGTGGGGGTGCAAGGGGACATGAGTGGGGGCCTGGTGGAGGCTGCCCCTGGATGCTGGGGGGTGGGGGTGGTGGGTGACATGGCTGGGGGCCTGGTGGAGGCTGCCCCTGGTTGCTGGGGGGTGGGGGTGCAAGGGGACATGAGTGGGGGCCTGGTGGAGGCTGCCCCTGCACTGCTGGTGGGTGGGGGTGGTGGGAGACATGGGTGGGGGCCTGGTGGAGACTGCCCCTGGTTGCTGGGGGGTGGGGGTGCAAGGGGACATGAGTGGGGGCCTGGTGGAGGGTGCCCCTGCACTGCTGGGGGTGGGGGGTGGGAGACATGGGTGGGGGCCTGGTGGAGGCTGCCCCTGGTGGCTGGGGGGTGGGGGTGGTGGGAGACATGGGTGGGGGCCTGGTGGAGGCTGCCCCTGCACTGCTGGGGGGTGGGGGTGGTGGGAGACATGGGTGGGGGCCTGGTGGAGGGTGCCCCTGGTTGCTGGTGGGTGGGGGTGCAAGGGGACATGAGTGGGGGCCTGGTGGAGGCTGCCCCTGCACTGCTGGGGGTGGGGGGGTGGGAGACTTGGGTGGGGGCCTGGTAGAGGGTGCCCCTGCACTGCTGGGGGTGGGGGTGGTGGGAGACATGGGTGGGGGCCTGGTGGAGGCTGCCCCTGGTGGCTGGGGGGTGGGGGTGGTGGGAGACATGGGTGGGGGCCTGGTGGAGGCTGCCCCTGCACTGCTGGGGGGTGGGGGTGGTGGGAGACATGGGTGGGGGCCTGGTGGAGGGTGCCCCTGGTTTCTGGGGGGTAGGGGTGCAAGGGGACATGAGTGGGGGCCTGGTGGAGGGTGCCCCTGCACTGCTGGGGGGTGGGGGTGGTGGGAGACATGGGTGGGGGCCTGGTGGAGGCTGCCCCTGGTTGCTGGGGGGTGGGGGAGCAAGGGGACATGAGTGGGGGCCTGGTGGAGGCTGCCGGGGGTGGGGGTGGTGGGTGACATGGGTGGGGGCCTGGTGGAGGCTGCCCCTGGTTGCTGGGGGGTGGGGGTGCAAGGGGACATGAGTGGGGGCCTGGTGGAGGCTGCCCCTGCACTGCTGGGGGGTGGGGGTGGTGGGAGACATGGGTGGGGGCCTGGTGGAGGCTGCCCCTGCACTGCTGGGGGGTGGGGGTGGTGGGAGACATGGGTGGGGGCCTGGTGGAGGCTGCCCCTGGTTGCTGGGGGGTGGGGGTGCAAGGGGACATGAGCGGGGGCCTGGTGGAGGCTGCCCCTGGATGCTGGGGGGTGGGGGTGGTGGGTGACATGGGTGGGGGCCTGGTGGAGGCTGCCCCTGGTTGCTGGGGGGTGGGGGTGCAAGGGGACATGAGTGGGGGCCTGGTGGAGGCTGCCCCTGCACTGCTGGGGAGTGGGGGTGGTGGGAGACATGGGTGGGGGCCTGGTGGAGACTGCCCCTGGTTGCTGGGGGGTGGGGGTGCAAGGGGACATGAGTGGGGGCCTGGTGGAGGGTGCCCCTGCACTGCTGGGGGTGGGGGGGTGGGAGACATGGGTGGGGGCCTGGTGGAGGCTGCCCCTGGTGGCTGGGGGGTGGGGGTGGTGGGAGACATGGGTGGGGGCCTGGTGGAGGCTGCCCCTGCACTGCTGGGGGGTGGGGGTGGTGGGAGACATGGGTGGGGGCCTGGTGGAGGGTTCCCCTGGTGGCTGGGGGGTGGGGGTGGTGGGAGACATGGGTTGGACATGGGTGGGGGCCTGGTGGAGGCTGCCCCTGCACTGCTGGGGGGTGGGGGTGGTGGGAGACATGGGTGGGGGCCTGGTGGAGGCTGCCCCTGCACTGCTGGGGGGTGGGGGTGGTGGGAGACATGGGTGGGGGCCTGGTGGAGGCTGCCCCTGGTGGCTGGGGGGTGGGGGAGGTGGGAGACATGGGTGGGGGCCTGGTGGAGGCTGCCCCTGCACTGCTGGGAGTGGGGGGGTGGGAGACATGGGTGGGGGCCTGGTGGAGGGAGCCCCTGCACTGCTGGGGGTGGGGGGGTGGGAGACATGGGTGGGGGCCTGGTGGAGGCTGCCCCTGGTGGCTGGGGGGTGGGGGAGGTGGGAGACATGGGTGGGGGCCTGGTGGAGGCTGCCCCTGCACTGCTGGGGGGTGGGGGTGGTGGGAGACATGGGTGGGGGCCTGGTGGAGGGTGCCCCTGGAGGCTGGGGGGTGGGGGTGGTGGGAGACATGGGTTGGACATGGGTGGGGGCCTGGTGGAGGCTGCCCCTGGTTGCTGGGGGGTGGGGGTGCAAGGGGACATGAGTGGGGGCCTGGTGGAGGCTGCCCCTGCACTGCTGGGGGGTGGGGGTGGTGGGAGACATGGGTGGGGGCCTGGTGGAGACTGCCCCTGGTTGCTGGGGGGTGGGGGTGCAAGGGGACATGAGTGGGGGCCTGGTGGAGGGTGCCCCTGCACTGCTGGGGGTGGGGGGGTGGGAGACATGGGTGGGGGCCTGGTGGAGGCTGCCCCTGGTGGCTGGGGGGTGGGGGTGGTGGGAGACATCGGTGGGGGCCTGGTGGAGGCTGCCCCTGCACTGCTGGGGGGTGGGGGTGGTGGGAGACATGGGTGGGGGCCTGGTGGAGGGTGCCCCTGGTGGCTGGGGGGTGGGGGTGGTGGGAGACATGGGTTGGACATGGGTGGGGGCCTGGTGGAGGCTGCCCCTGCACTGCTGGGGGTGGGGGGGTGGGAGACATGGGTGGGGGCCTGGTGGAGGCTGCCCCTGGTGGCTGGGGGGTGGGGGTGGTGGGAGACATGGGTGGGGGCCTGGTGGAGGCTGCCCCTGGTTGCTGGGGGGTGGGGGTGCAAGGGGACATGAGTGGGGGCCTGGTGGAGGGTGCCCCTGCACTGCTGGGGGTGGGGGTGGTGGGAGACATGGGTGGGGGCCTGGTGGAGGCTGCCCCTGGTGGCTGGGGGGTGGGGGTGGTGGGAGACATGGGTGGGAGCCTGGTGGAGGCTGCCCCTGCACTGCTGGGGGGTGGGGGTGATGGGAGACATGGGTGGGGGCCTGGTGGAGGCTGCCCTGGTGGCTGGGGGTGGGGGTGGTGGGAGACATGGGTGGGGGCCTGGTGGAGGCTGCCCCTGCACTGCTGGGGGGTGGGGGTGGTGGGAGAGACATGGGTGGGGGCCTGGTGGAGGGTGCCCCTGGTTGCTGGTGGGTGGGGGTGCAAGGGGACATGAGTGGGGGCCTGGTGGAGGCTGCCCCTGCACTGCTGGGGGTGGGGGGGTGGGAGACTTGGGTGGGGGCCTGGTAGAGGGTGCCCCTGCACTGCTGGGGGTGGGGGTGGTGGGAGACATGGGTGGGGGCCTGGTGGAGGCTGCCCCTGGTGGCTGGGGGGTGGGGGTGGTGGGAGACATGGGTGGGGGCCTGGTGGAGGCTGCCCCTGCACTGCTGGGGGGTGGGGGTGGTGGGAGACATGGGTGGGGGCCTGGTGGAGGGTGCCCCTGGTTTCTGGGGGGTGGGGGTGCAAGGGGACATGAGTGGGGGCCTGGTGGAGGGTGCCCCTGCACTGCTGGGGGGTGGGGGTGGTGGGAGACATGGGTGGGGGCCTGGTGGAGGCTGCCCTGGTTGCTGGGGGGTGGGGGAGCAAGGGGACATGAGTGGGGGCCTGGTGGAGGCTGCCCCTGGATGCTGGGGGTGGGGGTGGTGGGTGACATGGGTGGGGGCCTGGTGGAGGCTGCCCCTGGTTGCTGGGGGGTGGGGGTGCAAGGGGTCATGAGTGGGGGCCTGGTGGAGGCTGCCCCTGCACTGCTGGGGGGTGGGGGTGGTGGGAGACATGGGTGGGGGCCTGGTGGAGGCTGCCCCTGCACTGCTGGGGGGTGGGGGTGGTGGGAGACATGGGTGGGGGCCTGGTGGAGGCTGCCCCTGGTTGCTGGGGGGTGGGGGTGCAAGGGGACATGAGCGGGGGCCTGGTGGAGGCTGCCCCTGGATGCTGGGGGGTGGGGGTGGTGGGTGACATGGGTGGGGGCCTGGTGGAGGCTGCCCCTGGTTGCTGGGGGGTGGGGGTGCAAGGGGACATGAGTGGGGGCCTGGTGGAGGCTGCCCCTGCACTGCTGGGGGGTGGGGGTGGTGGGAGACATGGATGGGGGCCTGGTGGAGACTGCCCCTGGTTGCTGGGGGGTGGGGGTGCAAGGGGACATGAGTGGGGGCCTGGTGGAGGGTGCCCCTGCACTGCTGGGGGTGGGGGGGTGGGAGACATGGGTGGGGGCCTGGTGGAGGCTGCCCCTGGTGGCTGGGGGGTGGGGGTGGTGGGAGACATGGGTGGGGGCCTGGTGGAGGCTGCCCCTGCACTGCTGGGGGGTGGGGGTGGTGGGAGACATGGGTGGGGGCCTGGTGGAGGGTTCCCCTGGTGGCTGGGGGGTGGGGGTGGTGGGAGACATGGGTTGGACATGGGTGGGGGCCTGGTGGAGGCTGCCCCTGCACTGCTGGGGGGTGGGGGTGGTGGGAGACATGGGTGGGGGCCTGGTGGAGGCTGCCCCTGCACTGCTGGGGGGTGGGGGTGGTGGGAGACATGGGTGGGGGCCTGGTGGAGGCTGCCCCTGGTGGCTGGGGGGTGGGGGAGGTGGGAGACATGGGTGGGGGCCTGGTGGAGGCTGCCCCTGCACTGCTGGGAGTGGGGGGGTGGGAGACATGGGTGGGGGCCTGGTGGAGGGAGCCCCTGCACTGCTGGGGGTGGGGGGGTGGGAGACATGGGTGGGGGCCTGGTGGAGGCTGCCCCTGGTGGCTGGGGGGTGGGGGAGGTGGGAGACATGGGTGGGGGCCTGGTGGAGGCTGCCCCTGGTTACTGGGGGGTGGGGGTGCAAGGGGACATGAGTGGGGGCCTGGTGGAGGGTGCCCCTGCACTGCTGGGGGTGGGGGGGGTGGGAGACATGGGTGGGGGCCTGGTGGAGGCTGCCCCTGGTGGCTGGGGGGTGGGGGTGGTGGGAGACATGGGTGGGGGCCTGGTGGAGGCTGCCCCTGCACTGCTGGGGGGTGGGGGTGGTGGGAGACATGGGTGTGGGCCTGGTGGAGGGTGCCCCTGGTTGCTGGGGGGTGGGGGTGCAAGGGGACATGAGTGGGGGCCTGGTGGAGGGTTCCCCTGCACTGCTGGGAGGCGGGGGTGGTGGGAGACATGGGTGGGGGCCTGGTGGAGGCTGCCCCTGGTTGCTGGGGGGTGGGGGTGCAAGGGGACATGAGTGGGGGCCTGGTGGAGGCTGCCCCTGGATGCTGGGGGGTGGGGGTGGTGGGTGACATGGGTGGGGGCCTGGTGGAGGCTGCCCCTGGTTGCTGGGGGTGGGGGTGCAAGGGGACATGAGTGGGGGCCTGGTGGAGGCTGCCCCTGCACTGCTGGGGGGTGGGGGTGGTGGGAGACACGGGTGGGGGCCTGGTGGAGGCTGCCCCTGCACTGCTGGCAGGTGGGGGTGGTGGGAGACATGGGTGGGGGCCTGTTGGAGGCTGCCCCTGGTTGCTGGGGGGTGGGGGTGCAAGGGGACATGAGTGGGGGCCTGGTGGAGGGTGCCCCTGCACTGCTGGGGGTGGGGGGGGGTGGGAGACATGGGTGGGGGCCTGGTGGAGGCTGCCCCTGGTGGCTGGGGGGTGGGGGTGGTGGGAGACATGGGTGTGGGCCTGGTGGAGGCTGCCCCTGCACTGCTGGGTGGTGGGGTGGTGGGAGACATGGGTGGGGCCTGGTGGAGGGTGCCCCTGGTGGCTGGGGGCGGTGGGGGTGGTGGGAGACATGGGTTGGACATGGGTGGGGGCCTGGTGGAGGCTGCCCCTGCACTGCTGGGGGGTGGGGGTGGTGGGAGACATGGGTGGGGGCCTGGTGGAGGCTGCCCCTGCACTGCTGGGGGGTGGGGGTGGTGGGAGACATGGGTGGGGGCCTGGTGGAGGCTGCCCCTGGTGGCTGGGGGGTGGGGGTGGTGGGAGACATGGGTGGGGGCCTGGTGGAGGCTGCCCCTGCACTTCTGGGGGGTGGGGGTGGTGGGAGACATGGGTGGGGGCCTGGTGGAGGCTGCCCCTGCACTGCTGGGGGTGGGGGTGGTGGGAGACATGGGTGGGGGCCTGGTGGAGGCTGCCCCTGGTTGCTGGGGGGTGGGGGTGCAAGGGGACATGAGCAGGTGTGCAGGGTAGTCCCCTGTTTTGTGGGCTGCCTGCAGGGGCCATGGAGGGTGTACAGGGAACACCTGTGAGGACCCACCCAGCCTAATCGCGTGTGTAACTTCCCACGCACCCCTGTAATACACGCACCCAGCCAAATCGCGTGTGATAATTCCCGCGCACCCCTGTAATACACGTACCTGGCCAAATCGCGTGTGATAATTCCCGTGCACCCCTGTTATACACGTACCCAGACAAATCGCGTGTAGAACTTCCCGTGTACCCCTGTAATACACGTACCCAGCCAAATCGCGTTTGATAATTCCCGCGTACCCCTGTAATACACGTGCCCTGGCTAATCGTGTGTGAGACTTCACGCGTACCCCTGTAATACACGTACCCTGGGCAATCGCGTGTAAAACTGCCCGCGTACCCCTGTAATACACGTACTCTGGCTAATCGCGTGTAAAACTTCCCCCGTACCACTGATATGAACGTTACCCGCTTTGCGTTCCTTGTTTGGCAGCCCTGTAAACTGGTCCAGGGTTAGCGCAGCCCTTTGCGATGATTTAGTGATTTTGATGGCTTTTCCTTGCGCGAGGGCGTTCTTGGGGGCGTTACTGGCGCTGCTGCAGGGTCGCTGCGATACTCTGCGCCACGGCTGGTTTGGGAGCCTAAAATCCATGAATACGCTGTGCGCGGAAATCGGTTTTAGCACAGCCGCTTGCGACACTTTTCTGCGAAATTCTATGAATTACCCTGTAAGGCTTGAACTTTTGCAACTGAATACTTATGGCCTCATATCGGAAAAGTCAAGCAGAGTTGAATACTCACCAAACCCGAGATCCAGTGAAGTAACTGGAAATCAACGCGCCCCTGCATCGGAAGCAGGATGGAGAGCTCGTCCTTTCAGACTCTAAGGTGAGACTCTATGGGGAATCGCAGAGGGGGCTCGAGGAGTGTGAGAGGGGGGAAACGGGGGAATCCGACACATTATCCAGCAGACAGTTAATCCCCTTTTCCATCTACAGAAGCATTCTTCTACGGGCCAGACAGGCGAGGTTTGGGGGTCCGGTCAAGTCCGTCTTCCGAGTGCTGCGCATCACCTAGAAGAGGTCATAGAAGTCCAGAACAGGTTGGCGCCTCCATGGGAATCAGGTGAGCGTTACATCTGGGGCTGGCTGGTACCTTGGAATTCAGGGGTCCAAAGGCTAGTGCATTTGGGTGCTATAACCTAGAATTGGGACTGGTGGGGGTTGCAGGCCCGTGCCCTCCTTGTCATGGGATAATATTGTACACATACACTCAGCCCTCCTCCCATGGCCTGGCAGGGCACATTCTACCCAGGGCGGGAAGGTTGGTGATATTTTAAGTCAATGAAGGGTTTATGGATCTGTGTAGCTCTGGCCTTTCTCATCAGTGTCTGGGATTGGACCTAATGTATTACTCATGTTCGCAGCCTAGGCCTGGGGAACTGACTCCTGTGCTGCATTAAAGCTTTGTGCTACAGTATGGCTGCTAATATCTAAGATGGCTGCTATTCCCACATGTGCACTGCACCTAGGAAACATGCAAAAATGTAATTGTGTAGAAGCTTTTAAGGGCACCCCATTGCCCCCTGGTCTCTCACAGTACCTGTGGTGGACTTTGCCTTATTGTGAATGGCTTGGGGGGGGGGGGTGCAGGAAGATTGTGTCCCATTCCCAACATTCTCCCCTTTCATTCATTCTACATGAACATACTTGCCAATAAGCCCAGCCATATTAGTCCCTCACTGACGTTCCTCCTCAAACCTCTCAGCATCTATATAAGGTGGTTATCCCTCCTTTGGAACCCATGCTCTACATACACAATGCAATCTCTGGCCAGATTGGGCATACTCCTCAGGGGTACAACTCATACATATACAACCCCATATCCCCTTCTAAATCAATCCAATGCTCTGTATAATGCTCGGAGTCAGGTGGGGGTGTATTGATAGTGCCCGGAGGATGCAAGTGTTGCTCTATCACTACCATGTGTGGTTTATTTGGATTTGGAGCACAGTTTTTTGTGCCACAAGATGCATTTCATACCCCAATTGAAACCATCATCATGGCACTGCTAGGTACTGCTTTGGCACAAAATCGGAGTCCCAGCTGACAGGTGCAAAAAAGGGCCAGGTCAAACACATTGAGGGGTGGCAGTATCTTCACCATCCATCCAGGATGGTGCCAAGAAAAAAGGTTGTCAAACCAATCACCATGCTATTTGCCAGCTCTGGTCTGCATGTGCAATCCGAAGGTGTGCAGTGTTCCTATAATTTGAATTAAGGAGCCATTTTCCGCATCATTTGGAGGAATGAACATGCAGCAAGTATTGTCAATTTTGCGGCAAACCCCTCCTTAGATTGCCATGAGCAGGTCAAGCACATATCGGTTATGGGGGGTCATCAACCTTATGGCGCGCATCTCGACCTTTATAGCGTTGTGGCCTTGTTCCGTATCATTTGCCAGCTGTATGTTCTCCCACCGCAGAATTTGGAGCCACTTGGCATGTGTGGCTGTCTGGACCCCAGGCAGTAGTAGAGAGGTGAAAAGGTTTCTTCTTTGCTGAACAATCTATATTCATTGAGTATTCAGAGGAGTCTTGAGACAGGTAATTTCATCTTCTTTTCTGGGCAACCTTGTGTTCTTTTCTTTTTTGGATTAGATATGGAAGCTGGGGGGCTGCAGTAGGCTTCTGGTGGGCCCTTTTATTGCTGGAGCTAGGCTTGGGGCAAGCAAGTTCTTTGACCCCATTGCAAGGTGATTACGAGAAGCGCTGAGTGGAATGTAGCCAGTAAGCATAAGCCCCTCCATGATGGCAGGTGGTGCAAGAATGCCTGCTCTCCACATATCCGGTAGTAGTTCTTTACTGCTGCAATGCCTTTTTTGAGGTCTGGAATGAATAGTGTTTTATTGCATCTTTGGTTGGCCCCCACTAAAACAGTTCCTTCATTGTAAAAACACAGTTCATGAATGTCTTGCTGTTGTATTTTTATTAGCTTCTCAAGTGCCTCAATGCACGTTAGTTTTGTGGTATGTTCATTCCAGAATGTCACACATGATTTATTAACTTGGGCCAACACTTCCTCCCCAAATCCCAGTATCCATCTTGTTGAGGAGCTCATTGATTTTTCTTGCCATCTTCTGTCCATGTTCTTTACTCCTAGTAAATTCAGGTATAGCCTCCACAAACACTGGATGCTTTTAGGATTTTGAGTGTATTGCAGGTGGTCAGAAACCATGATTCAAATCACACACTTTGTGTATGGAAGATGTGCCACAGCCTAAACAGTGCCAGATGTACTAGGCATTGAGCCTCTATAATTTGCCATTTTCCTGATGTTAACACCTTGGGTGCTGCCAACATGTGTGGTATCAATAAACAGACATAACAACTTCTATTCACCCTTTACTTCCCCACCAAGATCATGTCTGCGTACCAACTATTTATGAATTCTGGGTGATGCACATCTTCTATTGTATCTAGGCCAAGTCTGCAGTATTTGTCATACGTGTGCTCCATTTGTTTCCTCTTTCTATGTGCTAGAACTATGTTATGTACATTTTCAAAGGACCTAGTGAGATCAGAAGTAGTCTTGGAGGAAATAATAGAGTCTTTAACAGTATTGCCACTTTTCACTTGATCATTAACATGGGATCTGTGGCCACAGTGTTGAGTGTTAAAGGAAATGGGAAAATATGTATGTTTGTACTATTGGTCGAATTTACATCCTGACTAGACCCATTAACCATAGTATTTGTTTCCATACCCCCCTTTTATATGCCCTCCCCATATAACATTACATCTCAAATATATACCTAATCCACACATAAGCATTGCAATATAATGTAGTGTGCATAAATAAGAATAATAGATCCTAGTCACAGTATCATACAAGTTACTTTTTCAAATATAGATGGAACTATTATAGCCAGCCGGGTCAGTCTTGGAGCGCATCTTATTAATACAAAGAGAGGGAAGGGAGGAGAGAGATAGAGTGGAGAGAAAGAGAAAGAGAGAGGGAGAAGAGAGAGAAATAGAGAGCGAGAGAGTGAGAGAAGAGAAAGAAAAGGAGAGAGAAAATTGATAGTATAGAGATTGCGAGAGTGCACCCCCTATGCAAAATGTGGTACGTATCAGTGTTTTGTGCGGTATTGGGTAATATTACTTTATTGTGAAAAATGGAGCACAAACGCTATAATTGAAGGTGGGGTTTGGGTGCTGTGTATATGGAGCACTTTATTGGTCCAGTGCAGGCTGGGGCAGGGGTACTTTGAGGACACCAGAGAGGTGCACCCATTAACAATGTCCTTTCACTTTGACAGCAAGGGGAGTAATGTAAAGGACTGTTATATCTGAGTTTGTTCCACCGTCGGACAGCATTTTTAATGTAAATTGAATCGCCAGTAAAAAACTGCATAGAGGGTGACCTTGCTGGCATGTTGGTAGCAGTGCCGGTTGAATCCTCTTTTTGGGGAGGTGCAATCTGTTGGAGGATAAATTGTACTGCCTTCCTTCGAGAGGACAGATAGCTTCTAAACTCATCCCTAAGATCAACACTTCCCTATGAGCGTCTGACGAATGACTAACATGAGAGAGCAGAGTGTACATGCAGAGCCCTGTTACCACATCATGGGGTGATGAATGGTGGTCTTTGCTGGGCTCTGTGTGCAAACTGAAAAATGCAAGTGGAAGACAGTGCACCCAATTGTTCTTTTACGTGGTGCACAGTTTCAACAGCGTATGTTTTAATAGGCCATTTATCAGTTCTCTGATCCCATCTGCCTACGGGTAGTATATGGTGCACATCCGATGCCTGATTCCCAGCAATGCCGAAATGTCTTTAAAAAGATTGTTAAAGAAATGTGTGCTGTGTTCTGACCTTAATAAATTGCACACGCCTCATTGAGGAAAAACCTCATGCACTAAAAATGTGGTGGCATATTTAGCGTCTGGATGTGCACAAGGCCCCACCTCCACCCATCGTGAGTAGGGACACACCACCACAATAAGCTAATGAGATCCATTGCAGCTTTACCCAATGTCTTCGCAGAACGGTTCAGTATAGCGGGCAGGCTGCCTCTGATAGTTCTTAGTGTAAGGACTGTATTATAACTTTGACACATAGTGCAATGTATAGCCATGTTAGTCAAATTTTGATGTAGCTTTGGGACAACTAGTCTTCCCGTATATGGGCTGCAATGTGTTGTTTGGAAATGTGTGATCGGTGGTGTAACTGGTTACATTCGACCAGTATTAACTTATGTGGCATAGCCACCTCCCCAGATATATCTTTTGCCTCCATAACAGATCGGCCGGGGCTGTTTAAACAGTCTTTTCACCCAAAAATCTTTATCTTCTTGTGGTGCTCATCCCTGTAACTCAATCAGATGTGTAATTGGTAAGGTATTGTATGGTGTTGGCAACTGCTCAGTGTTGGATGTTAATGCAGGATATTCCAAAACCTTTGGCTCTGGAAGATAAGCTGCCGTTTTCACCGCCTCACCCGCATTAGCATTATTGATTGAAACCCTGTATGTGTTGTTAGTTTGAGCGGTGCATTTTACCACTGCCAACACAGATGGCTGGGACAGAGTGTGAATGAGTTTGTCCAATAATGCAGCATGCTGAACTGGAGATCTGTCAGCTCTCCAGAATCCCCTCCTTTCCACCGCTCAAGGCCTGCATGCACTGTGGTGGTGACATGCTGAATCAGAATAAATGATCACGTGGCACCCTTGGGATGCTTGTAGCGCTTTAATAAGTGCTATGAGCTCAGGTGCTTGAGCCGAAAAGTGCATTGGCTATCTCTTCTTCACTGTTTCGTATCCCCTATCCACCAGGCAGACCACTGCTGTACCAGTTTGCCGTAAGCATAAGTCCTGGTCGATTATCGCTGACCCATCAATGAAGAGGACCCCTAACCCCCTCTACTGATTTGTCATGTGCTTTTTGGATATTGTCTTCCTCTCCCTCAAAGGTTACGCAGTCATGGTTGGCCAAGTCCTCGTCAGAACACATTTATGTTAAAAATGTAGCTGGGTTAACAGTTTTGCATCTTACAATGTGAATAACTGGGGTTGACAAGATAATCTTGTATGCAGACACTCGCTGTGTGGTTAGTGTGGATTTGGAGAGTTCTAAGATGGTAAAAACATCATGCTCAACGTACAATGTTATGGAGCATCCAATAATGATAGTAGAACTCTTCTCAATGGCAAATGCTGCAGCAAGTGCTTGTTCACTATCCTGTATACCACTGTACTAGGCCAATGGCTTGTGCTCCATTGCGCTCTTTTGTGTGAGCACTGCAGTCATAAATTGCCTGTTTGAGTGGGAAAATGAATAGCACACTTGCATGCAGTCTGGGGTTGCTAATACTGATGCTGTCGATAGGACCTCCTTGAGGTCATTGATATTTGTTTGCATGTCTTCCGTTCACACTATTTTGTTGTCCCCCTTTGTGCTTCCTTGAGGGCCTGTAGAAGCACCCTGGTGCATGCTGCATAGTCAAGTATCCATGCCATGCAATAATTGCGAAGTCCCAAGCATTTCTGGATTTCCTTCACTGTTTTGGCCCTTGGGTGGTGGTACGCACAGAGGCGGCGTGATCTGGGATGATTCTTTTGCCATTCACAGAAATCAACTGACCCAAGTAGAGTACCTCCTGGACGCAGTACTGTAATTTGGGTTTATCAACTTTGTATCCCTTGCCAGCCAAGAGCTAGAGGAGTGTTATGTAGTCTTTTCTGCACTGGTGCTCACTGATACTGCAGACTGGTAAATCATCAACATACTGAATGACGGTACTAGTCACCTGAATATTGCCTAAGTCAGCGTGTAATACCCTGTTGAAAATGCTGGGGAATTCATAGTACCTTTGAGGCAGCCTTGTATGTCTGAAGTGCATCCACCCATGTGTAAATGCTGTGATATATTGTGATTCGGGTTGCAAAGGAATAGAAAAGAAGGTGTTTATGAGATCTACGACAGTAAAGTGGGTTGCCTCTTTGGGAGTCTTACAGGGTTCGGGACAACTGGGAATTCTGCCTGTACAATATCATTAAAAGGGCTCAAATCCTGACTCATTCTCAAACGTCCCCCTTTTACTTTTTTATCAGGTATAGGGCAGTGTTGCATGGAGACGTACATGGCACAATTATTTCCTGGTTTAGTAGGGCAACGAGGGTATCCCCTCCTCCGCTTCCATTGATAAAGGACACTGCCTTACGCAGGACAACACAGAGCCTGGCTTGAATGTTATTCGGACTGGGGATACTCCTTGTAATAGCACTACATTATGGCCATTTGTTGTCCAGTGTCTCTCAGGGACCTTCTCTAAGTCAGTCTCAGTGAAGGGGGCGGGGCCATGAGAGCATAAAAAGGTTATTTCACTTGGCGATACTGGACCATAATATAAATATTGTTTTATTTATTACAAATTCAATTTGAGCAGCCACCCAGCCCGTCTCACACCCACCTTTACAAACACCCCGGGCCACAATGGACCATGAACCAGGCCGGTGTGTAATAATACAATATTTATTTATTTTTAAATTCCAATGAAAATCACACAAATTTAATATAGGGCAGAAATCACCAGTGTGGTGATAATTACCCTGTAATTTGATAGAATACACTTAGTTTGACCTTGTTACACATATATAATGCACAAATGAATACAGGCAAGATTACTTTTTTGGAAGGTATTTTCTGATAGCACCACAGTTATTAATATTTTCCCCTGCAACACACCCTAAAACCCCTGTTAACCGATTTTTGTGTGTAGAAATGAGTAGCAAGGGGTCAGGTATAATAGGCAACAAACAGAATGCAAATCCTGCCTTCCCCCTCTGAATGGGAGGCAAAATCAGATTGAAAACCTTTTAAATTTAACAAAATAGCACAGAGAATTACTAAATACTTATTTTACATGTGTGGTTGAATGAATGAGGTAGAAATGAGTATAGCAGTATCAGAGATGTAAGAACACTAGAAAACTACAAGGCAATGTACTAACAATGGGCATACAATTCAGAAAACACAGTGCAGCCAAATCACACTTGGAGATATTGCATTTGCTTATTTTCACAGGTTTAAATTGACAAAACAGCTTGAATAATGGGTTAGGCAGACACAATCGGGAATGCGGTTTTGATGCTAAGGGACAACGGCACATCACAGGTATAATATGGAAATGAAAGTGTAACTCTGGAGGGATGACAGTATGACATTCTTAATGGGAAAGGAAACACGGTTTTTAAATGGGAATAATTTCACAGGTCAACTCGGTTTTAAAAGGAAATGACTAGTTTTACTGAGACTATATTTTAGTGGCTAGAAAAGAGCAATGCCGCCCGTGAAAAGGGTTAAGATGCAGTTTTAAAGCCCCTCAGCCTCTTTATTAATTAATTTATTCAAAATAGTACTAAGGACTTACACAAGGACTTAAATGAGTTGGAAAGAATGGCGCTAACAGTTGGAGATCACTACATATTTTCCTAAAAACAAGGTAGACAGAGGATTCTGACAGTTTTACGGATTTCTTTGCTAGGGCAATTATAGGATCTCTATGGGATTGGACCTAATACAAGGTTACAAAGCAAGGGATGCAGTTTGTGGTTACTGGGGAAGGGAAATACTCACAACAGGAACTTGAAACGGACAGCGGACCAGGTTTTTGGGCAGCGAGGCAATATCTGGTCAATGCACACAGTGGCGGGTTCTCTGAGAAGGGGACTACTGGGCCTAGTCTGGTCACTGGATCGCGAGGAGTATCAGCTGGGCTCTCCCTGAATTATTGGGATTTTTGTGGGGTTTTTCAAGATCAGTGTTTCTGCCTGGATAGGGTCAGCTAGCTCTGGCCTGGCTTCTGGAATCTGGAATCCTGCATGGTGAACATGGAATGTTTGGATCTCTGGATGTGCTGGAGCTGGAAAAGTCAGAAGAGAGTCCAGAGAGCCCTATGCCTCCCCTTTATATAAGGAGCATGACATCACCAGATTTTACTATGAGGCAGACTCAAGCTGAACACACCTCTTAAAATTGGATAGGTCAGCTGTGGATGTCACCACCTCGCTGGAAGTAGATTGGACTGAAGGAGGTAACTCAGTTTTATGGTGGGTGTTTTTTTACAATGTGCTTTGTTATATAAAATTTACTTTTGCCAAAATCAGTTATCGAACAAAACACTCATATTTAGAAATGTCATCCTCAGGATACTTTTATGGGCAGACTACATATTTTACAAGACACATGCTGATCCAAATTCCAAGACAGTGCAATGCAGTTTAGTCATTTAGGCAATCTTTCACCATTTCCATGGAAAATATTTCACCTAAAATTCTTCAATGCTATATATCACTGGTCATATTCTCAATAATTTTCAAAGTTGTACCATGTATGTTTTCCCCAGAATTCACATTTTCCTGGCTTTTGCATCTCCAACCTGCTAGGAAACACTACGATGTCTTATTTTAATGGTGCAAACAAGACATTTAAATGGTCATAATTTCACATTATTTTGTCTTTTGATTACTGAAATAAATGACATGAACTGAATAGTCTCAGAAATCAACTGGGCTGGCTTTGTTTTCCAAATATGGGCATTCTTCCAACCCCCAGCCAAATGTCAGCTCTGGTCAGTTTAGCCCAGTGTTGCCATGGATTCACCTTTGAAGTCCTTCGGCTTGAGTTGAGGGGAGATGTCACCAGGAATTCACACCTATGTGCCCTGGCAGTCCATTGTCTCATGCTGGGGCAGTGCCACTTCATCTGAATAGGGTGCTAGATTCTTCCCCTTGGCCCATTCATAGCTGATCCACTTGGGGGAAGATGATACTCTTTCCAGGAAAGGCAGTGCCCTTTGAAGCCAGGGCCACCCCAACCTGTTCTACTGCCCTCAAAGTTGTTTTATTCATTTATTCATTTGTATTTCCTTTTCTAGAAAGAAAGTCTTTTAGAAATAAATATCATGTATATTTTTAAAGCAAACCCCCATCACATTTCTATGCAAGCACAAAGCCTTAGTTTAACATTTCACTTTTAAAAAGGCATTTTCTTGTTTGGCAAAAGCACCAATTTACACGTGGGTTAATATTCCTTGAATGTTCCTTTGAATATGTTTTTTTTTCTTGCATCTGTATTCTGAGAATTTCCATGGCCCTAGTCAATTTCTACTACACAGGAATCTGTTCAATGCAAGGATCCTTTGAAACTGACATAAGCAAAGAGAGAGAGGGTTCTTGTGAAGGGTTCACCTGTGTTATTTTAGTAAGTAAGCATTTACCGTACCGCTTGGAGTGAAGTTCTCTCCTATTTCACATATTTTGCCTGACACAAAATGCCAATCAGTGAGGAATGTCCCAATTGCTGGTGTACGCACTGAATAAGGGTGTACAAGGGAACCAAACTGGGTAATGTTGAAAAGATGAAAAGGGCATCAGTGTGCAGTCATTTTAAATGCAGAACATTTTCTTTTTCAGTGGGAAATTTTGAGCTGGCAGCATAGCAGCGCTGCCTTTGAAGTTTTTTCTTTGGTGCACATGCAGAAAACACTAGCAGCCATTCTCGGGGTGTTCCATGTTCCATCTCGCCCCATATGTGCTTAGCAAAGACAGCACAGCCATTATTTTTATAACCGTAAAACGCTGTTTTAATGCGAGGGAAGAGCACTTAGCAGAGCCAGAGCAGCCATTCTACTTGTAACTGCTGGAATGCAGTTTGGTGATTTAGGGGAGCTCTGCTGGGCTGATAAATGTACCCCACTGACCTCCCCCCTGCTTTCCCATGACTTCTTGTTGAAGGAGAGTAGGGCAAAGTGGGGTTCATCGGGCAGAGTTCTTCTTCCTTCAGGGAGCGGTATGCAACAATCCTCCCTTCGTCTTTTGTTGTAGAGTGTGGAGCAACACTCCCTTTCCATCCTTCCCTTTCCGGGTCCCCGGGGAGGTCCTCATTGGTCTACAAGGGAATGGAATTAGTACTCTAATGGGAGATATGCAAAAAACAGGTTTTAGAATCGTGCCCTGACAGTTTTCCCAGAAGGTTTGAAGAGCGAAACAAAACATACATTTTACACTCCTGAGGGTACTTGAACAACATCAGCAAACAATTTACTTAACAATACAAAGACAGGACATTTTTACACCACATTTTAATAACATATGTTTTTGTCAATAACACTGAAGAAAAGACGCCCTGTTAGATAGACATACATATGGATCTACCTATTTCTTCTGCTTTTCCTTTTCCTTGCTTCTTATTCTCCAGGGGTCTCTTCTATTTGACTTTTCTTGGGCTCCTCTATCAGCTGCAAAGTGTCTCTGGGTTGACAACTCGATAAATGATAAATGTGGACCCATTTCTCTTCTGACAATTTGCCTTTGGGAATGATGAATCTGTAGTTGACAGGTGATATTCTGCCAACAATTTCAAAATCACTGCACCAGGAGGGGAGACATTTTCTCTCCTTAGTCTGGTTCCTTTGAAAATTGTACAAGTAGATCCTGTCGCTTACATGATATTCATATTTGGTTGTTTTTAAATCGTATTGAGTTTTCATCCCCTCTGCTGATTTTTCCAGATTCCGCTGAGCGTACGCAAAAGCATGCTGAAGGTGTTTTCTTTCTTAGATTCTCAACATATTCATGAGTTTGGCATTAATCAGTGTCTGCTCTTGTGCTCTATAGAGCAGGTGCTGAGGTAGCACCATTTTGCATTTTGGTCGCAGAAGAAGAGGTAGATCTGATGACAATCAGGACAAGCGGTAATCGGATACCCCAACTTGGACCAGAATCTGACACAAATCGTTTTAGAATGCTCACCATTCTTTTAGTGTACCTCTCAACTCATCCACTAGAGGATTGGCGGTATGCAATATGAAGTTTCCTTTTTACCCCAAGCATCTCCCACATCTTTGACATCACTTTGTTGGTGAAGTGACTTCCTCGGTCTGCCTCAATCCTTTGTGTTAGGCCAAAACACGAAAAGATGTGGTTGATCATCAGGGCAGCTGCTGTTTCTGCCTTGCAATTTGGGGCTGGGAGACAATCCACACATCGTTACTGTTAGCATGTACTTGTTCCCCCTAGAGGAGCGAATCACAGCCTGATGAAATCTGTTTGTAAATCTGACCAAGGCAGTGTCATCCCCCTCTTCTGGAGGGGAGCTCTGTGTGTGAGTGAACTTGACTGAAATTGTGCATACACAAGACACCCCTTCAAAAATATTGGTCAAGGTCCTGCCCCATTTATGGCCAGTAAGCAACCTCCCGCAAGATTTTCTTGACTAGTATGAAACCCCCGATGGCCGGCTGTGGCCACGTCATGGGCGTGACTTAGCATAGGGCTTCGGAATGAGGTAGGTACCACCCACTGGTCCCAACCAGAGATGGATCTCCTAACCAACAAGCTGTCTTGGATTCAGAACATGTTGGGACACTTCATCAACACTCTGAGGTCCTCTTGGTTTCCGTCAGAGGAAAGTTCTCAGGGTCCTCAATGTGTTGGTAACATTTCCCAATAATCAGATCCCCTTTTTGTGCCGTGATTAAATCAGCATCTGTGGTCTCCTTACTCTCTGGGCAGTTCAGAGTTCATTGTAGGCATTTTTCTGGGACCTGGTGAAAGCAGTAAACTGGATTTCCCCCAACAGGGACTCGAAATCAAGGAGATCCACCTGGATGGCTCTGGTTTTGGCCAGCTGATCAGCCAGGTTGTTTCCAATTTTGTCTGGCCTCTCTATTCTGGAATGACCCTTAATCTTTTTCCAATAGACTGTCATCCCATTAGAGGTAGCCAGATTATCAATATTTTGATTGAGCTTGCCATGTTTAAGTGGTTTGTTATTAGCACACAGATTGCCTCTGGTTCTCCAATTAATCAGGTGCTCCACAAACCCGTTCCGGCATAATCTGAATCAGTGATTATGACCAGTTCGTGGAGTCAGTGTTGCACTGCAATAAGGATGGCCTGGTGAACTGCCATCAACTCTGCCACCTGACTATTGCGGGGACCGATTTTGTACACAGCGGAGGGCTCCAGGGCATCATTCACCCACGCATTCCCAACGCTAGCCAGCAGTTCCTTTTCCCCGTTGTTGTCAACATGGTCGGAGAACCCGTCCACATAAACTGTGGGCATTCCCTCACACTTGTCTTCTTCATAGACTTTGTGTGGGGAATTCAGGTACGCCTTCATGTTGTCCTGGGTGTTAATACTTTCATCCTCAAGACGGTTTTCTCTGGCAGACATTACATGAGGGCCTCTTCTTGTTCTGGCCATATCTGACTTCTACAGGAAAGCCTTGCATGGACAGAATCCAGGAGGTAGTTCTGGAATTACTTACATTTCCTGGCCAGGTTCTGTCACTTTGGAGGTATTGCAAAGGCTGGTGTGGAGTCTCCATTATGATGTTCTCCCCCTGGATGAACGGGTGGTAATTTTTCAATGCTCACAGCGTTGCCAAGAGTGCCTTCTCACAATCGCTGAATTTTTCCTCCACAGTGTATAAAGTTTTACTTGCATAGGGGATTACTTTATTGACCTTGTCATGCTTTTGATATAATACTGCTGTCAAACATGTATTCGAGAACCCTGTTTCAAAGAAGAACTTGTTTTTGGCAGTGTAAGCTAGAAAAGGTGCTTGTGAGAGACTTCTTTTGAGTTGCTTTACTGCCTCGGCTTGTTCTGGACCCCACTCCCACTTGACCCTTTAAGAGATGGACAGGGGTCTTTTGACCTCTGCGTAATCCTCAATGAACTTGCTTCTGTAATTAGTCAGTCCAGGAGGCTTCTTAACTCATGCAGAGTTGTGGGGTCTTTCAGTTTTAGTAGTGCTTCCACTTTCTTCTCCTGGGGACAGAGACCCTCAGGGGTTATTTCATGTCCCAAAAAGTTGACACAGGTCCCGCACCACTGTGCCTTCTGGAAGGACAGTTTTGCTCCGGCAACCCTCAACTGGGTCATAACATAGCATATGTACGCTATGTGTTCCTCCACAGTTGAGTTTTTGATCAGGACATCATCCACATAGGCCAAGTTACCACTTTCACCCAAGTTGGTCATGGCCTTGTGTAGGAAGATGTTGAATTTGTCACTGGAGTTTATGTATCTGAATTGAGTACAGATCCATGTGTACTGCTGCCCCCCATAGGTAAAGGCTAGCTGGTACTGGTCCTCCCTACTGACAGGCAATGTCCAGTATCCATTTGTCAGGTCAATAGCGGTGTATACCTTTGACCCCTGGATCTGGGCCAGCCCTTGGTCAGTGTAGGGAAGAGGCCATCGGAACATATGGACCCATTTGTTCAGCTCCCTAAGGTCTGCGCAAAGTCTCCATTGGCCATTTGGTTTTACAATCCTTAGCATCAGATTATTATTGGTGCTGTAGACTGGATGATTTATCCCACGGAACGCAATACTTTAGATTATTTCCCTCAGGGACTCTATAGATGCGAGAGGCAAGCGATATATTGGTTCACAAACACAGTAGTCATTCCAGGGTCCATGGGAATTGTGGCAGTATTTATCTCGGTGCGAACACAGTCGTACAAGTCCACAGGAAAGATATCTTGGAGATCTAAGAATATCTGTTTCAACTTTTTATTTTGCTCCTCGGTCTCACTGGCATCAGCGAGGTTGACCTCTTTTCAACCACTTGCTGAAGCCTGGAAAGACTTCGGGTTTCGCGATCTCAGCGGCCTTCTCTAGCTGGGTGGACAATTTCAAAGTATTTCTTTCAAGTGTGGAATGCAACTTGAAACTGGAAGGAAGGTTGATTGTCAGGACTGGAGAGGGGTTCCCATCACCAGTTTGCTGTCCTACAGCAATTACTGTAATGTCAGGTATTTAATTATTTTGGAAATGAAACTCAATATGATCAGATTTCTGTTCAACCATGTTGCAAGTGCCATTGAAACTAACATGGTTAACACTTTGTTTTAACTTTATCGGTTGGTTAGTCTGAGTCCAGAGGACCTTCTTGACACGATCTATCAGGGTGGACAACCTCCAGAGGAAGTCATTACTTATAAGACATGGGGTCCCCTCTGGAGTCACGACTATGACCGGGTGCTTCACCTTATGTCGCCCGATTATAATTTCCAGATCCGCAGTCCCCTCAACAGGAATTTCATTCCCTTTGAATTTCTGGAGTTGTCCAGGAAGAAGGGTGAGAGGGATCTGGTGGCTCTCCCCACTTCCTAAATTTGCTGCTCAAAGGCCCTTTTTGACAGAAGAGTGGCTTGGTATCCAGTGTCCACCAGTGCTGAAAATGCACATTGCCTTTTCACTTGAACGGAGGCGTAGAATCTACCTTCTTTCTCCTCCAAGGGACAAAGGTAATGGGCATTTTGGGCAAGCTGGGCAGTCAATTTCTTTATTTTGGACTCTGACGGTGGGGATTTGGAGATTTTTCTGTGCCGTAGTCTGGGAATCTGTAACAAAAATTTGACATCCTGAAAAAATGTGGGATTTCGGAATCACCTTTTTCCCTTAGCTATGTGCCACCCCCCTTTACCGGGTGGTAGTGACTAGAACCAGTTTGTGGGGAGGATCCCTCCATTAATATTTTGTTCTCAGGATGACAGTTGGGTGACTCTGAATAATTCCCCACACCCACCGAGTCTTCATTCGGGTCTCTTGGGACTCATTTTTCTTTGGGAGGAATTCCCCCATCACTGAAGGAGAAGATTGTCTTCCCAGAATCCTCCAAGGATTCGCCCCCTTCAAACTGAAGTACACTGACTTCCTCCACAAAATGGGTCTTTTTGATTTCTTTATTTCTCCTACCCACCCTCTGTTCCCTGGGTTTCAGGTTTTCGGGGGCAAGAGATTTTAGTTCTGTTTCCGGAGTGTCCAGTGGCTTTTCACGGGTGTGGAAGAAAGCTTCCTCTAGGGCTTTACACCTCCCTTCCTCCCGTGCCTCCTCCTCTGGAACCGGTAGGTTGTCGGGGTTCTCTCTCCGTCTTAGTTCAGGGGTGCCAGACCCTTGGTTTGAGGGGTTTTGAGCTGCCATGTTCATCTGAGGGTTCTGCTGAGCCCTCCAAATGTGACTCAGATCCTGCGGGAGGTTCTGGACCTGGCGATCCAGTTGGAACACCTGCTCCGGCTAGTACGGGGGTCTTTGTTCAAACCTAGGTGGTTCTCGCGAAGGGTAACTATCCCTTTTCCTGGAGTACCCTGCGTATTGTGGATTCCCTTGGTAACCCTCCACTCTCGGCCTCCCCTCTCCCAGATCGGGTGGTCTGGGCTCCTGAAAGCGGGAAAGAAAGGAGGGTTGTCCTGCAGGTTCGGGTTCGGTAGATACCGGGGGAAGAAACTTAACCCAGGATTTAGGCCATTAATGCCCTCCTGAGGGAAGTTAGGAGGGAAATTTCCTGGAGCAGTACTCACCTTGTTGGATTCCCCCCCTTGGGCAGAGGTAGTCCATACATACCCCAAGATAGGTGTGTTGCCCTTATATCTGGGACTGATGTAATCAGCAGAGTTAGGGGTTGCATTGGTGGGATTACGTTCCTGACTACCACCCGCTGCGGATTGACCAGAAGGCCGCCTTTGCCTCTGATTTGGCAGGTTTTGGGAAGATGTGTTTTTAGGCCCCTCCCCCATTTCTAGATTCAAAATGGGAGCAACCTTCACCTCCGCCACCTTAGCAACAGCGGGGGGATGTTGGTTGGTTTGGGGGGTTTTGTCTGGTTTTTGTTTTCTGCAGGTTTTTGGACCTCATAGATCCGGGTAGCCTGCTCTATACCCAGTCTAGGGTCCTGTCGTCATGAAAATCCCTTACCAACTGGGTCATTATATATTTTGGGAGTGCATGAAAATAGGTAGTTATGAATTCTCTACTATTCGTGCACACCTGCCTGGAGGTTTGTGCAAAGGCGCGTTTTAGTTCCTGCACAAATTCTCTTGGGACCTGATACTCTCTGCATTGCAGATTGTAGGCCACTTTGAGAGCCTCCTGGGGGTTTCTGTGGACTGAATAGTGCTTCAAGATGGCCACCTTATAGGTGGACCTTCTTGAATGGTTCTGGTCTTCCACCCCCGAAAAGAAGCTGGAGTACTCCGGAGAGAACTTCCATTTGGCATGATCTATGCAGTTCTGGCTATTTTTGATGTGAAAAGAGTCCATCATTTGTTCATATAGTTCCAGATGCCCCCTGACAGCATATTTTGCATGTTTGTGATACAGGGTTATAAAATTCCTAATAGCCTTAATCTGTCTTGTGGAGTATTTCACCAGAGCTCTCTTTTGTTTATTGGCCTTCTTTTGCCGCGTTACCTGAGTCCACTCACCATCAGACTGAGAGCTGCTACTGTTTGGGTCCCCTCTTTATCTTCCAGTGCTCCCTTATTCTTTGAGCTTGTGATTTGCTCTGAGAATGGTGGGGCCTAGTTTCTTCTGCCCTGTTATACCTTGTGCTCTCTGGGTCACTCCCCCTGGACTCCCTCTTTCGAACAGGAGAGTGATCTTCTGACTCTGCTCTGCTTCCAGGATTAGTGGAGGTTCCCCCCCACTGCCCTGTTTGGATGGAGGTTTTTAGAATGCTCTTTTGGGGACTCATTTCATGCTGTTTTTCGGCATAGTGAACCAAATGGTTCCTTTGTAAATGATGTTTCTGTAGGTCTAGCTTCCTGAATTGTTCCACATAGGAGTCTTCCTGATCAGATATTTTAGCCATAACATTTTAGAATCTGTGCAGGGATGCCCATCCATCAATCTCTGATGGGCGGTGGCCTACCTGCTCAATCATGCTAGGCCTATTTAAGTCTGGCTGCCTCATGACGCCCGGTTCTCGTGAACCGGCAGACATGAAGTCAGCAGTGCCTTGTGCATACGAATTGGTGAATGGGTTTGAGGCCCTTAGTCAGAGGGCATTGCACTGTGATCAGGGGTTGCCCTGTCCCTCTCTACTTGTTTGGGGTCCCTCAATTCTGGATTCAGCTTAGCATACTCTTTCTCTAACAGCTCCAGTTTCTCCTTTTCAGCCCATATTTCCTGACGGTAGGCAAATGCCTCAGCCTTTTGCTCTGCTATCAGGGATTGGCTTACTTCTATGACCTTTTCTTGAGCTGCTCCCTGACCCTGCAGTCCACTGTTCTCACAGAGAGTCTCATTGTCTTTTCGTGCTGCCTGTATGGTCTGGGAACACTGAGAACATTTTTGTTGCAAGAGATTCATCTCCTGATTTTGCGCATTTTTAGCTTGGATGTTCTCTTCTAGAGCACCTTCCACTCATCTGTTGTGCCCAATAACCTTTCGTATTCTACTTGTAGTTCATTTAGTTTCTAAAAGTCTAACTCTCTTTCCTGTAGATCTGTTTTTAGGTTGCTCACTTCCTGACATAGGGCATCTTTTTCCTGATGCAGGGCACCCCTGTGTTTAGCCAGGTCATCCCGCTATTGTTTTATTCTATGTACTGTCTGGCGTTCTTGGTTAAATTCTGTCTGGGGGTGGAGTTCTTTACTAATTAATGTTTTATTCTCCTTTTCCAACTTTTTAATCTGATTTTGTAACACAACTATTTGTTCTGAGCAGACCCTGTTGTATATTAGTGTAACGCTCACCTGATTCCCGTAGAGGCGCCGGTCTTGACTGGGCGTATACCGTATCTTCAAAGGTGATGTGTAACACACGGCTGGCTCTTTGGGCTGGACCTCTGTGCGCTGTATGTCTGACTCGAAGGGTAAGATGTCTGCAGATAGAAAATATGGGATTAAGGAACAGGGTTATTGAATGTCTCTCTCTTCTTCCCTTTCTCTTCTCCGGTAGAACCCCAAAGGTTAACGCTCTCACCTTAGGTAAGTGAACGCCGTGCTCTCCATCTGCTTCGGGGCAGGGTGCTGTAACCAGTTTCTTCACTGGATAAGGGGAGCAGGCCTCTTGACTTCAGAGGACTGCTGTCCGTCTTTTACTGCACGAACGGTAAGTTTCGAGTAATTCTAATGTCTTTAAAGTCTTTAGTAATGATGTCACTTGTTTTGCAGGGTTCCGGCGATGGCGGATGACGGGCTGAAGTGAGTTGAAGATGGAGCCCGTGTGATGAATAGAAGCGCCTGGAAGCACGTAAGTAAGCACTTGTTGCCTGCTTCACGATGCGCTCTAACTGTCTTTTTATTTTGCAGGTACAAGTTCGGAGCGGCTGCAGGGTGCCGGAATACCCACTGGGTTAGATGTGGAAAGGAGTAATGGCACGTGAGTATTAAAGTTCCCCAATGTCTTTAAACGCACCTTCTTTTGTCTTTCAGATGCGGGATGCAGCGCCGAAGGCCTCCGGAGCGTGCGAAGAGTTGGTAAGCTTTTGTCTTTCAGATGCAGGAATGCAGTGTGAAGACCTCCGGAGCGCACGAAGAGTAGGTAAGCCTTTGTCTTTCAGATGCCGGAATGCAGCGCGAGGCATTGGTGACAGCCGATGGACCAGGTAAGTGAAGAGCTGTCACTGAAGACCGTAATGCTAACCTGTTCTTTCTTGTCTTTATAGGTGTTGCTGAAGACTGGAATCAGGATGGTAAGCCTTTTTCCTTAGGCCCAGGATCAGATGCAGAAGACACGATGAGCGTTCTGCTGCAGAGGATGCAGAATAACGCAAAGCAAGATTCATCCATCGGGTGTGGTTTAAATAGCCTCCTATAGTGCTTAGGTGTCTCCTTCCACAGCCACGCCTAGGTAAGAAAAGAGTTCCTGCTTTCCAGAAGAGTTCCAGTGTTCTGAATCTAGGGAGTGGCTCCTGCCCCACCCAACAGGAAAAGTAGTTCCAAACAGAAGAGGATCAGAGGCTCAACTGGCAGGCAAGTAAGCAGCATGGTCTGCTGCAGGTAAGTCCACCCAAGCATTATGAGCCCGGCGCTTCCAGCGCTGGGACTGGGCATATTTATGAGCCTGGTGCCACTGGCGCCAGGACTGGGTCCAAAAGGTCCCAATTGGGACTGGTTGGCACTCGGAACATGGGTTATGGATCTGCTTCCAAGGGAGTTGGGAAAACCCTGACCTTTTGGAAGCAGAGATCATGACAGTACCCCCCCCTCAAGGCCCCTCCCAAACCGGGCTTCTCCGGGGGTTTTGGCTTGTCAGGAAATGTTCGGTGAAATCTTTTGATTAGGCGAGGAGCGTGGACATATTCAGCAGGTTCCCAGGATCTCTCTTGGGGGCCGTAGCCTTTCCAGTCAATTAGGTAAAATAGTTTAGATTTGGAGATCTTGGAGTCCAGAATGCTTTTGACTTCAAACTCGAGTTCTCCATCAACTAGGATAGGTCTTGGAGATTTAGTTAGTCGGGTTTGAGGTTGCACGGGTTTTAATAGAGAGACGTGGAAGACCGGATGTATCTTCATGTGCGGGGGCAAGTCCAACTTGACCGCTACTGGGTTTACTATGGTAGTGATGGAATAGGGACCAAGGTATCTTGGGTTGAATGTGCGTGGCCCTTTTAGAGGTAGATATTTGGTGGATAACCAGACTTGATCCCCTACTTGATATTGAGGGGCTTCCTTCCGATGTTGATCTGCTCCTTTCTTGTATTGTTCTTTAGCCCTTTGAAGGTGAGAAACAGCTTCCTTAAAGGCTTGGGTGATTGTAGAATGCAGGTAGTCTACTGCTGGTGTTTCAAGATCTTGGAGGGGATCCAACTCCGAGGTTCGAGGGTGACTGCCGTACAAAAGAAAAAACAGGGTTTTCCCAGTTCCCGAATGGACAGAGTTATTGTAGGCATATTCGGCTATCCAAAGGATGTCTTTCCAAGTTTTTTCAGTTTGTTGCAGCATGCAGCTTAAATACTGTTTCAGAGTTTGATTGGTCCTCTCGGTTTGTCCGTCGGTCTGAGGGTGGTGACTGGTCGATAGTCTCACATCAATTTGAGCCGACCGACAGCAACTTCACCAAAAATGAGAAATAAATTGACTACCTCGATCCGAAATTAGAACCGAAGGAAAACCGTGCAGTCGGACGATTTTTTCGAGAAATTCTCGGGCCAGAGTTGCTGCTGTTGGCAAGCCTTTGAGCGGAATGAAATGCGCCATCTTGGAGAATAAGTCCACGATTACTAGAATCGTATTGTATCCGGAGCATGGAGGTAGATCGGTGATGAAGTCCATAGAAAGCGTATGCCAAGCGCGAGGTGGGATGTCAATAGGGCGTTAGAGGCCTGCTGGTCTTTCCTTTTGACTTTTGGTTTGGGCGCATACTCCACAGGACATTATAAAGTCTCTGATATCTTTTTTCCAAGACGGCCACCAGAAGTAGCGCTTGATCTTTTCTGAGGTCTTGGCCATACCGGGATGTCCTTCCATTAAAGAATCGTGATAACAAGAGATTACTTTTTTCTGTAAATCTGTGCTGGGTAGGTATAATCGTTCTTGGAAATACAATAAGTTGTCCTTTACTGCAAAGTCCTTTCCCTGCAGATGCCAATTCTGTATGTCTGCTGGAGTTACAAGTTGCCTGGCTTTATCCTTAACTTCCTCTATGGATTCTGTGGCGATTACACCCAGAATTCTTTGTTCGGGAATGATTGGTACAGGTTTAGGGTTGATCAAGTGTTCTTTCACTCCCATCCGAGAAAGGGCATCAGCTTTACCGTTCTTTGTACCAGGTCGATAGGTAATTATGAAGTCAAACTCAGCAAAGAATAATGCCCAACGGAGTTGTCTAGAGGATTGGGCTTTTGCGGTTTTCAAATATTGCAGGTTTCGGTGATCCGTAATCACAGTAACGGTGTGTCGGGCCCCCAGCAGATAATGCCGCCAAACCTTAAAGGCAGACTTGATAGCCAGAAGTTCCTTGTCAGTAATCGTGTAATTGATTTCAGGAGGCGAGAATTTGCGGGACCAAAATGCCACGGGATGCAACTGATTGGTTACCGGGTCCTTTTGTGATAGAACTGCCCCCATGGCAATGCTTGAAGCATCAGTTTCCACGATGTAGGGGAGTTCGGGGCGAGGGTGTTTTAAGATTGGTGCATAGATAAATTTAGTCTTCAAATCCTGGAAAGCTTGTTCCGCCTCGGTAGACCATTCAAAACGTTGTTTTTCTTTAACAAGGCAGTGATGGGCTGGACTATTCGAGAGAATTCGGGGATAAACCTGCGGTAAAAGTTAGCGAAGCCTAACATGCTTTGCACACCTTTTACAGAGGATGGTGATGGCCATTTGAGAACTGCATCGACCTTCTTTGAATCCATACGCACTCCGCCAGGTGATAATATGAATCCCAAGAATTCAACTTCAGTCACGTTGAAAACACATTTTTCCAACTTAGCGAAAAGTTTGTGTTGACGCAATCTTTCGAGGACCATTTTCACGTATTTCCGATGTTCAGATTCCGATGAAGAATAAACGAGGATGTCGTCAATGTAAACAACAACACACACATCTATGAGCTCTCTGAGGACATCGTTCATAAAATATTGAAAGGCGGCCGGGGCATTGCAATGTCCGAAGGGCATGACCTGATATTCAAATAGCCCATACTTGGTGCGGAAGGCCGTCTTCCATTCATCGCCCTCTTTTACTCGTACCAAGTGGTAAGCTCCTCTAAGATCCAGCTTTGTATATATGCTTGCTTTTCTGACTTGGTCCAGGAGTTCAGGGATCAAAGGTAACGGATATCTATTCTTAACAGTGATCTGGTTCAGGGAGCGATAATCTATACAAGTTCTAAGGTCTCCTTCCTTTTTTGGAACGAAGAACAAAGCTGAAGAAGCAGGGGACTTGGAAGGACGAATAAACCCATTTGCCAGGTATTGATCCAGGTATTGTCGAAGGTGAAGGTTCTCAGGCTCGGTGAGGGCATAAATTCTACTACAAGGAGGAGTAGATCCAGGTATCAGGTCTATCTGGCAGTCATAAGACCTATGAGGAGGTAGAGAGTTAGCCTGATCCTTCCGGAAAGCATCTTGGTATTCTAGGTATTCAGGAGGAAACTGGGGAGTCTCTGAAGAAATTGCTGCCAGTGCAACACCAGGTGGAGGGTGACAAGTAGAGACACATTCTGGAAACTGGACCGTTCTTGCTCGCCAATCGATCAGAGGATTGTGTTTCTCTAACCAAGGTATTCCTAGAATAATCTGAAACTGAGGGGCCTTGATCACATCGAACACGATCTTCTCATGGTGTCCATCTTGACTTACTAGCGTCACCTCTTGAGTGGTATGCGTTACTGGCCCGGAGGCTATCTCCGTACCATCCACCGTAGTAATGACATCCTTTACAGCCTTGGGACAAAGAGTTAGATTCATCCTCAAAACCATTTCATGATCCACATAATTGCCCATGGCACCGCTGTCGACGTAAGCTTCAATTGCATGTAATCGATCCGGATTATCAGGGCTAATGAGGACCATAGGTATCACGAAATGCGAAGTCACGGAACTGGTTTTCACGCTCAGCAAGAGGACCTCTATTCTTGTCGGGCGAGGTCGTTTCCCTGCTCAGAGTTTGTAACTTTGGTAACTGCAGCTCCTACTGCCTTCTTGGCAGGTTTCACCGGACAGTCTCGAAGAAAGTGCCCTGAGTTTCCGCAATAGAGGCATAATTGCAACTGTTTTCTCCTTTCCCGCTCCTTTTGTGTTAGAGGACCTTTCAGACCCCCTATTTGCATGGGTTCCCCGGAGTCTACTCCTTTGGAAGGAGTTGGCAGTTTGGAAAATACTCGAGCATCAAACTTGGAACGATCGGCCTTCCTGTTCTGCAGTCTGTGATCTATTTGAACGACTAAGTCTATATAGTCCGAACAATCTTGTGGGGGATTCACTACTTGGGCTAACACATCTTTGAGCTCTCCACGTAGACCTCTATAAAACAGCGTAATCCTTTTGTCCTCAGGCCATTGAGTTTCCACTATCAGTCTGTTGAAAGACGCAATATAAGCCAAAAGGTCTTGATTACCTTGTCGCAACGAAAGAAGCTCATTGTCCAAGGCCTGCCCCTGTGAATGTCTTGCGAACAGTTTTTCCATACTGAGCTGAAAAGCTTGAAAATCATGGAGGACTGGATCATCTTGATTTACTAGAGGGATCGACCAGTCTGCCGCATTGCCACTAAGGTACGAAAGCACGAAAGCTACTTTAGCTTGATCAGTTGGAAAGGCTGCTGGCCGGCATAAGAAATGCAACCGGCACTGATTGATAAATACTGCAAACCTCTTTGGGTCACCAGAAAATCGTTCGGGCGGAGCCAGAGGTACATTCCCAGGTAGGTTGATCTGCACTGGATTCATAGAGGATGTAGAAGGAAGATTTCCCCCAGATGTCTGTAACGGGGTCTGTCCGGCTTGTGACTGTAGCAATTGTCTAGCGAGATCATCTGTTCGCTCCTTGGAAATAATCAGTTCCCTTCTTAGAGCGTTCGTTTCCTGACGGGCTGCATGCACTTCTGCCCTTAGTTCCCCAAGTAACTGGACTAGCTGGTCGGTATCCGAGGTTTCCATAGCGCCTGGACGGGAGTTTTGTGGTAGTCTTTGCGTTCTGTGACGCTCACCTGATTCCCGTAGAGGCGCCGGTCTTGACTGGGCGTATACCGTATCTTCAAAGGTGATGTGTAACACACGGCTGGCTCTTTGGGCTGGACCTCTGTGCACTGTATGTCTGACTCGAAGGGTAAGATGTCTGCAGATAGAAAATATGGGATTAAGGAACTGGGTTATTGAATGTCTCTCTCTTCTTCCCTTTCTCTTCTCCTGTAGAACCCCAAAGGTTAACGCTCTCACCTTAGGTAAGTGAACGCTGTGCTCTCCATCTGCCTCGGGGCAGGGTGCTGTAACCAGTTTCTTCACTGGATAAGGGGAGCAGGCCTCTTGACTTCAGAGGACTGCTGTCCGTCGTTTACTGCACGAACGGTAAGTTTCGAGTAATTCTAATGTCTTTAAAGTCTTTAGTAATGATGTCTCTTGTTTTGCAGGGTTCCGGCGATGGCGGATGACGGGCTGAAGTGAGTTGAAGATGGAGCCCGTGTGATGAATAGAAGCGCCTGGAAGCACGTAAGTAAGCGCTTGTTGCCTGCTTCACGATGCGCTCTAACTGTCTTTTTATTTTGCAGGTACAAGTTCGGAGCGGCTGCAGGGTGCCGGAATACCCACTGGGTTAGATGTGGAAAGGAGTAATGGCACGTGAGTATTAAAGTTCCCCAATGTCTTTAAACGCACCTTGTTTTGTCTTTCAGATGCGGGATGCAGCGCCGAAGGCCTCCGGAGCGTGCAAAGAGTTGGTAAGCTTTTGTCTTTCAGATGCAGGAATGCAGTGTGAAGACCTCCGGAGCGCACGAAGAGTAGGTAAGCCTTTGTCTTTCAGATGCCGGAATGCAGCGCGAGGCATTGGTGACAGCCGATGGACCAGGTAAGTGAAGAGCTGTCACTGAAGACCGTAATGCTAACCTGTTCTTTCTTGTCTTTATAGGTGTTGCTGAAGACTGGATTCAGGATGGTAAGCCTTTTTCCTTAGGCCCAGGATCAGATGCAGAAGACACGATGAGCGTTCTGCTGCAGAGGATGCAGAATAACGCAAAGCAAGATTCATCCATCGGGTGTGGTTTAAATAGCCTCCTGTAGTGCTTAGGTGTCTCCTTCCACAGCCACGCCTAGGTAAGAAAAGAGTTCCTGCTTTCCAGAAGAGTTCCAGTGTTCTGAATCTAGGGAGTGGCTCCTGCCCCACCCAACAGGAAAAGTAGTTCCAAACAGAAGAGGATCAGAGGCTCAACTGGCAGGCAAGTAAGCAGCATGGTCTGCTGCAGGTAAGTCCACCAAAGCATTATGAGCCCGGCGCTTCCAGCGCTGGGACTGGGCATATTTATGAGCCTGGTGCCACTGGCGCCAGGACTGGGTCCAAAAGGTCCCAATTGGGACTGGTTGGCACTCGGAACCTGGGTTATGGATCTGCTTCCAAGGGAGTTGGGAAAACCCTGACCTTTTGGAAGCAGAGATCATGACAATTAGTTGTTGATTCAATTTCTGTTGACTCTCTTCCAGAGAGTCAACATTTGTCTGACACTCTATTTTTAATGCATGTAATTGGGACTCTTGCTCTGAATTATTTTGTTGTTGTAGAGCCCAGTCCTCTTTTAGCTGTTTGATGTAATTTTCCAACCTGACCTCAGAATCTTGGCTCTTTTCGCAATTTCTCTCATACTAGTTTTAGTTCAGTCTGGATTTGGGTTAAGAGATCAGACAGGTTTTGTACAAGGGTTCTATTTTCTTCATGTTTTGCCTCCATAACTCCCATATGGAGATATATGTAGTCTGTGATTCTGACCATTTTAATCTGTTCCTCTTTAATTTTCAGAGTCATATACAACTCGCTCAAGGCTTGATGTAATAGGCCACCGTCTTGCACACATCAGGTTCATGGCGGTGACCCGTTTCCTCATTTCTCCAAGCCAGACCTCCTCATATTTCTGTACCCATTCTCCTCTGACAAATAATGTGTGCAGAAGGCCTAGCCATGTTTATTTCTATTGTGGTCATTATGGAGAGTGTTCTTTCTTTATTAACGTATTCATATAAGAGTAAACCTGTCTTCTGTTACTTTTTGCCTAGTTCAGAGTTGATTTTACTTTATTTTTACATGGGGTGTACCGAACTTCAGCTGCGAGTAAGTATTCGGCCGAAATTTGTCTAAAAAGCAATTATCCGGTTTCGGCTGAATGCATACTTGAAGCCTTACTCAAGCTGAAGTTAACGCACTATAAATTCCTGCACTGAAAAGACCTGCTCCCATATTAAAGCAACGTGTTTGCCTTGTACGCAGAGCTTACACACAGCAGTTGCTGCACATATGAGCCACTAGATATCAGTCGAGTTGCACACAAAAGAACTTGCATTGCTTGAAAAACCGAGATGCTAGGACTATGAGCATGAACAGTGTTTATATCGCGTCCCTCCTGTTGCCACCAATCCAGTCACTTTTAAAATATGGATTTTATGCACAACTCGCTTGGAAACGCCTAGCAGCAAGGCTTGATTGATTTCATGAAGGCACCTCCTGCGCCTGGAAAATCAGATTGGAGGGCTGACAAACATCTCTCTCTCTAAACAGGACTTGCACGCAACCAGTTCACATTGCTTTGCTAAGTGGGGCGGGACGGGCATGGTAAAGGAGGGGAGGGGCACTTTGGATTTCAATGGGCTGGGAGGATATCAGATTCCCCTGGAGGTTGTTGTGTACAGGGGTGGGGGAGAGTTCAGTCTCAGTCTCATTGCACTGCATAACACCTCAGGGCTTCAGGCTCCTGATAGGCGCTGTTCTCACAGTGACTATGGCGTGTAGATGCACCCACTAACAGCTAATGCCAGCCCCCGCCTAAACGGCGCTGGGCAGGCAATGATTAATGGCATCTCTTTCTGTGGCTGTACAAAGAAGTGGCCCCTTAAGCATGTGTTGCTGGCTGCATTGGTGAATTTTAATAGCAGTTAGCCTACTGAACGTTCATCAGTGAATGCAGGATTGCTCTGCTAACAAGGCTGCAAAGTAAATGTGCACAATGCTGCATCTCTGTGGCTATTTGCTAGGCATGAATATGCACGATCTCCTTGCCTGCCCTCTAATTGTTTGGCCACTTGCAGAGATAAGCACATCAGTTTTGAAAAGTTTTATAAATGGATACCATGGCTACAAAATGCTCTGCCAAGTTGAAGTTACACGTATGCAAACACAGAAGAGTGTAACCCAAATACAAAAGGAGCTAATGGAATCCCGTGCCCCCTCCAGGTCCCAGCACACAAAACTGGAACCAACAAGTCCACTTCACATAATTATAGAGTTGGGGGCAGGCACACTTCTTGTGTCTTTGCAAGTGACTAGGGGGATTGACTTGCCATTGTCCTAACAGAATTATGACTAGATGTGAAAAGATATTTCTTCATAGAAGATAATATCTTTGAAAAGGAAGGAATGGCAAGTCACCCTCGTAAAGCTTTAATGAAAGGTTTCTTTGTTGCAAGTACCTTGGAACAATGGGCCTGTGAATGAAAGTTCTCATTGGGACAATTTATAAGCACTATGATATGATATGGCATGTATAATGCGCCTATACACAAGTGTTTGTATACACTGTGCATGACCTTCACTGAAGTCGTGTTAAAACAAGCATTGGCGAATCCAACAGCTTTTATATGCCTAGGTACTTGCACCATTTTGCACCTGAAACTATCAATAGCCAGTTAATAACACTACGGTGGTGCAGGGCAAGTCCCTTTCCCATGCCTACACAAAAGCAAAAATGACTATTTGGCTCTGGCCGGATAGTAAATTTACTATTTGGGATAGTAAATTTACTATTCGGTACACCCCTAATTTTTACACACAGGCCTGATACTTAAGGTCTAGGTTTTAGGAAGGCACTTTTACAGTGTAACACAGTTTTCCAAACACAAAAAGTATGACTACCTTTTCTTGGTTAGCCTGCTGTGTCAAGCTGCCATGGGTGGCAACACTATCTCAAATCCCGGCATGATCCCCCAATTTGTTAAGGATTTCAAAGGCACGGTACACTCCAGACCAGGACTCTTTCTACTGGCCGGGGATGCAGCGCACAATTAAAACATTTTTATTTTATTTCAGGACTCGAAATCAAGGAGATCCACCTGGATGGCTCTGGTTTTGGCCAGCTGATCAGCCAGGTTGTTTCCAATTTTGTCTGGCCTCTCTATTCTGGAATGACCCTTAATCATTTTCCAATAGACTGTCATCCCATTAGAGGTGGCCAGATTATCAATATTTTGAATGAGCTTGCCATGTTTAAGTGGTTTGTTATTAGCACACAGATTGCCTCTGGTTCTCCAATTAATCAGGTGCTCCACAAACCCGTTCCGGCATAATCTGAATCAGTGTTTATGACCAGTTTGTGGAGTCAGTGTTGCACTGCAATAAGGATGGCCTGGTGAACTGCCATCAACTCTGCCACCTGACTATTGCGGGGACCGATTTTGTACACAGTGGAGGGCTCCAGGGCATCATTCACCCACGCATTCCCAACGCTGGCCAGCAGTTCCTTTTCCCCGTTGTTGTCAACATGGTCGGAGAACCCGTCCACATAAACTGTGGGCATTCCCTCACACTTGTCTTCTTCATAGACTTTGTGTGGGGAATTCAGGTACGCCTTCATGTTGTCCTGGATGTTAATACTTTCATCCTCAAGACGGTTTTCTCTGGCAGACATTGCATGAGGGCCTCTTCTTGTTCTGGCCATATCTGACTTCTACAGGAAAGCCTTGCATGGACAGAATCCAGGAGGTAGTTCTGTAATTACTTACATTTCCTGGCCAGGTTCTGTCACTTTGGAGGTATTGCAAAGGCTGGTGTGGAGTCTCCATTATGATGTTCTCCCCATGGATGAACGGGTGGTAATTTTTCAATGCTCACAGCGTTGCCAAGAGTGCCTTCTCACAATCGCTGAATTTTTCCTCCACAGTGTATAAAGTTTTACTTGTATAGGGGATTACTTTATTGACCTTGTCATGCTTTTGATATAATACTGCTGTCAAACATGTATTCGAGAACCCTGTTTCAAAGAAGAACTCCTTGTTTTTGGCAGTGTAAGCTAGAAAAGGTGCTTGTGAGAGACTTCTTTTGAGTTGCTTTACTGCCTCGGCTTGTTCTGGACCCCACTCCCACTTGACCCTTTAAGAGATGGACAGGGGTCTTTTGACCTCTGCGTAATTCTCAATGAACTTGCTGCTGTAATTAGTCAGTCCAGGAGGCTTCTTAACTCATGCACAGTTGTGGGGTCTTTTAGTTTTAGTAGTGCTTCCACTTTCTTCTCCTGGGGACAGAGACCCTCAGGGGTTATTTCATGTCCCAAGAAGTTGACACAGGTCCCACACCACTGTGCCTTCTGGAAGGACAGTTTTGCTCCGGCAACCCTCAACTGGGTCATAACATAGCATATGTACGCTATATGTTCCTCCACAGTTGAGTTTTTGATCAGGACATCATCCACATAGGCCAGGTTACCACTTTCACCCAAGTTGGTCATGGCCTTGTGTAGGAAGATGTTGAATTTGTCACCGGAGTTTATGTATCTGAAGGGAGTACAGATCCATGTGTACTGCTGCCCCCCATAGGTAAAGGCTAGCTGGTACCGGTCCTCCCTACTGACAGGCAATGTCCAGTATCCATTTGTCAGGTCAATAGCGGTGTATACCTTTGACCCCTGGATCTGGGCCAGCCCTTGGTCAGTGTAGGGAAGAGGCCATCGGAACATATGGACCCATTTGTTCAGCTCCCTAAGGTCTGCGCAAAGTCTCCATTGGCCATTTGGTTTTACAATCCTTAGCACCAGATTATTATTGGTGCTGTAGGCTGGTTGATTTATCCCACGGAATGCAATACTTTAGATTATTTCCCTCAGGGACTCTATAGATGCGAGAGGCACAGTAGTCATTCCAGGGTCTATGGGAATTGTGGCAGTATGTATCTTGGTGCGAACACAGTCGTACAAGTCCACAGGAAAGATATCTTGGAGATCTAAGAATATCTGTTTCAACTTTTTATTTTGCTCCTCGGTCTCACTGGCATCAGCGAGGTTGACCTCTTTTCAACCACGTGCTGAAGCCTGGAAAGACTTCGGGTTTCGCGATCTCAGCGGCCTTCTCTAGTTGGGTGGACAATTTCAAAGTATTTCTTTCAAGTGGGGAATGCAACTTGAAACTGGAAGGAAGATTGATTGTCAGGAATGGAGAGGGGTTCCCATCACCAGTTTGCTGTCCTACAGCAATTACTGTAATGTCAGGTATTTAATTATTTTGGAAATGAAACTCAATATGATCAGATTTCTGTTCAACCATTTTGCATGTGCCATTGAAACTAACATGGTTAACACTTTGTTTTAGTCTGAGTCCAGAGGACCTTCTTGACACGATCTATCAGGGTGGACAACCTCCAGAGGAAGTCATTACCTATAAGACATGGGGTCCCCTCTGGAGTCACGACTATGACCGGGTGCTTCACCTTATGTCGCCCGATTATAATTTCCAGATCTGCAGTCCCCTTAACAGGAATTTCATTCCCTTTGAATTTCTGGACTTGTCCAGGAAGAAGGGTGAGAGGGATCTGGTGACTCTCCCCACTTCCTAAATTTGCTGCTCAAAGGCCCTTTTTGACAGAAGAGTGGCTTGGTATCCAGTGTCCACCAGTGCTGAAAATGCACATTGCCTTTGCACTTAAACGGAGGCGTAGAATCTACCTTCTTTCTCCTCCAAAGGGACAAAGGGAATGGGCATTTTGGGCAAGCTGGGCAGTCAATTTCTTTATTTTGGACTCTGACGGTGGGGATTTGGAGATTTTTCTGTGCCGTAGTCTGGGAATCTGTAACAAAAATTTGACATCCTGAAAAAATGTGGGATTTCGGAATCACCTTTTTCCCTTAGCTATGTGCCACCCCCCTTTA
Organism: Ambystoma mexicanum; assembly: GCF_040938575.1. NCBI lineage: Eukaryota > Metazoa > Chordata > Amphibia > Caudata > Ambystomatidae > Ambystoma > Ambystoma mexicanum. The sequence continues at coordinate 942,795,805 of NC_090926.1, forward strand.
CCGGGTGGTAGTGACTAGAACCAGTTTGTGGGGAGGATCCCTCCATTAATATTTTGTTCTCAGGATGACAGTTGGGTGACTCTGAATAATTCCCCACACCCACCGAGTCTTCATTCGGGTCTCTTGGGACCCATTTTTCTTTGGGAGGAATTCCCCCATCCCTGAAGGAGAAGATTGTCTTCCCAGAATCTTCTAAGGATTCGCCCCCTTCAAACTGAAGGACACTGACTTCCTCCACAAAATGGGTCTTTTTGATTTCTTTATTTCTCCTACCCACCCTCTGTTCCCTGGGTTTCAGGTTTTCGGGGGCAAGAGATTTTAGTTCTGTTTCCGGAGTGTTCAGTGGCTTTTCACGGGTGTGGAAGAAAGCTTCCTCTAGGGCTTTACACCTCCCTTCCTCCTGTGCCTCCTCCTCTGGAACCAGTAGGTTGTCGGGGTTCTCTCTCAGTCTTAGTTCAGGGGTGCCAGACCCTTGGTTTGAGGGGTTTTGAGCTGCCATGTTCATCTGAGGGTTCTGCTGAGCCCTCCAAATGTGACTCAGATCCTGCGTGAGGTTCTGGACCTGGCGATCCAGTTGGAACACCTGCTGCGGCTGGTACAGGGGTACGGGGGTCTTTGTTCAAACCTAGGTTTTTCTCGCGAAGGGTAACTATCCCTTTTCCTGGAGTACCCTGCGTATTGTGGATTCCCTTGGTAACCCTCCACTCTCGGCCTCCCCTCTCCCAGATCGGGTGGTCTGGGCTCCTGAAAGCGGGGAAAGAAAGGAGGGTTGTCCTGCAGGTTCGGGTTTGGTAGATACCGGGGGAAGAAACTTAACCCAGGATTTAGGCCATTAATGCCCTCCTGAGGGAAGTTAGGAGGGAAATTTCCTGGAGCAGTACTTACCTTGTTGGATTCCCCCCCTTGGGCAGAGGTAGTCCATACATACCCCAAGATAGGTGTGTTGCCCTTATATCTGGGACTGATGTAATCAGCAGAGTTAGGGGTTGCATTGGTGGCATTACGTACCTGACTACCACCCGCTGCGGATTGACCAGAAGGCCGCCTTTGCCTCTGATTTGGCAGGTTTTGGGAAGATGTGTTTTTAGGCCCCTCCCCCATTTCTAGATTCAAAATGGGAGCAACCTTCACCTCCGCCACCTTAGCAACAGCGGGGGGATGTTGGTTGGTTTGGGGGGTTTTGTCTGGTTTTTGTTTTCTGCAGGTTTTTGGACCTCATAGATCCGGGTAGCCTGCTCTATACCCAGTCTAGGGTCCTGTCGTCATGAAAATCCCTTACCAACTGGGTCATTATATATTTTGGGAGTGCATGAAAATAGGTAGTTATGAATTCTCTACTATTCGTGCACACCCGCCTGGAGGTTTGTGCAAAGGCGCGTTTTAGTTCCTGCACAAATTCTCTTGGGACCTGATACTCTCTGCATTGCAGATTGTAGGCCACTTTGAGAGCCTCCTGGGGGTTTCTGTGGACTGAATAGTGCTTCAAGATGGCCACCTTATAGGTGGACCTTCTTGAATGGTTCTGGTCTTCCACCCCCGAAAAGAAGCTGGAGTACTCCGGAGAGAACTTCCATTTGGCATGATCTATGCAGTTCTGGCTATTTTTGATGTGAAAAGAGTCCATCATTTGTTCATATAGTTCCAGATGCCCCCTGACAGCATATTTTGCATGTTTGTGATACAGGGTTATAAAATTCCTAATAGCCTTAATCTGTCTTGTGGAGTATTTCACCAGAGCTCTCTTTTGTTTATTGGCCTTCTTTTGCCGCGTTACCTGAGTCCACTCACTATCAGACTGAGAGCTGCTACTGTTTGGGTCCCCTCTTTATCTTCCAGTGCTCCCTTATTCTTTGAGCTTGTGATTTGCTCTGAGAATGGTGGGGCCTAGTTTCTTCTGCCCTGTTATACCTTGTGCTCTCTGGGTCACTCCCCCTGGACTCCCTCTTTCGAACAGGAGAGTGGTCTTCTGACTCTGCTCTGCTTCCAGGATTAGTGGAGGTTCCCCCCCACTGCCCTGTTTGGATGGAGGTTTTTAGAATGCTCTTTTGGGGACTCATTTCATGCTGTTTTTCGGCATAGTGAACCAAATGGTTCCTTTGTAAATGATGTTTCTGTAGGTCTAGCTTCCTGAATTGTTCCACATAGGAGTCTTCCTGATCATATATTTTAGCCATAACATTTTAGAATCTGTGCAGGGATGCCCATCCATCAATCTCTGATGGGCGGTGGCCTACCTGCTCAATCATGCTAGGCCTATTTAAGTCTGGCTGCCTCATGACGCCCGGTTCTCGTGAACCGGCAGACATGAAGTCAGCAGTGCCTTGTGCATACGAATTGGTGAATGGGTTTGAGGCCCTTAGTCAGAGGGCATTGCACTGTGATCAGGGGTTGCCCTGTCCCTCTCTACTTGTTTGGGGTCCCTCAATTCTGGATTCAGCTTAGCATACTCTTTCTCTAACAGCTCCAGTTTCTCCTTTTCAGCCCATATTTCCTGACGGTAGGCAAATGCCTCAGCCTTTTGCTCTGCTATCAGGGATTGGCTTACTTCTATGACCTTTTCTTGAGCTGCTCCCTGACCCTGCAGTCCACTGTTCTCACAGAGAGTCTCATTGTCTTTTCGTGCTGCCTGTATGGTCTGGGAACACTGAGAACATTTTTGTTGCAAGAGATTCATCTCCTGATTTTGCGCATTTTTAGCTTGGATGTTCTCTTCTAGAGCACCTTCCACTCATCTGTTGTGCCCCAATAACCTTTCATATTCTACTTGTAGTTCATTTAGTTTCTAAAGGTCTAACTCTCTTTCCTGTAGATCTGTTTTTAGGTTGCTCACTTCCTGACATAGGGCATCTTTTTCCTGATGCAGGGCACCCCTGTGTTCAGCCAGGTCATCCCGCTATTGTTTTATTCTATGTACTGTCTGGCGTTCTTCGTTAAATTCTGTCTGAGGTGGAGTTCTTTACTAATTAATGTTTTATTCTACTTTTCCAGCTTTTTAATCTGATTTTGTAACACGACTATTTGTTCTGAGCAGACCCTGTTTTATATTAGTTGTTGATTCAATTTCTGTTGGCTCTCTTCCAGAGTGTCAACATTTGTCTGACACTCTATTTTTAATGCATGTAATTTGGACTCTTGCTCTGAATTATTTTGTTGTTGTAGAGCCCAGTCCTCTTTTAGCTGTTTGATGTAATTTTCCAATCTGACCTCAGAATCTTGGCTCTTTTTGCAATTTCTCTCATACTAGTTTTAGTTCAGTCTGGATTTGGGTTAAGACCTCAGACTGGTTTTGTACAAGGGTTCTATTTTCTTCATGTTTTGCCTCCATAACTCCCATATGGAGATATATGTAGTCTGTGATTCTGACCATTTTAATCTGTTTCTCTTTAATTTTCGGAGTCATATACAACTCGCTCAAGGCTTGATGTAATAGGCCACCGTCTTGCCACGCATCAGGTTCATGGCGGTGACCCGTTTCCTCATTTCTCCAAGCCAGACCTCCTCATATTTCTGTACCCATTCTCCTCTGACAAATAATGTGTGCAGAAGGCCTAGCCATGTTTATTTCTACTGTGGTCATTATGGAGAGTGTTCTTTCTTTATAACGTATTCATGTGGCAGTATGTATCTTGGTGCGAACACAGTCGTACAAGTCCACAGGAAAGATATCTTGGAGATCTAAGAATATCTGTTTCAACTTTTTATTTTGCTCCTCGGTCTCACTGGCATCAGCGAGGTTGACCTCTTTTCAACCACGTGCTGAAGCCTGGAAAGACTTCGGGTTTCGCGATCTCAGCGGCCTTCTCTAGTTGGGTGGACAATTTCAAAGTATTTCTTTCAAGTGGGGAATGCAACTTGAAACTGGAAGGAAGATTGATTGTCAGGAATGGAGAGGGGTTCCCATCACCAGTTTGCTGTCCTACAGCAATTACTGTAATGTCAGGTATTTAATTATTTTGGAAATGAAACTCAATATGATCAGATTTCTGTTCAACCATTTTGCATGTGCCATTGAAACTAACATGGTTAACACTTTGTTTTAGTCTGAGTCCAGAGGACCTTCTTGACACGATCTATCAGGGTGGACAACCTCCAGAGGAAGTCATTACCTATAAGACATGGGGTCCCCTCTGGAGTCACGACTATGACCGGGTGCTTCACCTTATGTCGCCCGATTATAATTTCCAGATCTGCAGTCCCCTTAACAGGAATTTCATTCCCTTTGAATTTCTGGACTTGTCCAGGAAGAAGGGTGAGAGGGATCTGGTGACTCTCCCCACTTCCTAAATTTGCTGCTCAAAGGCCCTTTTTGACAGAAGAGTGGCTTGGTATCCAGTGTCCACCAGTGCTGAAAATGCACATTGCCTTTGCACTTAAACGGAGGCGTAGAATCTACCTTCTTTCTCCTCCAAAGGGACAAAGGGAATGGGCATTTTGGGCAAGCTGGGCAGTCAATTTCTTTATTTTGGACTCTGACGGTGGGGATTTGGAGATTTTTCTGTGCCGTAGTCTGGGAATCTGTAACAAAAATTTGACATCCTGAAAAAATGTGGGATTTCGGAATCACCTTTTTCCCTTAGCTATGTGCCACCCCCCTTTACCGGGTGGTAGTGACTAGAACCAGTTTGTGGGGAGGATCCCTCCATTAATATTTTGTTCTCAGGATGACAGTTGGGTGACTCTGAATAATTCCCCACACCCACCGAGTCTTCATTCGGGTCTCTTGGGACCCATTTTTCTTTGGGAGGAATTCCCCCATCCCTGAAGGAGAAGATTGTCTTCCCAGAATCTTCTAAGGATTCGCCCCCTTCAAACTGAAGGACACTGACTTCCTCCACAAAATGGGTCTTTTTGATTTCTTTATTTCTCCTACCCACCCTCTGTTCCCTGGGTTTCAGGTTTTCGGGGGCAAGAGATTTTAGTTCTGTTTCCGGAGTGTTCAGTGGCTTTTCACGGGTGTGGAAGAAAGCTTCCTCTAGGGCTTTACACCTCCCTTCCTCCTGTGCCTCCTCCTCTGGAACCAGTAGGTTGTCGGGGTTCTCTCTCAGTCTTAGTTCAGGGGTGCCAGACCCTTGGTTTGAGGGGTTTTGAGCTGCCATGTTCATCTGAGGGTTCTGCTGAGCCCTCCAAATGTGACTCAGATCCTGCGTGAGGTTCTGGACCTGGCGATCCAGTTGGAACACCTGCTGCGGCTGGTACAGGGGTACGGGGGTCTTTGTTCAAACCTAGGTTTTTCTCGCGAAGGGTAACTATCCCTTTTCCTGGAGTACCCTGCGTATTGTGGATTCCCTTGGTAACCCTCCACTCTCGGCCTCCCCTCTCCCAGATCGGGTGGTCTGGGCTCCTGAAAGCGGGGAAAGAAAGGAGGGTTGTCCTGCAGGTTCGGGTTTGGTAGATACCGGGGGAAGAAACTTAACCCAGGATTTAGGCCATTAATGCCCTCCTGAGGGAAGTTAGGAGGGAAATTTCCTGGAGCAGTACTTACCTTGTTGGATTCCCCCCCTTGGGCAGAGGTAGTCCATACATACCCCAAGATAGGTGTGTTGCCCTTATATCTGGGACTGATGTAATCAGCAGAGTTAGGGGTTGCATTGGTGGCATTACGTACCTGACTACCACCCGCTGCGGATTGACCAGAAGGCCGCCTTTGCCTCTGATTTGGCAGGTTTTGGGAAGATGTGTTTTTAGGCCCCTCCCCCATTTCTAGATTCAAAATGGGAGCAACCTTCACCTCCGCCACCTTAGCAACAGCGGGGGGATGTTGGTTGGTTTGGGGGGTTTTGTCTGGTTTTTGTTTTCTGCAGGTTTTTGGACCTCATAGATCCGGGTAGCCTGCTCTATACCCAGTCTAGGGTCCTGTCGTCATGAAAATCCCTTACCAACTGGGTCATTATATATTTTGGGAGTGCATGAAAATAGGTAGTTATGAATTCTCTACTATTCGTGCACACCCGCCTGGAGGTTTGTGCAAAGGCGCGTTTTAGTTCCTGCACAAATTCTCTTGGGACCTGATACTCTCTGCATTGCAGATTGTAGGCCACTTTGAGAGCCTCCTGGGGGTTTCTGTGGACTGAATAGTGCTTCAAGATGGCCACCTTATAGGTGGACCTTCTTGAATGGTTCTGGTCTTCCACCCCCGAAAAGAAGCTGGAGTACTCCGGAGAGAACTTCCATTTGGCATGATCTATGCAGTTCTGGCTATTTTTGATGTGAAAAGAGTCCATCATTTGTTCATATAGTTCCAGATGCCCCCTGACAGCATATTTTGCATGTTTGTGATACAGGGTTATAAAATTCCTAATAGCCTTAATCTGTCTTGTGGAGTATTTCACCAGAGCTCTCTTTTGTTTATTGGCCTTCTTTTGCCGCGTTACCTGAGTCCACTCACTATCAGACTGAGAGCTGCTACTGTTTGGGTCCCCTCTTTATCTTCCAGTGCTCCCTTATTCTTTGAGCTTGTGATTTGCTCTGAGAATGGTGGGGCCTAGTTTCTTCTGCCCTGTTATACCTTGTGCTCTCTGGGTCACTCCCCCTGGACTCCCTCTTTCGAACAGGAGAGTGGTCTTCTGACTCTGCTCTGCTTCCAGGATTAGTGGAGGTTCCCCCCCACTGCCCTGTTTGGATGGAGGTTTTTAGAATGCTCTTTTGGGGACTCATTTCATGCTGTTTTTCGGCATAGTGAACCAAATGGTTCCTTTGTAAATGATGTTTCTGTAGGTCTAGCTTCCTGAATTGTTCCACATAGGAGTCTTCCTGATCAGATATTTTAGCCATAACATTTTAGAATCTGTGCAGGGATGCCCATCCATCAATCTCTGATGGGCGGTGGCCTACCTGCTCAATCATGCTAGGCCTATTTAAGTCTGGCTGCCTCATGACGCCCGGTTCTCGTGAACCGGCAGACATGAAGTCAGCAGTGCCTTGTGCATACGAATTGGTGAATGGGTTTGAGGCCCTTAGTCAGAGGGCATTGCACTGTGATCAGGGGTTGCCCTGTCCCTCTCTACTTGTTTGGGGTCCCTCAATTCTGGATTCAGCTTAGCATACTCTTTCTCTAACAGCTCCAGTTTCTCCTTTTCAGCCCATATTTCCTGACGGTAGGCAAATGCCTCAGCCTTTTGCTCTGCTATCAGGGATTGGCTTACTTCTATGACCTTTTCTTGAGCTGCTCCCTGACCCTGCAGTCCACTGTTCTCACAGAGAGTCTCATTGTCTTTTCGTGCTGCCTGTATGGTCTGGGAACACTGAGAACATTTTTGTTGCAAGAGATTCATCTCCTGATTTTGCGCATTTTTAGCTTGGATGTTCTCTTCTAGAGCACCTTCCACTCATCTGTTGTGCCCCAATAACCTTTCATATTCTACTTGTAGTTCATTTAGTTTCTAAAGGTCTAACTCTCTTTCCTGTAGATCTGTTTTTAGGTTGCTCACTTCCTGACATAGGGCATCTTTTTCCTGATGCAGGGCACCCCTGTGTTCAGCCAGGTCATCCCGCTATTGTTTTATTCTATGTACTGTCTGGCGTTCTTCGTTAAATTCTGTCTGAGGTGGAGTTCTTTACTAATTAATGTTTTATTCTACTTTTCCAGCTTTTTAATCTGATTTTGTAACACGACTATTTGTTCTGAGCAGACCCTGTTTTATATTAGTTGTTGATTCAATTTCTGTTGGCTCTCTTCCAGAGTGTCAACATTTGTCTGACACTCTATTTTTAATGCATGTAATTTGGACTCTTGCTCTGAATTATTTTGTTGTTGTAGAGCCCAGTCCTCTTTTAGCTGTTTGATGTAATTTTCCAATCTGACCTCAGAATCTTGGCTCTTTTTGCAATTTCTCTCATACTAGTTTTAGTTCAGTCTGGATTTGGGTTAAGACCTCAGACTGGTTTTGTACAAGGGTTCTATTTTCTTCATGTTTTGCCTCCATAACTCCCATATGGAGATATATGTAGTCTGTGATTCTGACCATTTTAATCTGTTTCTCTTTAATTTTCGGAGTCATATACAACTCGCTCAAGGCTTGATGTAATAGGCCACCGTCTTGCCACGCATCAGGTTCATGGCGGTGACCCGTTTCCTCATTTCTCCAAGCCAGACCTCCTCATATTTCTGTACCCATTCTCCTCTGACAAATAATGTGTGCAGAAGGCCTAGCCATGTTTATTTCTACTGTGGTCATTATGGAGAGTGTTCTTTCTTTATTAACGTATTCATATAAGAGTAAACCTGTCTTCTGTTACTTGTTGCCTAGTTCAGAGTTGATTTTACTTTATTTTTACATGGGGTGTACCGAACTTCAGCTGCGAGTAAGTATTCGGCGGAAATTTGGCTAAAAAGCAATTATTCGGTTTCGGCTGAATGCATACTTGAAGCCTTACTCGAAGCTGAAGTTAACGCACTATAAATTCCTGCACTGAAAAGACCTGCTCCCATATTAAAGCAACGTGTTTGCCTTGTACGCAGAGCTTACACACAGCAGTTGCTGCACAAACCATATGAGCCATTAGATATCAGTCGAGTTGCACACAAAGAACTTGCATTGCTTGAAAAACCGAGATGCTAGAACTATGAGCATGAACAGTGTTTATATCGCGTCCCTCCTGTTGCAACCAATCCAGTCACTTTTAAAATATGGATTTTATCCACAACTCGCTTGGAAACGCCTAGCAGCAAGGCTTGATTGATTTCATGAAGGCACCTCCTGCGCCTGGAAAATCGGATTGGACGGCTGACAAACATCTCTCTCTCTAAACAGGACTTGCACGCAACCAGTTCACATTGCTTTGCTAAGTGGGGCGGGACGGGCATGGTAAAGGAGGGGAGGGGCACTTTGGATTTCAATGGGCTGGGAGGATATCAGATTCCCCTGGAGGTTGTTGTGTCCAGGGGTGGGGGAGAGTTCAGTCTCAGTCTCATTGCACTGCATAACACCTCAGGGCTTCAGGCTCCTGATAGGCGCTGTGCTCACAGTGACTATGGCGTGTAGATGCACCCACTAACAGCTAATGCCAGCCCCCGCCTAAACGGCGCTGGGCAGGCAATGATTAATGGCATCTCTTTCTGTGGCTGTACAAAGAAGTGGCCCCTTAAGCATGTGTTGCTGGCTGCATTGGTGAATTTTAATAGCAGTTAGCCTACTGAACGTTCATCAGTGAATGCAGGCTTGCTCTGCTAACAAGGCTGCAAAGTTAATGTGCACAATGCTGCATCTCTGTGGCTATTTGCTAGGCATGAATTTGCACGATCTCCTTGCCTGCCCTCTAATTGTTTGGCCACTTGCAGAGATAAGCACATCAGTTTTGAAAAGTTTTATAAATGGATACCATGGCTACAAAATGCTCTGCCAAGTTGAAGTTACACGTATGCAAACACAGAAGAGTGTAACCCAATTACAAAAGGAGCTAATGGAATCCCGTGCCCCCTCCAGGTCCCAGCACACAAAACTGGAACCATCAAGTCCACTTCACATAATTATAGAGTTGGGGGCAGGCACACTTCTTGTGTCTTTGCAAGTTACTAGGGGGATTGACTTGCCATTGTCCTAACAGAATTATGACTAGATGTGAAAAGATATTTCTTCATAGAAGATAATATCTTTGAAAAGGAAGGAATGGCAAGTCACCCTCGTAAAGCTTTAATGAAAGGTTTGTTTGTTGCAAGTACCTTGGAACAATGGACCTGTGAATGAAAGTTCTCATTGGGACAATTTATAAGCACTATGATATGATTTGGCATGTATAATGCGCCTATACACAAGTGTTTGTATACACTGTGCATGACCTTCACTGAAGTCGTGTTAAAACAAGCATTGGCAAATCCAACAGCTTTTATATGCCTAGGTACTTGCACCATTTTGCACCTGAAACTATCAATAGCAAGTTAATAACACTACGGTGGTGCAGGGCAAGTCCCTTTCCCATGCCTACACAAAAGCAAAAATGACTATTCGGCTCTGGCCGGATAGTAAATTTACTATTTGGGATAGTAAATTTACTATTCGGTACAACCCTAATTTTTACACACAGGCCTGATACTTAGGGTCTAGGTTTTAGGAAGGCACTTTTACAGTGTAACACAGTTTTCTAAACACAAAAAGTATCACTACCTTTTCTTGGTTAGCCTGCTGTGTCAAGCTGCAATGGGTGGCAACACTATCTCAAATCCCGGCATGATCCCCCAATTTGTTAAGGATTTCAAAGGCACGGTACACTCCAGACCAGGACTCTTTCTACTGGCCGGGGATTCAGCGCACAATTAAAACATTTTTATTTTATTTATTACAAATTCAGTTTGAGAAGTCACCCAACCTGTCTCACACCCACATTTACAAACACCCCGGGTCACAATGGACCATCAAACAGGCTAGTGTGTAATAATACAATATTTATTTATTTTTAAATTCCAATGAAAATCACACAAATTTAATATAGGGCAGCAATCACTAGTGTGGTGATAATTATACTGTAATTCGATAGAATACACTTAGTTTGACCTTGTTACATAAGATATATAATGCACAATTGAATACAGGCAAGATTACTTTTTGGAAGGTATTTTCTGATAGCACCACAGTTATTACCACCACAGTTATGAATATTGCCCCCTGCAGTTCAGAAAATCGACTTGGGAAGGAAAAACACAGGGCAGCCAAATCACATGTGGAGACATTGCATTTGCTTATTTTCACAGGTTTAAATTGACAAAAAAGCTTGAATACTGGGTTAAACAGACAAAACCAGAATGCAGTTTTGATGCTAAGGGACAAAGGCACATCACAGGTATAATATGGAAATGAAAGGGTACCTCTGGAGGGATGACAGTATGACATTCTTAACGGGAAAGGACACTCATTTTTAAACAGGAATAATTTCACAGGACAAGTGGGTTTGAAAAGGAAATGACAAGTTTTACTGAGACTATATTTTAGTGGCTAGAAAAGAGGAACGCCACCCATGAAAAGGGTTAAGCTGCAGTTTTAACGCCCTCACGCCGTGTGCCTCTTTATGGGGGAATGCATTAATTTATTCAAAATAGTACTAAGGACTTACACAAGGACTGAAATGAGTTGGAAAGAATAAAGATCACTTGGAGATCATGACAGATTTTCCTAAAAACAAGGCACACAGAGGATTCTGATAGTATTAAGGATTTTTGCTAGGGCAGTTATAGGATCTCTATGGGATTTGACCTAATACAAGGTAACAAGTAACAAAGCAAGGGATGCAGTTTGTGTTTACTGGGGAAGGGAAATACTCATAACAGGCACTTGAATGGAATAGCTTGGACAGCGGTGCAGGTTTCTGGACAGCGAGTCAAGATCTGGTCAGCTGGGCCTAGTCTGGTCACTGGATAGTGAGGTGCAAAGGATGGCCTTGAATTATTGAGATTTTTGTGGGGATTTTCAAGACCAGTGGTTGTGCCTGGATAGGGTAAGCTAGTTCTGTCCTGGCTTCTGGAATCTGGAATCTTGCAGGGTGAATGTGGAATGTCTGCATCTCTGGATGCGCGGGAGCTGGAAAAGTCAGAAGAGAGGTGTTAGGGAGAATTATCCAGAATGGCTAATTTTCCTTGCGTTTTGAGTCCCTCAGCAGCTTTCTAGGGTTACATTTTTTTTTTAACCTGGTAAGAGTGTGAGCCTTTTTTCCCACTCTTACATGTGTTTTGCTGTGTTGTACATTTTTAAGCTCATAGACTATGGAGTCTCACCCACCCCATAGGCATCATCGTTTTACTGTGTGTCATCCAGCACCTTTAGTGCAGTGACACAGGGTTGTCTTTCTGACTTCCCACTTTAAACTCCATTTTCTGGGACTGACTACTGTCTCAGAGAACATGTAAAGTTACCATTGACTTTACTAGTCTTTTTAAATTTACAGACCCAGTACACCCTATCTTCCAATAGAGTACTGGAGGGGTTAATAGTTATCCCCTTGTGTCTGATTCTCATGGAACATTATTATGTTCCCCTTTCTCTAAGATTTGGTTGGTGGCAGTGGTATTTACCATTTTTATTCTACCGCAGACTATAAAAATAGCCTTTGGTACCATTGGAGGCTATGATGGTAGCCTCAAACACAAACCCGGTAATCCACTTATATTTTTAACTTGGTTCCGGTCGAGTTCTTTTGGGATGTCTTTTTGTAAAGGTCTTTCTAGTGTTTTACTCTGCGCGCCAAACCAGGTTTGGTTCCTTTGTTCGCCGTCCTTTGGTGGGCTTCTGCACAGAAGCCCTCCCTTAGGCACCTGAGTGTCTGGGTGGGCAGGATGTGAGGGAGGGGTTTGAGGCCCCCTGCACAATGTCTCCTTGGAGACCCAAGTAGCACTCTTGTTTGATTGGCGAGGTGGCTGCCCTGCCAGGACAGCCACCCTGCTTTGAGATTGACAGCCAGGCTCTGTGAATGGGGGATTTGGTGCATAAAAAGCCAGTCTCTGGGACTGGAAGGCAGAGTCATCATTGGAACAAGAGAACCAAAGAGAAGCTGAAGGAAGACGACTGCTGCAACTACTGGACACCCCGGTGAAGCCCTGCTGCAGGTCCGAATCGCCTGAAACTTCGACGACAGAGGAGATCTGCAAGGAATCTTCTTCCCTTGAGCTTGCTGGGAACAACCAGCTCGCCAATCACCAGACACCGGTCCTCATCCTGGTCGAATTCACTGTGCATCGATGCAGTGGATCGGATAGCCAGTGGGAAGAGAACCAGTTTTGGGTTTTAAGGAGCGCACCTTTTATTTCTCGTTTTGCTCCGCTGCTGGCTTCTTCCCTGGGCAGTGCAGGACCCTCCAGGCATCCTCCTTCTTGTCACCACGACGGAAGCTTCAGGAACTGCGAGCCTGCAGGAACTGCCAGGAACAGCTGTCTCAGCTACAGCATTCTTCTCCTGTGTATCCCCCACTATGTATAATATCTTCACCAAGCCACTGTTTGACACGTTGGATAGACTGGGTGTCACTTACACTAATTATGCAGATGACACTCAGATCCTCATACCCCTTTCGGGAACTTCGAGGCGGACTCATACCTGGTGAACAAAACATACACCCTCATTCAGGCATGGATGGCATCCCATTGCCTCTGCCTGAATGACAAAAAAACAGAATTACTAATCCTAGGCTCTGAAGCTAATATCCAAAAACTCCCAAACTACACATCCTTCAACATTGATAAGAACCCCATCAAGGTGATGTCTGTAGTTAAAACTTTAGGATTCTACTTGGACTCCTCTCTCACCCTCAAAAAGCAAGTCAACTCTCTGCCTCATCCACAACGTACACTTGCAAACTCATCAGAGCCTCCAGACCATACCTCTAGAGAGCGAGTTGTACCACCCTAGCCAATGCTCTTATTACGTCAAGATTAGACTACTGTAATGCCCTGTACTCAGGAGCTAATAAATATATTACAGACACAATTCAAAGACTACAGAACAATGCCTTGAGGGCAGCATTAAACATCCCCTACAGAGAGCATATCACCAATTTTAGGAAAGAGGTTAACTGGCTGAAAATTACAGACATAATTCTCCTTAAAACAACATCCCTCACTTACAAATGCCTGAATAACCTAGCACCTCCATACCTCATGGATAAAATTACTATGAGAACAGCTACCCGCCCCAAGAGATCTGCCAAATCATTTATGCTGGAGATTCCTAGGTTCAAACGCTCGACAGCAGGAGGAACCAGTTTCCCTGTTAAAGCTGCACAATGTTGGAACAAATTACCAGTTGACATCAGACAAGTACAACCCTACCCTAAATTCAGACACAAGATACTCAATTGGCTACACACTAATGATACCTAACTGACGAATTACATTTCTACCCTCCAGCCCCTACACAACCCTTTGTTTTCACCAAACTACACGGTAGCTTGGTTAACTGTGCACGCAGTGTATACGCAGGTGTGCAGACACCGATACTTCGTGATAATGCTTCCTTGACTTACCATGACCATTGCTTTGCACTTAATGTATGTTGTACCTTGTATCTTGGTCCTATCGCAATCACTGTTGTATGTATTGCTACCTTTGTACTGTAACTAAGTTTTAAGACTTCTTGTTTCGTTTGCGCCCGGCTACCTGAGGGCTTGGTGCGCATTACCAAACAAATAAATAAACAAACAAACAAACAAACAATCCATGGGATTCAAGACATTACAGGGAATCAGTTGCTTCCTTGGCTCTTCTCTAGGCTACCCACTGTTGCATCTGATGTTGTGATGGAGTTGGGGGAGGTGGATAGTATAGATTATGAGTGTGTGAATCTAACTTTAATTGCTAGATTTGGGAAGACCCCTTTCCAAGTACCCTAAGAGGTTTAGGACCCTCAAAAAGCATGATGGTACCCCTTGGGCTACCTTGGTGTGTGAATGTTTGTAGAACTTAGAGGGTGTCATGATTCCTGTCCATCATGTCCCCAGCCCTCCAAGATGTCAGGCTGGAGACAGGCCACGATCACCTACATGGCCCTCGAGGGCCTCTCCATCCCTCCAAAGACCCACTTGGAGTCAGACTTGGTGCTTGTTGCACCAGACTCACTCACTCCCATAGGATAACATTGGGGATTGGACTTGTAGTACATTGATGGGGACAAGATAGATGCCCCCACATATTTCGGTTCCCAGAACTGTCTTTTGGGTGTGGTTCAGCCCAGAGACACCTGGGATACCCAGAGACTATTTAAGCCACGCCCAGGCTGATAAACATGCTTTGTGTTTTCTGCACCTGCAGCGTGACACTCACCGTGTTCGGATCGGTCTCCAGTAGGCCTGCATCTTTCTTCTGTGCTCAGCTCCCGCAAGGACAAAAACACGGTTAGGAACAGCCTTACCTTGCGGCGCTTCTGCCCATCATTCATTGTTCCTTCTGTTCTGCGGGCATCTTCGGCGGTGTCATTCCCATCCCGGCATGCCGCTTCCTAAGGAAAAGGGAAAAGAACAGAAAAAAAGGCATTAGTAAGCATTCAGCAAATCTTTGCTTATTTTTAAAGACTGTACGAGCTTCAAACGCTTACCTGAATCCCAGCCGTTCTGGGGGACTCTGTCTCCAGAACTTCTCATCCATCTGCAAGAGGGAAAAGACACTCCAGGTTAGCGTGGAAACCTCTAGAGGTGCCGCATACCGCACTTACTCACCACATTTCTTCTTCATAACCGGTATACACGCTGAAAAAGTCGCAGCACCTAATAGACACAGAAAAATAACTCAGTTCAATACAAATACGAAAGGGTAGCATCGCGCACCGCGCTCTCACTCACCTTCAGCGCTACTCATCTCAGCAGCACGTCGCCATCCCCGGACGCCGGGCATCATCTAAGGAAGGAAAGGAATGAAAGGAATGAAGTTAAAGAACTGTTCAAAAGTCTCATTATACTTACCTGTCAGACTCTTGCCAGTGAAGTAACAAGGCAGCAACGAGCCTGCATCAATCAATGCGCCCCTGCGCTGAAAGCAGGACAGAGAGCACACTTTCCAAGAAAACAAGGTGAGCTGTGGATCAAAGGGAAGGGTTGGACCTGGGGAAGAAGGGGTTCAAGCACACAGAGACAATAGGGAGTTAAACTCTACCAATCCTGTGTTTCAGGCCCAGTCTCCAGTCAAGTAGACTCCAGGGAAGGGTTTGAGGTCGTAAGAGGTCAGAACAGGCTGAGTGACGTCCCCGTGGATACCAGGTGAGC
Organism: Ambystoma mexicanum; assembly: GCF_040938575.1. Taxonomy (NCBI): domain Eukaryota; kingdom Metazoa; phylum Chordata; class Amphibia; order Caudata; family Ambystomatidae; genus Ambystoma; species Ambystoma mexicanum. Next base: position 942,811,477 of record NC_090926.1, read on the forward strand.
ATTACAGAGGGCTGGGTTAAGGGTTACAGAATTAACACTTATGAAGGTATGAGAAATCTTGTTATGTTGGAGTCACTATATGATGCCTGCTCTACTGAGCTCAGACAGCACTTGGCTGATTCTAAGGGGTTTGATCCAAAGAAGTTAGCTAAGGCTGATGACTTGTGGGTTGCCAACAGGGCTACTCACAAGGATTCTAGGGCAACTTAGATGAAGGATGAGGGAAAGCAGCCAAGGAAAGATAACAAGGAGAATTCTAATACCTCCAATCCAAAGGAGGGCCCCAAACATAACAAGGGTAAGCCCCAAGGAAAACTGAATCAGGCTAGTGTACCTCCTGGTGCAAAACCAGAGGTGGGTCAGATCAAACCCCCATTAATCAAAACATTTGGTAAATGTTATGTTTGTGGGTCAACTGACCATGTGAAAGGGTATCCCAGATGCAAGGGTAAACCTTCAAGGGTCCACACTGTCCCCTTAGCCTTCTCCCAGAGGAAGAGGAACCTATGACAAGTGTAAACTTTCACTTACTGGCTGATGAACCCATGAGAGTCTCAGCTATTGTTTGTTTAGTGTCTCTGGGTTTGTGGGAACAGCAGACTTTAGATGTCTATAATTCCATCCCTGATAATACTAAAGAATATTATAAAGATAGTGTTATTGTGAATGGCCAGGAGACTCCTGCCATCAGAGACACTGGAGCCAGCATAACTGTGGTTGCTGAATCATTTTTCAAGGTAGAGAATGTTGCTAAGGCACCCAAATACCTAACCAAGTTAGCTGGAGGGCCTCTACAAATACTTTAACAGCTACCAGCTCTCATCCAGTGCAATGACATGATTGTCAAAATACCTGTTGGTGTGCAGAGTGAAGTGCCTGGGAGAGTCCTGTTGGGTAATGACCTGAAAACTATTGGAGTTGTGTCTAGTAACCCCAGGCATCCCAGTAAAAAGAAACAGGAGCTCACTGGGCCTGCCAGGGAGAGGAACTTGAGGGCCTCTCCAGGGGACTTGATAGAGGAAACTATCACCCCCTGTCCACAGGACTTGCTAACTGCTATTTCAAAAAAGAAAGAGACAAAGGGGAAACCTAAAACCTACCAGAAGAAAGCAGATAGCACCCCTGTGCTACCAACCAGGACATCCCCAAGATTGAGCAAAGTCACACCTGTGACTCCTCCACCAGCTGAGGCTGAGTGTGAGGTACAACCCTGCGTGGTTGATCCAGCTACTGAAGAATCAGAACTGGTAGAGGACCTTACTCTAGTTGGAGATCTGGATCCTGCGGACCATCCTTAGCTGCAGTCTTTACTGGCAGAAGGTGGACCCAAATGGGCAGACTTCAGCAGAGGACAAAGAGAGTGTCCTACACTTGAAGGTCTTCGCCTACAGGCAGCTTCTCAGCTAGATGGGCAAGAGCCTGGGAAGTACGGGTTGCATTGGGAAGATGGCCTCTTCTATAGTGAACCGACTGAGTCTATCCCTGGGGACTGCAAAAGACTTGTAGTGCCCCTAGAAAACAGACTCCAGTTCCTACAGTTGGTCCATGAGATACCTTTGGCTGGTCACTTGAGTTTCAAAAAGACCAAGGAAATGCTCTCTTTATACTACTACTGGCCTAAGATGGGTTCAGAAGTTGACACATTCTGAAGGAGCTGTCACACTTGCCAAAGCTCTGGCAAGAGTGGAGCCATGAATGTGGCACCATTGCTGCCTCTCCCAGTTTTGGGAGTTCCTTTTTAGAGTGTGGGAATCGACATTGTTGGCCCCCTTGACCCTCCTAAATCTTCAGGAAACAGGTTTATCCTGGTTGTAGCAGATCATGCCACTAGATATCATGAGGCAATACCTATGAGAATTGTTATGGCTCAGGCTGTGGCTAAGGCTCTACTTGGTATTTTTACCAGAGTAGGGTTTACTAGGGAAGTGATATCCGGCAGGGGGTCCAATTTTATGTTGCACTACATGCAAGCCATGTGGAAAAAACTGTGTTGTCACTTTCAAGTTCTCTACAGCCTACCATCCACAGACCAATGGACTGGTTGAAAGGTTTAATCGCACTATGAAGAGCATGATAAGTGCTTTAGAAGAACCCCTTAAAAGAAAGTGGGACCTTCTACTGCCATGCCTTCTCTTTGCTTATAGAGAAGTCCCTCAGGAGGGAGTTGGATATAGTGCCTTTGAACTTCTGTATGGCCATCCAGTCAGATATTCTTTGCCCCATATTAAGGAAGGGTTGGAGAGTGCTCCTTCCCCCAAGTCAGTCAGAGTGACTGACTATGTGATAGGTCTCCAAAGGAGAATATCACACATGATGGCAGAAGCTAGTGATAACTTGAAAGCAGGTCAAGCTCTGGTCAAACATTGGCATGACCGAAAGGCCAACATAGGTGAGTTTGCTCAAGTCCAGCTTGTGCTAGTTATGGTGCCAACAAGGCAGAAGGCCTTGCAGGACAAGTGGATAGGACCCTTCAAGGTTGTGGGAAAATTGGAGAGGTGAACTATCTGGTGGATTTAGGCAATCCTACGGAGGTTCCCAGAGTCTTTCACACCAACAATATGATGGCTTATGTCTCGAGACCAGAAGTGGGAGCTTTGCTTCTAGCTTCAGCTCAAGAGGGGGAGGATAGTGAACCTCTACCTGACCTACTCAGGGGACAGCCTTTAGATGAGAAAATATAAGGAGTTAATCTCTCTTCTAATCTGACATCTGAACAACAGGAGGAGTGCAAGTTTCTGTTAAATCTGTTTGCCTCCCTGTTTTCACTATCACCAGGCTTGACCCTTTGGGGCCAGCATGATATGTTAACTGGTGACTGTTTACCTGTGAAAAGCAGAGGTTATAGAATGTCAGTCCATGTAACGACCCACATAAAGGAGGGGGTCAACAAGATGCTTGATCTCGGGGTCATAGAGCCATCTACAAATCCCTGGTCTAGTCCAGGTGTTTAAGTACCAAAGGCAGGATCAAGGAGTTGAGATTCTGCATGGACTATAGAGCTCTAAATGCAGTCACAAAGACTGATGCCCATCCTTTACCAAGGACAGATGAACTTGTAGATAAACCTGGTGCAGCCAAGTACCTCAGTACATTTGGCCTTACTTCAGGCTATTGGCAAATAGCCCTGACAGACCACGCCAAGAAGAAAACTGCATTTTCGACCCCAGCAGGCCTCTACCAGTTTAGGGTTATGCCTTTTGGATTAAAGAATGCACCTGCTACATTCCAAAGGATGGTTAATCAAGTTCTGAATGTGATGGAGGACCTCTGCATGGCATACTTGGAAAGAACATGTTGACCACTTAGGATATGTATTGCAGGCTCTGGGCAGGCCCATCTGATCATAAAGGCAAGTAAATGTCAAATTGGAGTCATGGCCATGAAGTCAGGGGCACAGGCATGCAGGGGTCGCATGCACAAGAGACCTGGGTGGGCACTGTCCGGGCGCCTTTGCCACCAGACTCATGAACAAAAGTAAACAAGAACATCCATTTAACACCAAAAAGCTTTTATCATGGACATAGCACTTCAGATGCAGTAACCTTGAACATTCCATCCATTAAGCTGGATGCATTTACCTTGAACATTCCATCCATTAAGCAGCCCCAAGTGTATTCTTGGGTGTGGCTGCTAATGGATTGCCTTCACACGTACTCACTCTCTAGGAATGGCAGGGTTGTAAAAGCAAAAAGAGAATATCGAGGCTGAGTACACCAAAAGGAAATACACCAAACACGGGCTTACAAAGATACACAGATCTTTATTCTACAACTGAACAGTTTTCAAAGGAACAAAGTTTCAGATAGCTATCTGGCCCTCAGTACATCACAGCAAATACCATCCCCGTCGGTGTGAGCAGTGAGTGGGGCTGTATATCAGAACATTCACTCGTTTTATACAATTTTCTAACATGATGTCCAGCTCATCTACAGGTTAATCATTCCTCGGGCTAGGGGTTCATGCCTCGTTCACTTCTAATTTATTCACCTATATGCATATGTATTATTCCTAGTTTATACACAAATAAGTCACAATGGCAACAGTGTACCTTGGATCCAACATTATGCCTTTGTACATGTTTTATACAATGCAGTTCAACAAGTGTTCACATTCAGTATTTAAACAACATTGTGCTTAATATATGCTCGCAGATCAGTTTCGTTGGCACAGGTAATCCTTGATCTACAGGTCAACGAAGGACAAAGTCTCATTACATGACCCTAACATTTGGCCTGCGGGCAGTTTAGACATTAACTTACATGTAGAGGTCAAGACGGCCAAGTTACAAACAGAAGAGCACTGTCCACCATTTTAGAACACAGGGTGACTTTGGAGTGAGAATCAAAATGGCGGATGAACCTAAAATGGCGGCTAAATCGATCTAAGATCGGAACTTTGCAACGCGGATTACCATCAGAAATGCTTTTACGGTAAGTAATGCATTATCTTCTGATGTTTGTTAATCTGCTTAGAATCACATGCTGTGCATAGACTAGCGAGCAGTACCCGGAGTTGGAGGTGGGTTGTGAAAAGGAACAGTAGAGAAAAGATGTCTTAATACTGCTGTCCCACCTGGGAATCAGATCTAGAGTGAGCATCTAGACAGTAGTGTTTTGTAAAGGTGTGTACAGAACTCCAGGTTGCCGCTTTGCAAATGGACTCAAGGGGAACGTTTGCAATGAATGCTATGGATGCCCCAGTGCCTAGAGGGTAGAGTGTGCTCTTGGCTTGAAGGGTAGTTCTCTCTTAGCAAGAGTGTAACAGAGAGTGATGCATTGAACAATCCATCTAGATATAGTGGACTTTGAGACTGCATCCCCTTCTTTTATTTGGCTGGGGTCTAAGCTGGACTTCTTCTCGTTGATGGAGAAGCCCAGTTGGAACAAAAGGTCTACTGTCTTCTGGGCCTGCGAGACCACCACTAGATCGTCCCATTGTCCGCTGGCCTGACACCACTGGCTAGTGAGCCACTCTTGCATTGGGCGCATGCGCAGGCGCGTGTGAGGTACCAAATAAATACATGATGCCATCATTCCTAGCAAGCGCATTGCTTTGCGTACCGTCACCTCTCGACCGGCCACATATTGAGGGATCTGAAACAGCATATTTTGGACCCTCTCGTTGGAGGGGAAGACAAGGCCGTCCTTTGTTCGAATTAGATACATGGCTGTGGTGCTGTCTGTGAGGATCATCACTGTCTTCCCTTTTAGGTGTGTCTGGAAGGCTTTTAGTGCCTTGAACACTGCAAGTAGCTCTAATAGGTTTATGTGCTTGGAAGCCACGCTCGGAGTCCAGACTCCGCGAGCAGTCTGATGGGATAGAGTGGCTTCCACTGCAGGGGTGGCGAATGGTTTCCCTATTACCAGGTTTTCCTTCGACTACCACCGTAGCGAGAGAACCAATAGAAGCATGTCTCGTAGGACTCCCCTATTATGAGCCAATCGTCGAGGTAAGGGTATATTGGTATGGACAACCTGTGCAGGTGGGCCGCTGCCACTGCCAGTTAATGGGTTGATGCTCTTACCTCTACACCAGATGACAAATCTCTTCCACTTGCTAGAACAGCAGTGGCGATTGTTGGGTTTTCTAGCTTCTTTGGGAATGTCCATGCATCTCTGAGGGAGTTGTAAATGGCCAAATTCTATGACCCCAGGAGCCAGGCTGCTAAGTTCATGTTCTGTGGGCATGGGTGTACTATCTTGCCCTTGTCCTGTGACAGCAAGTTGTACGGGCAGGGCAGTTTCACTGGTGAGGACAGGGACATCTCCATCAGGTGCGCAAACCATGGTTGGCGGGCCCACATCGGGTCTATCAGTATCATTGTGACTGGTTCCTGGTGTATCTTGTGCACTATCTTGTTCAGCAGAGGAGTCGGGGGAGCGGTTCTGTGGGTATCTGGAGGCGTAATCTAGGCATTGTGAGTTCTTCAGGGTTGCAAACAGGTGTATTTCTGGGAAGCCCCATTGGTTGAAGACGTCGAAGACAATGTCTTCGTGTAACCGCCATTCGTACTCTGAGGGCAGAGGGAAGTCTCTGCTGAGTTCGTCTGCTAGCAGATTGAGTTCCCCTGGTACATGTTGTGACAATAGGAACATGTTGTGTCTGAGAGCCCACTTCCAGATGTTCTGGGACAGCTTGGACAGTCCTGGAGAGTGAGTGCCCCCTTGCTTGTTGAGGTAGTTAGGTGGTGTATGCAGAAAGTGCCGCTCGATGGACTTTAATAGAATTGAACACTAGACCTGAGTCCAGTAAATGGGTCAGGTAAAGGACAATTTGTGTGGGAGACCGTGGGTTGCTTAGTTGTGTCCCGTAGCGTCAAAGATAGAGTCCCTTCGCCTTCTGAGAAACCCTCTCGCTGGCTAGGGTCTTCTGTCGATGGTGGGAGCTGTCCTAGCCTACCCTCTGGCGTCCTCAGCGTTTATTTGGCCTCGCAGAGGGACTGGGCTTAGACCAATATATACAATAAAAGAGGCATGATATAATATTCCGTTTAACAAACCCTCCTTTTAGCCTAAGCCAAGCGGTAAACCACTTCTAGTCACTTTACGAGTAACTCCATGTCCCAATGTCCATACATCCTGAATCACTATCGGAGATATCAATTGCCATAAGATCAGATACTAAGATTTCTTTCAGCACAGATTCATTGGAGATCTTCTATGGGGCATATACTTTATGTCCTAATGTACCCATCGCTTGTGCGCAACGTCCTCCTAACATCGAACACATACCAGGAACACATTGTATACAACAACAAAGAAACAAAAGAATACCTAAAATAATCAGCAAGACTGAAAGTAGCTTCCATCCCCAAGATTGCAAGAAGTCCCAGAACTAAGCGCTAACATCCCAGTTTCCCTCGGGAACATGAACTTCTGAACTTAGGACATGCAGATTCTGTATTGACATAAAGATAGTTGGGGAAGAATCTGGTACGAAAACAAAGCAAGCAGACCCCACCAATTAACATACCCCACCACGCTCAGCCAGGATGACATCTAATGCCATCCGGTTCTGAAGTGCTACTAACCTTATTGCTTTCTGTTCTAGAGTCATATTATAGAGTATGTCAGTGGTCCGGTTGATGGTCCTCTCCAGTACTCTCGCTAGTCTCCTGATATCTTCAGAGTTCATTATTTTCCCCCAAAATGGCACAAAGGATTTAGCTACATCGCCCAGAACTTGTGCTGAAGTGTCACCATTCGTGTCCCGCCATGGACGAGCCTTTGAAATCTCTACAGTACTTGCAATGAATACCTTGGGTAACAGGATCCCTAAATAAAGAAGTTCCCTGCCAATCCCTGGGTAACCACGGAAATGCTACATTCCCGCAAACAAAGTAGACAGGTTGGCCTCATACAAGGGTCTGTCCTCACCAGTCAAATTCACAACGTTGGCGCAACCTTTAAAATCACCCATTAACTGAGTACCATTCCTTTGTATGCAGAAAGAAACTGAATCGGGGCTTTGGTTAATAGTATAGGAAGGTGGCGTGGCATCCTTATTGCCTATAGGAGCCCTCTTGAAAGAGATCAAAGATTGAAAAGGACGGGACAGTCTATCAGAAGGCCTAATAGAAGCAACATTAAGCTTACTCCTATTTGCAAAAAGCGAGCATCCCAGGGGCGTCATAACACGTTTTTTGAACTTGTTCAAGTTAGTCCCATCAAAGTTCCCCAAGATGCTATTGTTTCATCGGCCAAAGAATAGTGCTCTAAGAGAAGCATAGCAAGCAGTTGTCAAAGGTGAAGGATGAATATACCAACCTAGACCCTTTTCCCGGTGTTGCGGTAAGTGTGAACAGATCCAACAATTAGATTTGTTAAAAATGGCATGTGTAGCATTCATGATGAGTAATAATGTATTGTTGTGATACCTCTGTCTGTGCTGAGAGTCTCTAGGAGATAGAGTATTCAGATGCATGAAAGGAGTAGGAACAGTAGGTATATTTTTAGTAGGTAACAAATTCTCAAACAGATGTACTTCTTCTAAATATCAGAAACCTAAGACAATGACTAATGTGAAACTGATTAATATTATCACAAGACAGTGTTAGGAAAGATTTCATATTGTAGGTAATTTTCTTTCCATGTGGCAACCCCCAAACTTTTTGCTGTTGTTTTACACCCTCATCTAGACTTTGCCAGAGAAGCACAGCCTTCCGCCACTCCTCTGGGCTTTCGCTCCATTCTTACGGGGAAACTGACATGCCCTTAAGACAGTCAGTACTGGGAAATGTTGTTTTCCGTAGTTCTTTTCTCATGTTGCAGCTTTGGCGCAACATGGCACAAGCGTGCACCGTAACTTACATTACCGCGCTCTTGGGTCTCTAATCCTTCTACAGGCCCTAGAAACTCTCGATGGATTTATAACGAATGGTGCAAGTATGTCACGGATGGGACTGGTGTCAGCGATAGTTTCTTTATGTTTTGAACTCCCTTTTGCCCTGTTAACCGCGCTTCTCACGTTTGGCCAAAATGGGGGGCCTGGCTTCCAAAATGGCCATGCCACGAGGTTCTTGGTCCTGTCCGCTGACCGTCTTGCCCCTTCACCTTTCCCAGGTCGAGCCGGCCCGGGGCCATCCTTATTTGGGCATGTACTTTCCCGCGAAACACAGATTCTTTTGCGGGCTTCTGCATGCCTTGTGTGTGCCTCCAGGATGTGGGCTGGGATGTCTGGTCCCAATACACATCCTGGGTGCCAGAGAGTCTAGTGTGTCTTGAATGCCTGGGACCACCGTGGTCCGTGATAGGTCCACGTATGGTGTGAGTGTTTTGTGAGCAGATCTCCCATTGGGTCCTCTAAGTTTTGGCGTGAAGGGAACTTTGGATAAGAGGAGGCTGGAAACACCACTACCATGTCGATCTCTGAGTTCTCACGAACGACGGATACAGGAGACAAGCATTCTGCAACTAAGAGGCTGAACCGAGGAATCGCTGGTGACCCGGTGAAGGACTGCTCCTCTGCACTGCTGTCGCTCTGTGAGACCATTCTGCCTCTGATCGAATGAGATGGCCTGTACTGGTACTTCGACCCTTTGGAATAGTGGGAACAACTATTCTCGGCATCTTCATCATCTCCTGCACGTAAGCCTTCGGAAGCATCTCTGGGCCATCCAGTGGACTGACCAGCCTACCCAGGAGTCTTGCTCTGTCACCGCCGTCAGGTTGCTGCTGTATTCCGAGTCCTTGACACTCTCACACGATTCGTACACTTGGCATTCCCAGGTCTGAAGTGAGAAGTGTACATTGGGCTGAAGTACACACAGCCGCTTCATTGCCCTGCTGTGGTAACAATCTGTGCGGGTTCACTGCGTTTGTGACATCCTCAACTCTAACTTCTACTGCCGCGGAATCTACACGACGCTGAGACGTCCCCTGCTCGTATCTGAACCTGCCAGCACTGAAACTGACGCGGATAAGCCTGGGTCTGCCTGCATTGGGGACCGGTGAGTAGCAACGCTAGGAACCGGTCGCCCTCCTGCAGTAGCCTGTAGCTTTACCTCGCTGTGTTAAACAGTACTCCTTTTTCGCACTTGCGCTCTGCTTCTGCCCGCAAGTGGAGGCAGCGCTTGAGTAGCGGAGATCTGTTCGTCCTCATTTGTTCACCGCTCTGAACTGCCTGACTTCCTTGAAGAGACTCCCCTTGGCCCGTTGGCACCAGCGTGTGCAGGTACTTTTGAGCACAAGGCTCCACTCTTCATAGGGCTCGGACTTCCTTCTAGTTAGGTGGCCTCTAAAGGCGATCTGGGTCTAACGATTCCTTGCACTGCCTATTTTCCTCCCCATCTAGGTGGTCTGCATATTTCGTGCTTCAAACTCTTTAGACCCTTCGGTAATTGTATATATATTGTATTTGATTGTGATGTGTTGGTTTACTTGAGTTTTACCATGATTCTTTACTATGGTCAATGTTACAAAGGCCTTGTAATAAATGTGTCTATATTTTTAATATAACACCTGCTTGGGGTAATTTGTAAGCGTCCTTGCTTTGTGTGCTCATTGCGGGCTTTCAGTCACCCTCACCCCTCTTGAGACCTAGTCTTGACCACCACCATCGCTACTTTGATTGGTCTGGTTAGTCCAGAGGTGACCCTGTTCCAAGAAAATAGGCTGTCCTTCTGAACTTCTGCCCCTCCAGGACAGAGTTCAGAAATCCATCTTAACAGACAGCAATACATTTTCGGGGCCCATACATTGGATTGTCCATTTTCGCAGCTGGTCACACATTTTCTTTTCTGTTCTGTGCGTGCAGGAGCAGTTGCAGGCATTGTATTCTTCAAACGAAAGCACCAATGTTATTTGCTGGCGACCACCACCCTGAGCGTTTTCTTAGTCCTTCCACAAACCCTAGCCAACAGAATCCCCTTACGTACAAATGATCGGGCCAAAAAGACAAGCCCTTCGATGATTTTCCTTGATGGCACAGCCGAACCATGCAGTACGTCTATTTCCTCAGACGCAAATCGGACCTTGTGGTTCCTGGTACTGAGTGATCTGTGAACAACGTGTCGTCACTTCCCATTGGAAGCGTCAAATCCAAGGCAGGATCTGATGCAAGACCCGGAACAAATTCAAAAGACGAAACTGTTGGAGAGTGTGGAGATGAAATGGCTGTTTCCCCAGGACTCACGGGCTCAGGGAGAGTCTCCAATGCACTCTCGATGCTGATTGCTGCTTCGTGATCGTTGGTTACAGCATTGGTGAGGGGTTCTGCATCTTCTGTATCATGTGGCACTGGGTGTGGAATCCTCTTGGTGTGCGACGCGTGTATCCAATGCTTCCGGCCTGCTACCCGCACCACATTCTGTGTGACCATGTTAGTGGGAAATCCACTAATGGTTTCCACTGTCAGTGCAAACCAATGCTTCAGTAGGGTTTTCTGGCACACCAGTTGCCTGTCCGGTTTCTTTGCGGGTACCGATTACCTTGGGTCCATTTTCAGACCATTGCCCATTCCTTTTGACTATGAATTGTGTAGAGAATTTGTTGGGGTTGAATCTGTTGAAGGAATTAAATGCGGCAATTCATTGTTCTTCTGATGGAGTGCGTTTGAGGATTTCACCACAGCAACTTTCTGCCTCTCAATTCTTGACCAGACCTTTGCTGCTAGAATTTAGTCATGTTCCTGAGTGTTTGTGGGCTATTAATGATAATGACGTTGGTGTCTTGCAAATTGAATCTGGTAAGATTATCTTGAAACATGGAGTAAAGCTGCCACGTAAGATCTCGGTCGATGGTAAGCAAGCTTTGAAATGCATCGTCTCCGATTTTGTGCATTGAGGGGTGATTGAGGAAATTGCAGGTAGTTTTTGCAATAGTCCGATTTTACCCGTGTACAAGACTTGGAAGGGGCCCCGCCAACGAGGTGCGAGGCAAGAAGATTGCTGGTGACAAATCAAATACAGATTTTCTGTTATCTGGCCACAATAGTCAGAGAGAAGTACATTTTCAAGAACGAGACTTTGGAACATTGCAAATATTAGCTGTCCTACCCATAACCACCTCAAAGGGAGAGAGCCCAGTCTTAGTTTGAGGGGTTGTTCTCATAGATAACAACACGATGGGTAAGACGTCCGGCCATTTTAATTTGGTGCCGGCACACGTCTTGGCGAGCTTGTTCTTAATGATGCCGTTGTGTCTTGGAACTGCTTATCGATCTGTAATCCCGCGCATATCTGCAGAATTACAGTAGCGATAAAATGTGGACCATTATCCGACCAAATGACTCTCAGCAAACCAAATCTTGAAAAATATTCCTTTAACATAGTCTTTGCCGTGGTCATAGCTGTGGCATCTTTGTCAGGATAGGCTTCAACCTATTTACTAAAAGCACAGATGACGACTAATACATACTTGAAATTGTTGCAATGCTCCATCTCAATAAAATCAAAATGGATAACCTCAAAGGGGACAGACGGTAGACCAAAACTACCCCTAGGAGTTGATATGCCCTTTCCCACATTATGCTGCAAACAATCATGCACCCCTGAATGAAGCGTTCAGCTACTTTAGGGATTTTGTCATTTACCCACACATTTTGCAACATTTTAGTGATTTTACGAGCACATATATGGGTGGGACCATGGCCATAACAACCATCATCATAATATATGCGTCAGGCAGTAACCACTTCCCTTCAACATTGTCCACCCAACACCCATCAACATCCATTTTCCCCAAACCCTCAGCCCACTTCTTAGCTTCTTCTAATGTGGCATCGGCCCTTACGCAATCAATACCCTCATCCAAAGTACAGGCATTTGTGGCTTCCTTGAAGTATACATTTCTGAAGAGAGATCAGTGGCAGTCTGTTTGGCTATCTGGTCTGCAAAAGTGTTCCCTTTTCCTACATGATCTACAATCTTCTGATGCGCTCTGCATTTTATGATAGCTAGCTGAGTAGGGAGTGCAAGCGCTGAGACAAACCATACTATCAAGGAGCCATGTTGAATTTTTGTACCATGTGAAGTCAAGAAACCTCTTTATGCCCAGAGTCTACCGAAGTTGTGAACAACCACAAAGGCATACTGACTGTCGGTATATATGTTTACTGTAAGCCCTTTGGAAAGTTCACAAGCTCGGGTCAATGCTATAATCACTGCGGCCTGCGCAGAGTTATGCGTGATTCTCTTGGAATCCACGACCATGCTCAATGTAGTGATTGCATAAGCAGCTGTGGATGTACCCTCTGGAAGTTTGAAGCAGGAGCCATCCCCTTGTGGATTGTTCAAAGGAGTATCTTTCAGATCAATTCTAATCTTTGTCTCTTGTTCGGTAGTGTAAAGGTAGTCATGTGACTCTTTTTCACTGCAAGCAGTACCTTGTGGGAAAGGTAGAAGTTCAGCCAGATTAAGAACACAACACCTCTTAATTTGTATGTGCGGTGCAAACAAGATCAATTCATATCTTGTTAATTGTGAGGAGATGAGGTGTTGCGTTTGTGTTCTGTTTAATAGAACATCTACAGAGTGAGGTACCATCAGGGTTAAAGCATGGTCTAGGACCATTCCCTCGCTCTCTTTTACGGATGCAGCAGCAGATACTAGGTCTTTCCGTGTAACCGTGCGGTGCACAGGTAAATGTAAACAAATGTCCCCCTAAGGTGAACGCGAACAAGTATCTACTGTCTTTGTATATAGGAATACTAAAGAAAGCGTTCTTTAGATCCACTACACTAAAATGAGTAGCTGAAGCCGGGATCAGGGTTAATATTGTCACCACATCAGCCACAATTTGAAATTGTGGAGCAACAATCTTATTGATGGCACATAGATCAATTATAAACCAAAAAGGAATTGCATTATTGCCTTTCTTGTACACAGGTAAAATCGGACTATTGCACAAACTACCTGCAATTTCCTCAATCACCCCTCGATGCACAAAATCGGAGACGATGCATTTCAAAGCTTGCTTACCATCGACCGAGATATTACACTGGGGAATACGTGGCAGCTTTACTCCATGTTTCAAGATAATCTTACCAGATTCAATTTGCAAGACACCAACATGATTATCATTAATAGCCCACAAACACTCAGGAACATGACTAAATTCTGGCAGCAAAGGCCTGGTCAAGAATTGAGAGGCAGAAAGTTGCTGTGGTGAAATCCTCAAACGCACTCCATCAGAAGAACAATGAATTACCACATTTAATTCCTTCAACAGATTCAGCCCCAACAAATTCTCTCCACAATTCATAGTCAAAAGGAATGGACAATGGTCTGAAAATGGACCCAAGGTAATCGGTACCCGCGAAGAAACCGGACAGGCAACTGGTGTGCCAGAAAACCCTACTGAAGCATTGGTTTGCACTGACAGTGGAAACCATTAGTGGATTTCCCACTAACATCTCAACGTTGGGACCTTTCTGATTAACGGGAATAGGCGTTGGTTCCAAACCCTGTTTCGGGCAACCCTAGCAAAACAGAATGTCATCAAAAGGAAGTTCTTCAGAGAGGTAAGCAGCAGAAGGATGATCAAAAATGTTTCTATTATCCACACTCAATGCCTTATTGTCCTGTGAAAAAGGTTGCTGTGAATCCTGTGAAAACTGACCTCTACCAGGACCCCCTACACCTGGGCGACCTCTGGATCGTCTACCCATATTTCCAAATGTGTTATTTGACCTTTGCTGGAGGATCGGGCACTGTGCACGCCAATAACCCTCTTGTCTACAATAAGCACACTGGTTAATGTTTACAGGACCCAAGGGCGCATTTCCCTGCAGGACGTACTGACCTCTAAATTGCGAATTACCCCCTATAGGGCCTCTAACAATTTGCTGCAATAGTGCTTTTGTTTTTAAGTCTCCTTTTCTCTTTTCAACTCTTTCTTTTTCGTTATTGACAAGATTCTCATAGTACTGAGCCATGTGACTGAGACTTCACTTGCCAAGCGCTTTGGGAGGACATAATTTGCGACTGGATGTCAGGCAGCAATCCACGCACACATTTGTCCACAAATAATCTTTTCCCAGACTCTGTGCCTAAATCTTGTCCACTGAAATCTGAAAATACCTGTTCGAACCGATTAAAGAACTCAGTAGCACCCCTTGCACACAGGCAGTAAGCTTGTCCCAACTAATTCTCTTTTCAGGAATTATAGTTTTCAATTTTGTAACTATTCTGTCAGGCAAAGTTAGTATTACCTGAGGCGGTCTTTCGCCAGCTGGCCTTTCTCCATCAAGTCTAACCATTTTAGTCCATGTATCTCCTAGCCCTGGTAAATTATCTACAGTTCTATTCTGTTTTCACAAGTCGAAAGGGAGGGGTACGGGAAATAACAAATCGATATCACTTAAGGTGAATACCGATGATTGCAAGACAGACTCTATTTCTTCGTAGAACCCTGTTGGATTCTTCCTAATGTCGGGAATAGATTGTTTAATGGTGTTCACTTCCTGTCTCGAGAATGGGATGTGAACAAACTGCGACATATAATGTGCAGAAATTTCATAGGCTTCCGCACCCGTTCTGGCATCCATAGGAACCTCGACTTTTGGGACAAATGTCAGAGGGACCTCTCTCATAGGCAACTGAGAAATAGGCAACTCCAAACGCTTACTAAGCAACAGAGCCAAATCGACCACTAAAGCAGCTGAAGAAGTGTCAAACAAAAAAGCCCTCTTATAAATACTCAATAACTCTGCGGGACAACAAATCTTCTTTACACACTCATCCTGTAGGTACTCTACCATTACCTGTATCACTTTCCTCTGCATCGCTGGTGTATACTGACTAAAAGTGACATATACTTCTACAGGAGTTATCGACATGTCTGAGATCCATCTAATTGCATCTTTCATACAAATTGGTGTTTCCTCAGTTATCGATTTACGACAAGGAAGGAATCATTTCTGTACGAACATAACGTCCAAGCTATCACCATCTTGATCTTCATTCCGTAACCTTTCCAGCTCCCTTCTATACTCAAGAATCCTCTCAACATGCTCTAGCACATTCTCCTCAGTATTGATAGAGAACGCTAAAGTATTGAGATCCCTTAACCCCTGTGGGAGATCCATATCACATAGTCTGTTCCACATTACACACAAATGAATTCCTAAACCTTCAATACAAATCGTTTTTCTCAGTTAGATTGTCTATATTAGAAAGTGTGGCAAAAACATTAGCTTGTTCACCCTTCTCCATGCAATGCTTAGCCCATGCAGTTAACTCACGTTTTTTCTCTGAAGATACAGTATTACGAGTTACAACCCTTGATCCCGCTGCCCGATCTACTACAAGCGGTGTCAAACCACTTGGAAGAGGGAGAGTAGGCATTTTTTGAACATCAGGGAACAGAGGTGCTATTACTGGTACAGCAGGCAAAGGTGGAGGAATGGGTGGAGGAGCAACGACAAGAGGAGGAACAACAACTGGAGGAAGAGGAACAGCAGGAGGAACAATAGGAGGAGCCCGAGGAACTATTGGAGGAGGAATAACAGCAGGAATAGGAACATACGGAGGTGACGCAGTGGCACCAGGCCTTCGTTCGATTAATAGTTTATCGATAAGTTCATCAGAAACATGAAAGTCTTTAGAAGGGTACATTTTCTGAATCCCAAGTGTAAAAGCCCTATCCATATTCCTAACTGACTCAGACTGTTTATTTTGGTCATACAACAACGCTTTTTCGGCATTTTTCAAATGACGGCGTGCATGCTTTTCTCTACTCTTAAGCTGCTGCAAAGCTTCTTTCTTCCAATTCTGTAATACATCAAATGCTCCAGGTCTAGCATTTTTCTTCAATAACATAGATTCTAAGTATTCAATATGAGGGATTTCAAAACTACCATTGATTGGCCACTGAAGTTCGGAAGCATGTCTAGTTTGTCTGTGCCAAATATCATTAAATACTATACTACCAATGCCGTGCTTACAGTACATAGTACACGCCGGCGACCCCTCCATTGGTGCCAGTCGGCAACATTCCAAAGATTGTCTGTCCTTGCAGAATAATGCGCTAAAGCAGGCAGACAATTTCCCAGGCATATCAGAATATTCGTGTTACTTGGTCAATAATTGAACTCGCGAGTGCAATTCGCCAAAACAAATTATCAGGATACTTAAGAATCAGGTCACGACTCACCTGATGAAATCTTAAGGAGGTCTGATCGGATTACAAAGTTTTCTAACAAAGATTTCCTCGTGGTTGGTGATTTCAACAAATCTACCCGCCTCGATATATGGACGCTCGTCAAGATGCCGACTCGGACTGCATGCTCACCGTCCAGGGATCGGGTCATGCAGCGCAACTGAGGTGTCGCTTCTCATCCAATAAAGGGGCCAACTTTACACAGTCCGATCCCGGTCTGATAGCAGTGTCAACCTTCAACGAGCTGGCATCAATCTTGAGGGTCCCTATTCGGGTGCCATCTGTAAAAGCAAAAAGAGAATATCGAGGCTGAGTACCCCAAAAGGAAGTACACCAAACACGGGCTTACAAAGATACACAGATCTTTATTCTACAACTGAACAGTTTTCAAAAGAACAAAGTATCAGATAGCTATCTGGCCCTCAGTACATCACAGCGAATACCAGCCCTGTCGGTGTGAGCAGTGAGTGGGGCTGTACATCAGAACATTCACTCTTTTTATATAATTTTCTAACATGATGTCCAGCCCATCTACAGTTGAATCATTCCTCGGGCTGGGGGTTTGTGCCGCGTTCACTTCTAATTTATTCACCTATATGCATATGGATTATTCCTAGTTTATACACAAATAAGTCGCAATGGCAACAGTGTACCTTTGATCCAACATTAAGCCTTCGTACATGTTTTATACAATGCAGTTCAACAAGTGTTCACATTCAGTACTTAAAGAACATTGTGCTTAATATATGCTCGCGGATCAGTTTCGTTGGCACAGGTAATCCTCGATTTACAGGTCAACAAAGGACAAAGTCTCATTACATGACCCTAACATTTGGCCTGCGGGCAGTTTAGACATTAACTTACATGTAGAGGTCAAGACGGCCAAGTTACAAACAGAAGAACCCTGTCCGCCATTTTAGAACACAGGGTGACTTTGGAGTGAGAATGAAAATGGCGGATGAACCTAAAATTGCAGCTAAATTGATCTAAGATCGGAACTTTGCAACATGGATTTCTTCGCAGAGCGACTGGGCTTAGGCCAATATATACAATAAAAGAGGCATGAAATAATATCCCGTTTAACAGGGTGTGGCTGGTAAACAGCCCCGATCCTCAAGACAGACGCTTCGCGTTATTTTGCACTTGCAAGCAGCATAACGCTCACTGTCGCCTGAGGTCAGACATACCTTTGAATATCCTGCTTCCTGGACATTCTGCTTCCTACCAGCATACTTACCAACTGGGGGAAGCTGTTCTAACCTATACATCTCTTCGGCAAACTAAGTATTCATCTTTACACTTTCCAGAACGCCGGAATCTTCATCGTTGCACCGCAGCATGACACACTCCATCGTCGACAGCAGTGCCTGCAAGGAAAAACAGAAGACAATGTTAGACATAAAAAAAACAGTCAGTTTAAGGTTGCGCTTCACCATACTTCGCGCTTTCCTTAAATCATCCCTTACCTGCTGTCGAACATTGCAGTAGCATCCATCTTCCATCCGGCCGCATCTTGCGTCTCACAGCTGCATTGAGGCCGCATTTCCATCTAAGGGAAGAAAAAAGAAGAGAGACATTATCGCGGGCATAAATAGGAGCAACATATAAAGACATAAACAGAACAAACAGCATTACAAGAGCTCAAGAAAGACTTACCAATCATAGGAGAAGCATAGTTGCAGCTGTACTGGAGTAATCCTTATCAGGGATTAGTGAAGGAACTAGATCACAATCGGCGCGCCCCTGAAAGAAATAGCAGGACGGAGAGCTAATCTTCCATAATTCACAGGAGCAGTATCACCACGTACAACCACTCAGAGCTTTTCTACTGAGGGAGAGGCCTGAAGGGGGTGATACAAGTTCAGGGAGTGGTGCAACCGTGCCCCAACGCCTCCACAGAGACCAGTGAGCGTAACAATTGGTCAGAGCAAGGTGGTCTACCTTGGTCATGAGGTAGGAGGAGGTAAAATAAGGCAATTGCCTAGCAAAGTACAAGCTGTACAAAACTGGGCCACCCATACTACTCAAACCCAGATGAGAGCCTTCCTATGTCTCACTGGGTACTACAAGAACTTCATAGAGAACTTTGGGACCATAGCTTCTCCCTTGAATGTGGTCTCCTCTCCAAAATTCCCTAAGAAGGTCGGTCAGATGCAATGAGTAGTGAACTCAAGCCTTTGAAAACCTGAAGAAAGCCCTTTGTCAAGCTCCAGTCCTAAGAGCTCCTGATTATTACCAACCCTTCATTGTGTAAACAGATGCCTCCAATACAGTTACAGGTGCAGTCCTTAGTCAACTGGATGAGAAAGGTAGGGAACACCCCATTTGCTTCATCAGCAGTAAGCTGAAGGAACCAGAAACAAGGTGGGCAACCATTGAGCGTGAGTGTGTTGCTATTGTGTAGTCTCTGAGAAGTTAGACCACACTTGTATGGATCTACTTTTGTGATTCAGACAGACCACCAACCCTTGAGTTGGTTGATGCAACGGAAAGGGGGAAATCCAAAACTACTAAGATGGTCGATCTGTCTGCAAGGGTTTGCTTTCACCATTGAGCAAAGGTCAGGATGTAACCACCAAAATGCTGATGGTCTCTCTCGGATGTTTGACCGACTAGAGTGAAGAAATTCATCCAGGAGTGGATTAAATCCTCCTGTCACTTAGTCTGGGTGGGGCGAGTGTTAGGGAGAATTCTCCAGAATGGCTAATTTCCCTTATCTTTTGAGTCCCTCAGCAGCTTTGCTGGATTTCTAGGGTTTAATTTTTTTACTTGGTAAGAGTGTGAGCCTTTTCTTTCCCACTCTTACATGTGTTTTGCTGTGTTGTACATTTTTATTCTCATAGACTATGGAGTCTCACCCACCCCAAAGGCATCATTTCTTTACTGTGTGTAACCCAGCACCTTTAGTGCAGTGACACAGGGTTGTCTTTTCCGACTTCCCACTTTAAACTCCATTTTCTGTGACTGACTACTGTCTCCCAGAACATGTAAAGTTACCATTGACTTTACTAATCTTTTTAAATTTACAGACCCAGTACACCTTATCTTCCAATAGAGTACTGGAGGGGTTAATAGTTATCCCCTTTTGTCTGATTCTCATGGAATATTATTATGTTCCCCTTTCTCTAAGATTTGGCTGGTGGCAGTGGTATCTACCATTTTTATTCTACTGCAGACTATGAAAATAGCCTTTGGTACCATTGGAGGCTATGGTGGTAGCCTCAAACTCAAACCTGGTAATCCACTTATATTTTTAACTTGGTTCCGGTCGAGTTCTTTTGCCATATCTTTCTGTAAAAGTCTTTCTAGTGTTTTACTCTGCACACAAAACCAGGTCTGGTTCCTTTGTTCACTGTCCTTTGGCGGGCTTCTGCACATAAGCCCTCCTTAGGCGCCTGAGTGTCTGGGTGGAAAGGATGTGCGGGAGGGCTTTCAGGCCCCTTGCACAGGGTCTCCTCGGAGACCCAAGTCGCTCTCTTATTTCATTGGCTAGGTATCTGCCCTGCCAGGACAGCCACCCTGCTGTGTGATTGACAGCCAGGCAGTGTGAATGGGGGAGTTTGTGCATTAAAAGCCAGTCTCTGGGACTGGAAGGCAGAGTCGCCTCTGGAACAAGAGAACTAAAGAGAAGCTGAAGGAAGACGACTGCTGTAACTACTGGACACCCGGTGAAGCACTGCTGCAGGTCCGAATCGCCTTAAACTTCAGCGACAGAGGAGATCTGCAAGGAATCTTCTTCCCTTGAGCTTGGTGGGAACAACCAGCTTGCCAAACACCAGACACCGGTCCCCATCCTGGTCAGATTTACTGTGCATCGCTGCAGTGGATCGGATAGCCAGTGGGAAGAGAACCAGTTTGGGTTTTAAGGAGTGCACCTTTTATTCGTCATTTTACTCTGCTGCTGGCTTCTTCCCTGGACAGTGCAGGACCATCCAGCCGTCCTCCTTCTTGTCACCATGAAGGAAGCTTCAGGAACCGCGAGCCTGCAGGAACTGCCAGGAACAACTGCCTCAGCTACAGCATTCTTCTTCTTAAGGTACTGTGCAAATTCGGTCGTTCTTTCCATCCGACCGCAGTGAAAGCGTGGGAAACCTTTCGCCTCTCTGAAGGCTTGTCCATATCTTCTCCTTTAAGTAACTTTTCCTTCGACCAACTTCATTTTGAACTATTGGCAAAGACTTAACCGTGAACTACTTTGAACTGTGTCATCCTCTGCAAAGACTCTGAACCATTAACATTGGCCCAGACCTATTGAAATGAATCCTAGTTATAGTAGCCTTTTCTAGATTCCCATGCCTATAACTTGTTGGTGCTATTGGTTTTGGATAACCTTGTATTTTCTCCCTTTTAAATTGCTGGAGTGCCATTTTGCTCACACTTCATTTTGAGCTTAACTTGTCCAGAATTTGTTGGGTGTTATTGTAGCATATTAAGACTGTGATTTTCTGCTGCTTTATGATAGTAAACTGTTTTTATAAATGATGGTGTAAATAAATGTATGTTCTTTTACTCAGAAACCTTGAATCAGTGTTTGTTTGAACCATAATAATTGTTGTCCTTTGTGTAATCTCTTGTACTGCTCACTTTACTCTTGAGATAAGTCTGGCTACATAGCCATCACTACCACTTTACTGTGTAGTACAGGTGTAGTACAGGCTTGTACCAAAGGTGTAATTGTACTTACAGTTGTAGTCTTAATTGTGTGTAGTATTACCAAAGGGTACTGCTTATGATTCTGCCTAACAAGAGGCCAGAACTCCCTATGTGCCCCCTTTATATAAGGAGCATCACATCACCAGATTTTACTATGGGGCAGACTCAAGCTGAACACACCTCTTAACATCGGATAGGTCAGCTGTGGATGTCACTGCCTTCCGGGAAGCAGATTGGTCTGAAGGAGGTGACTCAGTTTTATGGTGGGTGTTTTTTTTTTACAATGTGCTTTGTTCTACCAAAGTTACTTTTGCCAAATTCAGTTATGGAACAAAGCACTCATATTTACAAATGTCTTCCTCAGGAAACTTATACAGGCAGACTACATATTTTACAAGAGACATGCTGAACCGAATCCCAAGACTGTGCGATGCTGTTTAGTCATTCTGGCAATATTTCGCCATTTCCATGGAAAAGATTTCACCAAAAATTCTACAATGTTATATATGTATACATATTTCACTGGTCATGATCTCATTAAATGTATGTATGTTTTCCCCAAAATGTACATTTTCCTGGTGTTTGCGTTTCCAACTTACTAGATAACCCTACAATGCCTTATTTTAATGGCGCAAACATGGCATTTAAATGGTCATCATTTCACATTAATATGTGTTTTGATTTACTGAAATAAATGACATCAACTGAATAGTCTCTGAAATCAACTGAGCTGGCTTTGTTTTCCAAATATGGGTATTCCTTCCAACTCCCAGCTAAATGTCAGGCTCTGGTCAGTTTAGCCCAGTGTTGCCATGGATTTGCCTTTGAAGTCCTTCAGCTTGAGTTGAGGGGAGATGTCACCAGGAATTCACACCTATGTGTCCTGGCAGTCCATTGTCTCATGCTGGGGCAGTGCCGCTTTGTCTGACGAGGGTGCTAGATTCTCCCCCTTGGCCCATTCATAGTTTCCAGAGTGCTGCTCCACTTGGGGGAAGATGATACTGTTCCTGGGAAAGGCAGGGCCCTTTGAAGCCAGGGCCTGCCCAACCTGTTCTGCTGGCCTCAAAGTACTTTCATTTATTTATTTATTTATTTAATTGTTTATTTATTTATTTTTCTTTCCTTAACCAGAAAGCAAGTCTTTTAGAAATAAATATCATGTATATTTAAAGCAAACCCCCATCACATTTCTTTGCAAACTCAAAGCCTTAGTTTAACATTTCACTTTTAAAAAGGTATTTTCTTGTTTGGCAAAAGCACAATTGTTCACGTGGGTTAATATTCCTTGAATGTTCCTTTGAATGTGTTTTTTTTCTTCTTGCATCTGTATTCTGAGCATTTCCATGGTCCTAGTCAATTTCTACTACAGAGGAATCTGTTCAATGCAAAGGTCCTTTGAAACTGACATACGCAAAGAGAGAGAGGGTTTCTTGTGAAGGGTTTGCCTGTGTTATTTTGTTGCAAAAAGTAAAGCATTTGGCGTACGGCTTGGAGTGAGGTTCTCTGCTATTTCACAGATTTTGCCTGACACAACATGCGATTTAGTGAGGAATGTCCCCATTTGCTGATGTACACCCTGAATATGGGTGCATATGGATGTGTCTTACTGGAACCAAATTGGGTAATGTTGAAAAGATGAAAAGGGCATCAGTGCACAGTCATTTTAAATGGAGACCATTTTATTTTACAGTGGGAAGTTTTGAGCTGGCAGCATAGCAGCGCTGCCTTTGAATTCTTTTCTTTGGTGCACATGCGGAAAACACTGGCAGCCATTCTTGGGGTGTGCCATGTTCCATCTCCCACCATATGTGCTTGGCAAAGACAGCACAGCCAATAGTTTTGTAACTGCAAAATGCTGTTTTAATGCAAGGGAATAGCGCTTAAAAGAGCTAGCTCAGCCCTTCTGCTTGTAACTGCTGGATGCAGTTTGATGATGTAGGGGAGTTCTGCTCGGCTGGTAAATGTACCCCACAATACTGTGAACCATTGCCTCTCCTCCCCTTCCATGTATGATGATCATTGCCCTTATGACACACATGCCCGGGGTGGCACACACTACTCCTTGCTATGTGAAGGAGATCGTCATATTTAACTTACTCAACAGGTCTCGAACCAACAAATTTATCAGGAACTTTCAGAATAGAGCAGAGGTGCACGCACTATTTTTCTCCAATTTTGATGTCAAATTCTTTTGTGTAGGGAACCATGGTGACATCCCCAGAGAAGCCCTGCATGTCAAGAATTTCACCTAATAATGGGATGTTTCCTTCACTGATGCATGATTGAGTGGCAACTGTGTCAACCATGAAGATGAATAGCTTGTTACCTATCTCAGCACCCACCAAGGGTTTCTCATCAGGGTGGACTGCCATGGACAGCAATGGGCATGAAAGGGTTTTCTGTGGACTGTCCTAGTCAGTGTATGTGTTGGCACCAGGTAACGTGAAAGGGTTGTTCCCTACCACGCTCATCCCTCGGTAGGGTACACCAGTGCCATTCGGCACTGCGTCAGTCATTGTCATGCTGCTCCGGTACATGGTCTTCTGTTGGGGTATTAATGATTGTGTTGCTTGCAGATGTTGTCCATGCAAATCTGGGGGTTGTGGGGGCAGTTGCGTGTAGGCCTGATGTATTTCATCGGGTATGGAATTAGGCCTTGGGAGCTGTACCTGTGGTTGGGGCTGGGGCAGTGGGAAATAGTTGTTTTATTGGTTGTATACCACCTCCTCTCTGCTCCTACACTTCCTTGCAAAATGCCCCCACTTCCCACAGTTCCAGAATTTCAAAGGACCCATACCTGCTCCCCCAGGTCCCATGCCTACAGACCACCCTTTACAGACTCTGAACCTGCCTCTCCTATTCTGCTGAATTCCTTGCTGCCACTCTGGGAAGGGGTACTGAAGTCTGGACCCCCTTGTACTTGTCCTTCTCCTGGCCAAAATGCTGCAATCCTCACCTCTGGGGGTGCTGAGGTCTGCCCTGCCACCTCCATTTGTGCACTTGCTGATACTGCCACTACAACTGCTTTTTTGCTAACTTTTTTGGTACTAGTTTTGCTTTCCCAGCCTGCAGCCTCTGGGCCCTTTCTTTTTCACACTCTTTAATTCTCTTACAATGGTGTATTATTCTTGTTTGAATCTCAGCCCACCCTTTCGCTTCAATGTCCACTATTTTGTATAGCGCCTCCTGAACTTCCTTGGGCAAACCCCTTTTAATGACAAATTAGAAAAGAGTAACTGACAGGTCCCACTGGTCCCTGTCTCTACACATCTCCTGAATCTTAATAATGTATTGTGTGGTGTCCTCATCGTCCCCATGGTCTACTGCATGATAGACTGCAGGTCTGGTGTGTCGTAGTACGTTCACCACAGCGCACCCCACACCTGTGCTCTGATATTGTTAAAGGGTGCACCATCATGTGCGTCATCATCTAGCTTTACCCCGGATACCTTGCCTTAACACACGTCTCCAGCTTGGTCCCCACTATTGCGACATATCACCCACAGCTAATGGAATCCCTGCTGTCCATTGTTTGGAAAGAATAGATCAATTTTCCAGCCCAAGAATTACGGAGCAGGAGCAGCTTCATCAGATTATAATGTGTACTACCTAGGCCTTTATGGAACAACAGCATCTGGGTACCTGCACACCCCCCTTCTTTATGTCCAACACTTCCTTTTTTCCTTCCGACTGCCACCCGAAGAAACCTATTCCTTAAACGTGGTCCCCACAGACTTTCCAACCGCAGCGTTATTTCCAGCCCCTGCATCATCATCCACCATCTCATCCACAGTGTCCCATTCGTCTTCCCTCAGTTCTCTGTCTGCATCCCTGTCGGACCTCACTGTCCCATATCTTGTGCTTCCTGCTTGCCCGGCCCCACCTCCCTCCTTCTCAATATGCACATCCTTTATAGCTGTACTATCTAACCAAACAATATATCTCCTGATCTCCATTTATCCAACCCACTCCCCCTCTTCCCTCATCCCTCCTGAGTCACTCTCAATCAGGCCAATCCTACCCGCGTAGCCTCCAATGCCTCTTCTAGCTCCTTCTGTACATTACAGTCGTGGGATGGGATAGCACTGTGTTGGCATTTAGGGAGGTGGGGCAGTAGTCAGAGTAGGCACATATGTCAGGTTCGGTATCCAGTTAAATTTTCGAATGCACATTTTCGAATGCCTTTTTGTGGAAAAAAAATGTTAGAAAAGAATTCCGAATATAATTTTTTTAATTTTATATTTTTTTTTGGTTTATTTAGTAAAAAAAAAGGGTCAATAAAGAAAAAACAGGGGTTGGAGGGAAGCCCCCCATTAAAAAAATAAAATGAAAAATAAAAAATAAAAAAAATTACATTTTTTTCCCTCCATTTTTCATTCAAGAAAAAGGCATTTGAAAATGTGACATTCAAAAATTTCACTATAAACCGTCAGGTTCGTATATCCCGTAGCTGGGCGAGTGGAGAGTGGGTAAAGCCCTTTGTGCAGGTGAAGAGTCCCACCACCATCAGAGTCCTCAACATCCTCTATCATCTTCCATAGATCCAATATCTTTTTTCTTTTTTGAAGTTGTTTAACCTTATACTTAGAAGTTAAAAACAAGCTTGTGTGATATAATATCCCTTTATTGTGTGTGCCCTGCTCTGGCCAGGAGTGGGGAATCCCCCCCTTGTGTCTCTACCACCCATTGCTTGTGATACTTCTCAATGTTGTCTCTGTACAATGCAAATGCACTATACATATATTCCAAAGGGTTTGCCCCTCCCATCTTCGCAATATGCGTGCCAAAAAATCCCAACCTTTACAGATATTTACAGATATGCACTGCACCCAGTTTTATCACAAAACTCACTTGCCTTCTGCCATCCCTCCTCCCCATTGCCCGTGTGAACACCACCCCCCTTTCCACACGCACACACACAACATCACACTGCACACAAACTAATTATCAACATTAGCCAACCACTGGCCTCCACCTTTGCACAAAAAATCTAAATAAACTAAAATAACAAGTTAAAATAACAAGCTAAACCAATACCAATACCGATACTTACACCAAGTCCTCTAATTATATGGAACTCCCACTCTTTTTCCTCCTTATTACAAACCAAATGGCACAATCATCTTCCCTCACTCGGAAATGCTCCCTACACTCCTGTTTTTCCTTTGTAAAATCCTCTTAAACTACCAAAACAAATAATAATAAAAAATAAAATTTCGCCATATGGCCTTACCACACTCCTCCTCCTCTCATGCTTAACACACTCCCCTGCACACTCTAGCCCTTGTTGTTATCCCTCACAAGGGGTGTAGTCACGTCTGTATGTTCCCCCAAGCTCCTCCGTCACAGCTTCCCAATAACGGCCGCAGTCTCCCAAGATTTGCGCCCCACACCAAAGAGCTGAGTGGAATTCTGTAAAAACGGCTCCTGCAAAACCCTGTGGTTTGCACGTTTTGGACTGGTCATTGTAGGTGGGCGTGACCCCTTTAGAGAAGCGGCCTGGAAGCCTCTGTCATCGTGGGGGTCGCTGGGGGGTCGCTGGGATCACGTTGGGGTCATAAATGTAGGAAAGCCCTTAGACGCTCACACTAGAAAAAATACAACCCTCTAAGGAAAAAAGGCCCACTACACCTCTTGCAAGGATAACAGCTTTATTGCCACACAAAAATGAAAGCACCAAAAGACAACTCTGCTGCTGCAGAATGTTCTGCCAAAATCTGCAGGAGCAGCACATAATGAAGGTGCACAGCGTCATTAATGACATCATTACATACAGTAGACATCCACCCGGCTGATTGTTGTGACTCTACACATAGGTTACCTGCTCCATAGGAGAAGCCAGGACATTGGTCCCAGCCCCGCCCGTCCATCTTCTTCCACTTGGGTTATGCTGCAGTCATCATCTGTCAGAAGGCGGCCAAGTGGCAATCATATTGTAAAATAAAAAATAAACACCTCTATATAACAGTGCACCTTGTACAAGCAGACAGGGGCCCAAGGGGAAAGTCAAGGTCATATTAACTCACACACTCCACTCGATCCCAGACAGGCCTGCATCTCTCCAAGATCTTCCACCCTCGTTCTGGGCTATAATTTCATCCCTCCCTGCAACTTGCAGCACACATCACGTGACCTACGAGTGAAGGTAGGAAAGCCCTGCATTCTGATATTTTTGATTGATCGGGGGTCTAACAGGTTTATGATCAGTGGTCTGGGTCTGGTTAGAACCTTGGAATTCAGGTATCCTAAAGCTAGTGCATTTGGGTGATATAACTTAGAATTGGGCCGGCGAGGGGTCAGAGGCCCATGCCTTCCTTTTCATGGGATCGTATTATACACATACACTCAGCCCTCCTCCCATGGCCTTGCAGGGCACATTCTTCCGTGGTCATGAAGGCTGGCGATATTTTAGGACAATGAAGAGTTTATGGATTTGTGTAGCTCTGGCCTTTCTCATCAGTGCCTGGGATGCAACCTATTCCTTCACTCATGTTTGCGGCCTAGGTCTGGAGAGCTGACTGCCATGTTGTGTTTAAGCTATGTGCTACAGTATGGCTGCTAATATCTAAGATGGCTGCTATTCCCACATGTCCACCGTACCTAGGAAACATGCAATAATGTAATTGTGATGAAGTCTTTAAGGGTGCCCCCCTGCACCTGGTCTCGAACAGTACCTGTAGCGGCATTTGCCTTATTCTGAAGTGCTTTGGGGTGCAAGAAGATTGTGTCCCCTTGCCAACAACTGCACAGTTTCCTTTATAATACAATGATTCTCTCTTTCACCAACACATACAAGCACTCCCACCTTGATAGAGTTCCTGGTCAGCCTCCCGAAATGACTGGTGTTACTCGCTTGACTGATCATATTAACACTGGGAATTTTTGAGTATGGTGAAACCCTGATCTACAATGGCCACATTCATCAACACAATGATGACCAATGTGATCTACATGATTTCATCGAGATTTATTTTTTTCGAGGACGATTTGATTAGGTTTTCTTTTTTTATAGATAAAGTTCACTGCGAATATATGCAGAGGCCCATGATGGGTACTTTTAAATAGCCTTCTTATGAGCATCAATCCTATTGTACTATTGATTAAAGGGGTGGGGGTACAAGATGGAGGGCTGATCATATATTGATAAGGCACAGAGATTCAATTATTAATATTGTTTTGTGTTCTTACATATCCAGGAATGCTGGGTCCCTCTCACTTCTAAGCCCTTTAACCACAAGGTGTTACAATTATTAAAGATATATCCAACCAGATGACTGATTAATTGTATTGTAAGAAACCTTGATTACTGTCATTTCACTGTCCCTGGGGTGGTGTATCTTGAAACTGAGAGTGTGTGCTGTCAGTAGCTTTAAAATGTAACTGCACCATCCTGAAAACGTCCAAGAGCAGTGCTCAAGGTATTGATCTAGCATTACAACTTGTGTGCGGAGACAAAATTGCCCCTGTGACGGCACAGATGGGAACAGGAGATACGCAGTACGTAGCATGTATCGTCAGCAACTACATTGCTCTATTTTGTTTATTTCATCCTTCATCCTTCAATATTATAATTACCACATCACGTTTTTATTTAGCACTTCATCCTGGATGCCCACCCACTTCTAGGCGCTATTACACGCCCAAACACTGCCATTAAGAGTTGTCCTGAGTCAGATTCCTTTTTTGTCAATCCATTCAATTATATGTCAGCAATGCCTGACATGTCACTTTTTCTCATCAAGCCCTATCAGGCCGATTACAATCACTGAATGTGCAGGCCACAGAAATCCAGCAAATCAGACTGGCTTACCGCTGCCTACCCCCTTCAGCCACCATGTTTCACCACAGCACGTCCCTGCCTACCCCTATATTTCACCCTGGTCACCCATCCTAGTTTACACCTGCCCACCTCTACTCTAGCTCATCTTTGCTCATCTCCACACTAGCTCAATCCTGCTCAATTCCACCCTAGCCGAGCACTGCCCTAGGACAACCCTACTCAGCGTCAGCCTAGCCTACCCCTGTTGATCCCCTACAACCATAGAAATCCCCTAAAAGCATAACTATTGCATGAATAAACCCTACACACATACTAATGATTTAAGAAGTCTAAAGATATGCGCAAGTTAGTGCTTGCTGACACAACGTTAGTAATATACATAGTAAAAAGGCATTGTATACCACTGTGAAATTGTGCATTTTTATTATGTCCACCATTAATGTCATGTGCCTGGAAAAGCAAACTTGCAGACATGTTTGGTATTACACGTTATGAAGGGTGCAAACATTAAACTGCATTCATACTGATGAATATAAAATGCAATAAATAACTGCAAATGTCAAAACTATTGCCATTGCTAATGCTTCTTTTAAATGTCAAGCTGTTTAGGACTTGAAACTCCAAGATTTACACAAATAATAGCACATAAACAAATATTCACCAACGGTGGCCCCGGAATTGTGGAGTGTTTGTCGCTTTGTTTTTAAACTCACGCTCTTAGGGGAACTCAACACCCAATTCATCTGGTTGAAGCTGCCCGAAATAGATAGTTAAAACTCTACCCATGCTGTGAAGTGGAAGTAATGTTTGTGCAATGAATGTGTACGCTGATATTATGCATAATCTATTGATCGTTGTGAAACCGTAAACATCTGCAGAAAATAGGCACATTTCATATTAATGGTCTAATTAGGCTATACCTAGAATGCCGATGACTTCCTTGATGTTCATCAAAACTATAAATAAAGTTTAAACAAATAAAAAATAAAGCAATAGATTGGGCTGGGCTATGCTTGTAAACACCTCTGACATCAGCTGCATGGGAACGATGTTCTCGGATTCCCATCTGCATAGTGGAGCACTAAGAGAAATCGGATTTAAGGCCAATAGATCCCAAGCAAGAGATCCCAGGCCAGGGTCAGAGCAGGCGGACGTGCTCATTCCGGCAGCCGCATTTCCGCAAGGTGACATTGAGCCGGACCGACTGGCTAAACGCGGAGGGAATTGCACTGTACCTCTGAAAGGGAACGCCAATTCCGAGTGGTAACCCAAGCAGAGCCACTTTTAGCCGTGTGTAGATTCCAAGGAGAGTCTGCGCGTCTTGTTGCCTAGCAGCAAACACAGCAGACAACAAAGTGGCATAGGGTTTCCGTGTCTTGTCACATGGGGTCATGTATAGCTCAAGGGTTGATTGAAAAGTGCAGATTTCAATAAATCACCGGTGATGAAGGCCTGGGCAAGCCTGTAAGTGTGCAGTTATCTCTAAACGACAGCCCGGACGCACCTAGTAAAGACACATGGAATGGTCTCTCTTGATGAATCACTACACACCTCACCTGGCACCTCACCCACGTTCTGTCACAAGAATAACCACAGGACCGTGCTTCGGGCGTCATACATGCGAGCCATCGTTCTAGCACATGCTATACAAGCCCACACCGAAAATGCGCGTGCCCCAGCGTCCATATTTACAACATCATTACTGGGGCCCATATCAAAAGCAAGACTGAAAGAGAGATCTGCGCAGCTGAGACAATTGTTTGCATTATAGAGAATTCTGAGCAAAGACAACATTGGTATATCCTAACAATACGAATAGCTTGTTTATATGTAAAGTAACACATGCATATATTACACAAAAGCATGGAGTATATTCAATGCAATTCGCAAATCGTGTGGTCCACTTGCGTGGGTCCTGCGTTTAGGCACTTGGCCCTAACACCTGCATCCCGTGCTTGGGCTGATTTCAAAAGGTAGATCTGCCCGTGCAAAATGGGATGGTTTTCTTCGCATTGGGTCGTGTGGGTCTCTAACAGTAGAAAAGAAGTACGAGCTTGTAAAATAAGTGATTCTCATTATTCGTGCACTACACGTA
Source organism: Ambystoma mexicanum (assembly GCF_040938575.1). Taxonomy (NCBI): domain Eukaryota; kingdom Metazoa; phylum Chordata; class Amphibia; order Caudata; family Ambystomatidae; genus Ambystoma; species Ambystoma mexicanum. The sequence goes on from NC_090926.1 coordinate 942,842,603, forward strand.
TCATGCTCCGCTCATTCGGGGTTAGCAAGTCCAACATACACTGTGACATTATTGGTAGACCTCAAAACCGGCTGCCAACAGACAGTGGCACTTTTAAATATTGTGCATGGGAATTGCGTATTAATATTCGTCCAGGATATGGATTTTTCAAAGAAACGTTATTGTATAAAGTAGAAGGAAAGTCATCTTAAGCGGTATGCAGCATGCTGTTGAACTAAGGGAATGCTAAATTGACGTTTGCAATATAGTCATCTCTTTATTGACTATAAGTGATGAAATATCTGTAGTACATGTTAGAATAATGCTACGAGTCAATGGAATGGTTCTGAGGCCAAGTAGAATAAATAAGCGAAGGCCTGAATAAGTGCTGACCTCCAAAGTGCAGTAGCCTTTCTCTGTGCTGTGGGGCATAGTGTATTGCTTATCGTACATCACCACAAAGTACATATCAGTCTAATATGACAGGTGGGAGAGTGTGTTCCTTATACTTTCATTAGGATATTTTTGTCTTCGTATCAAGAAACATTGTGTGTGTAATACAACATTTGAGTCCAACAATATATGAGTTCAACAAGAGTGGATTTCAGATACAAAAATGTTGTGGATAATATGAACATATGAGTGGTGTTTTGCATGAACGGATCCGTTTGAGCATTTTCTATTGGGTAAGATATGTGTTATTTTAGTGATTTCTTTAAGTGTTTTCATTAGTTTTGCTTCTTTTTACCCGTCAGTCATGGGTGGCCTATGTACCTAATTGCATCAGTATTTCTATGAAAAAGAGCAAGACTATACACCCTGGTTGTGTCTCGCTGTCTCTCCAGCTGTGTTGTGCATGTGTAGGGCTAATTATAGGCCCTTCGTTTATGGGCATGGGTTTTCCATGAAGGAGACAAGCTGGAGCTGGCCATGATTGATTGTGCATGCGACACACATCTCTGCTGTAATGGCTGCGGGGGACCTTATCTGAATGGAATGCTTTCCTATGGCGCTTTACACGTGTGATAAATAGTTCATTGCAAGTGACCTGTGCGAACTGAATATTAATACTACAAATTAGGTGGTATGTAACATCTTTCTTTTAATAAGTATATCCCAGTCAGGCTCTTTTCAATAACACTTGGATTCCATCTGCATTAGAACATAATAAAGATACTTATTACCACAAGTAGTAGACGTATTGTAATGTTTCCTTTACAAACTATGATATTAAAAAAAAATATGTCCTCTGGAAGCATGTCATTTTAATATAGGGAAGATGATTGTTACATTATCAATGTAACCTTCAAAATCACAGTATTATGTTATGCACCGTAAAGGTTCCATAATTATCAATGATAAAATACTATAAGATATATTTTTGATAGATGTCACAAGTTAGTCAGTTATCATATAGGGCCAGATTCATGGAATCTTTTGCACGGTATAAAGTGACTTTACACTGCTGACACAAACCCTGATTCTTGGAACAGTGCAAAATGTATTTATGCAGTCCAAAGTCAACGCTAAGACATTTCGGGGGTAATTCATAGAATCCAGCGCACAAGTGGCGCACGCGGGTGGCGCACAGTGTGCGCGTGCGAATCCCTGCGCCAGCCGCGTGCGCTAAAATCCAATTCCGCACACAGCGTATTCATGGATTCCAGCCACCAAAACCAGCCGTGGCGCACAGTGGCGCAGCGACCCTGCAGCAGCGCCAGTTATGCCCCCAAGAACGCCTCTCGCGCAGGGAAAAGCCATCAATATACCCAATCCAGCGCAAAGGGCTGCGCTAACCCTGTACCAGCACAGCAAGCGGGCTACGTGTATCACTGGGGTGCGCGGGAAGTACCTCACACGATTCCATCAGGGTACATGTATTTGGGGGTGCGCGTGAAGTTCCACACGCGATATCAGCAGGGTACGTGTATTTCAGGGTGCATGGGAAGTTACACACGCGATTTCCGCAGGGTATGTGTATTTCAGGGTGCAGGGGAAGTCTCACACGCGATTACAGCAGGGTACGTGTATTCCAGGGGTGCGTGGGAAGTTCCACACGCGATATCAGCAGGGTATGTGTATTTCAGGGTGCAGGGGAAGTTACACACGCGATTACAGCAGGGTACGTGTATTCCAGGGGTGCGCGGGAAGTTCCACACGCGATTCCATCAGGGTACGTGTATTTCAGGGGTGCGCGGGAATTTCCACACGCGATTGGGCCCGTGCGAGCAGGGTACGCGTATCTCAGGGGTGCGCAGGAAGTTCCACACGCGATTCCATCAGGGTACGTGTATTACGGAGTGCGGGGGGAGCCTCACACGCGAAATCAGCAGGGTACGTGTATACCAGGGGTGCGCGGGAAGTTCCACACGCGATTCCATCAGGGTACGTGTATTTCTGGGTGCGCGTGAAGTTCCACACGTGATATCAGCAGGGTACGTGTATTTCAGGGGTGCGCTGGAATTTCCACACGCGATTTGGTCCTTGCGAGCAGGGTACGCGTATCTCAGGGGTGCGCGGGAAGTTCCACACGCGATTCCATCAGGGTACGTGTATTACAGGGTGCGGGGGATGTCTCACACGCAAAATCAGCAGGGTACGTGTATACCAGGGGTGCGCAGGAAGTTCCACACGCAATTCCATCAGGGTACATGTATTTCGGGGTGCGCGTGAAGTTCCACACGCGATATCAGCAGGGTATGTGTATTTCAGGGGTGCGTGGGAATTTCCACACGCGATTGGGCCCGTGCGAGCAGGGTACGCGTATTTCAGGGGTGCGCGGGGAGCACCACACGTGAATTGCACGGTGGGTCCTCCCAAGTGTTCCCTCTACACCCTCCACGGCCCCTGCAGGTGGCTCACACCACAGGGGCCTACCCTGCACATATCCTGCAGGCACCCCATCCACCATGGCCATGCCCCCCAGCCAACCCACATGTCAACTTGCACTACTGCCCACCAACGCATGTCCCCCTGCACCCCCAGCCACCAGGGGCACCCTCCACAGGCCCCCACCCATGTCTCCCAGCACCCCCGCCCCCCAGCACTGTGGGGCACCTGCCAGCAGGCCCCCACCCATGTCTCCCAGCACCCCCACCTCCCAGCACTGTGGGGCACCTGCCAGCAGGCCCCCACCCATGTCTCCCAGCAAACCCACCCCCCAGGACTGTGGGGCACCTGCCAGCAGGCCCCCACCCATGTCCAACTCATGTTCCCCACCCCCCACCCCCCAGCACTGTGGGGCACCTGCCAGCAGGCCCCCACTCATGTCCAACTCATGTTCCCCACCCCCCCCGCCCCCCAGCACTGTGGGGCACCTGCCAGCAGGCCCCCACCCATGTCCAACTCATGTCCCCCCCCAGCACTGTGGGGCACCTGCCACCAGGCCCCCACCCATGTCTCCCACCACCCCCACCCCCCCAGTCACCAGGGGCAGCCTTCACCAGGCCCCCACCCATGTCTCCCAGCACCCCTACCCCCCAGCAGTGCAGGGGCACCCTCCACCAGGCCCCCACTCATGTCTCCCTCCCCCCACCCCCCCAGCACTGAGGGGCAGCCTCCACCAGGCCCCCACTCATGTCCCCCTGCACCCAGGTCCTCACAATCCCCAATCATGTGCGTTATGGTCAGCCTCCACAGCCAAAAGGCCTTACCAAGTAACCCATTCACCCACATGGAAAGGGAAATTACATGTTACACCCCCAATGTTCATAAAGCAAATGAACCCATTTCCGTCACACACAATGGTTGCAAATGAATGGGAAAACACCCAACATGACATGCATGAAACCAATGAGATGATACCACACAGTGAAGTATGAAAACAAAATTGTATTAAAAAAAATTGAATGCAAATGAAATGAAACAAACTACAATGGCAATGAAAAAAAGATAAGCTGCATGTCCGTCCAAAAAAATCAAAACTACAAATCCAAATCCAAAAAAAAGTTGTTCAAAGTCACATTAAAAATAAAATCAATCCAATGAAGAACTATGTACAAAACATCCAAGGGTCCATGAGCCCAACTGAACAAAGGAAACCTACAAAAAACCCTAACTAAAATGCAACTATATACAAAAAGTGGAGCTGTGTCCGTCGACTCCAAATCATAAGAAGAAACAAATGAAACCTAAAACTAAAGAACTATATACAAAGGCGGCGGGCAAGTCCAGCGGCTCACCTCGTGGTGTTCCGGGCCAGGGCATCATCAAACTCCTCGTCTATGTCCCGGAGGCGGTCCTGTTCCATGGCCCGAGGGTCCGCAGGGACGACGACATCTGCTCCTCCAACCCCCTGCGGATTGCCTCGAGGCACTCGGCCCGCCTCAGGGCCCTCCGCATGGAGTTCTCCGCCCTGACCATTGTGAGCCACGCCTCTTCTGCCCACCGCCGCTCCGCACCTATATGCTGGCCCAACCGATGCCACACGGAAGACACTTCCCGTCCTGGGTCCTCCTCCCCTCCGGCCGATGCCTGCCCCTCCGATGTTGATGGTCCCGAGCCATGATGCCTCCCACGTTGACTCTGCTGCTGCCTCCGACGCCACTGCCTCTGCCAGCACGACGGCATCCAGGCTGATGGAATCCACGGACGCCGTCGTGCACGTGCCCTGCCTGATGATGCCGGCACATCCTCCATCTGCTGGGGTACAGTTGCTGTGGTGTCCACCCCTGCTGGACCTCTGACTCCCGACTGTGGCAGGGATGGGATCCCCACCGAGCTGGCTGCATTGGTCAGGGCAGGTCCACAGGGGGCCCTGGTGGCATCTGGGCCGGAAGACGGCAAGGGGAACGACTGGCGTATAGTCTCCACAGAGGAGGAGAGGGCCGCCAGATTGGCCGACACATGCAGGAAACCCCCGAACATGGACGATCCCAATTGGGCCACGTCGGCACAGTGCTCTTCGTGATGACGTGCGTGCTCCTCCTGGGAAGCACGCACGGCATCACGAATCACAGCCGTGCGCATCACGACCCCAATCAGGACCTTCTCCATACGGCCAGGGGTCCCCTCGTCCGCAGGTGGAGGGGAGTCAGATGACATGGACATCCCCTCTACCTGCGGACGGGCCTGGGACGGGGCATCCCTGCTGGTGCATGGTGGTGCAACCACAGGGTCAGGGACAGCAACATGCACAGGCCCCTCCACGGTGATCTGTGCTGCCTCCTGCCCCTGCCCCTGGACTGCACCACTTGCACCAGCAGGGATGCCCCCACCTGGCCCCATGTGCGCCTCAGTGGCGGCCTCCTCCTCCTCTGTGGAAACAACCAACCTGGATGGCTCCTCACCGTCTTCCGCCGTAGCAGGCCCCTGTGGGGCCTCACCCACCCCTTCCGCTGCAGCCGTGGGGGCATCCCCGCCGCCTTGCTCCACAGCGCCGTCTCCGCCCTCTTCTTCACTAGCCGCTGCGTAGAGGGAGACATAGAACACAAGCATCAGGGTACTGTACAATGGTCCCCTAGACAGGAAGCAATAGCAGATGAGTGTCACTGTCAAAGTACACTTCCATCATGTCCCTCCACAACACATGTGTCAGTCCAGGCAAAACACACACAGTGACAGTCATGGTGCATGCCATGGACATTTCCATACATGTCCAATGGACTCTTAAAACATACAATGTAATGGAACTCACATGCATCATGGGTCATGCCTATCACATGCACACACTTCACCTCAGTCACATCCATCTGGCCCCGTACACCCCAATCACAGTGGATACAAGGATGACTAGGCTGCATCAGTGAATCTGTACATTGTCACAGACATGTGTCATGCATCCATGGCATCCACAAGTCACAGACACGCAGGTCAGGCACACAGACATGGACACCATATATGTACCTGGCATCAGCACCCATCCCTCACCCCCACCCATGTCCAGGAACAGAGACTGCCATGCTCTCATGTGTACAATCTGCATAGGGCTCCCCATGTAGCATTTAAACACATGCAACAACCGTGCGGTTCATACATTACTGGTCGCACATGCATTACCATGATGTCCCTGCACGCATACATGCGTACATGGCCTATGCCACACATACAGGCAAGTATCAGACAACCAGCACACTGCAACATGCCCTGTCTCACACAGCAATGCTTGGCCACTTACCGCTCAACTCCAGACGGGTCTCCCTCTCAAGGACCTGGGCATGGAGCGCTGGGTGTACGCGTTCCAGGACCCCCATCTGAATGGAACTCATGCGGCCCCGGCCCCCCTCCACGAGGCGCCGGGCCTTCATGAGGGTCCTGGACCTCATGTCTTCCCAGCGCTTCTTGACCTTCTGGATGGTATGGGTTGCCACCCCCTCCGCATTGATGGCAACCACACAGTCGGCCCAGATCCTCTCCCGTACTTCCTTGTTGGCGCGGGACGATCCGAAGAGGGCATCATACTGCCCCAGGACTTGCTCCACCAGGACACCAACATCGGTGGCAGTGAAGCTGGTGCCCCTCTGCCCCTCTGGCCAGGGGTTGCCACTGGCGCCAGATGTGGATGTGCCCGACATGGCAACCCCAGGGGCAGGAGTGGGTGGGCAACTGGGTCCTGGGGCTGGTCTGTGGAGCAATGTTATCTGAGTCGGGAGTCTTCTGTTCCAGCAGGGGTGGACACAGCAACTGGACCCCTGCAGATGGCTGATGTACAGGCACCAAATGGCAGGGCACGTGGAAGCAGGCAGGCAGGCAGGCAGCAGCAGATGGCACGTGGGAGGCTGCTCGGGGCACTGGGGGGCAGTAATTCGGCCTTCTGGGCAGGAGCGTGGTCTTCCGTGTGTTTTCGCGTGGCCAGCTTGATACGGAGTGATTTGGCACGTGAAAATCCTGCACGTTAGCGTGAAAATTGAGGAAAGGCCCTTAGCGCGTAAGCGCGTCAGCACGCGTACGCGATTTCATTGGACCAAAGGCCCTTACAGCGTAAGCGCGTCTGTGACGTTTTGCGCACGGGCGTTGCCCTGGCAGGGCTTGGAGATCACGCGTGCCTTTACACTGTTCTGTACGTGCTTTTCGTGCGGTGCGTGTGTTTTCCATCCGTTGGGGTTCACACGCTATTACTTCACAGCGGGTGTTGGCTACGCGTTCTTCTACACGCAAGGCAGACGGTGAGTGGTACCCCGCTCCCCCAGGCCCGATCGCGTGAGAAACTTCACGCAAACCCCTGAAATACACGTAGCCCGCTCCCCCAGGCCCAATCGCGTGAGAAACTTCACGCGAACCCCTGAAATACACGTAGCCCGCTCCCCCAGGCCCAATTGCTGTATGTTGCCACTTTTGTAATGCGCAGGGACGCTACCGCCTGCCTTCGTGTGGCGGACGTGTTTCGCTTGGTCGTGTCTTTGGCTGTGCGTGGCTTTGCCCTATTCGATTCCATGAATACGTGTGGTTCGAGGGCGTGTGGGCGTTCCGTCTGCTTCCCTGCAGTACATCCCCAGTTACGCCCTTATTTTCGTGCATTGTTCCCCATTCCGCGCATTACGCCCCTTGTCCCGCCCACTTTCTGGTGTATGCGCCGAGGTTGTGCGCTTTCACCGTGTGCGTCGCGCACGCCTTTCGGGATGTTGCAGTGACTTGTGCGCCATGCACGGGTTTGGCGCACATCCCGGGGTGTACACGCGCAGGGACTTCCATGAATCGCACGCGTGCGCGTGCGCCTGTTTTTTTCCGCTTTCGCCTGCTTGCGCCTGCTTGCGCCTAGATTTTCGGCGCACGTTTGTTCCATGAATCGGCCCCTTAGTACTGAAAAAATCACTATGCGTGACTTTGCGCTGCAAAAATACAAGTTGCACGGTTCCACGTATCAGGGTTTGTGTCGGGCGTGCAAAGTCATTTTTCAGCATTGCAAAGTCAGTTTGAATCGTTGGCCTTCAGTATTTATCTGTCACACATCTCAAATAGCCTTTTAAATTATCACTTTTTGCAAGATTTCCAACACTTCAGCAGTGGAAATTGATGCATTTTATAGTGTCGAGACACATTTTTTTATGCGTTTGCATTTGCATTTTGCCCTTCTCTTTGTTTTTATGAGGTGGGTGTTCCTCTCATACCATGCTGGAATCCTGCTTCTCATCCCCTCTAATTATCCCTATCAATGTTCTCACTTTCACAATGGGAGTCTAATATACTAGTCGTTCCCATCATAACATATGCCATTCTAGCATATCTTAAAGTCAGTATTGGTCATTAATTCATAGGGTCACTTCTGTTCCCTTTCTTAAATATCGGAATTACCACTGATTATATCCAGGAAGGAGGCATAGTGACTTAGTGATGGTCAGCACTGATCGCATCCAGCAAGGGGACTTAGGTCGCTGTGACTTATTAATGGTCATTGAAAAGGCTTTACGTATAGTTAACTGTCTTCTTTTGAATTTGAAAGGCATATTTGTATCAGACTGAATGAGAAGTATACACTAAATAAAAACAGTATCTAAGTTCCATCGATTACATCTATAATTTGTGTTTGTAGATGCGTAATTGTCAACCTTGTTCCATTGCAGAGTGCCCGTGATGGCATAACATTCTGTGGGGTACATTTACCAGCCCAGCAGTATTCCCCTGCAACACCAAACTGCATTTTCAGCAGTTACAAGACAAATGGCTGTGCTGGCTCTGCTGAGCACATATGGGGCGAGATGAAACATAGAGCACCCAGAAAATTGCTGCAGTTATTTTCTTCATGTGCACCAAAAAGAAGAATTCAAAAACAGCCTGGTGCAATGCTGAAAGAGAAAATGTTCTGTGTTTAAAATGACTGTGCACTTATGCTATTTCCATCTTTTCAACATTTCACAGTTTGGTTGCTGATAAGATACATTCATGCCCATCCATCTTCAGGTTATACACCAGCAAAGGAGAGCAGTCCTCCCTGGAAGGCATTATGTGTCAAGTAAAATTTGTGAAATAGCAGAGAAATTCCCTCCAGGCCGTATGGCAAGCGTTTTACTTTTGCAACAAAGTAACACAGGCAAACTCTTCACAAGAAACTCTCTCTCTCTCCCTTTGCTTATGTCAGTTTCAAAGAACCGTTTACTTGAACAGATTCCTGTGTATAAGAAATTGTACAGGGCTATGGAAATGTGAAGAATGAAGATGTGAGGAAAATCACATTAGTAAATGACTAAGGAAAGTAAAATGAAGTGGTGTTAGTTTGCTTTGCAAAAACAATGAAAGGACACTTTTAAAGCTAAAATGTGAAATTATCCCACCATTCACAATGAAACAGCATTATTTGTGTGAAACTGGGGTGGTTTAAGTGTATATTATACTCATCTACTAAAGACTTGGTTTCTGTGAAAGAAAGTAAGAAAAAAAATGTGTTTTGAAAACAGCAGAACAAAGGGCCATGGGCAGGAAATTCAAAGGCACTAAACCATCCTGGGACAGGAATCTCCCCCACAAACTAAGAATGGGTGAGGGTGTTGACATTTGTGAGCTCATCAGACTTCCTGGCATTTCTCCAGCGATGAACAATTGATCAGGGGAATTGGCCTTCTCACAGGCAAGTGTGAATTCCTGGTGACACCTCTCTTCAGCTGCATCTGCCAGAATGAAAGGTTGCTATGGTAGCCCTGCTGCCTAGAGCTGACACAATGGGGATAGGATGACTGGAGAAATCTTAAGGACTGCCCTCCAGTGACAGATGCCATCCATTTGATTTAAAGGACTTTTGATATCAAAGTATTTATTTCAGTAACATAAAGAAGCAGTAATGGGAAATGTTGATGGTTTTAATGTAACTTTGGCACCAAATAAGACAATGGCCCTCATTACGACCCTGGCGGAAATCGAAAAACGATGGCGGAAATGCAATACCACCATCGAATACCGCCCGTTGCGATTATGACCCGTCACCGTAAAGTACGATGCCATTAGCGACACCGTAGTGAACGCCAACGCTAACTGCACCAAGTACGCGCACGCGTGCACTGCGGAACCGTAATTACCACCATGGCGCAACGGTACGGGAATTCTGACCCTAGCGGACATGTACCTAACGCCATCAAGCATGGCGGAAAGTACCATTCCGCCATGGTGAGAAGTACGGCATCGCAAACCAACCGTAAAAGGCCTTACTGAGTGCCTGTACACCACTCCCTGGCCACATTGCACAACTCCTCGTAGGTGCAATGAAGTCAAACAATGCAACCAGTGAAATGTACAAGTCACCCATACATGCCAACGAACAAATGAATGTAGGGGCTCCAAGTGCCTTGTGAGTAGCCATCCATATTAGCCATGGCACCATTGCCGTACTGATGCAGCACAGGCATGTCAAGCTCCAAGTACAGCAACATGAACTGAAAACTGAGACAAACAAAAACAGGCCCCCCATCGCTTGACACCAGTGCAAGGCAACATACAAAGCAGTATCCTGAGTGAGACTGCACCAGCCCTGTACTCCTGCCAGTAAACAAACCAACCAGCAGCATAAGCATGTACCACACAAGTTGGCAGAGTGACTGAGCAGCCAGGCACATCTCAAGAGGGGCCAATGGGAGCAGCAGGGCACAGATGGCACGAATACAGAAGCCATTCCAATGGACATGACCTCAGTCTCCCTCAAAGAAACGCACGCAAACACAGGCACCTGTGACCAGCCATATTCTGAAAATCACATCATTCCACCAATCCACCTGGCTGACCGGCATCTGTTACACAAAAGCCAATCCCCCTCCCATGAGCATGACATCATTAAAACAGTCATAATGGCAGCCCCTATTCCTGACGTTACTGGCCTTCGTAGGCAAACGCGCCTAGTACAATACCACGCAACTATGCTCAGAAGGCCGAACCCAAAGCAGATCTCCTCACAATACATCGCTCCACGAATAGGAATATGCTACATAACTTGCAAAGAATAACGCTACAAGGACAATATCATAATCAAATTTTAATGCACAACAAAATCACCCGGGCCATACAGCTATTAGGTCATGAACTCCAAATCATATCTCATAATTGTGGGCTGCATCCGCAATAATTGACCAGCTTCTTCTTGTGTGACGCCCTGTTCCTCCATGGTACACAGGGGCTACATCCACGTTCAAAAAGGCAACATGGAAGCGCCTAGAACCGCAGGGCCGTCCCATTAGGTAGGCACTGGTCCAGCTGAAAGCTCGAAATGTTGCTCCTAGCCACTAGTACTGCGTAAGGGCATGTGGGCCATTGGCGATCATCCCATAAGATCGTAATGGTGCTCCACTGATTAACACGAAGCAGCAGGTGTCGGGAGTAAAAGCCATCTGCAGGAGTGGCATACAGATGGCAGCGGCAAAAGGGGAGGAGATACCTGTCACCCAAATGAAACGAAAAAGAATAGTATGGGCATCTGAACTCCAATTGAATTACTCACTTCAAAGATCACACTAAATCCACAGCCATATGCATGCTAGCCCACTCAAAAGGATTATTCGCACCCAATAATCACTTGCGAATCATAACCATATAAATCGAGGTGAAAACACTATTACAAACGAGTGTTTGTGTGCATGCGTCTGTTAAAACAGAATCCATTAGATGGGATTAGTAACGTGCATAGACACAAGTGTCTGAAGGCGCGTCGAGACAGGGAGGGTTCAACAAGGGCAGATAGACGATGGTCCCACTATGGCAGCCCTGCATCACATAGCGCAGAGGAAGTTGATAGATTCCAAAAAGCCATGTACATGGCAGACTCTCTATTAAATCATCTGTCCATGCATCCATACATCATTCCCTCATCCTGGTATAAAAACGCCTGATTATTTACTCACATAACATTAGAAATTTCCATTGAATCTGTGCTAAATGCAGTCTGCAAAATCCACTGTGCTCCAGGCCGGAATTCTAGTGTTGTGAAGTAACATGTATTTGGGAACGTCCTGCCTTATCCTCCACTACGCTATTGCGCATCCCATACTATTCATATCAATCATTGCATTCTCGGCATGGCCCCTGTCCCAAGGACATCAAACAATAGAACTTTCTATCTGCAGTCAGACCTGTGGGCGTCTCCTCGCCGCTAGCTGGAAACCGAAAGCGCTGTCCTTCGAATTCCTCATTTGCAACATCACGTCGAAAAGGCATCTGTGACCGCTTGAAATCACAAATCCATCCATTTAGTGCGGCAGTGTGTGAAAATGGCAACTGGCTACACTCACAAATGGGACGCCCCGCCCGTCGGTGAACCGCGGTACAGCGCTGCATGACGGTCCACCGCTAATCGAGTACTACATTCCACGGACCCTTCACAAGTATGTTCCCGACTGCAAAGATAGTATGTGAAACAATGGGAGCATAGCAGATTCAACATATGAAGCAAGATCTCACTGCCATCGGGATGAAATGCATGATTGTAATAGCAAGATGCCATGCGTCGATTTGCAGCGTTGTGTGCGGGACGTGCTCGCCCAAAGGGGATTGCAGCTTGCACAGGTGGAATGAATCACCACAGGTGGAGGCTATACAGCTTGGAAACACATAAATTGCACACCCAACCCCCTCCCACAACCACACCCACTCCAAAATGCTACCGGCAGGACTTGCGACGTTGGCCCTGGGGGACCTGATAGCACTGCAAGTACTCCAACTTCAAGAAGAAGACGAACACCAACTACTACAACAACCGGCCGCACAGAGGAGACGCAGGAGGAGGAGGAGGGCAAGGCAGGGCCAGCAAGGCCCACCAACACAGCCACTACCACCACGCAGGCAGCCCGCAAACCCACGCCTCCGAGCACATCCGTTCAACCTCACTGATGAGCAGATCCACACCCTCTACCGTTTGGACCGGGACACCATAACCGCCATTGTGGACATGACACACGCTGACCTTGTCAGCATGATAGATAGCCCAACCGCCATCCCACCCCTACTGAAGGTGGTGTCTGTACTCCACTTCCTGGCCACAGGCACCTACCAGCACACAGTCGGACAGTTGCATGGCATTTCACAGCCACTGTTGTCACGGACACTATTGCAAGTGCTCGATGCCCTCCTGAAGCACGCAGACGACTACATCTCTCTACCACGCTCGGACCAGGAAATTACGAACACAAAAGTGGGATTCCATGCACTTGCCGGAATACCGGGTTGCATTGGTGCCATCGACTGCACCCATGTGGAATTGGTTGTCCCACATGCCATGGAGGCCCAGTACCGCAACCGAAAACAATATCATTCTCTTAATGTACAAATGGTGTGTGACTCAAACAGGATCATTACACATTGTTGTGGCCGATTTCCTGGATCAACCCATGATTCCATGGTCTTACGGAACTCTACAATACCACGCTACATGGAGCGACATGCAGGGAACAGATCCTGGCTACTCGGTGAGTCTCATTTCATGCATGATAATGTGGGGTATGTGATGCGGCAATGACCTGCCAGGAAGGGGGGGGGTGCTTACGTAGCAATGTCATTCCTCAAACATCCTTTATTGTCCACATACAGGTGATGCGGGTATCCACTGAAGAGATGGCTCCTTACACCACTCCGGAACCCACAGGACCAGCATGAGGAGGACTACAACCATGCCCACTCACGTACCCGTGTAGTCATAGAACAGGCATTCGGCCTACTGAAGGGTCGTTTCCGCTGCCTCAGCAGGTCTGGCGGGGCACTCCTGTACCAACATGAGAAGGTTGCTAAGATGGTCATGGCATGTGTCATGCTACACAACATGTGCATACGTAGGAATGTGCCCATGCCCCCTGACGCAGAACTGCAAGCACCAGAATATGGTCATGATGTGGGTGGGGATGTGGCAGAACCTGAAGGAGTCCGCGAGGCACAGGAGGGCCGTGAAATTCGTCAGATTATCATAGATTCATGCTTCTAGCACTCACGCCTGGTGGTTGATACATGGACACGGGAGTTGTGGCACTGTGTGTGTCTGGAACATGCACAATATGAACTGTACGCCTATGATGGCCTCGTACACAAAGATCAATGTCCACACATCTCATTGGATGATTGTGAAATGTTTATAGCAAATGTGAAATTGTGTTACACACCCCATCGACCCGCCACCCAAGTAAGCCCAACACACCCCCTCCATCCTCCTACCTCCCCCCCGAACACCAGTGTCCAAGGATGCTCATTGTCAGTGGGCAGACGCTATTGCAAGCCCCCTCTCCGGGTATCAGGGGCACCCCTGCCTGTGGAGCGCAGGTTCCTCCCAGATCTACGTTGGGGGCTGCCCTGGACGGAACTTGCAACGGATGATGTCTCTGCCTGCTCACGTCCATGCATGTCCCTAAGGGTTTGTGAGAGCTCAGTGAGCACACGGCGCACAGCGGCAAGTTCAGCACATACGTCTTTGGACGTCGCATGCAGTTCCCCCCTCAGGCTCTCGGTGCTTCTCTCCATTTGTACTCTCAGGCTCTCGGTGCTTCTCTCCATTTGTTCTCTCAGGCTCTCGGTGCTTCTCTCCATTTCTGCCCTTAGTGTCTCTGTACATGTCTCTATGGCTGCCTTGGTACCCCCACATTCATCAGCATGGTCCTTGAGGAGCGTGGCCAGTTGCTGCTGTTGCTCGATCACCTGGTCGAGGGACTGTTGCCTCTGCTGGGCCATGGCCATTTGCGGTGGTGTCACAGAGGGGCTGATCACCTCATGTTGCCTTGACACAGGGCTTGTGGGGGATGGCCAGTCGTCGTCTTGTGAGTGCCCCTGCGTGGTATCCTCATGTTGTACGGGATGAAACAAACAGGGGGATTGAGACAGGTCATGGATGGATCGTACATCGACATCACCGTTTTCTGTGTCGGAGCATGCTGCCATTAATGCAGTGTCACCTATGGTGCTGCTGCCACCAGAAGCAGTGCCTTCTGTGGCATCCATTGGGGGGGCCTGTGGTGGTGGTGGTGTTGTGGCCATGCTGGCTGCTGGGGTGCCTGTTGAAGTCCCCTCCTGTGTGCTGCCACTTGATTTGTGCTGCTGCCGTGTCTTGATGCGTGCAGCTGAGGTGGAGGGTCTTTGGCCGTTGGTCTTGGCCCTCTTTGCAGGTGTGCTGGTAGGGGTGTCCTGGAGCTCGTCGTTTGAATCGGACCCTGTGGTGGAGTAAAGGAGGGCGAGCGTTATTAATGGGTCTGTGGAAATTGGAATGGCAATGTATCACATGCATTGGGGGGGTACCTGAGGGTGATTTGGGTCAGGGCCTTGGAGGTGGTTTCATTTTTGTGTGGAATGAGGGTGCAGTTGTATTGCAGCCTGCAGTTAGGGGGTGCCTGCTGCACGTGTAGAGGGTGTTTTTAGGAATTTTAATTATTTATTTATTTAATTTGACTTTTAATGTCCGCTATCAGGCCAATGTGAGTGGACGTTCTCCTGGACATGTGTTTCTGTTGCACTATGTGGACACATGGTACTTCACATGATTGAACATTGTGGTTTTAGCATAGTTTTATTTGGGCCACCTACCTGATTCTTCGGATGTCTGCACTCCTTTCTCCATCCCTCCCACTCCCTCTATGGTCTCCATTCCAATGGTGGAGGCACAGATTTCTTCTCAGGGGGTCAGCTTGATGGGTGATTCCGATCCTCCCCCGGTAGCTGTGGCAATGTTACGGTTGGCGGATAGTATGCTCCGTACGCGTATCCGCAAGTCGTCCCATCGCTTTCTGCATTGCTGTGGGTTGCCTTCTTGTTCGCAAGTGCCGTCCTGGTCATTTGCGTCGAGAAGACGACGGCAGCATTCTCCTGGAGGGTCTCTGTGAGCACCGTGAGTTCCTCACGTGAGAAGTGGACCTGCCGCTTGCGGTCGCACGCTTTTTTCGCTACTTTTCCCATTGTTTTGGTTTCACTAGGGTGGATGACGGGTTGGGATGTCTCTCAGGGTAGTGTTTTTAATGGTTGTGTGAATGTTCTGATTTTATAGGTGTACGGCGTGCTGTTTCCCGTTCCGGGACCATGTTTTTGCTTCCATTTCCGTATATTTACGGTCACCGTATTTTCCGATTGCCGCTCTCTACGGTGACCGCTATGTCCGGTGGCGGAATTGCACCTAGGTCGCCGTACGACGGCGGTGAGGGGCGTTTTGGGGACATTTCCGCCATCGCGGACTTTGCACTTCCGCCAAGGCGTAGTGCTCGTGCCCGATGGGTCAGAATTAGCCGCACTTTACTCTGTCGTGCCATGGCGAAACGCTATTTACGCTATGGCGGTCAGGTCAGTTGCTTTCCGCCAGGGTCGTAATGAGGGCCAATGTGTATTTCTCTGACATGTGGTGGATGCAAGCACCAGTAAAATGAAATTTCTGGGGAAAGCGTTCATGGTACAGTTTTACAACCTAATGAAAATATGCCCAGGGATAATATGGATATTTGTAGACAATTGTAGAATTTTAGGTGAAATGTTTTCCATGGAAATGGTGAAAGATTGCCAGGAGAACAAAACAATATCGCACAAACTTGGTGTTTGGACAGAAATGTCCCTTGGGAAATATGGCATCGGCCTATCTAATTTTCCTGATGATGACATTTGTAAATATAAGTGTTTTGCTCTTCGTAAATATAAGTGTTTTGCTCCATAACGATTTTGGCAAAAGTAACTTTGGTAGAACAAAGCACATTGTATAAACACACACACTAAAACTGAGTGACTTCCTTCAGTCCAATCTGCTTACAGGGAGGAAGTGACAGTTACAGGCTGAACTATCCGATTTAGAGGTATGTCTTGCTTAGTTCTGCCCACATAGTAAAAATCTTCTGATGTCATCCGGTCTATATAAAGTGGAGACATACAGACAGTCAGGACATTTAAAAATCCAAGATTCAAGAACATCCAGCATTGATAAATCAACATCTAGAGATCCAGACATTCCACATTCACCCTGCAAGATTCCAGATTCCAGTGCCAGGCCAGGGGTAGCAGCTAGCAGATCTAGGCAGAACCTCTTACCCAGGTTGCACCTCTAATCCAGAATTAAACCCTACAAAAATCCCAATAATTCAGGGAAAAAGGGGAGATGGCTGCCAAGCCCTTTTGGGATTATCCATCGACCAGACCTGCTTTGCCTAGCTACCTGCTTTTTCCAGCTGATGCACCCTGCTGTCCAAATGACCAGACCCTGGTTGCCACGCTGTGTCCCTAGACGGGAGCCCAGCTGTTGCCCAAGTGACCAGATCATTGTCCCGGGTCCCAAGGCCCAGCTGGCTGTCCAAACTATTCTATTCAAGTGCTTGTTGTAAGTAGTTCCCTTCCCCAGTAACCAAAAACTGCATCCCTTGCTTTGTTACCTGGTATTATGTCCAATCCCATAGAAATCCTATAAATTCCCTAACAAATCCTTAAAATTGTTAGAATCCTCTGCATATCCTGTCCTTAGGGAAATCTGTGTTAATCCACATGTGTTAACGCAATTCGTTCCAAACCATTTAAGTCCTTATATAAGTCCGTAGTACTATCTGGAATAAATTAATTAATTCCCATATAAAGAGACACACGGCGTGAAGGGGTTAAAATTGCAAATTAACCTTTGTTGCGGGCAGCGTTCCTCTTTTCTAGCCACTAAAATACTCTCAGTAAAACTTGTAATTTTCCTTTTAAAATCTATTTTCCCTCTTCAACTGCTATCATTTTAAAAAGCAGATTTTTCCTTTCCCTTCAAGAATCCCATACTGTAGCCCATCGTGAATTCACGCTTTCACTTTCACATCAAACCTGTTATGTGCCTTAGTACCTTAGCATTAAAAAACGCATTACGATTTTTTGTCTGTTTAGCTTTATTTTCCAAGCCGTTTTGCTATTTTAAACCTGTGAAACGTAGCAATTGCAGTTTTGCCACGTGTGATTCTTGCTGCACTGTGTTTCCTTCCATAGGCGATTTTCTACATTGTATGCCCGTTGTTTAGTACATCACTTGTAGCTTGCAAGTTTTCTTGCTTCTTTGATACAGCCATACACATTCTTGCCTTATCCATTCAACCACACATGTAAAATAACCATTCAGTAATTCCAAGTGCCATTTTGCTCTTTTTTCAAGGGAGCTCAATCCGATTTTTGCCTCCCATTCAGGGATGGTAGGTTGGATTTTCAATCCGATTTTTGCATAGTATACCTGTTGCAGGTGGAATGCTTACCTGTGGTGCCATTTAAAAGCACTACCCAAAAGTAATCTTGCTTTCTTTCAATTGAACATTGTGTCTCTTATGTTATAAGGTTAAACTAAGTGTATCCTATGATTTTATTATGTAATTATCACCACACTGGTGATTGCTGCCCTATATTAAATGTGTTAGATTTTATTCATAATTAGAAATAAATAAATATTCTATTATTGCACACCGGCCTGGTACATAGTCCATTGCGACACAGGGTGTTTGTTAAGGGGTTGTGAGATCGGCTGGCTGCCTTCTCAAAGCTGAATCCAAAATCATAAATTTAAAAGCGTTTTGATTGTGCGCTGCATCCCTGGCCAGAATTACATATCCTGGTCTGGAGTGGGATGCCTCTTTAAAATCCTTAACAATTGTGTAGTTGCATAATTACAACACCTACTTTCAGTTTTAGCTCGTGGAGAGGCATTTGTCCTACAGCGTTTCACTCTTTAGAGACTGTACCGCTGATCTGGAAATTAACTGTTCATTGACACTGGAACCTCTGTGTCCTTTGTGGAGAGAAGTGGGGGTCGAAAGAAGTAACTTGAAATTGTGTGTGATAGTGGAAGGTGACGGCAACTGCATAGAACCATGCTCATTCTGTTTGTTAAAACGATAGCTGTTGTGGAGGTGGAGGGACACACAGAGGTGCACTTTGCCATTTGGACAGCAGAGGGCAACCTAACACTGATAATTTGCATCAACTGAGTACAGAAACACACCTAGGCATTTTATATATATATATATATATATATATATAGATTTCTTCACTGAAAATAATTTGCTAAATCGATGATATGGTTACGTTTGGAAAATGAGGACTTTTTAATAAGTGGTATACAGAGCCGTAACATTATCATACATGTTCACTTATAAAATAACATTTGAGATTATGTGCAAAATTACTAGAAAGGATGTTAGCGCTAAATATATGCTTTTAAAAATCAAGCAATTATAATAGAGAAACGTTTATGAAATGGGTTTTAAGGTTGCAGGTCAAAATCTAATAACCATAGAAATATGTCTGAACTCACAGATGCTATAACTTGTTAAACATCAACAACATCACTTTTGAATTACAAAGGTTTTTTATAAATTAAAGTGTATCATAATTTGCATGCACGGAACATAACTTTTCAAAAGGCCCTCTTGTTACATATACAATTTACCCATACCATATCTTTAACAAAGAGGTTTCTTTCAGTTAACATTTCTGTGTGTTATGGTTACTGTGGGGGTACATTTGTCAGCCCCAACAACCCCCCCTACAACAAAAACCACATTTCCCCATTTCACCCCAAAACCGGCTGTGCTTCCTTTCCCTGGTGCAGGGGTGGCCAACTTTCAACACTGCCACTACAACGAATGGCTGCATTTGCTTTTTCCATCTAAATCCAGCAGAAAGGACCTCGGCTCAGAACGGCATCACCTTGTTCTGTTCATGACTCCCAAGGCGGCTTTGAAATTTGCTCTTGATTCGTTTTCCACAAGGATTGTGCCCTTCAAGGAAATCAATAAAGTAAAAGTGTTTTTATTGTGCGTCACATCCCTCACCAGTGAAAGGAGTCCTCATCTGGAGTGTGCTGTGCCTTTAAATCCATAACATTATGTTGCTGGGAGTATGACCTTTAGCAATACCCTATACCAATAGGCCTTCATCCATGCCCTTCACCCTGCCTAGTCACCTGAAGTAGCCACAATTTTTGCAGTGCACTTCCAAGGATCCCATGCTGAAAACGGCCATGTTCCACCCTTCTGGGACATATCCTCATCATATCTAGAAATTATATTTGCATTTTTTGTTTTACCATCAATACTCGCTGCTGCAGGTTTTGAGGATCCTGGAATTTTCTGAAGTTATTTTGATTGAAAGATGTTTCTGGCCAATAAGGCCACATACAACATCTCTGGGGCATTTGGTCTCCAACTCTGGATTCAGAACACACCATGCAGTGCTGCCATATGACATTTTTCTTTTTGTTTTCCATACAAGATCCAAGAGTACCTCATGGGATCTGCACATCCAAAATGGCCCGGATAAAAGGCAGCTCTATTCCGAAATGGATGATCAGTAGACACCTGTGACTCTGCGGATTGGAGCCCAGCTAAACAAATTAAATTAATTTCAGTTTTTCCAATCAAATAGAAGGTTTGTAGTTTAGTTTTCAATGTGGATCCACAGATTTAACTACCAAAATGCATCAAACTCAAATGCCTCCAATAATTATTTTTCTAAAAATGATGACTGGATCCTCAGATTCGTGACCAAAAGTTGCTTGTTATTGTTGCCAAAAAGGCCATATTATGCCATTGTGGGGCATATCTTCATCTAGCCTGGGGTGAAAACATGCCCATGTAGGCTGCAATATGGGTCTTTAAAAAAAAAATCAGTATATTTTTCTTTGGCAGATCCATGGTTCCCACCTGGGTCAAGGGATCCAACATGGGCATTTTTGAAAGTTTTCACATTATCTGAAGATAAAAAAAATATCAAATTTTTTGTGTGGGGGATCTGCCTATATACACGAATCTGCACCGAGCCAGCCAGAATTTCTTTTATTTTTTCTCCTTAGCCAATCAAGTTGAAGCTTTTCAATTTAAAATTGTGCATTTGTTAATTTAACTGCCAACATGCGCACAAGTCAACCAGTTACTATACAAATTCAAAGATACTACAAAGAAGGCAATTACTTTGCTGTGATAAGAAAAACAAATGGATTATAGAAAGTGTCATCTCATTAAAGTTGCTGGCATTCTGCAATGCTGCAAATTCCTAGTTACGCTAATGGCCAAGCATCGAAGGCAGCTCCGGCATGCTAATCTAGCACACCTCAACAAAATTATCCTGGTCCCATCCAACATCCACAGACCACACTCACACAACCTCTCATGTTTATCAATGCCCGCTCAGCAGTCGCTCACGCTGCAGAGATTGCTGACCTCATACCATAGAACAACATTGATGGCTTGTTCATCATTGAAACATGGTTTACTTCATCCTCTCCCATGATTTCGATGTCCTCCCACCCCAAAGCTTCTGTATCCAACATGTGGACAGGCCGGAAGTTCAGGAGGTGGAGTAGCTATGCACCATCATCCCCTTTCCCAGAACAAGCTCATTTGAGAAAACCAGTCTTCCGGTTTCTTTTATCGGACAAGGAATCCATCACATTCCACCTCACAGGAGTGACTTTTATTGCTGACATCGCCTATTTACTATGCTCAGCCAATTTAGCCCATTCTAATAATGTCTTTCTCTGAGGTTTTAACCTCCCTGAGTCACAGGCTGACCGCACGCAAAACATGTTTTTCACACTGGCCGGTTCCATGAACCTTAAACAAATTGTGCTCTCCCCCATGCACAACTAAGGCAATACCCTAGACTTAGTCATCACATCATCCCTCCTCATCACATGTGTAGACCCTATCCAGTTGAGTTATCTGACCATGCTACCATCCCGTTATCAGTCAAATGCTCAACTATGGCGCTATAGGTCAGGCTAAATGCCCACTAACTGAATGCTACTAATTTAAAACCTTACCAGTCAATGAACTTGTAGCAAACATTGCAGATTTAAAGCGGCTTACTATTCTGCCACCATTGTGGCAACCTCTAACAGGATCAAGGCCCTCTTAGAAGTAGGAAAGCATTGTACCAAACCCTCACCCAGCCCGGAGTTACCAGCAACTCAGGATAAATGTGATGGAATCAGCACATATCTTATTGATAAAATCTACCATCCCATTACGAACCACACGTTTATTGACACAATCTTGGAAAAAGTCGTCACAACACAACTACTAGCCGTTATCGAACAACACCACCTTCTTAGTCAATCAGTCAGGGTTCTGACCCAAGTGTATCATTGAGACAGCCTGAAGTGGACTGGCTATCCGGGAGTCTGTTGCGAACAATATGACTGCCAGACAGAACAGAGGACCAGTTTACTGTTGCTGACTATTGATGGCCATTAAGAATTTTGGGCAAGCAAAACTGAACTTGACACACTGATATGTCGGGTATTTATTCCCAGTAAGAAACTGACGTCGACTTCTGAGAAGATAATCGCTCACACATCAGCCACATATAGACAAAGAACAACCTTGAAGAGAGTTATGAGGGAAATTAAACTCCTTGAGATGACCAATGTAAATAATATACATGAGGATACCACAGGCCTAAAAAGGAGACAGCGACTTCCCTTCTGAGGTTGTTTTCATCACGGCGACACAGAATCTAAACAGAATTCCCCTGATGAAGATATAATTGTATTGAACATTTTGATAGGAAAGAAACATGTTGGGTAGTGACTAGTCTTATTTTGAAGGCTAGAGAAACTGTAATAGATCATTGCTTATGCACTTTGTTTTAGCTGTACATTAAATGAGCTGTTTTGTACACAATAATAATTGTAGTTTGCATAATGTATTTTCTGTATTTTGTGTATTAATGTTGAATTTAATTGTTGATTATGTTTATGTATTAAGTATCAGTATAATAAGGTCTTAACTGTTAGTTTTATCTTGAACAATTAATTGTAGTTTTAATTGTGATTAGTGTTTTTTTGAAAATTAATAAATAATCCATTGAACTTTTGTAATCAAAGTGAGTAAATTGAATATTGTTTCTCTCTATGCAAACTTCTCCTTGTGTGGCATAGTCTCCTGTAGTAGTGAACCCCAGCAGCTGGTCTTTATTTTATATTTTGTGTATGTTTTAACCAGAGCTGACCAGACTGTGTTTATTCCTGGTGTCCCTAGATTTGAAATAACACATTTAGACAGCCACCATCCAGGTGGTGGATGATCCCCTCCAAATCATCCTTCTCTCCTTGATTGAAAACAGGATTGGATCCTCTGGCACTGTCCTGCATTAGTTTATTTCCTACCTCACAGGCAGATACCAGTACTTCCAGATAGACTTGTCACATTCTAACTGACTCCAGCTTTCCTGTGGAGCCCCCCAAGGCTCCATCGTCTCACCAATTAACTTTTACATGGAGCCTCTGGGCACTCTCGTCAAAGGTCATAATATAGCCATCCTCCAATATGCGGTAGATATTCAGTGGTACATGAGAGTAAATAGCATGTAGGACATCACTCGTCTCCACATGTACCTAGCCATCATCCAGTCCTGTGTGCCGACTGCCTACTTCAAGCTAAACCCATCCAAGACTGCCTTCATCTTCATTGATCCACCAGCTAAAAAAAACATGTCCAACACCGGCTGAATGATGTGCACCTAGAAAATCCTTAAGTTTCACCATTGACAGAAGCCTGTCCTTCCAGAAACACAGAGCCAAGAATGCGCAAACCTCCTGGCTCTAAATCTCCACCCTTTGAAAAATGATATGTTTCCTCCCGCTACAAGACGTGCAGACCATAGTGCAGGCCATTGTGGTCTCAAAAATCGATGGAGGAAATCCTCTCCTGACTGTGCTTCCAGCTGCTTACTTGGCTCTCCTTAAAGCTGTCTATCACATGGCAGCACGCCTTATTATCAGTGCAAGGAAATTGAGTTGATTCACTCCAGTCCTACGTAAACTCATTGGCTTCCTCTCCAGGCCAGGATACTGTTCAAGATCACATGTATCATCTACAAAACAGTCTTGAGTAGCAGACCAGAGTACTTGGCAGCTAAGCTTCACATATCTGGTGGCGCATGCTCCTCGCCCAGCAACCACCCCCTGTTTTGGCTTGCAATGCTCCCATAATTCTTCTATTTTGCAAATCCATCAAAACATGTCTTTTTCAACAACACCTGACCATAGGCTAATTCCAGTGGACGCTCATACCGACAAACAGACCTAAATTCACAGTACTGTCCTGCTGGTAAATGATACCAGTTAAAATGCTGGCTACCCACACTCTGTATATCAGCTAGCACGAACATGAGTCATTATTTGGGGATATGAGCAGATATGGAGACAGCTAGCATGCACATGTTTTCTTAGGCAAATAAAGTAGCTGTCTGGTAAGTGTTATTTGTGGCCACTTCTTTTTTTGATCTCTCAGCAATGCCATATTTACAGTAACCAAAATAATATTTGCAGGCCCTCTCTCCCACAGCCTATCTATATCTGATCCCTCAGTCTTTCTAAGATTGGTATGGAATTTAAAAAGACATGATACACCCACACACCTGGACACACATAGCAGAAGTATTTCTCCATCACCAGATACATGCATACATTTACCAGACAGCTACATTATATGCCTAAGAAAACATATGCATATTAGAGGTGTCCATATGTGCTCATATCCCCATATAACTATTAAAGTTTGCTTTGCTCATAATTCCAGCAATCCCACCCTATGAAAATGTGCCCATATTGGCTGCATTCATATATGCCAGTATCCACACATGAGATCATACAACTCATTTCCAATTTAAACCATGCCTATGAAGCAGGTGTCCCAATACATGCAAGGATTGTCACTTTAAAACATGTGCATGATATTGTTGTCCTTTTATCCGCTTCATAACTATGGCGGCAACAATATATATATATATATATAAATATAAATATATATATATATATATATATATATATATATATATATATATATATATATATATATATATATATATATATATATATATCAGTGACATTTGTGATGTCATCTTTGATGTCCTGGGTGTTAGTGTTAGCAGTGCACGGTGGCAGCGTGAGTTATGGTTGCTTATCTTACCATAAGTGCCAAATTTAAGGGTTTTTTTTTCGGTTTTACTTTGAACCATAAGGTCCCTTTAACAACGTTTTTTCACTGAATTTCATAGGTTTTTAGTAGCGCAACTTAACCATAATGTCGCTTTAACAAAGTTTTTTTACTCAATTTCATAGGTTTTTAGTAGCGCAACTTAACCATAACGTCCCTTTAACAAAGTTTTTTTACTGAATTTCATAGTTTTTAGTAGCACAACTTAACAATAATAACTTTGACTTTATATACATATAATATGGAACATACTGAACCCTTTCTACTGAATTTGACGGTCCGCAGACATGTTTGGACAACAGTACCACCACCTAAAAACTCTGGGGAGGTATGTGTAATAGTTATATCATAACATAGGAACATTTAACAAATTCAAAATGCAGCACACATACAAAGTATATGTAGTAATACTTAAAAAATGTTACCCATATATGTAACACACTAACCATTCATGTAAATACAATATGTTTTAAAATGGAATATACCAAAAGAAGATAAAGTGGCTTCCACCATAATTACCTCACAACCAACAGCAAGACCAGACGTATACACTACTGATTACATATCTCACCAGAAATAGTAAGTGCATTTCTTTTTACTCATACATTTATAAACTTTCTATATTAGAAAAAAATAATATTACTTTTTTTTTTTTCTCACAGAAATGTGTAGTACCCTCGACTGGCTAGAGGAGCGTTTCCCACGAGAGGAAATGTTAGAAAATAGTCCACCTAATGGTACACACTTTACTATATAAAGCAATTAATAAATATTATTTTGTATACATTTAACATATATTTTTTTTTATTACAGACCGTACAAAAATTCCAAGCATCTCACAACAACAATCAGAGGATATCACTCTACAGCAGATTAATCAAAAAATGGACGACCTTATGCAAAATTTTTTGGATTTGAAAAACTTTGTGGAAAATTATATGAAACCCCCAATAGCACACCATTGTCCAACCTGCACTTGTCCCCCCTCACCCTATCCCACGCAGTTAACCCCAAACCCTGTCTATGGACCAAAGCGTTTCGATGGGATTTCCTTCCCTTCTTCACCTGATCCCAGTTATCTAGAAATCCCTAATTCTCCTGTTTTTGTTTCCGTTTCTGCCCCACCTTCCCAGTCATAATTGTATATATATATATGAAATAAAGTTACTTTTCTTATATTGTGTTGTAATTACTTTCAGTTCCTTGTGATAACACCAATTTAGGTGTCCACGGACACCGCGGTTGTTCGGAAATGTTCGTAACGAAACGAAAATGTAACTGTCCTGATGACACTAAATCTGTCCATAATGTTCTCATGCAAGTTGAAAATGTTCTAAGAACACTCGTAGTGTCCTGAAATGTTCGTAAATAAACGAAAATGGAGGTGTCCTTAAGAGCACTATGCCTATTCGTAGTGTTCGATAGCAAGCAGAAACTGTTCTAAGAAAACTCGTGGTGTCCTGAATTGTTCATAAATAAACGAAAATGAAGGTGTGCTTGAAACACTATGTCTGTCCGTATTGTTAGCAAATAAATTAAACTCTGCTAAGAGCAAACGGCTGTCCGTAACTGTTCGTTTTACCTGTGTTGCACTTTTAATTAGTTCAGGACCCGAACACTGTCAGCAGAACATCAACACACATGCGCAAAACAATGTCCGTACATTGGGTGTCCTGCGGACGACCGCTACCTTAGCGAACATGCTCGCAAAACAATCATGTGACCGTGCCCATGCTCATCTCGTGCTCTAAATGCGGACACTGTTCGTGTCCCCGACCAGTTTAAAAGTACATTTCCAAGTAATCCACAATATTTCCCATTAAAAAATTACCATACCACAAATCCCACATACTAATCCTAACTTTCCACATAGTTTTTGTGACTTTTTGAACCTTTTTTGATGTTCGATCTGTCTTGCGGACGGCGCGCATGTCCGCGACCCGCGCACAAGCACCGCGATATAAGACCACGCCCTAGAGCGCATTCTCATTGTGTTTCTGACTATTCCACAGAGCACACTGCATTTTGCTGCATACTTTGCAGATTTTGAGATTTCCATCTCCAAGCCTATGACATCCATGGCTCGACTATTACCACATGATGCTATATCTGCCTCAGCACCACCACCACCACCTCCCCAAGGGCCTGAAGAAGGGAACAGGAGTGAGGATACAGAGGAGGAAGAAGAGGATGACGAGAATGAGGTAGAGGAAATCCCTTCTACCCGCCGTTGGCGTGAATATTGGTTGTGGCGGTTGTTTACCGTTCATGGAAACGGTCCTAAGTCTCATGCGAACCGTGTCACCTGTAAAGAGTGAAAAATGGTACTCAGTCACGGGAAGCATGGTTCATATAGCTTTGGGACCACTACCATGAAGCGACACCTGCGCTCATTCCACACTGGGGCCATTCGCAAGGTTGTACCTTGCGAGAAGCGTAGTAGGTTGATTGCCTCTACTTCATCCTCCATTCCTGATCCTATCACCACAAGGAACACCATTTGGGACAGCGTCTTCCTCAAGCTGCCTCACAGGCCATACAGAATTCTGATGACCCTTACCTTTCGAGGGTCACAGTTGTATGTGTGTACTGTGACACAGTACTCTGCAGGGGGGAGCGACTTCGGATTGCTTTTGAGACGATCGTCTCAGAGCACCAGAAGACCTGCTCACAACCCAAATAAAACCCACTCTACATCTTCCTCTCTCAGCTCGCCCTTTCTTATCCCTTTGGTTGGTGTCCCCCTCCCTTTACCCTCCTTTCCCTCCTCTCCTAGTATGTCGTGTATAATAAAGAACAAAAAAAATACAAAATTACAAAAATCGAAAAAAAATAAGGCTCTTTTCAGAGCTGCCTTTCACAGTTAAAAAATAGAAGTGAAGGTACATAAAGCATAGCCATTTCCATTTCGTGAAAGTCTGCGGACGGTTCACGAACAGAAAAACAATTGCATTGCTACCTTACAGAAACCAATGCATTTTTCTCTAACAGGAAGTGGTGGCTCTGAAAAGAGCCTTTGGGAGGTGTTTGAATGTAAAACATTTTAACTACGTAAGACGTACTTCAAAACGAATGCTGTATTTCTAAAAAAGGTTGCAATGCATTTTGTACATTTCTCAGAAAAATCTGATTGCCAGCATAAGTAAGATGGACTCCATCTTTGCGAAAATTGTATGTACTACGAAACAAAATATTTTCATTGTTAAAAGAGGACATGCCAAAATCTCTTACGAAGGCACAAACAGCCTTATTAACATTACGCCTTGCTTTCTCCATTTGTGGACCACATGAGAAAGAACGAAGCCACACTTGTCTCTGCGCAATCCGTGAAAACATTATTTTAGAGTTTGGAAACATGTCCATTATCTTCTGAAGTCCTTCTTTCATTGCAAATTGCAAAGCAATTCCAGACACATGTCCTAAACTGTTCCCTCCACAATGAATTACAATTATGTCTGGATGTTCGTCTATCTTCAAAGTTGCACACAGAGGTAGCAAGTCCAACCACTTCATTCCACGCACTCCATGCCAGTGCACTTCCACATGTGGGAATCCAAGATCTATAGATACTCCACAGGTTTCTGCATGCACTTTCAACCAATGAACCCACGAGTCTCCCAAAATCCATACAATCTGTGTTTTGAAACACTCAGCCATAGCTATCTGTTCTTCTCTCTGCAAAAACAATATCTGAGAAAAACTCTCCTAGCACAACACACTCACTAAACTTTACTGACCAATCCCTTTATTCATCCAATCTCATTTCCATACCTCCCCTCCCCAAATTCCCTGGATGTAATACGCGGTGTCCTAGAACTACCGCCATGTCCGCGAACGTATCGTAACATGAGCAGCCCTTCTACCATTTCGATTTCAATCACTGTGCCATTCCCTCATTGGATGTAGCTAAGCAATCAAATGACCATCCACCAATCAAATCCAATAACTCTACATGTAACTGCCTCATCATAGATCAGCACTACAAATGTACGGTGTATCTCTCGGAGTACAAGTCTCATACCATTGACAACCACGATCTACGAGAAATACTATACAAATCTCCAATATTTCTACTTGCAGGTTGGTCCATATCCATATACATGAACAGAAAGTACAGGTATTAATATTTTCTACACAGTACATGAACACATTTTCTAACCGACTTTTACCTTCTATAATCTGAAAAATGAATGGACGATCATTGTTTCATTGTCCTAAAATGACCTGTCACTTACAAACCTTCATATTGTTTAATTTCTTCATACACACACACACACATGCAAATACTATTAAACTAACATTTTTTAAATAAAATATATACACAACATATAATCACACAAAATAACATACACACTCTATGTTCAAATCTCAAACAATAATACATGATTGGCTTTAATTTTTTTCGTTTATATACGTACTTACATACATTTAGATAGGACAAGCAGACTATGACATTCACTCACTGTTACGTGCAAAAGCAGGCTATGAGACATAGCTCTCAACTCACATGCTTTTGGCGGGTGCCATCCGCCTTGTAAAGGACTGACTCACCCGCCAAGCCTCCTGCACGCCCATTCATTCCAATGGGTGTCTGACCCGCCAAAAAAAAAATCAGGTGATTTCACCCGCCTTTGCGACACACATGGTTGAGAGCTATGATGACAATGACTCACTATTACGTGGAAAAGCTTAGTTACAAGAATAGTGGTATACGTTGGTAGATTATGAATTCCACAAACCATAGTAAAGATATTTTCTTTCCTACTCTTAGTCATAATATAGTTTTCAAGGTTTTCAGGAAGGCGCTGAGCATTTCAATTTAAAAAAAATCTATGTCTAAAATGAAAACAGTGCTATATAGCAACCAAATTACTAATTTCTTTATTTTACAATTGCAGTGAAGCCCATTCTCCTGAATAGAAGCAGCCGATTTTGATTTACAAAGAACAACTAAGAAGCAAACTACTCATTTTTGAAAAAAAAGTAAGTATATTGTTACCATAATATTTGATTTATAACTCACACGCACTGTACGGTGCATTCATGTTATTTCTGTGCCTAAAAATAGAGATTCTGCACCATTCTGACCAAAAATCCGCCCGTCTTAAACAGTGATCTCCTGTGAGAATGGCCCTCAAATTCCTATTTTTCGGCACACAAATTAACCAACTCAGCCGCTAGAATGTAGATGTTGTAGAACAAACAACTGTTTTAATTGTATAGCTTTACCTATATTATTTATTCTTCTCCACACCATCGGCTTACTTTTTTCTGTCACCTGAACCCCAGTTTAGTAACACATTAATTGAAGAATACCCATCCCTAGTAGTTCAACTTCCCAATTCACAATCACACACCATTACATACATCTTTATCATCTTACTCAAACAATCATGCACACAACACACATGCATTGCAGAAAACCCAAACCCATACCTTCCGTATTTTTTTCAACAGACGCTAAAGAATGCCCACCAAAAAGCAACTCCGTAGAAAGGGACGCAGAAGTAGAGCAAATGAAAAGAAAAGTCTCCAACATAAACACCCATCTATAGCAGAATTTGTACAAAACGTTGAAACACAACAGCTAATACAGTCATGTTGTGAAACAAAAGAAATTTCTAGTGCAAATACTTTGCCTCCTCTATCACAAAGTAAAACGACCCAAAAAACTATTATTAAAAGAAAATCAACTATCACTACAAATAAAATGTCTTCTATAAATCTTGATATAGTACAAAGTAAGCATACCAAGAAAAGTATATTAGCCAACATGTTCCATCACAAAGTCCTTCAAAATCTAATAAAAACAGGAGAGAACCCAGGTTCAATACTTCAAACCTATCGTAGGAAAGTAATCTTAGAAGCGTTGATAGACAGTGCAATTCTTCTCAAAAGAAACGTATTCATTGTTGTGTTAAACAGAATTAAACCACTAACAAAACTAATAACTAAATTTCAAAAAAGACTTCTCAATAAACGAAATGTGAACAGAAATAACTTCTTAAATATCTGTGGAGGTGAATGGAGTCACACTACAAGCACAGAACCATACTTTAATGAAGAAGCGTACAAACAAAAGCAAACAAATACAATTACCATACATAGCAGTGGTCGAGGTTATGAAAAAGTTAATAATACCATAATGGAACAAGAAGTACTCCTTACAAAAATATGCCCTGAAAACTTAGTTTTACCCCTCCATTCGACTGAATCAGAACATCTAATTTACACATGGCCATGCATGTCAATGTGTAACATTCCCAAAAAAATGTTCAAATCTTTACGCCTATTCCTCAATCAATATGTGAAAAGCAAAGACAAAATCAAAATTAAAATACTGCAAAGTATGGATGCTTGTTCAGTACGCAAGCACACAGGACTGCAAGGACATTCGTTGGCCTGCATATCAGGAGCTACTTGCAAAACAACCTTCTATAATATCAAAAGGATATCAACACATGCAAGTATAAGAAATCTAGTTTATAAACTGTATTATGCAAAAAGTCCTGCTTTAGCACTAGCCAATTTAAATAACATTGTTCTACATGGTACACCAAAAGACCTACTAGAAGAAATCGAGTATATACAGAAAAAATATTTTGGAAATGAAACCCACTTATAAGATGAATTAGCTGTCAACCAACTTTGTAACAAATCTGCACATGGCACCCTTTCACTACACACATACAAAAAAGAAATACTAAAATTTCAAAGCACTTCAGCTGAAGTACCTAACCACGTGTGTGTATGTTGCAGCAGAACGTGTTATAAAAGTAACACAAAAAATATAGACCTTTCATGCAAAATAGAAGACAATGAAGATTCTAAATGGTTTGAATTAGCTCCCTACCTTATAGCAGAAAACAAATACGAAATAACTGACCCCATAAAACTTTGCAGTTACTGCACTACCAAACTTGACAACAACCAAACTCCTTCACGTGCTATCTCAAATAACTTGGAATTACATCCACTACCAAAACTCCTTCAACAACTTAATTTATATGAGAGCATCATAATTCAAACAGTTCATCCATTTCAAGCAATAATACGCCTTCAACCAAAAACTGCAAAATTACCTCCCTCTGAATTAGTGAAAGGTATTCGTGGAAAAGTAGTGTATTTACCATTAGATCTAAAAGAAAATGTGCACACTCTAGGAGTGCAACGTACAATGCAACAATCTTTAATTATCTTGGTAAATGGAGCAACTACAAAAGACAAAAAAATTTGGCAACAACTGGTAGATTTACATAAAATTAGAGAAGCCCTGCAATATGTCAAAGAGAATAATGATTATTACAAAGAAATTAATATCGAAGAAAACTTGAAAGATACAACTGAAATAATTCAAGAGACACAAGAAACTGGTCAATTTGAGCTCCTAGATCCTGCTACAATAGCAAACACTTTAGACCATTATACAATTCACCCATTGCACTCTAATGACACCATAGAAGATACACTGGAAACGTACCAAATGCTTCAAACAAAAGGATCACCAATCAGCATATGGGAAAAAAGTATAGAAGCACATGCTTTTCCTCTACTCTTTCATAGAGGCAAAGGAGGAAGATACAATGATAGACCTGTTCAAATATCAGCATCAGAATATCGCTCATTACGAATGTATTCTGAAGATCCCAGATTTCGACAAAATGTGGAATACATATTCCACCTAGTCTTTGAAAGTGAACTAGCAACTTTATGTTACAGAGTTGCACACATATTAAAATCAGGATCACACTTTCAAAATATGACAGCCACACAATTATTACAAAAAGTTCAACAAAAAGATGAGATTTTACAGGCAAATCTTACAAATCTATTAGCAAATATGCGAGGTACTAAAGAGTACTGGTTTCGACGCCATGGAGATGTACGTTGTATGATCAGAAGCTTTGGCCCACCCACTTGGTTTGTTACATTAAGTTGCGCAGAATATGCATGGGAAGATTTACATGCTTTCCTACGCATATCAAATGAAAACAAAACAAACATAGATATACTAACACCTGGAGAACTTTGTTCTCAGGATCCTGTTAATGTTTCTAGATATTTTCACCATCGCTTCATTGCTATGCTACATTTTATTTGTAATAAAACTGTTCCTCCCGTTGGAGAAGTGTAACACTTCTTTTGGAGAAAAGAATACCAAGCCAGAGGAGCGCCGCATGTCCACATGCTTTTATGGATTAAAGATGCTCCTAAATTTGGTCAAGACAGTGATGCCACTGTTGTACAGTTTATTGAAAAATATGTCACTTGTGAAATTCCGTCAGAATCCACAAATAGTGATCTTCATGCAAAAATCTTACAATTCCAAAGACACAAATGTGGCAAATATTGTTGTCGCAAATAAAAAAACAAAGGGAAATACTACACCAAATGCCAATTTGGTTTCCCTAGACCAGTTACAAATACAGGGCAAGTGAACAACCTCACTTCTTCAGTTAGACATAGTGTTAAAGGTAAGTAACCTAAAAATACATATTGCATAAAAAGAAAAGAAGAAGAAAAATATATCAATGATTACAATGCAATCATTGCCCACTTGTGGAATGCAAACATAGATGTGCAGTACATTGCATACAATTCTACTGCAGTTGCACGATATGGCACAGCATACTTAACCAAATCAGAAAAAAAAGAGCTCCAAGACCTCTGGAATGACCTGTCATCAGATAAAACAGTGTCTCAGAAATTGTACAGCTTGGGCATAAAAATGCTGTCCCATAGAGAATGTGGATTCTATGAAGCAGCTGATCGATTAACTGGTACTGCATTGTATGGTAAATCTGCAAATATAGTATGGCTAAGTCTTGGTCCAGCTAAATCTAGAAAAAGAGTTCTAAAATCACACGTAGATATAGAAACAATAGCCAAACATGATCCCAACAGCCAAGACATTTTAAAAAACAATTTATTGGACACATACTACCCAAAAAGGAGTACCACTTTGAAAACCATGTGTCTATACCACATAGCCCAAACCTACACATACAAAAATAATATAAAACCTGATGAGCAAAACCGTAAATACAAAGTGACAAACTGTGATGGCAGCTTAGTAGAACTCACCAAACCAAATTTAATTAATCATATCAAATTGTCATTAAAGACTCCTCAACATAAAGAAATATTTTACATGTCCCTGCTACAACTCTTCAAACCATGGAGAAAAGAAGAATAAATACTAGATA
This sequence comes from Ambystoma mexicanum, assembly GCF_040938575.1. Lineage (NCBI taxonomy): Eukaryota > Metazoa > Chordata > Amphibia > Caudata > Ambystomatidae > Ambystoma > Ambystoma mexicanum. The sequence continues at coordinate 942,876,591 of NC_090926.1, forward strand.
CCTATGACTCATATGAATACGCTTTCAAAGCCAATGAAAGCAGTATAACTGATGTAAACTTTGCACAGTACAAATCAATGTTGCACAATGAGCAGCAACACGAAGAGGAGCACCAGGCCCAACTAGATAAGGACACTCCTGACAGTAGTCAACCTTCTGTCACAGGAAGCCAAGAACCACTGGGAGAACCACTAATAACAAAAGAGGCAGAATTAGCTATGATAGAAGTAGAAAACACCATGTGTCACTATGAAGATAAAGAAGACTTAACTACACTACAATCAAAACTAAACAAAGAGCAACGTAGCATTTTTCAAGAAATAACAAAAGAAATTGCACATGGTGTGCAGCATGAAAACAAAGAATGCACCTGCCAAAATTACACACCTATACTATTGTATGTCAGTGGTGAAGCTGGTTCTGGCAAAACATTTCTAATCAAAATCATCAGTAAGTTCCTTCAACAATTGACAAACAACAAACTGCCAGCTGTTGTTACTGCCCCCACAGGTTTAGCTGCCTACAACATAGGTGGGGTCACTTTACACCGATTACTACTCCTGCCAGTAGAACACCAAAACAAGATAGATTATTACAAACCTTCTGCAGAAGCTGCAATGGAGGTACGCAGAGTATTGAAACAAATGAAAATGCTACTAATAGATGAAGTGAGCATTGTGTCCAACCTAATGTTGGCTTTGATTCACCTCAGATAACGAGAAGTACTCAAAACAAACTATGAAGAGCGCTTTGCAGGAAAACACATCATTGTTTTCGGAGATCTTCTTCAATTGATACCTGTAAAAGGTGAGCCTATTTTTAAAACATTAGGACACAAACTCTGCCATAAAACTGTTGGCAGCATTGGAAATGTCAACCTTTGGCAACATTTCCAATACAGAGAATTAACAGAAACAATGCGCCAATCTGCAGATCTCACTTATGCCAACATCTTAAAAAGTATCAGATTTGGTATACTTTCTAAAGAAGCAGAAGCAATATTGAAAACCCGGCAAATTCATGCACTTTATGGTGATAATGCATGTGCTACAGATGTTATGGAACAATTAGCCCACAAAAATGTCAATTGCATGGCCTTAATGCCAACTCTTGCAAGCTGTTTCAAATTCAATGAAATAATGTTAAGCAAATAAATGCAACCAATTATGGAAATTAGCGCCACAGACAAACTAGATGTACATGGAATGACATTACCCATGTGTGGCCAAGCCACAGCAAGACTAAACACAGCAGGCTTGGAAAATATATTAAAATTATCCTTAAATTGCAGAGTAATCCTTAAACGTAACCTTGACGTGGACTAAGGACTAGTTAATGGAGCACTGGGTACAGTTGTTGGCTTTCAAACATACCCACGTGACAACAAAATTCAGTTTGTCAATATTCTCTTCGACAAACTTTCAGAAGTAAAAAGAATAGGACGCTCAACAGCTCGATTCCTTCTCTTCAAAGACATGTATGTACGCAGAGTACAATTTTCTCTAACCCTTGCATACAGAGTCACCATTCATAAATCACAAGGTCTTACTCTAGACAAAGCAATGATAGACATTGGTAACACAGTCTTTAAAGAAAGCATGAGCTACGTAGCACTGTCACGCCTACGTACAATTGACGGTCTATTTCTAATAAACTTTGATGCAAGTAAAGTTAACGCTGATATACCTTGCATTTTAGAATACAATAGACTTCGTTCACTATACACCGCCCATCTACAAACATATCCTGTTCTACAAAAAGGAAAATGTTCTAAAAGAAAACTAAATCAAACAGAAATGCAACAGGATGTCACTGCAAATCCTCCAAAGAGACTAAAAGAAACTAAAACTTCATCAAGTACCACAAGCAAAAAAGAATCAATTAGGGAAAGTAAACCAGGTACTTCTTTAATGAAGGAAGACAAACTCCAAAAAAAGCAGTTAGATACAGAACTACCTGGACCATTTAAATTCTCAAATATAGTTGGTGTAAGTTGCTACGCAAATGTAGCAATGAATATTATATTTCATTTACCACCAATTGTTGACAACATTTACTTACACAGTACAGACCCATTGTGTTTGCAAATGTTAGTACTTCACAGAAATGAAGAAACCAATCCTGACAACACGTATAGTATTTATGGAATAAGACAACAATTGGACTACTGTGCTGGAATGGTGAAATTCACTATAAACTCACAGGAAGATCCACAAGAATGTCTAATGTACTTACTATTAGTACTGGAAAACAAAAACATAGCTATAAATGAAATCTTCCAGATTTCATACATGTGGAAACATACATGCACTCTCTACAACAATGTGACACAAGAACAAATCCCCAATGAGCGCTTTGTCTATATATCAATACCTAATTGTGAATCTGTTCCATTTCAGCAACTTGTATAAAATGCAAACCACGGTAGATTATGTTCTACCTGCAATTCAGATAATCGCTCCACATTACTAATAAAAACACATAGTAAATACGTAATACTAATGCTTCTACGTTACAATGCTGCTTCTACGTTACAATGCAGATGGTAAGAAAAACAACTGCAAGCTGACTGGATTCACACATGGTCAAATATCACTTGGTAGGAAAACCTTCACAACAATAGGTATAATCTACCACACAGGAGCCACAACCAACTCAGGGCACTACACTGCATATATAAAAAAAAATGTGGATGGTTTGAATGTAATGATAGCACTGTTACTCTAAAGCAGAGATTACCAGCTAATCTTACAAACGCGTATTTAATGTTCTTAAAACCAAAATTTGATAACTGAACTGTACTTAAACCTTAAGTACACTTGTAGTAAAAAAATATAAACTGTCACAATATTTCAAAACCTATCTAACTGCCCAAATATTCTACAACAACTAATCAGATAAATTAATACCACTCAAATAGAGCAAAAAATAGACAGTTAGAATACGGTGGTTGTGACCAGGGCATACACTCTTGGGTGCATGGCCAAATGGCCATGCACCCAACATTCTATACCCTGGCCACAACCACCGCAGCATATCACACCCATAGATGCAAGCATTGCAACCATTTTTAAGGTCCTAGGACACATTCAACTTGCCAGAGGACAATACAAACAGCGTCCTTAGGACACCCCCATTTTCTTTATGTACAAACATTTCAGGACACTGCGATTGTTCTTAAAACATTTTCACCTTGCCAACGAACAATACAGACAACGTCTCCAGGACACCCCTTGCAAACATTCCAAGACCCCATGAGTGTTCTTAGAACACTTTCAAGTTGACACTGAATCCATTCTGTTTATTTACGAACATTCCAGAACAGCCGTGTTGTCCACAGACAAATCAAAAGCAACAAAAGCGTCTAGCACATAAATAAAATACAACTTTGAACCTATCTCATACTCCCTCATCCTCCCCAAAGACTTCTACACACCAACACACTCTACTAAATAAACATTTTGAACAGACTTTCACTGTGCTGTCTGCGGACGTCCGCAAATGCAAGATGGCGGGCGCGACAGAAAATCTGACGCGCATCACGCACCACACCGCCCAATCAGCGAACACGTCGCATGTCCGCAGACATGACGCAAGCCGCTGGGCCAATCGGGGTGCTGTCCGCGGAGCGAACAGGGAAGTCTGTCCGCGAAGCGAACACAGATATCACTAATTTTTTTGCCTTACATTTTGGTCATTTTTTAAAAAACTACTTGACGGATTTATACCAAATTTGCAAATTTGCAAAAGCATGCTTTCGGGACCAGGCCGCCGCTCCTGCCGCAAATTTGGTGTAAATCCATCCAGCGGTTCCGCCTGTAGCCGTGCGAAAAGTTTTTTCCCATTCATTCTAAAAAAACGTTTTGGAACCCCCCTATAACTTTTCCCCCCCTGGGCGAATCCTCACCAAACAAATAAATTCAGAGTGGGCCATATACTTTTTTTGCAAAGTTTGGTGAGGATTCGTCCAGGGGGAGCGAAGTTATAAGCCACCCTACCGTGGCCGTGTAGTTATGGTTAAGTTGATGTTTCATAGGAAGAGCACTTTTTGGGTGGCTTATAACTGCACACCCCCGGATGAATTCTCACCAAACTTTGCAAAAAAAGTATATGGCCCACTCTGATTTTTTTTTGCACAGTTTGGTGATGTTTGGTCCAGGGGGGGCAAAGTTATAGTGGGGTCCCAAAACATTTTTTTCCCATAGACTGAATGGGGAAAACTTTGCGCACGGCTACAGGCGAAACCGCTGGACGGTTTTGCACCAAATTTTAGGCAGTGGCAGGGGCTTGGCCGTGAAAGCATGCTTTTGCAAATGTTGTGCCAATCCATCCAGTAATTCCCTTAAAAATGATCAAAACGTATGTATCTAAAAATTTGTGATATCTATGTCCACTCGGCGGTCACACTTCCCTGTTCGCTCCGTAGAGAACATTGCAATTGGCTATTCCATGGCATGCTGCCTGCGACCATGTTGCGCTTTCACCGATTGGTTGTGGCACAGCGTGAAGTGCGTCCGCCATGTTTACTTCCTGTTCAACGTGAACATCGGCGCTAACATACATAAACGAAGAAGGCACCAATGCACTTATAACACTTATGGAACACTGTTTCGAAAGGTGAGCGTTAATGAGACATGGTAGTAGAAAGTCAAACATTGAAGTATTCTTATTAGCACTGGCATACGGTACAGTGGGACTTGCTGCTGATTGTATGACATGAACTTACTTCGTCCATTTTACAATCCATAAACAACATTACTGCGGTCAGAGTGGTGGGAATCTGAGGCAGCCACCTGCTCTATTTCGTACACACAGCCCTTCTGCACGTGTACGCCAGTAGCGGTTCTCATAAATAGACGCTGATATGTTTTTGCAAAATGAGAATATATTTGCATTCGGAGTGAAGGTCACTGCATTTTCTCTTTTCAACACGAGCTCAGTACGGCCGCATATTTATCCACACCCATAAGGGTCCCTTGTTTTTTAACCTTGAAGTACAGGGAAAGAGTAGAAAGAATGTAGGGAGTAACAGTTTGAAAAACATATTGTTTGATAAGGTTATGCTTCAAAAACTTTTGCACCGACCATGAGAAATTTGTTCCCGCACAGGCAGTCTTCCAGATACACTAGTGTCTGACTACAGCTAACGCAATGGAGGCGCTCCACATCATGTAAGTGTATTTTTGCAGCCTAAATTCCAAATTGACGTTATGTTTTACTTTGTAAAAAAATATAAATTTTACCTAATGTTTTTACAAGTGTTAAGTGCCGTTGCAATTTTTTCCCTATTATGGACATTGCACATTCTTGCCCTTTGTAGGGTGCCACTACATTTCCCCAAATTAAAATAATATTTAATAAGAAAGGTATATGTTACAATGTTTTTTTGTGCAGAGGTTGTGAAGTTATACACGTTTTATTTCCCCTTCCACCACGCAGCCACTTCCAAAGAAAAATTGTATTATTAATAACAATGTTCCAGCTTTCTGTGCGGTTCGATTTATTTTTCCAATTATGGACATTGCACATTGTTGCCCTCCCTAGGGTCCCACTGCATTTCCTCCTATTGAATACATTTTTTACTGAAAATGTTATGTAGTACAACTGTGGTTTATCCAAAGGTTGTGTATTCATACATCTTTTAATTCCCATTTCCTCCTCAGGTACTTTCTTCCCTATTGTGATTGTCACGGATTACAGATGCCAAGTGACAGGTTTTTTAACCGTCAAATGCAACTGTTTATAACCGGCTGTCTCAGCATCATCATTCACTGGGATGATCATGTGGGCGCTTTGTGTCCTTACGCAGCTGTCGCTATAAGAAGTAACATTCCATCCTTTCTTGTGCTGTAGATCACAGCGGTTGACATCGTCTTGCACATCAATGTGGGAGGAAAAGAACTATTGTGGAGGCAATGCTTACTTTCTGAGTGTGGAAAAAACCAACGTAACCTTTAACATTGTCAATGTCGACCAAAGAGACAAACGTAATACTTCCATGGAAAAGCGATTAGTGCTATCTTTTCGCACAGTTCATTGTGAAACAAAACTACTTTAGTACTTGCATAAGGCGATGATTTCCCTCACTTTATTGTGAAATAAAACTACTGGGTACATTTTTAAATGTTGGTCTTTTCTTTACAAATGTACTCTCTGTTTGCACAATGTGGCATGCTACGTTGCAGGTCGTAATGTGTTCTTTTGTAGGTGCTACATCACGGCACGTACGTCCATACGGACACATTTGTTTAAGCTGCTAAGGAACGTTATGGAGAAATGTACTCCATACCACTTTGCATTGGCTACGGGAGGGTCTGGCCCATCTCATATGCATTAGTGCCGTCAGGCCAATTTCGGACACCGTCAGCTCAATTTCTGTCACCACGATGCCCTATACGACAGAAATGTTTGTACAATAATATATGGTTACACCCTCCCAATACACATATCTTCACACCTTTCCACCTGTGTCGCTTACAAAATTTTGTGTCGAAAGGTGAGTGGTAATGGTGTTGCATCCAGTATTTCTGTCAACATAAGTACAGTACTCCTTTGCTGTTTTTATGCACATTTTTACCGAAAAAAATTAGTTACAGTACAACACATGTATGTAAAGGTCAATGACAATGACTGAAAAGTTTTGTGTTGTGCATGTGATAGTCTTTTCATAGTTAACGGTATATTTTAGCACATATTGTGACCTTTTATTCGCAGAAAGTAGTCCCCATTCTCGCTTACGGTGCAGATACCATACTCCCAAGGCCAAGACGATTTTGGGACTGCTTGGAAGGAAGATTTTGGAAGGCAGTGTTATATCTGCCCTCTTGCATCCCACATGCTTTGTACGATATGAACTGGGCTTGATCTCCATGTCGGGGCAAGTGCTGTGGAAGATGTGCAACTTATACCGCAAGTGTCTATTAGGAGTAAATACAACAAATATCTTAAGTGTAGTAGCTGCTTATATCTGCTTGTGGAAAGATGAGTTCCCAAAAAAATGGGTTACAACTGTTCAGGATGCTCTTGTTGATGCCGGGGTATCGATTGATTTACTGCTCACTAACCCGGTAAAAGCTAAAACACAACTTTACCGTTATGATTGTATGATAACCCAACAGATGTGTACAGGATATGTAGATTTTGACCTGAATTTATTTCCTCACAAGAGATGTAGGCAAATGGGTTATTACCTTTTAAAATGTCCATCTGCTTCTGTATGCTCTGAAATGCTGAGATTGCGACTGAACTTGTGCCCGACAAATCAAATTCTGGCCAGATGAGGCACAATCTCTAAAAATCAAGCTTTCTGTCGATTTTGCAAAAATCAAAAGCTGCTAGAGACTTTATCTCATTTAATAGTTGAATGCCCGACTCTTCATGGCTTACGAGAACAGTATTTTCAAAATGTAATACAATTTACATGTGAGCGTTCATCGTATGAAATTTGGTGCTTTTTAATTACGAATAACAGAACTGTTATTCACATTGCATTGACTCAATTTATGAAAACAATTTTACCTGGTGTTTTGCTTTTAAAGGGAACTTGAGAAATGTTACTCCTGTGGATGTCTTGTTATAGATTCTGCTCAATGTAATAATATTTTAATTGTTCTATTTATGAAACAAATTGACATTTTTATTAACATTGTTGTCTTGTGTAAATGAAATTTTTAACTTTGTACTAGCATATATTTACGATATAATAGTGACCTTGTTCGGGTGAACGGCCCAAATCGATGTAATGTAACGTTTAATAATTTTTGTAATATCTTATTCCGCAGTACTTGTCTATATTGTGTTGTAAGTTAAAGTGTAATTTTGAAAGGTTGAATTTTTCAGCCAAATCAAATTAAAAAATATATATATATTTAACGGTACAGCTTCCGCCTCTGAGGGGTAGCCTCTATGTATGGGTAGTGCCCACAATGTCGGGGGTATGCCTACTGGCCTTTACTACAAAGGAGAGAATATGGCATTGAGGTCGCCATGTCTACCAGGGACTGCCTTTCTGGTAAAAGTCTTGCTCATAACCACATATTCATCAAGGAACACAAATGTGGTGCTGCCATAAGGGTAACACAGTTTCTTTTTTGCTTTCTGCATCCTGCGATGGAAAGCGAAGAAGGCTTTCTATCCAATGGCCGTCTTCCCTTTGTATGGTGGCCATCTTGAAAAAGGATTTGTTTTCTTCAGATGGGAACGCCAGAGGCGTTCCGGTTGAAGACAAAAAATCCTCTTTCTTGGTACGACAAATTACTGCTGTAAAATCTTGATTGTCAATGGAATGTGGGTGAATGATCCAGAAACATCGGTGTGCATTGTTGCACACTTGTATTGTGGAGTTCCGTGGCGGAAATTTTGCAGTTAGAAGGTCTTACAACAATACCTAATGTATTCTTGCATTATCAACCAGTTATACATGTCATTGCGAAGTGTGTATGACTGTTCGAACACGCCCCTATGCTATACGCCAGCATATGACAATGTGGAATTCTTTAAAAGGTGGGCAGTTACTTCAAATGTTCCTTTACAGTCGTATGCTTACATGTTACTATTGGAACCCTGATAAATGTAGTCGAAAAATGTTCTTACAGTAATGTTATGATGCATTTATACTACTAAAAACCTATGGCCTTCAGTTAAAACAAGTTTATTACAGGGAGGTTATGTTACGTTGCCCTCCCAAAAACCTGTAAAATTCACTACAAAATAAACTTTGTTTAGGGGACGTTATGGTTAAGTTGCCCTACGAAAAACCTGTGCACTTCACTAAAGAAAAATCTTCGCCCTCCCCATTGTGGGTCAAATTAAAAACGAAAAACCCCTGAAATTCACCAGTTTTGGGAGACTGAGCACCCTTACTTGCCATTGCCACTGTGCATAAATATATATATATATATTTATGTACATTCAGTAAAAAAACTTTGTTAAAGGGATGTTATACTTCGCAGTGAAACCAAAAAACACTGCACATTCACCCATTATGGTAAGCTAAGCAACCATGACTGTCCCCACCACTGTGCACTGCTAACACTAACTAACACCCGGGACAAGAAGGACCGTGGGCATCTAAAAAATTACAGGCATGGGCAAATTGAGATCATTATAATTGTTTTGCGTTCAAAAAAGGTGGCTTTTAAAAGAAACCGTTTTTGTGTTTTTGGCTTTTATACATTTTTTGAATTTTTGGTTTTACAAACTGAACTAAGAAAACATTTCACTGAATTTCATAATTTCTTCTCACTTTCACAAAAACTGCTTCAAAGCATTTTGAATGTTTTCCACAAAAATGTGATTACCCACATCATTTTGGTGGGCTCCATCTCGCTGAAAAATGTTGGCGCTAGCAAATGTAATGTTCTCATTATCAAACGATGTCATGCCAACACCTCAAACAAAGCACACACAGCATTTTTGATGTTGCACCTCACTTTTTTCCATTTGTGGACCAAATGAACTGGAATGCATTGACATATGTCTCTGACCAATGCGTGAAAACTTTATTTTCGGATTAGGGAACATTTCCTTCAACTTTTCCAATGTCTCCTTCATTGCAAACTGCAATGACATTCCAGTCACATTCCCCAAATTGTTCCCTCCACAATGAACCATAATAATGTCCAATTCAAACATATTTGCACTAAATAGTAGCAAGTCCACCCACTTCATGTCACACACTCCATACCAGAAGACTTCCAATTCAGGGAATCCAAGATTTTTGGCTATTCCACAATGCTCAGCATACACCTTCATCAAATGCACCCATGAGTCCCCAAAATCCAAACACTCTGCCTGATGACAATGCCATGGTCATTTTCCATCCTCTCATAACTCCTACTAACAAAACTCCTGCTACCCTCTCTTCCTGTACACCACACCAAGGAAACCTGAATAGCTGATCCTCCGGTGTCTGCGGACATCCAAGAATATCACAGTCTCTGCAGTACCCCTTTTATTTATTTATTTATTTATGCATTTATTTATTTATTTATTTATTTATTTATTTATTTATTTATTTATGTATTTACTTTTACATTTGTCTAGCGCACAAACAGCCCTTGGGTTTCGTGGCATTGTTACTTGAGGTAGACTTAGTTACAGGGAAGGTACAAGAGGGTTATGCATTTACATGTTGTACATTAATACATTTGAGCACAAGTTATAATACGTTTTGCAGGTTAGCAGGAGATCGGTAAGCAGTCACATGAGGTGAGTGTCGTGCCATGCCAGGTAACCTTACAAGGTCCGGATGTGGCACGTGCCATTCACCGTCTACGGTGGTGTCCCTGGACAGATTGTCCACTTGAGGCTGGTGGAGAGGTTTACCCTTAAACCAAACAATGTATTGTACAATGGTGGCTCAAAATAGCCTTTTTTCCATTTTAATTGTTCTTTTGCTTTTCTGATTTTGATTTCCTAAAACTACTTGCAAATGCTTTCATATGCACTGTACATCTTTTTCACATAAACCTTCCCAGTGCATTTTGAATATACAAGAAATGTGCCCAGATGCCCTAGGTCTAGGCGCGCTATATAAATAAAATACAATGCAATACAATACATTTGGGCATCTCCACACTTCCCTTTGATGTATTCTGTATTTCTGAAAAAAAAATAACCTTTGCACATGGAAATAGTTCCATTAAACCTCAGAACATATATTTGAATGCAGCTTTCAAATATAGTGGAGTAACATACCCCAAGATATTTCCTCCACAATGAACAACAATAATATGTGGGCATTGAAAGTGAGCCATAGTCTTACACAATGATAGTAAACTCACACAGTTTAGCACAGACACTGCATTCCAGCAAACCTCCACTCTCTCCAAAACAATAGTACCAGAGATGCCACACAACTCAGTGTACCTTTTCAAATTATTCACCCAACAATCTCCCACCATCCAAACAGTGAGCTTTTTGTTAGCACTAGCCACATCTATCTTCCATACACACAACAATCAAGGCACATACTACTCTCTCTTCCTCTAAACAACAACCAGAACACATCATTGGCTAATCCCCACAGTCCCCTTTCAATGCCAGGCATCCTTGAAAGACCCGAATTTGGCACATGCCGTCCGTGGCTACCACAGTATCTGTGGACTTCGTGGCCATCATAGCGGTGTGGGGGGGAATTAAACACACATTAAGTTATTAATCTTTAGTGGTGGCTCTGAAAAGAAACTTTTTTTGCTGGGTTTGTTAACAAACACCTTTTATTTCCTTTTTTGCTTTTAAGTACAGCAGTACTGTACACTCTACATCTTCCTTTCCAATTTCCTTACAGGAACCTTTTCAATGCATTCGGAAGATTGTAAAGGAATTTCCGTCATCTGGGAAGTGAACTCCAGCTTGACAAAACAATATATCACACCATCAAACTTATATTATCATTCTCAAAGGATGACATTCCTGCAGCATACAAAAAAGCAGATAAGGCTTTATTGACAAGCTTCCTTGATTCTTCAATTTGTAGACTGAAAAAGTGTGTTGACCATCTCCATGTTTGCCTCTGATTTATTTCAGAAAAAATAATCTAAGCAGCACGAAACAGTTGCATTGGGCTTTTGAAGAAATCCTTCTGGGCAACTTGCAAAGACTAAACCATTAGTTATGGGAGACCTTCCATGAGAACGAACATGGCACAAATGGCCTGTTCTGTGGGATGGTACCCACTCTAGAGTCTGCAGCCACATTTTAGCTCACTGTACCTTTCACAGATGGGAAATACCCATTTGCATATCAGTCTTTGCCCCACCCACATGGGCAGTCCAGCACCCAAATGCTATGGCAATTCCCTTCTGAACAAGAGTTCCAACAGCAACCCCATACACGTGTTTCAGCCTTGTTGGCATCATCAGGGAGGTGTAGCTGTGCTTCTCTGAGCACAGTGAGCAAAGGGTCCACGTCTGGATGACCATAGGACCCTAAGGGTGACTAAACCTAAACCCCTTGAAAAAATCAAAACATTAGGCATGGGCACCCCTCTATGAGAACGAACATGGAAAAAATGGCCTGTCCTAAGGGATGGTACCCACTCTAGAGTCCGCAGCCACATTTTAGCTCACTGTACTTTTCACAGATGGGAAATATCCATTTGCGTATCAGTCTTTGCCCCACCCACATGGGCAGTCCAGCACCAAAATGCTATGGCAATTACCTTCTGAACAAGAGTGCAAAGTTACTGGAGTGAACAATCCCAAAATGTCCCCTCCACAATGCACAATCACAACATCTGGACATTTAAAGGTAGCCATACTCTCACAGAATGAAAGCAAGCTTGCCCAGTTTAATCCACAAACTGCATGTCAGAAAACGTCCACTTCTGCCAATCCAATATTTACAAGTATGCCATGATTTTCAGCATACACCTTCAATGACTGAATTGAAGAGTCCCCCAGAATGTGCGCAGTCTGCTTTCTCAAACACAAAGCCATACCCATTGTCACTGTTCTCACAAATCCTGCAAACAAAACTCCTACTACCATCTATTGCAGAACACCACACCCAGCAAACCTGATTGGCTAATCCCCACAGTTCCTTTTCCATGCCAGGCATCCTCAAAAGACCCAGATCTGGCATGTGCCATCCGCAGACTCACGCAGTGTTGGTGGACCTCGTAACACAGGTGCTGTCCTTCTACCCTCGCTACTTTCATGTTCTCAACACTCGCTCATTGGCTGCTTTCAAACAGTCACACATCCATCCACCAATCACATTCAATACCTCTACATTTTAACCTGTCACCTCACTTCAGATGTACACTTGAACTCTATTACATAGTAGTACATATCTCCTGTTAATGAAAGACATATGCATCAAAAACTACTGTGCAACTGTCCAAGATTTCTATTTCCAGATTCAACAAGATCTGCATCTAACAAAGCATAGTAAAGGTATGCATATATTTGAAAAATAATACTTCAACTCTTTCACAAATAGTGCATGGCCTGCAGTAGCGGCCATGTAGTTATGGTTAAGTTGCCAAATCCATAGAAAGAGCACTTTTTGGGTGGTTTATAACTTCGCTCCCCCTGGACGAATCCTCATCAAACTTTGCAAAAGAAGTATATGGCCCACTCTGAATTATTTTGTCTGGTGAGGTTTGGTGAAGGGGGGGCAAAGTTATAGAATGAATGGAGAAAACATTTTGCTCACGTCTACAGTCTAAACTGTTGGACGGATTTTCACCAAATTTGCGGAAGGAGCAGCGGCTTGGTCCCGAAAGTGTATTTGGTGAAAATCTGTCCAGTAGTTATTTTTAAAACGACCAAAAAGTGGGTCTCAAAAACTTAGTGATATCTATGTCTGCTCCACGGACACACTTCAATATTCGCTCAGCGGACCGGACACCGATTGGCTTAGAAGGCAACATGGATGGCAACATGGATGGTGAAAAGCGTGAAGTGCGTCAGATTTTTAGAAACGGCTGCCATCTTGGATCCGCAGATGTCGACCGGTGTCCGTGGACATTGGGGTAAAACATATTAAAAAACACAACATTGAACTTGTCAAATATAATAAATAATCTATGGGGAGATGAGGGGTGATGAGGATGGGATGGGATATGGCTGCAAGAAGCAAAAAAACAGGTGTTTTTTCACCATGAGAATCTGCTAACCATCATGAGAAGGTTGCGCACACCTCAGCATTACAGGGTAGGTGAAAAGCATGTGAAAAGCAGTTGGAAATTTTAATTGAAAAATGGTGCTAATTGATTCACCAATGCTCCAACGTTCACCCATGAACAGAAAACCCACATTTTCACAAATGTAAACATGGATCTTTAATGGAGGAACAGGAACGCAAGAAAAAAGTAGTTGGTTCCAACTTCACCTGCACACAAAGCTCTTGAGCAGATTGTGTTTGATAAAACCATATCAAGAGATCTGAAGGGACTCACAGAATTTTGTCACACAGGAGATATGGAGATGTTCCACAATATGTGCCTAAAGTACTGACCCAAGAGATTGCATTAAGTTATACAGTGTATGGAATCTCACAAACTACTTGCGTTATTAGCGCATAACAACAACATAGGTAGACAACAATCTGGAACTGCTGGCCAATTTGGGATGCCTCGATACGAAATGGTCTTTGGAAAAATAACCAAAAAGTGGGTGGTCAAGGTAATAACCAGGAAATGGAATTCAATTTCGTGAAAGATTTGATTTTGTCTGTGTTGGACTTGCATATTCATGGAATTGTTTGTGGTTTGCTTCGTAGCACACATACATTGCCACAAAACATTGCAAACGTGCCCTGTCCACCGAAAGCAGAACTTGTGGAACAGTTTGCATCCCAATACAAATGATTTTCAGCTATTTCTATGTGCAACAATTTTGATACATTGTACATGACAAATGGAAAATAAATTTAACTTGAATTTCAAAGCTATGAAAGTGTAATTTGTCCAAATAAAGCGTACAAAAAATGTCTTCGCATATGTACCCTGTTTGTCAATGTCTTTTGGAATGTCTTTTGGAAGAGGTGCCCGTTTCAGCTCTCCATATTAGGTATATGGGTATATGGGAGGTGATTTTGAGGTGGTGCGGGTGTAGGGTCTGAAGGTGCAAGGTCCCCAAAATACAAAATACAAAATGGTGACAGGTGTATTACAAATTTTGTTTTCATAAAATGTGTAAATCTCTGGAAATTTTGTGCCATATTGGTGTATGCAAACTAACAATTAGTTTGTTTTTCAAAAATATTCCTAATGGTACAGTGGTGCATGCGGGAATCAATGCCGTGGGCCTCAAGGTCAATGCCTTGAGCTGCCTACTCCCTCGCGTCCTGCCGAGCTAATTTGTTGCTTCCATTTATGAAGAGCAAGCTAGGCATTAGTCCCTCTTGTTTTTTGTCCTTGGAAATAAAGGGTGTTTTCGTAGGGAAAGGGAAGGAATGGGGTGAGGTATGTAAAAACGTCACACATGATAAGGGTCAGCATTCGAAAACTGGACAAAGTAACATTTCATTTCATTTGATGAAAAATTGTTCATCTGAACAGACACTCCGCATTACACCAAGAGAAGGGACATGCTGATTATTATGTAAGTTTTACTGTACACAAATGTGTAGACAAAGGAGTCAGGGTTTAATTTTATGACCAGTATGGATGGCAGTCTAACATTGCAATGGCTTGTTGGTTTTGCCAATTGGTGAGGAGACTCAGAAACTACTGGTGTGTGTACTTGTATTTGCATGTGGGCATTCCAGCACCGAAATGCATGGAGTCAACGTCTGTGTTCGCACAGATTCCACCAACGCCCAATTCTAGGCTAATGTTACATTAAAATGCTGTCTATGTGTTATTCGAATTCTTTAGTCAACTCCCGCATCAGCCTCCAATTGTGAGCTAAACACCCTGCATAGCACTAACCTCTCAATCACATTGTTGACTCTAACATTGCATGTTGTTTTCTGTGTGTTTGCACAGTTTCTCGTTTGTGTTCTTCCTTACTTTTCACACACTGCATAAGTAAAGCAATGATTAGAATAGATTTAAGATTGGCTACTCAGACCCATTTCTGTTATGTTTTCTACACAGCCACATCCTGCCCTACTGCAAATGTTGTAATTTCCAGATGCTAATTGATGGATTCTTCAGCTGGCAGTTGATGATACACCTCAATGGTTGGATGAGCATAATGTTCTTTTGGGATGATCGCCCCGGACCTATGTGCCCTTTCGCGGCACCGGCAATAAAGAGTACCTTGACATCATTTACGGTGGTGTAGCAACAAGCTGATGTTGAAGCCTTGCAAATCACAGTGCCTTCATCCAATGAGCTTATACCCAAAGGATCACTGTGTGACTCACGATAAACATTTGTATATCGGGGACAAAGAAAGAAAAAAAAACATTTTGATTGACAATGGAAATCGGCAGATGTTCTCGGAGTGTTTATTGTGAAATAAAAGCACATTCTAAATTGCAGAGTATTGCAGTTTTGTTTAAAGATAGTGTTTTGTATTCATACTTGGGATGCGCTGTGCTCTGAAAAGATGTTAGTTGATATTCCGGGTTCTCCGTCACCTGATGTCTGGACGTAGGTGATGATTGGCTGCGTTTGGCTATGCTGCACAGTAGCATCATCGATATAGGAGGACACTATCGCTAGGAATGGTGATGTCAGCTTCAGGGGCAGGGACTATGCTTTAGTGCTGAAAGGGCACTTGAGGCTAGGGTGTTGAAGCAACAAATAAGATTAGCACAAAATGGCTGCGCCCTGCTGGCTGATTTTGCATATGTAAAAGTGGGGAAAACCATCGTAAATTGCATATGAAAGGTTTTTACGATCGATCAACGTATGCTTAAATACACATGCCCGAAGGCTTGGGACAAACATATTTTTGAGCAGAGTACTTCTTTTATGGAATGGCACGATTCAGGACTTGGAAGATTTCAGGCACAAAATCAACGACAACAAGCTTGGGATTGAATTTACAGGAACCACCAGGACAACATAGATTAACTTCCTAGACTTAACAATTTATGTGTCAGGAGACCTCTTAAAGACAAAAACCTATCGCAAAGAGACTGAAGTTAATTCAACACTGTTTGCCACCAGTTGTCACTATGAACCTGTAATCAAGAATATTCCGAAAAGAGAATTTATAAGAGGAAGGAGAAATTATGGGGACACAATACATTTCGACACAGAATGTGCACTATTGTCTACCAGATTTACAGCCAGAGGGTATTCACATAAATGCATCCAAACAGCATGGAAAAAAGCGCAACAGACACCTAGATCACAAACTTTGACAGAAAAAGACAAAGGACCAGAATCTGACAATAAAGTGTAATTTATTACCATATATTGTGCCGATAACTGCCTTATCAGGAAGATTCTCAAATGAAGCTCAAACTAGATCCCCAGATAGGGGACTTTATCAATGACCGCCCATCAGTAATTTACAGGCGAGCTAGAACACTTAGAACCAGCCTATGCCCCTCATTATTACCAGCAGGGAAAGATAAGACACCTAAGACCTGCCTACAGCAACCAGATTCAGGTTTTAGGAAATGTGGCTCATGTTCTATGTGTAAATATGCGATGGCAAGAACAGACACTTTCAAGGATCAAAATTGTGTCCAGATCAGAACAAAGGATCAAATTAACTGTCGGCAAAACATGGAATATAAGCGATCATGTGCACCTGCAGACGGGTCTACATCGGAAGCACAATCTGAGAGCTAAAGATTAGGATCAGAGAGCATTTATCTGAGATTGGCAGTCAGGACAAAAACCTACCTCTAGCAGATCATTGGCAGAAACAACATGAACTGAGTGACAAACAAGAAATCAAATTTATCGGGTTAAAAAAGGCGACCCTGGGTCGCATAGGAGGCAATCAGGAACTGCTCCTACGTCAAAAAGAAACTAAGGTCATTTGTCGCTTCAGAAGTGTGTCGTCTAATTTGAACACAAACAACGAGATGGCATACTTCCTTTAATAGAATAACCATCACAATATCATGATTGACCATTATAAACTGATAACTAATTGTGAATTTGTGAATTAGTGTTTTTCACAAGAATCAATGGAGCATTCACCAGAACTGTCTTGCAATGTGCAAAACTAGGTATTGCTGGAATGGTAAACCTGCCCATTGTATTTGATATTGTCAATATAGTAAATGGGATAATGAGACAAATATATATATATATATATTTTCTCAGTATTATACTAACAACAAGGATTTACAGCATTTATGATAGTGCTAAACCTATTTGACATGAATGTTTTACGCCATCAACAACATGGCTATTAGGACACGTTATAACAACTTTGGGACTACAACTCCCATAAGACACCAGCATTAGCACCTGGAGATCTTATATATTCAGCTCCCAGCCGACTCTCTATAGGGGTCAGTCTTAGGCAATGAGTCAGTCTTAGGCAATCAGCAGCAATAAGCACTATCCAATATACATTTCATGGATATATTAGACATCTCACGCACATATTATACTTCGCAACGTGATGCATATACAGATGTATTATCTTCATAGCATGATACCAAAGCACATCTTTTGTAGGTTTTTTGTAAGAATAATTGACAGATGTTTAATCACTCTCCAAAACCTAAACCATCAACGCTTTGACACGCCAGGTCAGCCGCAATCAGATATTCCCTACAATATGCAAGCAGAGCTCCCAAAGCATGACCGACAAGTCGCCATGCGACCCAGCTTCTAGGTCCCGGTTTAGGGTTGACTTTCTGTAAATGACACTGTCGGCGGTGGACCCTGGATAGTTGCCATATACTGAGGTGATGATTCCCTTGGCATCACATACTACCTGCACGTTGATGGAATGCCAGTGCTTGTGGTTTCTATAGATGTGCTCAGATGCCCTGGGGGGACGTAGAGCCACATGGGTGCAATCAATGGAACCTAGCACTTTGGGGAATTGTGCCACCCCATAGAAATCCTGGATGGAAGCCTGCGTTTCTGCAGGTGTTCTGGGCAGGTAAATGTGCCTGCGGACTGATGGGCGTGCAGTCATGATGGCCAACACCTGGTGTAGGCAGCGTGACTGCGTGGCCTGTGACACCCCCCACCCCCACTATAGCATTTATCCACTGAAATGATCCAGTGGCCAAAAACTGCAGTACATTGAGGACCTTCTCCAGGGGGCTGAGTGCTTGGGAGCACAGGGTGGGTGATGTGAGATCATCCTCCCACTCACTCACCAGGTCGAGTATTATGTGAGGTGGAAACCTGTACCTCCCATACACCTGGTCATCAGGCATCCCAAAAAGGCTGGTTCTGGGTGTAAAAATTCTGGGCCTGACTATCCTCCTCCTCCTCCTGCGGCATCCCACGACCACTGCTGCTAGGAATGGTATATTCATCTTGGCATCTGAGCTTGTTTGTTGTTTGCATGCACTTTTATGCGGCACGGGGCCACGTTCGCCTGCTTCCTGCTGGTGTACGTGCTTCCAGATTTGCGCGTCTTTTTGGGCGCATGCATTAGCCCCGTTCGATTCCATGAATACGTGTTGTAGACGCGCGTGTGGGCGTTCCACGCATTTGCCTCCTGTACTTCCCCCGTGACACCCACATTTTCACGCATTGTTGCCCATTCCGTGTGTTACGCCCCCTGTTCCGCCTACTTTTGTTGTGTGTGCTGCGCTATGTGCGCTTTCGCTGTGCGCTTAGCGCACACTGTTTGGAGACGTGTGCGCCAGCGTGCGCCACGCAGAATTTTAGTGCACATCCAGGGATTTACATGCACACGGACTTCCATGAATCGCTCTGCGTGGGTTTCGCTGCGATTTTCGCACTTGCACTGTGATTCGCACGCTTTCACACACTTGCGCCAAAAATTTCAGCGCACATTAATTGCATGAATCGGCCTCAAAATCCGTACTCCACGGACAGTTCAGAACTGCATTTGCTACTGATCTAGGAACTTTCAACTTCAAAATTTCCCTTGCACAGCTCCAACACCTATTCCTACTCATCCAT
The DNA here is from genome assembly GCF_040938575.1 of Ambystoma mexicanum. NCBI lineage: Eukaryota > Metazoa > Chordata > Amphibia > Caudata > Ambystomatidae > Ambystoma > Ambystoma mexicanum. The sequence continues at coordinate 942,896,074 of NC_090926.1, forward strand.
TAACAATCTAGTACACAGTACATACTTTTAGCAAAACTGCTATTTATCTTACAATGGAATCAGCTAATGCCATCCCTCCTGCCCAAAAGACAACACCAATGCTGTAATCAAGGAGCATGAGAAACACTGGCCCCTACCTTAGAAATAACACACGTGCAACATGTTCTCCGGTCCACCTGCATCTCCATATTAGTCTTTGTTGCCTCTTCCCTCTTTTCTCCTCACCACCTGTCATTGTAAGTTCTCCGGCAAAAAAAAAAAAAAAATACATCCAAAAACAATAAAAGAAATGTTCCTTTACGAACCACCTTTCACAGTTAAAATATAGAGCTAAAAAACAAACATATAGACTCCATCTACTTTATATTTCTCAGTAAAGTACATACACTCAATAAGATTTTCCAACATTTCCATTTGCATTTTGTGTTATGCTAATGGTAATATTGTGGCATTTATCCCCTGTTCCAGGGACTGGAACGGTGGATACTGGCCTGGCAGCTCAAGTTATCAGCCCAAGCGAAGCGAGGGTGGATAACGAGGTCTCCGGACCATTATCCCTCCATTCCAGCCCCTGCAATGGGGGATAAAGGCCATTAGCACTCTAGATTCCCAAAGCGGAAACCCGGGGTGCTAAAACAAAGATGTTTCTTCCTACAGGGAAGGAAAATCCTTTTCCTAGATGGACACCTTGAAAAGGGAAGGCAGGGTTCCGTACAAGGCCCCTCTTCCCTTTCCATGGCAGCTTGCAGAAGGCGAAAAGAGAACCCTATGATCATATTACCACAATCACATTTTTCTTCCCTTTCAAACCTATCCCACTTTGTAATAACTTCACACAAAGCCAGTCCCAGGTGGACATGGCCACTTTAACCCTACATATTGCCCCTCATGACCCGCACAATCTGGCCACTGCCCATGACCCTAGGCTACACCTCATTCACCAAAGGTATATCACTATTTTTTGTACCTACATTGTGAGAATTGGCAAAAAATAAAACAAGGGCACATTTGCAAAACCATGATTTCAGGTCCTTGCCAATGTTCCTTACACAAGTTTGCTGGAAATCCACCCAAGTTTATTTTTTTTCAAAAATGTCATATGTATGCACATACAGTAGTCATGTAACTTAGCCCCAACTTAACAAAATCCATTCTGAATTTATGAAAACATATTTGTAGATCTATGATCTTTTTGCAAACCAGTATAAGCCTTTACAATATTTCGGGACACCCCCTCTAATTTTACACCCGCTTGGCAAAATCCCACCAAACTTTGCAAACTCATTCGGAAGTCGTCGGAAATAAAATTGCAAAATTTCAAGCAGTGTCATTAAAGAAGTAACCTTGACTTGAGGAACCTTTGGTGGTATCACTGTGATACCCCCGCAACCAGTTTCAATTGCAATTTAGAGGTGTTGCATTGGCGTGTAAAAAACAGAGACTAAGAGTTCCTCTACTCTGTTTGCCTGTGAGGAGGTATGTATTTTTAACACACCTTGTTACTGCTCCACAGTTACATGGAAATATGTTCCAAAATGCCATCTATTGGTGATCCAAGTAGGTTTATTATTGGCCCTTTATGATTAGACTTGTTTCGGCATTGTCTATGCCTTTTTCATATCAGGGCAAATCCATCATATTGTCATCATATGATCATGTTAAAAACCAAAATTAAGTGAGAAAAACAAAAGAAAATCCCCAATGGGCCCAAAATGCACAAGTGTTATTCAAGTAGAGATGAACAGCAAAAAAGAGACCGAGATTTGGGGTCGGGGTTTCAGGAAGGTAGGTAAGGAATTTGAAAATAAAAAATAAATGGGGAAAAAAACATTCAGTAGCAAAGAATGAGTCAATTGTCTCTATGATTGTAGAGTACAGAGAGTACGTATTGTCATACTGCAGGCATTTCAATATATTATTTAAGACAACAAAGATTGCGACTGGCTTTTAAAAAATACGTTGGTCTTGGTATCCAAAATACCTTGTCCTAGAACATGGTATAACTGGTTGGTGTTACGTTTTAGTTGCATTTGTGTAGTTCCTAACATGTTACATTTTACAGTATACATTTATTCAAAAAGTTCTCTTACACTTTGCCATTTTTCATATATCCATAGTTGCAGAAATGGTGCATTGGTACTGGGGTAAATCCCACCTAAGGCAGGATAGCAATAGAAGATAGCAAAGTATAAACAATGAATACCCTTTGATTGAATTTATGTCATTTTTATGCCATGCGAGAGTGTTTGTTACAATGTGCATCATGATGGTTTATTACATGTCCGTCTACTAGTTTTGCACAGTGCGTGCGACTGTTCATTTGTGGCTAGGTTTAAAGTGACTTAGCAGTCATTTTCAACAATGACTTGTGTTTGTTCGACTGCAATTAATGACAGACAATTTTTATTTGCTGCTGGTTGCTTAATATAATATAATACTATGCGCGTAACAGGCCTCGCGTCTTGTGCCACATTCAGCACGGATATGAACCTAATTGGGTAATGTGGTGGGTGGGCTCGCTGAGACCCCTAGGGCTTACCTGAAAATGTGTGATTCTCGCAGCTTGCGTTGGGTGAGATGGACATGCATGTCGGATACTGAGTAATGTCACAACCCCACTAATGATACCCATCACCACCTCCCCAGCGGACAGTGCCTATCCTCTGAGCACCCACATGATGACGCCAATTTGGAACCCGACCACACCACCCGAGGTAAGATACAACACAGCCCATATTGCAACCCGGGGCATAGTGGAGTGCACAGTCGGAGTGCTCAAGTCATGCTTTCGCTCCCTTGACCGCGCTGGTGGGCAGCTGTTATATGCTCCCCCAGTAGTGTGCAGGATCATAGTGGCAGCATGCGTCCTGCACAACGTTGCAACACGCCGGGGCCTGCCGGTGGACATGGTGGTGCCCCCACATCCCCAACCACATGCACGCCCGCTGCGCATGGGAGGGGAAAGGGCACGTGGTGAGGCAGCCCGTACGCAGCTGGTGGCTAATTACTTCACATAAAATCACACCCCTGTGGAGTGCACACAGCCCTGGCACATACCAGCTGACAATCAATGATGATAACATAAGGGACACTCAACTGTCGCAACCATACCAGCCTGAGATTGGTCACCTGGAAGTGTTACATTGTGTGCATCCCTACCTACCCAAACACCACCAATGCTGTGTCATCAAAAGACATACATCTATGCTGCTAAATTCATTACCCCCTTGCTAAACACAACATGAGAACAGCGGCATGTCACCCACCTCCTCCCCAGATCCACCACCAAACACACCATGGCATGTCATGCAATGTGAAAGCAAAAAAAGCAATGCACAAGACCTGACACAAGTGTCACAAAGTACACTGTCCCTAATGGAAACTGCCCACACACAATATTCTCCCAGTAATGTATAAATAACAGCACACATTACCAAATACTTACCACCAACACAATGCTGCAACACACCATGGAAAAATGCAAAAACATGACAGTACTAAGTTCAAGTAGTGGTAGTCTTACAACCTGAATACCCCTTACAACTGTAGAGTGTTGCTGCCATGCAAATGTCTCAGTGTACTGCATACAACATGAACTGCATCTGCAAAGTAGACGGCCTTGTGAAGACATGAGGAAGGAACCTGCAGATTAGGCGGAACACATGGATGCACACGCACCTATCAATACACCATGCAGTGTACAGTAAAACAACAATATCCACTAGGGATGTCTACACAGGATTGACTACAGACTGCCCACACAGCTCATGGGAGCCCAACGTCACTGTGTAATTCACTGTCACTTGGTCACACCCTTTGCAAGCCCATGGAAACGGGAAGCAGGAGGGGTGTGTGTCTCACGAACCCAAGCATCTAACCCAAACTCAGGACAAGCCTGCATGTGCTCAGCCGGAATACAGTGCATGCCCACGGGAGCCACACAAGGCAACACACTGTAAACAAAAAAAAAAATCAAAAATCAAAAATGGCCATGTGGGGGTCAGGGGGGTGGGAGAGGCCACCCAGGCGGTTCGAGGACAGGGTGCACACCAACACCCACCTGCGTGGATGTTGCGAAAAAAAAATACCTTCTTGGGCTCATGGCCTGCACGGCTATGCCATTGTGGGAGAACTGCTGTCGCTCTGCTCATCCTCTGCTGCTGCATCAGGAGGCGGTGGCACTATGGGAGGCAGCCCATGCAAAGCCCTGGTATGGTCCTCCATGGCAGCAAGCATGCGGGTCTGGGATGTCTGATTCTGGAGGATTAAAGTGTGGAGATTCCCATGCAGCACATCACGTGTTGCCTGCATTTCTGCATGCATGACCTCGCGTGATGCCCGGATCTCCTCATGTGTTGCATGCATCTCAGCTGAGAGCGAACGTGTGAGCTGCTCCAGCTGCTGTTCTGCCCTTAAATTACTGGAAGCCTCAAGTGCAACCAGAGTCTGCCTGAGGTTATGTAGCTTCCCTGTGGCCCTGGGACTCTATTGATATGGATTTGCGCAGAGTCTCCAGTGCCGCCCATCTGTTCCTGTTGGACGCCAACATGTCTTCCCTGTCTGATTGGCAAATGGAGTCTGTTGCCTGCTGTTGTTGCTCCATCTGCCTTTCAGGGGGGATAATGGAAGTGGCCACCCTCTCCATTGCCTAAGCCATCATTTCTACTGATGCTGCCTGTTGGGTTGCCATACTGTACATGGAGTTTTCCCATACAGTATTGCCTGGTGGGGCACGGCCACCGCGTCGACGGGCTCCACACCTGTTTGGGGCAAGGCGATCTGCTCCTTGCTGTGCTGGCACTGCCTGAGGCTCCAGAACTGCATTCCCCCTCTGATCTGCTGGCCCAGGAACAGGATCAGATGCTGTGGAGTGTGGCACTGCATCCGTAACCGCCAAAGGCGGACCTACCAACACTGACATCCCCATAGAGTGTTCTACCCCTGGTCCAGGTGGGTTGGATGGAACATAATCCCTGCCAGAAACACTTACCTGCAACTGCACATAAGTCTCACAATCCGACTCAGCACCTGAATAGGGGTCTGGGGAGGTGCTCCCAGGGGCACCCCTGGACAGTATGGTCTGCAGTAACATTGGGTTTTCAACCACCACCACACCACGTCCCCCACTGGTGCCCGGTCGTTCCTGCGATTCCTCCTGGGTCTGCACCATCTCATCAACCTCAAAAGCACCAAGTGCGTCATCACCTGCAAAAGCATGAAAGACAACAAATGGAAACAGGCATGAGCACCATAGCACACACATAGGCTGTTACAAGCCAGAGATCCAGTACATGAATTACACATGTCCCACATGACTATAACCCTGCCATGCATGCACTGTGAAAGAGTTGGAAGTGGAGTCAAAAAGGCAGACACTGGGGAGAGCAAGACGGATATGCAACACATTTGCAGGCTGTTGCGTAGCACTGGCATCACACATCAGGCTGTGAGTGGCATATCCAATACACATACATGACACATGCCACCACACAGATGTCAAGTAGCATAGCCACGGTAAATTACAAAACTACAGCAATATGTCAGTGAATGAGTACTGTCACACATCCATGTCACATCGACATGATGCAAAGATTGATGCTGAATAGTGTTGCAAAATATGCATGTGCCACACACTGAAAAACATCCAGTGTCCAATAACACAGTCATTGTGGGCTGATCAATGGTTGGTCACTTTAACATTACAGGAAACATCTGTCATCTTCCGCATGCAAACAGGCCCTAATAATAAATGTCTGCAGCCCAATACTCCATCGGCCTGAATGGTGTAATCATTTACATAACCAGGTAAAAGTAGTGGCCCAGTGTGGGCTGTAAACAATGACCAAAGCATATCACATATGTTGCAATAGGGCAGAATAATGCGTAGTAAAAATAGGAGAGTGGAAACAATCAGCCTGAATGAACACTTATAAAATCTGAACAATGTAGTTGCAAGATGACAGTTCAAGGTAAAGTGCACTAATGTGGGAGTAATTGGCAACTGTGGGCAGAAGGGATACAGTCATACCCAAATCCAAGACACGTGAATGTGTGGGAGGAAGCAAATGGGTGACCCATAACACTCAGGAGTACACACCCTCACCTGGCACTCAATCAGAACCCGTCACCCAAACAACATACACATGGATTACACACACACGCATGGGCACTCACCAGACAATGCATCGTAATCAGGTAGTTCTCCCACACCTTGGATCTGTTCCTATGTGACGAAGGTCCCAGCAACAGACTCATGTTCAGTGAGTTCGCTGTCCTCTTGTTGAGACCCACCGGCAGTCACCAGAGTAGCGGCAGGATTTGAGGCCAGCTTGTTCTTTGCTCTGCGTTTCAGGTCATTCCACCACTTGTAGCAATCATCAGCTGTTCGCCTCACAAATCCATGGGCACTTATGCAGTCCGCGATGGTCTGCCAGTGTGCCCTATGTTGACCAGGTGTGGTCTTGCACCCTGCAATCACCAACATTTCGCGGCTATGTGCCGACACATAGCTCACAAGTGCATCAAGTTTGGGGTCATTAAAGCTAGGCTGCCTTGACGTGCCGGACTGTGTCGCCGTGTCTGGGGTCTCAGCCTGTAGTGCCAGAGCACCCTTCTTCCTCTTCTTCAAAGGTGGAGCTGAGCCTGAGTGGCTTGCGCCACTCTGGTCAGTAGGGGCAGAAGTGCAGGTGGACTGGGTACTGGGAGTGTGCAAAGGCACAATGGCCATAGGTCTAGGTGCAGGTATTGGCTGAAGTGTGATGTTGGCAGGGGCAACGTCAGTTTGATGGACAGGACCGACACTGTCCCGGCTGGGAGACTCAGAGCTGGGGTGGATAGAGCTGCAGCTGCCCCTGCAACCTCCTCACCCTGCCTACTTGGGGCAGCAGATGACATTGCTGCCCCAGATCCACGTGGCCTGGTGACAGCAACTTGCACCGACACACGTGGCTTAGACTTGCTGACCTGGAAGTCAGCCTGGGAGACATCCTGTGCCGGCTCAGGTGCCACAATGGGCTGGTCCAACAAGGGCTGAGCTGGGATGGTGTCAGCCATGTTTCCCTCAACCAGGGGGGGGCATGGGTGTCCCTGATTGGTTCTCCACACATGGGGTCTAGGGGAACCCTGCAAATCCTGGCCATGTCCCCTACTGCACCCACCACACCCACCTTTTAGAGGTCAGCCACCTTTGCCTCCCTTACCGCTAGGTCGCCTCCCAACCATGCACCTGACGTTGTTGTGTGTATGGGAGTTGCAGTAAACAATTGTCCTGGGCAATTGGGGGTGAAAGGGGTAGGGTGCCAGATGGAATTTGTTCCCTAGTGCTCTAGCAAGGCTGTCTGTGACCCCTGGGGAGAGATGACAGGTCACGCAATGCACAGGCACCCCAAAAACAAAAAGTAACGTGCACGCAACCCCTCGTAGACCACGTGCGTGGAAAAATGAACCCGCACTACCCTGTGGCACCCAGAAACACAAAAACAAGTGTACGCGTGTTACACGCAGCCTACAATGACCTCTGAAGGGGTACGCAACACACGGTGCAAGCACAGTAGGTATATGCGTGCGCGACTCACCGTCTGCATGGAAAAATAATGTGAAAAAAATGCATAGGCAACACACCCGCCGAAAAAACTTTACGCTGTCTGAGGAGACGGGACAAATGAAGAAGTGAATGCTGTTTGAGGAAATAGGCCCAAAAAAAATAAAGAACGCTGTCAGAGGTAACAGGGAGTACGAACTTGAAACGCTGTGAAGGAATCGCGTGTGAACGGACCAGAAGTACAGAATTCACCCACTCGCTCTCCATGAAAAGCACGTACAAGGGAATGGGGTCCTAAGTATACCTTTTAAAGTGGCCCACACGTACGTGCTAACGCCCTTTCCTCCAATTACACGAGCTGACACTCAGACGTGCAGTTTTTGGACGTGTACGATGAACATGCACCCGTGTTGATGGAAACGCCCACGCGCGTCACGTCACTTATGCATGTAGGCCCTTTCCTCCACACACAGACGTGCAGTTTTTCCACACGCACTGAACCACTATGCCCACGTCACGAGGGAAACGCCCGCGAGAGTCACGTCACAGAAGCGTTTACGCGCTAAGGGCCTTTGGTCCAATGAAAACGCATACTTGTGCGGATGCGCTTACGCGCGAAGGGCCTTTCTTCGAATTACACGCTGACGTGCAAGATTTTCACGTGCCAAATCACTCCGTACCAAGCTGGCCACGCAACAACACACAGAAGACCACGCTCCTGCCCAGAAGGCCGAATTACTGCCCCCCAGAGCCCCGAGCACGCTCCCACCTGCCATCTGCTGCTGCCTGACTGCCTGCTGCCCACGTGCCTGCTATTTGCTGCCTATACGTCAGCCAGGGGTGCAGTTGCTGTGACCACCCCTGCTGGAACCAAAGACTCTTGACTGGGATACCATCGCCCCACAGCCCAGCCCCAGGACCCAGTTGCCCACCCACTCCTGCCTCTGGGATTGCCATGTCGGGCACAACACCATCTGGCACCACTGGAAAGCCCCAGTCAGAGAGGCAGAGGGACACCAGCTTCAGTGCCAGGGAAGTTGGTGTCCTGGTGGAGCAAATCCTGGGGCAGTATGATGCCCTCTTTGGATTGGAAGTTTGCGTGCCGACAATGAAGGACGGACCAGGATCTGGATGGACATCGTGACTGCCATCAACACGAAGGGGATGGCAGTCCGCTACTTACAACATGTCAAGAAGCGCTGGGAGGACTTCAGGTCCAGGACCCTCAACAAGGCCCGGCGCCTCTTGAAGGCAGCGGATGCCAAGGGGCGCCGGGGCCACCTGTCCGACCACAAGATGAGGGTCCTGGAACACATATGCCCAGCGCTCCACGTCCAGGTCCTTGAGAAGCAGACCCATCTGGAGTCGAGTGGTAAGTGTACATGCATACTGATTGGACGCTGTGCGTGTGGTGGTATGCCAGTAGTGTGCAGGTTGCACATGTGTTTTCGTAGGGCCATGTAGGGATGTGTAGGGATGTGTATGAACAGGGGCGTGAGGCTGCCACATGTGAGTCCTCTTAGGTGTGAAACACATCGATGGTGTATGTGTTGGTATGGTAAGCATGCTGTGCAAATGCAGGTGTGGTAGCACACATGTTTGAATTTCTGTGTATGTACGTTGGCATGGTTGTGGTGTCACACATGGATGGGGATGGTGGTTCCTGCTGCATGTATCTGCACTGTGTACATGTGCATGTGTGAGTATTTGACAAGTGTGCAACTGTGATGCAACATGGATGCTCGTGACACTAATATGTAGAAGGCTGAATGCCAGATGTGACATGTATGGGGATCGCATCACTGCGACAGTTGGAGGAGATGTAGACATGCATGTAAGTGTGGTGATGTGTATGTGTGTCTAGTGCACTCCCTGTGTTTCATGTGATGTCAGGCTCACCTTCGGCTGTTCATGCTGTTGTATGTGTATGGATGTTGCTGCCTGGTGCAATATTGCTGTGGAAATGCTCATGTGTGTGAGTTGAAATGACGTGTGTCGTGGAGTGTGATGCCATGTCTGAAGTTTGACACTGCCACTCATGTGCAACTGTCATGTGTGTATCAGTCCATTGTACAGTGCCCTGATGTCTGTGTTTTATCACTCCCTGTCTGCAGTCTCAACTTATGAAGAGGGCGGAGGCGCAAGTCCCGGCTCCCCTCCCAGATTGTCATCTCGTCGGGGAGTGAGGAGTCTTGTGCCACGTCCCAGGCCGCAGCTGCCGAGGGTAGGTCCAAGAGGCAGAAGTCGGAGGTGGACTCCTCGGCAGCAGAAGGGGCAGCTGAGACCCCACAAGGTCCAACGGAGGAAGATGGCACGGAATCATCCAGGTTGGTGGGGGGTTTGGTGGTGGAGGAGGCCATGGAAGGGACACACACAGGGTCTGGAGGTGGGGATTCCACTGGTGCTAGTGGTGCAGTGCAGGGGCAGGGACAGGAGGCAGCACAGGTCACGCGGAGGTGTCTGTGTGTAATCCTGTCCCTGATCCTGTCACTGCATCATCTGGCACCAGCAGGGTTGCCTACGTCCAGACCCATTTTCAGGGAGGGGATGAGTGCACGACAACTGGCCTTCCTCTCTCTGCGGACGTGGCTATCCGGGACCGTGTTGAGCCTGTTCTGAGTGGGATAGTTTTGCGTCAACGGGGCATGCAAGGTGACCTGTAGTCTTTTCGTGGAGAGACTGCATGTCATCTTGCATGCCTCTTTGACCACGTTGACCTACTGGGACGGGTCACTGGTGCTGGATTCCTCCGTGTGCTGGAGCTTCTTGCGATCACCTCCTCACCTGAACCCCCTATGCACCAGTCGCCCTGCATGCCATCTTCCCACCCATGTGTCACCTGGGTACCCTGTGGAGCTGCCCCTGACCCAGCGGCCAGGCTGATGGAGGACACATCCCTGCCACAGTCGGGAGACGGACGTCCAGCAGGGGTGGCCACCACAACAACTGCACCCCAGCCGGAGGAGGACGTGCAGGCAGCAAGAGCCAGGGCGCAGGGCCTTCAATATCGGTGGGGCAGACATCGGCCATCGGGCAGGAGGACCCCGGATTTCAAGTGTCTTCCGTGTGGCAGCAGTTGGCCACGCCATAGATGCGGAGCCGCAGCGGGCGGAAGAGGCACGACTCACAATGGTCAGGGCGGAGAACTCCATGTGGATGGCCCTGAGGCGGGCCGAGTGCCTCGAGGCAATTCGCAGGGAGTTGGAGGTGAATATGTCGTCGTCCCTGCGAACCCTCATGGCCATTGATGAGGAACGCCTCCAGGACATTGTGCAGGGGTTCGATGATGCCCTGGCCCGGGACATCAATAAGTGAGCCGTCGGCCTAGCTCGCTGCCATTGTAAATTGTTAGATAGTGTTAGGTTTCCTTTCTGTTTTTGTTTATTTTGGGGCGATTGGAAAATGCACCACGTTTTTGTATATAGTTCTTTATTAGGTAGTCTTTTTTGTAGGTTTCATTTAATTTGTTGGCTCATGGAACCTGGATTGGTGATTTGTATATAGTTGAACAGTGGATTTTTTTATTTTTTTTATTTCATCATGGAGCAATGGATTTCACTTATTTCTTTCCCTTGGATTTGCTTTGTTGGACTGAGACTTTGGACACATTTTCATATTTTTGATTATTTTCTGGACATGCTGTGTTTTATTTCTTCTTCACATTATTGTGTGTTATCTTTTCATTACATTCATTTTGGGTTCAATACATTTTTGTTTCATACTTCGATGTGTGGAATTGTCTCAATGATTTTATGCATGTCATGATGTGGGTTTTCACATTCACTTGCACCCATTGTGTGTGTGTGACGGACATGTGTTCATTTACATACTTGCCATTCGGGTTGTATCATGTAATGGGCATTTCCATGTGGGAGGATGCAATACTTGGTTGGGTCTTTGGGCTGGGGTGGCATATTGTGTGATGTGGCTGGCAATTAGGCCCATGATTGAGGATCGTCATGACGTGGGGGCAGGGGGACATGTGTGGGTGCCTGCTGGCAGGTACCCCTGACTGCTGGGGGGTGGGGATGCTGAGGGACATGAATGGGGGACTGCTGGCAGATGCCCCTGACTGCTGGGGGGTGGGGGTGCTGGGGGACATGAGTGGGACATGAGTGGGGGCCTGCTGGCAGGTGCCCCTGACTGCTGGGGGGTTGGGGTGCTGAGGGACATGTGTGGGTTGTAACATGAAGGTTTGGACAATTGCCAACTGTATTCAAGTTGAAGTGAAAGTAACCAAAGAATAGTCTTTTTTCCAAAGCCAGGTAGTAACCTGTTCTGTGGAATACAACCACCGTCGTTGAGGGCACAGTTATTTCTCACAGAGAAAGAAACTACTGTGGGTTTTAACGCCCACAGGGGCAAGGCTGTGTAGGAAGACAGGAAAGGATAGAGTTGAATTCTAAATGTTCCTTCCTAGTAGACTCGTATATCCCTGTGTAGCGCTGCTGGGCTGCCTACAAAAACAGGGGATAGGATAAGAAGAGACACTAACTACTTCTAGATGTTATGCACCATTCTGCCTTGCATTAATGTGCCCCTCAACCACTCTCTCCCCCTATGTGTTTGCATGGGAAGAGACAAGTACCTGATCTAAAAAGTGTTCACGTGATGAGGAGAACATACATCCACTGGGTTGTATACAAGTTTATTTGCCCAAGGATTGTTTGTCACACCCCATCCACTGTGATTTTAAAAGGACTATCACAAAGTCAGGTTGCAATCCCTCTGAATTTGTTTTAGACCAACATCAAAAGACAAACAGTACAACACTCTCCACTTGGCCGTCTTTCTATTAGTATGGCAGGTGGAGGATGATAAAAAAACTGCTCATGTATAGAAGGTATCTATCATATGTAGCAATTGCTGTCTACCGGTTTCAGCGACTCATGTTTGTTAAGGACGCTTTCTTCAGGACAGTCTTATTCTATGTATAAACAACACCGGGGTAAGAGAGCTAAGTACTATACCTCCGTGTGTAATTTCTAGTCGGGAAAAGTGGCTAATCAATTCTTTACCACCTCTTCGGTGCGGCAGGGCTGTAACAGACAGGTGACCTGTGACAAGACAAAAGCATATGAAATACACACATCACCATTGGTTGTTCACTGCCAGTAGATGGCTTGCAGGATTAGCACTAGTGTTAAAAACACTGCGCTGAACGTGGTGTGATTTACCTCTTCACTTCTTTGTTACTCAAATGTTGAACATATAGTGGATGTTTCAAACAGGAGTTTCAAAAGGAGCCCCCGGTCCCATGGGGGCTTGCTTGTATATTTCGTAACGTGTCAAAATGGCCCGAATCAATATCTCAAGGATGCACTGCTAAAATGTATTTTCTATTCATTCCCGGGTCATAGATATAGTCACTAACCTGAAAATAGGTCTTTCCATCTGGCTCAATGTGTCCTCAGGTGACAGGCACCTGGTGTCTCTGTGATTCGAGTGAGGTGTCGTGCTCCTAGAACAAAGCAGACAGTACAAGCTCTATTTTCTTTTGACTATTTGCTGTAGAGAGCTACGTCTGATTCATACTCAGAAGCACAATCGGGACAGGTGATGTCCATCTATTATTGGGCAACATCAAGGGCTGGACTGCACTCTACTTTGCATGCGAAATGATTCGGAAAGCGCTTACCGTGCTTGCAGTAACAACACCGGACTGCGACTGCTCCGCACCGAGTACACAAGTCGGTATGCAGAAGGGAGTATCATTAACCTGTCTGAGATCACGTGCTGTATGTCTGGCGTATCACGTGTGCAGTGAAGCTACGTAACGCATACAGAGGCGTCTGTCCGAAAGTCAGGCATCTTCCAGTGCGGTTACATTGCGTGTATGGGAAACGTCTGCCCGGAAGTGATTGGGGGCCTGCTGGCAGGTGCCCCTGATTGCTGGGGGATGGGGGTGCTGGGGGACATGAGTGGGACATGAGTGGGGGCCTGCTGGCAGGTGCCCCTGCCTGCTGGGGAGTGGGGGTGCTGAGGGACATGAGTGGGGGGCTGCTGGCAGGTGCCCCCGACTGTTGGGGGCTGGGAGTGCTGGGGGACATGAGTGGGGGCCTGCTGGCAGGTGCCCCTGACTGCTAGGGGTGGGGGTGCTGAGGTACATGAGTGGGGGCCTGCTGGCAGGTGCCCCTGACTGCTGGGGGTGGGGGTGCTGGAGGACATGAGTGGGGGCCTGCTGGAAGGTGCCACTGACTGCTGGGGGGTAGGGGTGCTGGGGGACATGAGTGGGGGCCTCCTGGCAGGTGCCCCTGACTGCTGGGGGGTGCTGGGGGACATGAGTGGGGGCCTGCTGGCAGGTGCCCCTGACTGCTGGGGGATGGGGGTGCTGGGAGACATGAGTGGGGGCCTGCTGGCAGGTGCCCCTGACTGCTGGGGGCTGGGGGTGCTGGGGGACATGAGTGGGGGCCTGCTGGCAGGTGCCCCTGACTGCTGGGGGGTGGGGGAGCTGGGGGACATGAGTTGGGACCTGCTGGCAGGTGCCCCTGAATGATGGGGGTGGGGGTGCTGAGGGACATGAGTGGGGGCCTGCTGGCAGGTGCTCCTGACTGCTGGGGGGTGGGGGTGCTGGGAAACATGAGTGGGGGTCTGCTGGCAGGTGCCCCTTACTGCTGGGGAGTGGGGGTGCTGGGGGACATGAGTGGGGACCTGCTGGCAGGTACCCCTGACTGCTGGGGGTTGGGGGTGCTGGGGGACAAGAGTGGGACATGAGTGGGGACCTGCTGGCAGGTGGCCCCGACTGCTGGGGGGTGGGGGTGCTGGGAGACATGTGTGGGACATGAGTGGGGGCCTGCTGGCAGGTGCCCCTGACTGCTGGGGGGTGGGGGTGCTGGGGGACATGAGTTGGTGATCAGTAGTGCAAGGTGACATGTGGCTTGGCTGGGGGGCATGCCCATGGTGGATGGGCTGCCTGCGGGACATGACCAGGGGTGCAGGGTAGTCCTCTGTGGTGTGGGGTGCCTGCAGGGGCGTGGAGGGGATAGAGGGAACACCTGGGAGGACCCACACTGCCAATTCATGTGTAGGACTCCCCGCGCACCCCCGAAAAGCATGTACCCCCGGTCTGACAGCATTATCGGGTGTGAAAGTTCCCGCGCACCCCAGGAATACACGTACCCCACTCGCACAGGGCCTATCGCGTGTGAAACTTCCCGCGCACCCCCGAAATACACGTACCCCACTCACACAGGACCTATCACGTGTGAAACTTCCCGCACACCCCGTGAATACATGTACCCCACTCGCACAGGGCCTATCACTATGAAACTTCCTGCCTACCCCCGAAATACACGTTCCCATCTCCAATCGCGTGTGAAACTTTCCGCACACCCCAGGAATACACGTACCCCAGTCGCACAGGGCCTGTCGCGTGTGAAACTTCCCGCGCACCCCCATAATACATGTACCCCACTCGCACAGGGCCTATCGCGTGTGAACCTTCCTGCACACCCCAGGAATAGATGTACCCCACTCGCACAGGGCCTATCGCGTGTGAAACTTCCCACACACCCCCGAAATACACGTTCCCCTCTCCAATCGCATGTGAAACTTCCCGCGTACCCCCGAAATACATGTACCCCACTCGCACAAGGCCTATCGCATGTGAAACTTCCTGCGCACCCCAGGAATACACGTGCCCCACTTGCACAGGGCCTATCATGTGTGAAACTTCCCACGCACCCCAGGAATACACCTACCCCACTCGCACAGGGCCTATCATGTGTGAAACTTCCCGTGCACCCCAGGAATACACGTACCCCACTCCACAGGGCCTATTGCGTGTGAAACTTCCCACGCACCCCAGGAATACTCGTACCGCACTCGCACAGGGCATTTCGCGTGTGATACTTCCCTCGCACCACAGGAATACACATAGCCCACTCGCACAGGGCATTTCGCATGTGAAACTTCCCGCGCACCCCCGAAATACACGTACCCCGCACCAATCGCGTATGATACTTCCCGCGCACACCAGGAATACACGTGCACAGGGCATTTCACGTGATAAACTTCCCGGGCACCCCGAAATACACATTCCCCTCTCCAATCGCGTGTGACACTTCCCCCGCACCCCAGGAATACACGTACACCATTCGCACAGGGCCTTTCACGTGTGAAACTTCCCGTGAACCCCTGTTATACACGTACCCACTCCAATCGCGTGTGACACTCCCCGTGCAGCGGGGTACGTGTATTCGGAGGGGTGCGCGGAGTGTTTTACAGGTGTTTTCGTGGTTGGGGGCCTGTGCTCCATGTACGAGATTTGTGCGCTGTGCATGGCACACGGGGAGGGGTTGGGGGCATAACTGGCGCTGCTGCAGGGTCGCTGCGCCACTCTGTGCCAGAGCTGGTTTTAGAAACTAAAATCCATGAATACACTGTGCGCAGATATGGATTTTAGCACATGCGGTTGGCACAGTAATTCACACGCGCACACTGTGCGCCAGCCCCGTGTGCCACTTGTGCGCTGAATTCTATGAATTACCCTCTTTATTGTGAAATGCGGACGGGAACTCGGACACACCATCAGCCCGTGTGCCAGTGTATGGTCATGTGGAACTGTCTGGAAGTTTCGCTATGAAGTCAGATGTTCGTAGACATCTACGGATGCAAAACTAGTTGAAATTGTTGCAAAAGTGTATGGAAGTGTTAAAAATGATTCTAGAAGGTGGGGAATGGAAAAGTTGTAGGGTGACAATATGTAAAATGGACAAATAAATATTGCTATATTGCTGTATTGGGTAAGTATGATATTAGTAAGCTAGTTACAAAATAGCATGCACTGGTAAAAAGCCATGACATTCATCGAAAAAATGTATGGTTAAGGTGCACTAATAAAAACCTATGAAATTCAATGAAAAAACTTTGCTAAGGGGATGTTATGGATAAGTTGCACTAATAAAAACCGATGAACTTCCATGAAAAAACTTTTTTAAGGGGACGTTATGGCTAAGTTGCACTAATAAAAACCTATGAAATTCAATGAAAAAACGTTGTTAAGGGGACGTTATGGTTAAGGTGCAATAATAAAAACCTATGAAATTCAATGAAAAACGTTGTTAAAGGGACGTTATGGTTAATTTGCGTTACTAAAAACATATGAAATTCAGTAAAAAAACTTTGTTACAGGGACGTTATGGTTACACGTAAAACAGAAAAACCCCTGAAATTCGGCAGTTATGGTAAGCTAAGCAACCATAACTCATGCCACCACTGTGCACTGCTAAGAATAACACCCATAACATCAAAGATGACATCACAAATATGATTGATGACATCACGGATGACATCACATGGGCATTTACTTTTCATAGGAAGTCCCTAAAAGGGGTCATGAATGTAATGTTGGCAAAAAAGTGTCCGGGTCATCTGGAGATGTGTGATGAACTACATACTTGATTATGCAATGTATTGCTGTAAAGAACATTCCATTGCATTGTTTCTAGTACAGGAACCTACTTATACAGAAACATATGCATTGGCTGCAGCATGCACCATAGAGATGTAATATTTCTAATTTTCCAATGTAGGTTAGTAAAACAGTGAATGCTTCTGTATCACACTTTTGCATACTGTGAAACACATAGTAGGTAATAATGCATCACTTACTACATGCTTGTACTATCACACGCAAAACATTAATATACCACAATGTATACAAATATGGGGCTTATACAGAGAGAGTAAAGTAAGTAAACACGAGACAGTATCATGAGCCACTGTGTATAAGCAACATGATTTTCTTTATGCATAGAAATTATTGCTGTGTTTCAGCCCTTCTTTTTCCCCTGTGTTTGTGCATCATAAGATGTTATTGAATTCTAAGGAAAGTACTGTAACAACATTTCAGAATAGTAACGTCTACAAAATAAACTTTTTTAATTTTAAGTTTTTGACTGTCAGTGAATAAACTCACCTGGCCTAGATATGTCAGTGAATAAAAAAAGAAGGGGCTAGACATGTGATGTCATCAGTGATGTCATCAATCATATTTGTGATGTCATCTTTGATGTAATGAGTGTTATTCTTGGTGCGAGTTATGGTTGCTTAGGTTACCATAACTGCCACATTTCAGGGGTTTTTCGGTTTTACTTGTAACCATAATGTCCCTTAAAGTTTTTTTAACTGACAACTTAATATATATACGGTTCCTGCTACTTACCCTGTAAAAAGCTTTTCAATAAACATATTATCTTTATTAACCACTCTAGCAAACAACATGCATTGCAGCATTTATCACCTTCTCACATGAAGCAGCAAAGAATTGCAATGCTCTGCGTATCAAAATGTTTCTATTTACAATCCTTATGATGAAAGTTAAAAAATGCATATGTGCATGTATGGCATCACTGTGTCACTGATTCATAAATTAAAGCAAAAGCAAATCAAATAGATCTTTAGATGATTTATAAAGTGGCACTTAGTGTCTGCCAGTTTAATATGTTGGCAGCACAGGCATACATCCCAACATCACCCATTCCAATCTATAGGTGCTGAATAAGTGTTTCTTTTTTCCTTTGCATTCTAGAACTTCCAATTCCACTTCTCCCATTATAAAACTAAAACTACAAGTCCCAGTATGCAAAGAAAAAGACACAACTGAACTTCAAGATTCAAAACTGTGTCATGTATATCAAATAAACATATGCAATGCTGTCCTTTTCAAAATAATTTTGGGAGGAAAGTTAAAAAATGCATGTCTGCATTTACAGCAGCACTGTGTCACATTTTCATAAAAGAAAGTAAAAGCAGATAAAACAGATCTATATGCCATTTGTAATTGGCACTCAGGTTCTTGCAATTAGAGTCTCAACTCTTGTTGAAAAAGTGTCGTTTTAAGAAAGCTTGGATAGGGCGCCATTTTTTCTCAGTCAAAGCCCCCACTCTTTGGAATGCATTGCCTTTTTCTTTATGGACGAACACAAGGTATCTACAGTTCTGTAAAGCTTTAAATACACATCTTTTTTAAGTAAGCCCGCGGTCTTTTTTAGCTAACCATTGTTTCTTCTAGCTTATAGATGCCCTTGGGCCTTAGTTTGTGCTTAATAAATCCAGAACATTACATTAAAATGTTGCAACATTTCTCTCTGATCTTTCCGTAGATGACTAATTTTCTTTTCCCAAAGAGAAAATGGTGTGTGCTCCAGTCAAAATGATGTGTCCACAACTGGAACACAGACCCTTCTTTTCGAACACTTCATCTAAAGTATTATTTTAGAATGAGAAAAACGTTCTAAGCCAATGTTTGAAAACACATCACTTATGTCCTCAAGATCACTATTAGTCCCATTCTCAAAATTCTCTTTTCCTTCACCATCTTCTGAGCAATTAGATTTCGCTCTTCCTGAAATTGCCTCCATTTCTGAAATATCCAGCAATAACAATATCTATAGTGTATTTAACTCCACAACTTGCTAAAAACACATCTCCTTCTCAGGAAATACCACTTAATATAAAGAAAAACTCTTAAGATTATGAGGCAATATAATCTCCAGTTTATTTGGTACATGCAAACATCACTCATAAAATGACATTGTCTTACAGGTCCAATAGCTGAAAAGCACCTGAGTTACCTGACGTCCTATTGGCAGATGCCCACCATAGAAAAAATAAAGATGCAATCAGAAAGTAATTGCAGAGAATCCCACCTTCTTCCCTCAGGTAATGATCTTCTATTGTTCATTCTAACAAGTAAGGCGACAGACAATGTTTATTGCTCATAATCTACAATGACAACTACATGGACTGGCTAGAAGAAAACTATCCCACATAGGAGGACATATTGATGGAAGATGCTGAAGAGAAACAGCCAAAAGAAAGTACAGAGCATTCTGGATTTTGTGAGTTTATAATTTATCTTTATGTAAAATGTAACTAACAATAATATTGAACAGTAACAAATATCATTCAGCACATAGGTATATCTTAGCTTACTGTTTGCAAATATTTTAAATATTTTCAAACAGGTGAAGTTATTCAAGAATCTATGAGCCACAGCCACCTCAGAAATCCCCTACAAATACAACCATGGGTGCTTTAAAAGAAATTAAACACATGTTAATGAATCTTCAAAAGGACATGGTATCAATTGAAAAAACACATAAAAGAACTGAGACAAATAATAGGCAGTAAAGATGCAGACAATTGGGCTGATGAAGATGTATTAGGTGTCAAATACATATCTTAACAAACAAACTTGTTTTCTAACTTATTTAAGTTTAAAAAATGTTTACAGTTATATTTAAGGTTGATGAAAAGAAAGTCATTAAAGTATTACAGTAGCTTTGGACAAAGACCACAGTCAATATATCTTAAAAAAGAAATGTACAGGACTACTTACTACACATATATCTACAATTGCATTTTGTTTAAAACATTTTTTCATACCCACGGCTACAGCAGACACTATGGAATAGACCCCTTGTGCCCATAGGCATTCATTGTAGCTGTGGCTACTGTCATTACTGTCATAGTCCCTGTGCTACCAGGCAATCGGTTGAAATGTTAGCACAGATAATTGCAGCAACGACTGGAGGTTGTACCCGCGGTTACCATGAATGATAGTTGTCATCATAATAATATACATAAACAAATGTGCTTTTTTTTAACACACACTGTATTAACAGGGACAATTAAGGATTATTGATCTATTTATATAGTGTGTGTTTTAATTGTCTGCTTTTATAACTGAAAGGTTGGCCCTGAAGAGGACTGTTTTGGAGAACAGGGAAGAAAGAAGCAGCCATTGGGAAGGGAAACACATAAGGATTGACACATATAACAAAGTGAGTGTTTGCATTTTATGTTTGCAAGCTTTTTTGTGTTTTTCTTTTTTTACAAAGGGGGTACAAAATGGTCACTTAAAAAATATATATTCCACCAGGGGGCAATTGGCCTGGTGTTCAAAAATGTGTAAGGGATTTCAATCAGGCACACACCCAAGTCTCGCCCAGCATGTATTGCGCAAAGGAGACCCTTATTTATTTTTGTCTAAAAGTTCAATATTCTGAATGATATACCACTCGTATTACACCCTTTTCAAAATACCCTCCCGGTCACACTGAACCAGGAATCAGGCTAGTTTGTAACAGTAAATATTTATTTATGGATTGAGAATTAAAAACACAATATATGTTTAATAGGTAACAACAATCACCAAGGGGTGACAAGGAAAATGAATAATATCTTTAATGCACTGGAAATTAAGTGATGAACACAAAAAGAATGCAGCAAAGAAAAGAATACTTTTGGATTGGTTTGGAACAGACAGCATTGTGGTTAGAGGTTCCCCCTGCAACACCCCTCGACCCACCAATAGGCAATTTAAATAGATATGAGGAGAGAGCAGGTACTCAGGAATAATACAGACCAAACAGAATATCACCCCCACCTTCCACCCTTAAACACAAGAGAAAAACGGATTTGACTTTTCAACTGTCAGGATGGCTTTGAAACTGGCTGAGCAAAAACACCAAATGTGGTCAGAAATGCTTAAATTATTATAAATGTCTATGGGAGCCGCTTTGAACAGATGCAAGCAATCAAAAGCAATGACTTAATCAAAAGAAAACAATTAGAATCTCAAAGGCAAAGTGGTAAATAATTTAAAGACAATTCACACGTGTAAAACTTTTGCAAATGTAAATTCACGGCAAACTTTTAGTTTGCGATTTTTAATTAAAATGGGTCAACTACACTGTTTCACAATGTGGTTTTGGGTTATGGATGTAGCTAAGGATGTTAAGTAAGGAGTTGAAATAAAAATGACTATGTAAATGACGCTTTAGCAAATAGACAGAATAAGATAGCACTAAAGATTTTGACACTGTCACTGGTCATGAAAGTAAGGATAGTTCAGATATTAGGGTGGAACAAGATAAGGCAAAGTATACAATAGTTCTCTAGCGTCCTGTTAATACCCACAATCCACTGGGATTTAAGATTTTGACCCATCAAGATTCTGGTCAATGGATCGGGCATATGAGGAAGAGACAGCACATCAGCTATGATCAGCTAGGCCGGTCACCGGAACTGCACGGGATCTGCCCTTCTTGTTTCTGTACATTTCAGATCAGTGGGATGGCAAGTTCATCAGGCAAGCTTTATGGTAGCAAGCCAGATAGTTTCAGGATGCTTCTCCACACCACAACGCTTCACTGGGTTGTAAGGTTTAGTTCAGCATTAATTGAGGATTGAGGCCTAGCTGAAAATTGTTCAGCTACTGTTTGGCCTCATGATTGGCATCTGGATCTGGAAGGATGTTAAAAGCTGAATGTTGAATGCTGGATCAGAGTGCTTCGCTGGAATCAGAAGAGAGAGCCTATGTGTTGTCAGATGTCTCTATTTATTCTTTCAAATGACATCACCAAAATGGCTATATGGGCCAGTTTAACTAAGCATGCCCCTGTGAACTGGGATTGGATCAGAGCCTCATCTCTGCCTTGAATCCGAGTGATTGGATCAAAGACAGATGATGTCAAGTTTATGGTTTAGTTTTTACAATCCTTAGAAACCTCCCCTAGCCACTAGTATCAAAATCAAATTTTGTCCTAAATACATATTTATACATTTGTAACCTCTACGAAAATCACATACAAGGATTACATATTTTATGGAGTATCTGTTCATCAAAATCCCACAGCTGTGAGACCTTGTTTTGCCTTTTTGCAGCATTTTGTCTTTTTCCCCATGAACACATTTTCCAAACTTTCTCCAAATTTCCACAAATATGCGTGTTTACCATAGGAATGTGTGTGCAAAGTTTAACAATTCTTGAATAAATACAGTTCCCGTAAAACCACATATATTGCCATTCCTGTTCAGAATATGCTACACAGTTCCACCACGTTTTGAAATATAGGGCTAACAATTAGATTAACAAATCTGCCCTTTTTATATTTTTCAGCAATTCTGATAGCGAATTTATAAGTCTCTAAAAAATGTTCATTACATATTCTTAGCAGCAAATGGTCATCCTTTTGTCTGTCTCTGGAAGCAAGGCACAGCCCCCACCTTTGGGATTTCCTTCTGCAAGCCTAGTTTATGACCTCTTCTCATATCAATTTCCTGGCCTGGAGAATCTGCCATTGTTCAGTCCTTGGTAGCAGACAAAAGTCTGGCCTACACCACAATTATCATGTGTCAGTGAGCATTTGCTCAGATCAATGCCCTCCCCTTGGGTGGAAAACTGTTTTTCAACCTCTTTCAGGCCCAGCCAGCCTAAGTTATGTTTTAGTTTCTTGACTTGAAATCCAGCATAAAACAAACTTGTTGCTTCAGATGACATTCTTAAATTACATTCTTAGGTTTAAACCTGTGGGATCAAAACAACTGAGATCCGTGTTCCTTTCAGCAACAGTCCTTTAATATTTGCTAATCCGGCAGATCTTTAGTTTTAGACAACTTTAAAGTTTAATCAGGAGAGCCCATTTGATAGGGGCTGTCACTCACAGGTAGCCTAGTGTAGCTGCACACAGATATTTGACAGGAATTGTCATTCAGAGGCAATACAGTTTTGCTGAGAAAATGTTTTGCTCTTAACGTTTCAGGACTTTGTAAATTCACAGTGCTTCATTAGATTAAAGGAATTTTAGTGCCAAGCAAGATTTAGAGTGTTGGAAAGTGTTATGTGCAGGCATTTTGAAGTTTCAGCCGCAAAGTAAATGTCATTTACAGGCACATTTTGGAATTTCGCTTGCAAAGTGCTGCTACTCCCTCTGTACTCCATGGTTACTTGTCATGGAGCCCACTGGCACTTTTTCTGCAGCGTGTGCTCTGTTCCACCACTCATGCACCATGGGTGGCAGGTTGTGCAGCCAACTTTTTGTGTGTTGAAAAACGCAGTTTTGGAGGTTTTGGCATGCACAAGGGTTTTGCCGCCATTTTGCTGTTTCTCGCACCATAGATAGCAGAGTGAGGCCGCATAGTATGGAAGAGTGGTTCAATAAATCCCACAAATTCCCCCTCCCGACTTCGTTTTGACTTCTAGTCGAAGAGGAGTCAGGCGAGTGGGATGTTCTTTTCTGTCCATGTGGAGAAATTCAGTTGCTTTTCCTGTTAGCGATTGAGGCGGCACGGACTCCTTGCCGGTTCGGGTTGGGATGGGACAATACTCCGGATTCCTTGGGTTTTTCCTCCCTATCCCGAGTGATTCTTGGGATTTAGTGCCAATACTAGAAAACAGAACATAACACAGTTATGAAAATGATCCTACTACTGTACCCACACATCTTCGGGGGATATCAGCAGTGGGAAAGCCACTTGCATTCCCTAACAATTGGCAATATTCCCCATCTATTATTCAGTGATCATTTGTCCATTTTCTCAGGTGTAATCAATAAATATTTAATAACTATTCTAGCTGTACGGATTTTCCCCCTCTGGGTTTCCGGTGAGCTCTTCTATCTGCCGCACAGTGCCAATTCTTTAGCTGGTTTATGTGGACCCATATGCCTTCTCCCTCTGTCAAACTGCCCTTGGGGATGTGGATTCTGTAGGCGACTGGTGAGATTCTGTCCACAATTTCAAAAGGGCCCACCAACTTGGGAGGAATTTGCACTCTTTGGCTTGGTTCCTTTGGAAATTGTACAGGTAGACCCGGTCTCCTACTTGATATTCCTTTTTAGTTGTCTTAAGGTCATTGTGGATCTTCATACTGTCTTCAAATCTTTCTAGATTCTGCTGAGCATACGCAAAAGCATGTTGAAGGTGTTTTCTCAGACTCTCAACATACTCATGAGTTGTGGAGGCATTTATGAAGGTCTGCTCTTGGGTTCTGTAGAGCAGATGCTGGGGTAGTACCATCCTTCGTCCAGTCATCAGTTCAAATGGAGACATTTTTTGTTGCAGATGAAGTGGTAGATCTGATGGCCATCAGGCCAAGGGGTAATCGAATGGCCCAAAATGGCCCAGAATCTGCAACAAACTTTTTTAATATGCTCACAATAGTTCTATTGTACCTCTGAACTCCACCACTAGAGGACTCCCAGTGGGCAATGTGTAGTTTCCTTTTTACCCCAAGTATCTCCCACATCTTTGTCATCACTTCACTAGTGAAGTGGCTACCTCAGTCTGACTCAATCCTTTGGGGTAGTCCAAAACGCGAGAAGATGTGATTGATCATCAGGGCAGCTGCTGTTTCTGCCTTGCAATTTAGGCCCGGGAGACATTCCACCCATTTAGTAAACAAGCATGTTACGGTCCACATGTACTTGTTCCCCCTAGAGGAGCGAATCACGGGCCCAATAAAATCAACTTGCAAATCTGAACAAGGCAGTGTCATCCCCCTCTTTTGGAGGGGATCATGGTGAGTGAGTGATGTTGGCTGAAATTGTGCACACACAAGACGCCCCTTCAAGTATTGGTCGAGGTCCTGCCCCATATGTGGCCAGTATGCCACCTTTCGCAAGATTTCTAATGTCGTATGAAACCCCCGATGACTGGCTGTGGCCGCATCATGGGTATGACTTAGCATTAGGCTTCGGAATGAGGTAGGGACCACCCACTGGTCATGGCCAGATATGGATCTCCTCACCAACAAACCGTCTTGGATTCGGAACATTTTTGAACATTTCATCAACACTCTGAGGTCCTCTTTCCCAAAGCAATCAGTATCCATCAGGGGAAAGTTCTCAGGGTCTCAATGTGTTGATAAAACTTACCAATTATTGAATCCCCTTTATGAGCCGTAATCAAATCAGCATCTGGGGTCTCCTTGCTCCATTGGGCAGTTGAGAGTTCATTGTGAGCATTTGTCTGGGACCTAGTGATAGCAGTGACCTGGATTTCCCCCAACAGGGACTCCATCTGAAGTAGATCACCTTGGATGGCTCCGGTTTTGGCCAGCTGATCAGCTAGGTCATTTCCAGTTTGTCTGGTCCCTCTACTTTAGAATCACCCTTGATCTTTTTCCAGTAGATGGTCATCCCATCCGAGGTGACCAAATCATCAATATTCTCTATTAATTTTCCATGTTTTAGTGGTTTATTGTTAGCACATAGCATGCCTCTGGTTTTCCAGTTAACCAGGTGCTCCACAAACCCGTTCCGTATATAATCTGATTATGACCAGTTCATGGAGTTGGTGTTGGACAGCAGTGAGGATGGCATGATGCACAGCCATCAGCTATGCCACTTGACCACTATGGGGACCAATTTTGTACCCAGCGGAGGGTTCTGGGGCATCATTCACCCATGCATTCCCCACGACGGCCACAAGTTCCTTTTCCCCGTTGTTGTCAACATGGTTTGAGCACCCATCCACATAGACAGTGGGCATTCCCTCACACTTGTCTTCTTCATAGACTTTGCGTGGGGAATTAAGGTATGCCTCCATGTTGTCCTTGATTTTGAGATTTTCGTCCTCGCGACAGTTTTCTCTGGCACAATCATGCAAGTCAGCCAGACCTTGCGCGAGGGGACTCTTTTTGTTTTGGCCATATCTGACCTCCACAGGAAAGCCTTGCAATGACAGAATCCAGGAAGTATTTCGGGGATTACTCACATTTCCAGCCTGGATTCTGTCACTTTGAAGATATTGCAGAGGCTGGTGTAGAGTCTCCATTATGATGTGTTCCCCCTGGACAAATGGGCTGTCATTTTTTAATGCCCACACAGGAACCAGGAGTGCCTTCTCACAGTCGTTGAATTTTTTCTCCAAAGAGGATAAAGTCTTACTCGCATAGAAGATTACTTTATTGACCACGTAATGCTTTTGGTATAATACTGCAGTCAAGCATGTATTTGAGAACCCTGTCTCCAAGAAGAACTCCTTGAGAAGAACAGGGTAAGATAGGCAAGGTGCTTGTGAGAGGCTTCTTTTGAGTTCTCTTACTGCCTCGGCTTGTTCTGGAGCACACTCCCACTTGACCCCCCCTTCAACAGATGGATCAGGGGTCTTGTGATTTCTGCATAATCTTCAATTAACTTTCAACTGTAATTAATCAGTCCAAGGAGGCTCCTTAGCTCACGCAGAGTTGTGGGGTTTTTTAGTTTCTGGAGTGCTTCTGCTTTCTTTTCCTGGGGACAGAGACCCTCAGGAGTTATCTTCTGCCCCAAGAAATTCACACAGGTCCTCCACCACTGTGCCTTTTGGAAAGAGATTATTGCTCCAGCAGCCCTCAACTGTGTCAGAACATAACGGATCTCCGCTATGTGTTCCTCCAAGGTTGAGCTTTTGATTAGAACATCGTCTACATAGGCCAGGTTACCCCTTTCACCCAAGTCGGGCATGGGTGCATTCCCTTATGCAAAAAGATATTAAATTCATTGCCGGAGTCCGGGTCCAAGTGTACTGCTGTCCCCCAAAGGTAAAGGCAGCTTGTACTGGTCCTCCCTACTGACAGGTACACTCCAATACCCATTGGTCAGGTCAATGGCAGTGTATACCTTTGACCCCTGGATCTGGGCCAGCCCCTGGTCAATGTCAGGAAGAGGCCATAGGGAATTGTGGACCCATTTGTTGAGCTCCCTTAGGTCAACACAGAGTCTCCACTGGCCGTTTGGTTTCAAAATCCCCAGCACCGGATTATTGAAGGTGCTGTGGACTGGATGAATTATCCCACGGGACTCAAGGTTCTTAATTATTTCTGTGAAGTACTCCATTGATGCGAGAGGCAAGCGATATTGCTTCACAAACACTGGAGTCATGCCAGGGTCTGTGGGAATTGTTGTTGTATGGATTTCGGTGTGACCACAGTCATATGAGTCCACCGCAAAGAGATCTTGAAAATATAAGAAAACTTGTTTCAACTTTTGCTTTTGCTCCAGAGTCTCACAGGAATCAGCTAGGTTGACTCTCTCTTCAACCATTTGCCTGAAGCCCAGAAAGACTTCTGATTTGGCTATCTCAGCGGCCTCCTCCAGATAAGTGGAGAAGTCCCTGGTTAAAATACTGACTTGGACTGATGGCTTCAGAAATGGAAGGCAGTCCTGGTGGGCTTGAAAGATCACCCCATCCCTCCTGAAGTCACAGGTCACCTCTTTTTTACCATAAGGTCAGGAAGAGTACACCAAGAAATTCCCCCCATGCCGGGTGAAGATCCTGTCTGGGGTTGTGTCATCGTCGCTATCACTGTCAAAACAGTCATTGGGGATTGGTCCTACCAGTTCATTACCTAAATCTATGGAAAAATGTTGGTCATCAACCACCATTCCAATAATGGGGCCTGTGCCCAGAGTTATACTCCTAAGGTCGCTGTTATCCACCACTATTGGAATGGTGTCGTGTTCTGTATTGACTAGTGGTGTTGGGTTTAACCCCAACGCTTGCTGTTGGAATTGGGCATTGAGGTGAACATATGCGTCAGGATTTTGCAGTTTCTGTCCTCTTTTAATTTTTACTTTAAGTCTGAATTCTCGGGTCCGTTCTGGGATGGTGACTCACTCTCCAATCTGAATTTCAACTGCATATGGCAGCAATTGAGCTGACCAAAATGCTTTCTCTGGGTCATCAAAGTACATGGGATTACCTGCTAATCAGGACCAGTCTTTGAAGTTTATTAGGTCCAAACTAATAACAAAGCGATTGAGAATGTCACTGCATAAATAAAATGCAGCAGGGACATCTCGCATGACCCAACAATTATGGACTATGCTCTTGTTGCCTATGGACATTTTGAGCATACACCTGCCAGGCAGGAGATCTTTGTATTTGGGTGTTTCCAGGTCCATTTCCCATTTGTGTATCAATTTAAATGTGGGAATGGTTGGATCTTTTGGGATTTTGTGGAACATGGCCTCGTTGATGAAGCTCTTACTGTTGTTCACGCACTATCGGGCGAGAACAGAGTCCTTCCCCCCATTTAACTGAATGGGAATGAACAACTGTTCTCCAATTTTCCGAAGATCAGCCAAGCTTTGAGCTGATTTGTCATCATTTTGGACTATAGGAGTGGGATTTTCCGATTGTGAATTGGTATAGAATTTCAGAGTATTCCCTTCCAGTGTGAAATGCCACTTGAGACTGGAAGGAAGGTTGAATTTAGGAAATAGAGAGGACTTCCTATCACCAGTTTGTTGTCCTACTGCAATTACTGTCACATCAGGGGTTTGGTGGTTTCAAAATGGAATTCAATTTGGTCAGATTTTTCTTCAACCATGTGGCATGTGCCATTCAAACTAACGTGGTTGACACTATGTTTTAATTTTATAGGTCGGTTAGTCTGGGTCCAGAGGACCTTGTTTACACAATCTATGAGGGGAGACAATCTACGCAAGATGTCATTCCCTCGTAAACATGGTGTGCCCTCTGGAGTTACAACTATGACCGGGTGTTTCACCTTGTGTTGCCCAATTTTAATTTCTCAATCCACACTCCCCTCGATAGGAATTTCATTCCCATCGAAGTTCTGAAGTTGTCCAGGAAGAGGGGTGAGACGAATCTGGTATCTCTTCCTCCTTCCCGAATTCAGCTGATCAAAGGCCCTTTTTGACAGAACGGTGGCTTGGAATCTAGTGTCCACCATTGCAAAAAATGTACATTGCCCCTGTATTTGGACCGGGGCATAAAATCTTCCCTCCTTCTCCTCAAAGGGGGCACTGCGCATTTTGGGCCACTTGGTAGGTTCATTTCTTCACTCTTGATTCTGACAGAGGGGTAATTTGGGCAGGATTTTGTTTGGGAGCTTGGTACCCTGGAAGAAAAAGGTGGCAGTTGGATATGGGGGAGTTGATTCTGGGCTGCACCCTGCCCCCTTTTTGGAGGCCGTCACCAGAATTGGTTTGGGCCAGGTGATTTTCTGGTTTGTCATTTTGGGGTTCAATGTTGGGCGGTTTTAACTCAATCCCCACACCTACCTAGTCTGGATTAGGATCTCTTGGGACCCACTTTTCTTTGGGAGGAGGTCTCCCATCCCTGAAGGAGAATATCCCTTTCCCAGAATCCTCTTAGGACCCCACTCCTTCAAATTGAAAGACTCTAACCTCCTCCACAAAATGGGTAATTTTAGGCCCTTTATTTCTCCTACTCGCCCTCTGTTCCTTAGGTTGCAGTCTTTCGGGGGCAGTAGATTTTGGTTCCGGTTCCTGGGTTTCCAGTGGCTTTTCACAAGTGGGGAAGGAAGCTTCCTCTAAGGCTTTACACCCTCCTTGTCCCTGTGCCTCCTCCCTGGGAACCGGTGGGTTGTCGGGGTTCTCTCACTGTCATTGCTCTGGAATACCAGGCCCTTGATTTGAGGGGTTCTGATCCGCCATGTTCATCTGAGGGTTCTGTTGAGCCCTCAACATTCGACCCACATCCTGTGACAAGTTCTGGATCTGGTGCTCCAGTTGGGACACCCGCTCTGGCTGGTACGGGGGTCTCTGGTCCATCCTAAATTGATCATGGGAAGAGTCCCTTCTCCCATTTTACCCTTGGTTGCGATAGTTCTGGTACCCCTCCACTCTTGGCCTCCCCTCTCCCAGATTGGGCTGTCTGTGCTCAGGAAAGTAGGGAAAGAAAGAAGGGTTGTTTTGGGGGTTGATGTTTGGCGGGTACCAGGGAAAGTAACTCAACCCGGCATTTGGGGGATTACTGCCTTCCTGGGGAAAGGTTAGGAGGGAAGTTTCCTGGGTTGGCAGCTGCCTGGTTGGATCCCCCCCTTGGGCTGGGGGAATCCACACATAGCCCAGGAAGGGTCTGCTGCCCTTGTAACGGGGACTGATATAGTCAGGGGACTTAACGGTCCCATTTGTGGGGTTACATCCCTGACTACCTGTTTGGGATTGGCCCGAGGGCCTTCTGGGTCTTTGGTTAGGAGGCTTTTGCACAGGAATATTTTTAGCCCCCACCATCTCCAGATCTAAAACGGGGGTAACCTTCAACTTCGCCACCTTAGCAGCAGCAGGGGTGTTGGTTGGTTTGGGGTTTTTAGTTGTACTTTTCTTTTCTACCAGTTTCTGCACTTCATAAATGCGAGTTGCCTGTTCAATGACCCAGTCTAGAGATTTCTTCTCATGAAAGTCCTTCACCAGCTGGGTCTTGATGTACTTAGGGAGTGCATGAAAGAAAGTATTAATGAACTCCCTACTATCTGTGCGAACCCTCTTGGTAGTCTGCGCAAAGGCACGTTTTAACTCTTAACAAATTCTTGTGGTGCCTGTTCTTCCCCACATTGCAGATTGTAGGCCGCCTTGCGGGCCTCTTGAGGTTTCCTATATATGGAGAAGTGCTTTAAAATGGCCGCCCTATAGGTAGACCTCCAATCACCTTGAGTGATTCTGATCCTCCAGTCCACAAAGATGCTGGAGTATTCACGGGAAAATGTCCACTTGACATATTGAATGCAACTTTGGCTATCCTTCAGGTGGAAAGTATCCATCATTTGCTCCTACAACTCAAGGTGCTCCCAAACTTAATATTTGCCATTTTTTATGATAGGGAGTTATGACGCTCCTAATGGCCTTGATTTGTTTCAGGGGATCTTATCTGATGATAGGGGTCCTGAGGTTATGCTCAGGGGTTTCTCCGTCCCTTCTTATCTCATCTCTTTCAGCCCCTATTCCCTGATGACATGGCAAAATATGACCCTTTTTCTCCTCTATTAAGGCCTTACTGGTCTCAATGATTTGCTCCTGCATGGCTATCTGTTTGTGGAGCCTGTCATTCTTTTCACAGAGAGCCTCATTGTCTCTCTGTGCTTCCTGACTGGATTGGAAATATTGGAACAATTTTTGCTGCAGGAAACTCACTCCTGAGTTTGGTCCTTATTGGTCTGAGTGTTGTTTGCCAGAGCATCCTCCACCCATTTGGTGTCCTCTAACAGCTTTCCATGATCAGTTTTAATTTCACTAAACTCCTGAAGGGCCAGCTTTCATTCCTCTAACTTAGTTTTTAATTGGCTGACTTCCTGGCCTAAGGCAACCCTCTCCTGAGTTAGAGTGCCCCTCTGTGCAGCCAGGTCATCCCTCTGTTTTTTAATTGCACTATATTTCTGGCGCTCCTCATCAAATTCCTCTTGAGAGTGTATGTCTTTAATAATTAATTTATTATTTTCTCTCTCAAGGATTCTAGGAGGTTTTGTAAGGTGACTATCTTTTCTGCACAGACTCTATTATAATTCAATTGATGCTCCAGTTTCTATTGACTCTGTTGTAGAGAGTTAACTCTTTCCTGATATTCCTCTTGCAGTATCTGTAATTTGAGATCTTGTTCTACATTCTTTTGCTGTAAGAGAGCCAGATCTTCTTGGACTTTGGTGATATATACTGCCTAGCCTCTGTTTCAGATTCTTGGCTATCCTGGAGCCTTTGCTCTGCAGAGTCCAGATAGGTCTGGATTTTCTGTAGGGCTTCCCCTTGCCTCTTGGCCAAATATATATTGTCTGCATGCTTTTCCTGTATGATTCCTATGTGGAGGAACAGGTAGGCTGCTATTTTGGCAATTTTACACTGTTCCTGTTTTATTTTTGGGGCCATGTACAGTTCGATAAGCGCTTAATGTGATGGACCCTTGTCCTGCCAGTGTATCAATGTCGATTGCAGTGACTTGTTTTATTTCCTGCAGCCATACCTGTTCATCCTGTTCTGGCCAATCACCCCTGACAAACAGTTTGTACAGGAGGTGTTCCCTAGCAATATTAATTTCCACTGGGGTCGCCACCTCAGAATTGTCAATTTCCTTCGGACTTATTTCAGGGTTAATTTACTTTTACAAACAGGCCCAATTCTTTTGAGTATTTCATTTGAGGGGTGCTTGTACAGTTGAGCACAGTACGCAAGCCCAACAAGGTGTATGCACCCTGCTGGGTTGTATGCTGTGTTAGACTGT
The DNA here is from genome assembly GCF_040938575.1 of Ambystoma mexicanum. Lineage (NCBI taxonomy): Eukaryota > Metazoa > Chordata > Amphibia > Caudata > Ambystomatidae > Ambystoma > Ambystoma mexicanum. The sequence goes on from NC_090926.1 coordinate 942,928,361, forward strand.
CACGAGTGTAGGTCAAATTGAGTATGCTGGACACGATTTCAATGAGGCACACACCCAAATCTCACCCAGCATGTAGTGTGCAAAGGAAACCCTTATTTATTTGTGTTTATAAGTTCAATATTCTGAATATATACCACTCATATCACACCCTTCTCAAAATACCCGCCTGTCACACTGAACCAGGAATCAGGCTAGTTTGTAACGGTAAATATTTATTTATGGATTGAGAATTTAAAACACAATATATTTTTTATAGGTAACAACAATCACCAAGGGGTGACAAGGACAATGAATAATATCTTTAATGCACTAGGAATTAGGTAATGAACACAAAAAGAATGCTGCAAAGAAAAGAATACTTTTGGATTGGTTTTGAACAGATAGCACTGTGGTTAGAGGTTTCCCCCTGTGAAACCCCTCGACCCACCAATAGGCAATTTAAATAGGTGTGAGGAGAGAGCAGGTGCACAGGAAAAATACAGACCAAACATAATATCACCCCCAACTTCCCCCTTAAACAAAAGAGAAAACAGATTTGACTTTTCAACTGTGAGGATGGCTTTGAAATTGGCTGAGCAAAAACACTAAGGGGGTAATTCATAGAATTAAGAGCACAAGTGGCGCACGCGGCTGGCGCACAGTGTGCGCGTGCGATAGTCTGTGCCAGCCGCATGCACCAAAATCCATTTGGGTGCACAGCGTATTCATGGATTTTAGCCACCAAAAGCAGCCGTGGCACAGAGTGGCGCAGTGGCCCTGCAGCAGTGCCAGTAACGCCCCCAAGAATGCCCCTTGCACAAGGAAAAGCCATCAAAATCCCCAATCCAGCGCAAAGGGCTGCACTAACCCTGGACCAGTATTCAGGGCCGCCACACAGCACCCCGCAAGTGGAGAATGTGTATTACTGGGGTTTGTGGGAAGTTTCACCTGCAATTTCAGCAGGGTACGTGTATTCCTGGGGTGCGGGGAAGTCTAACACGCAATTTCAGCAGGGTACGTGTATTTCTGGGGTGCGGGGAAGTTTAACACGCAATTTCAGCAGGGTATGTGTATTTCTGGCATGCGCGGGAAGTTCCACACGCGATTTCAGCAGGGTACGTGTATTCCTGCGGTGTGGGGAAGTTTAACACGCGATTTCAGCAGGGTACGTGTATTACTGGGGTGCGGGCAAGTTTAACACGCAATTTCAGCGGGGTACGTGTATTACTGGGGTGCGGGCAAGTTTAACACGCAATTTCAGCAGGGTACGTGTATTTCTGGGGTGCGGGGAAGTTTAACACGCAATTTCAGCAGGGTACATGTATTTCTGGGGTGCGGGGAAGTTTAACACGCGATTTCAGCAGGGTACGTGTATTCCTGGGGTGTGGGGAAGTTTAACACGCAATTTCAGCGGGGTACGTGTATTATTGGGGTGCGGGCAAGTTTAACACACGATTTCAACAGGGTACGTATATTTCCGGGGTGCAGGGAAGTTTAACACGCAATTTCAGCAGGGTACGTGTATTTCTGGCATGCGTGGGAAGATCCACACGCGATTTCAGCAGGGTACGTGTATTCCTGGGGTGCGGGGAAGTTTAACACGCGATTTCAGCAGAGTACATGTATTCCTGGGGTGCGGGGAAGTTTAACACGCGATTTCAGCAGGGTAAGTTTATTACTAGGGTGCGGGCAAGTTTAACACGCGATTTCAGCAGGGTATGTGTATTACTGGGGCGCGGGGAAGTTTAACACACGGTTTCAGCAGGGTACGTGTATTCCTGGGGTGTGGGGAAGTTTAACACGCAATTTCAGCAGGGTATGTGTATTTCGGTGGTGCAGGGAAGTTTAACACGCGATTTCATCAGGGTACGTGTATTTCTGGGGTGCGTGGGAAGTTCCACACGCGATTTCAGCAGGGTACGTGTATTCCTGGGATGTGGGAAGTTTAACACGTGATTTCAGCAGGATACGTGTATTTCTGGGGTGCGGTGAAGTTTAACACATGATCTCAGCAGGGTACGTGTATTTCTGGGGTGCGTGGGAAGTGCCAGCAGGCCCCCACTCATGTCCCTTTGCACCCCCAGCACTGAGGGGCACCTGCCAGCAGGCCCCCACTCATGTCCCCTTGCACACCCACCCCCCAGCAGTGTGGGGCACCTGCCAGCAGGCCCCCACTCATGTCCCCTTGCACACCCACCGCCCAACAGTGCGGGGCACCTGCCAGCAGGCACCCACTCATGTCCCACTAATGTCCCCCTGCACCCCCACCCCCCAGCAGTGGGGGGCACCTGCCAGCAGGCCCTGACACATGTCCCCTAGCCAACACTTCATCAACACTTATGGCCAGCCTCCACATGACAAAGACCCACCCAAATATTGCATCCACCCACATAGAAATGCCAATTACATGACACAACCCGAATGGCAAGTATGTAAATGAACACATGTCCCTCACACACACACAATGGGTGCAAGTGAATCTCAAAACCCATATCATGACATGCATGAAACCAATGAGATAATACCACACATCGAAGTTTGAAGAAAAACATGTATTAAAAGCAACATGAATGGAATTAAAATCAAAGAAACGACAATGGAAATTAAAAAAGAAAATCTGCATGTCTGTAAAATAATGAAAAACAACAAATCATAATCCAAAGGAAAGGTGTACAAAGTCACAGTTCCAGAAATGAAATCCAAGGGAAAAACAAAAGTGAAAACCTTTGCTCCATGGGGAAATCCAAACAAAAAAGTAGAATCCAACAGTTAACTATATACAGATGAACAATCCAGGGTCCATGATCCCAACTGAAGAAATGAAACCTATCAAAAACTCCTTCCTAATAAAAAAAAGATATACAAAAATGTGGTCCATTGTCCAAAAGGTCCAAAATAAAGAAAAAAAAACAAAGGAAACCTAACACTATCCAACTATTTACAAGGGCAGCGGGCAAGTCCAACGGCTCACATGTTGATGTTCCGGGCCAGGGCATCATCGAACTCCTGCTCGATCTCCCGGAGGCGGTCCTCTTCCATGGCCCCGAGGGTTCGCAGGGATGATGACATCTGGATCTCCAGGTCCCTGCGAATGGCCTCAAGGCACTCGGCCCGCCTCAGGGCCCTACGCATGGAGTTCTCCGCCCTGACCATCATGAGCCGTGCCTCTCCCGCCCGCTGCTGCTCCGCATCTATCGCATGGCCCAACTGCTGCCACACGGAAGACACTTCCCGTCAGGGTCCTCCTGCCCTTCGGCCGATGCCTGCCCCTCCGATGATGAAGGCCCCGAGCCATCATGGCTCCCACCTTGTTTCTGCTGCTGCTGTGCCACTGCCAGTGCCCTGGCGTCTGCAGCCTGCACATCCTCCTCCAGCTGGGGTGCAGTTGTTGAGGTGGCCACCCCTGCTGGACGTCTGACTCCCGACTGTGGCAGGGATCTGTTGTCTACCAGCCTGGTTGCAGGGTCAGAGGCAGCTCCACAGGGCACCCAGGTGATACATGGGTGGGAAGATGGCATGGAGGATGACTGGGGCACAGGGGGTTCAGTTGAGGAGGGGGTCGGAACAAAGTCCAGGAAACGGAGGAATCTGGCCCTGGTGAGCTGTCCCAGTGGGTCACCGTGGTCAACAGACGTGCAGTCTCCTCATGAAAAGACTGCAGGTCACCTCGCATGGCATATTGACGCCACGCCACCCCACCCCACCCAGGACAGGCTCAACCCGGTGCCGGATAGACACATCCGCAGGGAGAGAAAGGCCAGTTGGTGTAAGCCAATCCCCTCCCTGAGAATGGGTCTGGACATAGGCATCCCTGCTGGTGCAAGATGATGCAGTGACAGGATCAGGGACAGGATTGCACACAGGCACCTCCACGGCGGCCTGTGCTGCCTCCTGTCCCTGGTCCTGCACTGCACCACTAGCACCAGTGGAATCCACACCTCCAGACCCCGTCTCTGTCCCTTGCACGGCCTCCTCCTCCACCAAACCCCCCACCAACCTGGATGACTCCATGCCATCTTCCTCCGTTGGGCCCTGTGGGGTCTCAGCTGCCCCAACAACATTAACCAAAAGAAGACAAAAAGGGCTACTAGATAAAGCTGCGAAATTCGTCCCCCTTAACTCGGCCTACGGTCGTTTCAAAACATAAAGAATCTCGCAGCCTCCATATAGGACCCCCTCTTAGGTATTGAAATTCACCAAAGGTCGAAAATTACAAACAGTAAACCATATACACCACTGAATGGTCTAAATCAGTATAATATTTTATTAAATTGACATGTTGAACTGTTCAATTTTCTTACAAGAAATATATTTGTTAAAAACAAACAATCACTAGAAGCCTAAAATCACATTAAGAATCTCGTAAACATCCTTACTCATAATAAAGTGCACAGTGAACCCAAAACTATTGGGAAAATATTTCTTTTTAAAAAAAGGGAAAATAGGCTCTGCTACAAACAACTAACTTCATTGTCAAGTTGTAAGAACAGAGTAAAAAAGACCCAATCTCATGAAAACTTTGCGTTTTGATACTAAACTTAGTGGGAGTCCCTACTATACCGGGTACAACCTCTCTATAACAAATACCTGGTTCGGTGAATCCGCCTGATGTAGGATTGGCGGTTCTAAACAGTTAAATATAACTTTAGTGTATCAAGATGTTGGCAATAATACAACATCATCATAAACCCAACATGTTTCATTCTCAAACAACGATTTATACAATTGCGAGAAATTCATCAGGGGTGGAGCAAAAAAACGACAAAAATAATAGGTCTTGGAACTGAAAACTTCAGACACTTCGGTTTAGTTTCCTTCACGGTGAATATCATTTACCTAGGGGGAACAATATGGAGAAAACAGCTATAAGTAAAAGCTGTGAATACTATGTATAGCTCAAGAGACAGCAGGATTGTTAATTACACCACTGTGAGCTTACCGTCAACGTTATCAAGTAAACTGTGAAGGGACGGGTAGGTAAAGGTATCTTCTTAGTAGATACAGATGAATCTAGAACAGACATTATAACAACGCTTAAGGAAAAAACTCATCACGGGATTTGCAACCTCAAAACATTTATAATTTTAGCCTAAATATTAAAAAAACAGATTATCCAAAGGATGGATGAATTAATGAAGGGTCTCTTACAGGCGGAGTGTACTCCAAAGAATGAATAGATGGATAGACAACTAGAACTCTTAACATTCTAATATTTTGTTAGTATATTACATAGTTCGCCTATTCTGAAGTCTGCAGGAAAACATTCAGAAACTGTTGAACATGTAGCAACTGTTCAGCTAAAGTTTGAAGACCAAAGTGGTCAGCGTCTTGACATATAGCAACATTTACCTTGTGTTCTAAGTACCTATACGTTCACTCTCGCCAACTCCAAAATGTGGGGACTGGTACTAGCCCATTATGGACTTATCCCCGATGGCAGAAAGGACAAGATGAAAAAACCGCTCGGCGTAGATACGTGTGTTCTCAGTCGTATACAATGGCGAACTCCTGGATAAAAAGAAGGAGAGACGCCATGAGTGGGACCATTTAGGCATAAAAGTAGCTGTTAGAAAAATGTCTCGTTAACCGATGTATAAAGTGGCAATACACGATAACCGCCTCAACACTAGCCGTTGTTTAGCCTCTGTGACTTCTGAAGGTAACTGAGCTCGATCATTACTTACTTCATGTCAGTTTGTCGAACTCGCGAGCTTCTGTTTCCAGTTTACGAATTCGGGCCGCCGTCGACTGTGTTGACGGATGTGACGAATTTTTAAAAGCTCCGCGTCGGAGATTGTGAAACAAGAACACCTGTATAGGGAATTGCTGGCTGTTTAGTTAAAGGGGCAGCGCCCGTTAGGTAACGCAAGGGAGCCGAGCTCAAGCCAAAATAACCTACTAGAGAGAAATGGGCACTGGTCTGAGAATTGCAGTAGAAAACTTGCACTGCATATCCATTCGGTACTACTCGGTAAAGCTAGCGAAAACTAGGAAAAACGGAACTAGAGTTTTACATGCTATTCCAATCGATGGCTTCGTTTAGTCCGATCTCTGTTGTATTGCACAAAAAAATTAACCAGGTTTCTTTAGTTAATAGACGTTTCGTAACAGAGTCACCATCCGAGCCAGCAGCAATATGCAATAACACGGTCCATCTAAGTTCATCTGCTTTGTGGTTCATAACCACAAAATGGCCTACCATAGGTGCTGTCATCACTTTATTCTTAATGCAACTCCTGTGTTCGGAGATTCTTACTTTCACTTTGCGTTTGGTCATTCCTATGTACATTTTACCACAGGGGCACCATATTGCATAAACCACATTGCTAGAATTGCAGTTAGTAAAGGTTTTTTGTAACCAAAGTTTCTTAAGGCCAATATCAACATGCAATGTTCTGCTAGTAAGTATACAATTGGTACAATGGCCACACGGTGCATGGCCCACCGTTTTTGGTAGACCCCACATTTCAGTAACACTCTTTTGCCGGTGTTGACCTCTGGAGATGTCATTCTTCGTGAGGAGTTCTTTGAGGTTGGGTCCTCTTTTGAATGCACACATAGGTGGATCTAACGGGCATTCGCCTTGTCGGAGGATGTGCCAATTTTTCGTAATAATTTTTACGACTTGATTAGCTAAAGGGCTGAAAGTGCTAACAAACACTAAGTTTTTACTTTCTGTGGACTTGTCCCGATATTCTAGAAGTGCGCCTCGGTCATTGTTCACGGACCTCTTGTAAGCACGCTTAATAATCTTTTCAGGATAACTTCGTGCTTTCAATTTGGACCCTAAGGCTTGAGCTTCTTGACGGAAAATATCACGTGTAGAGCTGTTTCTTTTAAGGCGCAGAAATTGGCCAAACGGAAGATTTTCCCTTGTATGTCTAGGGTGGCAGCTCCTAAATTCTAATAGTGAGTTGCGGTCGGTGGGTTTATGAAAAGGTTTGACTTTCAAAATATTTAACCCGCTATCTACCCAGATGGTAACATCTAGAAAGTTAAGTTCCTTGTTGCTATGGGTGGAAGTGAACTTCAAATGTCGGTTTTGTTTATTGATCCATTCTACAAATTCTTCAAACATGGCCAAAGTGCCATTCCAGATGATTAATATATCATCAATATAGCGTCGCCACAACCCCAGATTGTTAAAAAAGGGGTTAGAGGGGTTGTAAATCACACCTCTTACAAAACTTTCTACGTATAGGTTAGCTGCTGAGGGGGCAACTGATGACCCCATGGCTGTGCCATGAACTTGATGGTATAGCTGGCCATTGAACCCGAAATAATTTTCGGTTAAGGCCATCTCGGCGCACCACAGAATGAAACTATTGGGTACTTTGCCCTTTGTTCTTTTGGTTAGGAGTGTTTCTTCCAAAACTTGTAATGTATCCTGCTGGGGGATACAAGTATAGAGAGACACTATGTCAAGACTAACCATTAACTGCTGATGAGGGTCGAATTGCATGTCTTCAACCATGTTAATCACTTCTGTGGTATCTTGTACAAAGGAATACATGGCTGCGACATGTGGTTTAAGATACCTGTCGGCAAACCGCGAGAGTGGTTCTAAAATCGCACCAGTACCTGAGACAATCGGACGTCCCGGAGGGTTCACCATTGTCTTATGAATTTTTGGAAGAATGTAGAATTTCGGTATAGTGGGATCTTTAACTTGTAAATAATCGCACTCTTGTTGACATATCCAACCACGTTCAAGTGCCTTCTCTACTTTGTTGGTAATGAGTGCGGCCAAACGTTTAGTAGGATCTTCCGTGATGGGTTGGTAGAAACTTTTATCGTTGAGTTGGCGTAAACATTCATTAATGTAATCACTCCTGTTAAGCATGACTACCGCTCCTCCTTTGTCCGCTTTTCGCAAAATGATATCAGGATGACCGGCCAAGTTTTTAACTGCCAATCGTTCTGAATTGCTCATATTCTGGAAGATATGTTGTGGTTGTAGATTTTCGAGGCGTTCGATATCATGCCACACTCTCTTCGCAAACACAATCGCTTCGGGTGTAAAGCTGGCTGCCGGAGGGTTAAAAGAAGATTTATTACGAAAACCGCTTTCATTGTTCTGGTCGTCATAACTGTTCTGGAAAAAATATTGTTGCAAGTGAATTTTGCGTAGCAATTGTTCAACTTCCACACGTGTGCGGAACTTATCATAATGAACTGTTGGGACAAAACCCAACCCTTTATTAATCACAGAAACCTCTTCAGCTGATGGACTATAAGTCGATAGATTTACTAATAGGGTCTGTTGCTGCGCAGCACTCGGGGAGCTTCGTCCCAGATGTCTGCATCCTGATGCGGGTCTAAAAAACCTAGCTGTTGCAATTGTTGTGGGGGGGCACCTGCAGGATTGCCCTGATGAGGGGAATAAAAATTATTCCTATTACCGTTGCGGGAGTTTCGTGTGTTGCGTCCTGTTCTCCTTTGATTCCTCCCTCGGTTCCGAGAACCTTTATAGCCTCTCTGTTGGAAAAAATTACTACTATCAGAGCTGCCTGAACTGAAAGAAGTGTTGCCAAAATTAACACGTTTCTGACCTCCCTGCTTTTGTCCGTTAAAATGTCGACCAGCAAAAGGATCATAACCTTCTTTAGTGTAGCGGAACGCATTTTCATGCGAAAATTGAAGAAGATCTTTCTTCATACGTGTAATGCGATCTTGTGTACAAAATTCTTTGAAGTCAAAAATCTCTTTCAGAATCTCTTCTAGGCGTTTTTTATAGGTATCAAGAGGAACTAGCTTCTTAATTTCCTCTTCCATTTTTTCAAGATCACCTGAGATCTTGATTGTCATGGCACGGGCTGTATCTATTATGAGTATAGTCCAGTCCCTCCCGCATTTATTTGCGATATAACTCCATTGTAAAATGAAGTCCCTATTGTCCAAAAACAAGCGCGGTTCATTGCGAACCACAAGACCTTGTGGTAGGGTGCCTGACCGTAAATATTCAATCATGATAGAACCATGGAGCTCTGTCCGGATTAATCTTTTCTTAAGTTGCAGCAATTCGTCCCAATTGCTTAGATATGCTATAAGAGACCCTTCACCTTCATCTGAAAACAGAGAAGATTGTGCCAGCAGTTCAAGGACATATTTATCGTCATAACTTTTAGTCCGTTCTGCTGCCATTATGGACTTGCCTCAAAAATGACTTTAAGGGAAAAAAAATTATTTTATAAAAATGCAAAAAAATTATTTTATAAAAATGCAAAAATGCAAATCCCGTAAAGCTGCCCCTTCTGCTGCCGAGGAGTCCAACTCCGAACTCTGCCTCTTGAACCTCCCCTCGGCAGCTGCGGCCTGGGACACGGCACCGGACTCCTTACTCCCCGACGAGATGACAACCTGGGATGGGAGCCGGGCCTTGCGTCTCCGGCTGGCGGTGCGATCCCTGCCGCTGTGCTCCACAGCACCTTCTCTGCCCTCTTCATCAGTTGACGCTGCAGACAGGAAGAAATAAAACACAGGCATCAGGGCACTGTACAATGGACTCATACACACATGACAGTTGTACATGAGTGGCATTGTCAAACTTCAGACATGGCATAACAATCCCCAACACACATGTCATTCCACAGCCATATCGCAACAGCCAGCACCATCCATACACATACAACAGCATGAGCAGCCAAAGGTGAGTCAGACATCACACGAAACAACGGGAGTGCACTACACATGCACACACGCCACCCCACTTACATGCATGTGTACACCTCCGCCAACTGTCGCAGTGTTGAGATCGACATCCATGTCACATCTGCCAATCAGTCTTCCACATATCAGTGTCACATGCATCCATGTTGCATCACTGTTGCACCCTTGTCAAATACACACAACTGCACATGTACATTGTGCAGATACATTCAGCTGGAACCAACATCCATGTGTGACACCACAACCATGCCAACTGACATACACAGTAATCCAAACATGTGTGCTCACACATCTGCATTTGGCTTGCATGCTTACCCACACATACACCATCCATGTGTCTCACACATGAAAGGACTTGCATGTGTCAGCCTCACAGCCCTGTACATACACATCCATACATGGCCCTCGTAAACCACATGTACAACCTGCACACTACTGGCACACCACCACACGCACAGCTTCCAATCAGTATGCATGTACACCTACCGCTCAACTCCAGATGGGTCTGCCTCTCAAGGACCTGGACGTGGAGCGCTGGGCATATGCGTTCCAGGACCCTCATCTGATGTTCCGACAGGTGGCCCTGGCGCCCCTTAGCATCCGCTGCCTTTAAGAGGCGCCGGGCCTTGTTGAGGGTACTGGACATGAAGTCCTCCCAGCGCTTCTTGACATGTTGGAAGTCGCGGACTGCCACCCCCTCCGCGTTGATGGAAGTCACGATGTCCGTCCAGATCCGAGTCCGTTCTTCTTTGTTGGCGCATCTTGTTCCGAAGAGAGCATCATACTTCCCCAGGACTTGTTCCACCAGGACACCAACTTCAGTGGCAGTGAAGCTGGTGGCCCTCTGCCTCTCTGGCTGGGGGTTGCCAGTGGTGCTAGATGGTGTAGTGCCCGACATGGCAACCCCAGAGGCAGGTGTGGGTGGGCAACTGGGTCCTGGGGCTGGGGTGTGGAGCGATGGTATCTCAGTCCGGAGTCTTCAGTTCCAACAGGGGTGGTCACAGCAACTGCACCCCTGGCTGATGTGCAGGCAGCATATAGCAGGGCACGTGGGCAGCAGGCAGTCAGGTAGCAGCAGATGGCAGGTGGGAGCATGCTCGGGCTCTGGGGGGCAGTGATTCGGCCTTTTGGGCAGGAGCGTGGTCTTCCGTGTGTTTTTGCGTGGACAGCTTGATACGGAGTGATTTAGCACATGAAAAATTTGCATGTCAGCGTGTGATTCGAGGAAAGACCCCTAGAGCGTAAGCGTGTAAGCACTCGTACGCGCTTTCATTGGACCAAAGGCCCTTCAAGCATAAGCGCCTCTGTGACGTGATGTGCGCAGGCGTGCACGGGCGTTTCCCTCGTGACGTTAACATAGCGGTTCAGCGCGCATGAAAAAACTGCACGTCTGCGTGTGAATGCGCGTAATCTGAGAAATGGGCCCATTCGCGTAAGTGACGTGACGCGCATGGGCGTTTCCCTCAGCATGGGTTAAAGGTGAGCGGGGACAGCAGTTCACTGTACGTGCCTTTCGTGGAGACCGACGTGTGTTGCTGCTTCCTGTTGTTTCGCGCGCCTTCACAACTTCACAGCTATCAAGGACGTATCTCTTCTTTTGGCGGGGGTATTGGCTACACATGTTTTTCTGCATCGCGCTAGTCAGACGGTGAGTCACACACACTATTTTTCCCACTGCGGGTGCCCCTGTGTATCGCACCCATTTTCGAGGTCATAGTAGCCTGCGTGTCCCACGCGTACGCGTTATTCGTGTTACTGGGTGCCACAGCGTACTGCGGGAGGTTGATTCCACGCACATAGGCTGCAGGGTTACGTGCATGGTTTTCCTGCAGTTTTGGGGTGCATGAGCGTTGCGTGACCCGTCACTACATCACCGGGGTCACATACAGCCTTGCAGGTGCAGGGGGGCTGTTAACATCTTGCTTCCCACCCCCTTCACCCCAATTACCCAGGTCAATTATGGTGTACACCTCCCATTGGCACTACTCCATCTGTGCCGGCACTACTAAATCTGTACCATGGTTGGAAGGCCAGCAAAGGTGAGGGGTGCCTCAGCTGTGCGTACTCCTCGTGGCGGGCGTGGTCGGGAACGTGGCCGTGGTGACCAGGGAGTAGGGGGACTCCAGGGTGTCCAGGGCAGCCACAGAGGGAGAAGAGGCAGGGGTGCGCCACTTGAGCACAATGTTGTGCCATGTGTCGGTGCAGTCATGCCACCACCCTCTGTGGTTCTGGGAGATGCAGCTTCTGCATCTTGCACTGGCGCCCGTGTGACCCGGCAGTCCGTTCCATCGACTGCCACGGGCCCAAGGGTAGTGGTAGATGCAGGTGCAGCTGTGGACACCGCCACCCAGGCTCAGGGTCTGCCAGCGCAGGCTGCGTTGGCACTGGAGGAGCCCTTGGAAGATTTCCAACAGGCCAGGAGGGAAATCAGAGGGGCATGCAGGGCTGCTCTGACCAAGACAGGTGTCCCTGGGGCAGTTATGTCATCTGCTACCCCGAACAGCCGGGTGTTGGCAAGTGCAGGGGCGGATGCACCCAACAACACCCCGGTTGTGAGTCTGCCAACCAGGACTGTTGCAGTCAATGATCCTGCCACAGCGGATGTTGCTGCACAGGGTCCATTACAGGGCACCCAGGTGCCACTGACACAACTCAGGACTTTGGTTGTCCCTCCACCTGCCACTCCCTTGGCTCAATCCACCGAACCCACTGGCCCTACTGGTCAGGGCGGTATTAGCCAGCCAGGGTCTGCGCCACAGTCCAAGAGGAGGAAGGTTGCGCCTGCAGTACAGGCTGGGACCCCACACACAGCCAAAACCTCCTGCACATCAAGGAAGAAGCCTTTCTGCAAGCAGGAACTGGACTTCCTCGTGGACTATGTGCGGGGCCACAGCCGTGACATGCTAGTGGGTGCCAATAGTCAGACTACTGCTGCCCACCGTGACACCCACAGGAAGCAAGTTGCGGAACATGTCAGTTCATTCAGCCATGAGGTGCGCACGGTGCAAGAGTGCAAAAAGCGTTGGAATTACCTCAAACGCAGCGCTAAGGCTAAGTGTGCCTCAAATTACAACTTGTTGCGGAGTTCATACCATCTGAATTGGTCGAAGGAGTGGGAGAGATGCTGGACTTTGATGCCCAGTCCAGTGAGTGGTGATGTGTATTTGTTGAGGACGTGTGTGTTTTACTTGTGGCATGTATTGTGCATGATTGCCACTATATGTGACGTGTACATGGTTCTGATGTGCAAGTAATGCAATGCTTCCATGATGCATGTCTGCTCTGATGGATGGTGGACATGTGGAGCAGACGGGGACTGTCTGCATCACCACTATTGCACCCTACTCACATGCTGGTTACCAGTATACCCCTCCGGTCCATGTTCCAGCTCACTGGCCCTTCTGCATGTGGCGTGGGGTGACCTTCCTCTCAGCCCAGGCAAAATGTCATAGCATGACTGACGTGCAAGTGTCCTCTGCCTGCATGTGGGTACTCCATGTAGGCATGCTCCCTTGCCCCTCCTCCACCACTCTGCACCCCTGTTCCACATTTGCACTGATCTGCTTCAATCTTGCCATTGGGTACTTTCCTGTTCATGCGTCCTGTGTACATGCTAACTTCCAGCGGACAATCTGCCAGACATATGCTGTGTGGTACAGCCTTAGTACTTGATGCAGGGTATCTCACTTGTACTGTGCATAGGTCAGATGCCCCGCAGGGACATGAGTGCCCATTCATGCTCCATGTGCATTGCACGCATGCCCCTATGTGTCCTTGACTGGATGATCACTGTAATACAAGTCCTGGGTGACATACATTGCATGGCATCTCATCAGCCTTCCCATGTCAACTTTGGCTCAGTACTGCGTTGCACACATGTTTAGGGTCTGACAATCTGTGTGGGTCGGAGGCCTCAGCCTGTTTAATGGCCAATGACTCTGTCCAACTGTTGTAGTGTCTTCTTCACACGTGGGCGGCCTCCAGATTTTTCATCATGTGTCCTGCTTACTGTCCCATCATCATTTGCAGTGTTGTCACTAGAATCACATTAAGCTGTTGATGCCAGTCAACACTGCCTGTCAATACACAGGTCTATGGACAGCCTTTTGATACCATGCTAGGCATTCCTGCTTTTGCACTTGGGTGGAGGGGTGCTTTGCTTGTAGATATGCTACCCATTGAATGCACATTGCACGTGATGCTTGAATTTGACCTTGCACTGCCTTCACATTCCCTGACACACACCATGAAGTCCTTGTACATGTAGATAGTGAGTGACATACGCATTTGCTGCACTGCATAGACCCACTTCAGTGCAAACTGCCACCTTTCAACAGGTCTGATCACAGAAGCAATTCAAAGTTGGCCCAGCATGCATGCCAGGTTCTATTTTGTGTGTCACATGTCTGCCTGATGTGTTTGTTGTCAGTGTGTGTTGTGTGCTTCTGACATGTGTAGTGACCTTTTTTCTCTATATTTTTCAGATGATGACGCAATGGAGCCAGAGGATGGTGTTTTCATGCCAGACACAGGGTTGTTACCACTACATCAACCCGGCACAAGTGGGGGTCGTGGGGTGGTAGGCCACAAAAACCCCCAAGTGCTACAGTCCATCTTGTCTCTGGCTGCCTATGAGTCCAGCCCTGATGACGACTCTGACGTCCATGTCGAGTTGGATGAGCATCAAGTCCATGTGTCAGGGGTGAGTGATTCTGATGTGGACACTCCTCTGTCCGCGACACCTTCAATGAGGGGTTTGACAGTCTTGGTACCTCAGCCCGTGGTGGATCGGGACACAGGGTCACCCTCCACACCAGTCACTGATATGCCTGGGACATCAGGTCGACGGGGGCATGTAGTTGTGCAGCCGTGGGCGGTGCTAACACAGCGAGGACACCCGGTCCTTGGGTCCCACAGGGGTCAAGCCCAGCAACGCGGTCGCCCCGCGCAACCGCAGTATACTGAGTGGGAGCAAGACATGACTGCCAATTCAGAACGGCAGGGGGCAGCAATGGAGAACATCGCTGAGAGAATGGAGCGTGTGGCCCGATCTGTGCTCACCCCTGCTAGGCAGGTGCTTCTCCAGCAGCAGGCAGCACAGTCCACGGCCCGCTCGCTTAGGCTGGGCATGGCGGCCTCGGACACGGCATGCCAGGCTGAAATGGCATCTCTGCATCAAGCAATTGCTGCTCACGCAGAGGCGCACGAGGCCCTGAGGGAGGATTATGCTTCCCTCAAATCCAGTCTGGGTGTCCTTCTGATGTCCCAGAGGCAGCGGGCAGAGGAGAGGTTTGCACAGCTTGAGCGTAACATCTCGGCTGAGCTACAGGCTTGCCGGGAGGTGCAGCGGTTGTCCAGTCAGGCCTTGCAGGAGGAACTCCGTGTTACACGTGCTACCTTGCAAGAGGAAGCACGTGTATCACGTGAGGTTCTGCATGCAGACCTATGTCACATCGCCACACAGAACCAGGCTCACCCGTCCGGCAGACTTGCTGCCGTCGAGGGGCAAGCTGCGACTAGGCGTGGCCAGGCTACTGTGCCACGTCCTCCTTTCTAGGATGAGCCAGACTCAGACGACCATCTATCTCCCACATAGGTCGGGCTGTGCAGGCGTTGAGCCCATGGAGGTTTATTTTTTGGCTCAGCATCATCGCATGTGGGTGTTGAGCAGCACCCTGTTCCTCCCCCCTCCTGGGTGCTCCCCCCCCCGTGTCGTATGTGGCCTTTTTTGATTTTTCTTTTAGTTTAGTTAGTTAAGTTTCTTTTTGATAGTTAGTTTAATTAGGTAATGTAGGTTTTTCATAGTTAGTGTAATTAGTTAATATAGTTTAAAATTGCTTGTCTATTGTGCTTTCATGTGATGGTACGGTGCTTTGTGGCTTTTGACAGCATCCACTGTCTGTTCCAGCTGGGCCCTTCAGGCTTGTCTTGTGTATGTGTTTGCTGCTTGGGGTCCTTGACTCACAAATGCCACTAATACTTCCCCTATCCATGGGCTGGCAAGGATGGTTCGGTGTAACAGCCTATTACACAAGGGCTTTGGACTGTCATATTTGTGGCATGTCTGGTGCTGTGTAACTTGTGTTAACACCCCTAGTGGGGATGATTGCGGTGTTATTGACCACTGTTATGCTTTTGCTAGATGGGGTGTTTCATGATTTATGTGTACATTCATTGCTATGCATTGTGTAGTATGTTTCTTATCTTTACTCTACACATGCTTGTTGCAATTAATTCCGTAGATAGTTTGTTCCACACTTTGGATGTGAAAGACGGACTGATGGTGTGATTTCTGATGTACGTCTCTGACATGGTCCAGTAATGAGATGCCCGAAGAGAAACACACAGATAACTCTAAAGCATTAATCATGTGTTTCATGCCCTTTCTGCAGGGGGATGAGCCAGACCACCTTTGCCAGCAGACATGGCCCATTGGACGTCTGGATTCTGGACACGTTTGTTGGTGTCAGAGGCACAGGGATTGCAGACATACATCCTAGAACTGCTGACATGTTTCAAGGGACCCCAGGCAAGGTGAGCAGCACAGGGGGGCCACAACACAGCAAAGCCTCCACCAGGCAGTTGCACATGCAGGCTTAGAAGCAGCACTGACAGTGAGCTTGGACAAATATTGGTGTTGAAGCGCACAATACAGCGCAGATGTGTTGGTGGACTGATGGCTAGTTGATTGTAAGGTGTTAGGGAGAATTCTCTGTTTAGGCTGAATTTCCTAACCTAGTGAGTCCCCCAGCGGCTTTGCTGGATTTCTGGAATTGTTTTTTTTTCCATCCTGCCAAGAGCGAGACTCTTTTTCTCCCACTCTTGGACATGAATGTAGTTAATTCCTTTGAATTTCAATGTGTTCTATGGGCTATGGGGTCTTTTACTCCATAGGGTCTCATATGTTTTTCTATGTGTGTTACACCGCACCCTCTGTGCCGTAACACTGGGGTGTCCTAGAGGATTCCCACCATAGACTCCATACCCTGGGACTGACTACTGTCTCCCAGCACATGTAAAGTCACCATTGGCTTTACTAGACCTAAATTTACTAACAAAACTAGTACAAACCATCCTATTGTGGACGTACTGGTAGGGGTAATTCGACGACCCCTGGGTCTGTTGTTCGAGGGGGCACTATCCCGTCCCCCCTCGTCGAGTTTTGGCTGGTGGCAGTGGAAACTACTTGTTATATTCGACCCCAAATATAACTCTATGGGATTCTTCCCATTGTTGGGGGCTAATACTTTTTCCCGTTAGTCTCTAACATACCGCCGGTTTATTTGTCTTAAATAAATCTACCGGTTGGTATTTTCTGCCAGAACTCGGTTTTTAAAATGGCGTCTATGTTCGTCTCTGTAACTCCGAACCAAAGGTTTAGCTCTTTGTTCCACTTTTGGCGGACTTCTGCATAGAAGCCCTCCAAAGTGGTGCCATTCTTTATGGGTACCACAGGGGGTGTGGGAGGGGGTTTTGGCACCCTGGACAGAGTTGCCTTGCCAACTCAAGTCACACTCTGGTGTGATTGGCCCAAGTGGTGAGCCACCTCGCTCACCACTTAGCATGTGTTGATTGACAGCTAGGCTGAATGAATGGGGGTTTTCTGCATAAAAGCAGGGCTTTTGGGACTGGATCTTCAGAAGTCGCCACAGGACCTGAGAATCCGACGAGGGTAAAGCTGAGCCGACCTGCAACGACGACACCTCCGGTGGAGCCCTGCTGAACCGACTCACCACTTCCCAACGACAGAGGAGATCTCCCGGCCGGAGAGTCTTCTTCCCCTGACTGGTGGGAACAACCAGTCCCCTTTGCTTTTTCTTCGCTTCCAGGACGTAGTGGTCGAATTGCCCGTGCTGAGCACCCCGGCAACCGGATAGCCACTAACCATTGTACCGCGACCAAAAGCTGGTGCCTTGTGACGGAGCACTGCATGGCTGATCTCTTCCCTGGTAGTGCAACGATCTTCAACTTTCCTTCGACGACGAGAGCATCTCATCTCTTGGCAAAGCCCCGACTTGCATCCACCACCAGGAACAACTGCCCCCGCCGGAGCTGTCTCTCCACATACAAGGTACCATGTCCGCCTGGCTTCCCTTGTGACGGTTAGCGTGAGGTGTCTTAATCCTCGCCTCTCCTTTGGGTCGCCTCCAAGCCTTCTTAACTTTCTGTTCTGAACTGGTCCAATCTTTCTGTGACAATTTGCGACAAAGACTCGAAGTGCATTTCCACTGTGATACTTGTTGGGACATATCGCCTTGCCTCTCTCCGAGTGAGCCTGGCCTCTGAACTTTGTGATCTACAGTAGACCCTGCCTTACTTGCCTTGCATTGTTTCGTAAAAGTGTTGGTACCGGGTTGGTTTCACACCCTGCTTTTCTCTCCCGATCTAACGAATATTAAAGTGCCATCTAGGTTAAAGCATTCACCTCTGTCTGCAAATAAGTGGTGCCGTTGAACCTAGACTTGTCGAACTATTGTTAGGGGATTGATTTACTTATAGTAATTGTAATTGAAGTTGTTTGCCGTATTAGTGCCAGCATGTTTTTCATAGATGTGTTTTTATAAATAAATAACTATATATCTTTACACTGAAGCTCTGTTCCGTGTCTGCTTGTTCTACTGTGTAAATTGCCCTATTTTGTATACTCCACATACTGCCTAACCTTTCTTGAGAGAAGTCTGACTGCTCAGCCACAGCTACCAGGTGAATCTGTGTGGTACAGACGGCTACCAAGTGGGTTTACTGCCAAACACCTGTAGGCCTAAATCTTTTGCAGTGCTCCCAGAGGGAACTGCACAGGTTTCCGCTTAACATAAGGTTGTCTGGGGCACCTGCAGGGGCAGTGGCACATAGCCTCCAGTCCACCATGGGCCATTGAGGCACTTCTATCACCCATGTAGCCTTCCGAGACATGGAAAGGAGCAGCTCACAGGGACATACAGCAAGGGACAGACTCGGGTGCAGAGCATTTCATTTCCATGTACATTTTGAAACATGCACTGCTTATTTTTTTTCGGTCATGGTGGGACACAACTTTTTGCTGAAGTCATACCTTGCTATATGCGTTCGTCTGCTTACCCAGGGAACATTGCATGTTGTGTGAATCGTGACACATTGGTGTTCCATTTTCCACGCACCCACCGGCGCCTGACTTACTGCATTGACTGTGTATGACCATCACAGGGGGAATGTTACGTATGGGTACGAAGCATCCACACCAGATTGTCTGTTTGAAGAGTAGTTTGTTGCTATGGGGCATATTTGGTGGTGTGTTTGTGTGTTATGGGCACACACAGATTATTAACTGTGGCTCTCTTTTCAGCATTGAAGTGCTCCTGTAACCAGACCTGAGAGTGCGCAGGCAGGAGGCCAGCACTCAAAACCAGAGCAGAGTGTCTTGTTGTTTTTCTTTCAAACTGCTCTACATAGGCTTGCTGGGGGGTGCACTGATGCATGGATGAATGTGTAATTCAATTTGGTATGTTTTTTTTTCCCTAATCACCCCGAGTCCTATCCAATTCTAAACCCTGTACCCTCTACCCGGTGTTCCTGCTTCCCGTACCTATCCAACCAACGTTCGCTAACCCTCTTTCCCCGCTAGGTTTGCGGATGCCTGTGTAAGCCCCAAGCTTGCATGCGCCAAAACCCTAGAGGGGGTGGTTGGTTCGTGCCACTCCTGCGCCTGGACTCCGGAAGGCCCTGACAATGATGTACAAGTTTGTTATGATTGTGTATGTGTTAATGCAAGTACTTCCTTTGCATCTTGTACTCATGGTGGCCCTGAATCATGCTGTTCCCATCTTCTTCTTGTATCCTGGCTTGCAACATTATGTGTTACTAATGACTTCTGCAATTGTATTCTCTCTCCACTCTTGCTTCTTCACTCTTTTTGACTGATTATTCTCTTTTCTCTCCTCCTTTCCCTTCTCCCTTTTCCTATCTCCTCCCCTTACTTTCTTCTATGCACTTACTCTATCAGAATTGTCCCTGGACCTAATATGATAGCAACCTCTTCTGTTTCCTCCATCCTCCCATTACTGTTTTTTTCCTCCCCACCACCCCTTCAGCACTATCTGAAATGTCGTCAGGCCTAGTATGACAGTCGCTTGTTTTGTTCCTCCCCTCCCTTTCGGCACCCCTCTCCCTCACCTTTTGTTTTTCTCCGGCTCTACCAGAAATGTCGTCAGGCCTAGTACGGTAGTCGCCTGTCTGTTTCCATTTCCTTCCCACTCTCCCCCTCCCTTCCTTATCTATGTCTTAGCTCTTGCACTATCTGAAATGTCGTCAGGCCGAGTACGATAGTTAATTTCACATCCTTACTGTTCATGGCCTGTAAGAATGTGGTTGTATTTTCCCTTGTTCTTTCCCTTGCCTTGAAGCGCTTTGAAACACATTGTGTATAGGCGTTATATAAATAAACAATCA
The DNA here is from genome assembly GCF_040938575.1 of Ambystoma mexicanum. NCBI lineage: Eukaryota > Metazoa > Chordata > Amphibia > Caudata > Ambystomatidae > Ambystoma > Ambystoma mexicanum. The sequence continues at coordinate 942,948,434 of NC_090926.1, forward strand.
TATCATATCATACTACATTTTAGTGCATTCCCTACTTTCACTAGTCATTCCTACTCCCCTCTCCTGCCCATCATTCCAGTTATCCAGTATGCCAACGCCTGTCCCGACTCCATATCCCTGACCGTCCTTCCCCACCAGGGTCTCAGAGGCCTGTGTGAGTTTGACCTTGTAGGCACCCAGGCCACGGTGGGGGCCGTTGGTTGGTGCCACTCCTGCGCCTGTACACGGGAGCTGTGACAGTACACATCCGTTCGTGGTGCATCATTCTATGTTATGTACCACACATGGTTCACATCCTGTTGTGACATTGTTTTACTGTGCTACCTTGGTTGTTACTTCATTGTGGTAGTACTTGGACTTTGTGAGGTACTGCTACTTCAAGTCATCTACTGGAGGCTGTTCTGGTTCGTTTTTCTGCCTTGGATTTTGTGTCTTTGCAAATGGACTCTGAGGGTGCAGGCAACTTTTAAAACACAAGGTGGGAGATGGTGACGAAGGGGAAGGGTGATCCTGTGGCCAGGTGAAATTGAGGGTTCAAGGCTCCATGACCCAGGTGCAGTTGTTCAGTGGCACATGGTCATTTGTGAGGGAGAGGGGGTGTTTTGTTGTTGGTAGTTGCCTTGCCCTGCAGTTTGATGGGGACCCTGACATTGTAATTGTGGTATCCTATGTACATGATGTGTTCTGCTGATCAATGCATGTTCATGTGTTGTGTTTACCTTTCAGGTGTGAGGGGATAGTTGTGGTTTGACATGCTGAGGTGTACACATGGTGAATGTTCACATGTGATGTGTGGAGGACACTGATGGTCACTTGATTGCACATGCATATGTTGAGTGCATGTCCTTACTGACCCGCACACTCGCACTATGATGCACTACATGTACAATCACCCTTCGATATCCACGTGTACACTCTGTTTGCCTTCTGCTGCCCACTGTGTCCCTGCAGCACATGTTCTGTGACCAATTATGGATCCTGTACATGCCTAATTTGCTTTTTGATGTGGTTTGTCGCTTAGATGTGATGCTCAGGGTGTGCATCACACACAATGGCTGTTCACTGTGCTGTGCGCTGAGCAGTGTGTTGCAGGAGTTGGACACAGCACACAGAAGCTGCAGTGTTGATTTTGCAATGCACAATGTGCATGTAGACAGGCATTCATTGTTATGTTGTGGCTATTACTTTTGTGATGCATTTGGGAATTACGTATTTTGGATGGGAGGTTGTTGGTCAGTCATTTCATCTGATTGCATGGCAGGCATCATTGTCTGATGCCATTTTAAATTTTGCTATTGCTTGCCATGTCATGTTGTGGTTTGGGAGGGTTTGAGTGACATAACAGTGATGGTCATGGCCTGTTTTGCAGGTGTGTGTGATTCACACCTTGCATGTCAGGGTCAGCCGCTTCTCGAAGCAAAGAGCTGGGGGTAGATCTCTCTCCGCGGCAGGGGCCTCCCTCTGAAACAGCCTTCCTGCCTCCTTGAAACTTGAGAACCATCTCTGGTTCCGGAAGCACCTCAACACCTTCCTCTTTGCTTCTGCTTTCTCTCTCCTTCTCCCTTGCTAATTTCTTCACTGAAACTGCACTGAATCTGCAACTGGGCCACTCTCACCGACCTCGGTCCCTGGCCCAGCCACTCTCCACTTGCACTACCTCCCGGGCAACCCCTGCACTGCGGGACTGTCTCTGTATCCCTACAGCCCCCCCTTCCCAGCACTTTTCTGCACTTACCTTTGCACTTGCCACCAGCTGGCCTATTTATTTATTTTTTATTCTACTTACCCTGTACTGCACTCCCCTCCTCTCCTTCTCCTTGCACTTTACCCTTCCCCCTACCCCTGCACTTGCACGATTTAAATGACACCTGGCCTAGGATCGTTGTCTGTCTTCCCTTGTTCCCCCCTCCCTGCCTCGTCGAGCCTTGGAACACTTGTGTATAGGCGCGTTATAAATGCCATATCATATCATATCATATATCATATGTGTGCCTTTTGGTCACACAGGATAGCTTGTGTTTAAGTAGCTAGGGATGCACACAATGTGGCACTTCCATGGCAACGATCTCAGGGTGGTAAGGTTGTGACAGTTGACTGTTTCTTTGTCATCATCGATTGTCACCTGGTATGTGCCAGGCCTGTGTGCACTCCGCAGGGGTGGGAGTTTAGGTGAAAAATGTGGCCACAAGCTGGGACCGGCCTTCCTCGCCACGTGCCCTATCCCCTCCCATGGGCAGCGCCTGTGCCTGTGGTTGGGGATGTGGGGGCACCACCATGTCCACCGGTACGCCCTGCCGTGTTGCAACATTGTGCAGGACATATGCTGCCACAATGATCCTGCACACTACCGGGTGTGCATAGAGTAGCTGCCCGCCAGAGCGGTCAAGGGAGCAGAAGCATGACTTGAGCACTCCGAATGTGCGCTCCACTATGGCCCTGGTTGCAATATGGGCCGCGTTGTATCTTACCTGGGGTGGTGTGGTGGGGTTCCGGATTGGCGGCACCATGTGGTTGCTCAGAGGGTTGGCACTGTCCCCTGGGGAGGTGAAAATGGTTGTGATTATTGGGTTTGTGTATTTCTGTGTGTGTGTGTGACATGCATGCATGTACAAGGGCATTTGTACTCACCTAGGAGCCATGTGTCGCCATGCTGCCCATATATCTGTATATGAAACTGTCATGGGTGGAGCCAGGGTAGTTTGCATAGACAGAGGTGATGATGCCCTTTGCATCGCATACCACCTGTATGTTGATGGAATGCCAGTGCTTGCGGTTTCGGTAGATGTGCTCAGTGGCCCTAGGTGGACGTAGGGCCACATGGGTACAATCTATGGCACTGAGCACTTTAGGGAAGTGTGCCACCCTGTAAAAATCCAGGACCATGGCCTGCCTTTCTGCGGGTGTTCTGGGCATGTATATGTGCCTGCTGACTGAGGGGCGGCTGTCATGATTGCCAAGACCTGGTGTAGGCAGCGTGACTGCGTGGCCTGTGAGACCCCCCCCCACTATGACAGTGGTCCGCTGAAATGACCCAGTGGCCATAAAATTCAGGACATTGAGCACCTTCTACAAGGGGCTCAATGCTTGGGAGCAAAGGGTGAGGGATGTAAGGTCATTTCCCACTCCCTGACCAGGTCTAGGAGGATATGGGGTAGAAACCTATACCTGCCGTAGACCTGGTTGTCAGGCATCTCAAAAAGGGTTGTCCTGGTGAGAAAATGCGTGCCCTGGCTATTCTCCTCCTCCTGCGGTGTCCCACGATCAGTGCTGCGACAAATGGGGCATTCATCGTAGCTGTATATATGTGTTTGTTGTTTACACGCACTTTTATACTGTGCGCGGGGACGCTTCCGCCTGCCTTTGTGTGGCAGATGCATTGACGCCTGTGCGTGTCTTTTGCCGTGGGCGGGTTTCCCGTATTCGAATCCATGAATACGGGTTGTTTGCGTGCATGTGGGCGTTCTGTGTAGTTCCCTGCAGTACTTCCCCAGTTACGCCTTCTTTTTCACGCGTTGTTCCCCATTCCGCGTGTTACGCCCACTGTTCCGCCCACTTTTGTTGTGTGCGCCGCACTATGTGCGCTTTTGCTGTGCGCGTAATGCCCGCCATTTGATGACATGTGTGCCTGTGTGCGACATGCATGGATTTGGCGCACGACCAGCGGGAAACTAGCGCAGCGCCTTCCTTGTATCGCACGCGTGCGCTTGATTTCTCACGCTTGCGCCACCTTGCGCCTGCTTGCGCTGGGATTTTCGGCGCAAGTTTGATCCATGAATCGATCCCTAAATGTGGTCAAAAATGCTACGGGAGCCACTTTGAACCGATGCAAGCAATCAAAAGCAATGATTTAATCAAAAGAAAACAATGGGAATCTCAAGGGCAAAGTGGGAAATAATTTAAAGACAATTCACACGTGTAAAACTTTTGTAAAATGTACATTTTTGCAAACTTTTACTATGCGATTTTTGATAAAAAATGGGTCAACTAAACTGTTTTGTTAGGTATCAGTGGGAGTTTAAATTTAATTTCTATCTCTAAAACTAAGGGAATTATGGAGTGTTTAGTGGGAGGTGTTTTTCGAAAATAAAGACATGAATTTGGACAGGAACTTCAGTTTAAAACCAGAAATTATGGATTATGCTTTTACTCAAGACTAAAGCATGCAGGCTACACAACTGGGTTGGGATGAAGTAAGCTCTGAGACTGATTCATGACTTCAGTAAGAGTGCCTTCCCCGGCAGAACCAGTCCAAACACTCGAAGTGGGATTTTTGGATCAGAGTTACACAAATAAAAATAACTATGAAAATAACGCTTTAGCAAATAGACAGAATAAGATAGCACTAAAGATTTTGACACTGTCACTGGTCATGAAAGTAAGGATAGTTCAGATATTAGGGTGGAACAAGATAAGGCAAGGTATACAATAGTTCTCTAGTGTTCTGTTAATACTCACAATCCACTGGGATTTAAGATTTTTGGCCCGTCAAGATTCTGGTCAATGGATCAGGTCTATCAGGGAAGTACACACATCAGCTAGGATCAGCTAGGCTGGTCACCAGACCTGCATGGGGTCTGCCCTTCTTGTTTCTGGATATTTCAGATCAGTGGGTTGCGAGTTCATCAGGCAAGCGTTATGGTAGCAAGCCAGATAGTTTCAGGATGCTTCCCCAGACCATAGCGCTTCAATGGGTTGTAAGGATTAATTGAGGATTAATTGAATATTGAGGCCTGGCAGAAAATGGTCCAGCTACTGCTTGGCCTGGTGATTGGCATCTGGATCTAGAAGGATGTTAAAGGCTGGATTTTGAATGCTGGATCAGAGTGCTCCGATGGAATCAGAAGAGAGAGCCTATGTGTTGTCAGATGTCTCTATTTATCCTTTCAAATGACATCACAAAAATGGGTGTATGGGCCGGCTTAACTGAGCTTGACCCTGTGAACTGGGATTGGAGCAGAGCCTCATCTCCGCCTTGCATCCAAGTAATTGGATCAAAGACAGATGATGTCAAGTTTATGGTTTAGTTTTCACAATCCTTAGAAACCTCTCCTAGCCACTAGTATCAAAATCAAATTTTGTCCCAAATACATATTTATACATTTTAACCTCTACGAAAATCGCATACAATGATTACATATTTTATGGAGTATCTGTTAATCAAAATCCCACATCTGTGAGACCTTGTTTCGCCTTTTTGCAGCATTTTGTCCATTTTGCCATGAACACATTTTCCAAACTTTCTCCAAATGTCCCCAAATATGTGTGTTTACCATAGGAATGTGTGTGCAAAGTTTTACAATTTTAGCATAAATACAGTTCCCATAAAACCACATACATTGCCATTCCTGTTCAGAATATGCTACACTGTTCCACCACATTTTTACATATAGGGCCAAAAATTAGATTAACATATCTGCCCTTTTTATATTTTTCACCTCTTCTGATAGTGACTTTATAAGTCTCTAGAAAATGTTAAGTACATATTCTTGGCAGGAAATGGGCAGCCTTTTGTCTGTCTCTGGAGGCAAGGAGCAGCCCTCTGGGATTTCCTCTGCAAGCCTAGTTTACGACCTCTTCACACGTCCATTTCCTGGCCTGGAGAATCTGCCATTGTTCAGTCCTTAGTAACAGCCAAAAGTCTGGCCTACCCCACAATTATCATGTGTCAGTGAGCATCTGCTGAGATCAATGCCCTCCCCTTGGGAGGAAACCTGTATGTCAACCTCTTGCAGGCCCAGCCAGTCTAAGTTATTTTTTTATTTCTTGACTTGAAATCCAGCATAAAGAAAACTTGTTGCATCAGATGACATTCTTAAATTACATTCTTAGGTTTTAACCTGTGGGATCAAAACAACTGAGATCTGTGTTCCTTCCATCAACAGTCCTTTAATATTTGCTAATCTGGCAGATCTTTAGTTTTAGACAACTTCAAAGTTTAATCAGGAGATCCCATTTGGCAGGGGCTGTCACTCACAGGTAGCCCAGTGTGGCTGCACACAGATGATTTTTGACAGGAATTGTCATTCACAGGCAATCCAGTTTTGCTGAGAAAATGTTTTGCTCTTAACATTTCAGGACTTTGTAAATTCACAGCGCTTCATTAGATTAAAGGAATTATAGTGCCAAGCAAGATTTTGAGTGTTGGAAAGTGTTATGTACAGGCATTTTGAAGTTTCAGCCACAAAGTAGTTGTCATTTACAGGCAAATTTTGGAATTCCACTTCTAAAGTGCTGCTTCTCACTCTCTCTCAATGGTTACTTGTCATGGAGCCCACTGGCACTTTTTCTGCAGCGTGTGCTCTGTTCCACCACAAATGCACCATGGTTTGCAGGTTGTGCAGCCATCTTTTGTGTGTTGAAAAAACATGGTTTTGGAGGTTTTGGCACGCACAAGGGTTGTGCTGCCTTTTTGCTGTTTCTCGCATCATAGATAGCAGAGTGAGGCTGCATAGTACAGCAGAGTGGGTCAATACATCCCACAAATGATACAAAAAAGGTAGCAGGCGCCCCTCTCTCGAAAGAACAAAGCATGATAACCTGTGCAGTGGTTATTAACCACATTGAGAGTTCGCAGCCATTGCTTTTTGCTCACTGTACCTTCACAGATGGGAAATATCCATTTACATATCAGTCTTTGTCCCGCCCACAAGGGCAGTCCAGCACCGAAATGCTATGGCAATTCCTCTCTGAACAAGAGTACCATCAGCAACCCCATACACGTGTTTCAGCCTTGTTGGGCATCATCAGTGAGGTGAAGCTGAGCCTCTCTAAGCACAGTGAGCAGGGAGTCCACGTCTGGTTGCCCCCAGGTAACCTAGGGTGACCAACCCCAAGTTCCTTTCAAAAATACAAAAAAGGTAGCAGGCGCCCCTCTCTCGAAAGAACAAGGCATGATAACCTGTTCAGTGGTTATTAACCACATTGAGAGTTCGCAGCCATTGCTTTTTGCTCACTGTACCTTCACAGATGGGAAATATCCATTTACATATCAGTCTTTGTCCCGCCCACAAGGGCAGTCCAGCACCGAAATGCTATGGCAATTCCTCTCTGAACAAGAGTACCATCAGCAACCCCATACACGTGTTCCAGCCTTGTTGGGCATCATCAGTGAGGTGAAGCTGAGCCTCTCTAAGCACAGTGAGCAGGGAGTCCACGTCTGGTTGCCCCCAGGTAACCTAGGGTGACCAACCCCAAGTTCCTTTCAAAAATACAAAAAAGGTAGCAGGCGCCCCTCTCTCGAAAGAACAAGGCATGATAACCTGTTCAGTGGTTATTAACCACATTGAGAGTTCGCAGCCATTGCTTTTTGCTCACTGTACCTTCACAGATGGGAAATATCCATTTACATATCAGTCTTTGTCCCGCCCACAAGGGCAGTCCAGCACCGAAATGCTATGGCAATTCCTCTCTGAACAAGAGTACCATCAGCAACCCCATACACGTGTTTCAGCCTTGTTGGGCATCATCAGTGACACTTCCCCAACAATCTAGGGTGAAATCTCTTACCACGATCCATTTGTGACATTTTTTACACTTGACTAGGTAGTCCTGTAGATAGGGTGCAGGCAGGATGGGATGAGGTTGGTGGTGGTGGTGGATGAAAGAAATGTGTTTTTGGCAGGCAGATACTGACATGCACTCTCACCTTGTGATTGAAATGAGCCTTCCTATAGGGTTCCTCTACATCGTCCCAAAGGACCCGGACAAGGAGCTGGATCAAAGTCGAGGTTCCCAAACTTTGTGATGGCTTATTGGAAAGTCCCCTCTGCAACACTGTCCACACAAAAACTACACTACACAGCACTTCCTCAATCTCCTTCTTACTCTGTTGCTCCTTGAAATGAAAATACTGGCAGCTATCACACCTTTTCAACTCTGCTGGTGTCAGACATACTTAAACATGGGACCAGGGAGGAAACAAAAAAAAACATTAAAAAACACAACATAAAAAGAACTCTGCCCCTTACAATAGAAAGAATTTAACAAAAGAAAACAACAATCTAATATAAAAATAATCACAAACTACATATGACTTGATAAAGGAAAAAGGTATATGAACAAGAAAAGTAAAAAAGGAATGGAAAAATGAGGATACTGATCTTTAAAAGTTCCTTGAGGCTCACAAACAAGTTCACCAACCAAGAGACAAAAAGCACGAGAAAATAAAGAGAGATGTCTTTGGTTTTGGGGAATAGGCGTGGCTAAAGCCAAACATATTGCGACGTTCATGCGTATGGGTACTCCCAAGCGCCATAGACGTATTTGCGCCTTATCGATTCGCCAATCAAATTGCATGCTGTGATTACACGTCTACACATGGCTTGTATCCACATCTATAGGATACTCAACTACGTGGCGAGGTTCGTACACGCAGCTATTCCCATTTGCGCCTTCTGTGCCAACCAATCATATTGTGCTCATTCTATACCCACATCAACAACAAAGCTCAATCATTTGGTGTGACTTCTTAATGCAGCAACAATCAGGCTGTATGACAAAATCCATGCTTGCAGCATTGGCCAATCGGACCATCATTACAATGATGCAGTTGCACATATTTGCGCCTGGCCCATCCACCAAACAGATTTTGTGCTCTGCTTACATGCCTACGCATGACCCATCACCACGTCAATGGGAAGGCTCAATCAGGTGATGCGGTTTCTTAATGTGGCTTCGCCTACGCTGTACGACTAAATCCGTAAGTGGGGCATTGGCCAATCATATGTTGAATTCTGAAGTAGTGGCTATGATGATAACCCGCATGTGCAGAATTGAGCAATCAGGATGCACATTGCGGTGATGCCGAGATAGATGACTCAATGCTGCATGTATAATCCACACCACCTGATTTGTTGATTTGCATAGCCGCAAATATTCACCACACCCATGCCAACTTCATAGATTTACCTCATTGCTTTGGCTTGTGTGTGATAAGCATTTTATCTGTAAAGTATTAGAAGGTTATATGTATTTACTCATCAATTTTCCCATAATTTGTCCATGTCCCTCTTTACTTTGCCCTGTGATATGTTCTGTTTCTCTATTTATTATTTTAGTTATTTGTTTTTATTTGTTTTATTATTTTTTATTTTAAGTGGCATTGTACTTTTTTTATTTTGTCTTGTTTCATTTTATAATATTTTTCTCCCAGTTCAGACATTGGGCCACATCACGAGTTGGATGGTAGTCCTTAGATGTGGCTGTAACAAGGTTACCGCTGCATTTACCGCTCAACCCAATCTCAAGTCTGCCGTGTTTATCCCCAGCAAAAAGCTGGGGGTAAACACGCTGGTAGAAATGTCCATTTTCAGTGCAATTGCCACTGGCAGTATTGCCGCGCAGTAATTGCACTTGAAATTCCCATTGGGTCCAATGGACCCAATGGGGAATGGGGAATAACATTTAGCGCCCAATTTGTGATCTGGCAGTAATAGCGCCAGACGGGTGGACGCTAACGCAAATACAGTTGGGTGGTATCCTAGGCAGGATACTGTCCAACTTGTAACGAGGCCCATTGTCTCACATGTCTGAACATGACAGCAGCAGCAGTGACAATGTGATTTGGGTGCCAAACCCACTCCCCCCTAAAAAACATTATGTAGAAGGAATGAAAATGTGTGTAGCTGTAGATATTTCATGGTGGAGTAACATGACTCTCAAAGAAACTGAGAACCTATAGTGCAAGATCTGCAAGAAGAAAGTACACCGGGGGCCATCAAATGTCCATCTCAGAGCTTGGGGAAATCTGTGTTGATTCAACACCTAGTGAGAGATTGCTGGGATGATGTAGAAGAGGACTACAGAAAGGCACATGAGTGGCACAAATTTCAAGCTCATGGACCAAACTCTGTATGGTGAAGAACACCTGAAATCACCATGGCAACCTCCGGGCAATCAACCTCCACCACTTTACCAACACCAACCTCCACTGGGCCACAACCTACCCCACTGTTGCTGACACTGGATCTAAACGATTGCAGGGTTATTTGTAAATGATGCACAAATGGATCACTGTGGGAGATGCCACCATCGATGGCTTGGGACAGCCAATTCTGAACACTATGCCCACTGCCACAAGAAATATGTATTTTTTAAGTGCCAATTTTTTTTAACCAAAAAAGCATTAAGAACATAAAAATAACCCCATAACCCCAAAAAATGTGTTCCCTTTTTTTACCCATTGTTATATGTGTTATATGTGTAAACCCAAATTTTCTTCCCGTCCCATGTCCACTCTCCTCCTTCCCTCTCCCCCAAAATGGCCCTTTTCAAGACAACCTCTAAATTATAAAAATAGACGCAATTAAACACAAACAGCACTTAAAGATCACAACATTTTAGGTGATCTAATGTATGCAGTTTGTGTTGCTAAAATGTATTTCCCACAATTCTTTCTTTATAGCTGTGGTCATGGGTTCATTGACTTGTTTTCTTTTATCTGTGGCTATCCAGGATCCCATTGCAGCTTGTGTATAGCTGTGGGTAGGTGTGCCACGGGTACGATCTCCAGACATTGCTCAGATTAACCGTGCCTCAAACTGCACCATATCATTGGATGGTGCTATGGATTTATGTTTAAAAATATATATGTATATATTTACATATATATATGCTTGTATTCAGTACCCCTTGTATGTTCAATTTTAAAATATATAGGGCCTTATTACGAGTTTGGAGGTAGCCATGTCCTTAATAAGGGCATGGCTAACCGCAAACCTGGGTCCAGGTTCCCTGAATGGGGAAATACCAGGACATTCCGACCTTGGAGGGCCCGGTATTTCCCCATTCAGGGAACTCGGACCCAGTCCATCCCCATTCCCATTTGAGCCCCGTTAGGGCTCAATGGGAATGGGGAGCATGCTAACAATGGGCTTGTTAATGACAGGCCCATTGTTAGCATGCTGGGCCGCTCGCGGGACCCGCTAAGAATGTCTGAGTGCAGAGAGTACCTTGAATATTATTCTGTTATACAAACCACCTCTTATAACGCATGATTTTGTTAAAAATCTCTCAAGGTTCTTACTTACCATGGTTAAAGCAAACACTAAGTATCTGATTTTAGGAGACGTCAATCTATGGCATAACCATATGGGAGATAAAATTGCTCTTGAAATGCAAAAATTAGGTTTTACACAATGTATCCAAGAGCCCACACATTATCTGGGCCACATCCTAGACTGGGTAGTTAGTCATGAAACCAGTATTGATAACATACTTGTCTCACCCTGTCCCTGGTCTGATCACTTCTTTGTGAAGTTCAATGTTCCTATTGACTTCCCTACGAAACCTAAAACTCAGATTCCTGTTAAAACACCTTATCGAAACTTAAAAAACATCAAAAAGACTAAAGTGGAATCAATTCTTAATACCATTGCTGATCCTATAAAAGACACTTCGGAAAACCTACAAAAAAGGATCTCTTACAATTTAGAATGTGTTGCTAACACATTGGCACCCATAATAATGAAAACGCCTAAAGCTGATAATAGACATAACTCATGGTTTACACCAGAGCTTCAGTCCTTGAAATCAATAACCACAAAATCCTACTATTTGTTGAAAAAGCATAACACGCCATTGATCCTTAATCAATACAAAACCACTATTGGCAGCTACAAAAAGGCTATTCTTAAGGCCAAATCTAGTTTCTTTAATGACCGTATTCAAAACGCTCAGCACGACTCGAAGGAGCTCTTCCTTATTTTGAAAGAACAGGAAAGAACCAATCACTTCACACCAGTTAGAACTATTGCGGACGATGCTACCTAGTGCAGTGTCATGCAACAAGCCATGCACAAAAAAGTATGCATGATTAAGGACAGTGGTGTTGCTAGGTTTGGAAAAGACCCGGGGCTACGCTGATGTCGGAACTGTTGGGACTGGGGGCTAGCTAGTCTTTTGGCTGTAGCTCCTTAGATTCTATCCGGGGCTACAACCAAAAGATCAGGGGCTATAGCTCCCTTAGCCCCCCCCTAGCAACGCCCCTGATTAAGGAAGATATAGTGAAGAAAAGTATTAACTTAAACTGCTCCGAGGCCATATCGATTAACCGGCCATATCAAAGATCACCAGCTATTCCTATCGTCAACTTAGCACCCATAACGGATAGGGACTTGGAAGCCATTATCAACCAACTAAAAGCCACAAAAAATAAGAACGATATTCATACTACCATGATGATTAAGACATGTGCCCCTTCCTTAATCTCATCTATTTGTCAATTTGTAAATACCTCCATTTTGACCGGTATTGTCCCCCAGGATCTTAAGCAATCATGGGTTATGCCGATCTTGAAGAAACCAGGGCTTTCAGTTGATATGCCAAATAACTATCGACCAATAACAAATACAGCATTCTTACTCAAGATTCTTGATCGTGTGGCCTACGTCCAAATTGCAGAACATCTAAAGGCTCATCCCATCCTAAATGACCATCAGTCCGGATTTCGGGTTGGGTACGGCACTGAGACTGCACTACTTGAACTCAAATCTAAATTGATGGTCCGTATGGACAATAAGGAAGCATCCCTGCTTATGCTGCTCGATCTTTCTGCGGCTTTCGACCTGGTGGACCATGATATCATGGCCACCAAGTAGTTGTGCAAAGTGTCAAATTTTTCACCTTTGGCCTGCAAATGGGTATCGTCTTTCCTCAATAATCGAGACAGTAGAGTATTTTGCGGTAATGCGGAATCGGAACCCATTGTGACAACTTGTGGCGTTCCACAGGGTGCTTATACATCTCCCTGCTTCTACAATATATTTACAGCCCCCTTGTTTGCAATGCTCGACTCCGAGAACATAATTTTAACTAACTATGTGGATGACACGCAATGTGTCATCCCGCTTACTGGCTGTCACAGGGAAGATGAATTAGCCATTAAAAGAGTTTTTACTCTCATTGAGGCCTGGATGGTCCATAACAAACTAGCACTGAATAAATCAAAAACAGATCTACTTGTTATAGGCTCACCACACACGATTAACAGAATGGGACCAGAGTCTGAGAACTTCCAATTGGGAGGAGAATCCATTAAGCCTCTAAAAAAGGTGAAAACCCTTGGAGTAACTTTCGATCAACATATGACTATGAAACAACATGTCAGCAGCCTGGTATCCTCTTGTGCTTATCACATCAAATCGCTAGCACACCTAAGGCCATTGATCTCACAGGAGAATGCTGAGACTATTGCGAGAGCAATAGTAGGCTCTAAAATTGACTATTGCTCTAGCCTACTCATGGGTATCAGTAAATCTGATTGCAATAGGTTGCAGGTATGCCAAAATGGGGCTTTAGAGCTGTTATGAATCTTAAAATCAGAGACCATGTTTCACTGGCAAGACGTGAGCTACATTGGTTGCCAGTGACTTCCAGATTCCTATTCTGAACTCTGACCATTATACATAAGTGCAGACTAGGAAACATGCCCGGATGCTTACAACAGCTGTTATCCACAAAAAATAATGTGCGAATACTAAGATCAAACAATCAGCACTCTTTGGCTGAACCAATATGCCACACTGTCAGAGCAGCTAATTCAGCCTTCGTCTTCAACGGACCTAGGGTCTGGAATGCTTTCCCTCTAAATATAAGATCTATTGATTCTCTGGAATTGTTCAAGAAGAGCTTAAAGACATATTTATTCAACTAATTGATCCTTAGATAGCTTTAACCTCTCTTCTCCGTAGCGGCTCTGCATCTTGGACTCTTCAATTTGTTACTCGTTGTTGGTGTCTTGTAGTGCCCTCACGCCTTCGGGTTCATGGCCTCGCTATATAAATATATTAAAGTAAAGTAGAGTAAAGTAAAGTCTGGTAAAACCAGGCGTCCTGAGCGGGTCCCGCGAGCGGACCTCATAATGTGGCGGTAAGGGGTTAACGGCTGCGGCACCTTTACCGGTGCCGTTAACCCCTTACCGCCCTCCTCGTAATGAGACCCAAGAGTGTAATAGATGATGGGAGTAACATGAATACATTCTGTGGCAATAGGATCAGTAGGGTCAAGAGGTTGGAGGTAGTAAGGATAGGGGTAGGAAGGATGTAGGCAGGCCAAGGGCATGGTTAGAGAGGATGTAGGCGGGCAAAGGGCGCAGTGTTGTGCACTGCAGGTCTGCAGGTAACGCTGCCCGATCGATGCGTGCTACGACTACACCATACACCCTAAGCCTTATTGCTTGACCCCTTCCTGCCTTTAAAACCAGCCTATCAACCCTCTGCAGCGCGGCCCTCGCAGGCCAAGGGCACGGTCTTGTGTGCCGCAGGTAACGTGGTTACGCTGCCTGATCGATGCTCGCTACGACTAAGAAATGCACCCTATGCCTGGATGCTTGATGCCTTCCTGCCTTTAAAACCGGCCTACCAAACCCTCTTCAGAAAATCCTGTGCAGGCCATGGGCACAGTGTTTTGTGTTGCAGTTCTGTACATTACGCTGCCTGATCGATGCTTGCTAAGACTACACCACACACCCTTCGCCTTGACGCTTGATGCCTTCCAGTCTTTTTAACCGGCCTACGGAACCCTCTGCGGCAAAGCCTGCACAGGCCAAGGGTGTGGTGTTGTGTGACACAGGTGTTTGGTGCCAAAGTTGCACGGTGTACTCCTTAATCCTCAAGATTAGAACAGCACCCCTCCAGACTGCTGAAATGTTCACCTTCTACACCCTAACCACTGCAGGTCGTTGGCCAGCTCTGACACTGGCACCTGCCTGCTACCCGCCCAAATCCCAAGGTAAGCCGCTATGCGCTGGCTCACTACTCTTCATCCGCCTGTATTACGCTTCTCCATATAGTGCACAAGTGTTAAGAGTAGTATAGTCATCCAGAGTGCGGTTGCATCCTTATTCACAGCCACAATGAAAAATAACCATAACAGTCAATCAAGTGTGGGCACATACACATTAACAAGCAAAGGAACACCCAAACATCAGTGGACCAGAAAGGAACGCAATGTACAATCAAATCAACCTCTTGTAGGGAATGTGCACAGTTGAGTCACCAAATACAACAAAGAACTAAACCGTGTGGAACATGTGGCAAAAAACATGAACACATGAGTACCCATACCCAATGAGAGACCACAAACACCATCATTAAACATTTCACACATCACTACAACCATCCCTGTATGCACACCCAAAGAACCACTCTAACAATACTAGCACACCAACTCCAAGCACGCACTGTCCATGCACATTGAATGGACTCAGATAAATAACACTTGCCACCTCCAGCTGTTTGATGGGCATACTACTACATGTGTACCCTTCAGAGTCAATCAAAGTCAATCAAAAGAATTCCACCATGTCAAGCACCAGCAACACACAACATCACCAAACACCCATGAAAACATTCACAAACGGAGTACAATGTCTCACACACATCCACACCATGTACAAAAATGAACAACATGCCTGTGCTGCAAAATACAGAAGTAGGCAACAAACATATGTGCATGACAAAGCTGTCAATTCCAAAGCATGTCACGTCCCCACATTTATAAAAAACCATTCATGTTCATTGATCATGGATACAACATCCATCACACAAACTGAGCATACACACGTCCCACAGCAAACATCACAGTAACAGCATGACACACAGAGTGAAGCCCTAATCTACATGACAGCAAAAGGACATATGCATGTGGCGAACATGAAAATGTGCATATGGACAGAGACCCCAGTCAGTGTGGTATGGACATCATAATCACTTTAATTCAAAATAAGATATGTACACAACATAAGTGAAACAGTAAAAATGTACATGGAGAAAAGTCAAACTTAGTACAAAATGAAACCTAATAACATGCAACTATTGAAAAACGGCGGCAGGCTAGTCTGCTGGGATGTTGGCTATTGCTTCGACCAAGGCTGATTCCCCCTAAACCTTCTCAGCCTGTAGAAGGGCCACTGTTGTTGCCAGGATGGTTTGTAGGCTCTCCATCAACTGTAACTCTGCTTCCTCTCCTGTCCTATAATACTCCCCCATGATGTCAGCCCTCCACATCACCACTCTCTCCTCCACCTTTGCCCTGACCCTCCTAATATCCACATTCCTTTGCAGCTGCCGCTCAAACTACTGCCACCTTGCATAACAAACACAGGCTAATATCACAGCCCGTAGGCGCTGGTGTGCATCCTGCCTCATTTGTGCCAATGATGTTCCATTTTGCCTCCTCTGGGTGGCAAAGCCCATCAGTATATACACCACTTCACTGAGATCATCTGCTGCTGCCTGGATGTGTGAGCCCTCTAAATGCACTCCCTCTGACTGTGTGATGGTTGTCGGGGCGTACAACACCTGCACTACCCTGAAGTGCCTGCTGTCCCCCCACTGCCTGTTTCCGTGTGGGCACCTGGGTAGGTTTAGCAACCACCTCTTGTGCCGCTCTAGGGACTTCCACCTCGGCCAAGGAAAACGGCACACCCAGACTGGACAATAGTGGGAATGGTACACAGGGGGCTGCAGGGCTGTCAGAAGATGTGGTGAGGCCTGGGGCAAAACATTTGGTGAGGCCCCCTTACAATGTTTTGCACTCAGCCAGCGGTGGCACATCCGCAAACAGGAGAGTCGAGAAATCTCCCTTTGAGTATGGGTGCAGGATCCCAAATATGGTTTATTAATACAACTCCAAATCAACTACAGCAAAGTTAGATTCCTCTACTGAAGAAATGTTTATGCCAGACTAACTTTCTTATCATATGCATAAATATATATAGGATTGCATGAGCTCTCCACTCCGCCACCTCCAACTCTCTTCTGGTCAGTCACTTTTCCAAACAAAGAGTTGAGGGCAGATCTCTTTCTTCGGCTGGGGCCTCCCTCTGAAGACAGCCTCCTTGCCTCTCTGAAACTTGATGAGAATCATCTCTGGTTCTGGAGGCAACTCAAGACCTGTCTCTTTGCTTCTTTGCTTCTGCCTTCTCTCTGACTTTCCCTTGCTGATCACCTGCCTGATCCATGCACTGGGCAGCTGGTCAACCTCTAAATTCGGGCCTAGATCCCTGCCTGTCCTGTTGCAATCCTGCACTGCCTCTTGGCTCCCCTGCACTTGTGGTCTGTATCTGTAACCCTACAGTCCCTCTCTTGCACTTGTTCTTCACCGTTTAGCTGCACTTATGAGCACCCACACTTGCCACCCGTTGGCTGCACTCTTGTTTCTCCTTTTTTCATGCACGTCTGCATCCTACCACACCCTCGGCACTTCTCCCCTCTCCCCTTCCCTGCTCTTGTGTGATCTGAATGACACAAGACCTAGTAAGATCTGTGTTTTGTCCTGCTCTTTTGTTTCCCCCTCCTTTCGTTGTCACACCTAGAAACACTTGTGTACAGGCACATCATAAATGCCATATCATATCATTAAGGAGGACACTGTCCCTGTGCGCGCATTAAAACACACATCATACACAGTGACAAATGATGTACAATGAAGGCTGGTACATTTCTGTACTTAAGAGGCTTGAAAGTTTGTGCCAATTAGGCAGGATCAACAGGAGCACAGTAAGGGAGCCCAAACCAAACAAGGGTTGCTTGAGGTGAGGAAAATGTTAGAAACATTGGGTTAAAATTATGCATTTTACAGCACTTTCTTTGCAAAATTGGGTAGAAATCCATACAGTTTGCAATTGTTTTTTTGTGGAAGCACATGGAAAATCCCAATAGTTGCAAATTACAAACCGTGCACATGAACATTTTTCAATACATTTCATGTGGCCTTTCCATGGAAGATATGCTAGTATAAAAAATATATTCATGCTGGTTGTTCTCATGTATGTCCATGCAGGCTGCATCAATATATGCCATTGTTACCATGCACGGACTCCTAGCCAGTAAGAATGACATGCCACAGAATGTATATCCAGGCTGACTGTGTACAATAAGTGTTATTAATGGCTAGAATGGCCTACAATCAATGTGGGTCAATTTAGCCAAGTAGTATGTTTGCTTTAACCTTGATGCATGGTCCTGTGCTTGTTTTTAACAGGACTTCAGCAAAAGACATGCAGGGTGTTTTTAAATCAAGTGGACAAAGGCAGAAATCATTAAGATATTTTTATTGCACCAGTTCCGTGTTTACAACTCCAATGAAGTCATGAACTCTCACAAGACTCCTTTGAGAAAACACTCACAGGCACTTTGAGGGTAGAGTTTGATGGCAAGGCTTGATTAAAGGTAGCTCAAAGAGTTCCAGTCAGGAGGTGTTTTGGGAGGGGAGGGCAGGAACTGGCCGAGAATTGCCATAGGGATTAGCAAGGCCATGAGAAGTTAATGGATGGGCAAATAACTAAAGAATGTGTCCAAGTCCCTCCTCATATTGCATTTCTTCCTATCTGTACTCAATGCTATCATTGGGACGGATCTTCCCAGACACAGGATCTGGAAAATAATTACTCACCAGTTTGGAAATACAGCTCCACAGTTTGTGAAATCTGTGCACTATACGATTATTTTAGAATGCTCTGGTGTGTTTGTGCTTTAAACTATGATGGGCAGCAATTTAAACCGTGGCCGCTAGGTTCCAAAGTGAGACACTTCCCCACAAGAACACTTGAGGGTCTGAGCAGGAGCACTGTGAAATACCTTGTCAATGTTGCACTGTACTGGAAATATTGATGTGCATTTTTTAGGTTTAACGAGGTGCAGATTTTGAACTTTGCTGACGATAAATCCTCTGAGTGGAAGAGGCAAATGTTCATGGAGCGATTAAAATACCTGTCCTACAGCCTCCTAATCCTCCTGTTGCTGGGCCTGGCCTCTTTCACTGCGCTAGGAGGGATGCCCCAGAAAAAATTCTATTTCCAGCACTGTCTGTTTGCTAAAGCAATAGTTTTGGCTTATTGGTGGCACACCTAATAACCTAAACAAAAAGAATGCCATGCAGTGGCGCAACACCATTGAGTCGATCGGTCTCTAGCCCCTCCCTGAAATGTTGGGCTTTGTTGACTTGACTTGGCTCCATGGGCGGCACCAGCCCATGGCCACTTTGAGGCAGAAGGCCTCTTTCGACGTGTCGCCAGCCCGAAGAACTCGTTAAGGATCAGCATCAGCATCAAACATGCAGAGCACAAAAACCTATCCATGCGATAGCAACAGACTCACTTTGATGAAGCCCAAGTCTTGAACTTCTGGTCTCAGCTTTTAGAAGGCCCACCTCTCCAGAGATTAGGATAGCACTCTGAAAGTAAACAGCTTCTGAGTTGGGGTGAAAGGTACGACTAGTGGCAAAAGGGAAGGAGAAATTGCTTTTCAGCTTCCTAGCTGTGCTCAGGGAATTCAGAGGGAAATGGGAGCAGGGCTGGCTAAAGATGTGTCAGGGCTGGTGGGATCCCATTTCTTTTTGATGCTTGGGGCACCCGTTACTGATTGGAACAATGGTCCAAGGCACCTGTGGAGTGCTTAAATCAATAATGAAGTCAATATAATGCAGCAAGTAGGTTCAAAGCTGCAGACTATCAGTAGGTTTCTGTGTCATAAGACTGCCAACATGGGGGCAGCTACTTGGGGGCCCATTTCAAATGTAAAAGGTGAAAGGCCCAGATTCCATCCCTAGGGGGGAGAGCGAAAGTGCAATGGGTTTATTGGCCCCACTCACTATCCACTTTGAAAACTGTCATCCAGCCCCTGCTGGGTTGACCGACAGATCTGTGGTCAGACCGAACAGGACACAAACATTAAATGGTGCCTTGGCTTCGCTGTTAATAAAGGCCCTGCCATTACTAACATAAAGCATTTCACTGTTAGCACCTGCATTCACAGCAGTCCTTGAGTGTGACGTTTCAGAAATGAAGGCGCGAGGTAGCTGCTTGTAACACTGAAGCTTCACCAGAATAGTCTCATTAAAATGTGAAAAGATGTTAGATGCCCCCACACAAGGAAGTTTGCCCCTCCCTCACAGCCTCTGATGTTAGTGCCTCTCTCAACATTTGAAGTGTTAGTATCCACCCAACCCCGTGACATTTTAGTTTGGGTGCACCTCTGATGCAATGAACCCACCCCTTAATGAAGTGGCCCCCAGGGTTAAATTTAGGGGTGGGGCTGAACACACATTCACATAAAACACTTTCACCCATGCATTCATCCACCAGTCACACAACTCCATACATGCATGCATACATACAACCAAACACAGCATTGACACAAACACCAACATGCACTCATATACATACTAATTTAATTTAAATACACATATATACACATTTAATTAAAAATAAAAAAACACTTACCTTACCTCCATGCACCCTTCAAAAGCATCCACGCAGCCGACATGTAGTCATGCTGCCTGACAAGAGATAACTCCTCTCCTATCAGTCATCATGTTCACGCTAAGCAACGTGAGCATGCTGACTGACAGGAGAGGAGTCCTCTCTTGTCATTCAGCATGTCTACGTTGTCAGCTGAATAACAGGAGGCAGCAGAGCGTTGCTGTTTCCCATTATTTTCCTGTTTGTTGCAGAGCCAAACGGCTTCGCAACAAACAGCAAAATCATTGCACGGGCAGAGAGCAGACAGCCCAGTCCCTCGTGTGAATAAAGGACACGGGAGACAGTGCTGCCTTCTCCTTAGGAGAGGGGGCCGCAAGGCCCCCCGCAAGCGTGAGGCCCGCGGCAGTTTGCACCCCTCCACCCTCCTCATGACGGCCGTGGGGGGCATGTGGTTGTAGATGGCATGGAAGCATGACTGGGGGATGACTGGGAACAGATGAGGACGTGGAGGAGGGGTCATTGTAGTGGCCAGCTCAGAAAGACCACCCAGGAGCATGGTAGTTACCAACTGTGCCAAGAAGTGGCTCATCTGCTTGTGATGGCACACTAGCACTTTTCGACATGCATGCACGACATCAGCAACTGATGCCACCACCTGTAGGGGCTGCACTACATCTGGGACGGCCACATCATTCAGAAGTGGGGCATCAATCTGGGTGGAGGCATAGCTTAAGGTGGTCACTGCTGCAGCAGATGGCCCAGGAACAGGAGGCTATGCCAAACCCTCCACGGTGGACTGTATGGAATAGGAGCATCTTAAATCAAGGGATGTTTCTGATATGTGAGAAGGAGTACAAGGAACTTGATTCAAGTGAATGGAATCAACACCAGACCTTTTGATATACATACGCAGGGTGAGGTTGCCCTAGAACAGTGGAATACAAGAGCAATGCATAATATGTGACCTAGACACATGAGCGCCATGATGAGGGCAAAGATGTTGGAGGTCATGGTGGTAGACAGGAGAATGCAGGGAATGGCTTGATCTGGCATGAGCCACGATGGAGATAGGCACCTGGGGCAGCTGTCCTTGCTCTGATGAGGGAGAACAGCTGGTGGAACAGCAAAGCATCCAGCCTGTTGAGGCCAGCAATAAAGGTAACAAGTCATGTGACCCAGTTACATGAGCGCTGTGATGTTGGATGGCACAGCAGCGACGGAAGAGGGTGCAGCAGAGGGCAAGGTGCAGCAGGAGTCTTGATGGAGATAGACACCTCAAGCGGAAGTCTATGCTCTGATGAGGCAGCTGGTGGAGCAGCACAACATCCATCCTCGGAAGAACAGGAAAGACACATTGGAAGGATTGCTATCTGGGAAGAGTGTAGAAGCCCTGACTTTTTTGCTTTTTATTAAACATAACATTGTGTGGGTAATTCTCTTTCAGAGGGGGCGGTGTGCAGACCAGACCCCCTCTTCACAGACTCCATGCCAAAATAATAGTGTAAACCTGTGCCCCGCTGAATCAGTTGCCTGATCTGCAGTAATTTCTCAGAGCAGGTCAGGTGAGCAAAGGTGCCTTCTGACAGCTGCACTTAGAGCTAAGCCATTGCAGTGCATTTAAGAAATGCATCCCTCTTCCCAAAACCACATAAATATGAGATTTGAAATCCTGGTGGCTTTTCTATACATACATACATATATATATATATATATATATATATATATATATATATATATATATATATATATATATATATATTTTTTTTTTTTTTCAAACGAAAATTAAGCCCAAAAGAGGGCCAAATCTGCGGAATGCACTCCTAAGAGCAGCCAGGTCCAGAGAATCCAGTACTTAGCAAATAAAGGGCTGCACGGCAAAGATCAGGTAGCACCAAATGTTCTTTATTAATAAAAAGTGCATAGCAAGGGAGAACCGGATGGTTACACCGACGCGTTTCGCGATCAACTGACCCCTTGTTCACGATAGTATATATATTATAAGCCATAACTCATGGTATGGTGGCCAGCATCTATCATACTTATAACAGTCAAAGCAGTCTGACATCATATCTGTGTCAGCGCTGTGAGACCAGCTCAGATTTGGAAGGGTTATGTGCCTTATGGTCAGACAGCCTGCCCCTCTAAATGACAGGTCAGGAGACTAGGTGACTATGCCACTAATTTAGATAACCTTGTGTGGTTGAGTAACACCTTTCTCCTGGTAGTCAGCATCCCCAGCAGGAGCTGGCCTATCAAATCAAAGGGCACACCCCTTCCAGAAGTACTGGCCTCACTCCAGGGTGCTGAATACCAAAAGGGTGTTTAATGCTATTGAACAGAGAAAGGAGCAGAGTTGGTGTAGACAGGGGGTGCTCAGAGCAGCTGGAAGAAGATTCCACCATCTTGTTTCTTATCTTTATCTCTCTTCCTTTCTGTACCCTCAACTTCCTCTAACAGAGAGCACTTTGGGTATGATGTTTGGAGGCAAAGTCCATTTGTTCAAATGCCAGAAATTGAACCCTATTGCTTGCTTGCATTAGTCCAATCACCTGGAGACATCTTCTTTAGCAAGAAAGGGTATTCCACTCATTAAATGAGTTACTCTTGGGAAAATATCTGAGGAGGTATATATTTGGACCGCTTTTGGGAGAGTTGATTGTTCTCAAGCCTTCAACCACTAAAGGTAAGAAGGATCTGTAAAAGACAGAGGCAAGCTCTGCTAACCTACCCACTGTTAGCCTACATTGGGGGTGACTCTTGCAGAAAACTAGGAGCAGGACTAAAAGCATTTAAAAATCAGATCAGCTATGGCTCACTGTTCTGCTGCATCAAAACAGCCAAACTGCTTTAAAACCGTGTTCTCGGTTATCGAATGAGATGGATCTACTGATGCTCCTTTTGGCACTCAACCAAACCCTCAAACCACCATTGCTCCAACTTTGAATAAGCTTGACACAGCTCTGTGTCCTACTAGAGCCGGTCACCTGCCTGTCTTGATTCAACAGGCCATTGCCAGACTCAACTTTAGCTGCTAGAGTGTCACTCATTGACGTGAACCAGCAGTTAGCAAATGACTTGACCAGGCTTGACCTCAAACTGCTGCTTCATTGAACAGTACACACAAACGCCAGGATCAATGCTTTCACCCATCACAGCCTTCAACTCGAACTGCTGGAGCATCACGCATGAATCCTACCCAGAGGCTATCTTGAGTCTCAAACTCACTCAACATTGAACCAATACTGATAAATGCTCCAACCTGCATTGCTCGATAACCAACGTCCAACCACTGAGAGCACCTGGATTTCAACCATCCCAACCCCAGCTCACAGCTTTGGTCAAATGGACTGCAACTGAACTGGGTTTGATCCACTTCTAGAAAAGCTTGAAGCCGGGTCTGATGCTGTCAAACAACCAAGATGGTACTAATTACTCATAACTGCCCCTGGTCCATGTGTGCCCCTAGCAACTGGCTAAGTCACTTGTGCTCCTTTTTCATCAAAGACATATCCTTTTTAAAGAACATTGTGGTTATTGAATTGTCTTTCATCTCTGTATTCTTGCTGAGAGTGTCGCTTTCTCTCTCTTCTGGGATATTCTCTGTTCTTTCCACAGGGGTGGGTTTTGTATAGTTTCTATTTTTAGTTTTCTGGCAGATGGTTTTTTAAAGTATATCTATTTGTATAGAAATTTGATTGTTTTTTCCCTTTATTTTCGACTGTAACACTTTGCTGTTTGGGCTGCTACTGAACAGATTAACACTGTACTTGAGAGTTTAGCCTTACTTCGACACACATTACCGCAAAAGGTGAAGGGGTTTATCTCTTAACTTTGTCTGTTTTACCTTTATGATTGGGATGAGTGTTGGTTTGTTGAAGTGTGAGGGTGGAGTAAGTGGTTTTACAACTACTCCCACGTGTTCTATTGCAGAGAAGAAGTCATGTTGTCAGACAAGTACCAAGTCACATGGCCTATTCATAGCAGTGTCATTATGTTGAAATGGGCGTAGGCTGCTCAGGAGGGTGCAAGCTTTTGCCAGATGTGGCAGGAGCTTTTAGGGAAACAGGCTCCTTCAGTGGCAGCATTCACTCTCAAGAGACAGAACTGCTTGTGGAGCAACACAGAATCCAGCCAGGGGAGACCAGGAAGACAAGTACCATGTTATTTGACCTAGTCATTTGAGTGCTGTGATGTTGGAAGGCGGGACAGAAGCTTATGAAGGTGTGGAGGAGGGCCAGGTGCATCAGGAGCGACAATGGAGACATGCACTTTGGGTGGCAGTTCTCTCTCTGATGAGGCAGAGCAGCTGGTGGAGCTTTCTTGTACACTTCTATAAATGGAAACCATCTGAACAGCTAATGAATAAACCATAACTGTCAGCCCCATCAATGGCAAGATGCCAAATGTTCTGAATTAACACATGGTGATGTGCAAGCAGTATTATTAGGCTATGGGCTATCTGATGTGTAACTAGAACCCCCCATGCTACATTTTTGGCTTTATTCAAATGATATTTACATGCTGAAGCCTTTTGGCTTCTTCAGCATGTAAATACAGCAGACGTGTTTTTGCAAGCTGTGGGGGGAGTTTGCGCCTGGCTTACTTGGGGCGAGGGTTGTTATTCCCCCCCTCAACCAGCAACCACCACTGGACCACCAGGGAATTGATCTTAGGGGTGGTGGGCTTTCACAGGCAAAATGGTCCCTCATCCCCACCCTGAACTTTGTCACAAAGTGGGCAAAATGTTATTTTGCTTTCTTTGGAGGCACAGTGGTGGTGTCTTCAACCAATTTGCCCCCAAGAAAGGCAAAACAACATACCACTATGTGTATAGTGGTGTATATGGGGAGATCAGTTGGCTGGCCATGTGCCTGTGGGCCAGCAGCCCCAGGAATACCCCCAAGGAGAGGCAGATCATTGCTAATTCCTTGGGGGGAAATTAATTGTCTGATATGATATGATATGATATGATATATGATATGATGTGACATGATATGGCATTTATATCGTGCCGATACACAAGTGTATCAAGGCGTGACGAGGCAAGGGAGGGGGAACAGAGGGAAGACAGAGACAGCGATCTTACTAGGATAGGTGACATTGAGATCACGCTAGTACATAAGATGACCGTAAAAAATAAATAAAATAAATAAATAAAATAAATAAAGTATATAAATAAGAAGTGCGGTCAGCTGGTGGCACGTGCAAGGGTATGGGCAGACATCACGTGTCAAGTGCTGGTAGGAGACTGTAGGGATACAGAAACAGTCCCCGAGTGCTGGGTTGCCAGGGGGGCAGTGCAGGTGTACAACTGGTTGGGTGAGGATCTGGGCCAGAGATCCGAAGGTAGCCAGGTAAACCAGTGTAGTTTCAATTGCAAACAAGAGATCAGCAGGGGAAAAGATGAGAGAAATCAGAAGCAAAGATGAAGGTCTTGATGTGCTTCCGGAACGGGAGATGGTTCTCCTCAAGGTTCAGAGAGGCAGGGATGCTGTTCCAGAGGGAGGCCCCAGTCGAAGAAAGAGATCTACCACCAAGGTGTTGCTTAGAGAAGCGACTGACCCTGAGGGAGTTGGAGGTGGATGAGCGAAGAGCTTGAGAAGGAAGATATTTAGGAAGGGAAAGTTGAAGGTATTGAGGCTCCAGGCCCCAGATGACCTTGTGGACAATGCAGAGGGTTTTGAACTTAATCCTCGCCACCACTGGGAACCAGTGCAGAGATTTCAGTGCTGTAGAGATACGATCCCTGCACTTGAGGCCAAGGACAAGTCCCGCAGTCCTGTTTTGGATGAGTTTTAGAGGCAGGCAGATTTAGAAGGAGGCTGATGCAGTAGTCCAGCCGAGAGAGAACCAGAGCTCAGGAGACAGTGAGCTTCTGGGGGAAGGAGAGGAAAGGAAAATACATCTGAGGAGGTGCAGCAGGTAGTGTGACTTGTTAGACACATCAGAGATGTGAGGAGAGAAGGAGAGTGTTGAGTCTGAGATAACCCAGAGGTTTTTAGCTTCACAGGTGGGAGCAGAAAGAGGGCCAAGAGAGGCTGGCCAGAGAGTGACAGGAAAGGAGGGAGCAGGTGTGCCGATGAGGAGAATCTCAGTATTACTAGCATTAAGGCAGAGATCATTGGTGGCACACCACTCCTGGATAGCATACAGACAGTCAGAGATGAGAGAAGGAGAAGAGGTGGTGGAAGGGAGCCTAAAAAATGAACCTCACCCCATTTCCCAGCCCTGGGAAGCAGCAAGGACCACTAGGCCACCAGGCAAATAGTTTTGTGAGTGGGACTAAACAGCCCCCACCAATCCCCCAATCCAAAAATTGCCAAAAATGTTGTTTAGCCTTCTTTGGGTGCAGAGGAGTGCTTTTGCACCAGTTTGCCCCCAAGGAAGGCAAAACAACAAACCAGTGATTACATATTGGCAAACCTGGGAGTAGCAGAGGGCTGGCCTTGTGCCTGTGGGCCAGCCCTGCCATGAAACAACCCAAGGAGCTTCCGATCCTTGTTGCTTCCCTGGCAGGGTAGAATTGGGGTTATTGCCACCCCCGGGATCCTCAATGACCACTAGTCACCCAGGGATTCCTTTTAGGGGGGAAGGGGATGGGGCCACTTAGCAGATAAGTGGCCATCTCCCCCTTGGGACACAAACGGGATGGAGCATGGAGTTTTTGCTCTCCCTAGGGGGCTGATCAGCAGCATAACCTGCCAATCTGCTCCCAGGGAGGTTAACATTTGATATGGCCATCATGGAGCTCTGGCTGGGCCGAATTACAGATTTTGCTTCCAGGGAGGATGGGGACCCGCCGGACTCCCTGGGACTGCCAATGGGCTGGGGGGCTATCTACCCAAATGTGAGGCCAACGCACATGACTGGGGTAGCACTGCTATCCATCTTAGAGCGCTGAACAGGTCGTCTTAGAGCTCTGGCTAACCTGCGATAGAGCTGGGCTGGGGGCCAGTCGACCCAAATGTGAGACAGGTACCCAAAACTGGGCCAGCACCCCTATCCATCCTAGAGCTCTGGCCTGGCTGTCTTAGAGCTTTTCATTTGAGGGAGGGATGGGGACCCCGCCAGGGCTCCATGGGACCGCTGCTGGGCTTGGGGACAGTCAACCGACATGGGAGACAGGTGCCCAAGCTGTCCTGGAGATCTGGCTGAGCCGCGTTACAGATTTTCTCTCCATGGAGTGATGGGGACACCGCCAGGGCTCCCTGAGACCGCTGCTGGGCTTGGTGATGGTTTACTCACATGAGAGACAGGCACCCAAGGCCAGGGGCAGCACCCCTGGCTGCACTGGAGTTCTGGCTGGTCCACGTTAGAACTATTCCATCCCAGGAGGGATGGAGACACCACCTGGGCTCCCTGGGTGTGCCGCTGGGCTGGGTGGTGGTCGACCCACATGCAAAGCAGATGCCCAAGTCCAGGGGCAGCACCCTTGGCTGCCCTAGAGCTCTGACCGGACCACATTAGAGCTTTTACTTCCAAGATGGGATGGGAAACCTGCCAGGGATCCCGAGGCTGCTGCTGGGCTTTCATGGGTCAACCCACAATGTAAGACAAGCGTTTAAGGCCATGGGCAGCATCCACGGCAGTCCTGGAGGTTTTTCCGGGCTAAGTTGTAGATTTTCCCTCTGGGGGGATAAGAAGACTCTGTCGTGGGCCCCCGGGACTTCTGCTGGGCTGGGGGGCAGTCGACCCACTTGTGCAGAAGGCGCCCAAGACCAGGGGAAGCACCTTCAAACCGTCCTGGCGCTCTGGCCAGGCCACGTGAGAGCTGTTCCTTCCAGGAGGACATGTTTCTCTCTCCGAGACCACTGCTGGGCTTGGGGATGTTCAACCCACATTGGAGACAGGCTCACAAGGGTGGGGGCAGCACTCCTGGCCCCCCATGACTGTTGCTGGCTGGGGCAGTCGACCCACGTGCGAGGCAGACACCCAAGGCCGTAGGCAAAAACTCTGGATGTCCTAGAGCCCTGGCTAGGCCATGTTACAGCTTTTCCCCCCAGGGAGGGATGGGGTTCCCACTGGGGCTTACCAGGACTGGCAAAGGGCTTGTGGATTGTCGACCTACATGGGAGACAGACCTTCAAGCCTGAGGGCTACACCACAGGCCATCCTGGCTCTCTGTACGGGCCGCCTTTAAGCTTTTCCTTCGTTGGAGGTCTGGGGATGCTGCCAGAGCTCACCGGGACCACGGCTGAGCTGGGGGCTGGTCGACCCAAATACAGGGCAGGTGCCCAAGGCCGGGTTTCGTAAAAGCTTCTCCCTCTGGGTAAGGACAGGGATCCTTGCAGGGCACTCCGGGACTGCCACTGTGCTTGGGGACAGTCAACCCTTTTTCTTTTCCGCCCAGGTAAGCACATCCATGCATGTGAGGTCTTGCTTTCGTCAGGACATCTGTTTGAACGTGAGAAGGTGGGACAAGTGGAGTTTTGTGAGAGTTTTGGTCATTTCCCAGGGGTAAATGTGTGAAAATAATCCATTAATTTGTCACATTTACAACTTTGCAGTGCATTTTTGGTAAGAAATATTAGAGTGATTAATGCAAGTGATACCTCTTTGGTTTCCCACAAGTATCTTTTTTTCAGAAACGCAGGGGTTTCCCTGGTTTTCTTGGTGGCTGTGACACCCCAGGCCCAAATATGTGGGGCAGGATGAATCTTGCATTTTCAGAACAGTTGACATACCAATGGTTTACCATTTTCTTTTCCACCCAGGTAAGCACACCCACCCATGTGAGGTCTGGATTTTGTTCCGACATTTGTGTGAACGTGGGAAGGTCAGACATGTGATGTTTTGCAGGTGTTTCGGTCATTTCCTAGTGGGAAATGTGTGAAAATAATCTATTTTTGACACATTTACAACTTTGCATTGCATTTTGGGTAAGAAATATTAGACCGATTAATGCAAGTGATACCTCTTTGGTTTCCAACAAGTATCTTCTTTTCAGAAACGCAGGGGGTTCCCTGGTTTCCTTGGTGGCTGTGCCACCCCAGGCCCAAATCTGTGGAGCAGGATGAATCTTTTGTTTCCAAAACATTTGGCATACCAATGTTTTATCCCTTTTCTTTTCCACCCAGGTAAGTGCACCCACACATGTGAGTTCTGGTTTTTGTTGGGACATCTGTGTAAACGTGGGAAGGTGGGATATGTAGTGTTTTGGAAGCGTTTCCAGTGCGAAATATGTACAAATAGTGTATTTTTTGTCACATTTACAAATTTGCAGTGCATTCTGGGTATGAAAATCTAGCGCAATTGACGAAGATGAGACCTCTCTCCATTCCCACATGGCTCTTCCCCATTGTGTTGTTCCCCAAGTGTTGTTGCCTGTGTGTTTCAATGGTTTCCTGTTTGCAAATATCACAACATTTTGCGGGGCATTCTGGCTAAGAAATTGTTGCACGATTCACACAAGTGAGACCTGTTTGGATTCCCACGGGTGTCTTCTTTACAGAAATGCATGGGGTTCCCTGTTTTCCTTAGTGGCTGTGAAACCCCAGGCCTAAATCTGTGTTTTGGTCAAAAGGCCAAATACAGTATGGATTTGGTCTTTCCAGGGTGTGTGGTGTACCAGTGGTTTAGCCTTTTCCCTTCCCGCTCAGGTCAGTGCATTCATACATGTGAGTTAAAGTTTTCATCGGGACACCTGTGGGAATGTGTTGTTGCTGGCGTGTTTAGGTGTGTTCCTGGTCGCAAATATCTCAACATTGTTTTTTTTCTCTACATTCTGGAATTTGTAGGCATTCCCTGTAAAATATTCTAGTGTGAGTCTTCTTTTCAGAAATGCATGGGGTTCCCTATTTTTCTTGGTGACTTTGACACCCCAGGCCCAAATCTGTGGGGTGTTTTAACCTTTTTCCCTTTGCACCCAGGTCAGTGCACCCACACATGTGAGGTACCATTTTCAATGGGACACCTGTGGGAATGTGGCCAGGTATACGTTGCTCTGTTCCACCGTCTTTTTCTGTGTTTTCCCAATGGCTAATGCATCACAATATTGTATTTTTCCAATGTTTCCTATTTGCTGTGCATTCAGGGTAAACATTTCTTCAGCGATCAACAAAAGCAAGATGTATTTGGGTTCTGCTGGGTTTCTCCATTTTCAGAACTGCATGGGGATCCCACCTTTCTTTGGTATTTGTGATGCCAGAGCCCTGAATGCATGTGCTTGCCGCAAGGCCAAATATGCTCTTCACTGAGCATTTCCATGCTGGCAGTTTAGCCCTTTCCCGTCAGCCCAGGCCAGTGGACCCATATGTTAGGTACCTTTTTTATCTGGGCATCTGTGGCACTGTGAGAAACCACACCTTTCAGCCATTACCTCTTTTGTTTTGCATAAGTCACCCCGAGAGGAGTGGATATGCCCAGATGTGGATTCCGAGCCTGCTGGGCCTACAGACCCAAGCTACTCCTCACTGACACCCAATGATGCCGAAACATGTCTGGGGATGCTTGTGGTCTAGTGCAGAAGAGATGTGACAAAGCACTTCGGGCTGGACTGCCTCTTTTGGGGTGTGACTAAGCCTGATTTGCATATGGTTTTTCACGTTCTGTAACGGCTTGGCAGACTGAAGAACGACGGTCTAGAAGGTTGACCAGATCAATGCAGGAGGTTTGAATTAATTCAAAACCTTCCAGCCATCACCTCTTTTGTTTTACATGAGAAGGTAGGTCATGCACTGTTTGCTGTGCAAGTTCAGTGTTTTCCCAGTAGTAGATAACTCAAAATACTGTATTTTTATGGGAGTAATGCCCAAGCCCTGAATCTATGGGCTGACCACACGGCCCAATAGACACTTAACAGAGCGTTTGCCATACCCGTGATTTAGCCACTTTCTTTTAGGCCTGAGACAGTGCATCCACACATGTGAGGTACCATTTTTTATCAGAAACACGTGTGGGGATGTGGGAAGGCAGGATATGTGTTGTTTCCTTTTGGTTTTGATTACATTTTCATACATTTCGTACTGCACTTTGTTATGCAACCCTTTAATTTCCCAAATGTGCCCTACATTTAGTCGCTGCTTTAGGCACTGCATGCTTTTGTGACCTGCGCAAGTCACCTATTCTTCAAAAGGTCAGCCTGTGTTATTTAAAAAATGGATGCTTGGCATTCTTCACAAAATACTTTTTTGTTATTTTCAAATGCTAAGTAGGTCACTTTAGGCAATCAGCATAAAAATACAGTGAACTATGACTTGGGTTCTGGCTCATGGTAGTGCTTGTTTTGTGAAACATTATGGAAAATGTGTGATTTCCTAACTACAAGAGAAAGGGAAATGTTGTGGGGCATTGCTTTTCTGAATATTAATGGAAACCATTACCTTACAAGTGCCAACATGTCCAGGACATGCTTTCTTCAGTCATTTGGGCAATTGTTTGGCAAATTACAGGAGTTATGGGTAAATAGCTCTTGCTTGATCTGTGCAAATGACCCCTTCCTGAACTTGGAATTTTATCTACTTTTCAGAAATGTATGCCATTCTGTATTCCCATTCAGCTTCCCTACCCTCCTCTTCCATTCCATGCAAGCATGTCTTATTAAAAAAAGGGAGAAATATCCTACCTCTCACAAAACTGAAGGTTCACTTACGAAAAATATGTGTTTTTGTTTCCACTATACCTGATCTTGAAAGCTTGGAAAATGGCAAATTCAGAACTGAAAAACTTTTGTTCCTAGCTCTCATTGTACATCATTTTATTGGCATTTTCAGAAAAGCACAGCCTTCTTTTCACTTTTTTGTTATTTTTTTACATGCCACTACAGCAAAACATTAATGCTTGGTGGGGTTATGACCATCCATATGTGGGAAGACAATGGTGCAAAGGTAGCCAGGATATCACTTGTAACAAAAATGTTTCATGAAATTGAATACCAACATAGCAAAATGCCCAAATAAATGGCTCAGCACTGGGAGGGAAACCCCTAATTTGAATACACATTGCAAGTTTTTGTCCATTACAAAAGTATACTGAATAATGCAAGGGGTCCATGCCTAAATGACTGGGTTTGCATTCTATGACTGGAAAAAGAAAATATGAAACAACAGGTAATTGGATTTCTGTCTCCAGTGAATAATATAAACATATTGTAAGTTTCCTTTTTTGCAACCATGTTATACCATAGCCAAACAATAGGACTCCCAGAATTGTACCCATTACATTGAATTATGGCTTTGCTACATTAACATAGATTAACTCCTAATATCCTTAGTTTAACACTTTACATTCCTTTTTCAACTCTGCAGACAGTGGTGAAACAGCTATTGTTGAGCATGTTTGCATTGTTTCGCACAGCACTAATCCGTGAAAGAGGCATCTGCGTATAAGTCGCATTTTGACCTTCTTGCACGACTGAAGTGACACTCTCACAATATTTAGGCAGTATTATGGGTGGGATGGGTCGAAACTGGTTGAAGTTGAATGGGGACAAGACAGAAATGTTAGTGGTAGGTGTGATGCTGGAAATGCATCGGAGGGACAGGGCCTCCGTATCCTTGTCCTTTACTGCTTTTTATCGTGTGTTCTGTCGTGTTTTCCATGCAGGAGTTCATGTGGGACTCCTGGCGGTGCAGCTGTCTCCTTAGGTTTTGGTGAACAGACCCATGGTATACGCTTATGGAACCCATGGGTAAGGGTGCAACCCTGTGCCCCTAGTGTATATTTTTGGGCACCTGTGTGTGGCCCATGGAGCAGGGTACAGGCTGGTGGCAGCTCCATGCTGAATTGACTGGTGCCCTGAGCGTCCTCCATTTTGGGATGCCCAGGCCATGTCATTGGAAACGGTAGATTCCTGATGGAGACACGATGGCCCCCATGGCCTCTTGCCTTCCATCGCCTGTTACCTTGATCTTCCTGAAGTCCCAGGAAGCCCTGACTCTGTCCCTTCCCCCTGACTGGCTGTTGGGTGGAAGTTCCATATATGGTAGTGTGGGGAAGTGCTGTCCAGACTGCTGGAGCCTTCCCAACGACCGTATGTTGTGGGTACGCCTGTGGGTAGGACCTGGGTGAATGGAGTGTGTCACAAATATGCTTTCTATGTTGTGGGTGTCTGGTATCTGGTGTTTGACACAATGACTGAGACAGCCCTGCCCGAAACCGGTATGAATGCAGTGTGGAGTGTTGAATGGCTGAGTACTTGTCCCAATACACATAACTTGTTGTGAGTGTCTGGAGAGAAGTGAATGGCCTGAATGCACTGTGTGCTTGATTGGCTGCCTGCCTGCATGAATGCCCTGACTGGATGCTTGAGTATGACCCAGCGGAATGAATGGGAGATCAACAGTATATCTGGGAACCTCTCACTGCTAGGAATCATGTTCAGAAGCTGAAGAGTAACTTGAGTGAAACTGAAGCTTAACCTTGAAGCCCTGCTGGAAGAGAAGAATTGCTGTTGCTCTCCTTCACAATCTGAAAGTTGCTGTGTCTCCAAGAACTGACCCAGAGAGGATCTGGTAAGGCGCCCTCTTCCTGAGCTATGAGGGACCATTGTACACCAGCTGATCTTTGCCAAAGCTCCCTGGTAGACAGACCTACGACAGGCTGCCGACCGGAGCCAGGGACTGCCACGGAATCCAAAAGAGAAGCCCCCGGACTGATGTCCACCACCGTTGACAACTGCCGTCGCTGACTGGAGCCGCCGTGATCCCATTTACCTAAGAACTTAATTTGAGTCAAAGACACTCTCGTCTGCATTGCCGCCGGCTTTATCCCGCTGGAGAAGGCCCGACCGTCGACGCACCGAGGAGCATCCGCTGGTTGGTTTCCCGCCACCTAAAGACCACAGAGATGCCGACGACTCCACGCCCTTGCTGGGCCACAGTTCTTCAACATCTCTTTGCAGTCCAGAACTACCGTCACCGAGGTACCCGCACGCCTCTTCCTTGCAGGACCCCAACGCTCCCATGCTAGGAACAAAGCTGCCACTTCACCGCCGTAGTTCACCCTGTTCTCCATCGAACGTTCGACGACCTGTGACTCCTGCCTTGAAGGGAGGGCACTCAAGAAGGGCCGTCGATTCCCCGATGAGGAATGCTATAACGCCAGGTAGTTTGGGGTTGCAGAACTATTGGGAAGTCTCTTGTGAACGATATATGGACTGGCCTTGTAGCTTTATTCTACTGGTTGCCCAGGTGGCGGGATCTCCACACAGAGCTTTGTTTAACGGTAGTGAACAGTATTTCTGCCAATTGTTCATATCAACTGCTTTCCTCTTTCCTCTATTGTTGGTTTCCTTTACGACTTGATTTGTGTGCCATTTAACCGTACAGTTGATGCACTTTAAAGAGATCTAATAGTAATTGTGGTACCACATAGACTTGTATATATTTGACATTTTTAGATAACCGAGTACAAAGTGCGTTATTGTGATATTGTATATAACCTTGAATATTAATTATATAAAGACTGTGTTTTAACCGATACAGTATGCAGACATTCCTTTGTGGGTGCTTGGGGACTACACTGTACTTAACAACCAGCCCGCATCACTTCCTGAGAAGCTAGGCCTTGATTGCTCGTCCATTGCTACCACAATAGAGACTCTTGGCTGTGGTCCTCTGTGCCTCTCCTCTACCATGTAGAGAGCAGAAGTACAGACACCCCCCTCCGGTCTTTACAGTAGGCACTCCCCCTGATCCTTCACTGTGGGTGTCTTCTTTCTGGCCCTCTTGTTTATGTCCTATCCCTGTCCCAGCGAGGAAGGTGAAGAATCTCGGTATGACCCTCTTGCACTCCTCTGTCTATGAGTGACCAAGTCTCCGCCGTTTACAAAATGGGTCACTTCCATCTTAAGACACTGAAGAGGGTACTCCCGTTCCTGCCAACTTCTCTTCATCCACTGGTTGTTGCTGCCCTGGTGCTTACCCGGGTGGATTATTGCAATTTGCTATATCTTATGCAGCCTAAAGGACTGATTCAACAGCTTCAGCGCCTCCAATATCTGGCTGCCCGGGTAGGCACAGGGGCACCAAATGGAGCTCATATTTCCCCGGGGTTGCGGGCCTTGCACTGGCTCCCTGTGAGCCAGAGAATTGAGTTCAAGACACTCTGTATTGTGCATTGGGCGCTCCATGGATTGGGGGCAGAATACCTCCAGTCCAAGTTTGTTCACTACTGTCCTTCCCACCCATTGCGTTCGGCATCGGCAGGCCTGCTGGTAGTGCGTCCATATCGCTGTGAGCGTATCGGAGGCCAAGCTTTTTCAGTAGCTGCTGCCCGAATGTGGAACGATCTCCCGCTATCGGTCAAGACCTTATCAAATCATTTGGCCTTTAGAAAGTCCTTAAAGACCCTTTTATTCTAACAAGCGGTGGCAGTTAGATGATGGTCCTCTCTCTCTTCTTACTAGCGACAAGATACCTCTGGTGACTGTGCGCTGTAAAAGTTCCAAATAACATTAAATAACATAACATAACATAACACATTACTCTTACTCTATGCAAACAGTAGTAATCATTTTTCTATTTCCATTTCTTTTTCTAGACTCATGGCCAGTCAGATATAACGGTATTGTATGGTGATGCAGAATATGCCTTTCCAAGACACAATGCATTGCAGTGGTGTTCTGTTCCCTTTAAATGATGGTCATCTGGAAATACAACAGTTCATGCCAGATTGACCCATCAATAAGTTGATCAATGGAAGGCCAAATCTCACTATATCCACAAGGCTGCCACAACCAAAACCAACAACAACAACAAGCTGCAGTGGTGAGGGCAACAAGGCCCTGCTTGGAAATGGTACAAATGGCACAATAAGCACAGAATGGAAATATGCTTGGGCAGCTTCCTAGTTTTGAGGAACTGAGTGCTGCGTGTGCTGGTTGTTCAGTAATGAACAGGTGTGTTCTACTCACCTGAGAACCAAACCTCACTAGCAATCCAATTGCTGGTTAGTGCTGTGGAAGGAGGCCACTGGAAACATTAAAGCACACTCTAGAACTAGTCATAGCAAGCCAGGGATTCCTGTGCCTGTGCATTGCTTTGATTCCCAATGTGCATCACTTGCATGGTATGATTATAATTATAATTGTTCTTTTAAAAAGCACTTAATGCCGCAGACTGTTAGGCAGAATCATATGCAGTACCCTTTGGGAACACCACACAAAATTAAGACTACAAGTGACAGTACAAATTCA
Organism: Ambystoma mexicanum; assembly: GCF_040938575.1. Taxonomy (NCBI): domain Eukaryota; kingdom Metazoa; phylum Chordata; class Amphibia; order Caudata; family Ambystomatidae; genus Ambystoma; species Ambystoma mexicanum. The sequence goes on from NC_090926.1 coordinate 942,984,769, forward strand.
CCTTTGGTACAAGGCTGTACTACACAGTAAAGTGGTAGCGATGGCTGAGCAGCCAGACTTATCTCAAGAGTAAAGTGAGCAGTATCAATAGTTACGCAAAGGACAGCAATTACTATGGTTCAAACAAACACTGACTCAAGGTTTATGAGTAAAAGAATATAGATTTATTTACACATCTGTTGTAAAACAATTCACTAAGTGAAGCAGCAGAAAAATCACACTCTTAATATACTACTCAACACCTGATGAATTCTGAACAAGTTCAGCTCAAAATGACGTTTGAGCAAAATGGCACTCCAGTAATTTGAAAGGGAGGGAAAGACAAGGTTATACAAAATTAAGCAGCACCAACAAGTAAGTATGCAGGGCAATCTCGAAAAGGCTTGCTACCATGAAGATTCATATCAATAGGCCGGGCCAATGTTAATGGTACAGAGTCTTTGCAGAGGATCACAGAGTTCAGAGTAGTTTGCGGTTAAGTCTTTGCCAAGAGTTTAAAAAAAAGTTGGTTGGAAGAAAAGTTACTTAGAAGAGTAGAGAAGGACAAGCCAACGAATTGGCAAAAGATTTCAAATACTTTCACCGCAGTCAGACGGAACGAACGACTGGGTTAGCACAGGCCCTTAAATGGAGAATAAGGCTGTAGCTGAGGCAGACATTCCTGGCAGATCCTACATGCTCACGGTTCCAGAAGCGACTGTCGGACTGACACGAAGTAGGAAGATTGGAGGGTCCTGCACTGCCCAGGGAAGAAACCAGCAGCAGAGCAAAGCAACAAATAAAAGGTGCACTCCTTAAAACCCAAACAGGGTCCGGTCCTCCTGGCTACCTGGTTCACTGCAGCTGTACACAGCAAATTCCACCTGGGGAGGGAGGCCTTGCTTGGTGTTTGGTGAACTGGTTGGTCCCACCAGCTCAAGGGAAGAAGAATCCTTGCAGATCTTCTCTGTCATCAAAGTTTGGAGATTCGGACCCGCAGCAGGGCTTCACTGGGAGGTTCAGTCATGGTAGTGGTTCTCTTCTTTCAGCTTCACTTTGGTTCTCTCGATCCAGTGGCGACTCTGCCTTCCAAGCCCCAGAGACTTGTTTTTTAGCAGTTTTCCCCCATTCACACAGCCTGGCTGTCAATCACACAGCAGGGTGGCTGTATTGGCGGGACAGTCACCACAGCCAATCATACAGAGTGTGACATGGGTCTCCAAGGAGACCGTGTGTAGGTAGTCTCAACTCCCTCCCTCACATCCTGTCCCCCTCAGACATTCAGGCAGCGAACGAGGGCTTCTGTGCAGAAGCCCGCCAAAGGATGGAGAACAAAGGAATGAAACCTGGTTTAGCGTGCAGAGTATTTAGTATTTAGTATTTATTTTATTTATATTGCGCACCTAACCGAGAGGTAGCAAGGCGCAGAGGCATCAAGAGGATTGCAAAGCTTGGCTACATACAACGGTACGCGGTCCAGCTGTGGTTACACTGCTGGACGCGTAAAATAGAAACAATACATGCCGAGAATACATTGCCTATAATAATATAGGCAATATTATATACAAGATGCTGGTTGTCTCATGAAAGATATCTATGCCAAACAGATGATAACCTAAATGTACATATTTACAAATATAGTGGTGTGGGGCATCAGGGCAACAAGAGAGCTGGCGGTCATTATGTGTAGTGAGCCTTGAGCCAATGGATGGTCTTAGATCTAAATTGGCGCTAGGGAAGTGTCATGATCTCTGCTTCCAAAAGGTCAGGGTTTTCCAAACTCCCTTGGAAGCAGATCCATAACCCAGGTTCCGAGTGCCAACCAGTCCCAATTGGGACCTTTTGGACCCAGTCCTGGCGCCAGTGGCACCAGGCTCATAAATATGCCCAGTCCCAGCGCTGGAAGCGCCGGGCTCATAATGCTTGGGTGGACTTACCTGCAGCAGACCATGCTGCTTACTTGCCTGCCAGTTGAGCCTCTGATCCTCTTCTGTTTGGAACTACTTTTCCTGTTGGGTGGGACAGGAGCCACTCCCTAGATTCAGAACACTGGAACTCTTCTGGAAAGCAGGAACTCTTTTCTTACCTAGGCGTGGCTGTGGAAGGAGACACCTAAGCACTACAGGAGGCTATTTAAACCACACCCGATGGATGAATCTTGCTTTGCGTTATTCTGCATCCTCTGCAGCAGAACGCTCATCGTGTCTTCTGCATCTGATCCTGGGCCTAAGGAAAAAGGCTTACCATCCTGAATCCAGTCTTCAGCAACACCTATAAAGACAAGAAAGAACAGGTTAGCATTACAGTCTTCAGTGACAGCTCTTCACTTACCTGGTCCATCGGCTGTCACCAACGCCTCGCGCTGTATTCCGGCATCTGAAAGACAAAGGCTTACCTACTCTTCGTGCGCTCCGGAGGTCTTCACACTGCATTCCGGCATCTGAAAGACAAAAGCTTACCAACTCTTCGCACGCTCCGGAGGCCTTCGGCGCTGCATCCCGCATCTGAAAGACAAAACAAGGTGCGTTTAAAGACATTGGGGAACTTTAATACTCACGTGCCATTACTCCTTTCCACATCTAACCCAGTGGGTATTCCGGCACCCTGCAGCCGCTCCGAACTTGTACCTGCAAAATAAAAAGACAGTTAGAGCGCATCGTGAAGCAGGCAACAAGCGCTTACTTACGTGCTTCCAGGCGCTTCTATTCATCACACGGGCTCCATCTTCAACTCACTTCAGCCCGTCATCCGCCATCGCCGGAACCCTGCAAAACAAGAGACATCATTACTAAAGACTTTAAAGACATTAGAATTACTCGAAACTTACCGTTCGTGCAGTAAACGACGGACAGCAGTCCTCTGAAGTCAAGAGGCCTGCTCCCCTTATCCAGTGAAGAAACTGGTTACAGCACCCTGCCCCGAGGCAGATGGAAAGCACAGCGTTCACTTACCTAAGGTGAGAGCGTTAACCTTTGGGGTTCTACAGGAGAAGAGAAAGGGAAGAAGAGAGAGACATTCAATAACCCAGTTCCTTAATCCCATATTTTCTATCTGCAGACATCTTACCCTTCGAGTCAGACATACAGTGCACAGAGGTCCAGCCCAAAGAGCCAGCCGTGTGTTACACATCACCTTTGAAGATACGGTATACGCCCAGTCAAGACCGGCGCCTCTACGGGAATCAGGTGAGCGTTACAGAACGCAAAGCATACCACAAAACTCCCGTCCAGGCGCTATGGAAACCTCGGATACCGACCAGCTAGCCCAGTTACTTGGGGAACTAAGGGCAGAAGTGCATGCAGCCCGTCAGGAAACAAACGCTCTAAGAAGGGAACTGATTATTTCCAAGGAGCGAACAGATGATCTCGCTAGACAATTGCTACAGTCACAAGCCGGACAGACCCCGTTACCCGCATCTGGGGGAAATCTTCCTTCTACATCCTCTATGAATCCAGTGCAGATCAACCTACCTGGGAATGTACCTCTGGCTCCGCCCGAACGGTTTTCTGGTGACCCAAAGAGGTTTGCAGTATTTATCAATCAGTGCCGGTTGCATTTCTTATGCCGGCCAGCAGCCTTTCCAACTGATCAAGCTAAAGTAGCTTTCGTGCTTTCGTACCTTAGTGGCAATGCGGCAGACTGGTCGATCCCTCTAGTAAATCAAGATGATCCGGTCCTCCATGATTTTCAAGCTTTTCAGCTCAGTATGGAAAAACTGTTCGCAAGACATTCACAGGGGCAGGCCTTGGACAATGAGCTTCTTTCGTTGCAACAAGGTAATCAAGACCTTTTGGCTTATATTGCGTCTTTCAACAGACTGATAGTGGAAACTCAATGGCCTGAGGACAAAAGGATTACGCTGTTTTATAGAGGTCTACGTGGAGAGCTCAAAGATGTGTTAGCCCAAGTAGTGAATCCCCCACAAGATTGTTCGGACTATATAGACTTAGTCATTCAAATAGATCACAGACTGCAGAACAGGAAGGCCGATCGTTCCAAGTTTGATGCTCGAGTATTTTCCAAACCGCCAACTCCTTCCAAAGGAGTAGACTCCGGGGAACCGATGCAAATAGGGGGTCTGAAAGGTCCTCTAACACAAAAGGAGCGGGAAAGGAGAAAACAGTTGCAATTATGCCTCTATTGCGGAAACTCAGGGCACTTTCTTCGAGACTGTCCGGTGAAACCTGCCAAGAAGGCAGTAGGAGCTGCAGTTACCAAAGTTACAAACTCTGAGCAGGGAAACGACCTCGCCCGACAAGAATAGAGGTCCTCTTGCCGAGCGTGAAAACCAGTTCCGTGACCTCGCATTTCGTGATACCTATGGTCCTCATTAGCCCTGATAATCCGGATCGATTACATGCAATTGAAGCTTACGTCGACAGCGGTGCCATCGGCAATTATGTGGATCATGAAATGGTTTTGAGGATGAATCTAACTCTTTGTCCCAAGGCTGTAAAGGACGTCATTACTACGGTGGATGGTACGGAGATAGCCTCCGGGCCAGTAACGCATACCACTCAAGAGGTGACGCTAGTAAGTCAAGATGGACACCATGAGAAGATCGTGTTCGATGTCATCAAGGCCCCTCAGTTTCAGATTATTCTAGGAATACCTTGGTTAGAGAAACACAATCCTCTGATCGATTGGCGAGCAAGAACGGTCCAGTTTCCAGAATGTGTCTCTACTTGTCACCCTCCACCTGGTGTTGCACTGGCAGCAATTTCTTCAGAGACTCCCCAGTTACCTCCCGAATACCTAGAATACCAAGATGTTTTCCGGAAGGATCAGGCTAACTCTCTACCTCCTCATAGGTCTTATGACTGCCAGATAGACCTGATACCTGGATCTACTCCTCCTTGTAGTAGAATTTATGCCCTCACCGAGCCTGAGAACCTTCACCTTCGACAATACCTGGATCAATACCTGGCAAATGGGTTTATTCGTCCTTCCAAGTCCCCTGCTTCTTCAGCTTTGTTCTTCGTTCCAAAAAAAGAAGGAGACCTTAGAACTTGTATAGATTATCGCTCCCTGAACCAGATCACCGTTAAGAATAGATATCCGTTACCTTTGATCCCTGAACTCCTGGACCAAGTCAGAAAAGCATGCATATATACAAAGCTGGATCTTAGAGGAGCTTACCACTTGGTACGAGTAAAAGAGGGCGATGAATGGAAGACGGCCTTCCGCACCAAGTATGGGCTATTTGAATATCAGGTCATGCCCTTCGGACTTTGCAATGCCCCGGCCGCCTTTCAATATTTTATGAACGATGTCCTCAGAGAGCTCATAGATGTGTGTGTTGTTGTTTACATTGACGACATCCTCGTTTATTCTTCATCGGAATCTGAACATCGGAAACACGTGAAAATGGTCCTCGAAAGATTGCGTCAACAAAAATTTTTCGCTAAGTTGGAAAAATGTGTTTTCAACGTGACTGAAGTTGAATTCTTGGGATTCATATTATCACCTGGCGGAGTGCGTATGGATTCAAAGAAGGTCGATGCAGTTCTCAAATGGCCATCACCATCCTCCGTAAAAGGTGTGCAAAGCATGTTAGGCTTCGCTAACTTTTACCGCAGGTTTATCCCCGAATTCTCTCGAATAGTCCAGCCCATCACTGCCTTGTTAAAGAAAAACAAACGTTTTGAATGGTCTACCGAGGCGGAACAAGCTTTCCAGGATTTGAAGACTAAATTTATTTCTGCACCAATCTTAAAACACCCTCGCCCCGAACTCCCCTACATCGTGGAAACTGATGCTTCAAGCCTTGCCATGGGGGCAGTTCTATCACAAAAGGACCCGCTAACCAATCAGTTGCATCCCGTGGCATTTTGGTCCCGCAAATTCTCGCCTCCTGAAATCAATTACACGATTACTGACAAGGAACTTCTGGCTATCAAGTCTGCCTTTAAGGCTTGGCGGCATTATCTGCTGGGGGCCCGACACACCGTTACTGTGATTACGGATCACCGAAACCTGCAATATTTGAAAACCGCAAAAGCCCAATCCTCTAGACAACTCCGTTGGGCATTATTCTTTGCCGAGTTTGACTTCATAATTACCTATCGACCTGGTACAAAGAACGGTAAAGCTGATGCCCTTTCTCGGATGGGAGTGGAAGAACACTTGATCAACCCTAAACCTGTACCAATCATTCCCGAACAAAGAATTCTGGGTGTAATCGCCACAGAATCCATAGAGGAAGTTAAGGATAAAGCCAGGCAACTTGTAACTCCAGCAGACATACAGAATTGGCATCTGCAGGGAAAGGACTTTGCAGTAAAGGACAACTTATTGTATTTCCAAGAAAGATTATACCTACCCAGCACAGATTTACAGAAAAAAGTAATCTCTTGTTATCACGATTCTTTAATGGAAGGACATCCCGGTATGGCCAAGACCTCAGAAAAGATCAAGCGCTACTTCTGGTGGCTGTCTTGGAAAAAAGATATCAGAGACTTTATAATGTCCTGTGGAGTATGCGCCCAAAACAAGAGTCAAAAGGAAAGACCAGCAGGCCTCTTACGCCCTATTGATATCCCACCTCGCCCTTGGCATACGCTTTCTATGGACTTCATCACCGATCTACCTCCATGCTCCGGATACAATACGATTCTAGTAATCGTGGACTTATTCTCCAAGATGGCGCATTTCATTCCGCTCAAAGGCTTGCCAACAGCAGCAACTCTGGCCCGAGAATTTCTCGAAAACATCGTCCGACTGCACGGTTTTCCTTCGGTTCTAATTTCGGATCGAGGTAGTCAATTTATTTCTCATTTTTGGCGAAGTTGCTGTCGGTCGGCTCAAATTGATGTGAGACTATCGACCAGTCACCACCCTCAGACCGACGGACAAACCGAGAGGACCAATCAAACTCTGGAACAGTATTTACGCTGCATGCTGCAACAAACTGAAAAAACTTGGAAAGACATCCTTTGGATAGCCGAATATGCCTACAATAACTCTGTCCATTCGGGAACTGGGAAAACCCCGTTTTTTCTTTTGTACGGCAGTCACTCTCGAACCTCGGAGTTGGATCCCCTGCAAGATCTTGAAACACCAGCAGTAGACTACCTGCATTCTACAATCACCCAAGCCTTTAAGGAAGCTGTTTCTCACCTTCAAAGGGCTAAAGAACAATACAAGAAAGGAGCAGATCAACATCGGAAGGAAGCCCCTCAATATCAAGTAGGGGATCAAGTCTGGTTATCCACCAAATATCTACCTCTACAAGGGCCATGCACATTCAACCCAAGATACCTTGGTCCCTATTCCATCACTACCATAGTAAACCCAGTAGCGGTCAAGTTGGACTTGCCCCCGCACATGAAGATACATCCGGTCTTCCACGTCTCTCTATTAAAACCCGTGCAACCTCAAACCCGACTAACTAAATCTCCAAAACCTATCCTAGTTGATGGAGAACTCGAGTTTGAAGTCAAAAGCATTCTGGACTCCAAGATCTCCAAATCTAAACTATTTTACCTAATTGACTGGAAAGGCTACGGCCCCCAAGAGAGATCCTGGGAACCTGCTGAATATGTCCACGCTCCTCGCCTAATCAAAAGATTTCACCGAACATTTCCTGACAAGCCAAAACCCCCGGAGAAGCCCGGTTTGGGAGGGGCCTTGAGGGGGGGTACTGTCATGATCTCTGCTTCCAAAAGGTCAGGGTTTTCCCAACTCCCTTGGAAGCAGATCCATAACCCAGGTTCCAAGTGCCAACCAGTCCCAATTGGGACCTTTTGGACCCAGTCCTGGCGCCAGTGGCACCAGGCTCATAAATATGCCCAGTCCCAGCGCTGGAAGCGCCGGGCTCATAATGCTTGGGTGGACTTACCTGCAGCAGACCATGCTGCTTACTTGCCTGCCAGTTGAGCCTCTGATCCTCTTCTGTTTGGAACTACTTTTCCTGTTGGGTGGGGCAGGAGCCACTCCCTAGATTCAGAACACTGGAACTCTTCTGGAAAGCAGGAACTCTTTTCTTACCTAGGCGTGGCTGTGGAAGGAGACACCTAAGCACTACAGGAGGCTATTTAAACCACACCCGATGGATGAATCTTGCTTTGCGTTATTCTGCATCCTCTGCAGCAGAACGCTCATCGTGTCTTCTGCATCTGATCATGGGCCTAAGGAAAAAGGCTTACCATCCTGAATCCAGTCTTCAGCAACACCTATAAAGACAAGAAAGAACAGGTTAGCATTACGGTCTTCAGTGACAGCTCTTCACTTACCTGGTCCATCGGCTGTCACCAACGCCTCGCGCTGCATTCCAGCATCTGAAAGACAAAGGCTTACCTACTCTTCGTGCGCTCCGGAGGTCTTCACACTGCATTCCGGCATCTGAAAGACAAAAGCTTACCAACTCTTCGCACGCTCCGGAGGCCTTCGGTGCTGCATCCCGCATCTGAAAGACAAAACAAGGTGCGTTTAAAGACATTGGGGAACTTTAATACTCACGTGCCATTACTCCTTTCCACATCTAACCCAGTGGGTATTCCGGCACCCTGCAGCCGCTCCGAACTTGTACCTGCAAAATAAAAAGACAGTTAGAGCGCATCGTGAAGCAGGCAACAAGCGCTTACTTACGTGCTTCCAGGCGCTTCTATTCATCACACGGGCTCCATCTTCAACTCACTTCAGCCCGTCATCCGCCATCGCCGGAACCCTGCTAAACAAGAGACATCATTACTAAAGACTTTAAAGACATTAGAATTACTCGAAACTTACCGTTCGTGCAGTAAACGACGGACAGCAGTCCTCTGAAGTCAAGAGGTCTGCTCCCCTTATCCAGTGAAGAAACTGGTTACAGCACCCTGCCCCGAGGCAGATGGAGAGCACAGCGTTCACTTACCTAAGGTGAGAGCGTTAACCTTTGGGGTTCTACAGGAGAAGAGAAAGGGAAGAAGAGAGAGACATTCAATAACCCAGTTCCTTAATCCCATATTTTCTATCTGCAGACATCTTACCCTTCGAGTCAGACATACAGTGCACAGAGGTCCAGCCCAAAGAGCCAGCCGTGTGTTACACATCACCTTTGAAGATACGGTATACGCCCAGTCAAGACCGGCGCCTCTACGGGAATCAGGTGAGCGTTACAGGAAGGTCCTCCCTGCAAGTAGGAGGAAGGGAGTTCCAGAATTGTGCTGCTTTTACCGGAAAGCTGTTCCCTCCAGACATTGTACGTTTAAACCTAGGCACCAGAAGGAGATTAGAGTTGGCCATTCTGGAGGGGCGAGAGGAAGTAGGTCTGGTGAATCTAGTGATAAGGTATTGAGGGGCTGCTTGGTGGAGACATTTGTGAGTCAGGGATACCAATTTGAGGAATATTTTGTCTTTAGTGGATAGCCAATTGACGGATCTTCGAGAGTCAGAAATGTGGGCTTTCTTCGAATACTGAGGGCTTAGGGCATTATTTTGAAGGATTTGTATTTTGTTAGTGATATATTTGTTGCAGCCTACATATAGTGTGTTGCAATAGTCCAGCTTGGACAGAATAAACGCCCTGGCTAGTGTGATGGAATTGGATGGAGAGAGAAAAGGTTTAGCTGCTCTGATGAGTTTGCATGTATAGGATGTGGCGGAAGCCATGGCATTAACTTGTTTTTTGAAGGTGAGAGTAGAGTCTAGGTAGAAGCCGAGGGTTTTGACCTCCTTGGCTACCGGGATCTTATTGTTGTCAATTACAAAGGAGGAGTAATTGTGGTCCAATTTGCTAAGGTTATGTGGCGATCCCAAAATGAGGAGTTCTGTTTTGTCATCATTCAGGCATAGACTGTGTGAGGCCATCCATGCCTGAATGATGAGGTACACCCTTTTGACGAAGGCCAAATCCTTGTCATAATCCCCCATCAGCGGGATGAGGATCTGGGTATCATCGGTATAATTGGTGTAGGTGATACCCAGACCATCTAGATCATCAAAAAGGGGCTTCGTGAATATGTTGTACAGTGTCGGGAAATGCATGATCCCTGGGGCAAGCCACAGGTGATGGGCGTTGGGTCGGCTGCTGCTAGTAGGGAGAAGACTCTCATTGTGCGGTTATTTAGAAAGGATTGGATTCTGTCAGTAGCCTCTTGAGAGAAATGGGCTGCTTTTTGAAGGTGATCACATAAGATCTCATGGTCGACCAGGTCGAAGGCAGCTGAGAGATCAAGAACTAGCAATAGTGCAGTCATGCTCCAATCTCTCAGCTCATCTATCTGAGCCTTAAGGTCTATGAGTGCAGTTTTGGTGCCATGTTGAGGCCTGAAGCCCGATTGTCTGACTCCTAAGAGCTGGAAGTGCTCGAGGTGGTGTTGGATTTGTTGGTATGCTACTTTGTCGATGATTTTAAGAAGGAACGGTACTGTGGTGATAGGGCGGTAATTGGTGGGGTGGAGGGGTCTAGATTTGGTTTTTTGAGCAAGGGGAGGAACCATGATTGTTTGAGATTGTTAGGTACGGTGCCTGATGTGAATGACGCATTTATTAGTTTGGTAATAAATGGTGCTAGATCACGAGCCGCATCCTTAATCAATTGTGCAGGACATAGGTCCCCATGGCAATTCGATGGTTTGAGAGTGAGAATGACCTTTTGTACCTCTTTGATAGATACTCTGTGGAAGTTAAATTGGGGATTGTGCACATGGGCGTGCGTCTGGGTAGGGTGAGTCTTTTTAGGGGTGAGACTACTGGGCTTAGTAGAAGAGAGGAGGGAATCTTTTTTGGTGTTTATCTTTGTCTTGAGAGAGGCAATTTTGTTGGCTAAGGCATTTTGTATACCCGTGCACCAGTTTTTGTCCTTGAGGCACGAGTCAGCCGCTTGGACAGGAGATTCAACCTCTTTTAGTATAGTAAAGAACTCTCTGGTGTTAGATTTGGCTTGTAGGATTCGGGTGCTGTAGGACGTTTACTTGGCCAGGATAATGTCTTTTTTGTATTGGGAGGCTAGTCTACTTAGGTTATTCTTATTTTTTTTCCGAGGGATGTGATCTCCAGATTTTTTCGCAGCGTTGCTTTTCCTGTCTGAGGGCTTTAAGATGGGGAGAAAACCAGGAGTTGATGTGTTTTCTAAGTTTGCTCTTTTTCAGTTGCAGTGGGGCTATGACATCAAGAGATGAGACCATGACTTTGTTGTATATGTCTACCATCATAGCGGGATCCGTGGCGTTCAAGGTCGGTGCGATCATTGGGATCAGATTTTCAGGGGTAATGTTCTTTTTATTTCTAGTCTGGACAGCTGGAGCTATACTGTCAATTTGCGCTGGTGTCGCCTCTAGGGTAAACGAGATCAAGTAGTGATCTGTCCAAGGCTGTGGAAGTATAGAGGAGATCAGGACTGCGCAATTGTGCACAGCTAGCCAGTCCAGAGTTCTACCTTTGGTATGAGTAGGCTCCGTGATCTTCTGGGTAAAGCCCAGTTCCTCTAAGGTATTATTAATTGTTATGGCATTAGCATCTGCGGGGTCACTAAAGCCCAGGTTAAAGTCTCCTACTAAAATGCTTTGTGAGGAGTTCTTGAGATTATTGGATAGGATATCTGTAAGGTCTTCTTCAAATGACCCTAGCGGGCCAGGTGGTCGGTAAATAAGGTTAATGGAGATGGATTGTGTGTTGGATATGGTTAGTTTAGCAGTTAAGGATTTGCAAGATCCTGCATTGGGAGGTGTCTCAATAGTCATGGGGAATTTAGTTTTAGCTATAATGGCAAGACCTCCGCCTCAAGAGGTGGTACGATCAAGTCTTAGTAGAGTATAGTCATCTGGAATGGCTAGCATAATTGCAGGGCCTGTGGTTGGGTGTAACCAGAATTCAGTAACAGCTAAGAAGTCCAGGTCTTCATTGTAGAGAGGGTCGGCAATGTCTGTTGCGTGGGCTACCATGGAGCAGGCATTTATCAGTGCTCCCTTGGTCCCAGGTTGTGCTGGTTTTGACAGTGGTACCGAGGATTTATGCGTTATACTGTTTAGTTGAAGAGGGTGCTGGGAGGGGCTGTGGGGGCTGGTAGTAGCCTTGCTGTGAGCTACTTTGGTTAGAGAGTCATAAAGCCTTGGGAGCCTTGCACGTAATTTGACGTTCCTTTGGAGGACAGTGCAGGGTGTGGGGATCATGTCAGTAGGTTTGAGCGAATTAGGTGGGGACTCGTGTACATGTAAGTTAAGTGATCTGGTCGGGTAATGGAAATTCATGGTATAGAGAAGTAATCTTAGTATCACAGTATAGAGCATATGGAGATACATTGTATGCGTGGGCAGGATAGGATTAATGCAGGGTAATTGTTGGTGGTTGGCATGCAGTCGTAAGGCACCTAAGTATGAGGAGGCAGAAGTTCGAATGCAGGGCAGTACCATACCTAAATTCAGTTATATCACTAAAGTCTAATAAACAGTAGTTCAATACATGGGCATTAACACCTCTAGATTCGATTTATCACTAGAGTCTGACGTGCAGCAATTCAATACATGGGCATTAGCACACCTAGATTCAATAGTACCACTAAAGTCTGACAGACAGCAATTCAATACGTGGGCATTAGCACACCTAGATTCAATTTTACCACTAGAGTCTGACCGGCAGCAATTCAGTACATGGGCATTAGCACGCCTAGATTCAAATTTACCACTAGAGTCTGACAGGCAGCAATTCAATACATGGGCATTAGCACACCTAGATTCGAATTTACCACTAGAGTCTGACAGGCAGCAATTCAATACATAGGCATTAGCACACCTAGATTTGATTTTACCACTAGAGTCTGACAAGCAGCAATTCAATACAAGGGCGTTGGCATATCTAAACTAGGCAAGTTTAGCACTAAGGTCTAGTAGGCAACAGTTCAGTGCAGAGGTAGTAGCCCATCTAGATTTGGTTTAGCAGTGGAGCTAGAGTGGCAGTAGCTCAAATACCAGGGCAGTAACACATCAGGGTTCAAATTCTAGCATTAGTGCTAAACCGCAGCAATTCACATGCATAACCTAAAATTCACCCAGGTAAGCTTATCATGCGGTTACAGTTGTATTTATAGTACCGTGGGTCATCCAGGACAGCGTAACACACAATGCTGACATAGCTGAGTCTGCCGTAGGTGGGTCGCAATTTAGGATTAATTCAGGATGGATGTAAAGGATCAGGCGCAAGAATAGTACAACGCAGTGAGGCGAATATGGTATTAAATTAAATTGCCGTAGTGTGCAAGATGGTAGGACATCAGAACAGAGTATAAACAAGAGCTGGACAGTGTTGCCGGAAGGTTGTTGACAGGGAACGGTTGGAGTGGGGGTGGCAACAGGCAGGTCAAGGGATCATCCTGAGCGCATATGAGCGTTATGGAGCTCTAAACATGAGAAAATCCTTTACAAAAAGAAATGGCAAATAAACCCAGCCGGAACCAAATAAAAGTAAATGGGGTCCAGCGGATTAAAATTCGAGGCTACCAACTTAGCCTAAAACAGTACCAAGGCTATTTACATAGACCGCAGTAGGAAAAATAGGGTAGATACCACTGCCATCAGCCAAATCTTAATAAAAGGGGAAATAAATAATGTTCAATGAGAGACCGACAAAAAAGGGATAACTATTAACTCTTTCAAGTACTCTATGTAAGATAGTTTGTACTGGGTCTGTGAATTTAAAAAGACTAATAAAGTCAATGGCAACTTTACATTTACTGGGAGACAGTAGTTAGTCCCAGAAAATGGATTTTAAAGTGGGAAGTCTGAAAAAGACAACCCTGTGTCACTGCACTAAATTTGCTGTGTGACACACAGTAAAAAGATGATGCCTATGGAGTAGGTGAGGCTCCACAGTCTATGAACACAAAACTGTTAAACACACACAGCAAAACACATGTAAGAGTGGGAAAAAAGGCTCACACTCTTAACAGGTGAAAAAAAGAAATCCTAGAAATCCAGCAAAGTTGCTGAGGGACTCAGTAGGTAAGGGAAATTAGCCATTCTGGAGAATTCTCCCTAACAGAGACCAGTTTCTAAGTGTGGCAGACTTGCATCGTCCATAGATTTCAAATCACAGTCTTCCCTTCCAGCAAGATATTGTGTGTCCTTGACTCAGGGAAATGTGGGCACTGTCACAGGTGCCCTGTGTCCATCCTGAAAATTGACATGGGACACATGTGCCTACACGTGCAGTCACAGGTGCAGAGGTAAACATGAATTCCTCCTCCACACTCATTCGCAGGGGTTCCACCTCTGTCTCCACAACCTATTCCTCTACTGTCTCTTGCAGCACAACCACCTACACCCCCTCATAGTTATTTCCTGGGATGCAAGACTGCTCCTACATCTCTGTAATACCCTCTTGTTGCAGAGTTACCCCCTGTTCTTTCTAATCTAAGGACGATAAACTCAGAGACATAGTTCTGAAGGTCTAGTATTGTAGCTGCAGCTACAATGACCTCCTGCACTTCCATACTATTGGATATAGCTAGGCCATCCCACTCCAATTCCTTTTACACTTCACCAGCTATTCCTACCACCTATGGCACATGAACTCCCTACACGGCTGTGGACTGAAGCCCGTCTCCTCAATCTCCTCCTCTTCCTATGGCAGCTGCAGACCCTCCTTTGTCAGCCCTGCCTCCTCTCCACTCCATGAACTGTTTTCATAGTCGCCTTTGCACCTCAGTAAACCCGTGGTGGCTGCACGTGACTTGCACCTACCCCTTCAAGAACAACGGGTACATCATTCTCCTTAAAGGCACAGAAATCAAGATTCCTCCTGCGAGAAGTGAACTTCCTCCTAGTCCCACACTTCTTCCTCTGAGTACAATTTCCTGCCCCACTTCATCAATTCAATTTCTTTCTCAGGATTTATATTGTAATAAAGAAACAAAAATAAATAACGATTTAGAGCAATTGAAAGGTTTCACAAGAGACCCATACATACACATGGAATGAGTTATCAACACACAAAGAAAGATGACTAACACGTACGGAGTATTCCATTCTTCACATACTAATTGGAAGCATGTTTTATGTTTTGGAAACAAGCAGGAATACAAAAGGAACAATTTTGTATTGTTACTTACATTTTTGGGAAAAAGGATTAAGGAAACAAATAGAAAGATCCACGCAAGGACTGGTGGGATAAATACACACTCACGTGAGATTAAGCATAGAAAAGAAAGATATATGATATCTTTTGTGTGTTGCACCGAGAGTAAGCTCTCCGCATATTAGGCACGGAATCCAACGAGCTGACATGTACAGTAGCATGTTCAGCATCTTTCCAATCAGCACCTTAGACTGCAATATGCTTGAAATAGGTGGATAAGATAGAGGGGGGGGTGCTGTTCTGGTTGCTAGCAGCTTGGAACCTTGTCTTTCCATGACAGCCGAATGCTTACAACGTTTGCCAAGAACTGCGAGGTAAACAACTCTCAGGAAAGCCATATATCACTATCCAGAGATATGAGAAGGTGGCTCATCTCCTCCATGTGTTTATATATATATGTCCCCTCCACCCCCCCCCCTTCCAGGCCCCCGCCATGCGGACCTCGCCTGTTGACATGTGAAGAGTGCTATAATGGTCGCTCCTCTGTTTCAAGCATGTGACACCGGATAGTGACTGGTATTTTAATCAAATATCGCAGCTCTTCAATTTTCCTGACCTTCGCACTCTGACATTGGACCCAGGCGACATTTAGCGCTATTCAAAAAATAGAAATACACTTATACTGCATGCATTTGGTGACGGTAAAACCTTGGAATACATTGGAAGGTGATGTTATGAACTGAACTGTGTGCTTGGATGCATGAAAACCTGGTAATGCATTTTAGCATGTCTCTCGAACTTGCAGCAATGCTGGCTTTCATGGGCATTCTTTTCTTGTTTGGCAATGCAAAGGTGAACACTTTGAAACATCTCAAATCAACGTTTAAATATATCATACCCTGATGTGGGAGTTTGCAGGATTTCTAAACCTTCATAAGGACATTCGTAGAGCCAGTTAAAATTGGCTGCTGATGCATGCTTGTAAAATGTTTGGAGTTGCCTTAATGTAAGTACATGAGGGAGATGCAGTCGAATGTTCGAGTTTCTTAGCATGACCTAAAGTTATTCACAGGAATGGATGGAGTTCCTGAATAGACCTATCATCGTGGGGCTCTTTAGGTCATCCTCTAAGCCAGGGGTTTGCTACCTCACCATTAAATATAATGGCTAGTGCTGATGGGAGTTGTAGTCCAAAACATCTGGAGAGCCACAGGTTGCAAATCTCTGCTGTAAGGTCTGATTTTCTGATTATTGTAATGTGTTATTTATATACCCACAGGTTACTAAGCGCGAAAACAGGGATCGAACCTGCTTTGCTCAGCGTCGTCTTGCTTCCAAGATGAGTGCGTTGCACCTGAGCTATCCTCCCGAGACATTAGGGGCATGAATGTGAAGTTCTTGATTATGCAGTTCTACCCATGCTAATATAATATCTACCTGAAACCCAAGGCCTGACTTTGATAAGGTACCATGCAGTTTGAGTCTGACATTATGCCTGGATCCCTCCATACTCCTGTGACAAATTGAATTCTGCCCTGCAGGATTACAAGGATCAGCAGAAGCTAAAGCACCTACTCATCCCTTGGACTTCTACAAACGAAGAGTTGACACAATCCTAATGGTAAAACAGGAATTCTTAAGAGACATTCTTCCTTCAGTCTTTTGTGGTAATGTGAGTTGAGGGAAGGTTATACTCTCAAGAGCGGTGTGGATGTGGTTCAGTAGCCACCCAAACAAGGAAGTAGAATAGTCCAACATAAAGGAATGTCCAGTCAAAGTTCTATCAAAATATATATACTTTAAGTAAAAGCTCCATGCACATCAATAACTAAGTAGACAAACACAACACAAAACTGGTCCCTGAGAAAAGAACACAGAGCATGCAAAGGTAGCAAGATGGAGAACTTTGAGTAATGAATCACGGGGGTAAGGCACATAATGACCACAATGTTCTTGGGAGGAAATGGGATAAAAGTGACATAACGAGGGGCCCAACAAAGGACCAAGAGGGGCAGTTAGCAGTCAATAGTACCTTTTTGCAGTTCTTGGTGGTCCAGCAGTGCTGAACCACAGGACATGGTGCTGTGTGAGAAATGTGATGATCAGGAGAGTGCAAAAAAGGCTCCCGGTGATCCAAATATGTTGAACAGTTCTTGAAACATGGCCCCAAGCAGTTCAACAATGAAAACACTACGATCCTGGCTGTCTCGGCTCACAGGGTGCTATGAGTCCGAATCCAGGGGCTCAGGGACAAGATTGTATTTTATTGTATTGTTTTTTTTATTTGTTTTATATAATGCTCTATCACCCAGCACCATCAATAAGCTAGTGAACAGTGGTTGTAAAAGCGAATGATCGTTACAGAAGGTCAAATGTTATGTTTTCAGATGTTTAAGAAACACCATTAAGTTGGTTTCCTTTTGAATATCTTTCAGAAGAGATATTGGAATCGTATTTCACATTTTGGCTGCTTGGTTCCTGATACAGCGTCCACATAAATGTTCTCTCCTACATGATGGAACAGTTACCTAGACAGCAATTATGGCTGCACTCTTTAAATTTAGATGCCATATGGCATTGTTTGATACGTTCAGGCTTTTAAGCAACAAGCATACACATTTGAACATGACACGTTTCCTTATTGGTAGTCAGTGTAAGGTCTTTAATGATGGGAGACATGTACACATTTTTTAAAGTTTAACAAAATCATGTCTGCTTCATTTTCGTTTTTTTTGTAGCCTCGCCACTATATTGTTTGACAGCCCCAAATATATACTATTGTTAAAATTTTGTCGGAAGGAAATGAAGGAATTCTTCATCATCATTTCATCACTTCATGTGTACTCTTCAGGTATGGTAATATATGTCTAATAAGAAGCAAAATAATTCTTCATAAAAAATAATGCCTCGATGTTTATCTTCATTTTTATCTTCATGTTTCATCTGAGGACATTGTCCAAAACTAATCGGCCAGAAGAATGGGTTCCAGTGCAGCAAGTTAGCAATAAATATCAATATTTCTGTTTAATTGGATTGATTTTCAGAAAATTGCCCTAAGTCCAGGCTTTGATTGTGGTGAGGCAGTTTATCACTGTGTTGGCCCATGGGTCATTTGTTACCTCTAGACAACCTGTGTCATCAGCATAATTATACAAAATCAGGACAACGCTCTGGATAATATCCATTAATGGACGCAAATAAAGATTCAATAGAATGGGGGACAGTGCTCAGGCTTGTGGGACTGCTCATACCTTGGCATTAGGATGAGTTGGGTGGTAATACGGCAACATTACCTTTAATGCTGTGGTATCCTTTGGAATTACAACCATATCACAATTTAGCGTGAGCGCGTGCACACCACTAGGGGTAACATTGATTCCCTTTGGCGGAATTACTGGAGAAAATGAGTTCCCAAAAGTAATACAGCATGAATCAGCATAATCACTGTTACTTCTGCCATATTCAGTGCTAATTAAGTCCCCAAAATTACAACCAGCGGAATTTGTGCTGACAGACTTACCGCTGGTGGACATAGAGTCATCACCAGAACGGGAAGAACTCTGGTGGCCATGTTTAAGAACCAAATCCATTCTGAGTCCCCCATTACAAGTTTACATCCAAACCCAGAAGGTAGACAGAACATGTGGCAGGACAAAGGCAAAGGGAAGGTGACATACATGAGGCTTTGCAAGCAAACATTCAGCAAAGCAGAACTGCAGGTCTTCACTGATGAGGTAGTGGCCCATGCTGAAGAGCTTTATGGCTTTGGCCCAGGAAAAATTCTCGCTAGAGGAAGGCTGACAAGGTCACAGCAGTGGGCACAGACCTACGGACAGCAAGACTTCCAAGAGAGGTTGAATGACCTCAAGGCCACTGTCCACAGCATTCTGTCAAAACACAGGTGTCAGACATCTGCCACAGGAGGCGGCACTGTGGACCCCCTTGTCCTGACCTCATAAGAAGAGAAGGCAAGAAGCATCTTCCATATGGAGAAGACCAAGCGCGTTGGGAGTGCAGAGGTTGGAGCAGCAGCCACGCGCATCGCTGAGAGTTTTTCAGTCCCAACTCCCATGTGAATGCACTGGTCAAAAGCATGCGTTCCCAGCACAGATGAACACAATGATCATGGGAATGGAAAACCACATGGCAATCAGTACAAAGGCACAGTGACTTCATGTGCGAGGGAAGGTGAGAGAGTGTTGTAATGCGCATGCACTGTAGGGGAATTTGGATGTGAAGCTATGGAACCATGCAAAGCACCCATGTGTGCTGTGACGGTCCATGTTGCCAAGTTAATCCCCTGTGCCACCACAACAACAAGCAATATTGGTAGGCCAACAGACAATGTGCACATGCATGCACCATGTATAGCTTCAGCAGACACTACTCCCACCCAACAGTAGCTGTACTCATTGCATTGGGCTGAAAAACCACGTCCCTCATAAAAAATGGGTTTAGGAAGATCAAACTTCATGTTGCATAAGTGGCTCGACAGCCCGTTTACAGGTATGCAGGCTGACTGAGTGCATGGCCTATCCACCCAACAGGTACACAGCCCAGGATACCTCTATCGCTGGCAGTTCACCCACCTCCACCTCTGCACAGGCCAGAGCAGCGGCCGGAAGAGCAGGAGGGAGGCACCACACAGAGTCAGCCGTGCTAGGCACAGAGATACCCGCTGTCCCCACATCTGTAGCCAGGGGCCCTTGCACCAGCCATGCAGATGGCACAGGAGGCACAGCACATGCTGCTGCAGGTGCTATGACAGCCACACCGCACCGGGCCCCTGTGCAGCTCCCCAACTATCAACATGGTGCTATTCACACCCTGCTCCAACCCATCTGCCCTCTGACACCCTCATGTTACCTGTGTCAGACAGGCTTCACCAACACCAGGTGTGGGCAGACACAGGAGCCAATTGCTCTCCAGATGAGGAGGTGGAGGATGACATATACTAAATGTCACCCTACTTCAGCTCTGGCCCTCTCCAGTGTCCACAGCCAGTGCCACAACGTGCGAGGTATCTATCGATTGCCTTGCATGGCAGCAGGTGCTGCTGCTTCAGGCAATCACAGCAATCAGGGACAGAGTCTAGGGATCATCCAGGAGGATTTGCAGGTCCCTGGTCCACCAGTGCAGCCAGCTCTCCCAGTCTACTTCTTCCATCGCAACTGTTGGGCAGAGGATTAGAGAGCACACAGAGGGCATGCCGTCCTTTGCTGATTAACTAAATTCCTGCATGCTCCTGACACTGCTGCATATATGGGGCCAAGATTCCGAGACATCCACCTCTGTCAACCAATGGAGGGATCATTGCCTAGCACCCAAATACACCACTGCTTGGACGATATGACCCCAACAGTGCATGAACAGGCTGGCAGGGGAAAGAAGCTATGGGAGGGAGATGTCATGACATGCTTTACATAGGCACATGGAAGGTGGTTGAGGAGGGGTGTTGGGATTAGTGTGTTGGAGATAGGGAGGCTGGTGGGGTTGGTGTGTTGGGGATGGGGATGTGGGTTGGAACAGGGATGTTAGGGTTGGTTTGTTGTGGATGTGGGTGGAGAGGGGTGTTGGGGACAGAGAAGGTGGGTGGGGAGAGGTTTTGGGATGTATTTTTTGACACTTCCCCATTAAATACCAGTTCACTTGAAGCAATGCAAGGACAATACTTAATGTGTAAATGTGATGTATTCAAGGTGTGACTATATACAAAGGTAAGCATCAGGTGATTATCTATGTGTTCAAAAATAATTGCCAGTTAGTTCTTGCCGTACCAGATGACCATCCCTTCCCTCTTCCTGCTCACTGTGTGGCAACACGGTACTTGCTGGTGGTGAGTTGATGCCTTCTTGGGGTGGCACACCCTCATCAGGGGGCAAGGGAATATTTTGCTTGAGGCAGCTGTGCAGTATGGAACATAAAATAATTATTTGTCCAATCTTCTCTGGCCTGTACATCAAGGCCCCTCCAGTCCTGTGTAGACACCGAAAACAGACCTTCAGTAGGCCAAAGGTCCACTCAATGCACAGTCTGGTCCTGACATGTGCCTCATTGAAGGCCATCTCCTGTGGCATATGTGGATTGTGCACAGTTGTCATTGGCCATGGTAGCTGGGGGCATCAAGAGTCACCTGTAAGGGCAAAGGTCATAGGTGTCATAGATGTCATAGGTGTCAGTCACAGTTCATTGTGAATATGTTGCCTTTTCTAATGATATTTTTATGTATGTATTTGCCATGTATTGTCCTACAGCATGGCTGTCCATCACAGTTATTGGATACAGAGCTATTCACTATGGCTGATGCATTGTGGAGTTACACCATGCGCACAGCTGACAACCAGAAACCATCACTCTCATGGTCTGTGATTGCCATTGCAGAGTGCATGTGGCCTATGTTGGGCCTGTATATTGCTGTCATGCATGTGCCCTAATGGGTGATTTGGTGTTCTTGTACATGTTTGCAGAGTCTGTTTTCCTTCCATTATGGTTTCACATACATGGTTACCAGATTACAGGACATTAGTTTATTTAAGTATTGCATTGTCTCTCTGCAGTGTTGAGCTATTGAGCATTGATGTGTAGGTATGTGTCCCCTTGCTTTGTAGTTCCTGCAGTCCTATGTGTGTGTATTACTTGCGTGTTGGGGGAATATGTATCACTGAAGTACTACTACATTTCCCTGCATGTCCTAGTCCTGTGGGCTGGTGGCTGTCATATGTGGGGTGAGAGTGTAGGTCCTGCATGTACAGGATCCTGACAGGGCATGCATTGATCAGTTGTGGTAATGTCCCCCCCTTTCACATAGCATTTCAGTAGTGATGCGAGATCAGTTTGTGTGATGGCACTTGTACTCACCCAGTATCCATGTCCTTTGGCCTCTGTGCCTCACCATGCATGCGGGCATTGTGTTGTTTCACAGGACCATTACATTGTGTGTGGCACCATGGAAGCAGGCATATCAGTGCGTGATCCTGACGTCAGCATTGCAGGTGACCTGGACATTCATGGAGTGATACTGATTTCTGTTGCGGTATACCTCTGCGGATGTCTGGGGTGCAGTCCAGAGCAGCACTTACATTGAGCAGCTGGGCTGCTACTGTTGTGGCATTAATCTGTGCCAGGTGGTGAGCAAGGAGATGTGCCAGGAGGCATGGTGCAGGAGTGATTCCAGCACCTGCACAAACACCTATGTAAATGTGGGCTGGGACATGCCATGCAACATGCCCACACTATGCTGGTAGGTGCAAGTTGCAAGTACATGTAGCACCGACACACGCTTCAGCAGCTGGCCAAAGGCAGTTCTGAGTAAATCTTGTTCTGTGTCTAGTCATGGATCAGGGAGAGTAGCTCTACAATGGTCGTCCTGTTCAGCTGGTAGATGGTAATCAGCTGTATGTCAGTTAATGTACAGGGTTTGGGTCTAATCTGGGGAATGTGTGGATTGCTTGGTGTCTCCTCCTCCTCCTCTCTGCGCCTGTACCCTGTGCTGATGTTCCAGCATCTGAGGCTCATTGAGGAGCAGGACACTCTGCATGTCCCAGTTAGCAACAGCAGTGGTAACATGGTGTTGAAAAGTGTGTTTGGGTCAGGTACATGCATTTTGTAGTCTCTCAGAGTGGATTGGGTGCACTTGTGACTTGTTTGAGCACCTCTTGCACCACATGGGTGAAGTCCAGATCAGAGATTACGTTGGGGCAGGTGGGCTGCTGCATAGAAATTAGTTTTTGTGGCATTAATCTGTGTTGGGTGGTGGGCAGAGAGATGTGCTGGGAGTCATGGTGGAGGATTGCTTCCAGCACCTTCACAACACCTTTTAGGTGGAGATGACTGCATTGTGTTTTTGTTGTAGTTACTGGAATTTTGAACAGTATTTCAGTGGTATTTTGAACTGTGATTTGGCAGAAATACTGTTTTTGCTCTTGGTGGTAAGTCTGCTAGTGGAATTAGTGCCAACTCTTTATTCAGCGGTGTGGTAAGAGTGGTGTAAATTCTGTAACCACCACTTTTACTGTATACCGCCAAATTCATGACGAGGCACAAAGTGTCTACACAAACCTGATGATAGCTCTCATCTAGGACGGATTGAAGTCATTTGAGTATGGTGCCCTGGACACCTTGATGTTTCAGTCTGGTAAGAAAAATGTGGTGATCTATGGTGTCAAAGGGTGCTGAGAAAGACAAGCCAAAGACGAGTCCTTTTCTCATGCAACCAAACATTGGGAGACTGACACCTAGCTGCAGGCTGGCAGAGAGGCCATATTTTCTCCAGCAGCAGGTCACTTCTCAGGTAGGTGTGAGTCCCACTCCAGAGACTCAGGGACAAAATGGGTCATGGTCCTCAGACTCCCAAAAACAGAGGAGTCTGGTACACAACTGTAGGGGTCCTTCAACACAGTGAGTTCCTGGGAACTGTTGAGGCTGTCCAAGAGGCAGGTCTTGCTCCAGCACTACGTTCAATCCCAATGGTCCCTTGGGATGGTTAGGGGACAAAGCTTGACTTTACCTAGGAATACCTATCTTTACCTCGTAACTAGATGATGTTGGAAAGGACTGATCTCCCAACAGGATACAGGGAAATCTTCTTCAGGGGTTTAAGTCCAAAAGATGATTTTTAAAAAAAAATGTGGTTAACCCTTTCTTTCAAAGACAACCTCTCTCCAGTGACTGGAGTAAAGCTAACCTTCTTCAAGGCTCCCATCTCTGTTCTTGGAACAGGGGGAATTTGACTTCTGACATTACACGCAAAGTGTTTGCTGTGCCGTGGAAGTTCAGTAGACAGGAAGGAAAGATAGAGGCACAGAGAAACAAGGTGGTGGAGCCTTTCTCTTTCTGTAAAGTGTTTGTCACACCCACAGAGTATCTCACAACTCCTTCCAGACCATGGAAGCCAAATGTAGTTGACCCTCCCAACTTGGTGGACACATGCTCCTTATTCCAATTAACAGGTTACCACAAGCAGCTAAAGGGGGAAGAGGGTTAGGGAGAAGTTGTGGAAAGGGAAGGGGTGTAACCAGATTGAGGGTACATTTCTAGCGTAAATGGATGGGTAATGGGGAAGTAAGGAAAGGAACATACAACATTTACCATGAGAAGACAAATAGCCTCCGGCTTTCCTGAGCTCCTTGCTCCTAGATTTGCACTCCGACTAAACTGAGCATATTTCTACTTGATTAGGACTATGCCCTCATGATCAGCAAACATTCAGTAAATCATAGCATAGCTGGTAAGCAACTCACAAAGCACACAGCACCAGGTATCCCTGAACAGGCAACAACATGGACACAGGTACAATACATAAGAGCATAATCCTTTTAGCATGTGGGCGCTTGATGAACGCATGAATACATGACACAGTACTGTCGTTAATCAGAGAGGTTTCCCAATGTTCAATTCCCCTCTGACGCTTCAGTCACTCCCCTGTCTGTGAACCGTAGATGCATTTTTAGCAAGCAGCAATTTACAAACAAATATTGAGTGCGTCCCAACCCATGTCCACAAAACACACTCCACCAAGAGCGTTCATAGGTCTTCCCAGGGTAGCCTAAGGAATGTTTCGTATGCAAGAAGAAACGTTCCTTAACTGCAGTGCTGTCTGCCCAGAGTGCAACTTCCACAATCTTTCCTCCCTCTCTCATTCAACAGCATGACCGTGACACAAGCAATGAAAAATAAACAATGGGGTACTGAACTGAGGCCTGTGGGGGGGCAATTACCACCACCCCAGGCTCTGTAAAACATGCCTTGAAGTGGGAAAAACCAGCGGTCTGGGCGGCACTCACACTTTGCTGTGAGGGAGACTATTGGTGCCTCCTCCTCCTCCTGTTCCTCATTCCGTGCTGCCACCTCTGACCGCCACCAAGTTCCTCGCCTGCTGTCCTCTGGCCCGTGCCTGCAGAATGCCAAAATCACCAACAAGCAGCATGGGCCGTGAGGAGCTTCATAACGAGTCTCCTGAATCAAGGGTAATGTAGTCTCTAGGATCTAGCAGACCACACTCCAGCCGCTGAACAGCCAGCCCTCACTCCTCTTTTCCTTCTAGAGTTCCCTCTGAGGGTAGAAGCATAATTATAGGGTTTTGGTACAGGGGTGCAAGCCTTAAATCTAGCCCGTGCACTGCAAAGAATTGGCTGTCACTGCAGTTATCACATGGGGCACTTGTGATATCTGAACCTTGCCTGTGTAACTGGTAGAGCAGGTGCTGCAGATTAGGATGCTGATGCAGCAGAACACAGGCACACACTGTGCTTTGGCATTGAGCATTTTGAATGGGGAATCTGTTCAGCAAAAAAAAAACAGAGCTCTTAAACCCTTGCTAGATGCAATTCCTCTCAACACCCTCCCAAGACCACTGGGCGTGATGGTTGTTATTTGTCCACCAAGAGTAGTTGAACAAAGGCATATCTCTTGGCGTCCTGTTTGCATGGTCTTCCTTAATTGGATTATGTTGAAATGTAATATGCATTCCATCATTTGCATGGGACTGGGTGAACGCCTTACTGCTGATAATGTGCAGTTTTCCTTTTCAACAGGTTATCCTCTTTAGGTTTTGGCACATGGTGGTGCAAAGGTAAATCTCAATGCTAAAACCAATGTTGCAGATAAGAGAGATTAGGGCAGTTGTGTTGGGAAGAAGAATATATGGTTCTCATGGCAACTGCCAATGCTTGTGGCATGCACTGGTCAAATTACATGTTTTATATGTTTAAATGTTTCTGCCATATACATCAATGTGATTGTGTTGTCTTAGATTTTGGTCAATTATGTGCTCTGACATATGTTCCATGGATTTCGCTCCATGGTCCATGTAGTGATCACATATGCTCCATTACGTTTGGCTGAGTTGCCTTCTTGCACCCCACTGTTTCCTGCCTCCCAGGTCGTATTTGGGCAGCATTGCAGGTGCTCATCAAGTCCTCAGCTCCTCCATGAACCCTTGGTCTGTAGTATGAGGCCCCTTTTCACTCTGTGTTTTTTTTTTCATTATTCATCCTTAAGGTAATAAAAACGACAAATAAGTTAAAAGCAAGGCACTATGTTCTGTGCTAGCCCTTTATTAGATGTTTATTTTTTATCTACCTTTCTCATCTGGGCTCAAGATTAACCACTGGTGTGTCTTTTATCCATTACCTCCATTTCTCTATTTCTCAATTATCCTAATTATCCTCCAAAAAATATCCCTCAACTCCACACTCTCTAAGAATTACCACCTCATAACAATCCTGTCAAACCTCATGAGAATCATGGAAGGATTCACCACAAGCCACCTCCAACAACACATGTCCACAAACAACCCCATTAACTCATTCCAATCTGGCTTTCGACTTGGATACAGCACCTAGACTGCTATACTTCACAGACATCTACCTACCCTTTAGGGACACCTACTCTCTTCCCATCTCAAAGACCTAAAAATCTCCAATACTATGTCCATTCCTACCTCTTTTGAATTTACCATCTCTACTATTGCTCCACCTCAATTCCTTCACATCGTCTCCATGTATTCCCCTCCTGGTCCGACTCAACAATTTTTGATATTTGATTCCTGGGGGAATTTTTGATTTCCCCAGGAAAATACTTGATTCTCTTTCCACTAAACATGACCTCATTCCCTTAGGTGACTTTAACCTCACCTCTCCAACCACTTATCAGAAATCTGAACTTCCATCTTTTATTAGTGACCGTGGATCACTGGTCTCTATCAATAACCTACCCACACCAGGGGTAACTCTTTGGATCTCATATTCATCTCCACATTTGTCTCAGCCAGTAATACTACGGTCATACCACCTCTATCTTATTACATTCCATTGTTTCCAAAACCATCTCCTTTCCACCCTCTGACCTCTCCTCACCATGTGCCTCACCTATTACTAAAGGGAAATGTAAACCTTCTTCCATTCCTCCCTTTTTTGTCTGACCTACAGTTCTGACTCCCCCTTCACACCTGATGCCTCATCCACTAACACTGCCTTCTCCAGATTCCTATCCCTTCTATATGACTCATTCTCCTCTCACTTCACACTGCTAACATTCCTGGTCTCGGCAACCATGGATACCCCATTGATATGCTCTCTCTGCAGAGATGTACATCAGCTGCTGTGCAAATCGAAGTTTACCAACACACATGAGGACCTGAAACTCTACCTCTCTGCACTGAACTCTGTCAAGTCCTTTCTTGATAGAGCAAAAAGGAAATTCTGCTGCACCCTCATTGACACTCACTCCAACCATCCTTGCCGACTACAGGTCACCCTCAACTCACTCCTCACTCCTCTTAAACCTATGACAAGCACTCCACTCTCACAGATAATGACCAACTTGAATACTTTGCTGAAAACATTTTTAAAAAAAGAGAGATTCTCGCCTGACCTCATAAACCCTCCTCCTACATGCTATACTCTGCTTACTCTACCATCATCCTCTGCCTCTATCTCCCACTTTAGTCAAACCGATAATGAAGAAGTCCTATCTCTACAGATGAAAGCTATCCCCTCTTGTACTCATTCATACCTGCTAACGTTCACCCTGTGTCTCTCCTTCTGCACAATTCTAAAGTGCTCACAAGAGTTGTTTTCAACAGTCTTCGCATTTCGTAGTAATTCACAACATTCAAGCCCCATACAAGCAGGTTTCTGCTCCTGCTACTCCACGAAAACTGCTTTCATGAATGTCTCCCGCTTCGTCACCTCTGCTAAGCACTCCAACCCTTTCTTCTACCCTAATTCCTCTTGACCTGTCCAATGCCTTTGACACAGTCGATCACTCAGATCTCCTTAAAATGATCTTTCTTTTTGGGATTCACGATGAAGCCCTTGCATGGATTGAATCCTACCTGGCACCTCACCAATTCTCTGTCTCCTGGAGCAACAAAACCTCTCAACATACTCCTCTAATGGTTGCTGTTCCACAAGTCTCAGTCTTGGGTCCTCTCCTCTTTACACTCTACACCTCTGCTCTTGGGGCACTAATACTCCTCCTTTGGGTTCTCATACAATCTCTTCTTGGACAACACCCACATTTTCTTCTCATTTCCTGAACTCTCCTCTAATCCCTCTATCAACATTTCCAACTGCCTCTCTGCCATTAAATAGTGGATGGCTTCACACTCTCTGATGTTAAACTCTACCAAAGCAGAGGTGCTATTCTTCCCTGACAAATACTCTCTCTCATCTCTTCCACTGCCTATGCAAGCCCCACCTGGCACTCTACCATACTAGGTACTATGATAGTCTATAGCACTGCTCTGCTCAATGGACCCCCTAAAAACATCTCCTCAGCTCTTGTCTAATTCTGCTGGTTTCTCGTACCATGAAGAATTGCTTTCAATGAACTCTCCATTTTATGCATAACCGTGCACCTCAAAACCCTATCTTACATTCAAGACAAACTCTCCCACCTTAAGCACTCTCTTGTGCACCCCCTTCTAAAGAAGCCATAGTCTAATACTTCCTCTCTGGCTAACTATCGCCCAATCTCCATCACTCCTTTCCTGGCCAAACTCTTGGAAAAGCTGACCATCTCCCAGCTTAATCTACATACTGAATCTGTTGGTTGCCTCCAGAAACTGCCAGAAGCACGGAAATTGGTCTCTTGAACACCCTTGAAGGCTTGCTCTCCAATCTTGACTCTAATCTCCCTTCTGTCCTCATTCTCCTTGATCTATCTTCTGCTTTTGACATGGACACCATGCCTTCCTGCTCAAACATCTCTGCCACAACCTGGTATTACTGATTAGGCCCTGGCCTGGTTGATCTCCTTTCTCATGGTCTGACTCTCTCAGGTCCAACTTGGGTCTTTCCTCTCTTCTACCTCTCTCTCTACTTGTTGTGTTCCCCTGGGATTTAACCTCTCTCCCTGGCTCTTCAACCACTACCTGGCATCTCTTGGCCACCTCATGGCTACTTTCTGCTCCAATTTTGTATGTTATGCGGATGACACTCAGCTATCTTTCAGGCTTTCCTCAGCCACCTCTGCTTCTTCTCTCATACTAGACTGTCTGGCTGCAATTCAGGAATGGTGTGCCACCAATGAACTCTGCCATAGTGCCAGTAAGACTGAGATCCTCTTTATTGGTACACCCACTCCCTCCTTTCCTCTCACTCTCTGGCTACCCACTCTGGGCCTCCTTCCTGCTCCTTCCTGTGAGGTATGAGCCTACCTGATCTATAACATTTGACCTTTTGACCAAATTGACCTTTTCTGAGTGGTCCAAATTGAACTCTTTTTGCATCCGGTCCAAATTGACCTTTTTTTTAAAGGTCAAGTAGGTTAATATCTACTTACCTGAACATGAGGTGCAGGGATTGCAGGGGTGTCCCCCACTCCTCATGTTCATGTAAGTTGGTCAAAAAGGGGATACAGGGGTGTCCCCCGCATCCTTATCAATGGAGGTCAATTTGTTTAAAAGGTCAAATGTTTTAGGTCAAATTGCTGAGGGCAATTTGCACAAGGTCCAACATACCCAAACCTCCTGTGAGGCTAAGAACCTTGGTGTCATCTTTGACTCCACCCTCTCCTCCTCTCCTCACATCTCTGATGTCTCTAAGAAGTCAACGATCAGCTGCACCTCCTCAGAGGTATTATTCATTTTCTCACTTTCCCCCAGAAGCTCACTGTCTCCAGGTCTCTGGTCCTCTCTATTCTGGACTATTGCAACAGTCTCTTTCTAAATCTTCCTGCCTCTACTCTTCGACCTATAAAACTTATCAAGAACAGGACTGCAAGACTTGCCCTTGGCCTCATGCCCAGGTATCCTATCTCTCTAGCTCTGAAATCACTTCACTGGCTCCCTGTGATTGCAAGGATCAACTTCAAGACCCTCTGCATTGTCCACAAGGCTTTCTGGGACCACTCTACCTCCAACTTTCTCTTCCAAAACATCTTCCTTCCCGAGCTCTCCGCTCATCCACCTCCAACTCTCTGAGGTCAGATGCTTCTCCAAGTAGAGTGTTGGGGGAAGATCTATCTCCTCGGGCCTCCCTCTGGAACAGTCTCCCTGCCTCTTTCAAACTTGAGCAGAGCCTCCTCTGGTTCCGGAAGCAACTCAAGACCTTCCTTTTCACTTCTGCTTTCTCTCTGGCTCTTTCCTGCTGATGCACCTGACTGCTCTGCGCACTGGTAACCTGGTCACCCTCTGAACTCGGATCCAGGCTCCTGAATGTCCATTTGCCCTTGCACGTCCTCCGGACTCCCCAGCACTTAAGGGTCTGTATCTGTAACCCTACAGTCCCTTCTCTCTGCACTCATCAGCCGCCAACTGGGTGCATTTGTTAGTTCATGGCACTCTCCCTCCTCCTGCCCCCAGGCACTTCTCGCTTTCCCTCTTCCCCGCACTTGCGCGGCCACAATGACTAGTACAATCGTTATTTTGTCCTCGTTTGTTTCCCCCTTCCTTGTCTTGTCATGTCTAGAAACACTTGTATGCAGGCGTGTTATACATGACACATCATATCATATCACAACTTAAACCCACCATGCAAGCGAGCCAGCATCTTCTGCACATTCCACTCTGCAGACTAACATGCATAAAAAACATGTATTTACTTAGTGAGCACCCAAAGCATGGAACACCCTTCGCATCCCCACTGCACCCACCATCACCACTTTCCAAAAGAGCCTCAACACATACTTGTTTCCCCTTATGAAATCCAGACCCTTCACCTCCTCTGCTACAATGTATCTATCCTACACTGAAAATATATTATAACTTCTGTTTCACTTTCCACCTTTTACACTTTTTAAACTTGTATGGTGCTTTGAGATGCTAGGGATATGGCCAGCACCAAACAAAATTTGAAATAAAATTCAAATTATATTATGGTCAAGCAGGACCGTATCCATTTTTTCAAACAACTGGCATAGGAGTGGCCTGTCACACATTAACCCCCTCATCCAGGGATGCGCCCAATGTTGTACAACCTCTGCCATCTGCCTGCAAACTGGAGGGGGAGAGCAAACAAGCAGCCACCACCACTTGGGAAAGTTCACATACAAAATGAACGTTTGAGGGATTGTCAACAGGCAAGGGGGGCCCAGCCTTTTTGATGTGTATTAAGAATGAAATGAGGTGCGTAATCTAACTCAGAAAGAGGGCTTTGCTAACCGGACACCCTTTCAGTAAACTGCATGCCAAAAGCATTTTGTACACCTGTGCCCTACTGCTTAAGTAGCCTGACCTGCAGCCCCTGATCTACCCTGGCACAGCAGTTGTTAAAATGTCAAAAGTGCTCTGCATAGAATCTATGTCATCACTGCGCCGCTTAATTCTGCAGACTTAGGGGCTAATTCATAGAATTCAGCGCACAAGTGGTGCACGCGGCTGGCGCACAGTGTGCGTGTGCGGCAGTCTGCGCCAGCCGCGTCCACCAAAACCCATTTCGGTGCACAGCGTATTCATGGATTTTAACATCCCTGAGCAGCCGTGGCGCAGAGTAGCGCAGAGACCCTGCAGCAGCGCCAGTTACGCCCCAACCCCGCCCGTGCGCCATGAACAGCGCACAAATCCAGCACATTGCGCACAGGCCAGTGTACCAGCATACAGCCCCCCAGCCACGGAAATGCGTGTAAAACTCCCCGAGCACCCCTCGGAATACACGTACCCTGCTTGCGCTAGGCCAATCGTGTGTAAAACTCCCTGCGCACCCCTCGAAATACACGTGCCCTGCTCATTCGCGGGAAATTTCACAGGCGGTAGGCCCTGTGCGAGTGGAGTACGTGTATTTCTGTGGTTCGCGGGGAGTTTCACACGCGGTAGGACCTGTGCGAGTGGGGTATGTGTATTTCTGGGGTTCGCAGGGACTTTCACACGCGGTAGGCCCTGTGCAAGCAGGGCACGTGTAATTCTGGGGTTTGTGGGGACTTTCACATGCGCCTGGCCCTGTGCGAGCGGGGCACATGTAATTCTGGGATTCAAGGGGAGTTTCACATGCGGTAGGCCCTGTGCGAGTGGAGTATGTGTATTACTGGAGTTCGGGGGAAGTTTCACACGCGATAGGCCCTGTGCGAGTGGGGTACAAGTATTACTGGGGTTTGCGGGAGGTTTCACACGCGATAGGCCCTGTGCGAGTGGGGTACGTGTATAACTGGGGTTCGCAGGAAGTTTCACACGCAATAGGACTTGCACGAGTGGGGTACGCGTATTACTGGGGTTCGCGGGAAGTTTCACATGCGATAGGCCCTGTGCGGGTGGGGTACGTGCATAACTGGGGTTCGTGGGAATTTTCACACGCGATAGGCCCTGTGCAAGTGAGGTACACGTATTACTGGGGTTCGCGGGAAGTTTTGCATGCGATTGGCACTGTGCGAGTGGGGTATGTGTATAACTGGGGTTCGTGGGAGGTTTCACACGCGATTGGCCCTGTGCGAGTGGGGTACGCTTATAACTGCGGTTTGCAGGAAGTTTCACATGCGATTGCAGTGGGGTACGTGTATTTCGGGGTTTGCTGGAAGTTTCACATGCGATAGGCCCTGTGCGAGTGGGGTACATGTATTACTGGGGTTCGCGGGAAGTTTCACATGCGATTTTGCTGTCAGAGCGGGGTACGTGTATTTCGGGGGTGCGCGGGGAGTCCTACACATAAATTGGCAGTGTGGGTCCTCCCAGGTGTGCCTTCTACCCCCTCCAAGGCCCCTGCAGGCATCCCACACCACAGGGGACTACCCTTCACCCCTGGTCATGTCCCGCAGGCAGCCCATCCACCATGGGCATGCCCCCCAGCCAAGCCACATGTCACCTTGCTCTAGTGATCACCAACTCATGTCCCCCAGCACCGGCCACCCACCCACCATTGACGGGCACCTGCCAGCAGGCCCCCAATCATGTCCCCCAGTACCCCCACCCCCAGCAGTGAGGGGTACCTGCCAGCAGGCCCCCACTCATGTACCCCAGCACCCCCACCCCCCAGCAGTGAGGGGCACCTGCCAGCAGGCCCCCACTCATGTTGCTCAGCACCCCCACCCCCCAGCAGTGTGGGGCACATGCCAGCAGGCCCCGACTAATGTCCCCCAGCACTCCCACCCCCCAGCAGTGAGGGGTACCTGCCAGCAGTCCCCACTCATGCCCCCCAGCACCCCCACCCCCCAGCAGTGAGGGGCACCTGCCAGCAGGCCCCCACTCATGTCCCACTCTTGTCCCCCAGCATCCCCACCCCCCAGCAGTGAGGGGCACCTGCCAGCAATCCCCCACTCATGCCCCCAGCACCCCCACCCCCAGCAGTGAGGGGCACCTGCCAGCAGTCCCCCACTCATGCCCCCCAGCACCCCCACCCTAAGCAGTGAGGGGCACCTGCCAGCAGGCCCCCACTCATGTCCCCCAGCACCCCCACCCCCCAGCAGTGAGGGGCACCTGCCAGCAGGCCCCCACTCATGTCCCCCAGCACCCCCACCCCCCAGCAGTGAAGGGCACCTGCCAGCAGGCCCCCACTCATGTCCCCCAGCACCCCCACCCCCCAGCAGTGAGGGGCACCTGCCAGCAGGCTCCCACTCATGTCCCCCAGCACCCCCACCCCCCAGCAGTGAGGGGCACCTGCCAGCAGGTCCCCACTCATGTCCCCCAGCACACCCACCCCAAAGCAGTGAGGGGCACCTGCCAGCAGGCCCGCACGCATGTCCCACTCTTTTCCCCCAGCATCCCCACCCCCCCAGCAGTGAGGGGCACCTGCCAGCAGTCCCCCACTCATGCCCCCCAGCACCCCTACCCTCAGTGAGGGGCACCTGCCAGCAGGCCCCCACTCATGTCCCCCAGCACCCCCACGCCCCTGCAGTGAGGGGCACCTGCCAGCAGGCTCCCACTCATGTCCCCCAGCACCCCCACCCCCAGCAGTGAGGGGCACCTGCCAGCAGTCCCCCACTCATGCCCCCCAGCACCCCCACCCTCAGCAGTGAGGGGCACCTGCCAGCAGGCCCCCACTCATGTCCCCCAGCACCCCCACCCCCCAGCAGTGAGGGGCACCTGCCAGCAGGCCCCCACTCATGTCCCCCAGCGCCCCCACCCCCCATCAGTGAGGGGCACCTGCCAGCAGGCCCACACTCATGTCCCACTCATGTCCCCCAGCACCCCCACCCCCCAGCAATGAGGGGCACTTGCCAGCAGGCCCCCACTCATGTCCCCCAACACCCCCACCCTCCAGCAGTGAGGGGCACCTGCCAGCAGGCCCCCACTCATGTCCCACACATTTCCCCGAGCACCCCCACCCCCCAGCAGTGAGGGGCACCTGCCAGCAGGCCCTCACTCATGTCCCACTCATGTCCCCCAGCACCCCCACCCCCCAGCAGTGAGGGGCACCTGCCAGCAGGCCCCCACTCATGTCCCATCATGTCCCCCAGCACCGCCACCCCCCAGCAGTGAGGGGCACCTGCCGGCAGTCCCCCACTCATGCCCCCCAGCACCCCCACCCTCCAGCAGTGAGGGGCAGCTGCCAGCAATCCCCCACTCATGCCCCCCAGCACCCCCACCCTCAGCAGTGAGGGGCACCTGCCAGCAGGCCCCCACTCATGTCCCCCAGCACCACAACGCCCCAGCAGTGAGGGGCATCTGCCAGCAGGCCCCCACTCATGTCCCCCAGCACCCCCACCCCACAGCAGTGAGGGGCACCTGCCAGCAGGCCTCCAGTACCCCCACTCCCCAGCAGTGAGTGGCACCTGCCAGCAGGCCCCCACTCATGTCCCCCCCTCTACATGAAGTAAAGATGCAAAATCATGGCCAACTTCTACACAAAAATACCACAGCACGCCACCCCATTCTTGAAACGCAATGATTTTCCAATCCACCCCACACTGACATGCCTATCTCAAGACACAAATCAAAAGTTAACTATGTACATCAACACATGTCCATCACACACACAGTGGTTGTCATTGATTGTGTAAACCCACATTTTCACATGCTTTAACCCAATGAGCGAATCCCGCACATGGAACTAAAATATGAAAATGTAAGCAATGAAATGAAAGCATAACAAAATAGCAAACATTAAATGAAAACCATGTGCAAAAGATGAGTAAATGAAAACTATAACCAATCCAAAGTAATCCTCAAGAAAAATAGTCAAAACTCTCCCTCCACCAACGCAAATCCAAAGGAAACGTAAAAAGAAAAATCCATTGATCCATGGTGAAATCAAAAGAAAAAGTTCAAAATAATCCATTGTCCAACTATGTACAATTCATTGTCCAAAAGAAAAATCCATTAATCCATGTTAAAAATCAAATATAAAGTTCAAATAAATCCATTGTCCACCTATGTACAATCCATTGTCAAGGGTCCATTGTTAGGAAGAATTCTGTTTAAGCTGAATTTCCTAACCTAGTGAGTCCCCCAGCAGCTTTGCTGGATTTCTGGAGTTTGTTTTTTTGAATCCTGTCAAGAGTGAGACTCTTTTTCTCCCTCTCTTGGACATGAATGTGTGTAATTCCTTCGAATGTCAATGTGTTCTATAGGCTATGGGGTCTTTTACTCCATAGGGTCTCATATGTTTTTCTATGTGTGTTACACCGCACCCTCCGTGCCGTAGAACTGGGGCATCCTAGCGGACCTTCATCATAGACTCCATACCCGGGGACTGACTACTGTCTCCCCGGGCATGTAAAGTCACCATTGGCTTTACTAGACCTAAATTTACTAACAGAACTAGTACAAACCATCCTATTGTGGACGTACTAGTAGGGGTAATTCGATTACTCCTAGGTCTGTTATTCGAGGGGGCACTATCCCGTCCCCCCTCGTCGAGTTTTGGCTGGTGGCAGTGGAAACTACTTGTTATATTCGACCCCGAATATAACCCTATGGGATTCTTCCCATTGTTGGAGATTAATACCTTTTTTCCCGTTAGTCTCTAACATGCCACCGGTTTACTTATCTTAAATAAGTTTATCGGATGGTATTTTCTGCCAGAACTCAGTTTTTAAAATGGCGTCTGTGTTCGTCTCTGTGACTCCTAAACCAAAGGTTGAGCACTTTGTTCCACTTTTGGCGGGCTTCTGTACAGAGACCCTCCAAAGTGGTGCCATTCTGTCTGGGTTACCACAGGGGTGTGGGAGGGGGTTTAGGCACCCTGGACTGAGTTGCCTTGCCAACTCCGGTTGTACTCTGGTGTGATTGGCCCAAGTGGTGAGCCTCCCCGCTCACCACTCAGCGTGTTTTGATTGACAGCTAGGCTGAATGAATGGGGTTTTTCTGCATAAAAGCAGGGCTTTTGGGACTGGATCTTCAGAAGTCGCCACAGGACCTAAGAATCCGACGAGGGTAAAGCTGAGCCAACCTGCAACGACGACACCTCTGGTGGAGCCCTGCTGAACCGACTCACCACCTCCCGACGACAGAGGAGATCTGCCTGCCGGAGAGTCTCTTCCCCTGACTGGTGGGAACAATCAGTCACCTTGTACCGCGACCAAAAGGTGGTGCCTTGTGACGGAGCACTCCGCAGCTGTCTCTTCCCTGGTGGTGCAAAGATCTTCAACTTTCCTTCGACGACAAGATCATCTCTTCTCTTGGTAAAGACCCGACGTGCATCCACCACCAGGAACAACTACCCCCGCCGGAGCTGTCTCTCCACAAACAAGGTACCGTGTCCGCCTGGCTTCCCTTTCGGCCGGATAGTGTGAGGTGTCTTAATCCTCGCCTTTCATTGGGTCGCCTGCAAGCTTTCTTAAACTTTCTGTTCTGAACTGGTCCAATCTTTCCATAACAATTTGGGATAAAGACTCAAAGTGCATTTCCACTGAGACACTTTTTGGGATATACCGCCTTGCCTCTCTCCGAGTGGGCCTGACCTCTGAACTTTGTGATCTGCAGTAGACCCTGTCTTTCTTGCCTTGCATTTGTCGGTAAAGTATTGGTACAGAGTTGATTTCATAACCTGCCTTATTTTTCTCTCCCGACCTAACGAATACTAGAGTGCCATCTAGGTTAAAGCATACACCTATGTCTGCAAATAAGTGATGCCGGTAAACCTAGACTTGTCGAACTATTGTTAGGGGGATTGATCTTTTTCTTCGTTTAGTAATTGTGATTGAAGTTGTTTGCCGTATTAGTGCCAGAGTGTTTTCTATAGATGTGGTGTTATAAATAAATACCTTTATATTTTTACACCGAAGCCTTGTTCCGTGTTTGCTTGTTCTACTGTGTAGATTGCCCTATATTGTATACTCCACATACTGCCCAACTCTTCTTGAGGGAAGTCTGACTGCTCAGCCACAGCTACCAAGTGAATCTGTGTGGTACAGACTGCTACCAAGTGGGTTTACTGCCAAACACCTGTAGTCCTAAATCTTTTGCAGTGGTCCCAGAGGGAGCTGCACAGGTTTCCGCCTAATACTAGAGTGCCATCTAGGTTAAAGCATACACCTATGTCTGCAAATAAGTGATGCCGGTAAACCTAGACTTGTCGAACTATTGTTAGGGGGATTGATCTTTTTCTTCGTTTAGTAATTGTGATTGAAGTTGTTTGCCGTATTAGTGCCAGAGTGTTTTCTATAGATGTGGTGTTATAAATAAATACCTTTATATTTTTACACCGAAGCCTTGTTCCGTGTTTGCTTGTTCTACTGTGTAGATTGCCCTATATTGTATACTCCACATACTGCCCAACTCTTCTTGAGGGAAGTCTGACTGCTCAGCCACAGCTACCAAGTGAATCTGTGTGGTACAGACTGCTACCAAGTGGGTTTACTGCCAAACACCTGTAGTCCTAAATCTTTTGCAGTGGTCCCAGAGGGAGCTGCACAGGTTTCCGCCTAACACTGGTGTACAGCTGTGGGATTTGTATCGAGTATACAGTTTAGAGTGCTTTCCGACACTGTAGGATAAATAACCACAAAGCTTAGCACTAAAAATCAACTTTCAAAAACATGTCTACTATGGAAGCTTACAGTCAAGAATCCTTGTCAGGTGAAAATACTGAGAGTTTACAAGCTCTCTGTAGGCAAGAGAATCTTTCTGTAAGAGGCAAGAAGTTAGAACTGATAGCGAGATTGCTGGAAAACCAAAGTCTGGGTACTGGTTCAGAGGAACGGACCTCTCCAGCAGATGTAGATAACAGTGAAGGTGTTGATCTAAATCATAATTCTGATGATAGTGATGAAGAGGCTGAAGAGGAAGGAGAGGCTAACAAAACTGTCTCCCCTGCTCCTCTACCTGCCTTACCAGCTGTACCTACAGGGCCCATACCAGGTCCCACATGTAACCCTGCTTATTTAGAATTTGAAAAAATGAAGCTCGAATTAGAATACAAACGGTTCTTGGCTCAATCTGAAAGAAACCAAGAGCTCGAGTTCAGACGGATGAATGCCCAGGCTAAGCACAAGCAAGCTGAGTTAAGGCTCAGGGAAATAGAACTGAATCACGAGTTAGAGATGAAAAAGTTGTCTGTGGAAAGTGCTTCTCTCTCCTCTGGTTCCTCTAGGAGCTCCAGTCCCAAAAGACCCCGGATGCCGAAGGAATTAGTGGGTATGTATGAACCGAGATTGGATGTGTTGGATTGGTTAAAACTGTTTGAGTACAATCATGGGCTCCAGGACATCACCGGGAATGACTTACTTCCCTTGTTGTTCTCTAGGCTCCCCCCTGTTGTGACTGATGTGGTTATGGAGTTGGGGGAGGCGGATAAGACGGATTACGAAAGTGTGAAACTAGCTTTGATAGCTAGATTTGGGAAGACCCCTTCCCAGTATCTTAAGAGGTTTAGAACCCTCAAAAAGCATGATGGTACCCCTTGGGCTACCTGGGTGAGTGAAGGGTTGAAAAACTTAGAGGGATGGATTAAGGGTTACAAAGTGAACACTTATGAGGGTATGAAGAATCTTTTTATGTTGGAGTCGATTTATGATGCCTGTTCTCAATAGCTCAGACAGCACTTGGCTGTTTCGAAGGAATTGGATTCCCGGAAGCTGGCTAAGGCTGCTGACTTGTGGGTTGCCAACAGGGCTACTCATAAGGATTCTGGGGCAACTCAGAAAAAGGATGAGGGAAAACAGCCTAAAAAAGACTCAAAAGAGAATTGGAATAACTCAAATTCCAAAGAGGGCCCCAAACAAAACCAGAAGGGTAAGCCACAGGGAAAACCGCAGCAGAATAGTGTGTCTTCTGGTGCCAAACCGGAAGGAGGCCAGAACAAGCCACCATTCCAGAAAGCATTCGGTAAATGCTTTGTTTGTGGCTCGACTGACCACGTGAAAGAAGATCCCAGATGAAAGGGTAAACCTTCAGGGGTCCAGCTTGTCTCCTTAGCCTTCGCTCCAGAGGAGGAAGTCCAAATGGCAAGTGGAAACTTTCTACTGCTAGCTGATGAGCCCATTGGAGTCTCAGCCAGCGTTTCTTTAGTATCTCTGGGGTTGTGGGAACAACAGAATTTAGATGTCTATAATTCTATCCCCGATAATACTAAAGAGTATTATAAGGACAGTGTCCAGGTGAATGGTCAGGAGACTCCTGCCATTAGGGACACTGGGGCCAGCATAACTGTGATGGATAAATCGTTTTTTAAGGCTGAGGATGTTGCTAAGGCACCCAAACGCCTCACCAAGTTAGCTGGCGGGCCTGTGCAGATGCTTCCCCAATTACCAGTTCTCATCCAGTGTAACAACATGACTGTGAAGATACCTGTCAGCATACAGAGTGAGATACCAGGACGCGTACTGTTGGGTAATGATTTGAAAACTCTCGGAGTTGTATCGCATACTCCCAGACCTCCTAGTAAACGGTTACAGGAGCTAACTAGACCCGCAAGAGAGAGGACCATGCGCGGTACTCTCCATGAGATGATGAAGAAAGAGATCACTCCTGCTCCACTGGAATTGTTGGCAGCTATCTCAAAGAAATCAGAAGCAAAAGGGAAACCTAAGACTTCTATCCCGAAACCAGCAGCCAGCATTTCAGTGCAGCCAACAAGGACTTCCCCGTGGTTGTCCAAAGTTACACCCGTAACTCCACCTCCAGCTGAGGCTGAGTGGGAGGTACAACCCTGTGTGGTAGAATTAGACTCTGAGGAAGAGCTAATAGAAGGCCAGGAACTCATTGGAGATCTGGATCCTGTTGACCATCCTGAGCTGGAGTCTTTACTGGCAGAAGGTGGACCCAGCAGGGCAGACTTCAGTAAGGGACAGAGAGAATGTCCAACTCTGGAAGGTCTTCGCCACCAGGCAGAAGCTCAGGCTGAAGGGCAAGAGCCTGGGAAATACAGGTTGCACTGGGAAGATGGCCTCTTCTACAGTGAACCGACCGAGTCTGCACCTGGAGACTACAAGCAGCTTGTAGTACCCCAAGAGAACAGACCACAGTTCTTGCAGTTAGCCCATGAGATTCCTTCGGCTGGTCACTTGAGTTTCAGGAAGACTAAGGAAAGGCTCTCTCTCTACTTCTATTGGCCAAAGATGGGGGCCGAAGTAGAAAAACACTGCAGGAGCTGCCACACCTGCCAGACCTCTGGTAAGGTTGGCTCCAAGAATGTGGCACTTTTAGTGCCTCTCCCAGTTGTGGGAGTCCCGTTTGAGAGAGTAGGGATTGACATTGTTGGTCCCCTTGATCCTCCAACCTCCTCAGGCAACAGGTTTATACTTGTTGTAGTAGACCATGCTACTAGGTATCCTGAGGCAATTCCTATGAGGACTGTTACAGCTCCGGCTGTGGCTAAGGCCCTCCTTGGTATTTTTACTAGGGTCAGGTTTCCTAAGGAAGTCATCTCTGACAGGGGGTCAAACTTTATGTCCCACTACATGAAAGCCATGTAGAAAAGCTGTGGAGTTACTTACAAGTTCTCAACAGCCTACCACCCACAAACCAATGGGTTGGTAGAATGGTTCAACCGAACCATGAAGAGCATGATAGGTGCTTTAGAGTAACCCCTTAAGCGTAAGTGGGACCTTCTACTGCTATGCCTTCTATTTGCTTATAGAGAAGTCCCTCAGGAGGGAGTAGGTTATTCTCCCTTCGAACTTCTCTATGGCCATCCCGTCAGAGGTCCATTGGCCCTGATTAAGGTGGGGTTGGAGAGTGCTCCTTCCCCCAAGCCAGTCAGAGTGACTGACTACGTGATAGGTCTCCGGAGGAGAATGTCGCACATGATGACGGAAGCAAGCGATAACTTGAAAGCTGGACAAGCATTGGTCAAGCACTGGCACGATCAAAAGGCTAACATGGTTGAGTTTGCTCAAGACCAGCTCGTTCTCGTTATGATCCCAACAAGGCAGAGGGCCTTGCAAGACAAATGGATGGAACCCTTCAGAGTGGTGGGTAAACTCGGAGAGGTCAACTATCTGGTGGACTTGGGCAATCCCAAGGAGGCTCCGACAGTCTTCCACACCAACGGACTCAAAGCATATGTCTCCCGACCTGATGTAGGAGCGTTGCTTCTAGCATCATCCGAGGAAGAAGAAGAGAGTGAAGCTCTTCCGGATCTCCTCAGAGGCTAACCTTTAGACGAAAAAATTGAAGGAGTAAATCTCTCCTCCAATCTGACATCCGAGCAACAAGAAGAGTGCAAATCTATGCTGAATCAGTTTGCCTCTCTGTTCTCGCTTTCGCCAGGCTTGACCCCTTGGGGCCAGCATGAC
Source organism: Ambystoma mexicanum (assembly GCF_040938575.1). Classification (NCBI taxonomy): domain Eukaryota; kingdom Metazoa; phylum Chordata; class Amphibia; order Caudata; family Ambystomatidae; genus Ambystoma; species Ambystoma mexicanum. Next base: position 943,026,286 of record NC_090926.1, read on the forward strand.
ATACTCACTGGTGACTGTCTGCCAGTCAAAAGCAGAGGATACCGAATGTCAGAAAACGTACAAACCCACATCAAAGGTGAGGTCAGCAAGATGCTTGATCTTGGGGTAATAGAGCCGGATAATAAAGGCCGGATCTAAAGAGCTTAGATTCTGCATGGATTATAGAGCTCTTAATGCAGTCAGCAAGACTGATGCCCACCCTTTGCCAAGAACAGATGAGTTGGTGGATAAATTTGGCGCCGCCAAGTTCTTCAGCACATTTGACTTGACGTCAGGCTATTGGCAAATAGCCCTGACAGACCATGCCAAGGAGAAAACTGTACTTTCTACCCCCGTTGGCTTTTACCAGTTTAAGGTAATGCCTTTCGGATTGAAGAATGCACCTGCTACGTTTCAACGGATGGTAAACCAGGTTCTTAATGGGATGGAGGACTTCTGCATGGCATACTTGGATGAGATAGCAGTGTTCAGCAATTCCTGGGAAGAACATGTAACCCACCTGAGAGATGTTTTGCAGGTTCTTGGACGAGCCAATCTGACCATAAAGGCGAGTAAATGCCAAATTGGACAGAGTAAGATAGTCTATCTTGGACATGAGGTAGGAGGTGGAGAAATAAGGCCTTTGCTCAGTAAGATTGAAGCTGTGCAAAATTGGACAACACCTACTACTCAAACCCAAGTGAGAGCCTTCCTAGGCCTCACTGGGTATTACAGGAATTTCATAGAGAACTATGGGACCATAGCTTCTCCGCTGAATGTCATCTCCTCGCCCAAATTTCCTAAAAAGGTTACATGGAACGAGGAGTGCAATCAGGCTTTTGAAAACCTGGAAAAGGCTCTTTGCCAAGCCCCAGTACTCAGAGCTCCTGATTACCGCCAACACTTCAGTGTGCAGACAGATGCTTCAAATGTAGGGATAGGTGCCGTACTCAGTCAACTGGATGGGAAAGGTAGGGAGCACCCCGTTTGCTTCATCAGCTGCAAGCTGAAGGATCCTGAAACAAGGTGGGCAACAATCGAAAGAGAGTGCTTTGCTATCGTGTGGGCTCTGAAGAAGTTTAGGCCGTACTTGTATGGTTCTACTTTTGTCATTCAGACTGACCACCAACCCTTGAGATGGTTAATGCAAATGAAAGGGGAAAACCCAAAACTATTGAGATGGTCGATCTGCCTGCAAGGGTTTGATTTCACCATTGAGCGCAGGTCAGGGTGTCACCACCAAAGTGCTGATGGTCTCTCTAAGATGTATGTCATCGACTAGAGGTATGAGATTCATCCTGGAGTGGATTAAATCCTCCTGTCCCTTAGTCTGGGGGGGCGAGTGTTAGGGAGAATTCTCTGTTTAAGCTGAATTTCCTAACCTAGTGAGTCCCCCAGCAGCTTTGCTGGATTTCTGGAGTTTGTTTTTTTTCCATCCTGCCAAGAGTGAGACTCTTTTTCTCCCACTCTTGTACATGAATGTGTTTAATTCCTTCGAATGTCAATGTGTTCTATGGGCTATGGGGTCTTTTACTCCATAGGGTCTCATATGTTTTTCTATGTGTGTTACACCGCACCCTCCATGCCGTAGCACTGGGGCGTCCTAGCGGACCTCCATCATAGACTCCATACCCGGGGACTGACTACTGTCTCCCCGGGCATGTAAAGTCACCATTGGCTTTACTAGACCTAAATTTACTAACAGAACTAGTACAAACCATCCTATTGTGGACGTACTAGTAGGGGTAATTCGATTACTCCTGGGTATGTTATTCGAGGGGGCACTGTCCCGTCCCCCCTCGTCGAGTTTTGGCTGGTGGCAGTGGAAACTACTTGTTATATTTGACCCCGAATATAACCCTATGGGATTCTTTCCATTGTTGGAGATTAATACCTTTTTTCCCGTTATTCTCTAACATGCCACCGGTTTACTTATCTTAAATAAATTTATCGGATGGTATTTTCTGCCAGATTTCGGTTTTTAAAATGGCGTCTGTGTTCGTCTCTGTGACGCCTAAACCAAAGGTTGAGCCCTTTGTTCCACTTTTGGCGGGCTTCTGTACAGAGACTCTCCAAAGTGGTGCCATTCTGTCTGGGTTACCACAGGGGTGTGGGAGGGGGTTTAGGCACCCTGGACTGAGTTGCCTTGTGTAAGAGGATTCAATTCAACACTACAGCTAAGTCAATGCCTAGTCTGGGATACTGAATGGAAACCCTTATTGATATATCTTTATGTCCAATTCATGCGTTCTGGATGACTACCCCTTCATAACACCCCTCTCTTTGAATAACCCTGACCCCACCGAGCCAAGAAGTAGTTCTGTTTTGCAAGTTAAAAGGTTTATTTGATAATTTAAACAATAGATATATATATCACACTTTATAATAATTTAATAATTGAATATCACACTGAATCTGAGCAGTAATCAATAATGGATAGTCTGGCACTAGCACACTTGTGAATAGGAACAGAAGAATAAGGTGGTAGAGAATACTTTATATAAGTTCAGATGGATGTAATGTTGAATGAAAATGCAATACAGAAAGTACTCAATATGATTTCAACAAAACAATGTAATCACTTTTCTCTGGCAATCCCCTCCCCCCTTTATGCAATGCAAGGAAATGGAAGGGAAGCACACAGTTCTCAGAAATGCAATCAAATGTAATTCAGTTCACCCCAGCAAGCTTAGACTACAGATCGGAGTTTTAAACACAGGCCCAAAATGCTTTTACATGTGCTGGCAATGAAGTGAAAAATATGCTAAAATGCTTTTAATTCCCCCTAGAGGTTCAGGGTGAGTGGTATCTAGTTAATATTAGTCCAGGCTCACTTTAGCAAGGATCTAGGAGTAACTAGCAGGTTAAACGAATTTTTGGCAAATGAAAGCAAGAAAACTGCTGTTTTCACACGTTGAGAAATTTTCAAATCGCGGCAAATTCGCGAGTGCGTTTTTCGCAATTACAGAGGAACTACAAGGACTAGCACTATCGTTTTGGGGTCCTAGGACAGGCTAGGACCTCAGCTTCCAGATGAAAGTTACTGCAAGTCTCTAGGATAAACGGTCACGGAGATATGCGCAATTAAATAAAGGTCGTTTTTCAGATTTGAAATTTTAAAGTTCAAAAAGACAAGTGACAGCTAGCAACTAGAAAATGACAGGTGACAGTTAGGAGGCAGTTCTACTTAGATTAAAATAGATTGAATTATATTATTTTAACTAAGAGATTGGTTCTACACATTTCAGCTAGGTACTCACAATATATTTTTGAAATAAATGGGCCTCTCCACGGATCTGGTCAGGTTTTAGACTGGACTCTGGTCTGGTCTCAGCACTTCACAGTGATCTGGGTCAGCTCTCTCTCTGGATTCTGGAGATTGATGGATTTAAAGTCTGGATCTTTCTGCACAGCTTTCTCTAGAGATTGATGGAGGTAAAGTATGGATTTTCCCGGCAGAGCGTCCCGCAGCAAATGGATTTGAAGGTCCCTATCTGTCCTGTCTGTCTGCTTTTATGTGTTTTGAAAATGGGTGTGTGTGCAGCATCACTAGGCTCTACCCCTCTCCACTTATCATTGGCCACTTCATCCTCTTCCCCTTGATTGGGGGAATGAAATGAAGTGTCATCATGATGAGGTCTGTTTATGGTACAGAGAACCCACCCCTGTCAACTTTACACACAATCTATATTTTGAAACAAAAGACATATTTGCACAGGTACACATTTGTTTAAAATTACATGCACCCATCATGCATTACAGGAGGTGTACCCTGTCCAAATCTGCTCTTCCTGGGAGCTTGCATTCAGGAATGGCAACATTTGCACTTTTTAACTGCGGTCGCAATATCGGACATTACCCCAAATTACACACATGTGCGCAAGGAGTATGGACATTAATTGATGAAGTGTCAGATTTTTAACATGCATACATTTTAAGTAATACCCTCTTAACTGCTAGTTTGCCCCCAGTTCATGCCACCGGTTCTAAAAACCTCTTAAAATGTGGGCAGAAAAATCACAAGAATTATGGTATCATTTAAATAATTTTCACAAGTCCGTACTATGAGTTATTAATCTTTTTCTAAAACCATATTCTGGCTACAGGGGTGTGGTTTCCCCCCAGCACAAGGTTGAATTTCTGGTTTTTCCAGTTCTGCCAAGCCAGCTTGCTCTCACAGGCAGTGCTCCTCCCCTTTACTTCCAGGAGGAAGCCACTTTTTACGGCCCCCGTAATAAAACATTTGCCTGAGTCAGGACAGGGCTTTGTTCAATTTCCTGCAGAGCCCAGGTAATTCAATCATAGAAGTGTCATATCCCTTTTGGTGGGAGCAGCAAAATGCAGATCGGCCTGGGAACACAGCTGTTGTGCAAGTCTCAACTCCTGTCGGGGGTAGCTGGTGGGCAGAAATCATTTCCTTAAGCCAGGTTTCAGATAAAATGTCACTTTTGTTCCCCAGTTTAAGTCAAGACAATTTTTTACATATGCAGCTAGGATGCTGATTCTAAGTTTAAGACTATGACATTTAAACAATTGCAACCTATGTGACACTCAAAAGTAGGTCACTCATTTCTTTTAAACATTTAGGTTTTTAGTGTCTTTCAGTCCAAATTTACTTAAACTGCTGAAATCCACAGCTCAGCCAGTCTTGTTATAAACCTTCAAGTCACTTCAGAATATAACTTTAGATTGTATCCACCTCTCAGTAAGTCTTTCTTTGGCACGCTTTGGGTTCATTTATTCAGTTTTAAACAAAATCTGGTGGTTTTAAAACACCGGCTTTCTGATAGTGGTGAGTACTGGTACTGCACCCCTTTCTTTGAATTTAAGAAAATGAATTCCCCACAATTCTAGGTTGCTTTTGGCAATCAGCATTGCCATTCCCAATGGTTTCAGACTACTGTGTGGGTAGTCCAATGGTGGTTTTAGGCAGTGCCCTTCTGAGCCCATAACATCGGCAAAATGGGTGGCAGCCTATTCTTCATGCATTTCCCTGTGCATTTTCTGGGAAGCTCTGGCCATCATGATGTTTTCCATGTCAGTACTGCACAGTTTTGAGGTAGGGCTTGGATGCATGGATAAAAACATCCCACACTTGCCAACTCCGGTCGTACTCTGGTGTGATTGGCCCAAGTGGTGAGCCTCCCCGCTCACCACTTAGCGTGTTTTGATTGACAGCTAGGCTGAATGAATGGGGGTTTTCTGCATAAAAGCAGGGCTTTTGGGACTGGATCTTCAGAAGTCGCCACAGGACCTAAGAATCCGACGAGGGTAAAGCTGAGCCGATCTGCAACGACGACACCTCCGGTGGAGCCCTGCTGAACCGACTCACCACCTCCCGACGACAGAGGAGATCTCCCTGCCGGAGAGTCTCTTCCCCTGACTGGTGGGAACAACCAGTCACCTTTGCTTTTTCTTCGCCCCAGGACGCAGTGGTCGAATTGCCCGTGCAGAGCACCTCGGCAACCGGATAGCCACTACCCCTGTACCGCGACCAAAAGGTGGTGCCTTGTGACGGAGCACTCCGCAGCTGTCTCTTCCCTGGTGGTGCAAAGATCTTCAACTTTCCTTCGACGACAAGATCATCTCTTCTCTTGGTAAAGACCCGACGTGCATCCACCACCAGGAACAACTGCCCCCGCCGGAGCTGTCTCTCCACAAACAAGGTACCGTGTCCGCCTGGCTTCCCTTTCGGCCGGATAGTGTGAGGTGTCTTAATCCTCGCCTTTCATTGGGTCGCCTGCAAGCTTTCTTAAACTTTCTTTTCTGAACTGGTCCAATGTTTCCATGACAATTTGCGATAAAGACTCAAAGCGCATTTCCACTGAGACACTTTTTGGGACATATCGCCTTGCCTCTCTACGAGTGGGCCTGGCCTCTGAACTTTGTGATCTGCAGTAGACCCTGTCTTTCTTGCCTTGCATTTGTCCGTAAAGTATTGGTACAGAGTTGATTTCATAACCTGCCTTATTTTTCTCTCCCGACCTAACGAATACTAGAGTGCCATCTAGGTTAAAGCATACACCTCTGTCTGCAAATAAGTGATGCTGGTAAACCTAGACTTGTCGAACTAGTGTTAGGGGGATTGATCTTTTTCTTCGTTTAGTAATTGTGATTGAAGTTGTTTGCCGTATTAGTGCCAGAGTGTTTTCTATAGATGTGTTGTTATAAATAAATACCTTTATATCTTTACACCGAAGCCTTGTTCCGTGTTTGCTTGTTCTACCGTGTAGATTGCCCTATATTGTATACTCCACATACTGCCTAACTCTTCTTGAGGGAAGTCTGACTGCTCAGCCACAGCTACCAAGTGAATATGTGTGCTACAGACTGCTACCAAGTGGGTTTACTGCCAAACACCTGTAGTCCTAAATCTTTTGCAGTGGTCCCAGAGGGAGCTGCACAGGTTTCCACCTAATATCCATGAGCCCAACGAAAGAAATGAAACCTAACTAAGAAACTACCTAATAATAAAACTATATACAAATGTGTGTGGCATAGTCCATTCACCACAAATCAGAGCAAAAGGAAAAGGAAACCTAACTCTAAAAACTATTTACAATGGCAGCAGGCTAGTCCAACGGCTCACTTTTGGATGTCCTGGTCCAGGGCATCATCAAACTCCCGCTCAATGTCCTGGAGGCGGTCCTCTTCCATGGCCCTGAGGGTTCACAGGGACAACGACATGTTCACCTCCAACTCCCTGCGAATTGCCTCGAGGCACTCGGCCCGCCTCAGGGCCCTCCGCATGGAGTTCTCCGCCCTGACCATTATGAGCCGTGCCTCTTCCGCCCGCTGCCGCTCTGCATCTATGGCATGGCCCAACCGCTGCCACACGGAAGACACTTGAAATCCTGGGTCCTCCTGCCGTATGGCCGATGCCTGCCCCTCTGATGTTGAAGGCCCCGAGCCATCATTGCTCCCTCCATGTTGCTGCTGCTGTGCCTGTGCGTGCGCCCTGGCTCTTGCTGCCTGCACATCCTCCTCCAGCTGGGGTGCAGTTGTCATGGTGACCACCCCTGCTGATGTCTGACTCCCGACTGTTGCAGGGATGTGTCCTCCACCAGCCCGGCCGCTGGGTCAGAGGCAGCTCCACAGGGTACCCAGGTGATACATGGGTGGGAAGATGGCATGGAGGACGACCTGCGCATAGGGGGTTCAGGTGAAGAGGGGGTCGCAAGAAGGTCCAGCACACGCAGGAATCCAGCACCAGTGACCCTTCCCATTAGGTCAACGTTGTCAAAGAGGCATGCGAGATGACGTGCAGACTCTCCACGAAAAGACTGCAGGTCACCTCGCATGTCCCGTTGATGCAACGCTATCCCAGCCAGGACAGGCTCAACACGGTCGTGGAAAGCCACGTCCGCAGGGAGAGGAAGGCCAGTTGTTGTGCGCTCATCCTCTCCCTGAAAACGGGTCTGGATGTAGGCATCCCTGCTGGTGCCAGATGATGCAGTAACAGGATCAGGGACAGGATTACACACAGGCACCTGCCTGTGATGCCTCCTGTCACTGCCCCTGCACTGCACCACTAGTACCAGTGGAATCCCCACCTCCAGACCACATGTGTGTCCCTTCCGCTGCCTCCTCCTCCACCAAACCCCGCACCAACCTGGATGACTCTGTGCCATCTTCCTCCGTCAGACCCTGTGGGGTCTCAGCTGCCCCTTCTGCTGCCGAGGAGTCCACCTCCGACCTTCGCCTCTTGGACCTACCCTCGGCAGCTGCGGCCTGGGATGCGGCTCCAGACTCCACACTCCCCGACGAGATGACAATCTGGGAGGGGAGCCAGGCCTTGCGTCTCCGGCTGGTGGTGCGATCCCTGCCGCTATGCTCCACAGCACCCTCTCCGCCCTCTTCATCAGTTGACGCTGAAGAAAGGGAGAGATAAAACACAGGCATCAGAGCACTGTACAATGGACTGATACACACATGACAGTTGTACATGAGTGGCAGTGTCATACTTCAGGCATGGCATCACACTCACCAACACACATGTCATTTGTACTCACACACATGAGCAATTCCACAGCAATATTGCACCAGCCAGCACCATCCATACACATACAGAGAGGAAATGGCGTGCTTCATGTTCATCCTCTGACAAACTGGCCTGCCGCCTGCTCCAAAGGCAATACCGGCTCTCTGTTCTCACCAAGAAGAGAGCCCTTATCCAAGCCCGCATCTCTGCGGCATCAAACAACTCCGCCGAACTCTTTAAAATCTGCAAGGAGCTGGCCAACCCTGTTGCAGTCTCTACCTCTCCTGTCCCCTCCAAGGCCCTCTGCACTGCACTGGCCTCTCACTTCATCTCTAAAACTCAGGACATCCTGTCCTCGCTCTCCTCCTTTCACCTCCCTCCCTCCCTACCCGGCCCTTCCTCTGGCCCTTCTGCGGTCACCCCTCCTCCCTCTTTCTCTGCCTTTCCACCTTTCTCTGCTGACGAGGTTTCCAGACAAGTCCGATCAATGAAAGTCTCGTCTAAACAGGTTCACCCCTGTTCCTCCAAAACTATCAAGGACCACATCGACTCCCTGGCTCCTGCCCTGGCTGACTTTTGCAACCACTCCTTCGCCTCTGGAGTCTTCCCTTCCCCCCTCAAGCACTCCCTTGTGCACCCTCTTCTCAAGAAACCCTCCTCCGACCCCTCCTGCCCGGCTAACTATCGCCCTATCTCCATCACTCCCTTCCTGGGCAAGCTCCTGGAGAAACTGGCCATCTCCCAGCTTAACCTCCATGCTGAATCTGTTGGTAGTCTTCATGACCATCAATCTGGCTTCAGAGCTGCCAGAAGCACGGAAACTGCTCTCCTGAACATCCGTGAAGACCTGCTCTTGAACCTCGATTCCAACACTCCGTGTGTTCTCATTCTGCTCGATCTCTCCTCTGCCTTTGACACTGTCAACCATGCCATTCTGCTCAACCGTCTCCGGGAAAACCTGGGTATCACTGGTCAGGCTCTGGCGTGGCTGACCTCTTTCCTTTCAAATCGACCCTCCCAGGTCCAACTGGGGTCCTTCCTCTCCGACATCTTTTTCTCCACCTGTGGTGTCCCCCAGGGATCTAATCTCTCTCCCTGGCTGTTCAACCAGTATCTGGCACTCCTTGCCCACCGCATCGCCGCTCTCTGCCCTAATTTCCAGTGCTATGCGGACGATACCCAGCTCATTTTCAGGCTACCCTCAGCCTCCCCCTCTCCTTCCCTCATCTCTGACTGTCTGTCTGCTATCCAAGAATGGTGTGCCGCCAATGACCTCTGCCTTAATGCCAGTAAGACTGAGATTCTACTCATCGGTACTCCCACTCCGTCCTTCCCTGCAGCTCTCTGGCCTGCCTCCCTTGGCCCCCTCCCTGCTCCTACCTGCAAGGCAAAAAACCTTGGGGTCATCTTCGACTCCACACTCTCCTTCTCTCCTCATATTTCTGATGTCGCCAAGAGGTCACACTACCAGCTGCACCTCCTCAGAGGTATTCTTCCCTTCCTCTCCTTCCCCCAGAAGCTCACTGTCTCCCGAGCCCTGGTTCTCTCAAAGCTGGACTACTGTAACAGCCTCTATCTTAATCTGCCTGCCTCCACTCTCCGCCCTCTGCAACTCATCCAGAACAGAACTGCGAGACTTGTCCTTGGCCTCAAGCCCAGGGACCGTATCTCTCCAGGACTGAAATCTCTACACTGGCTCCCAGTGGCTGCGAGGATAAAGTTCAAAACCCACTGCATTGTCCACAAGGCCTTCTGGGGCCTGGGTCCTAAATACCTTCAACTCTCTCTTCCCAAATATCTTCCTTCCCGAGCCCTTCGCTCATCCGCCTCCAATTCCCTCAGGGTTAGCCGCTTCTCGAAGCAACGAGCTGGGGGTAGATCTCTCTCCGCGGCAGGGGCCTCCCTCTGGAACAGCCTTCCTGCCTCCCTGAAACTTGAGGAGAACCATCTCCGGTTCCGGAAGCACCTCAAAACCTTCCTCTTTGCTTCTGCTTTCTCTCTCCCTCTCCCCTGCTGAACAGCTAATTAATTCATCACTGAAACTGCACTTATCCTGCAACTGGACCACTCTAGACGGCCTCGGTCCTTGGCCCAGCCACTCTCCTCTTGCACTGATGCCCTGGAACCCCTTTGCACTGCGGGACTGTCTCTGTATCCCTACAGCCCCCCCCCCCCTTCCCCAGCACTTGCTCTGCACTTACCTTTGCACTTGCCACCAGCTGGCCCTATTTATTTATTTATTTATTACTTATACGCCACTTACCTTGTACTGCACTTCCCCCCCTCCCCTTCCCCTTGCACTTTTCCCCCTCCCCCACCCCTGCACTTGCGCAATCTGAATGACACCTGGCCTAGTAGGATCGTTGTCTGTCTCCCCTTGTCCCTCCCCTCCCTGCCTCGTCGCGCCTTGAAACACCTGTGTATAGGCGCGTTACAAATACCATATCATATCATATCATATCATATCATATCATACAACAGCATGAGCATCCGAAGGTGAGCCTGACGTCACATGAAACACGGGGAGTGCACAACACATGCACACACGCCACCACACTTACATGCATGTGTACATGTCCACCAACTGTCACAGTGATGAGATCGCCATCCATGTCACATCTGGCATTCAGCCTTCTACATGTCAGTGTCACATGCATCCAAGTTGCATCACAGTTGCATACTTGTCAAATACACACACATGCACATGTACACAGTGCAGATACATGCAACAGGAACCACCATCCATGTGTGACACCACAACCATACCAACGTACATACACAGAAATTCAAACATGTGTGCTCCCATACCTGCATTTGCCCAGCATGCTTATCAACACATAAACCATCGATGTGTCTCACACCTGAGAGGACTCACATGTGGCAGCCTCACACCCATGTTCATACACATTCCTACATGGCCCTACAAAAACACATGTGCAACCTGCACACTACTGGCACACCACGGCACGCACAGCGTCCAATCATGTCAAAATACATGTACACTTACCGCTCGACTCCAGACGGGTCTGCCTCTCAAAGACCTTGACGTGGAGTGCTGGGCATATGTGTTAAAGGACCCTCATTTGGTGGTCGGACAGATGGCCCCGGCACACCTGGCATCCACTGCCTTCGAGAGGCGCCGGGCCTTGTTGAGGGTCCTGGACCTGAAGTCCTCCCAGCGCTTCTTGACATGTTGTAAATCGCGGACTGCCACCCCATCCGCATTGATAGCAGTCACGATGTTCATCCAGATCCTGGTCCGTCCTTCATAGTCGGCGCGCAAACTTCCAAAGAGGGCATTATACTGCCCCAGGACTTGCTCCACCAGGACAACAACTTCCCTGGCACTGAAGCTGGTGGCCCTCTGCCTCTCTGGCTAGGGGTTGCCAGTGGTGCCAGATGGTGTTGTGCCCGACATGGCATCCCGAGAGTCAGGAGTGGGTGGGAAACTGGGTCCTGGGGCTGGGCTGTGGAGCGATGGTATCCCAGTCGGTAGTCTTCGGTTCCAGCAGGGGTGGTCACAGCAACTGCACCCCTGGCTGACGTGCAGGCAGCAAATAGCAGGACACATGGGCAGCAGGCAGTCAGGCAGCAGCAGATGGCAGGTGGGAGCGTGCTCGGGGCTCTGAGAGCAGTAATTTGGCCTTCTGGGCAGGAACGTGGTCTTCCGTTTGTTTTCGCGTGGCCAGCTTGATACGGAGTGATTTGGCATGTGAGAAAATTGCACGTCAACGTGTAATTCGAGGAAAGGCCCTTAGCGCGTAAGCGCATCTGTGACGCATCTGTGACGAAAAAATTGCACGTCCGCGTGTGAAAGTGTGTAATCCGAGGAAAGGGCATACGCGCGTAAGTGACGTGACGTGCGTGGGCATTTCCCTCAGCACGGGTTAAAGGTGAGCGGGGCCAGCACTTCGCTGTACGTGCTTTTCGTGGAGACCGACGTGTGTCGCTGCTTCGCGTTGTTTTGCGCGCCATCACAACTTCACAGCTATGAAGAACGTATCTCTTCTTTTGGCGGGGGTATTCGCTACGCATGTTTTGCTGCATTACGCTAGTCAGACGGTGAGTTTGCACGCTATTTTTCCCACTGCGGGTGCCCCTGTGTATTGCACCCGTTTACGAGGTCATAGTAGCCTGCGTGTCATGTTACTGGGTGCCACCGCGTACTGTGGGAGGTTGAATCCACGCACGTAGGCTGCAGGGTTGCATGCATGTTTTACTGCAGTTTTGGGGTGCCTGAGCATTGCGTGACCCGTCACTACATTACCGGGGTCACATACAGCCTTGCAGGTGCAGGGTGGCTGTTAACACCTTGCATCCCACCCCCTTCACCCCAATTGCCCAGGTCAATTGTGGTGTACACCTCCCATTGGTACTCCTCCATATGTGCCGGCACCACTGCATCTGTGCCATGGTTGGGAGGCCACCAAAGGTGAGGGGCGCCTCAGCTGGGCGTCCTCCTCGTGGCGGGCATGGTCAGGGACGTGGCCGGTGTTGACCAGGGAGTAGGGGGACTCCAGGGTGTCCAGGGTGGCCGCAGAGGGGGAAGAGGCAGGGGTGCGCCACTTGAGCACGATGTTGTGCCATGTGTTGGTGCAGTCATGCCACCACCCCCTGTGGTTCCAGGAGATGCAGCTTCTGCAACTGGCGCCCGTGTGACCCGGCAGTCTGTTTCATCGACTGCCACGGGCCAAAGGGTAGTGGTAGCTGCAGGTGCAGCTGTGGACACCACCACCCAGGCTCAGGGTCTGCCAGCGCAGGCTGCGTTGGCATTTGAAGAGCCCTTGAAAGATTTCCAACAGGCCAGGAGGGAAACCGTAGGGGCACGCAGGGCTGCCCTGACCAAGACACGTGTCCCTGGGGCAGTTATGTCATCTGCTGCCCCGAACAGCCGGGTGTTGGCAAGTGCAGGGGCAGATGCACCCAACAACACCCCGGTTGTGAGTCTGCCAACCAGGACAGTTGCGGTCAATGACCCTGCCACAGCGGATGTTGCTGCGCAGGGTCCATTAGAGGGCACCCAGCTGCCACTGACACAAGTCAGGCCTTTGGTCGTCCCTCCACCTGCCACTCCCTTGGCTCAATCCACCGAACCCACTGGCCACACTGATCAGGGCGGCATTAGCCAGCCAGGGTCTGCGCCACAATCCAAGAGGAGGAAAGTTGCACCTGCAGCACAGGCTGGGACCCCACACACAGCCACGACCTCCTGCACATCGAGGAAGAAGCCTTTCTGCAAACAGGAACTGGACTTCCTCGTGGACTACGTGCGGGACCACAGCCATGACATGCTTGTGGGTGCTAATTGTCAGACTACGGCTGCCCACCGTGATACCCACTGGAAGCAAGTTGCGGAACATGTGAGTGCATTTGGCCATGAGGTGCGCACGGCGCAAGAGTGCAAAAAGCGTTGGAATTACCTCAAACGCAGCGCTAAGGCTAAGCATGCCTCAAATTCGAATTTGACTCTGGTGACTGGCAGTGGGCCTGTACCAGAGGAGGAAGACCTCACTCTGCATGAGTCACTCATTGCAGAGTTCATACCATCTGAATCGGTCGAAGGAGAGGGAGAGATGCCGGACTTTGATGCCCAGTCCAGTGAGTGTTGATGCGTGTTTGTTGAGGACGTGTGTGTTTTACTTGTGTGATGTGTTGTGCATGACTGCCACTACATGTGACGTGTACATGGTTCTGATGCATGTCTGCTCCACTGGATGGTGGACATGTGGAGCAGACGGGGACTGTCCGCATCACCACTATTGCACCCTACTCACATGCTGGTTTCCGGTCCATGTTCCAGCTCACTGGCCCTTCTGCATGTAGTGTGGGGTGACCTTCCTCTCAGCCCAGGGGCAATGTCATAGCATGAGTGACGGGCATGTGTCCTCTGCCTGCATGCGGGTACTCCAGGTAGGCATGCTCCCTTGCCCCTCCACCCCCCGCTCTGCACCACAATTCCACCTTTGCACTGGTCTGCTTCAATAGTGCTGTTGGGTACTTCCCTGTTCATGCGTCCTGTGTACATGCTAACTTCCAGCGGCCAATCTGCCAGACATATGCTGTGTGGTACATCCTTAGTACTTGATGCAGTGTATCTCACTTGTAATGTGCAGAGGTCAGATGCCCCGCAGGGACATGAGTGCCCATTCATGCTCCATGTGCATTCCACGCATGCCCCTATGTGTCCTTGACTGGACGATCACTGTAATACAAGTCCTGGGTGACATACATTGCATGGCATTTCATCAGCCTTCCCATGTCCACTGTGGCTCAGTACTGCGTTGCACACATGTTTAGGGCCTGACAGTCTGTGTGTGTCACAGGCCTCAGCCTGTTTAATGGCCAATTACTCTGTCCAACTGGTGTAGTGTCTTCTTCACACGTGGGTGTACTCAGAAGGTTTCAACATGTGTCCTGTTTACTGTCCCATCATCATTTGCTGTGTTGTCACTTGATTCACATGATGCTGTTGATGCTAGTCAACACTGTCTGTCAATACACAGTTCTATGTTCGGCCTTTTGATACCATGCTAGGCATCCCTGCATTTGCACTTGGGGGGAGGGGTGGTTTGCTTGTAGACATGGTACCCATTGAATGCACATTGCACGTGATGCCTGAAGTTGACCTTGCACTGCCTTCACATTTTATGACTGTTAGGCGGAAACCTGTGCAGTTCCCTCTGGGACAACTGCAAAAGATTTAGGACTACAGGTGTTTGGCGGTGAACCCACTTGGTAGCAGTCTGTACCACACAGATTCACTTGGTAGCTGTGGCTGAGCAGTCAGACTTCCCTCAAGAAGAGTTAAGCAGTATGTGGAGTATACAAGATAGGGCAATTCTTCACAGCAAGACAAGTAAACACGCAACGAGACTTAGTGTAAAGTTATTAAGGTATTTATTTATAGCAGAACATGTATGAAAAACACTATGGCGAATCACAGCAAACAAATCAAACACAATTACTCTACGGAGTAGAAAACAATCAATCCCCCTAGCAAAATATTGACAACTCTAGGTTCTACCGGTACCACTTATATTCAGACAGAGGTGTATACCTCAACCTAGATGACACTTGAATATTAGTTAGGACGGGAGAGAAAAAGATAGGCAGGTTATGCAGTCAATACAGTTCAATCCTACGCGGATAAAATGCAAGGCAGGAAGGCCAGAATCGCTATAGATCATAAAGTTCAGAGGCCAGGCCCACTCGGAGAGAGGCTAGGCGCCATGTCCCAAAAAGTCTCTAGTGGAGATGCATTCAAGTCTTTATAGCAAATTGTTATCAGCAGATTGAACCAATTCAGAACAACGAGTGAGAAAAGCTTGGAGGCGACCCAACGGAACGGGGAGGATTAAGACACCTCACTCGAACCGATGGAAAGGGAAGCCAGGCGGGCACGGTACCTTGTTGTGGAGGGCAGCTCCGGCGGGGGCAGTTGTTCCTGGTGGTGGATGCACGTTGGGTCTTTGCCAAGAGTAGAGATGATCTTGTCGTCGAAGAAAGTGAAGTCCGGTGCACCACCAGGGAAGAGACCAGCCGCGGAGTGCTCCGTCACAAGGCACCAACTTTTGGTCGCGGTACAGGGGTAGTGGCTATCCAGTTGCCGAGGTGCTCTGCACGGGCAATTCGACCACTGCGTCCTGAGGCGAATAAAAAGCAAAGGGGGACTGGTTGTTCCCACCAGTCAGGGGAAGAGACTCTCTGGCAGGGAGATCTCCTCTGTCGTCGGGAAGTGGTGAGTCGGTTCCGCAGGGCTCCACCGGAGGTATCGTCGTGCAGGTCGGATCAGCGTTACCCTCGTCGGATTCTTAGGTCCTGTGGCGGCTTCTGAAGATCCAGTCCCAAAAGCCCTGCTTTTATGCAGAAAACCCCCATTCATTCAGCCTAGCTGTCAATCAACACATGCTAAGTGGTGAGCGGGAAGGCTCACCACCAGGGCCAATCACTCCAGTGTGCGACCGGAGTTGGCAGGGCAACTCGGTCCAGGGTGCCTAAACCCCCTCCCACTCCCCTGTGGTAACCCAGACAGAATGGCACCACTTTGGAGGGTCTCCGTACAGAGCCCGCCAAAAGTGGGACAAAGGGCTCGACCTTTGGTTTAGGAGTCACGGAGACAAACACAGACGCCATTTTACAAACAGAGTTCTGGCAGAAAATACCATCCGATAAACTTATTTAAGATACGTAGACCGGTGGTACGTTAGAGATTAACGAGAAAAAGTACTAATCTCCAACAATGGGACGAATCCCATAGGGTTATGTCCGGGGTCGAACATAACAAGTAGTTTCCACTACCACCAGCCAAAACTCGACGAGGGGGATGGGACAGTGCCCTCTCGAGTAACAGGTCCAGGAGTAATCGAATTACCCCTACTAGTACGTCCACAATAAGATGGTTGGTACTAGTCCTGTTAGTAAATTTAGGTCTAGTAAAGCCAATGGTGACTTTACATGCCCGGGGAGACAGTAGTCAGTCCCCGGGAATGGAGTCTATGGTGGGGGATCCCCTAGGACGCCCCCGTGATACGGCACATAGGGTGCGGTGTAACACACATAGAAAAACATATGAGACCCTATGGAGTAAAAGACCCCATAGCCCTCAGAACACATTGATATCCAAAGGAATTACACACATTCATGTCCAAGAGTGGGAGAAAAAAAGAGTCTCACTCTTGGCAGGATGGAAAAACAAACTCCTGATATCCAGCAAAGCTGCAGGGGGACTCACTAGGTTAGGAAATTCAGCCTAAACAGAGAATTCTCCCTAACAATGACACACATCATGAAGTTCTTGTACATGTAGATAGTGAGTAGCCTACATATTTGCTGCACTGCATTGACCCACTTCAGTGCAAACTGACACCTTTTGACATGCCTAATCACAGAAACAATTTCAAGTTGACCCATCATGCATGGCAGGTTCTATTTTGTGTGTGACATGTCTGCTTGATGTGTTTGGTGTCTGTGTGTGTGTGTTGTGTGCTTCTAACATGTGTAGTGACCTTATTTCTCTCTATTTTTCAGATGCTGATGCAATGGAGCCAGAGGATGGTGTTGTCATGCCAGGCACAGGGTTGTTATCACTACAGCAACCCGGCACAAGTGGGGGTCATAGGGTGGTAGGCCACGAAAACCCACATGTGCTACAGTCCATCTTGTCTCTGGCTGGCAATGAGTCCAGCCCTGATGACCACTCTGACATCCATGTCGAGTTGGACGAACATCAGTTCCATATGTCTGCGACACCTGCACTGAGGGGTCAGACAGACTTGGAACCTCCTCCTGTGGTGGATCGGGATGCAGGGTCACCCTCCACACCAGTCACTGATGTGCCTGGGCCAGCACGTCGATGGGGGCATGCAGTCGTGCAGCCGCGGACAGTGCCAACACAACAAGGACACCCAGTCCCTGGGTCCCGCAGGGGTCAAGCCAAGCAACGTGGTCGCTGTGCGCAACTGCAGTATACTGAGTGGGAGCAAGACATGACTGCCAATTCTGAACGGCAGGGGGTAGCAATAGAGAACATCGCTGAGAGCATGGAGCGTGTGGCCCAATCAGGTGCTTCTCCAGCAGCAGGCGGCACGGTCCACGGCCCGCTCGCTCAGACTGGGCATGGTGGCCTCAGACAGGGCACGTCAGGCTGAAAAGTCGTCTCTGCGTCAAGCAATTGCTGCTCACGCAGATGCACACATGGAGGCCCTGAGGCAAGAGTATGCTTCCCTCAGATCCACTCTGGGTGTCCTTGTGATGTCCCAGAGGGAGCGGGCAGATGAGAGGTTTGCGCAGCTTAAGCGTACAATCTCGGCTGAGCTACATGCTTGCTGGGTGGTGCAGCAGTTGTCCAGCCAGATCTTGCAGGAGGAACTCCGTGTTACATGTGCTACCTTGCAAAAGGAAGCACGTGTATCACGGGAGGTTCTACGTGCAGACCTACGTGTGATCGCCGCACAGAACCAGGCTCACCCGTCCGGCAGACTTGCTGCCAACGAGGGGCAAGCTGCGGCTAGGCGTGGTCAGGCTCCTGTGCCACGTCCTCCTTTCCAGGAAGAGCCAGACTCAGATGACAGTCTATCTCCAACATAGGTCGGGCTGTGCAGGCGTTGAGCCCATGGAGGTTTTTTTTTTTCCTCAACATCATCACATGTGGGTGTTGAGCAGCACCCTGTACCTCCCCCCTCCTGGGTGCCCCCCCCCGGGTCGTATGTGGCCATTTTTTCTTTTTCTTTTAGTTTAGATTCAATTTGATAGTTAGTTTAAATAGGTAATGTAGGTTTTTCATAGTTAATGTAATTAGTTAATATAGTTTAAAATTGTTTGTCTATTGTGCTTTCATGTGACGGTGTGGTGCTTTGTGGCTTTTGAGAGCATCCACTGTCTGTTCCAGCTGGGCCCTTCAAGCTTGTCTTGTGTATGTGTTTGCAGCTTGGGGTCCTTGACTCACATATGCAACTCCTGCTTCCCTTATCCATGGGCTCGCAAGGATGGTTCGGTGTAACAGCCTATTACACAAGGGCTCTGGACTGTCATATCTGTGGCATGCAAGCTGCTGCGAAACTTGTGTTAACACCACTAGTGGGGATGACAGGGGTGTTATTGACCACTGTTCTTCATTCGCTAGATGGGGGGTTTCATGATTCATTTGTACATTCATTGCTATTCATTGTGTAGTATGTTTATTATCTATACTGTACATGTGCTTGTTTCCATTCATGGCGTAGATGGTGTGTTCAACAGTTTGCCTGTGAAAGACGGACTGATGGCGTGATTTGTGATGTACGTCTCTGACATGGTCCAGTCATGTAATGCCTGAAGAGACACACACAGATGATTTTAAAGCATTAATCATGTGTTTCATGCACTTTCTGCAGGGGGATGAGCCTCCAGACCACCTTTGCCAGCAGACATGGGCCATTGGACGTCTGAAAGCTGGACACATTTGGTGGTGACGACATGCGCATGTGTGCACAAGCAGAGGCACAGGGATTGCGCTCATTCATCCGAAAACAGCTGATGTGTTTCAAGGGACTCCAGGCAAGGTGAGCAGCACAGTTTGGCCACAATGCAGCAGACCTTCCACCTGGCCAGTTGTACATGCATGCTTAGTAGCAGCACTGACGGTGGGCTTGGACAAATATTGGTGTTGAAGCACACAATACAGCTGAGATGCGTTGGTGGACTAATGGCTAGTTGATGGGAAAGTTGTCTGGTGCACCTGCAGGGCCAGTGGCACATACCTTCCAGTCCACCATGGTCCATTAAGGCACTTGTATTAGCCATGTAGTATTGCAAGACATGGAAAGAAGCAGCTCACAGGGACAGACAGCAAGGGACAGACTTGTGTGCAGTGCATTTCATTACCATGTAGAATTTGACACATGCATTACCTACTTTATTTGGGTCATGGTGGAACACGACTTGTTCTGTAGTCATACCTTGCTATTTGCGTCTGGCTGCTTACCCAGGGAATATTGCATGTTGTGTGATTCGTGACACATTGGTCTTCCATTTGCAAAGCACTCAGCGGCACATGACTTACTGCATTGACTGTGTATGAACCATCACATGGGTAATGTTACGTATGGGTACGAAGCATCCACACCAGATTGTTTGTTTGTAGAGTATTTTGTTACTTTGGGGCAAATATGGTGGTGTGTTTGTGTGTTATGGGCACACACAGATTAGTAACTGTGGCTCTCTTTGCAGCATTAAACTGTTCATGTTACCGGACCTGAGAGTGCGCAGGCAGGAGGCCAGCACTCACCCCAGAGATAAGTTTCTCTTTGTCATCCATTTGAGTAATTTGTTACTATGTGCATGATGATCAGGTTTGGTGTACTTGTGTATGTGTAAATGTTAGGAGTACATTTTTGTGCATTTCGTACTTTCCCGTGTGAATCCTACTCCCCTCTCCTGCCCCTCATTCCTGTTATCCAGTATAGCAATGCCTGTCCCGACTGCATATGCCTGACCCTCCTTCCCCACCAGGGTCTCAGAGGCCTGTGTGAGTTTGACCTTGCAGGCATCCCGACCACGGTGGGGGTGGTTGGTTCGTGCCACTCCTGCACCTGTACACGGGAGCTGTGACAGTACACATCAGTTTGTGGTGCATTATTCTGTGTTATGTACCACATATGGTACACATCCTGTTGTGACATTGTTTTACTGTGCTACCTTGGTTGCTACATCATTGTGGTAGTACTTGGGCTTTGTGACGTACTGCTACTTCAAGTCATCTACTGGAGGCTCTTCTGGTGTGTTTTGCTGCCTGCAGGCTTTTTGCTTGGCTTCTGTGTTGGCCTGCTTTCAGTTCTCTTTGATTTGGTGTTTTTGCAAGTCAAGGTGGCCTCTTAGGGTGCTGGACACTTTTTGCACACAAGGTCGGAGATGTTGACAAAGGGGATGGGTGATCCTGTGGCCAGGTGAACTTCAAAGATGAAGGCTACATAACCCAGGTGCTGTTGTTCAGTGGGTTATGGTGATTTGTGAGGGGGAGGGTGTTTTGTTGTTGACATTTGCCTTGCCCTACAGTGTGATGCGCACCCTGACATTGTAATTGCAGTATCCTATGTACATGATGTATTCTGCTGATCAATGCCTGTTCATGTGTTGTGTTTAGCTTTCAGGTGTGAGGGTATAGTTGTGGCTTGACATGCTGGGGTGTACACATGGTGAATGTTCACATGTGATGTGTAGAGGACACTGATGGTCACTTGATTGCACATGCATATATTGAGTGCATGTCCCTACTGACCCACAAACTCGCACTATGATCCACTACATGTACAACCACCCTTCCATGTCCACATGTACACTCTGTCTGCATTCTGGTGCCCACTGTGTCCCTGCAGCACATGATCTATGACCAATTGTGGATCCTGTACATGCATATTTTGCTGTTTGATGTAGTTTGTCGCTTAGATGTGATGCTTAGCGTGTGCATCACACACAATGGCTGTTCACTATGCTGTGCGCTGAGCAGCGTGTTGCATGAGGTGGACACGGCACACAGAAGGTGTAGTGTTGATTTTGCTATGCACAATGTGCATGCAGTCAGGCATTCATTGTTATGTTACAACTACAACGGTTGGAATGCATTTGGGTATGACTTCTTTTGTGTGGGAGGTTGTCCGTCATTTCATCTGATTCCTTGTCAGGCATCATTGCCTGATGCCACTTCATATTTTTCACATGTCAATGTGTACCTTTTTGGTACTGTGTTGGGGTATAGCTATTGCATGCCATGTCCTGTTGTGGTTTGGGAGGGTTTGGGTGACATAACAGTGCGAGTCATGGCCTGTTTTGCAGGTCTGTGTGATTCACAACTTGCATGTGTGACTTGTGGTCACACAGTATTGCTAATGTTTAAGTAGCTAGGGATGCACACAATGTGGCACTTCCATGGCAACATTCTCAGGGTGGTAAGGTTGTGACAGTTGACTGTCTCTTTGTCATCATCGATTGTCACCTGGTATGTGCCAGGCCTGTGTGCACTCCGCAGGGGTGGGAGTTTAGGTGAAAAATGTGGCCACAAGCTGGGTCCGGGCTTCCTCGCCACGTGCCCTATCCCCTCCCATGGGCAGTGCCTGTGCCTGTGGTTGGGGATGTGGAGGCACCACCATGTCCACCGGTACACCCTGCCGTGTTGCAACAGTGTGCAGGACACATGCTGCCACAACAATCCTGCACACTACTGGGGGTGCATAGAGTATCTGCCCGCCAGAGCGGTCAAGGGAGCGGAAGTGTGACTTGAGCACTCCGAATGTGCGCTCCACTATGGCCCTGGTTGCAATATGGGCCGCATTGTGTCTTACCTGGGGTGGTGTGGTGGGGTTCCGGATTGGCGTCATCATGTGGTTGCTCAAAGGGTAGGCACTGTCCCCTGGAGAGGTGATGATGGTTGTGATTATTGGGGTTTGTGTATTTGTGTGTGTGTGACATGCATGCATGTGCACGGGCATTTGTACTCACCTAGGAGCCATGTGTCGCCATGCTGCCCAGCTTCCAGGGCCCGGCTCTGGGCGGACATTCTGTATATGAAACTGTCATGGGTGGAGCCAGGGTAGTTTGCAAAGACAGAGGTCATGATTCGCTTTGCATCGCATTCCATCTGCACGTTGATGGAATGCCAGTGCTTGCGGTTTCGGTAGATGTGCTCAGTGGCCCGAGGTGGACGTAGGGTCACATGGGTGCAATGTATGGCACCAAGCACTTTGGGGAAGTGTGCCACCCTGTAAAAGTCCTGGACAATGGCCTGCCTTTCTGCGGGTGTTCTGGGCATGTATAGGTGCCTGCGGACTGAGGGGCGTGCAGTGATGATTGCCAACACCTAGTGTTGGCAGCATGACTGCGTGGCCTGTGAGACCCCCCCCACTAGACCCTGTGGCCAAGAAATGCAGGACATTGAGCACCTTCTCCAAGGGTCTCAATGCCTGGGAGCAGAGAGTGGGGGATGTAAGGTCATCTTCCCACTCCCTGACAGGTCTAGGATGATCCGAGGTGGAAACCTATACCTGCCGTAGACCTGGTCGTCAGGCATCCCAAAAAGGCTTGTACGGGGTGAAAAAATGCGGGTCCTGGCTATTCTCCTCCTCCTGCGGTGTCCCACGATCAGTGCTGCGACAAATGGGGCATTCATCGTAGCTGTATATACGTGTTTGTTGTTTGCGCGCACTTTTATACTGTGCGCAGGACGCTTCCGCCTGCCTTCGTGTGGCGGACGCGTTGACGCCTGTGCACGTCTTTTGATGTGCGCGGGTTTCCCGTATTCAAATCCATGAATACGGGTTGTTCACGTGCGTGTGGGCGTTCCGTGTAGTTCCCTGCAGTACTTCCCCAGTTACGCCTTCTTTTTCACGCGTTATTCCCCATTCTGCGTGTTACGCCCACTGTTCTGCCCACTTTTGTGGTGTGCGCCGCGCTACGTGCGCTTCCTTGTGCGCGTAGCGCATGCCGTTTGATGACGTGTGCGCCCGCATGCGCCATGCACGGATTTGGCGCACAACCAGTGGAAAACACGCGCAGCGCCTTCCGTGCTTGCTTTCTCACGATTGCGCCAGCTTGCGCTGGGATTTTCGGCACACATTTTTTCCATGAATCAGCCCCTTAAGTCTTCTACAATTACGACGCAACTCAGTGATCAGATAGATCACTGTTCCCCTCCTGCTGCTGCCCACAATTCTCAAACCCGCACACCCCCAAACCTCCATTTGCCTTTACTGCAGCGCAATTCTGTGTTCACCGCCAACGGCCTTGTGCCCCTGTGGCGTCAGTTCCTCCCACTTACGTGGGGCAGTGCTGACGCTGAGGGGTTCTTTTTTTTTCTTCTTTTTTTTTTAATCTTATGTCCTGCTTACTGTAATGGTAGAGCATGACTCTATTTGACTATATGGGAGATAATGTAGCACCTTCCTTACCAGACCGGCTATAACCAGGCTGGAGATGTCCTGGAAACGCCTTGTAAGACTGGTTTCAAAGAGCCAAGTCCATTACAAAGAGGCTTGCATGCTATAGAGCCTTTGGAGCTGCAGGCAGGTGAAAGAGTCAAGTTAGAACAGCTCGGGAATACAGGTGATATCGAAGAAGGGTTCATCAATCTCCTTTGGTTCACTCTTGGACCACTTAAGAAATAATTAATTTGGCCTACACCGTTGCTTGAAAGTCCCCATAGGTGGGTAGAGCAGAGATTGAAAAGGCTTACCTGGAGCCCCATGAAGTGAGCCTCACATCAGCCTGAGAACCAGAACACCAAGATCCCTGTTTTCATCACATTTAACCAATGGAACCACATTCAAATTGTGTTCACCACAATCGAACCAACGGACCTGCTGGTGCTGCTTTGGCACTCTCTCAAACTCCATGCAACAACTCCTTTGCATCCATAAAACTGGCTCATCACTGCATCAGATCTAGCAGAGCCTCATCACCTGTTCTACTCGAACAACCAACTCACCACTAAAGGAAAACGTTGAACTGCCACAACATTGTGTCAGACCACCAGGATCACAGCTTCAAAATGCTGTACCTTCACTAGAACTGCTGGAGCGACATGCATCTTCTCAACCTGAACCAGCAGTTACCAAACTTCTACTGACTTAATTTCGAACTGTACCTGGTGAGCCAGCTGAACTGCATTGCTCAAACATAACTCCAGAAATGCATCAAGCACCCAATTCAAACTGACTCGATGCAAGCATTCAAACCAGAATGATTGCCAAATACAAACCTGGTCTGACCTGCATCTTCTATATCTCGAAGCTAGACACCATCAGACCGCCTAACAGTGGAATCATGGACTTCAGAGTGCTTCTGTGAGTATGCGTGTTTTGAATTAAATATATATGTCCGTGAGAACGTTTGAATTAGTTTGTTTAAATGTGTAAGTGAATCTGTGCATGTGTATAATTTGATTTGCAATGGAATGCTAGAAATCTTTCTTAAAACCATTAAAAGGAGTTTTACAGTGGCACTAATGGCATATAATTGGTTATAGGAAGCATGGAAAAGTATTCTACAGGGCAGTGATGGCATGCGTCATACAAACAGACCTTGAGAGCCCTTGTTTTACAGTGGTCAGGTTAAGGTATTCTGTGGGCACCATCACAAATGTGTTTTGCCCTGCCAATGCTTGCATTTATTTGGGTGCAGACTCATAAAAAAATGTTTTGAAGGTTCATTCTGTTATGTACTGTGATGTGGGCCCATGTTTCATGAACCTGTGATTAATAGTGGGAGTGACGACATTGTAATAGAGACTTCATAAATTTAAAAGTAAAGGTGAGGGAATCATGCCTCACTTCATTCATTAATGTTAATCACCAGTTACCTTGAAAGAGGTGCACTGCTTCCTTCGTGCCTGTTCACATGGTGCTTAAGCTATACTGCCTTCTTCGTCCCTTCAGGCTCGTCTACATCCAGCTAAAGGGCACGGACTAAAACAATGTGACTGTGAATATCACAGATTAACTGTCTCATCCAGTTTAACTACCACATTGCTAGATTCTTAATTCCACAGGGCAATACATTGATTCTTAATTACACTGCACACTCGGGCTGTCTAAATAATTTGCTTCATAATTACTTGCTGCATAATCAGTATATTACTGCATAACTAGACTGATATTTACATAGCATAGATAGATTGATAACTGTATAGATATATTCATTTGTTGCATTCAAAGTTTAATTTATTTCATGAATACATTATTGGCCAGCTAAATGCTTTGGTGCATTTTTTAATCAATTGCTCTCGAACAATGTCTTCCACTTTGGTTTTCTAAAACAAATTGCCTCACACCTATTT
Source organism: Ambystoma mexicanum (assembly GCF_040938575.1). Lineage (NCBI taxonomy): Eukaryota > Metazoa > Chordata > Amphibia > Caudata > Ambystomatidae > Ambystoma > Ambystoma mexicanum. The sequence goes on from NC_090926.1 coordinate 943,051,548, forward strand.
TAACTGTTCCATATGTGCAGCAGTGGTACAACTGTACAAGCACATTGGCGTCAACTAGATTGTTTCTTATACAGGTAGATTGCTGCTGCACATTTATGTTATTTTGCTACATAGCTAGATGACACCCCACACTAGTATATAATGCAATGCTAGATTACTCACCAAGCAAGTAGATACAAAATATTATATTGCTAGTGTTTGTATGTTTGTATCCGGGTTGATATGTACAAACCTTGTCTAAAAGAAATAGAGAGCAGTGCAAGCCATGTGGGTTAAGCAGAGGCTAGTGGAAGGAGTGTCGACATGCTATAGAAGCGTTTTATATCCCATACTAGTGCGGTAGTACATACAAAGGACCAGCAGGTTCAAAGTGACCCCTATGTTTTCCCTGAAGAGCAAAGTCTTGCGTTCTTTCCAGAACTCAATTCTTTATCACACTGGTAGATCAATTCTTAGATACCCAGATCTATTGCTGTGTTTCTAGTTTTATTTGGGACCAATATATTATACTCTCCCTCGGTCACAGACTATTTGTGTCAACCCTAGGTTACTTACTAGCTATATCTCTAGTTGTTCATCCAACATACTAGCTGCCTGAGCATACCCTGCTCCTTAGTTTAATACATTAATTGTAGACACCAGACTAAGTACTAGACAATAGATCAAGACACCTGGCTGCATTGCCATATTGATTTTTCCGAAATATATCTTAATGTATTGATTAAGTATATCAATTATTACACAGCAGGAACCATTAGTGCATTACTGAAAACATTGCTCTACATGTGAATATCACCCTTCCTAAGAATAATTGCTTCACTTCGTGTTTATATGTTGCACAATTAGATCGGTGACTCTAACATACTTAGCACTTTGACTATATAGATTGTTTCAAATAATTGGTGCATTGCGATGTTAGTTCGCTTGGAAGCCATCTTATTGATTGTAATACTAGATTGTGCATAAAAAAGATATATTGCTACTGCATAGATACATTGATGTGTTAAATAACTACATTAATCAACATACACACATAGATCAAGTAGTATATAGCTGGATTGTTCATTGCCATTGAAGCCCATTTTTTGCAATACGAGATGTAGCACTGTATTGCTGGTGTTATTGTTTTATGGACAGATTACTTCTTTATCAGATTTACTACTGTCCCTTGACTCCTGATAGCTCAGACTAATTTGACTACACGTATCTTTTATTAACTACACTCATTTTCTCCATGGCTATATTAAGTAGATTGATATTGTCATAGGTGGATCAAGAGCTGCATAGGAAGATTCAGTAATGCATATCTATATTCATTTCTTTCAGAGCCATTAATGAATGCAGGAACAAATGAAGGCAGGGACAGATAAATAGGACTCCATGAAGAAGGGAAGGACACTGCGAGGGAAAAGAGAATAGAATAAACTCAGAAGAAGGAACAGTGTGAATGAACAAAAGCAAATTACTTTTTTTGTAAATCTTTTTTTTTTAATTTTGCGTTTATGCTATGCATAGTACCTTACAAAAACAATAAATACACACAATAAAACAACACATTAAAAAATAAAAAAATAAAAAATAAATTCTCAAATCCAATTACTACATGACTTACACACCACTTCACGTTTACAAAAATAAGGCCAGCTATCATATAAAAAGAGTATTAAAAGTTCCTCACTTTGGTCAACAACTTTCAATAAGTCATCAACTATTAACACTAATAGTTTCACTAGAGCTAATAAAAGAGATACTTGCATTCCTGTCATTAATCTATCCCAGAGGCTATTTGCAATCACTGCTGAAGGGGAGTGGAAAAAGGATCCCACAAGTTGTGTTGTATTAGTTGCTGTTGCTGTGAATTCCATGACCCCATGATAAAGTACATTCATTATTACACAGTCTACATAAGTGTAGTTCTTTTGGGATCCTCAGTCTTGGGCCAATAACCTCTAACACAGGATGATAATTACTCCAACATGTTAGGTACCACTGACGAGCCTGCTGTGAAGGAAACTTCTTCAAATATGATCTCAATGTTGGCATGGGGACATAAAAAAGACCTTCATTTCCGTATCGTTTTAGATTTTGTAGATCATCTATGTCCACAATTTTTTCCCATCTTTGTATAGCGTTTTTAAGAACCCACTGTGATTCGGACCCATCTACATCCATTAGCTTCACGAAACTGACACACTGTTTCTTAAAGTTCCCTAAAAATGCATTTGAATTCATTCTTATCATATAAGCTAACTGATCAGATATACTCTTCTCTTCCGCTTTTCCAATTTGAAGACAAAACGAGATTCATTTATGCAAATATACAATATGTATTTTTGAATCTGATTAGGAGCACCTACTGCTTGATTAGCTTTTATTACTTTGCACGCCCCAAAATGAAGTGTTTTATTTACTTGGATACTTACGTGTGCTGCCAGTCCGCTTTCTATCGCCTTAGTAGGCGTTCTTTCTGCATCAGTTTCAGCGTCTCCCAAATGTGCAGGGACCTTCGTCCGTCAAATGCATGCTTAAGGCAACATTGTGCCTGTCCGTGCGCAGACAGCACTGGAGTGCAGACACTTCCTGATACTCATTTAGGATTCAATAATCTGGAAAAGATCATACTGCAGCACAGCACTCTACTGTCATTGGCTCCTCCTCACATTACATGATCCATAGGTTTTATTAAACCCCCCTTAACTTTGAAAGCAAAACTGGGTGTTGATTTGCAGTGTGGGTTACTCAACACACGCTCGTTAGTGGCCATTCTATGGAATGCCATGATTTGGTTTCTTATCAATTACCTGATCTCTTGTTTCTGACTGAGACATGTTTGGGTGAGATGTTGGGCCCATCTACTGTGCAGGCCCTTCCTCCCAACTATGCTCTGGCTCATGTGGATTGTATGGCAGCTCATCCTGGTTGTGGAGTGGCCATGATCCATAAAGCTAATTATAAGGTTATATGCACTGTCCCTAAGCATTCGCTAAACAAGTAATGCTTACTAGCACGCATCACTGTTTCTCCCACTTTGACTCTTACAAGCCTGGTGCTTTATCAGCCCCCTGGGGCCGGCAGTATGTTTTATGCAGATTTTACTGCTTTAGTGCTAGAACTGCAGATCAAATATCCTGATCTGTTTATTGTGGGCGACTTCAATCTTCCGGTAAATTCTGCCACTGCCGGGCCAGTGGCAAACTTTATCGCCATTATGCCCTACGTCTCCCACAGTGGGTGGTGAAACCTACCCACCAAAGGGGACATTTTTAGGACCTGATCTTTGCCCCTGCTGTGTCTATTTATCACTGCCTCTCCCAGCCAGTCACATGGTTTGATCACTTCTTCGTGCCATTTTCAATTCTTCACAGAGTTCCATCTCCGCGCCAAGCGATACCTTCTACTCTGAAGCGAAGTTGGATCAGGCTGTCTAACCCCGAGCTTGTTACTTCTGTGAAAGCTCACTGTGGGCAGGGAGCTGACTGCTCCTTAGCCACTCTGGATGCCTCGTTTAAAGTGACTGCTGATTTATTGGCTCCACTTAGACTATGTAAGCAGAGAACACGCCCTCTGGAGCCTTGGTTCTCAGAGAAACCCTTTGTTGGTAAACTTTGCTGTAGACAGGCTGAGAGAACATGGCAGTCCACTTACTCTTCTGAGGCCAAGTCGATTTTTCGCCGCTCCCTTACTGCCTATAATAAGGCAGCTATCAATGCAAAAAATCTTTCTTCGCTCACAAGGTAGAGAGCGCCCTTAATAAACCAAAGGCCCTTTTTGATCTTGTCCACTCTTTATCCACCCCTAAGAAGGCTCAAGCTCAGGTGCCATATTCACTGGCTCTGTGTGATTATCTTTCCTCGTTTTTTGTGACTAAAATTGCCACCATTCAGGATCATATTAACTAGCTACCACAGCCACCTTGCCATACATCTCCTGCAGAGCCTTCTCTTGCTCAGGGGCTGTGGTCTACATTCCCTATGTTTTCTGATACAGACATACTGAAGGCTATTCAGTGCCTGAAAATAACCTCCCCCTGTGTATGCCATTCCCTTGGCTCTTTTGAAGAAAGCCTTGGGTGATCTGATTGTGCAAATCACTGCTGCCAAAAATGCATCATTTACTAGTAGTGGGATCCCTCTGACACTTAGGAATGCCCTGGTGATGCCCTACTTGGATCCTGAAGTGCTGGCCAATTATCGTCCGATCTCGTTTCTCCTTTTTTGATGAAGATTTTGGAAGCACTGGTTTCTCCTCTCCTTTCTACATTTGTAGAATCTTCTCATTATTTTGATTAATTTCAGTATGGGTTTCAGCCTGGTAGAGGCACTGAATCAGTCTTGAACTCGGTTCTGGACGACCTAGTGCACCTTGTGGATCAGGGAGGTGTTGGAGTGCTTTTGCTGCTGGGTCTTTCAGCCGTTTTTGACATGGTTGACAATCCCACCCTGATCTCACACCTTTCAGATGCTGGCCTGTCTGGCCGAGTGCTTGACTGGTTTGTGGCCTTCCTGATCAATCGCTCCCAATCAGTTTCTCTTCCCCCTTTCTGTTCCAGTCCGGTCTCACTTTTTTGTGGTGTTCCCCAAGTTTCTGCATTGTCCCCCATTTTGTGTAATGTTTGTATTAGGTCTCTCCTGATCCTCATCTTGTCTCATGGGTTTTGCTACCATTTGTACATGGACGATACCCAAATCTTGGTCTGCCTTGACCTTACTCAAGCTGACACAGCGGTCCGACTCAGAAAGTGCCATGCGGATCTAGAAGCTTGTATGAGAACAAATTGGCTAAAACTCAATGGCAGTAAAACTGAGGTGCTGGTCATTGGGACCACTTCTCCCCTCCGTTTCTGGATTCTGGTGTTCTGGCCCATTTCTCTTGGCCCTCTCCCCATGCCTACCTCGTCGGTCAAGAACTTGGGAGTTAAAATCTCTGCATCCCTTGGCATGGATGAGCGGGTGGCAGAAGTTTATAAAACTGGTCACTTTAAGCTACGGATTCTGCAGAAGGTTCTTCCCTTTATCCCTGTAGGGTGCCAGGCTCCAGTGGTGGCTGCATTGGTCTTGAGTGGGCTTGATTACTGCAACTCTCCCTATGTGGCACAACCTCGCTGTCTGATTAACCGGCTTTATTTACTTCTAGATGCTGCCGCCAGATCGATTCTTCGTCCCCCCTTTTGGAGCCCACATGTCTCCCTTGTTAAGGCAGCTCCATTGGCTCCCTGTTGAAAATCGATTTTGTTTTAAGGCCATGTGCATTGTACATCGTGCCTTTTACGGCATGGGGGGTGGATATTGGTAGGATAAATGTTTGCTGTATGCCCCCACAAGTGCTTTGCGTTCTCGGTCCGCCCTTTTGGTGGCAGTTCCCCAGATCATACTTTGGCAGACAGGTGGACAGGCTTTCTCAGTGGCTGCCACCAAAGCCTGGAATGATTTGCCTCTCACCCTCCGCAGAACTGTGGATCATCTTACCTTCCATCGGCTATTATTCTAGTATAGAGAAAACTCTATTATTCTAGTTACTCTTTTACACAGATATCCCTTCATGCAATGAGCGCCAAGATGCCTCCAGGCATATGTGCACTCAATAAATTAATTTAACATAACATAGCATGACATAACATATATTGGGCCCACAAAGATTGCAAACCTAACACAAATCTAATGATACAAATGGGAACAGATTTTTGGTAGACATAAGACCTCTTTCAAAATACGCCCTTCAAGACTTTCCAAGAATGTCCTGTTTGTGGAGGAAATCATTTCAACACCATAGAGTACCATGGCTGACACCTTAATACGATAGAATTCAATGAGAGGGGCAAGATACTAAGCAAACAATCTACTCCTCAACATTTTCATCATAGAGGTAGACATACTTAATTTTTCCTCCATTCTCATTTTCTGTCTGTGGAGCTTTTTTTTCATGGTGAACAAATAACCCAGATAACAGAGCGCATCAACTCAGCCACTCTGATGTTGTTTGATTTCCCATCCATACGTTTTTCTCTTATGTTTGTTGATAATTGTCATAATCTGAGACTTCACTGGATTTATATAACGTTTATTCTGTAATGATTATAACAGCACAAGGGAAGGAATGGTAGGATGGAACATAAGGAATGTCAGCACGAGAGAGGAATGCATGACAGCACAAAGAGGAAAGAATGACAGCATGGGGGAAGAAGGAATTGCAGCACGGGGTTCAACAAATGACAACAAAGGGAACAAAAACATGCAAGGATGGTATGACAGAGTTGGAAAGAAGGAATTACATCTTTCAAGGAGAGAGAGTGAGATATAAAGATAGGTAGAGAGAGAGAGAGAGAGAAAGAGAGAGAGAGAGAGGGTAAAAGGATAGAGAGAGGGGGGTCTGCAATCTTCAAAGGAAGCAAGGTGAGGGAGGGTTTAATGGTGTGAGAAATAATGCACACAGATACCAAGACCAATACCTGGGAGCATTTTGCAATACATTTCGTTTGGATATCCTTAAAGAAAATCCCATGCCTATCCCATACATATATGCCAGCATTGCCCTGGAAAGAGAGTCACATTAATATGTAGGACTTAGTAGATTGTAGCATCCGCGTTGCCTGAAGGAGCAAACATTCTTTAGAATGTAGAATGCAGCAGTCAGCCGAGCGTGCTTCAGAGAGATGCAGGCGATAGGTGACGTGACGGAATGTTGAAGGCTGCTTGAGAGTCAACAGCAGAGGAGCAACAGCCACAGCTACGGACATTGTCCTCTCCCTCCTCATTATGTAGAGTTGTACTTATTAACTTATAATAAGATAATTAAAGCCATTATAACTTTCCCCCTTCTTGTTCCTTTATTTTCCCACGTTCGGGCACTTCATTTGGCGACGGGGAGCTGTGCAGCTGTCAGTGCAAATAGCCTGACATTTACGAGGCCGCTCCACCCATGCCCGGGTGTCGCAGCGGCCCGATCCTCAATACGGTAATAACTTAATGACTGTTTCTGATCTTATACTGTGCTGCAAACCGATTGCCGTCACACTCATTAGGACTCACCCCACGGCTCACATTCGCACTGGGAATTACATATTGTGCTGTTCTTACCGTATCTTCCCACTCATCCATACGCTTGCGTGCGCAGAGATGCTCAAAGAAAGCACATGAGAAGAAATTCCGGCCATGTTCACTTAAAGTGACATGCACGCTCTATAGTCTTTAGGAGAACAAGCTGCTGTGGAACTCATAAGTTCACCTATACCTCACAAGCCATATATTCATGTACCATTGTGTACAAAATAAGAAAATTATTGCCATCTGGACATATATATAAACTGTTTCATTCCGGTAGTCATGGCATTCTGCAGTGTACCTCCACCGGCATTATTTATGCCAGATGCAGATGAACCGGCCATTCCTTGGAAGAGATGGATACGATCTTTTGAACATTATGCAGGGGTAGTCTGTGGCCCGAATTGCAGTGCAGAGAAGAGGAAGTCACTACTATTACATTGCTTAGGACCTGCTGGTCAGGAAAAATATGAATCCTTACCTGAACTTCCAACTGATGAGGACACAGACATTAATGAATATGAACGCACTGTAAAGAAAATAAACAAACATTATGAAAAGAAAGTGAGTATTATTCTGGAGAGATACAAGTTTGGCAAGAGGACACAAGAGGAGGGAGAAAGTGTTGAGAAATATGTAACTGCTTTACGTAAACTTGCCAAAACCTGTAACTTTAATGAGCAATTAGATGAAAGGATAAGAGACCAATTTATGCTAGAATGCAGAAGTGCTAAAGTAAGAGAGAAGTTATGGTCCGAAAATGATCCTTCATTGGATATCGTGCTGAGAGTGGCAAAAGAAGTAGAGCACACTGAGGAGTGTGTGAGAGAATTAGAGAACAAAATGAAATCTGTCCAATTAGAGTCGAATAGTGTGAAAATTGCTAAATTGACAAGTGACAACACTGATGAGAGAGAATCCATCGCTATGGTAATTAACACCAATGTAAAAAAGAAAATACTCAATAAGTCACATCAACCACAGTCAGACAGAGGGAAAAATAAATACAATCAGAAAAATAATCCAGGAAATTACTGCAAGAAAGAAGGTTTCATCCCAAATTCAAGGAAAAAATGTCAAGGCAGATGCTACAGATGTGACAGCGTAAATCATTGGGCAGATGATCCTGAATGCCCAGCATTGAAAATCATTTGTAGTAGATGTAAAGGAAAAGGACACTATTCCAGGTGTTGCAGAGTTCGCAACATGTCCACCAACTGGATAGGGGGAAATTCTAGTAGTGATCACAGTGATCAAGATGAGGGAGAAGAGTGTGTATTCATGGTCATGGATGATGAAGATGAAGAAGTACTAGATAGCCCCAAAGCCAAAATCTACATTGATGGTGTTGAAATAGACATGATGATTGATACGGGAGCAAAATATACATTAGTACCGCAACAACTATGGGATAAGAAAAGACATGAATACCTACATGAGACGGATATAAAGCCGAGAGCATATGGTGGTGTGAGAATAAATACCATAGGGTGGTTTTGGGGCAGTCTGAAATTCAAAGGAAGAGAAGCCAATGGCAAGATTTACATCACGAACTCAGGTCAAACTCCTCTATTAAGCTGGACACATCAAAGCAAGCTACAAGTCAAAATAGATTCGATTGCTGAGGAATCTGTGTTTGCTGTTCAAAATAAACCAGATAAGCAGAAGAGTAATTCTGAGATGAAGAATCACACTCCTGAGAATGTCATGACAGAAGTATTTCGTGATGGGATTGGATGTCTACGAGGGTATGTGCATGAAATAAAGCTGCGAGCCAATCATACGCCTGTAGTTCAGAAATTAAGGAGTGTTCCAATATCCATGAGAGATGAAGTCAAGAGGGAAATCAAACTCATGGAAAGTCAAGGCATAATTGAAAGCATTGACGCTAGCTAATGGGTGTCACCATTAGTAGTTCTCAGAAAAAAATCGGGAAAGCTGAGAATATGTATTGATATTAGAGAACTCAATAAATGTGTTATACCGGACAGGCATCCTCTACCCAATATTCAAGAGTTAATATCTACCATTGGACCCTCGAGTCATTTCTCCACTCTAGACCTTACATCAGCTTACCACCAAGTCAAGTTGCACGAGAAGTCTAAACACCTTACAGCCTTCATTACACCAGACGGATTATATCAATTCAAGAGAATGCCATTTGGTCTTGTATCGGCAGCATCTGTCTTTCAAAAGATTATGCACAAACTCTTTGAAGGAGTGCCAGGAGTGATATGTTTTCAGGATGATATTTTGATTCATGCTGATAGTAAGAGACTTTATGATGAAAGGTTAAAATATGTGTGTAGAAAACTCTGGGAAGCAGGAATGACCTTAAGCAAAGAAAAATGCAAAATTGATTGCTCCGAAATCGAATATCTAGGACATAAGATTTCGGCCAATGGAATATCTCCAAAAGAACAATTAGTCAATGCCATAAAGAAGATGCCCAGACCGAGTACTAAAGAAGAAGTACGCACATTTTTAGGTATGGCGGAGTATTATTCAAAATTCGTACGTGACTTTGCTGTACATACAATTCCTCTTCGTGAAATCAATAAGAAGAAGATGTTTACATGGAACGACGAATGTGAGGAGGAGTTTGAATTAATTAAATCTGCTATTGATAAGGCTCCTGCTTTGAAGAACTTCATAAGTGATAAGAAAGTCATCATCACCACAGATGCCAGCAATGTCGGGTTAGGAGCTGTCGTCACGCAAGAGCATAAGGGGCAAGAGATGGTGATCGCATTCGCTTCAAGACTTCTGAAGGGGGCCGAAAAATCGTATGCAGCTATAGAGAAAGAAGCATTGGCAATTAAGTGGTCAGCAGAAAAATTCAGGAGTTTTATTTGGGGCCGCGAAGTAGAATTCCGCACAGACCGCAAACCATTGATTGATGTTATAATGTCCAAAGGGTTGGACAAAGTTTCCAACCGAATCAGAAGATGGGTGATACTTCTCCAGGAGTTTAATTGTAATGTGCGTTATGTACCAGGAAAAAAGAACATTGCGGCAGATTGCTTGTCACGGCTGACTAACGTTTCAGAAATCGTGGATGAAGATGATAATGCAGAAAATGTTCTAAGTATTGAGTCCACGTCTATTTCAAGAAAGGAATGGAGTGATGCTGTAAGGGATGACAATTCCATGAACTGTCTTAAGGAACTATTATGCAATCAAGGTTCATGGAATAAGGCCATGTTTGAGAAAGCCAGTCTTTCTGAATATTGGCTCATTGCTGATGAATTGCACATTCAGAATGATATAGTGATGAGAGGAGACAAAATCATTCCACCTAGTAGTTTGCGACAAAGAATCATCGAGTTAGGTCATGAAGGCCATCAAGGGATGGTGAAAACCAAGCAACGCATAAGAAATGATTACTGGTGGCCGGGTTGCGACCTACAAATAGAGCGACATATCAGGGATTGTATCCTTTGCAACAATAATGACAAGAGCTGTGTGGGAGTGAAACAAACCATGGTGGTGACTGAAATTCCCGATAAAGCATGGAAAGATGTGGGAATGGATGTGTTGGGCCCAGTGTGTAGTGCGGGGATACAAAAGTATTGTCTGGTAGTGATTGACCTACTTACTAGATGGGTTGAAATACTTATAGCACCTAATATCACTGGAAATACTGTAATAAACTTCCTATCTAACATATGTGAGAGAGAAGGCTATCCTAATAGTATTTTGACTGACAATGGCACTCAATTTAGATCCAAAGAAATGAGAGAATTTTGTAAAAAATATTCAATAACACACAAAAAAAGTGCCATTTACCACCCTCAAACCAATGGCACTGTGGAACGCTTCAACAAAGTGTTGAAACAGACCATCAGGTTGGCATGGTCCAACGGCATAGATTGGGAAACAGCTGTTAAGGAAAGAGTTATTGCGCATCGTTTCACACCCCATTCCACTACGGGACTTTCCCCGTTTGAGTTGAGCAGGGGTAGGAAAGCATGCACAAAATTGGCGCCTATGTGGTTAGACAATAAGAACAGTGGAGTCAACAAGGACTTCGGGGTAGTATGTGACAATATCAGGAACATGCAGTTAAAAAACAAATCTGTATATGATGAGAAGAGACCCATAGGCAGATTCGATAAAGAAACTGTAGTGGGGAAGATGGTAAGAGTTAATTTACCTCCTGTTCTCAGAGAAGGCCCCTGTAAGTGGTCCAAACCTATCAGAGTACTGGAGGCCTTTAAACATTCAGTTAGAACGGAAGATGGTAGAATCTGGAATGTTGAAAGAATATGGTTATGTGGTGATAAAAAAAACTCTACCGACAACAGAGTTAGAGGGATGGTGAGACATGAGAATGAGCAGAAGAGAGGGCAAGGTGATGTAAGTAGTTGGAAAGATCAGAGGGTTGTATGTAGAATGAAAGATGTGCGGGATGCAAGGTCTGACAAATCGGAAGTGATTTCCTTGCCCAGTCACATCAGCGAGATACCTCGATGTTCTAGATCCGGGAGAGTTCATCGCAAGCCAAAAAAGATGGAAGACTTTGTGTGTTGTGTACATAGACTGTAATTTCTATTGGTGTTGGAATTTTTGTTGCATATAAAGGAAGGGAGATGTGTAGCATCCGCGTTGCCTGAAGGAGCAAACATTCTTTAGAATGTAGAATGCAGCAGTCAGCCGAGCGTGCTTCAGAGAGATGCAGGCGATAGGTGACGTGACGGAATGTTGAAGGCTGCTTGAGAGTCAACAGCAGAGGAGCAACAGCCACAGCTACGGACATTGTCCTCTCTTAGTGCCTACCATGGTATTGATTGATGGATTGAAAGATTGCATGATTGTATTTCTAACATGCATATCTCAAGGAGCCAAACAGAATACAGTAAATCAATGTGCAAGAGTGTAACAGAAAGGTCTGCCATCACGTGAATAAACAATCTAAAAGGAATGTCTTAGTGCCTTGGGGAAGGCTAGAAGATTAGGGAAGAACTGTGAATATTAGAGGAGTGTATTCTATAAATGGGACCCTCAAAGGCATAATGCCTTTCCCCTCATCTCATATGCCTGGTTTTGTGTACCAAAAGCAAAAGTGCATGAGATGAGTGGAAATCACGTGATAGTGAATCTAAACAGACCTTATTAGCCAAGTCGACTACAGCTAATCCACACATAATTCCATAATCCAAGCAAATGTTCTTAAAATAGATTATCTGTCTGAGCAGAAACCAGTGCAAGGTTGAATGGGCTTTAGACACAGAGTCAACCAAAGGAAGAATATATATTAGATGAACAGTTGTTTTTTGGTGTAGGTGCAGACACTCCAACATGCAATCTTGGATGCCAAGATATAAAGTGTTTGTATAGACCCATTGGGAATTGAGGAGAGTGCCAGTAACACTAGCTCAACCATGGTTGAGTAAGGAAGGGGCCAGAATGTAAGGCAGAAACCCATGTAAACCTCAAATCAGTCTCTCTTTATTCAAAGAATTCACAAAACAATACTAGGGATCATAACGTTGAGTGGAGGTGGATGTTGTGATAAATCGTAGAAAAGATATTTAGGGCCAAGTAAAATATATTCATTCTTAAGAGGCTTCAGCTTCTGATGGTTGTTCAGCATTCACTATTGGATATGACAAAGACCATATGCAAAAAGGGAAAGATCTTCAGCACAGTATGATTTTCCGTACCCCATCTGTATGTGGCATACTTCTCTCTCCCAGTCCTCCTCACAATTTTATAGTTGTCCTGGTTTCTCTATTGCTGGCCACCACACTCATTCTATCTATGTTTCTCACACCGCGATGGGCCTGTATTAATAATGGTGCTATGTATGTCAAACTATTATGAGGTTCCAGTAGGGGTTGTTCTCCTAGCTTAGAGCAAAGCATGAATTACTCTTGAAACTGCAGTTCGTCGAGCTGTGGAATGAATCAAATTAAAAGATCAACAATTTAATAAGGGGGAAATCAAGAGCAATGCACAGTTGGACATAAATGAATTTAGCAGTACTAAAATAAATCCATCTATGCAACAGATAGGATACTTATACAACATTCAATATGAACTATGCAGAAATCACTTGTTTTTTAACTGTACTTATCACCTTAAAGTGATGTATGGAAGGGTACATGTGTTCCTTTTTCCATTTTCTTTAAGTGACATTTGTGTTTGTTTCATGATGGAACCAAGATGGTCTGGTGACTGCGTACATTTTTCTCTTTTTTTTTCATCCATGCACTTTTTTTGTTGAACGCATAGTGCCATTTTCGGTGCCATATATTTAAAATGGCTGTGTCATGGATTTTGTAATCTATCCTTCAGCCGCCTTGTTCTTTGGTCTTCTTCCTGACCTTCTCAAGTCAGATCCTCAATGGAGCCAAGAAACTAATAAATGTTGCAGCAAGTTAAATACCCATGGAAGAACAATAAAGAGTTCCAGCATTTCCTTCAGCCAAGTATCAGTGAAGCCCAGTTATTGTGGACTGATCTCATGAAGACGTTTGAAGTTGCTTTGTCATGTGTTCCTGAGGGACCAAGTAGGCTTTTGGCCTGCAAGTTGATCCTGCCCATCGGAGCCTTCAGAAGTGTCCCGGTACCATACTGTGGACTGACCACCACCATCAATTACCCCAGCTGTGTATCTGTCACAATTCTCATTTTCTACTTGGGGTTCTACAGATCTTCTGCTTGAAGGCCAAGCATGTTTCTCCTGCTTTTACTGCTTTCCAAATTGAACAGGGCCCTTGCAAGAGCAATTCTGTTGTGCTCATCACTAGAGTAGCCTGCCTTTACTAGAGTGCAGTGATCATCACTGATGCCTGTATTCTTCATGTCCTGATGTCATGGGACCATTGGTGGCCTGCCTCTCGGAATGCCTGTGTTGTACTTCTGTCCAGCATCAGGATTTGTTATACTGGGGTTTACAACTGCTCCCTAGAAGGACTTAATCCTGATTCTCAATGTGGCTACTGTGTACAGAGCTTCTGGTCCCCCTATAACCGGACCTTCAACAAAAGTAATTTGGACAAGTGAATTGAGGAACCCTGGGGTGGTCCGTAGCCAAAACAGAGAAAAGTGGGTTGAGCTTAAATAGCATTTCTCTCACACTCTCACCATAGGGTTGTCTGGATTTAAAGTCCTACCCTACCTCTCCCTTGCCTATTTGTGATCAACAGATCCCCAACGGGGCTAACCCTAAGGGGTTGAGATTGGGATTGGATCTCTACATTGTGTTACTTACTTTTCTTTCTGCATCTTTGAACATTTTTTTACCAACCTGTTAGCTTTCCCACAACATGTTTCTCCATTTCCCAAGTCTCTTGGCTCGCTGCACAAATTTCACGTTTAGACTAGGGACTCCTAAGGGAACTAGAACCACTCACTTTATCAGGGAAGATCATTTGAAGTACTAGCAGTCTCATTACGAGATTGGTGGTATCTCAGTGGTAATACCACTGAGATGCCACCTAACAGTACTACCGTTGACACCACTTGGTCTGGCGGTATTAAGTGGTGGTGGGCAGAATTAGTCCCCATTAATTAGAGTGCATAGTATGCCCTGGGGATTTCGATGATATTACCACCAGTAGTATTACCACCAGCTCCAATACAGCCAATTTGGCCAGTTTTGGGTGGGAAGGCAAAGGCATTACCTCCGGCATTCTGCTCTGCCTTACCTCCAAATCTGTAGTTTGGTGGGGTGGTAATGCATCAGGAAAGCACTGGTAACTCAGTTACCACTGCATTACAACAGTTTTCCACCACACCACTGAACTAGTAATGAGGGCCCTATATTCTTAACTAAATTGATTTTACTGTTCTAAAATTAAAGTGTTGGGCTATCTACTATGAGCCCCCCATATTGAACATATATATGGATATGATATCAGTCTGGTACTTACCAATCGGTTATTGAATAGAGTATGTCTTGGCCTAATAAAATAGAATATGCTTCTTCTTATAAGTCTAACTATGTTGTTGGGTTGTCGCTATATGTCCCACTCTGAAACTTCACCCCCACTATTCCTGATATCTAAGACTTACTGTTTAGCTTGCTGTATTGTTAGGGCTAGACCTAAATGTCTACTGCCCTGTTCACTATAATAGGGTGCCCGCCGAATATCCTCCCTGTGGCTGATTCTGGAATCCATTTTAACAATAAGTGTACAATACTCCAGGCAACCAAGGAACAAGTTACCATTGATATGATATGATATGATATGATATAATATGATATGGATAACAATTATTCGAACTAAGCAGTAACAGATCTAGCTATTCAATAAATTGCCTCAGGATGAAAATATTAATCTGGGGCAAACCAGAGAAGGTATAGTTGGATTTAAAGAAAACATATATTTTTGCCTGCTCATCAATTGATTCAGTCTTGCCTTATTTGTTTCCCTAATTTGTGTATGTTTGTATTCCTTTAGTTTTTTCAATCCATCAACGTATATTTCCATCATGCATGTACTTATGTTTATCCTTACGTATTCAGCAAGTCATGTTCTTAGCAATGTGTTTGTCATTCAAGTCTCTCAGTACATGTATTTCTTCCCTGAATTCGAGTATTCAGTCACTCATGCATTCATTCCTTTATTTAGTCAATCAATCATTCATTTCATTCACTCATATGTTCATGTATTATACGATTGAATACATTATTTGCATCGGTATAACATGTAGAGCTCCTTCCTTTTTTTGCCTTTTTATCCCCAACTTCTGGCATCTGAGGGGTAATTTACATGTTCATCCTTGTAATTGTTGCAAGTGTTGCATGGACAATGTGCAGTTGAACGTGTCCTTTCTTTCATGTTGTCACACATGTATTTAGGAATTTCGTTTACAGTCAATTGCTCCCTCAATCCTATATTTTGTTTTTGTTTATTTTTTCGCTCCTGAAGGCAGCAAGTGTGAAGACAATAGTTTTTATGCTTATAGTTTACATTTGTAGGCATGGAAAAAAGAGACCTTGGCCGTGAGTCCAGCGGTGTGGGCTGCACACCCGTGGACCATTTAGAAGTGGTTAAATTCGAATGTTTATAGATTCAATAATAGTTCACTATTATCATAAATCAAATATTTATTTATTCTTTGCTTATTAGTTTCATAAGCTTTAAACCCTCTGTGGGTATTGTGGTTTTGAGGCTGAGAATGTCTTACAAACACCACAATCTTGCTTTCGCCTTGTTGGTACTCACAGGTCTTCGGGTTCAGTGGTAGTCTTGGAGAGGTAAGAGGCATCTCCCCGGAAGTCCAGAGACCATAAAACTGTGCTCTGTGTGACCAGGGGGCTACCCCCTGGGAAACCCTCATGGGGAAGAAAACCCAGATTCAGATGGCGAGATGGAAGTCCAATGAAGAAGAATATCAATCTTCCACTTGAAGTAGCAAAGATTAGCTTAGGGTATCCAGTAGAACAGGAGTCCAATGAAAAAGGTTATCGATCTTCACATGGTGTAACAAAGATTGGCAGCAGGTTTATCCGGAATTGAGGAGTCCAATGGAAGAGGAAAATACAGGAATGGACAGAGAAACAGTAAGGTAAGTGGATAAACGTCAGGTAGGAAGGAGAGTGGGGACGAGAAAAGAAGGCAAGCGCGAGGTAGCACGGAGAGCCAAGATCGGCGAAGAAATGCAGCAAGAAGAAAAGTAGGGGAGACGGTCTCTGCGCAGAGTGCGAGGAGAAAAAGTGTAGAATGACAAATAGCCGATAGTTAGAAATGAGTCGAAAGCGGCAGAACGCCGAAATGTAGAAGGGAGCCGAGGGCGGAGCAAGCGGCACGAAGCCAAAAGTAGAGGGGAGCCGAAAGCGGCAGAAGGGGCATGTCTCCGGAGGCAGAGAGGCCGGGATCAAGGTAAACAGCGAAAAGCAACAAACGAGTAAGGAAAACCTTTGGAAAGGTTCGAGAGGGAGCATAGCTAGCGGAGCAATGCTAAACGTAGCAGTGGAGTGGCAACGCAGTTACCTGTCAGTTCTTGGGGCTTAAATACGAATGAATGGTAAACAGCGTGCTTCTCGGAAGCACGAAGACTAGACCTGCAATGTTAGTAAGTGGTAACACTGTTAAGCAGGCGCCATCTTGGATTCCACTGACAATATCACGGATTATGCATCTTCCAGTGTCTCCATAGGCTTCTAGGATTTCTTCTGACAGTATGCCCCCCCCGTGGGTTGGAAGGACCAGGTTTCCAAGGATGAGACCTATGGAACCGGTGTGCAAAGGTAGGGGCATGAACAGAGGAGGCTGGTTACCAAGTTCTATCGGAAGGTCCATAGCCCTTCCAATCGATCAGATATTTTAAAGTTCCCTGATGATACCTGGAATCCGCTATAGCTGACACTTCATACTCTGGTCCTTCGGGTGTGTCGCGTGGAGGAGGAGTGATTGTTCTTAATCTGTGGAACCTGTCAGACACATGAGCTTTTAGTTGAGAGACATGAAACACATTATGTATCCGGGACCAGGATGGAGGTAATTGAATCTGGTAAGCTACCTTGCCAATGGCCTTGGTTACCTGAAAAGGGCCAAAGAATTTGGGGGATAATTTGGAAGGTATTAGTCTTCTTGGGAGATATTTAGAAGATAACCAAACAAGATCCCCCGGCGGGTAAATTGGTTCCTGGGTTCTCTTATTGTCAGCTTGTCTTTTGGTTTTTTCTTGGGTATCCTTCAATACGGTACGGGCAAGATTATGTCCAGATTGAATGTTGGCCACCAATTCTTCAACAGCAGGTGAATTTGTTACCCGGGGTGAAGTGGTAGGTATTATTACAGGGTGAAAACCATAAGTACAATAAAACGGAGACATCTTGATCGCTGAATGTTGAGAATTGTTGTAAGCAATTTCTGCATACGGAAGCAGCTCATTCCAGTTGTCTTGTGTAGCGGAGATAAAGCATCTGAGCTATTGCTCCAAAGATTGGTTTAGCCTTTCAGTCTGCCCATTACTTTGTGGATGGTAACCTGGGGTCAGGTTCTGTTGTATGTTTAGAGATTGACATACATTCTTCCAAAATGCCGAAATGCATTGCGGTCCCCTGTCAGACATAATGCTCTTGGGTAACCCATGCAAGGGAAAAATAGTCTGTAGAAAACAGGATGACATTTGGGCGGCTGTAGGAAGTTTCACCATGGGAATGAAGTGGGCCATCTTTGTCAAAGAATCAATGGTTACCATTATGGTGGTATTGCGGTTAGAAGGAGGTAGATCTACTATAAAATCGGCAGAAATCCTTTCCCAAGGTTGGTTGGGTATGGGAGGTTGGACTAACTTTCCTACTGGTAACTTCCTAGGTGTCTTTTCTTGAAGACTTGTGTCACAAGAAGATATGTAGTCTTTGACATCAGTAGACAACGAAGGCCACCAGAAATGACGGCTGATCATTTCTTGTGTGTTGGCAATACCACGATGACCCGCGATCTTGTGGTCATGGCACATGTGCAACACTTGTTGTTGAAGGGACTCAGTAGGCACATACAGTTCCGTGTTGTGATAGTACAACCCTTTTTCTTCCTGGAGTTGGAACTTTTGAATATCAATATTGTTGATTTTATTTACTTGACTACGGACTTCTTGAAGGAATGTGGAGACTACAAAAACAAAAGTGGCTTGGGGTAATATTTTCTCATGAATACAACCTTCTTCTGATTGGAGGCTCCGAGACAAGGCATCAGCCAATTGATAATTGGTTCCTGGGATGTGGGTGATGACGAAGTCAAAGGAATAAAAAGAATAAGCCCAGTGGGCTTGGCGGCTGTTTTGACATTCGTAATTTTGAAGGACCTTCAAGTTTCTGTGGTCGGTTCTGATAGTGATGGGATATTTCGCTCCAATCAGAAGATGTCTCCACTCTTGGCATGCCTTTTTTATAGCGAGTAATTATTTTTCAAGAACAGTGTAATTCTGTTCTGAGGAGGATAACGTTTTTGACATGTAAACTACGGGGTGTTCTTTGCCACTTAGAGAAGTCTGTTTCAATACACCTCCAATAGCAGAATTGGAAGCATCGGTTTCAAGAATGAATGGCTTGGTTTGATCTAGTAATCTTAAGATGGGTGCTGATGAGAAGGCCATCTTGAGTTCTTCGAATGCTTGCTGTGTCTCCGTAGTCCAGATGTATTTTTTTCCTTTTTGTAGGAGTGTAGTTAATGGTTTGATGATTTTAGAGAAGTTGGGGATATATCTTCGATAGAAATTTGAGAACCCCACAAATCTTTGAATCTGTTTTTCTCCTTGCGGGGCCTTTCATTGCAGAATGGGTTGTACCTTTCGGGGGTCCATGGAGGCCCCTTCTGCAGAAAGTATGAATCCCAAATAGGGAATACTGTCTTGATGAAACAAGCACTTCTCCAATTTGGCAAAGAGATGGCTGTTTTGTAGACGATGTAAAACTTCGGAAACATGATTTATGTGTTCATTCAGATTATTGGAGAAGATCAGAAAATCGTCTAGGTAGACGATTAATGAATGAAGTAACAAGTCTGAAAATAACTGGTCTACAAACCCTTGGAAAACAGAAGGTGCATTCGCTAACCCAAAGGGCATCACGCGATATTCGTAGTGCCCAAAGGGTGTGCGGAACGCAGTTTACCATTCGTCTCCACTTTTGATCCGAATTAAATGATAGGCCCCTCTTAAATCCAGTTTTCTAAAAATGGAAGCACCCTTTACGGTTTCAAGGATACCTTGGATCAGGGGCAAAGGGTATCGGTCTTTGTGGGTGACTTTGTTTAACCCTCTACAATCAATACAGTGCCTGAGTGCCTTGCAATCTTTTTTAGGTATAAAGAATAAGGATGCCCCTGCCGGCTTTTGGATTCTGTTATAAGCCCATGGCGCAAATTGGTTTGCAGATATTCTCGTAATGCTTCCTTTTCAGGATTTGAAAAGTATACATTCTTCTAAAGGGGATCTGAGCGTCAGGTAACAGATCAAGACTGTAGTCTTCTCTTCTGTGGGGAGGCAATTCCTTGAACTCCTTGTTGGAAAAGACTTTGTGGTACTTATGATAGCGTTCAGGTAACATATTTAAGTTCAGTACCACAGAGGAGGGTTTCTGAGATGCGACATGAGAGTTTGATGTTTGCACTCCCATGGCACAGTTTGGTAGACATGAGGAAATACAGTACTCCGATCCCAAAAACATAGTCCAGGCCTTCCAGTTAATGTAGGGATTATGTTTAGTCAACCACGGAATCCCTAGGATTATGGGGTAGTGTGCTGCCTTGATAAGATCAAAGACTACCTTTTCTTCTTGCGTAGATATCTTTATAGTGATGACTGAGGTATTCTCTTTTATAGGTCCGGAGGATAATGGTTTCCCATCTACTCCTTCAACCGGTACAGCTGTGGTCTTGAATAAATGAGGTATCTTGTTCTTGTAAGCCCAGTCGGCATCCATAAAAAGACCTGCTGCGCCGCAATCAACAAGAGTTTGAACCCTTTCGATGGTGACGTCCTGGAATTGGATTGTAATCGGCAGAACCACCATCTGTGGTGAACTAGATACACAATTTAGGGAACTCTGAAAATTGGACCCGTCATGGTTCCCCTTATGAACGGGTGGAGGCGTTCCCCAGCGTCGTGTAGGGACCAGGTTACAGTCCTTAAGTACATGCTTGTCAGATCCACAGTACATGCACAAGCCCAACGTACGTCTTCTATTCCTCTCCTCTGAAGTAAGAGGCCCTCGGGTTGTACCTATTTGCATGGGTTTATCCTCAGTGGCGCGTGATGTCCTGACCGATTCACTTTTTACAGTTGGCGGAATTCCCTTTGCCTTTGCTTTTCTCTTTTATATGTTTCTTTCTTGGATGCGATAATCCATTTGTAGGACAAGAGTAATCATTTCCGCTAAGTTATGTGGACGAGGAACACGACACAGCTCATCCTTCAAATCTTCGTTAACATTTCTCCTGAATATGGTTAGGAGGGCGTCATCTGACCATGCTGTCTCGTTAGCCAACTGTTTAAATTGCGTGATGAAATCCAGAAGTTCACTCTTTCCTTGTTTTAGATCAAGACTGTTTTCTTGGGCTGTGACCACTAATTCTCTCCGTCCAAACATGGCCTGCAGGCTATTTGTGAAGCCGGCTAGGGAGTCTAAGAGTTGGTTGTTTGTGGTCACCAATGGCGTAGCCCAAGCCAGGGCACTTCCTGATGGGTTAGATATCATAAAACTAACCTTAGATCGATCATTAGGGAAAAAGGCTGGTTTTAGCGTACATTGTACAGTACAAGAGTCAATAAACTCCTTAAGTCTCTTTGGATTGCCTTCAAATTTTCCCATGGGTAGAGGTCCAGGGGGAATTTCCGTCCTTGAATGTACCATTTGGCGAAGCATGGTGTTCTCATTACGCAAAGTCTGTACTTCAGTATTTAGATTTTGGAGTGCTGCCATTAGTTGCTGGATTTGTTGATCCATGTTCACTCTTGTTTTGGTGTTGCTATCTCTTACAAACACCACAATCTTGCTTTCGCCTTGTTGGTACTCACGGGTCTTCGGGTTCAGTGGTAGTCTTGGAGAGGTAAGAGGCGTCTACCCAGAAGTCCAGAGACCATAAAACTGTGCTCTGTGCAACCAGGGGGCTACTCCCTGGGAAACCCATGTGGGGAAGAAAACCCAGATTCAGATGGCGAGATGGAAGTCCAATGAAGAAGAATATCCATCTTCCACGTTAAGTAGCAAAGATTAGTAGCAAGGGTATCCAGTAGAATAAGAGTCCAATGGAAAAGGTTATCGATCTTCACATGGAGTAACGAAGATTGGCAGCAGGGTTATCCGGAATTGAGGAGTCCAATGGAAGAGGAAAATACAGGAATGGACAGAGAAACGGTAAGGTAAGTGGATAAACATCAGGTAGGAGGGAGAGTGGAGACGAGAAAAGAAGGCAAGCGTGAGGTAGCACGGAGAGCCAAGATCGGCGAAGAAATGCAGCGAGA
Source organism: Ambystoma mexicanum (assembly GCF_040938575.1). Classification (NCBI taxonomy): domain Eukaryota; kingdom Metazoa; phylum Chordata; class Amphibia; order Caudata; family Ambystomatidae; genus Ambystoma; species Ambystoma mexicanum. Next base: position 943,073,510 of record NC_090926.1, read on the forward strand.
AGGAAGATAGGGGAGACGATCTCCATGCAAAGTGCAAGGAGAAAAATTGTAGAATGACAAATAGCCGATAGTTAGAAATGAGTCGAAAGCGGCAGAATGCCAAAAAGTAGAAGGGAACCGAGAGCGGAGCAAGTGGCACGAAGCCGAAAGTAGAAGGGAGCCGAAAGCGGCAGAAGTGGCAGGTCTCTGGAGGCAGAGACGCCGTGGGCAAGGTAAACAGCGAAAAGCAACAAACGAGTAAGGAAAACCTTTGGAAAGGTTCGAGAGGGAGCATAGCTAGCGGAGCAATGCTAAACGTAGCAGTAGAGTAGCAACGCAGTTACCTGTCAGTTCTTGGGGCTTAAGTACGAACGAATGGTAAACAGCGTGCTTCTCGGAAGCACGAAGACTAGACCTGCAATTTTAGTAAGTGGTAACACTGTCAAGCAGGCGCCATCTTGGATTCCACTGAGAATATCGCAGATTATGCATCTTCCAGTGTCTCCATAGGCTTCTAGGATTTCTTCTGACAGAATGTCACATTAGAGGTCAATGCATTTCGGGTTACAAACCCTTCCTCAGGGCCTGTGAACATTTATCTACTAATTGCCTTATGGTCACATCTACTTACATAGTTGAAGTATTATCAACAATTTGCAAATAATAAAACAGTTTTCATATTACAGCAAAAGAACATTCAATACATACAGTGAAAGAAATCATCCGTATACGTGCATGTAACATTGAGAAATGCACGTTACCAATTGAGTGCCATTGAAAGTAATGTTTGGATGGATCATCATCATCAAAGGATTCATCAATTTGTGAAAACGTGGGAAAATAGAAAAAAAATATAACAAGGTAAAAGCAGGTGACTGACCTGCTCCTCGCGTGTTTGTACATATACTGAAAAGCTTCCTTAAACGGAGACGATCGTGTCCGTGTTAATATGAGTATTTGGCCGCGAGTCTGTAAAGTAGATGATGGACTGTCAGGAAGAATATCTGTGTTCAATGACGGGTGGCCTAAACAGTATCTGGTTGGTCTCTTACCTAATTATGTGTCACGCTGCTCTGAATGGCGGTAGGTTTCTGCAGCCACTCACGTGCAGAATGGAATTAGCTTAGTCATGAAACCTGGAACGGCTGCTAAACTCTGCAGACCCTTGCGCACAGAATGGAAATGGAAAGTAGAAATAAACTAGTAAAATAGAAAGGATTAATCTCAGTATAAGATGGTAACAAGTGCAGAACAACAATGAATCTTAAAACAACAACGTAATCCTAATAAACATATAATGGTGAAACTAAACACAAATTCTGAGAATCCTTCATAAAAAACAACTCAAATCGAACTCCTCATTCATCCCTTCCGGTGCCAAAGACTGCTTCTTTCTGTGCTCTCAATTTTTTCATGTTTGTGCTCTGGCCTTTGGTAGGGATCACTTCTAGTACTGCAAATCTCAATTGTGCTACTGTGTGTCCATTTAGAACAAAGTGTCTTGCCACTGCTGATGTTTGATTATTTATTCGAATGCAGGATTTATGTTCATTAATACGTATTTGTATTTTCCGCACGGTCTCGCCGACATAATACTTGGCACATGGACATTTAATTTCATAAATAACGTTCTCTGACAAACATGGTGTTTAAGTTGAATTTTCTCTCCTGTCCTTGGATGCGATATATAAGGTCCTTTGATAATATTATTGCAATTGCCGCAACTCATTCGTGGATATGTCCCCGGGTGTTTGTCCGCAGTTTTAGTTTGGATTTCTTGCTGTGTGTGTCAACCAATAGATTTTGTAAGTTATTACTTTTTTGTTATGCAAACACAGGTGGTTGTGTGCACAATTCACTTGTCCTTTGATCATTCTGCAATATACTCCATCGTTTAAGTACAATATCTTTAATGTGTCAGCTCTGAATTGAGTATTTTGTGACAAAGACCAATTCAGGACTCTTACGCTCAGGTTTTTTAGACAACAGTTGTGTGCGATCTTGCATGTCTGTTTTGATCCTTGCGGTTAGGAGATCATCCTCAGGGTATCCTCTTTCTTTGAGTTTCATATGCTTTTTGTCCAGTTCTAGATTGCATTCTGCTGGATCACTTACGATCCTTTTAATGCGCAACATTTGGCGGAATGGTAGGTTGCGAAGGATGTTGGGTGGGTGAAAACTCATTCTGTGAAGGAGGTTATTTCTGTCGGTAGGCTTTGAACACAATTTTGTGAGAATCCTGGAGCCGTCAATCGCTGTTTGGATAATCAAATAATGGACATTTGGGTTGCCTATTTCCATAGTGAATTGTATTCTGTTGTCAATATTATTTAGATATAGTAAAAAAGTGTTGAGCTCTTCTTTACTACCTGACCAAATCCCAAATATATCATCGATATATCGGTTCCACTTTGTCTGCTCCATTGTGGGTGATTTATGATATGTCTTGTTTCAAAATAGTACATAAACATGTTTGCATATGATGATGCCATAGTGGCTCCCATTGCGGTCCCAGTTAATTGCTTATAATACGTTTCTTTGTATCTGAAACAAGAATTTTCTGAGATGAATTTCAATAAGATCAACAAAAATTCTTTACTAGCTTCTATTGATCCTGCATGGAATAGTAGTTTCTCAACTGCTCGTTGTCCTAAGTTGTGTGGAATGCTTGTGTAGAGGCTAGCAACGTCTATGGTAAATAGAACATCGTCTGTTGTGAGCTGAATTCCTTCTAAGATTTGTAAAAAGTGAGTAGTGTCTGACATACGTCGAGGTCTGTTGGATAATCGGCTGAAGAAAATAGTCGATATATGTGCCTAAAGGCTGGAAAATACTTTCAGTGGCAGCCACTATCGGTCTTCCAGGGGGATTCGTGAGTTGTTTATGAATCTTTGGCAAAATGTACAGATGTGGCATTTTGGGATATGTAGTCCACAGATAAGCTTTTGTTTTGCTATTGATCCAATCGTTCTACAATGCAGTTTCTAATATGCCATTAAGTTCAACTTTGATGTCCTTAGTTGGATCATGCAGTAATACTTGGTATGTCTCTGCATCTGATAGTTGTCTCAAACATTCAGAATCATATTGTGTGGTGTCCTGTATGACTAAAGCACCTCCTTTGTCGGCTGGTCTGATTGTTATCGAATCGTCTGTGAAGATATTTTTGATGATCGATAGTTCTCCTCGATTCAAATTCCTCCTTTTGGGCTGGTGAAATTGTATTTTCTTAATGTCGTTTAATACCATATTGTGAAAAATATCTATAGCTGGTATGTGCACTGGTGGACTAAATGTACTCTTGGGTTTAAATTCAATTTATTTGTTTTCATCTTGGCATTGGGTGTCCAAAGTGTTAGCTGTTTCCGCAAAGTATGTTTTCAATTTGTATTTGCGAACTAGTTTGTACAGTTCTACCTTCGTATTGAACATGTTCTTACTATAGGTTGGTACAAACTTTAAACCTTTTTCAAGTGTCCTAACTTCTTTAGTTGTTAGATTTCTGGTTGATAAATTGAATACTAATTTTGATTCGTTTGTAGTCGTGTTTTCATCCCTTGTACTCTTTTTCCTTCTTCTCCTTGGCCTCTTCCTCTTCCTCCTAAAAAATCTTTCCTTAATAGATTTGTAGGTTGTCTGGGTCTTAAGTTGATTCCTGGTACGCTTGCTGTAGAATTTTCTATTGTTGGGTCTTCTGCAGTTTCTACATTGTATGATTCTGAACTGCTTAGATCACTTGAGGGTTTGTTAGGTCTTTGTGCTTGGTTGAGGTATTTGTCCGCCCAAGTATACACTTCATTGTTTAGATAATCACAAGTATCTCTCTTAAATTTTCGAATTTTGCGAGATCCAAGATCTTGTTTGTAGCTATCCAACTTGGTGTTAATATCTACTAGTATCTCGGCAAATAATTCTGCGTCTGTAAGTTCTGTTATATCGTTGGATAGGGTCTCTATTTATTTCTCTAGTAATTCGATGTTTCCTGAGAGTTCTTTAATAGTGAGTAATATCAAATCGAGAGAACATTTGTTTAATATTTGTTCCCATTTTTCAACAAACTCTCTGTTTTCTTTACATAGAGTAGGACGTAATGGTATTCTGAGTCCTCTGGGAATAAGCTGTGCCTTGTAGTTATCGGCTGAGGGTGACCGCATGTAGTTTGTAGTTGATGAGTTTCCTAATTGAATATTATAGTTGTTTAATTTTGCTTTGAGGATCTTTATTGGTTGTGGTATGAACTGGCTCCTTGATAAGACCAAGTATGGTATCTGACTCTTCAGCTGAAAAGCCAAGTGTCATAGCTCTGTTATCTGTAAGATATTCAATTTCCTCATACGACATAGTCGTGTGCAGTAGCTCAGATGTGGTCACAGATGCAAAAGAATAACAACTGAGATGATGGTGAGCTTTGCACTACATTATATGCTTAGAGATGATAGTGTTCACGTAAAGAATGCATTTTTCAAAAACTTGGGGTGTAAACCCGCTGTGAAAAGTGCCTCCGTGGTTAGCACTATACAAATCGTGGAAAAAAGAGACCTTGGCCGTGAGGCCAGCGGTGTGGGCTGCACACCCATGGACCACTTAGACGTGGTTAAATTCGAATGTTTATAGATTCAATAATAGTTCACTATTACCATGAATCAAATATTTCTTTATTCTTTGCTTATTAGTTTCATAAACTTTAAACCCTCTGTGGGTATTGTGGTTTTGAGGCTGAGAATGTCACATTAGAGGCCTATGCATTTCGGGGTACACACCCTTCCTCAGGGCCTGTGAACATATATCTACTAATTGCCTTATGGTCACATCTACTTACATAGTTGATGTATTATCAACATATGCAAATAATAAAACAGTTTTCATATTACAGCAAAAGAACATTCAATACGTACAGTGAAAGAAATCATCCATATACGTGCATGTAGCATTGAGAAATGTACGTTACCAATTGAGTGCCATTGAAAGTAATGTTCGGGTGGATCATCATCATCAAAGGATTCATCAATTTGTGAATACGCGGGAAAATGGAAAATAATATAAGACAGACTTAAGAATGGGTCTATATATGAAAAGACCTTGTGTAAACATTATATTTTTAAAAATAAAAATATAACAAGGTAAAAGCAGGGGACTGACCTGCTCCTCGCGTGTTTGTACATATACTGAAAAGCTTCCTTAAACAGAGACGATCGTGTCCGTGTTAATATGAATTTGCACGCTAGTCTGTAAAGTAGATGATGGACTGTCAGGAAGAATATCTGAGTTCAATGACGGGTGGCCTAAACAGTATCGGGTTGGTATTTTACCTAATGATGTGTTATGCTGCTCTGAACGGCGGCAGGTTTCTGCAGCCACTCGCGTGCAGAACGGAATTAGCTTAGTCATGAAACCTCGAACGGCGGCATGTAGGCATGGACACTGTCAATATGGGGAAACTAGACACACAGGCCCTCATTACGACCCTTGCGGAATTCGGAAAACGATGGCGGAAATGCAATACCGCCATCGAATAGCGCTCGGTGCGACTATGACCCGTCACCGCAAAGTACGAAGCCATTAGCGACACCGTAGTGAACGCCAACGCTTACTGCACCAAGCACGCGCGCGCGCGCCATGCGAAACCGCAAACACCACCATGGCGCAAGGGTACGCCAATTCCGACCCTAGCGGACATGTACCTAACGCCATCAAGCATGGCGGAATGTACCATTCCGCCATGGTGAGAAGTACGGCATCGCGAATCAACCGTAAACGGCCCCACTGAGTGCCTGTACACCGCTCCCTGCCCACAAAGTACAACTCCCCGTAGGTGCAATGAAGTCACAATGCAACCATTGAAATGTACAAGTCACCCATGCATGGCAACGAACAAAAGAAACACAAGAGGGGCCAATGGGAGCTGCAGGGCACAGATGGCACGAATACAGAAGCCATCCCAATGGACATGACCACAGTCCCCCACCAAGAAACGCACGCAAACACAGGCACCTGTGACCAGCAATATTCCGAGAATCACATCATTCCACCAGTCCACCTGGCTGACCGGCATCTGTTACACAAAACCCAATCCCCCGCCCCTGAGCATGACAACATTCAAACTGTCATATTGGCAGCCCCCATCCCTGACCTCACGGGCTTCGTAGGCAAACGCGCCCAGTACAGTACCACGCAACTAAACTCCGAAGCTGGAACCCAATGCAGATCTCCTCACAATACATCGCCCCCCAAATAGGCATATGCCACATCACTTGCAAAGAAAAACGCTACACGGGCCAAATCAGAATAGAAATTTAATGCACATCAAAATCACCAAGCCCATACAGCCATCAGGCCATGAACTCCAAAACACTTTTCACCATTGTGGGCTGCATCCGCAAGAAATGACCAGCCACTACTTGTGTGTCGCCCTGTTCCCTCATGGTACACAGAGCCACATTCACGTACGAAAAGGCAACATGGAAGCGCACAGAACCGCAGGGCCGTCCCAATGGGGAGGCACTAGTCCAGCTGAAAGGCCGAAATGTTGCTCCGAGCCACCAGTACTGCGTAAGGGCATGTGGGCCATTGGCGATCGTCCCATAAGATCGTAATGCTGCTCCACTGATTAACACGAAGCAGCAGGTGTCGGGAGTAAAACCCATCTGCAGGAGTGGCATACAGATGGCAGTGGCAAAAGGGGAGGAGATACCTGTCAACCAAAAGAAAAGAAAAAGAACAGAATGGCCATCAGAACTACATTCGAACAACTCACTTCAATGATCACACTAAATCCACAGCCATATGCATGCTAGCCCACTCCAAAGGATCATCACCACCCCAAAACCACTTGCGACTCATAACCATCTATATCGAGGTGCAAACACCATCACAAACGAGTGTACCTGTGCATGCGTCTGTCAAAACAGAATCCATCAGATGGGAATGTTAACGTGCATGGACACAAGTGTCTGAGGGCGCGTCGAGACAGGGAGGGCTCAACAAGGCCAGATAGACGATGGTCCCACTATGGCAGCCCTGCATCACATAGCGTAGGGGAGGTGGATAGATCCCAAGAAGCCCTGTACATGGCAAACTCTGTATCAAATCACCTGGCCATGCATCCATTCATCATTCCCTCATCCCGGGATTAAAACGCCTGAATATTTACTCACATAACATTAGAAATATCCATTGAGTCTGTGCGTTATGCAGCCTGCAAAATCCACAGTGCCCCAGGCCGTAATTCCAGTGTAGTGAAGTAACATGTATTTGGGAACGTCCGGCCTCTTCGCCCACGTCGCTATTGCGCATCCCAAACTATTCATATCAATCATTGCATCCTCGCCATGGCCCCTGTCTCAAGGACATTGAACAATAGTACGTTATATTTGCAGTCAGACCTGTGGGCATTTCCTCGCCGCTAGCTGAAAACCGAAAGCGCCGCCCTTCGAATTCCTCATTTGCAACATCACGTCGAAGAGGCATCTGTGGCCGTTTGAAATCACTAATTATTCCATCGAGTGCGGCAGTGTGTGAAAATGGCAACTGCCTTCACCCACAAATGGGACGCCCCGCCCGTCGTTGCAACTTGGTACAGTGATGCATGAGGGCCCACCGTTACTCGAGTACTACGTTCCACTGACCCTTCACAAGTCTGTTCGCGACTGCACAGATAGTATGTGAAACAATGGGACCACAGCAGAATGAACATATCAACCAATCTTACACGGCCATCGGGTACAAATACATGATTGCAATAGCAAGATGCCATTCCCCGAATTGCAGCGTTGTGCGCGGGACGTGCTCGGCCAAAGGGGAGAGCAGTTTGCACAGGTGGAATGAATCACCACAGGTGGAGGCCATACAGCCTGAAAACACATAAATTGCACAGCCAGTCTCCTCCCACAACCACACCGAAATGCTACCGGCAGGACTCGCGATGTTGGCCCTGGGGGACCTGATAGCACTGCAAGTACTCCAACTCCAAGAAGAAGACGAACACCAACTACAACCGGCCGCACGGAGGAGACGCAGGAGGAGGAGGAGGCCAAGGCAGGGCCAGCAAGGGCCGCCAGCACAGCCACTACCACCACGCAGGCAGCCCGCAATCCCACGCCTCCGAGCACATCCGTTCAACCTCACTGATGAGCAGATCCACACCCTCTACCGTCTGGACCGGGACACCATAGCCGCCATTGTGGACATGACACAGGCTGACCTTGTCAGCATGATAGATAGCCCAACCGCCATCCCACCCCTACTGAAGGTGGTGTCTGTACTCCACTTCCTGGCCACAGGCACCTACCAGCACACAGTCGGACAGTTGCATGGCATTTCTCAGCCACTGTTCTCACGGACACTATTTCAAGTGCTCGATGCCCTCCTGCAGCACGCAGACGACTACATCTCTCTACCACGCTCGGAGCAGGAAATTACCAACACAAAAGTGGGATTCCATGCACTTGCCGGCATACCGGGTTGCATTGGTGCCATCGACTGCACCCATGTGGAATTGGTCGTCCCACATGCCATGGAGGCCCAGTACCGCAACCGAAAACAATTTCATTCCCTGAATGTACAAATGGTGTGTGACTCCAACAGGATCATTACACATTGTTGTGCCCGATTCCCTGGATCAACCCATGATTCTATGGTCTTGAGGAACTCTACAATACCACGCTACATGGAGCGACACGCAGGGAACAGATCCTGGCTACTCGGTGAGTCTCATTACATGCATGATTATGTGGGGTATGTGATTTGGCAATGACCTGGCAGGAAGGGGGGGGGGTGTGCGTACGTAGCAATGGCATTCCACATCATACGTTTCTCGTCCACATACAGGTGATGCTGGATATCCACTGAAGAGATGGCTCCTCACACCAGTCCGGAACCCACGGGACCAGCATGAGGAGGACTACAACCATGCCCACTCACGTACCCGTGTAGTCATTGAACAGGCATTCGGCCTACTGAAGACTCGTTTCCGCTGCCTCAGCAGGTCTGGCGGGGCACTCCTGTACCGCCATGAGAAGGTTGCAAAGATGGTCATGGCATGTGTCATGCTCCACAACATGTGCGTACGTAGAAATGTGCCCATGCCCCCTGACGCAGAACTGCAAGCACCTGATGATGGTCATGATGAGGGTGGGGATGTGGCAGCACCTCATGGAGTCTGCGAGGCACCGGAGGCCCGTGACATTCGTCAGCATCTCATTGATGCATGCTTCTAGCACTCACGCCTGGTGGCTGATACATGGACACGGGACTCGTGGCACTGCGTGTGTCTGGGACATGCACAATATGGACTGTACGCCTATGATGGCCTAGTACACAAAGATCAATGTCCACACATCTCATTGGTTGATCGTGCACTTTTTATGGCATATGTGATGTCATGTTGAACACCCTATCGACCCGCCACCCAAGTGAGCCCAACACACCCCCTCCACCCTCCTACCTCCCCCCCGAACACCAGTGTCCAAAGATGCTCATTGTCAGTGGGCTGTCGCTATTGCAAGCCCCCTCTGCGCGTATCAGGGGCACCCCTGCCTGTGGAGCGCAGGTTCCTCCCAGATCTACGTTGGGGGCTGCCCTAAGTGTCTCAGTTGATGTTTCTATGTCTGCCTTAGTGCCCCCACATTCATCGGCATGGTCCTTGAGGAATGTGGCCAGTTGCTGCTGTTGTACGATTAACTGGTCGAGGGACTGTTGCCTCTGCTGGGCCATGGCCATTTGCGGGGGTGTCACAGAGGGGCTGTTGTCCTCATGTTGCCTTGCCACAGGGCTTGTGGGGGATGGCCAGTCGTCGTCTTGTGGGTGCCCCTGCGTGGTATCCTCATGTTGTACGGGATGGGACAGACAGGGGGATTGGGACAGGTCATGGATGGATCTGACTTCGACATCCCCGTTTTCTGTGTCCGAGCATGCTGCCATCAATGGGGTGTCACCTATGGTGCTGCTGCCACCAGAGGCAGTGCCTTCTGTGGCATCCATTGGGGTGACCTGTGGTGGTGGTGTTGTGGGCATGCTGGCTGCTGGGGTGCCTGTTGATGTTCCCTCCTCTGTGCTGCCACCTGATTTGTGCTGCTGCCGTGTCTTGATGCGTGCAGCTGAGGTGGAGGGTCTCTGGCCGTTGGTCTTGGCCCTCTTTGCAGGTGTGCTGGTAGGGGTGTCCTGAAGCTCGTCGTTTGGATCGGACCCTGTGGTGGAGTAAAGGAGGGCGAGGGTTATTGATGGGTCTGTGGGAATTGGAATGGCATTGTATAACATGCTTTGGGGTGGTACCTGAGGGTGATTTGGGTCGGGGCCTTGGAGGTGCTTTCATTTGTGTGTGGAGTGAGGGTGCAGTTGTTTGGCAGCCTGCAGTTAGGGTGTGCCTGCTGCACGTGTAGTGCGTGTATTAGGGGTTTTTAATTATTTATGTATTTATTGTGGGTTTTAACGTGCGCTATCAGGCCGATGTGTGTGGACGTTCTCCTGGACATGTGTTTCTGTTGCACTATGTGGACGCATGGTACTTCACATGGATGGACTGTGTGGATTTGGCATTGTTTTATCTGGCCCACCTACCTGAATCTTCGGATGTCTGCACTCCTTTCTCCATCCCTCCGACTCCCTCTATGCTCTCCATTCCGATGGTGGAGGCACAGATTTCTTCCCAGGGGGTCAACTTGATGGGTGATTCAGGACCTCCCCCGGTGGCTGTGGCAATGTTGCGGTTGGCAGAGAGTATGCTGCGGACGCGTATCCGCAGGTCGTCCCATCGCTTGCGGCATTGCTGTGGGGTGCGGGGTGCGGTCCCCACCGCACTTACCCGCTGTGCCACCAGAGCCCATATGGCCTTCTTGTTTGCAAGTGCCGTTCTGGTCATTTGCGTGGAGAAGACGACGGCAGCATTCTCCTGGAGGGTCTCTGTTAGCACGGTGAGTTCCTCACGGGAGAAGTGGACCTGCCGCTTGCGGTCGCACGCTTTCTTCGCTACTTTTCCCATTTGTCTTGGTTTCGCTAGGGTGGGTGACGGGTTGGGGTGTGTTTCAGGGTAGTGATTTTAGTGGTTGTGTGGTTTTAGTGGTTTTATAGGTGTACGGCGGGATGTTTCCCGTTCCGGGCCCATGTTTTTACTTCCGTTTCCGTATATTTCCGGTCACCGTACTTTCCGGTAGGCGCACACTGCGGTGACCGCTAAGAGGGGTGGCGGTATTGCACCTAGGGCGCCGTACGGCGGCGGTGTGGGCCGTTTTGGGGTCATTACCGCCATCGCGGACTTTGCACTTCCGCCATGGCGTGGTGCTCGTGCCCGATGGGTCGGAATGGGCCGCACTTTGCTCCTTCGTGCAATGGCGGAAACGCTATTTACGCTGTGGCGGTCCGGTCAGTCACTTTCCGCCAGGGTCGTAATGAGGGCCACAGTATACAAGAGATGACGTCGGCACCACCTCCTAGTTCAAATCAATGTAATTAACAATCTACAGTATGTAACAAAGCCTGAATTGCACTTAATCGGGGTGTCAAACTGTAATACAAACTGGGAGATAATGACATTTTATTATCAATGTTAATTAATGAACTTGCTCTAGTAATCACTACAAGAGTGTTACTAATATGGGTGACACTACACACCCACAATGTACTTTAAAATGTTAACAAGTTAGTATTTGCTGACAAATAACACTGATAATAGACATAGTAAAAAGACTTATGTTCACTTTATTATGTTGTGTGCATATAGGGCCAATGTGTTTTCTTCATCAATGCGTATAATTGTAAAATGCAGTTGACAAGTACAAATACAAAAGCCAAAACGTTCTTGTCACAGGTGGGATTGTTACAATTTATACCATATGGCTCTAGTGAAGAGCATACCCATGGATTCTATTTAGATAAAATAAGTGTTCATGTATGACATATTTACTACTCTGCCCAACTGACAAATCATACTTATTGTTCAACAGTCTTCAGCCACTGAAATGGGGGAGCGGCGGGAGAGAGTAACTCACATGCTAACGATTTCCTCTGGCTGTTGCAAGAACCAACATGTCTTAGCGCTGCAAAATGATAGTACCACAAAACAAAGTTGAATGTTCTTTCAACAAGTGAATGTTGAACCAACGAGTCCAAGAACAACTGTCATAGATGAATCACGGAACATTATAATTGTATAGCTACGAAATACCAATACGGAAACACTTTCAAAGTGGTCATCCATGAAATCAGTCATATTTTATGATAGTGTGACTTTTCAGTTGCAGTGAAAGACCGGCTGAAACAAACTATCCAGGATAAACAAGTTTTTGTCTTTATTATTATCTTTATTATTATTATTATTATTATTATTATTATTATTATTATTATTATTATTATTATTATTATTAGGGTATATATTGAGCGCAGACCTAGCTTCGGGAAGCGACAGAGTGGGCACAAAATGTATGTTAGCACTGTGAGTCATGGCAAGCACCACTAATAATAAACCCATCAATTTCAATGCACTACAATAAGCTATGAAAGTATTTCTTGATCTCCTGTGTATGCTGGGGCAATATGGGGATGGGTTTTGCTCAGGTATGCTTATAGAATAGGACTGGCTCCAACCAACTACTATATCAGGGCTCAATATGGGGCAGAACTCATCTCTGGGGGCTCTGGCTTCGCTTTTAGGTTGGGCCAGGGTTTAGTTAGACATCGGGTGAAGGTTGGGGTTCAGGCAGGGCTGATGCGGATCAGTGGCCGGACCCCAGGCAAGTCTAGTTTCTTGATAGGACAGTGCAATATGCTTTTGTTAAGAGGGATTCCTTTACATACATAATCTAAAAAAAGTTGATAAATTACTCCACAGAAGAGTAGACACTGTACAAGAAAAACAGAGTTTTATTGACCTCACCACAGCTGAGAGAAACAATTCAGACAGTCCTACAAGCTAAACTAGTTGAGAAGTTCTCAAATCCATCTGTGTCTAGTTCTGATTCTCTGATCTTTATCTACCACTATTGCATCTTGTCTTGGCACTTTTGGAATTCAGCTTGAGTTGTACCACTAAAAATATCTCACTGACATTGTGAACGGGCTTAAATCCACAATGTTTGTTGGTGATATATGCCCTGCAGTAATCATCAAGGATTCTATTGTATGTCTATCTACCATAATTACAAGTATGTTTAATTTATCCATAACTAGTTTGTGTGTCCCTCGGAGCCTCAAGGAAGTATGGATCACTCCTGTTCTGAAAAAGAAAATACTCTCTATCCTGAGCTGTTCGAATCTACAGACCAAGCACCAATGCTCCATACTTATTGAAAAGCTTAGAAAAAGTTTCCTACTTGCAGATCCAAGAGCATGCAGAAAAGAACAACTTACTTGATATGTCTCAGTCCGGCTACTGTGCAATACATGGCATAGAAACAGCAATGCTGGAGCAAGTGTGGCTAAAAGTGTTGATAATGGCAGGGTCACACTTCTTAGGTTGTTCAACCTTTCTGTCACTTTTGATCTGGCCGATCATATCTTGTTGCTAGAAAGACTGCGTAAACTTGTCAATTGATCTGAGTCAACCATCACCTGGGGTGCCTCATTTTTTAGTCCCAGATCAGGGAGAGTAGCAATGGGTGGATTCCAGGCCCATCCAGAGATATTATCTTGTGGTGCTCCTCAGGGTGCCTGCCTCTCACCTCTATTGTTCAATATATATATATATGCGCCCCCATTGTGACCAGCTGGTCAGCGTCAGCATCAAATATGCCAACTATGCCTACGACTGTCAGCTGGTCTTTGAGCTCTTGGGTGACTTTGACACAGATTCCATTCTCATTAATGATACATACAATGTGATCAAGTAATGGATGTTGTAAATGTTCTTGGCATTGAACATAGAAGAATTCGAGGTGATGATTGTTGGCTCTAGTCAGAGAATATAAAAGTTAGATTCATGGTATAGCCACTTCACTATATCTGATTGTGTTATCCAAATAAGTCCCATTGTCAAAACACTGGGTGTCATCTGTTAACAAGCTGCATAGACACAATAAACCCTACTTATCCTCGGATGACCTCTCCTCTTTGGCTACAGTGCTTGTTAACTCTCAGCTTAACTATTATAATAGTCTACTTGCTGGCACATCCAAACATAATCTGAAAAGCCTCCAAACTGCAGAGAATGGGGCAGTAAGAGCTGTTTGCAATCTGGGACCATGGGACCACTTCTCAGACTCAAGGTAAGTGATGCATGGGCTCCCTGTTAGCCAACACATCACTCATAAAATACTCAATCTGACATACAAATGCATGGCTGACAAGGCCCCTCAGTACCTCAAGAACTGGCTGTTTAAGGCAGCTATTGGGTGTACTCTTCACTGCAGTAGGGCCAATAAACCTTTTGTACCTAGACACAATCTGAAACATTTTGGTGTCACCTGTTTTCAAGTGTATTCTCCAACTTTATGGAACTCTCTTCTCGCTCAATTTGGGAATCTTCCATGTGACTCGAGCTTTAAGAGAGCATTAAAAACACACTTCTTTAATTCCAATGATTCGTTTGTCTTCCCTTGTCCGTCTGTTCCCTGGCTCAATCTCCCTTCTTGTTTGACCAGGCTTCTGTCTCCCTGCGCACTGAGGCCTTTGTGCATGTTGCACATTATAAACATTTAATAATAATAATTATTATTATAATGACAGGATACAATATTTATACAACTAGACAAACATTGACTTAATCCACATAAGTTACATTTCGGGGCAGGTCAAAAGAAATTATTGGTTGAACATCATCAGACTTGTATAGTGCTCCGTGCATTGGGACAACTCAATTGAACAAAACATGTCCTGAAACAAAACCCAGAACTCCCTGTCTATGAAATCATAATGTTAAAATATTCCAACCCTTAATTACATCATTTTAGCTGACAAGCAAAAAAACTCTTTGCTATGGTTGCCTGGTACAATCCTTTGGTTTTGGCCTGCAGCATAACAGCACCAATGTCAAAAACATGTGTTACAATCTTTAAAACACCATTCCCCAACTCTGTGATAGGTTCCCTTACTCTTGTGCCCCTTGCACCTGCCCTGTCCTCACCTCCTTCTGCAAGCCTGATGCCAGATCTGCTTAGAAAAACAAGGCACTGTTGCTGGAAAGTCATTCCTGCTGTTTTCTTAATTCTACCATAGAAATTCTGTCTGGGTCTGCATGAGCACTGCAACTTGGCTTGCAAACTCTCCAGCAGGATTAAGTTAGCATGTGAACAAATCTACCCTGGTACATTTAATTAACATTGCTTGCTTCCTCTGCCGTCCTGACTTTCGCTACTCTGGATTTCTGCTCATCTGCTAAATAAAATACAGATATAATAAACCTTCAGCCTGTACTACATGCTGACGTGAAATGCACCTTCTAAAGTGGGCCTACAAAAACATGGCCAATGTCTTGTTCAATTTTTATACCTAACCGTTAAGCTGCAAATACCCTACTCCTACCCATCTCCGTGCAATAATATACTAACAGGAAGGAAGACAGATTGGAAAGGCCCTGTTAGCACCTACCTTATTAGTGCAAGCATATAGATATAACTTTTGCTACACGTATGCCATTTCCCGCTGCAGCCAAGCTCTTATACCTAGCCCAAAAGGCCTTCTTCATATAACTTCTATGTACCGGCACATATATTTCTCTGCACAGCTCCCTGCTCCCTGACAGGTGGCACTCTAGGTATAATGTACATGCGTTGTGACATCACACTACCCATGACTCTTACGTCCCTGTGTCACTTACATAGCCGGTAGGTGCGACCCCCCCACCCCCCCCCCCCCCCCGCCCCAGACACAGTTAAATCTACTTATTTACACTTGTATGGAATCAGGCAGGGTCCAGACAAGTGCTAGTAGTTAACTCCCTATTTTTGAATTTTGAATTAAAATGTATTTTTAGGTAGGAAAATACAATTCCCATTCCAAAGGGGGGATTTATTTAGGAAAGTGCATGCATAGTTTAACTCTTCTCAAACAGATACCTTAATACAAGCCATACCTATTTACATAATGGAGGTCATGTTCCAATGACCCGTAACGTAAATGGAAAGCATAAATGCCTTGAGTAAGCTTTTAACACCTTCCATTCATGCTATCACTCGTTTTCAATCATTGTATAACAAAGTGGAGGGGTGGGACGCTTCTAGCATTTCTGCCACCTCCCAACCTCTCCACCATACTAATGCTCAAGCATTTGCACCGGCATGGATTTTCATGCTGGAGCAAATGCTGGAGATCCCTTTTGAGTCAGCCGACTTAAGTGCACAAGCAGATAGCAGGCAGACCACAATGGGATCCATTGTACACCCTGCCTGACATGCTTTGTATTTGTGAATACTTCTTACCTTGCGCGCATGTTTAGCATACTTCACAATAAAAGTTAAATGCTGCCAGGCATACAAACATGTGGAGCAACATTTCATTGTAATTATGAGCACCATCCAAATGGCAAGAATTTGGCAGCAGGGAGCTCTTACGTGTTGACCTACACATAGGGAATTCCCCGCTGTTAAATTACACTTTGGAGCAGATTGAGCTCTGTAGAAATTAAAGTTAAAAGATGCTTCTTTACATCGAAGGTCTTTTTCAAATTAGGCTTTAATAATGATCAAACTCCTTCCTGCTTTGCTGCTATAATGATTCAAACATATATTTTCAGTTGTTTTGGCGGAAACACGAGGTAGACTTCTTCCTAGTTTTGGTGGGTGTACTGTTACGGAGTAAGCGCGACTGGTAAGCCAGTGATCTGTACTGCCAGAGAGAGGTAATAACTATTCAGGGCATAATTGTGAATTGGAATGGCTTTTGTGCAAACATATTAACAAAATAAAGCTGGTAAGGTTTGTTGTCTTGTTGGCTTCTCGGGGCGGCTGCATTCTTGCAAGGCAGCAGTTAGGGCTTTGGGATAGACTAGGCCATATGCACATATGGTAGTAGGGTACTATTCTACATTGCACTGTGCCCAGGGATGGGGTGAGCTCTGTGAGAGGATATGGTGCAGGTTGGATTCTACAATCTGAGCTTCTGGCATAACTACCTGTCATCTAGGTTTAAGGTGTTTCTCCCAACGTGTTTGTTAAGAGGGTGGGGAAGGAAAGCAGTAACCTGTCGGAGACCTGAGTATGGGGGTAACTTACACCTTACTGCACGCATGTGCATATGAAAACCCAAGGGGATGATTGAGGGAACCTTTTTTGTAGTCTCTGGTCGGCTTCCTTATTTGCGAGCTGACCAGCAGGAGAATTGGCCCTTCCTTGTGGCAGGCCAGCCCTGATGGCTGACCAATGTACCGGTGGACCTGGTTAAATAAACAGACACAATCGTATTTTGTTTGATAGGCTGTTCCAGCCTTTTTATATAACTGCATTTGTAAACCAATCTTCAGTATACACAGGCAATCTTACACCCTTGTACTCCTAGCTGAGGCGCTCTCGGTTAGTACCTGAACTAATAAAATACTTAAATGTCCTCCTTCCATTACCACTGGTATACAATAATTAAATAGCATTGATTGGGTCACTTGGGAGCAAGTTCATTCACATTTTTGGTAAATACATGATTAAATAGCATCCATTTGGGGTTACCTGGGAGCAAGGTCATTAACCTTTGGTAAACAAATAATTAAAAAGCATTCATGTGGTCCACCTGGGAAAAAGGTAATTCACATTTGGTAAATAAATAATTAAATAGCATCCGTTTGGGCATCTTGGGTGCAAGGTCGTTTACATTTGGTAAATAAATAATGAAATAGCATTCATGGCTTCCACCTGGGAGCAAGGACATTCACATTTGGTAAATAAGTAATTAAATAGTACTCTGCCGGAGGATTAGCCTCCCATTTGCCTTTGTAACCACTCGCACCCACCCCGTATTCCTAAAGCCCCTAGTAGCTGCAGACTACCATAAGACATACAACATCTATCACACAAATCAAGCTATACTCTAACATGATTGAGAGAAGGTGCTGAGCTCTTTTTCAGCTAGAATTTGCCACTGGAGCGGAGCATCTCAAATCCAAGACAGACCGAATATGTATCTGTTCGCTGCTTCTAATATCAACTCTGTAGCGGTAGCTCTCTCCTTTTTTTTCTCTAGAGTCTGCCGAGCTATAGGTTAAGATGCAAAGAGCCGGTTTGGGGAATTGCCACCCGACCCTCTCTTGTTTCACCTGTCCCCCTCCTAATGTTTCCAGACACTGACAGGAAGGCCCCGCGCTTTGAGAGGCTGTGCACGCTTTGTGCGTACGTGGCAATGACTGACATGGACCCAGGTGAGGGGCACAGCTAAGTCTTATAGTGCATTTCCCGCTCAGCTGAAATCCCCTAAACCCTGCCCAGGGAGGTCCTCACCTTTCTCTGTACTAGACCCTCACTAAAGAGCCCAGCCCCTGACTGAGTTGGACAGACAATTCCTCAGTTCTTTTTTTTATTAAAACGGACTCAACGCCAAGTCCGGCCACCCCATGTTTTACTTGAACCAGCACGGTTACAGACCTTCAATAACTGTAAAGAAAAACAAAGCCAAACTTGCAAAGCATTTCAGCGGGACCAGTTGTGATATTCCCCGATCCTCCACTTTAGACTGTTTCCCTCCTACCTGGATGCTGAAATACAGCGAGGGAAGGCAGCGGAAAGGCTCTGTCCCTCACTGGGATACCACAGCACTCCAAGCCGACACTGGCCCTTTTTTTCTCTCACTCTCTCTTGATACTGCTTTCCCGCTCACCGCGCTGCCTCAACCCTGTGAAAGGGAGAGCGAGCGACAGGCCCCGAACACACAGACTCTGGGATCGTCCTCCTCAGAGAAGGCCGGATCAGCCCTCTGTGCTCCCTCTCCCATTGTCATCCTCTTAACTGGGAACCTCTGGGTTTATATTTCCCCCAGAACCTATCCACCTGCATCGCTGGCAGGGAAGCTCCAGCACCACCTGAGGTGGCATCACCTCAAGTCTCAGTCGCTCCACCTTCTAGTGGAACGTACCATCAGCCACTTATGCACCTGACACACTAAGCAACGTGAGAAATAGCCAGCCAAAACAGTAACAAGCACACTAGCCCATACACACACAGAAATCCCCTGATTTAGACGGGTTTACATAGGTACTGGGAATTGCTGCTGTATGGTAAAGACCACACTAAAAAAGAATATTGTAATCCAAATAGATACTTCTCAGGATCATAGCGAGTCCAAAATTGCTGCATGGAAGCATTTTTGTATTGCATTCAAATGTTAAAACAAAATTGATTTGTCAGAATTCTTTATAATACTAAATGGAAAGTATGTATTCAACATTAAAACTAAATAGACAATGCACTAAAAAATGTTGATTAGCAACAGGTATATCTAATTCAGCCAGGCCAAATGAAAGGACGGATTTGGCTCAAATCGATTGTTTGAACATTTTGATGATGCTGTACCAACACGAAGACACTGGGCTGTCTGTTCATAGTTGTGCAGCCTGCATGCAGTCTGTGGCTAAACTTTCATAGAGAGAACCCCATGCTGTCTTTCATCTGTTGCATAGATGTCTCTCAGACTTTCAGTGTAGTTCTTGACAATCTTGCTGGTCTGGATCTTGACTCACCAGGGGTTACATGAGATCGAACTTAAGATGACATTTTTAAGACTTTCATTGGAGTTTCTGGGCTATAAAAAGGAACCAGTGGTTGGAGTTTCTGTTCAGACTTAGACAGCTGTCAGAGTGCTAGAACAGTGCTGCTGTAGGTTGTTGCTGGCTGGATACAAGCTTAGTAATCTTAGGAACGTATTTATAAACTGGATTTAAAATAGGTTAAGAGGGAAAAGGGTAGTACCAGTGAGGACTCAAACAGATAGACTTAGAGTAGGATTTGCTTGCTTAATGCTATTCTTGATGTAGAAGAATATTAAATATTTATTTAATGTTAATGCTTGTGCATTTGGGTCAGTGGCTGTATTATGAGTGACTTGCTAAGTGTACCTTCAGGGAATTGCCAAGTGTGAAATTTTAAAGTACCTTCAAATGGGACACTGGAGACGGTATTAGGTAATAATGTCCCCATGCATAATGTCCCTATACATAATGTCGCTGGAAAAAGCCATTGGCAACATTATATATGGTGACATTATCTATGGGGATGGGTTTTGGGGATGTCCCCTACATTTGTGATTAGACAGTGTCATGTTATCATGGACCTTGGCTAGTGTGGAATCTTGATAATGCATTTGTGAATGAAGATGACATTCACATCTTTAAATGAGACCCAGAGTGTTTTATGAATTCTCAGGGTTGGGGGTTAATTGGGACATATCAGACTTGGTAGTATGCATCTAGGGATTACGATCTGTTGCAAGGATCTGAATAGATTGCATTTGGAGCAGTATGGAGTGCCCCACTAAAATAGAATCAATTATCATTGCTTCTAGTTGTCTTGAGCTCTCTAGATTAAGCCTGATCCACTGTACTCTGGATAGTGGCAAATTCCTGGAACTTGCCAGCCAACTGCAAAAGGTATTCGATTTTGGAATGTAACTGATATTGCACAAACAATGCATACATATAGGGCAACTCTAGGGTAAGGTGGATATTATTGAAATCCTCTCCAATGGAAGGTTTCATTCTACATATGTGTTTAAAAACATATTGAATTTCTGCATCTGGATGGACTATATATTCACCGTTCTCATCTACAGAGTACCTCCTTGATTCTTCATACTGGGTGTAGATGATGGATCTCCATACTCTATTTGTTTATCCAACCGTCTGAGCCTAGAGCCTATTCCTGCCATCTTGGTTCATGGCACATTGGAAAGAAATTTTGGAATAAAATAAACTGCAGGATAAAGATGTTCTAGTATGAATTCAAGATTTTAATAGATACTGTGTAGGATACTGTGGGGTTCCAATGAGGTAAGAGGCACCAACTATGTTTCTAAATATATATACACTATGTAAGTTAATGTATCTCCACTGCCCAGCTGCAGCTGACTTAGCTTCACAAAGAGGCTTGGTATATAACTACACAGAACATTAACATCATGTGACAATGCCTCCAACAGAGCAGGATCTCTTCTCACCCTCAGCTTGAAGATAAACAAAGGGGGACACCTATCAACCTACCTTTGTTGAGAATACTCCCATCTTCCAAGATCATGGCATTGCTCAACTCTTTTTTAACCTTAACTGGTTCTTCAAATGTCCTTGCCCCTTTGGGCACAAAGCCAGGCTTGTGATTCTAAACTCTATCCCCTTCTAATACTCGTGTAAATCTTGTCCTCTTTTGCACATCATATGCCCACTTCCTCTCCTTACCCTTGCAATTCAATCTATGTGTGAGTACCCCATACTCTGTCAGTAATTCCGACGGGATACCGGGGAACTACCGTAACATCTCCTCACCACGATAACCCGGTATTACTGGGATATTATGGGTGGTTGAGATGCCGGTAAATCCCCATCCCCATGGAGTCATCCATGGAATGGGGATGGCACATTCGCCAGCACTGGTAATACCAATGCTGGTGATTGCAGCAATTGTCTGCCTTGTAGGGGCCTGAACTACCAGCAGGTCGGGCCTGCCAGTAGATCACAGCCCCTAAGGGCAGACTTGTAGTTAACGGGTAAACAGGTAATGAGCCCCTATCTCTCAAGGCTCACTCCTCCCATTCGACAAATGTCGATCTTCCAAGCCAGATGGGACAAACTGCAGTGCAAGGTTTCCTCCTCCGGAGTACTTCAAATGGTACTAACCTAGTTGTTGCATGCAGAACAAGTCAATAAGCATTAACTCTTCTCTCTACTTCCTCCTCTCAGATCTCACCCTCCCTCACTGCTATACGTACACCTTGCATGATAGTTCCATTAAATATTTTCACCAAACCATTGGTCTCAGGGTTAAAATAGAGATGACCTAAGATGGGTAACTCCTATGCTCGTCAAAAAATGTTTCATAATGCGTGAGGTGAATTGAACGCCATTATCAAACAGGTCTACTGGGAAAACCCTCTCTCTGGAAAACCTGATCCAGGAATGATACAGCCGCCAGAGGGGTAGGCCTCCTGGACCACTTTGACTTCGGCCCACTTAGATCACATGTCCATTAAAACAATAAAATACATTTTCACACCTCTTACTCCCTCCATGGGCACTAAAATATCCATGGCAATGTGTTTCCATGGCATCTTTGACAATTCTAGAGGATTCAATGGTTGAACATGACATTTGATCTCTTTGTCAAAATCTCTGCAAGTTGTACAATGTGTTATCAAATCTTCAACCTGACTGTCAAGACTAGGTCCCAATAGCCCTAAAACGTCCCTTGGTCTTTGTCATACATAGATGCCCTTCATTTCCAAACTGAAGATGTTTTGCACTAATCCCTAATGGACGTGCAATACGTCCTGACATCAGAAGATACCCACCTTGAGCACTTTGCTCACCCCTAACTCTGTTTAATGTTCCCATGCCATCCTCACTCGGTCAGCTGGCCCAGTCACCCCCAACCAACACTTTTACCTTACTTGGAGATACATCTTTACTCTCAGCATCCTTACTATTACTTTCTAAAAATGGTGGGACCACAGGTAAGAAAATGTTACCCTTCCAACTTGTCCTCAGAATCCAGATCGTTCTCCACGCAGTAATTCTTGGCCCGAGACAACAAGTCAGCAAGAGTGTTTTCCTTTCCCACAATATGTTTCACAGCAAACTGATGACCCTGGAGTGAAGTGACCCACCTTAGAATCCTTTGTGACACACCATCCAAACCTTTTGAATTAAATGTGATCACGAATGGCTTGTGGTCAGTAAAAATGATGAACTCCCTGCCCCACAAGAATGCTTTGAACTTGTGTATGCCCATACCACACACAAAGCCTCCTTGTCAGTGGCACAGTATCTCGCTGGAGTGTACTGGAGGCAAACAGTTATGACCCTCTCCACACCTTACTTCTTCTGTACCAGTGCAGCAACAACATCAGCATTGCTATCATTGATCCTCGCATAAGTCTCACAAATCATGTCAAAGTTACTTAGCACAGGTGCATTCACTATGAACTCTTTAATATCCGCAAATTGCTTCTAACACTCAGAAGACCTAACTAAAGGAATTTTTTATTAACATAACATTCTGATGTTCCTACACTTGTCCGCAAAATTCTTCACACATGTGGAGAAATACTCCAGTACCCCCATCAATGATAAAGTTGCCATTTTATCTTTAGGTGCCTCTATTTCAACAATTGCTGACACTAGACTCTCCTTTGGTAAAATGCCCTGCACACTCAATTTGTGCCTCAGTAGTCAATCTCAAAGATCCTAAATTTGGATTTGTTTTTCTGTCAATTCAAACCAACTTCACTCAGTTTTCGCAAAACATTTGTCAACCTGGCATCATGTTAAATCTCCTTGACCGTGACCAAAATGTAATCTTGGAAATACCAGACACCACTAATTCCACCAGGTATGTCATGCATCATGCACTGAAAGAACACAGCAGCTAACAACAACATCAAGTACATTCACTTGTATCTGAAAGTCCCTTTGTGCGTAATGAATGTTATTTAATGTCTAAATGTTGGGTGAAGGGCATTTTGATGATAGGCAGAGGCAAAACTCAGGGTATTGAACAACTTGGCTCCAGTCAGAAGCCCTACCATTTCCTCAATGTTGGGTAAAGGGAATTTGTCAACTACAATGCACTTATTCAATCCTCTTAAATTGACACACATATAAGATTGTAGTTGCTCTTGCAAACTAACACTACAGGTGAAACCCATTCTGATGCCTTCACTTCCTCAATAATATCCTGAAACAACAGCTTTCCTTGTAAACCTCTCACCTCAATTCCATATCAATGCAGCATGCCTTGGATGCAACAGAAATTACATCCCTCTTCAACATAATCTTGTGAAACACCCCTTCCAAGCATCCAATGCTCTCACGGAAACACAATCAAAAGGACCATTCCCCTGCAGACAGATTGTTCATACCACCCAGAGAGACTACCGTCACTCTTAGACACATGCACATTGGCTTCTGTCTTCCTGCTAATACACACAATGGTGGCTCTAAAATATCCAACAAATTATATATGCACTTCCCCATAAACACTTTCTCTGATCCTGTCAGAACGTAGGGACAGGTCCATAAATGTTCTCCTCCATACACTGTATTCTAGCATGGTGTCGGCTGACCCTGAGTCTACGAGCATGTGAACCATTGTACCATTTATCACAATGTTAAAATGAGGTGTACCCTTTTTTTCATTTTCACTCACACCTCACTCACAGACCAAGCCACACCATCACCTAGAACATAAATGACATTCTGTCCACTCTCTCCATCATGTTCTGTGGTTATCTCTTTGACCATTCTATTGGTGAAATTCTTACAATACCGAGCAAAACGTCAGATTTTGTAGCAGTGGAGACACACCACAGATAAACCAAGACAATCATCAGCATTGGCATAATGGCAAAAACTGGCATATCTGAAATATTTCCTGGACTTGGATAAGGATACCATCCCACCTTCTGCTCCTTGGGACAACTCAGAACCAGCATACTCAGTTTTGCTACTTGTTTGCTTTGTCGGACCTATGGGCTTCTTAAGTGGTGTGTGTGTGATATTCTTGACAATGTTTATACTGTTCACCACAACTAGACCTTGACATTTCACTTCCATTGACTCTAGTTCCTTCACAAACACCATTGTGTTCTTCATTTTCTTGGCTATATCTAAGACTACATCGCGTGCGGTGTCTTCTTTAGCCCATACCTCCTTGCTGATTTAATTTTCTCTCATTCATTGATCCCGAATCTTTCATCATATTTGAGGCCAAAATTGCACTTGTTTGCAAGTTCTCAGACAGCAGTGACAAAGACATCCGCCGATTTCCCTTCAACCTGGTTTCTGGTGCTAAAATGATACCTCTGTAGTATAATGATCACTCTCTTTTCGTTGGGTTTTTCTAACTTCTTGAGGATCGTCTCAAAAACATTGGGAGCATCTCCTTCCTCATTTGCGCCTAAACCATGGGTGGGGAAATCTGGCAAGCGTTTAAGTATGTGCCTACATTCAAACCCTAGCCAGTGCATGAATAATGGTCTGCCCCTTTCAATGCTAAAGGTAGGGCCATGAATGGCCATAACATTATCCAAATAATCTGATTTCATAACGAAATCACCAGGATTAGACTGAAATTGAGGAAGGAGGGAACTCATGGTGTATTGGCTAATGATCAATGTACAATTCCAAGAAGAAATAATATCAACCCTGGAGATGCAGGTTCCTCTCACAGTATACTTGAAGAATACACAATGGGCATGACCAGATTTGTCCTTGCACAATTCTACACCTACAATACAAGTGACATGAACATATGAGGAGTATATACATATATATTTATTATTTAGGTTCACGTAATGCCCCTCTCCACTGCTCAGCTGCAACTGACTTAGCTGCACAGAGAGGCTTGGTATATAGGTGCACAGAACATTCTAACGTCACATTTCCACCTGCTGAGCAGGAGCCCTTTTTCACCCTCAGCTTTAAGATAAAAACACATGTTTGAAATACAGCAACACAAAAGGTACACAGGCAGAAACTTGGATAACATATATAAAACTATAAAACAGATATTTAATAGATTGTACAACTCTTCTGTCAGCATCAAAGAGTTCAATGCTGCCTCACTGGAATACAACGTTGGTTTAATTTGTCTCCATATGGTTGATTACTTTTTCAAAAAATATTGTGAACGTGGTCAGAAATGCTAGCAGGTCACACAATCACTAAAACTATGTATTATGCTCCAAAATGCTCTCACTTTCACGGACGCTTTGTGACCACTTTCCTAACACCAGAGTATGGGACTCCCTCAATTTTCATAGTATACCAGGCACAAATGTTTGAGTTGATCAGTTACTACAAAATCCTTCTTTCCGTGTCTGCAAAATCCTTGTTTCTGTGGGCCCCATCACGGGTTGGTTGAAGTGGTTAAAATGTGGCAGTAACGCTATTTCCGCCGAATACCCTGGTAAAAATAAAAGCATTGAAACAATGTTATTTTTTTCAGTAATTCACTTTCCAGGCCTAATGGTAACAATCTCACAAAATAGCACGTGCACCAGTGCAAGGTTTCTTGCAATAGAAGCCAAAGACAACTTCAATTAAGTTTTATTGACGCAGCTGAGACTGGTACACGAGCACCACTGAGTTTGAATTTGGCAGTCCTAGTGCATGAATATATGCACCCCAAACAAAGTAATAGTCTGTTTGCCCATCCTTAAAATGTCATCATAATTGAATTATTT
This sequence comes from Ambystoma mexicanum, assembly GCF_040938575.1. Taxonomy (NCBI): domain Eukaryota; kingdom Metazoa; phylum Chordata; class Amphibia; order Caudata; family Ambystomatidae; genus Ambystoma; species Ambystoma mexicanum. The sequence continues at coordinate 943,099,781 of NC_090926.1, forward strand.
TTGCAGCTACAGTGGTACCACAGATTGCCCGCTGATATTGGCACCAATGTCAGCTGCCGATAAATTCTTTATTTTGGTACCCATCCTTCCTCTCCATACCTGGTGCAATGTTCATTCGATGTGTAAATAATTTGTCATAAGCTTCTTCATATTAGCGTTATTTCTGTCTGTACCAGTGCTCTTCTATGCAGTGGCACAAGGTCTCAAATAACCCATGGAAATAAATGAGAATGAGCTGTGATTTGATCCTGATCTGGGGCGGGGGGGTGTGGCCCTGATCTTTCCTGAGTGGATTCCTGCCTCTATCATTCCCACTCAGACCTACTCCTCTTTTGAATGCCTTGTCTGTAGGCTTTCTCTCTCGCCTACCCATTCTCTTACTGTGGCTACCATCTACCGGCCTTCTGGTCAAATCACCTAATTTCTCTCTGAGTGGGCGAACCTCTCCTCCTCCCGCCTGGCCTCTACCACTCAACTCCTTCTCCTCGGTGACCTCAATATACATTTAGACTCCCCTTGTTCCTCCTCTCTACTCTTCCATGACCTCTGCGACTCCCTCTTCCTGTCCATCCTCCCCTCTCGCCCGACTCACTCTGCAGGGCACACACTCAATGTCTTGATCTCCTCTGACCTCCCCCTCTCCATCCCTCTGACCACTCTTCTCTCCAGGAGCGATCACTCTGTCCTCTCCTCTCATCTCTCCCTCTCTTCCCCCCCCAAGCCAAGCCTACCCCAACACTGCCACCTACCTTCTCGGACATCTGGCCCATGAAGCGTGTGTCAGTTGAGGCTTTTGCCACCGTTTTCTCCATCCCCTCCTCCACCTTTGGCTGTCTCACACCCTGTCTCTGCTCTACTCTTTGATTTCTGATACTCTTGATGCTCTTGCTCCTGTCATGAGGATCCGTTTGAAGTCCAAAGACAAGTGCAATTCCTACTATGACTCTGACCTAGCTACACTTAAATGTAAGTGTAGAGTGGCTGAGAGGAAATAGAGGGCTTCCTGTTCATACTCTGACAAACTGGCCTGTCCCCTGATACAAAGGCAATACCGGCTCTCTGTCCTCTCCAAGAAGAGAGTCCACATTAAAGCTTGTGTCGCTGCGTCATCTAACAACTCGGCCAAACTGCCAAACTCTTTAAAATGTGCAAGGAGCTGGCCAACCCTGCTGCAGCCTCTACCCCTCCTGTTGCCTCCCAGGCTCTTTGCAATGCCCTTGCATCTCGCTTCATTAAAAAAACCATGGACATCCTGTCCACCCTCTCCACCCCACCCCTCCTCTCCCCTCTCCATCTGTGCTTTCTGACCCTCCTTAGCCAACCCCCCACCATCCTTCTCATCCTTTCCTCTTTTCTCCCCTGACAAGGTCGCTAGACAAGTCTGATCTATGAAAGCCTTGTCAAACAGGTTCATCCCTGTTCCTCTAAAACCATCAAGGACCACATTGACACCGTCGCTCTGGCCCTTGCTGATTTTTGCAACCACTCCTTTGCCTAAGGATCCTTCCCCTCCACTCTGAAGCACTCCCTTTTGCACCTCTTTCTCAAGAAACCCACAGCTGATCCTTCTTGTCCAGCTAACTATCACCTAATTTCAATTACTCCCTTTCTGGGCAAACTCCTGGAAAAGCTGGCCATCTCTCAGTGTAACCTTCATTCCAATTCTGTTGGCTGTCTCCATGACCACCAGTCTGGCTTTAGAGCTGCCAGAAGCACGGAAACTGCTCTCCTGAACATCCGTGAAGATCTGCTCTCCAACCTTGACTCTAACATTCCCTCTGTCCTCATCCTCCTTGATCTCTCTTCTGCCTTTGACATGGTCAACCATACCATCCTGCTCAACAATCTCTGTGAAAACCTAGGTATCACTGATCAGGCTCTCGTCTGGCTGACCTCTTTCCTCTCAGATCGACCCTCCCAGGTCCAACTTCGGTCCTTCCTATCATTTATCTTCCTCTCTACCCGTGGTGTTCCCCAGGGGTCTAACCTCTCGCCCTGGCTTTTCAACCAATACCTGGCAACTCTCGCCCACTGCATTGCCATTTTCTGCTCAAATTTCCAGTGCTACGCTGATGATGCTCAACTAATTTTAGGCTGCTCTCTGCACCTCCTCACCCTCTCTCATCTCTGATTGCCTAACTGCCATTCAAGATTGGTGTGCCGCCAATGATCTTTGTCCGAATGCCAGAAAGACGGAGATCCTCCTTATCGCAACACCTTCACCATCCTTTCCCCTCACTCTCTGGCCGGCTTCCCTTGGCCCACTTCCTACCCCTACCTGCGAGGCTAAGAACCCCAGGGTCACCTTTCCTTCTCCGCCCACATCTCTGAGGTCTCTACAAAGTCAAATACCCCCTACTGCACCTCCTCAGAGGTACTCTGCCTTTCCTCTACTTCCCCCAGAAGCTCATGGTATCCCTAGGTTGGACTATTGTAACATCCTATTTCTAAATCTACCTGCCTCTACTCTCTGCCCTCTGCAACTAATCCAGAACAGGACTGCGAGACTTATCCTTGGCCTCAAGCCCTGGGATCCTATCATTCCATTTCTGAAATCTCTCCATTGGCTCCCAGTGGATGCAAGGATTACATTCAAAACCATCTGCATTGTCCACAAAGCTTTCTGGGGCCCGGGTCCAACATACCTTCAGCTATCCCTCCGCAAATACCTCCCCTCTCGAGCTCTTTGCTCCTCTACCTCTAACTCCCTCAGGGTCAGTCGTTTTTCAAAGAAACAAGCTGGGGTTAGATCTCTGTCTTCGGCTGGGGCCACCCTCGGGAACAGCCTCCCTGCCACTCTAAACCTTGAGGAGGACCATCTCCGGTTCCGGAAGCACCTCAAGACCTTCCTCTTTTCTTCTGCCTTCGCTCCCCCTCTACGCTGCTGATCTGTTCTCTCTTTGCACCTTGCACCTGTTCACCCTCTGTCCTTCGGGTCCAGGTACCTGCTCACCCTGCCACCCTCCTGCACTTCCTCCGGGCCACCCCTTGCACTGGGGTCTGTATCTGTACCCTTACAAACCCCCCCTTTATCTTCCTGCACTTATCAGACCCACCCTTTCTGCTGCCTTAAACCTAGCACTTGCACATTGCTGGCTGCACTACCACTGTTTGTTGCCTTTATTATTTATTTATTGCTATTTATCTGTTTCTCCTCTGCTTCACACTTTCCACTTCTCCCCCTTCCGTACACTTTTCCCCTCACACTGCTCCATGCACTTGCAAGTTCTCAATGTCACTTGGCTTGGTAAGATCGCTGTTTTGTTCTCCTCTGTACCGCTCCCTTGCCTTGTCGCGCTCTAAAACACTTGTTTACGAGCGCGATAGAAATAAAATGTCAATATCAATATCAATATCCTGGACATCCAGTTTGACATGGCATTTAATCTGATGCAGTTCCAAAGAACAGTCGTTTTAGTGTTAGTTATTAACATGCCTATAAGCCAAAATGTATATATTACAGTACAGCTAGGTAGAAATGGCATATGAGGAGAGAGAGACAAAGGCCCTGATTCATAGAATTATTTGCATGGTAAATCGGGACATTGAGCCTCATTATGAGTATGCTGTTCCGGTAACAATGGTGCAGGTAAGCTACCGGCACTGTTGTTACAGTACTGGCATACTCCGAGTTCTGCGAATGGGTGCCTTTCCACCCGCCAGGTCTGACCTGGTGGGTGGAGCGGCACCCGTTCGCAGATCTTGACAGTAGCTCCGCCACCATTCATGAATGGTGCTGGTTCTGCGTCCTCCCCATTCCCATTGAGTCCAATGGGACTCAATGGGAATGGGGAGTCATTTTTTCCAGCGCCGGGCAATGGGAAATTACCGGGACCGCCGGGGCTGTAATGCCCCGATAAGTCCCCATTGCCGGACGCCGGAAAAAAATGTACTACTGCCGAAGTCATAATGATGCGCATTGCGTGCCAAACAGTGTGAGCAACTCAGTCTGTTGATTCATGAAATCGTCTGTGCAGAACTTTTTTGTACCTTGCAGGGACTACGCTCAGCCTTTGCACGTCTCTGTGATCGACCGAGTGCCTCGGAGAGCGTGAGCATCGCCTGTGCATAGACCGGAGTTGGGGTGGAACATGAAACATGGGGAAGAACAAGGGAAAATGTGTGCGCTACAAGGGATGGCCCGCAGGCAATCCATCACATGCCTACAAATGTGTATAACGAGCTCATTCATGGACCGGACCGTGCAACCTCTCATCAAGGAAATGGCCATGCAATGCACTCAACCTATATGCCACCTGTAGGCAGGCGTAAAGACACTTGCACAGAGGAATCTCCATACAGACGTAAGATCGGGCGTCAGATTTAGGGGTGCGTTCACGCAGTCGGTGGTCCGCACACACTTTGGGGTGCTCGTAAGCAGTGTGACGGGGTGTAGGATCTGTTTACGTGGTTTGAACTATTTTTACGATACATTGTACGAATGTTGAGGGGGTGCTGGATACAGTTATAGGGGACCACACGCTGGGGTGATGCCCTAGTTGGGGGGGTAAGCAGGCTGATTTTCTGGGGTGCATCGTATGCACGAGACTAGTGCACAAAGGTCTGTTTCCATGGCTGGAATGGCTATGCATGTGGCGAGTTATGGGCATTCCGGCCAACGAATTGCGCATGGGGTTCCTTTGCATCAACGAATACGCGTAGCACGCAGATATTCTTATGCGCGACGGGCCGTGCAGATTCGTCCTTGGCGCGCAGGCTTTGCAGGATCTATGCACACTTTTAAATTAATCGGGCCCACAGACATTACGTGTTGTTTGGTTATTTACCCACCCACTGACTGCGCTTGGCCATGCTAATCCCTATGATCATTTCATCCCACTTCCTTCCACTTCCCACCCAAAACACATCCTACTGTGATCTCGTTGATCTGGCGTTATCATAAATTACCATCAATCTTTGTGCTGAAAGTGCCTGCCAGTGTTTTTTCAAAGCAGTCTTCTGAGAGTTAACGACTGAATTTGAAGTTCAAAAAAGTGGTACCAAGTGAAGTAACTTATTTATTTTTCTCATCAACAGTTATTGATTTTGAAAGACCACGTTAGCTTGCTTATTCGATCTTTCTAAATCGATCATACAAAACCCATTCCCCCACCTCCCTAGCCCAGAACCAAACCCCAAACCCCCCCCTCACTTAACTTATTCTCTGTGATGCTCCATTCCCAGTGTGCCTGCCAACTTTGTATAACAGCTGCTCCATGTCACTCACACGAGTGCAAGCATGGGCTGACAGGTGCGACCAAGAGAGGGAAGTCACAGGAATGATGTTTTTATTTTTTGTGGGTGTTTGTGAGTGAGTGTCTGTGTGCGAGAGTAGTAGTTGGGGAGCAGGCAAAGGTGTGTTTGTGTGAGTGGTGGAGGATAAGGGAGAATGTGTTTGGGTGGGAAGGGAGTTTCAGGGGGAGGAAAAAAGTATTCTGGGGTGATACCCCCTGATTTACTAGAAATCCCACCAGCGTGGGAAAGGGAGAGGATGGAGGTTCAGATTCTGATATCTCGGCATGTTGACAGCCACACAAAATCGGCCAAATAAATCGTATTGCTTATGTTCAGCCTTCAAAATGCAGAAATATCACATAGAACTGTAAAAGAACAACTGCTGTAATACAAATGTCAATCACGTCTCCCTTGAACTACTCTATAAGCACTGTTCCTGTCCTCTACAGAAGTCCTGTTTAATTACAAGCACTGGTAAAGCCAACAGTTTTGGTATATGTATAAGTATTAGGCATTTGCCATACACTGCTATTATATGTTCAGATACTAATACAATTTTGCAGGTGCTGCTATTAATGGTCAGATAATACCACTACAGCAGTGCCTGAAAATGCCTTTCCAATGCCTGCAAAGACACCTTAATCATTTGCAGCGTCAATGCTTGTTTTGTTTCCTGACAGAATAATTTGAAAATAAAGCATCCCAACAGCAATTTATTGGGATCTATGACCTCTGTCTCCGTGTCCTTGACCACATTTTATGGCGACGCACCCTGCCTGGGCAGGTCAGCCACTCACTGGGCTGACTGCCTAAGTGGTGTAGTAACTGAAATGCACTTGTAAACAAAAGATCAGTTTCAGAAGCTTGATCCCAGCACTGCATACACAATAACAAATCAAGAGCATCTTTTTAGCAAAATTGATCTAAGAGCCAGATTCCATGTTTCCATGAGAGTCTCATACATGCCAACATTCCGTGGCAAGTGGGAGGGAGATTTCATCAGAGAATCAGGAGACATAATTTTTCCCATTGTCATGGATTTATGCAGAGGCACAAGGCATATCCAGTGATCTTGGACAAGCTCATTTCATCCATTTGTTGGACGACAGTCTCTGCACAACCCCAACACTCTTAGTGAAAGAACACATGCAGGTTCTTAAGCAAGTTCAATGAACTGCAGATTAGACGTTGCTGTGAAGGGGAATGCATCATGGTAGTCCTTGATTACTGATACCTACTAGGATGGTGAGCTCCTAGGACAAAGAACAAAAACGGTTCAATATAGATGGCCCTGGTATTTGTCTGAAGGTTTTAAGTGACCTGAGCTGATTTACGTCATGATGCCTCACAGAGGATATTCCCCAGGGTCGTTGCTAGGCTTGTAAAAGATCCAGGGCTAGAGCCCATGCCATGGCAAGTTTAGACATCACATGACTATATCATATGAACGCATGCGCCGCATCGAGCTTTCGAGCGTTAATATTTCATGCTATACTGCTCATACACATTTGGAAGTACAGCTAACATGTGGCTATTCTGCCGCTCCAAAGTGTGAACATTCATCCAATTGTGCTAGGTAATACTTTGTGAAGTTATATAAGACAAGGAAAAGCCTTTGGGCAGGACATTCCACTAGTTGTGGATTGAGAAATAGTGTTTAGGCAGCAGCTGGAAAGCTACCTGTTTGACACATTAGCCATACAGTTGCTTGCTGATCGTTGTTGGGCTAACAAACTGACAGGAGTTAGCAAGTGCGCTTAAATGGTGGTGTGGACATAATTAATGTAATTATACAATGTAGCAAGCAAGTACAGTGAGTGAGCCTGAAGTCGACAAGCCTAGTTTGGGGTCGCTCCCCATATGAGAACATTTTTGAAAAAACTCTGTCAAAATCACACATATTTCAGCACGATTTTTCCAAAATAGCCAGAAAGAACATATGTTTCTTAGTGATCTAAAGGGTTACCGAATACTATACTGCTAATAAACTGCAGTCAGCGGCAAGAAAGCAGGATACAAATACCCAATATAGCATAGCATAACTAACAAATGAAAAGCATTTCTATTTCCAACATAGTTTATTAAACAATGACATTTGTGGATTTATTCCATTATGGTGTGAGTTGCATTTAGTAGGAATGCAGTATGGACAGAACATGCTATAGAACAAATAAAATACACACATCCAATTCCAACGGAGATTAGCCAATTGTTGTCAATACATTTAAATTCAAAGATACATAACACAAAACACATATGATTCTTTGTAACAACTGAACTGTACACAAATACTGGATTGGGTTCGCTAAGGGGCAAACATTCCTGCACTGAGTGAAGCGAGAGAGCCATACTGATCCCACAAGTCAAAACAATACATTTCACAACATTTCACAACATCTCACAACAGTCTCCTAACCTGTTGAGTTGCGTTTGCAACATTCTGCTATCGGATACCCTGCTATTCCTGCACCCGGAAAACAGTTTTGGCCGGCCCATTCCCTCCAATCAAGGCTGCGTTGTGAGGGTTACATTAATAAGGTTCCCTTCACATTTTGTAGTGAGCAGCATTTGATAAACATAGGGCCTCATTCCGAGTTGGGTGGTAAGGGAAAAATGATGCCGGTAAAGGAATACCGGCATTGTTTCCCTTTACGGCCCATTCTGACCCACCACACTGTTATTTACGGCGTCGTAAAGTACGATGCCGTAAATAGCGGTTTAGTGGCACGCGCATGACACGCCATGCTGTAATTAGCGGCATGGCGTAAACCGGAGCTGATCCCAAGTAAAGCGGACATGGAAAAAACGGCCTCCACAAGACCGCAAAGTACCTTACCGCCATGGAGTAAATACCGGCATCGCTGAGAAGGTGTAAAGGACCCTGAGCAGTGTTTCCAAGAGGAACAGGTGCACTCAATCAGCACAGGTGGAGGCAATGGAGTCTGGCACAGCACAAAAGGAGCACACCCACACACCACACCCCCTCCCACACCAAAATGATACCGATTGTAGCAGCATTCCTGGAGCTGGCGGCCCTGCTTGCAAGGCAAGAACAACTACAACAGCAGCAACAACAACAACCACAGCCACCACCACAGAGGATACACAGGAGGAGAAGGAGGGTGAGACAGGGCCAGCATGCCCTACCGGTGCAGCCACCATTACCACGCCGGCAGCCCCCAATCCCCCGCATCAAAGCCACCCCCTTCAACCTCACACCAGAGCAGATCCACACCCTGTACCGGCTTGACTGGGACACCATTACCAGCATAGTGGACATGATACATGATGATATCGTGAGCCGCATAGAAATACGCACTGCCATCTCCCCTCTACTGAAGGTAGTGTCTGTTCTCCACTTCCTTGCCACAGGCCCCTACCAGCATACAGTGGGGCAAATGCATGGCATTTCTCAGCCCATATTTTCACGGATACTCAAAGAAGTGTTGGATGCCCTCCTCACCCACACAAGGGAATACATATCCCTACCCCAGACTCCCCAGGAGATCTACGACACCAAAGCTGCCTTCCATGCACTGGCAGGCATGCCAAATTGCATAGGTGCCCTCGACTGCACCCACGTTGAATTGGTGGTCCTGCATGCCATGGAGGTGCCGTATCGCAACCGCAAGCAATACCACTCCATCAATGTCCAGATGGTGTGTAATGCCAGTAAATCCATCACACATTGCAATGCCCGATACCCCGGATCAACTCATGACTCCTTGGTTCTGCGGAACTCAACACTACCACGCTACATGGAGCAACATGCCGGACGTCGTGCCTGGCTGCTTGGTGAGTCATCTGAATGGGCCATGGCGTTGCTCTGGGGCTGTGAGTAGTTCTGGGAAGGGGGGCGGGGTTCATACTCTACCTGGCCGGGAAGGGGGGGGTGCATGCTCATCCCAGTAATCATCTGTGGCCATGCATGACCAGTACAATTTTCTACCATGAGGGCACACACGATTACCTCATTTCCACTTCCATGCAGGTGATGCTGGCTACCCTCTGAAGCCGTGGCTCATGACCCCCGTCCGCATCCCACAGAACAGGCACGAGGAGGACTACAACAGATCCCATACCCGTACACGCGTGGTGATAGAGCAGACCTTCGGGCTCTTGAAGGCACGATTTCGTAGCCTCAGCCATTCAGGTGGGGCACTCATCTACAGCCACGAGAAGGTGTCCAAGATCACCATGGCATGTGTAATGCTACACAACATGTGCATCCGTCGGAACGTGCCACTGCCCCCTGACGTGGAAATGCCACCACCAGATGACGATGAGGGGGAGGAGGTAGGAATGGCAGGACAGCAGCCGGGTCCCGATGCACAGGAGGGACGTTCTGTGCATCAAGCATTGATTGGGCAATATTTCTGACTCACAAGTCAGCTGAGGGTTTCAGGATGAGAGGACATTGGGCACGGGGTGTGGGGATACATGTACACCATGTACTGTGCGACATTAAAATACACAAGCAAAATGATCAATGTCCACTCTGTTTTAGTGAATGAACAACCAGTGTATTAAAAAGTTTAAGTTTGAACGTGTACAACAAAACCACCACCCTCACCCCCCTCCCCCTCCCCCCAACTCCCAATAACACACCCTCACCCCCCCCTCCCCCAACTCCCAATAACACACCCTCACCCCCCTCCCCCTCCCAAATGTGTGTGCCAGGATGTTCATTGGCCACTTCCGGAGCCAGGGGGATTCATGTTCTGGCGGCGGAGTGTCCGCATTGACCGGCGGACAGGGCTGGTCTGTGTGGATGAACTTTGTGATGGTGGGTACTCCCACTGGGGCTGTGGTCTTGGGTGTGCTGCCTCCAGGGCATCAGCAATCCGGCCCAGCACCTCACAGAGGCGGTTGGTGTTTGAAGAGATTACCTCACCCAGGGCCTGCAGGTCATTGTGGCATTGTTAATGTGATTGACGGTTGTCCCGTAGGAAGTCCTCCAGCAGGGCTGTGATGCGCTGCCCGTGCACTCCATCCGTGGATGGTGTGGCAGATGTGGTAGCCAGCCGTGGTGTTGACCGTGCAGGGCTCTGTGGGCTTTCGGCAGGGGAGGAGGATACAGGACAGGCAGGTGGTGCTCCTTGGCCTGTAAGGATTGGGGTGTCACTCTCCCCAGAGTCGCTGAGTGCGACTTGTGTGTGAGATGGTGTTTCCGGCCTGTATGCTGTGTCACATGTCTCCCCCACGTCAGATAGGTGAACCGATGTAGGGCTCTCCGGCTCGTCGATGAGGCACATGGCAGCGTGCTCCCCTGCCACACTGGATTCCTCCGAGTGGACTGTGGGGTATGTGTCCGTTCCCAGTGCAGGCATGGGTAGGGGTGTGGATGGGGGTTGTGCAGCCTCCATGGGGGTTGCTGGTGCAGATGGTGTTGCCTGTGGCCTCCTCCTTCCTACAGGCTTCCGCTGTCCCCTGCCTGTGCCCCTGGAGGTGGAGGGCTGGGTGGCTTCATGGCCCTCAGTTTCATGTCCGCTGCCTGTGGGGTGGAAGAGAGAGATGGCATTAGCTATGATTTGGGGGTCAGCATCGCTTCAAGGCTATGGTGTTGCAGCATTTGGGTGACATTTGGGTGGTGAGTGGGACATTGATCTGGGCTAGGATGGTAAATGCATGCAGGTGTCTGGGTCAATCAAGCTGGCAGAGTACTGTGCTGATATGATGTTGACTGGTTGATTTCTACCAGTCTACTGGAAGGACCTATGTGGGAAATCCACTGAATTCTTATGCAAAAGTCTATTATTATCCAATGGTTTTTAAAAATATGTTAATTAATTCCATTCGTTGTGGTAGACATATTTTTATTTGACAAACGATATTTTGCTGAGGCCTTTAGCAAACATTGTTAGGTCCAATGCATTTCGGTCTATACTAGACCTTCATCAGGGACTATTGATAATAAGAAAGAAATAAGAAAAAAATAAAAAAATAAATAAAATCAATTTTCACTTCAATATTTTACATACATTCTTGGATTAAAGATCTTATGTTAAACATAAACTCAAGTGTGTTGAACATTTTCAGAAAAAAAGTACCTGAGTAAAATGTTGCTCAAAATATTTGGCCTTATTCACTTTGTTCTTTTGTTGGAAAGTAATCCAATTGCTTCTCCACTTAAACGTGCTAATTTCTCTTAACTGTTGTGTTTCCTTTGTCTAACATCCTTTGTGTTCTGGTAACCTAGACAATAATTAATTTTTATATGAAATCTATATGTATCATTAACAGTGCAGTCAAATAACTATAGTTTCACTTCCCCACAGTGGGAATCTTACCTATAGTTCCAGTCCATTTGGCAGCAACAGGGCACCTTGCACGCGTGAAAACGCTCTGCTGGTTGTCCTGTGCGTTTTTATGTAAAAAATGGCGCCGGCGCGCAACGTGATGACGTCATCGACGTGATGATGTCATCACGTGCCGGCGGCCATTTTAAAGTAGTAAAAAAATCGTGAATAACACAAGCGGTCATATGCAGTTAGTCTTTTAACTACAGTAAGTATTTAGAGAGTACTATTCTTATCACTGAGCTGGATAAAACCAGCTTATGCTGCCATGATCAACAACCCAATTTATAAACAATCTTAGATTGGGTATATGAATGTTGATGTGCTAACGATGTACCTCTTGTTTCTTTATTGCTCCATGTAAATTCCTCCTAGTGTTTCTAGAATAAAGTAAATAAAAAAATGCATATGACAATGCTTAATGTGAACACACACTAATACAAACCACTTATGTATTTCTTCAATCTCTGTTATCATTCAGTGTAACCTTCTATACACGTAGTTAGACATTAGGTAATTAACAGTATACTCACGTTCCAAATGTCAAAATATGTTCAAACTTGGTCTCATAAATTATACTTTAGAGAAAACATACAAAATTACATTCTTCGTTGAGACCATCCGGCTGCATGGAGTTGAGTTTTTCAATCCAGAAAGTTTCTTTCTGGTTTAAAAGTCTGTTGATGTCCATTCTCTGACCTGGGGTAACCTCTAGTACATCAAGAATTTGAAATTTCATTTGAGATATCTGATGTTGAGCTTCTTTGAAATGTCTTGCCACCGGGGATTTGATGTTACCTGTACGAATGTTCGAACGATGTTCGTTCCATCTTATTTTCGCTTTGCGGGCCGTTTGACCCACATAATACTTGCCACATGGGCACTTTATGCTGTATATGACATTCATAGTGTCGCATGTTGCAAATTTTGTCAAATAAATTTTACGACCTGTATTTGGATGGAACACCACGTCCCCCTTCTGGACCATATTACAGTTCGAACAATTCAAACATGGGTAGGTGCACTTCCTCTTAGATCTTGGCTTGTGTGCTTGAATATCACTCCGTATCAACATATCCTTGATATTCTTGCGTGGTGTTCCATCCAAATACAGGTCGTAAAATTTATTTGACAAAATTTGCAACATGCGACACTATGAATGTCATATACAGCATAAAGTGCCCATGTGGCAAGTATTATGTGGGTCAAACGGCCCGCAAAGCGAAAATAAGATGGAACGAACATCGTTCGAACATTCGTACAGGTAACATCAAATCCCCGGTGGCAAGACATTTCAAAGAAGCTCAACATCAGATATCTCAAATGAAATTTCAAATTCTTGATGTACTAGAGGTTACCCCAGGTCAGAGAATGGACATCAACAGACTTTTAAACCAGAAAGAAACTTTCTGGATTGAAAAACTCAACTCCATGCAGCCGGATGGTCTCAACGAAGAATGTAATTTTGTATGTTTTCTCTAAAGTATAATTTATGAGACCAAGTTTGAACATATTTTGACATTTGGAACGTGAGTATACTGTTAATTACCTAATGTCTAACTACGTGTATAGAAGGTTACACTGAATGATAACAGAGATTGAAGAAATACATAAGTGGTTTGTATTAGTGTGTGTTCACATTAAGCATTGTCATATGCATTTTTTTATTTACTTTATTTTAGAAACACTAGGAGGAATTTACATGGAGCAATAAAGAAACAAGAGGTACATCGTTAGCACATCAACATTCATATACCCAATCTAAGATTGTTTATAAATTGGGTTGTTGATCATGGCAGCATAAGCTGGTTTTATCCAGCTCAGTGATAAGAATAGTACTCTCTAAATACTTACTGTAGTTAAAAGACTAACTGCATATGACCGCTTGTGTTATTCACGATTTTTTTACTACTTTAAAATGGCCGCCGGCACGTGATGACGTCATCACGTTGATGACGTCATCACGTTGCGCGCCGGCGCCATTTTTTACATAAAAACGCACAGGACAACCAGCAGAGCGTTTTCACGCGTGCAAGGTGCCCTGTTGCTGCCAAATGGACTGGAACTATAGGTAAGATTCCCACTGTGGGGAAGTGAAACTATAGTTATTTGACTGCACTGTTAATGATACATATAGATTTCATATACACATTAATTATTGTCTAGGTTACCAGAACACAAAGGATGTTAGACAAAGGAAACACAACAGTTAAGAGAAATTAGCACGTTTAAGTGGAGAAGCAATTGGATTACTTTCCAACAAAAGAACAAAGTGAATAAGGCCAAATATTTTGAGCAACATTTTACTCAGGTACTTTCTTTCTGAAAATGTTCAACACACTTGAGTTTATGTTTAACATAAGATCTTTAATCCAAGAATGTATGTAAAATATTGAAGTGAAAATTGATTTTATTTATTTTTTTCTTTTTTTCTTATTTCTTTCTTATTATCAATAGTCCCTGATGAAGGTCTAGTACAGACCGAAATGCATTGGACCTAACAATGTTTGCTAAAGGCCTCAGCAAAATATTGTTTGTCAAATAAAAATATGTCTACCACAACGAATGGAATTAATTAACATATTTTTAAAAACCATTGGATAATAATAGACTTTTGCATAAGAATTCAGTGGATTTCCCACATAGGTCCTTCCAGTAGACTGGAAGAAATCAACCAGTCAACATCATATCATTAATTCTTACCTTCCTAAGCAACGGGAAGGAATCTGGCGACAGGACCAAATACTACACCTAATACAGATTATTCTAATAACACAAGTAGTGCCCACTCATTTTTCTCTTTCTCTTAGAGTACTGTGCTGACTCACAGTGACTGCCTCTTTGTGTGCTATGGGCAGTATGGGTTGTAGCCTTGCAAGTGGCATCAGCCTGGGTCTCACTTGTTACGGCATGATTGGGGGGGGGGCATATGTGACATGACTGCTTGCCCATCCCTTGGTGGTGGCTTAAATTGGGAATGCATTTACTGTCTTCACTCATGACACTCACCTCCATCTGCGGATGGCGGGGTACCGCACTCCATCTCGCCGACCCCCTCGATGGATTCAGGGCCCATCATGTCGGCACAAGTCTGCTCCCAGGGCATCATCTTGATTGGAGATGCTGGGCCTCCTCCTGTCTCCAGGGCCTGGGTCCTGTTGGCCGATAGGATGGCCCGCACCCTGAGACGGAGGTCATCCCACCTTTTGCGGCAGTCCCTTGTTGTGCGGGGGGTGTTGCCGACAGCGCTCACCCTCTGGGCAACCAGGTCCCATATTTGTTTTTTTCTTGCTATGGTAGCCTTGCGCATATCAGTGCTGAACACCACTTCTGCATTGGCATGCAGGGTGTCTACCAGGACCTGTAGCTCATCCTGTGTAAAGCGCTCCTTGCAGAGGCGTGCGGCTCCTTTTTTGAGTGCTTTCGGCATGATATAGGTGAATGCTGGAAAGTCTCAGGTTCAGAATCTTCCTCCGGGTTCTGTATCAAGGGGATGGCAATGGATTGTGTTTTTAAAGATGGCCGCCGCGCTCCTTCCCGTTCCTGTGCGATGATGTAATTTCCGTATCCGTTAATTAGCGGTGACCGTAATTTACGGTGTCCGTAAATTACGGTCACCGCTAATAACGGACAGCAGAGCTTCGGTGGCGGTGTTGTAACGACCGTCTCGCTTCATGCCGCTAAGGGGTTTTACGGGCCCTTTAGCGGTATGCCGCTATGGGATTTACCGGCATGGCGGAAAGCTCATGCCCGCGAAGTCGGAATGGCCTGTAAATTGCGGCATTGTACCAGACCGGACTCGGTCTTTCCGCCATGCCGGTAAAATCCCATACTTACCGCAAACCTCGGAATGAGGCCCATAGTTATTATCAGCTTCGAGATTATGGGCCTCATTACACGGACGGCGGTAAGGGTTAACGGTCACCGTTAATGGCAACGGTGACCGTTAACCCTTACCGCCGTACTACGAGGTCCCTTTGCGGGTTGGAGGATTTAACGCCTGCTTCTTGCAGGCATTAAAATCCATCCCGCTAAGGGACCTCAGAGCTAATTACGGCACCGCAAAATTGCGGTGCCGTAATTAGCGCCTTCCCCAGTCCCATAGAGCCCTATGGGGCAGAAATGGGAATGGGGAAGGGAAATGGCGGAAAGGGGATTTACCGCCCCTCCAACCTCGGAATGGGGCAGTAAATCCCCTTTCCGCCAAGGCGGTGCCGGTATTTTACAGCTAATAGCGCCATGGCTCACCGCCTACCGTGTAATGAGGCCCTATGTCTTTTGTCAAAATAACCCTTATCTGTAGTTTCTGTAATAAAATCATATAGCTAATTTGGACAATATGACCAAATATACATACAATAAAAATAAAAACAATTGTGAAAATGCAGTTAGTTTCAGTTAGCAAAACATGTTCACCATATCTTTGCAATGTGTTCTATGTGCTTTCGAAACAAAGTTTCAAAAATAACTTTTGCAAACAGTTTTTCTACCAATTACATCTGGGAAGATATGTGTTAAGGTGCCTGACTTCCATACTGCTCTCAAATCCGGTCTTCGCCACTTAATCAAAGGGAGCACTCCAGGGCCAACCCCTTTTATCACACTATGCCTTATCTGCTCAAATTAGAATGCTTAGCAGGGTGTTCAGCACACACTACCTGCTACTTCAAAAAGGGCTCACTCCTGATATTGCCACATAGGTAAAAATGAATAGTGACAATTCATACACTCGACTTCACAGCGTATTCCTCTACTAACTTACACATTACAACATATTGTTATTGTAACATTCCATCACACCTTACTAAAGTCTCATTCTTTGATATCACTGATGTCACTATTTAAGCAAATGTGGCGTGCCCACACACCTTTTGCCACAGGGCCATGTACATCCTGGGGCCGCCCTGTGTAAAGTGGTTCATTGTTAGCACCTCCTGCACTCAAATGCATACATTTTTCAGCAATTGCAGTCATGCTAGGGTTTTGTTAATAGTTTCATGTAAGGGACAGAGAGTGACTAGCAGGGCAGGATATAACAGCTCATTCTCACAAAGGAATTTAAGAGGTTGTAACATTTAAGCTTTAGAAAATGTAAAGAAGTTAGGTGCAACCACAAGTAAGTTTGGCCTTCATCCCACAGTCAGTCTCAGGTTAGTTCCTCCAAGTTAAGCACCATGTGCTATTGAGAAAAAGAAGTAGCGCACCCTGGGGAGAGCTACCTACCCACACTGAGAAGGTGGTTTGTGAGCATAGGTGTGAGTGGGGGGGTCGATGTTCCAATAAGGGGTGCCAGGTGTATTGACCCATGTTCGAGTTATTATGCTGCAACATTTGGTGCTGTGGGCTTAAAAAATCCAAGATGGCCGATAAGCCCACTTTTGCGCTAGAATCCAGGAAATCCGTGCAGTTTTGCGCACACCAAAATGGTCGCCTGACCTGCCACCCACCAGTGCGAGCGTGATGGGCCAGAAGCGCCATGAGTGAAACGTGGTGTCAAAGGAAAAACAGCAGTGCCTGGTAGCTCAAAAAGCGCTTTGAAATCACCTTTGTTTTTCTGAATGCAAGCTCAAAATGCCTATTTCAAACATTGCAAGATCGTTAATACAGGAGACCATTGCCAGACCCTATCCTTTGGCTGCACACAGAGCAAAACCAGTGCCAAGGAATATGGTACTGTTCAAAATCCGTTTTAATTGATGTCAAAAATTGCTAAAATCATGGGCACGAAACTACCAAACAAAAAAATCCAACTTCTGGTTGGGTGTTCTACATTACTCTACTGCAGAGTCCACATCAATACAATGTTAGCAAGGATCATATGCTATCAAGTAAAATCCCCTTTTTGAAATGTATTAATTCAAGACAGCTGCCAAAAATGGGTGCAGTACCGGTGTTTGCCACTGACCGGCGCTGGTGAGCTAAACTCTGACAGGAGATTTGTATTTCAGAAGCTAAACAGCATGCTAAATTAGCTGAGACTTCAAAGGCTTGCTGGTCAATGAGAATTCTTAACACCTGCTCTTCCCAGGCCCCATACCAGAAAGCAGTCTGATTTAAACAAAAGTTCAAGAGGCCACTGTCCATGGGAAGCCTTCACACCTGCTCTCGCCACCAACAGCACAGGATATTGCCTTGACATGTAAATTAGGAGGGGAGGAGAATTTCCCTGCAGCCTGGAAGAAAAGAGACAATAGCTTCTTTCAACTGAATAGGATATGCTGATTTGAGGTGTAATTGTCAACAGTTGCTCTGGCAGGAAGACATCTGATCTCTCTGACTCACCATGTTCCCCGGGGCGGGGACAACCAAATGGGTGTACTGCAGGGAAGGCAAATATATGTTTTATTAAATTGCTTATAAAATATTGTATCAAACGGACAAAAATGTACAATTTGGAGATTCTTAATATGAAAAATGTACCCACAATTTGAGACTAAGCTCAACTCTGTGTGAGGTTCTGAGACCGAACCCTGCGATTTATTCATATTGTAGACACTGGGTTTATGCTAGAAACATGATAACTTATAGTAATATGCTCAGGAAGGGGGTGCAGGTCTGTGTAAAATTTGATGCAGAACTGACCATGGCAAAACCCACTAAAAGCGCAAAATGTTGTCATTTCTGAACCCAAGCTCTTAGAAAGATCAGGGTAGGACCGAGACCTGTCTTAATTCATCTGTGATGTGTACATGTATTATGAACCACGTGTGTATCTGGGAAACCTGTTTGTTATGGAAAATCAATTTTCTAAGTGAAACCAAAGGGGCGTTTCTTCAATAGATTGTAAAAGGGTAGCATCACTCTGACTCACAGCTCAGTTCTCCAGTCAGGCGACAGAGAATCCTCTAACCTATCAGGATGCTCAGACGGGTGGGCATAGAAAGTCAGCCTTCCCACCCATTTTCAAAAGACATAAAAAGAGCCAATGAGACCCAGAGAGGGACATTCACTTTCCACTTCAAACTGATTTCTTGCGGAGCACTTTGACTGACGACTTCAAATCCAGGCAATATCCAGAGACCAGAACTTAGAATCCAGACTCCAGAACTTAAAGCAGAGAGGCCTGAACCACAAGCTGGATCCTTTTCAGTAGGCCTCAAAATCTTTTGCAACCTGATTCTCAACAGCCGGGCGAGCTGTTTTGTTTCTGGATAGGACTCTGTGCCAGAATCAGACCCAGAAAGCAGAGCTGTATCCAGAACCTGTCAGACCCAGACCAGACCGCTGTGCAGCACCGATAGCAGACCAGACCAGACCGCTGTGCAGTGCCAAGAACTTTTGCCAGAACCAGAGATCCAGACCAGCAGAGCAGAGCTGACCCAGATAGCTGTGACTTCAGAACCACCCGCCAGAAGTCCAGTCTAAACCTGTTGACCAGATCTTGACGGCCTATTTCAAATTTATAGTGTCAGTATCCAGCAAGAACTGTGCAGAACCAATCTCTTAGTTTAAAATAATCTAATTCAAACCATTTCCACCTAGCCAGAACTGCAGAAGAAATTGTGTGTCCATTCTGTGATTTCAAAGCTGTGAAAGTGTCATTTGTCATTCTGAATCTTTACTGTATTTCTGAGAATCTACCTCCACAAAAACGTCTGTATCTTTTGAACCGCACATCCTAGAAGCGCAATTTAACTGTCATTTTAAAGTTAAGAATCTAAGCTTTCCAACAAACACAAAACTTTCTATTCCTTATTGTTTATCCGTAATCGCGATCGACGCACTTGGAAAAAGTGCTGCGAATTTCAAGCTAACTCAATTTCACCACTGGTAAAAAAATAGCTGCTTCTTGCTTTCCATTGCTGAAATTAGTTTTCAATCTGATAATCATTCCTGAATCATTACTAGTGTTGATCTGAACGGATTCAAAGTAGCTGCCACCTACCCTGAATCTCCTATAGGGAATTAAAATCATTTTTAGCATATTTTTCACTTCACTGCAAATCACATTTAAAAGTATTTTTGCCTGTTTAAAAGCATACCGGTTGCTCTAGGCTTGCTAGAGGGGAACTGGAATTTGAATTGCATTTTGATTGTATTCCTGAGAACTGTGTGCTCTCCTTTCCATATCTTTATATGGCATCGGGGGGGAGTGAATTGCCACAAGGGGAACAGTGATCATATTATCTCTTGTTGAAACCATATCAGTTTATTTCTGTGCTGCATTTTTTCCATCATTGCTTTTCCTTGAAACCATAAAAGCATTCTCTGCTACATTATCTTTTCTATACCAACTCCTAAGTGATTAAAGAACTGTGCTACTGTGACATTACCCATTGTTGATCAACATTATATTCATAAGTGTGCTATTGAATATTAATGTATTCATAAAAGTGTGATATATATATATATATATATATTGTTTAATTTTTCAAATAAATCTTTTAATTTGCAAAACAAACCTACTTCTTGGCTCAGTGAGGTCAGGGGGATTCAAAGAGCGGGGCATTTTATAAGGGTTCATCATCCAGATTTATGAACTTGTCATCACAATATATAATTAAGGGCTTCCATTGGGCATCCCAGACCAGGCATTGACTTAGTTGGATTGCTAGATTGGAGTCACTTACAGAGTGGGGGCTCGGAGCTGGAGATTCTGGATTAGGACTACCACTTGTGCAGCTTAATACAGTGTGCTAACATAAACCCTGTTGGATCACCACACTGTGTTACGTTGTAAAAGCGGTCCTCAAGGGAACGCTCTAAGCAAACGGTCTGTTTTGCAAAATAAAATACTAACTTCTGTAAGTCAGGAAGGAAATCAATTTCCAGAATGATGACACTAGTAGACATCAAAATAGCCAGAGAGCACCTCTTACATAAGCTATGGACAGAACAGGATTGCAGGCAATCACACCCCAGATCACTGCAACAGGGGCAGATCTACGGAGAGATCAGGGTCCCTTACATGTGGCCCTGAGTGAAATATACATGGCCCCTAAAGCCAAAGATGAGCACAAAACGATTTCCAGGATAGCGGCATATTTATATTTATATATGGGAGCCATACAGGACAAATGTGCTGAAGGCCAAGATCTGACAAATAGGCAACTGATGGCATTAGAGAAGGCCCAATCTGACCTGGACTCTTCTGAGCAGAGGTTTCACAGGAGCTAGGAGTCATAAAATGATAGTAGACAGTATCTCATGAAAATAAAAGAGGATATGGGTATCCTGCAACAGGAAAAGGCAGACCAGGATACCAGATTTCTGGACTTGCAGAAGGAGTTCCAAGAATGTTTGTACTCCCTACTGCAGAGCCAGAAAAAGCTGGAGCAACAGATAGATTTCAACAGGGCATGCACAAAGCAGGTAGCCACCCTGCAAAGCCAATTGGATAGAGAAAAAGAGGAGAGCAATACATTGATCTTGAAAGACGTGGATACCCAGGCAGAGTTTGATGAAGAGCGCCAGAAAGCTGGTGCCCTTCAAAGGCAGAGGGACGACCTGGCAGCACAGATGCAGGCTCTTACTCAGGTAAGGGATACCTTAGGCCAGGAAGTCTGCCACTTAAAAAAGTAAATGGAACAAAATCACCTGGCCCTCCAGGGGCTGGGTGACCTCCAAAAGAGCATCAGAAATTGTTAGATCACACCAGGAGGGTGGAAGATGCTCTGGCAAGAAAGGAGCAGGCCAGTAGGGACGGTACTCAGGGGGTAGCCCTCCTGCAGCAAAGACTGGCTCAGTACTCCAAGACTACCAGGAAGCACAGAGAGAAAATGAGGCTCTCTGCCAGCACAATGATAGGCTCCAGCAACAGGTAGCCATGCATGAGAGACTGATAGAGTCTAGTAAGGCCTTGATTGAGGAACTGAAAGCGCAGGCTCTGGCAGGGCAACAGGGAGCAGGGGCTGACAGAGATGAGGTTCGCTGCTAAAGGGAAACACCTGAGGCCTTCATCTCTCCCAGTCCTTGGACTCTGCCACCCCCATGTCCTATGGCACACATGAGCCTAGGGCCACGAGGATGCCAGATTACTATCCAGCCAAAAGTATGGGGCTCATAGGCCAGTACCTCCCAGCAATGGATGGGCGGACATCTGGGAATGGGCACCCAAGTACAGCACAATTTAGTGGGGAACCCCTGGAGAGTAGGCCACTCTAAGGGCATTCTGAAAACCTCTGCCCAGTTATGTCACTGGGGGGGTACCCATCAAATCCGGGCAGCAAGGAGGAATCTGAAGACCCCTCCGCGCGTCCCACAGACACAAGAGATAAGGTCCCCACATTCTGCCGGCCATTCCCAGGCTCGCAGAATTCGGGAAAACCTGGAAGATCAGACAGGCACCTCTGGGAGCAGTGCTTCTGAGTCAGAGGATGAATGGACCAGGGTTACTGAACCAAGAATGCCAATAAGGCAAAATGGGCCTTGCTTAAGGACCCCTTAAAACAAATTAAGGCAATAAGGAGTGTCATCACGCCTTATCACAAGAACGGCAAGTATTCTGTGTGGGAACACTTAGAGCTCTTTGAGCAAATGATGGAGACTTTCCATTTGAAAGACAGCAGTAGCTGCATGCAGTACGTCAAATGGACATTCTCCCCAGAAAACTCCAGTTTCTTTGCGGGGCTGGAGGACCAAAACCATTCAAGATGGTCCACATATAGCGAGGCCATCTTGAAACATTTTTCTGTTCACCGGAATCCCCAAGAGGCTCGTAAGGCAGCCTACAATTTGCAATGTGGGGAGGATCAGGCCCCACAAGAATTTGTGCAGGAGTTGAAGCGTGCCTTTGAGCAGACTACCAAAAGGTTGCACACGGACAGCAAAGAATTTGTTAACACTTTTTTCCATGCCTTGCACAAATATATCATTGTTAGGAAGAATTCTCTGTTTAGGCTGAATTTCCTAACCTAGTGAGTCCCCCAGCAGCTTTGCTGGATTTTCTGGGGTTTATTTTTTTCTCCTGCCAAGAGTGAGACTCTTTTACCCTCAATCTTGGGCATGACTTGAGAGAGTTTTCTGTGACTTGCTATGTGCTTATGGGCTAGGGGGTAATTTTCCCCATTAGCCATCATTGGTTTTTGAATGTGTGTTACACAGCACCCTCAGTGCAGTAGCACAGGGGTGTCCTAGGGACCCCCAAACATAGACTCCACACCCTGGGACTGACTACTGTCTCCCTGGGTCTGTAAAGTTACCATTGACTTTACTAGTCTTAACTTAGGAACTTAACCAGTACAAACCATCTTACTGTGGAAGTACTGGTAGGGGCAATTAGATTGCCCCTGGGTCTGTTGTTGAGGGGGTACTGTCCCATGCCCCCTCGCCGAGTTCTGGCTGGTGGCAGTGGATACCACGGAAATATTCCACCGGAATATTTCCCAATGGGATTTCCCATTGTTTTTTTGATGCACCACTTTTTGGTGCAATGTTAAAGATACCGCCGGTTTATTTAATTAATATAAATTCACCGGTTGGGGTCTTTTGCCGGAACTCGCCGCCAAAATGGCGTCTAGGTTCACTTCAGTAACCCTGAACCCGAGTCGAGCCTTTGTACCACTTTTGGCGGGCTTCTGCACGCCCTCCAAAGTGGTGCCATTCTGTCTGGGTACCACAGGGGGTATGGGAGGGGGTTTAGGCACCCTGGACTGAGTTGCCTTGCCAACTCATGTCGCTCTCTAGTGTGATTGGCCCAAGTGGTGAGCCACCCCGCTCACCACTTAGCATGTTTGAGTGACAGCTAGGCTGTATGAATGGGGGTTTGCTGCATAAAAGCAGGGTTTTTGGGACTGGTTCTTCAGAAGTCGCCACAGGACCTAAGAAGCCGAAGAGGGAGAAGCCGAGCCGACCTGCCAAGACGACACCACCGGTGAAGCCCTGCAGAATCGTCTCACCACTTTTCCCGACGACAGAGGAGATCTCCCGCCGGAGAGTCTTCTTCCCTTAACTGGTGGGGACAACCAGTTGCTGCCTTCTTTTCGCCGTCCCGAAGCATCTCGTGGTCGCCTTGCCTGTGCCAAGCACCCCGGAAGCCGGGATACCAATTTTTACCTCAACCGCGAAAGAGGGGGACAAATCCTTTGTGACCGGAAAACTCCACGGCTGGCCTCATCCCTGGTAGTGCAACGACCTGCAGCCTTCCTCCCCGTCGAGATCACCTCTTCCTCGGGACGACGCCGCAACTTGCACCCACTACCAGGAATGACTACCACCGCTGGAGGAATCTTTCCACTTTTAAAGGTACTGTGTGCCGCCCGGCCTCCCTTGCCACCGATTGTACAGGGTAGATTTAGCCCTCGGCTCTCGAACCTGGGTAGGTCTGGGACACCCTAACTAAACTTTTCAGAACCGTAGTAAAACCTTTTTTACCCACCTGCAAAGACTTGTGACATTGTGTGATCTTGGGCACATTTTTCGCCTGGCTCCCTCTAAAGCGGGCCCCGAACTAATTCCCCTTGTTTCTCCATTGACTGTCTTCGCTAACCTTATGTGAAAAGTGTTTTACCTTACTGCTCTCTTTATTTCTGCCTTTTTCCCTCCCTTTTGGTAATACTTGTTGGAGTACCATCTAACGTTAAGCGCTCACCTCTGCTTGGAAATAAGTGGGGTTAACTTAGAATTGTCCAACAAACGATTAGGGATGTACATATGAGTAATAGTAACTGTGTTTGACTTTCTTACCTTTTCTAATGTGCTAGTGTAATTTATGAGTGTACCTTTAATAAATAAGTTTATACTTTTACACCTAGCTCTGGTCAGTGTTTGCTTGTGCTATTGTACCTCTGTACCTATTATGTATCCTCTGTATACTGCCTAACTCTTCTTGAGGGAAGTCTGGCTGCTCAGCCACAGCTACCACAGTGAATCTGTGCGGTGCAGACTGCTACCAAGTGGGTTTACTGCCAACACCTGTAGTCTTAAACCTTTTGCAGTGGTCCCAGAGGGAACTGCACAGGTTTCTGCCTAACACTGGTGTACAGCGGTGGGATCTCTATTGAGTATACACTTTAGAGTACTTTTGAGATACCTTAGTGCAACTAACCAGAAAAAGTCATTTTTAACCTGTCTACTATGGAAAGTTATAGTCAAGAGTCCCTTGCTACAAAAACTGCTGATTGTCTAAGACTTCTCTGTAAGCATAAGAATCTCATGACTAAAGGAAAGAAAATAGAGCTAATAGAAAGGTTGTTAGAAAACCAAAGTCTGGAAGATGGTTCAGAGGAACCTATCACTCCAGCAAATGTAGAAAGCAGCAATGATCTTGATATGGAACAAAGTATTGATGATCTTGGGTCAGAACCAGAAGAGGAGGATGAAACTGTTGTAGATAGTCCCTCTAGGCCTCTGTCTGCTCTACCAGCTGTACCTACTGGACCTTTGCCAGTTCCCACATTTAGTCCTCAATACTTTGAACTAGAGAAAATGAAACTTGAATTAGAGTACAAGAAACTTAATGCTCAAACTGACAAAGAACTAAGGCTAAGGGAAATGGAGCTCAAGTATGAGCTAGAAATGAAGAAATTGTCTGTTGAGAATGCTTCTCTCTCTGGCTCCTCTAGAAGTTCCAGTCCTAAAAGACCCCGGATGCCTAAGGAATTGATTGGTATGTATGAGCCTAAGTTGGATGTGTTGGATTGGTTGTCTATGTTTGAGTATAATCATGGGCTCCAGAACATCACAGGTAATGAGTTACTCACCTGGTTGTTCTCTAGGCTTCCCCCTGTTGCAACTGATGTGGTAATGGAGTTGGGGGAGGAGGATAGGAAAGAGTATGAATGTGTGAAACTAGCTTTGATAGCTAGGTTTGGGAAGACCCCTTCCCAGTATCTTAAGAGGTTTAGGAGCCTCAAAAAGCATGATGGTACCCCTTGGGCTACCTGGGTGTGTGAAGGGTTGAAAAACTTAGAGGGATGGATTAAGGGTTACAAGGTGAACACTTCTGAAGGACTGAGAAATCTTGTACTGATGGAGTCAATTTATGATGCCTGCTCTCCTGAGCTCAGACAGCACTTGGCTGATTCACAGGAATTAGATCCTAGGAAGCTAGCTAAGGCTGCTGACTTGTGGGTTGCCAACAGGGCTACTCACAAGGATTCTGGGGTAACTCAGACGAAGGATGAGGGAAGACAGCC
Organism: Ambystoma mexicanum; assembly: GCF_040938575.1. Taxonomy (NCBI): domain Eukaryota; kingdom Metazoa; phylum Chordata; class Amphibia; order Caudata; family Ambystomatidae; genus Ambystoma; species Ambystoma mexicanum. Next base: position 943,125,390 of record NC_090926.1, read on the forward strand.
TAAGAAAGACTCCAAAGAGAATTCTAATAATCCTAATTCCAAAGAGGGCCCCAAACAAAACCATAAGGGTAAGCTACCTGGGAAACCACAGCAGAGTAGTATACCTTCTGCTACTAAACCAGAAGGAGGTCAGAACAAGCCTCCATTCCAAAGGACCTTTGGGGCCTGTTATGTTTGTAAGGCTACTGACCATGTGAAAGGAGATCCCAGATGTAAGGGTAAACCTTCAGGGGTCCAACTTGTCTCCTTAGCCTTCGCTCCAGAGGAGGAAGTCACTATGGCAAGTGGAAACTTTCTACTACTGGCTGACGAACCCACTGGGGTCTCAGCCAGTGTTTCTTTAGTCTCTCTGGGGTTGTGGGAACAGCAGAATTTAGATGTATATAATTCTATCCCAGATAATACTAAAGAGTATTATAAGGACAGTGTCCACGTAAATGGTCAGGAGACTCCTGCCATCAGGGACACTGGGGCCAGCATAAATGTGGTGGATGAATCATTTTTCAAGGCAGAGGATGTTGCTAAGGCACCCAAATGCCTCACCAAGTTAGCTGGAGGGCCTCTGCAGATGTGTCCCCAGTTACCAGTTCTCATCCAGTGTAATGATATGGCTGTGAAGATACCTGTCAGTATACAATGTGAAGTGCCAGGAAGAGTTCTGCTGGGAAATGACCTGAAAGCTCTTGGAGTTGTGTCACATACCCCCAGACCTCCTAGTAAAATGTTAAGGGAGCTCACCAAGTCTGCAAGAGAGAAAACCCTGCAAGGTTTATCTCAGGAGATGATGACAGAAATCACTCCTCTACCACTGGAGCAACTTACTGCAGTAACTACCAGATCAGGAGCAAAGGGACAACCCAAGACTCCTAGGAAAAAGCCTACAGCAAGCACTCCATTGCTTCCAACAAGGACTTCCCCGAGGTTGTCCAAAGTTACACCTGTAACTCCACCTCCAGCTGAGGCTGAGAGGGAGGTACAACCCTGTTTGGTTGAACTAGACTCTGAAGAAGAGCTAGAAGGAGGTCCAGAACTTATTGGAGACCTGGACCCGGCTGACCATCCTGAGCTGCAGTCTTTACTGGCAGAAGGTGGACCCAGCAGGACAGCTTTCCGTAAGGGACAAAGAGAATGTCCAACTCTGGAGGGTCTCCGCCAGCAGGCAGCTCCTCAGGCTGATGGGCAAGAGCTGGGAAGTATAGGTTACACTGGAAAGACGGCCTCTTCTACAGTGAACCAACCAAATCTGAACCTGGAGCATACCAACGCCTGGTAGTGCCCCAAGAGAACAGACAACAGTTCTTGCAACTAGCCCACGAGATTCCTTTGGCTGGTCACTTGAGTTTCAAGAAGACCAAGGAAAGGCTCTCTCTCTACTTCTATTGGCCAAAAATGGGGGCTGAAGTAGATAGGTATTGCAGGAGCTGCCATACCTGCCAGACTTCTGGTAAGGTTGGTTCCAGGAATGTGGCACCTTTAGTGCCTCTCCCCATTGTGGGAGTCCCATTTGAGAGGGTAGGGATTGACATTGTTGGTCCCCTTGATCCCCCAACCTCCTCAGGCAACAGGTTTATCCTTGTTGTAGTAGACCATGCTACTAGGTACCCTGAGGCAATTCCTATGAGGACTGTTACAGCTCAGGCTGTGGCTAAGGCCCTCCTTGGTATCTTTACCAGGGTTGGGTTTCCTAAGGAGGTGATCTCTGACAGGGGGACAAATTTTATGTCCAACTACATGAAAGCCATGTGGAAAACCTGCGGAGTCACCTACAAGTTCTCAACCGCCTACCACCCTCAGACAAACGGGTTGGTAGAAAGATTTAACAGAACCATGAAGAGCATGATAGCTGCCTTAGAAGAACCCCTTAAGAAGAAGTGGGACCTTCTACTGCCATGCCTTCTATTTGCTTATAGGGAAGTCCCTCAGGAGGGTGTGGGTTATTCTCCCTTTGAACTTCTCTATGGCCATCCCGTCAGAGGCCCCTTGGCCCTGATTAAGGAGGGGTTGGAGAGTGCTCCTTCCCCCAAGCCAGTCAGAGTGACTGACTACGTGATAGGAAGGAGAATGTCACACATGATGGCAGAAGCACATGATGGCAGAAGCAAGTGACAACTTGAAAGATGGCCAAGCTCTGATCAAACATTGGCATGATCAGAAGGCTAATAGGTTGAGTTTACTCAAGACCAGCTAGTTCTAGTTATGCTCCCAACAAGGCAGAGGGCCTTGCAAGACAATGGACGGGACCCTTCAAGGTTGTGGGAAAACTTGGAGAGGTCAACTATCTGGTGGATCTGGGCAAACCCAGGGAAGCTCCCAGAGTCTTCCACACCAACCGCCTCAAAGCCTATGTCTCTAGACCAGAAGTAGGAGCATTGCTTCTAGCTTCATCGGAGGAGGAGGAGGAGAGTGACGCTCTACCTGACCTCCTGAGAGGCTTACCTTTGGACGAAAAGGTTGAAGGAGTTAAGCTCTCTTCAGATCTGACCCCTGAGCAACAGGAGGAGTGCAAAGCTATTTTAAATCAGTTTGCCCCCCTGTTCTCACTTTCACCAGGCTTGACCCCTTGGGGACAGCATGAGATACTCACTGGTGACTGTCTGCCAGTCAAAAGCAGGGGATATAGAATGTCAGAACATGTCAGAACCCACATCAAAGGTGAGGTCAAGAAGATGCTTGATCTCGGGGTAATAGAGCCCTCTACTAGTCCATGGTCTAGCCCAGTGGTGTTAGTACCAAAGGCAGGATCCAAAGAGTTGAGATTCTGTGTGGACTATAGATCTCTTAATGCAGTCACCAAGACTGATGCCCACCCTTTGCCAAGGACAGATGAGTTGGTGGATAAACTTAGTGCAGCCAAGTACCTCAGCACACTGGACCTTACGTCAGGCTATTGGCAAATAGCCCTGACAGACCATGCCAAGGAGAAAACTGCATTTTCTACCCCAATTGGCCTATACCAATTCAAGGTTATGCCTTTTGGACTGAAAAATGCACCTGCAACATTCCAAAGGATGGTGAACCAAGTTCTAGCTGGGATGGAGGACTTCTGCATGGCATACTTGGATGACATTGCAGTCTTCAGCCGCTCCTGGGAAGAACATGTGACCCACTTAGGATATGTTTTGCAGGCTCTTGAGCAGGCCAATCTGACCATAAAGGCGAGCAAGTGCCAAATTGGTCAGAGTAAAGTGGTCTACCTTGGACATGAGGTAGGAGGTGGAGAAATAAGGCCTTTGCTCAGCAAGATTGAAGCTGTGCAAAATTGGACAACACCTACTACTCAGACCCAGGTGAGAGCCTTCTTAGGCCTCACTGGGTACTACAGGAATTTCATTGAGAACTATGGGACCATAGCTTCTCCTCTGAATGTGATCTCCTCTCCAAAATTCCCTAAGAAGGTCAAATGGACTGAGGAATGCAATCAGGCCTTTGAAAACCTGAATAAAGCTCTCTGCCAAGCTCCAGTACTCAGAGCTCCTGACTACCACCAAACTTTCATTGTACAAACTGATGCTTCCAATGTAGGTATAGGTGCAGTTCTTAGCCAACTGGATGAGAAGGGTAGGGAACACCCCATTTGCTTCATCAGTAGAAAACTGAAGGATCCTGAAACAAGGTGGGCAACAATCGAAAGAGAATGCTTTGCTATTGTGTGGGCACTGAAGACGTTTCGGCCATACTTGTATGGTTCTACTTTTGTCATTCAGACTGACCACCAACCCTTGAGATGGTTAATGCAAATGAAAGGGGAAAATCCAAAACTGTTGAGATGGTCAATCTGCCTCCAAGGGTTTGATTTCACCATTGAGCACAGGTCAGGGTGTCACCATCAAAATGCTGATGGGCTCTCTAGGATGTATGTCATCGACTAGAGGTATGAGGTTCATCCAGGAGTGGATTAAATCCTCCTGTCCCTTAGTCTGGGGGGGGCGAGTGTTAGGAAGAATTCTCTGTTTAGGCTGAATTTCCTAACCTAGTGAGTCCCCCAGCAGCTTTGCTGGATTTTCTGGGGTTTATTGTTTTCTCCTGCCAAGAGTGATACTCTTTTACCCTCACTCTTGGGCATGACTTGAGAGAGTTTTCTGTGACTTGCTATGTGCTTATGGGCTAGGGGGTAATTTTCCCCATAGGCCATCATTGGTTTTTGAATGTGTGTTACACAGCACCCTCAGTGCAGTAGCACAGGGGTGTCCTAGGGACCCCCAAACATAGACTCCACACCCTGGGACTGACTACTGTCTCCCTGGGTCTGTAAAGTTACCATTGACTTTACTAGTCTTAACTTAGGAACTTAACCAGTACAAACCATCTTACTGTGGAAGTACTGGTAGGGGCAATTAGATTGCCCCTGGGTCTGTTGTCGAGGGGGTACTGTCCCGTCCCCCCTCGCCGAGTTCTGGCTGGTGGCAGTGGATACCACGGAAATATTCCACCGGAATATTTCCCAATGGGATTTCCCATTGTTTTTTTGATGCACCACTTTTTGGTGCAATGTTAAAGATACCGCCAGTTTATTTAATTAATATAAATTCACCGGTTGGGGTCTTTTGCCGGAACTCGCCGCCAAAATGGCGTCTAGGTTCACTTCAGTAACCCTGAACCCGAGTCGAGCCTTTGTTCCACTTTTGGCGGGCTTCTGCACAGAAGCCCTCCAAAGTGGTGCCATTCTGTCTGGGTACCACAGGGGGTGTGGGAGGAGGTTTAGGCACCCTGGACTGAGTTGCCTTGCCAACTCATGTCGCACTCTAGTGTGATTGGCCCAAGTGGTGAGCCACCCCGCTCACCACTTAGCATGTTTGAGTGACAGCTAGGCTGTATGAATGGGGGTTTGCTGCATAAAAGCAGGGTTTTTGGGACTGGTTCTTCAGAAGTCGCCACAGGTTCTAAGAAGCCAAAGAGGGAGAAGCCGAGCCAACCTGCCAAGACGACACCACCGGTGAAGCCCTGCAGAATCGTCTCACCACTTTTCCCGACGACAGAGGAGATCTCCCGCCGGAGAGTCTTCTTCCCTTAACTGGTGGGGACAACCAGTTGCTGCCTTCTTTTCGCCGTCCCGAAGCATCTCGTGGTCGCCTTACCTGTGCCAAGCACCCCGGCAGCCGGGATACCACTTTTTACCTCAACCGCGAAAGAGGGGGACAAATCCTTTGTGACCGGAAAACTCCACGGCTGTCCTCATCCCTGGTAGTGCAACGACCTGCAGCCTTCCTCCCCGTCGAGATCACCTATTCCTCGGGACGACGCCGTGACTTGCACCCACTACCAGGAACGACTACCACCGCTGGAGGAATCTTTCCACTTTTAAAGGTACTGTGTTCCGCCCAGCCTCCCTTGCCACCGATTGTACGGGGTAGATTTAGCCCTCGGCTCTCGAACCTGGGTAGGTCTGGGACACCCTAACTAAACTTTTCAGAACCGTAGTAAAACCTTTTTTACCCACCTGCAAAGACTTGTGACATTGTGTGATCTTTGGCACATTTTTCGCCTGGCTCCCTCTAAAGCGGGCCCCGAACTAATTCCCCTTGTTTCTCCATTGACTGTCTTCGCTAACCTTATGTGAAAAGTGTTTTACCTTACTGCTCTCTTTATTTCTGCCTTTTTCCCTCCCTTTTGGTAATACTTGTTGGAGTACCATCTAACGTTAAGCGCTCACCTCTGGTTGGAAATAAGTGGTGTTAACTTAGAATTGTCCAACAAACGATTAGGGATGTACATATGAGTAATAGTAACTGTGTTTGACTTTCTTACCTTTTCTAATGTGCTAGTGTAATTTATGAGTGTACCTTTAATAAATAAGTTTATACTTTTACACCTAGCTCTGGTCAGTGTTTGCTTGTGCTATTGTACCTCTGTACCTATTATGTATCCTCTGTATACTGCCTAACTCTTCTTGAGGGAAGTCTGGCTGCTCAGCCACAGCTACCACAGTGAATCTGTGCGGTGCAGACTGCTACCAAGTGGGTTTACTGCCAACACCTGTAGTCTTAAACCTTTTGCAGTGGTCCCAGAGGGAACTGCACAGGTTTCTGCCTAACAATCATGACCCAGCTAGTGAGAGATTTTCATGAGAAAATGTCGCTAGACTGGGTCATTGAACAGGCCACCCGAATCTATGAGGTGCAGAAGCCCATAGAAAATAAAAGTAATGCGCAGAAAAGCCCCAAACCGACCAGCACCCCTGCTGCTGCCAAGGTGGCAGAGGTAAAGGTTGCCCCCGTTTTAGATTTGGAGTTGGGGGGGCCTAAAAACTTGCCTGCACAGAATAATTCCAAGCCAAGAAGGCGCTTGGGCCAGTCACATACGGAGTCAAGGACGTAGTCTCACAAATGGGATCCCTCACTCCCCTGATTATGTAAGTCCCCGCTACAAGGGAAACCGACCCATTCTGGGTTATGTGTGGACCCCTCCAGCCCAAGGGGTGGATCCAGCCAAGCACCTAATCCAGGGAACTTCCCTCCTAACTTCCCACAGGAGGGCAGAAATTCCCCAAATCCTGGGTAGAACTTTTTCCACAGGTATCCACCCAACTTCCAGCCCCAAAACAATCCATCCTTCTTTCCCCAATTCCCTGCGGCCAGACAACCTAATCCGAGAGAGGGGAGGCCAAGGGTGGAGGGGTATCCAAATCTTCCCAACCCAGGGTACTACCAGAGAAGGGATAGCTACCCTTCCCGGGATCAGCGCAGGGGAGAAAACAGAACCCCGTATCAGCCTGAGCGGGTTTTACAGCTAGAGCGCCAGGTCCAAAATATGGCACAGGAGCTGGGTTGCGTGCTGTGGGCTCAGCAGAACCCCCAGATGAGCATGCCGGCACAGAATGCCCCAAACTCTGGGCCTGGTGATCCAGAACAATGACGGGGGCGGCACCCCGATAACCCACCGGTTCCCATGGAGGAGGCACAAGGGGAAGGGGGGTGTAAAGCCTCGGAGGAAGCTTCCTTCCCCACTTGTGAACAGCCCCTGGAAACCCAGGAACCGGAAACAAAATCTCCTACCCCTTAAAGTCTGCCACCCAAGGAGCAGAGAGGAGGTAGCAGAAACAAAGGACCCAAACAGACTCACTTTGAGGAGGAGGTACAGATCTTCCAATTTGAGGGAGAGGGATCTTCAGAGGATCCTGGGAAAAGGATATTCTCCTTCAGAGACGGGGGAACTCCTCCCAAGGAAAAATGGGTCCCAAGGGATTCACAGACAGACTGGGTAGATGTGGGGACTGAGCTAGTGCCGCCCATCATCTCATCCCAGAACCAACAGCATCAAAATCCCCTGGTTCAAACCCATTCTGGTGACTGCCTCCAAAAAGGGGGGCGGCCCAGAATCAGAACCAGGGAAACCCAACATTTCTCCGATCGCTGGGTGCCAACTTTTTCTTTCAGATTCCCAAGACTCTCCACAGAATTCTGCCCAAATCTCTTCTCTTTGCATGTTCAAAACTAGAAAATTGTCCCACCAGTTGTCCAAAAATGTGCATTATTTGTGCCCCCTTGAGGAGAAGGAGGGAAGATACTATGCCCCGGTACAAGTACAGGAGCAGGGTACAATTTTGGCACTGGTGGACACTGGATCCCAAGCTACCCTTCTGTCCAAAAGAGCCTTTGACAAACTAAATGCAGGGAGGGGGAGAATTACCAAATTCCTCTCACCTCTTTTCCTGGACAACTTCAGAACTTTGACCGGAAGGGATTTGGACATTAAAATTGGGCGACACAAGGTGAAACACCCGGTCATATTAGTGACTCCAGAGGGCACCCCTTGTTTACTAGGGAATGACCTCCTGAGAAGGTTGTCACCCCTAATAGATTGTGTAAACAAGGTCCTCTGGACTCAGACTAGCTGACCAATAAAATTAAAACAGAGTGTCAACCATGTTAGTTTAAACGGCACATGCCACATGGTTGAAAAAAAATCTGACCAAGTAGAATTTCATTTCCAGAACAGCCACATTCCAGATGTGACAGTAATACCAGTAGTACAACAGACTGGTGATGGGAGGTCCTCTCTATTTCTGAAAATCAACCTTCCATCCAGATTAAGGTGGTATTCCACACTGGAAGGAAACACTCTGAAATTCTTTATTAATCCACAATCAGACATTCCCACTCCAATAGTCCAGAAAGATGTGAAATCAGCTCAGAGCCTGGCTGATATTCAGCAACTTGGAGAGCAGTTATTCATCCCTGTTCAGTTAAATGATGGGAAGGACTCTGTGCTCGCCCGAGTGTATGTGAACAACGGTAAGAGCTTCATCAGTGAAGCAATGTTTCCGCCACTCCCAAAAGATCCTGCCATTCCCACATTCAAACTGATAGACAAATGGGAAATGGATCTGGAAACACCCAATTCCAAACATCTCCTGCCAAGCAGATGTATGCTCAAAATCTCCATTGGCAACAAGAGTATAGTCCATAATTGTTGGGTCGTGCGAGACGTCACTGCCGCCTTTTACTTAGGCAGTGACATTCTCAATCGCTTTGCCATTAGTTTGGACCTAATAACTTCAACGCTTGGTCCCGATTAGCGGATAATCCCATGGGCTTTGATGATCCAGAAAAAGCATTTAGGTCAGCTCAACTGCTGCCTTATGCAGTTGAAATTCAGATTGGAGAGGAAGTCACCATCCCAGAAAGGACCTGACAATTTTCCCTGGAAGTGAAAGTTAAAAGAGGACAAAAATTGAAAAACCCTGATGCTTATATTCATCTAAATGCTTCTCTCCAACAGCAAGGGTTGGAAGTAAACCTAACATCGTTAGTCAATCAAGAATATGACACCATTCCAATAGAGGTGGATAACAGCGACTCAAAGAGTATTACTCTAGCCGTAGGCACCATTGTTGGAATGCCGGTTGATGACCGACATTTTTCCATTGATTTTGGAAATGAACTGTTAGGACCAATCCCCAAGGACTGTTTTGACAGTGACAGTAATGACAACACAACACCAGACAGGATCTTTACCCGGCTTGGGGGAAACTTCCTGGTGTACACTTCCTGCCCTTATGGTAAGGAAGATGTGACTTGTGACTTCAGAGGGGATGAGGTGATTTTCCAGGTCCATGAGGGCTGCCTTTCCCACCTGAAGCCTCCAGTCCAAATCAGCACTCTGACCAGGGACTTCTCCACCCAGCTGGAGGAGGCCGCTGATATAGCAAAACCAGAAGTCTTTCTAGGCTTCAGGCAGATGGTTGAAGAGAGAAACAACCTATCTGATGCCTGTGTGACTCTGGAGCAGAAGCAAAAGTTGAAACAAGTTTTCTTAGATTTCCGAGATCTCTTTGCGGTGGACTCATATGACTGTGGTCGCACCGACATCCACACAACAACAATTCCCACGGACCCTGGCATGACTCCCGTGTTTGTGAAGCAATATCGCTTGTCTCTCACATCAATGGAGTCCCTTACTGAAATAATTAAGAACCTTGAGTCCCGGGGGATAATCCGTCCAGTACACACACCTTCAATAATCCGGTGCTGGGAATATTGAAGCCAAACGGCCAGTGGAGACTCTGCACCGACCTTAGGGAGCTCAACAAATGGGTCCATACTTCCCGATGGTCTCTTTCCTACATTTACCAAAGGCTGGCCCAGATCTAGGGGTCACAGGCATTCACTGCAATAGACCTGACCAATGGATACTGGACTATGCCTGTCAGTAGGGAGGACCAATACAAACTCGCTTTTACTTTTGGGGGCCAGCAGTACACATGGACCCGGACTCCCTTCGGATACCTCAACTCTGGCAATGAATTCAACATTTTCCTACACAAGGCCATGTCCGACCTGGGTGCGAGGGGTAACCTGGCTTATGTAGATGATGTCCTCATCAAAAGTTCATCTGTGGAGGAACACATAGCGGAGATCCATTATGTTCTGACCCAGTTGAGGGCCGCCGGAGCAAAACTTTCCTTTCAGAAAGCACAGTGGTGTAGAACCCGTGTTAATTTCTTGGGGCATGAGATTACTCCTCAGGGTCTCTGTCCCCAGGAAAAGAAAGTGGAAGCACTCCATAAACTGAAAGACCCCACAACTCTGCGTGAACAAAGGAGCCTCCTTGGACTGACTAATTACAGCAGAAAGTTTATTGAGGGCTACGCGGAGATCACCAGACCCCTGATTCATCTCCTGAAGGGGGGGGGGTCAAGTGGGAATGGGGTCCAGAACAACCCGAGGCAGTAAGACAGCTCAAAAGAAGCCTCTCACAAGCGCATTGCCTAGCTTACCCTGTCAGAAACAAGGAGTTTTTCTTGGAGACAGGGTTCTCTAATACATGCTTGACTGCAGTATTAAATCAAAGCATGACAAGGTCAATAAAGTAATATCCTATGCGAGCAAAACTTTATCCTCTGTGGAGGAAAAATTCAACAATTGTGAGAAGGCACTCCTGGCAACGGTGTGGGCATTGAAGAATTACTGCCCGTTTATCCAGGGGGATCACATCATAGTGGAGACTCCACACCAGCCTCTGCAATATCTCCAAAGTGACAGAATCCGGGCCGGAAATGTGAGTAAATCCCGAATTACTTCATGGATTCTTTCAATGCAAGGCTTTCCTGTGGAGGTCAGATATGGCCAAAACAAGAAGAGTCCCCTCGCGCAAGGTTTGGCTGACTTGCATGATTGTGCCAGAGAAAACTGTCTCGAGGACGAAAGTCTAAAAATCAAGGACAACATGGAGGCATACCTTAATTCCCCACACAAAGTCTTTGAAGAAGACAAGTATGAGGGAATGCCCACTGTCTATGTGAATGGATGCTCTTACCATGTTGACAACAACGGGAAAAAATAACTTGTGGCCGGCGTAGGGAATGCATGGGTGAATGAGTCCCCAGAACCCTCCGCTGGGTACAAGATTGGTCCCCGAAGTACTCAGGTGGCAGAGTTGATGGCTGTGCATCAAGCCATCCTCACTGCTATCCAACATCAATTCCACAAACTGGTCATAATCACAGATTCGGATTATGTATGGAACGGGTTCGTGGAGCACCTGGTTAATTGGAAAACCAGAGGCATGTTATGTGCTAATAACAAACCCTTGAAACATGGGAAGTTAATCCAAAACATTGACGATCTGGTCACCTTGAACGGGGTGACCATCTACTGGAAAAAGATCAAGGGTCAATCCAAAGTAGAGGGACCAGACAAAATGGGAAATGACTTAGATGATCAGCTGGCCAAAACCGGGGCCATCCAAGGGAATCTAATAGAGATTGAGTCCCTGTTGGGGGAGATCCAGGTCACTGCGATCACTAGGTCGCACACAAATGCTCACAATGATCGTTCAACTGCACAATGGAGTAAGGAGACCCCAGATGCTGATTTGATTACGGCTCAGAAGGGGGATCCAATAATTGGTAAGTTTTACCAACACATTGAGGACTCTGAGAACTTTCCCCTGACGGATACCGATTACATTGGGAAAGAGGACCTCAGAGTGTTGATGAAATGTCCAAAAATGTTCCGAATCCAAGACGGTTTGTTGGTAAGGAAATCACAAGCTGGCCATGATCAGTGGGTGGTCCGAAGCCTGATGTTTAATCACGCCCATGATGCGGCCACCGCCGGTAATATGGGGTTTCATACAACACTTGAGATCTTAAGAGAGGTTGCATACTGGGCACACATTGGGGCAGGACCTCGACCAATACTTGAAGGGGTGTCTTGTGTGTGCACAATTTCAGCCAACATCCCTCACACACCGTGTGCCTCTCCAAAAGAGGGGGTTGACACTGCCATGGTCAGATTTACAAGTCGACTTCATAGGCCCCATGATTCACTCCTCTAGGGGAAATAAGTACATGTTGACGGTGACATGCTTATTTACTAAATGGGTAGAATGTATCCCGGCCCCAAACTGCAAGGCAGAAACACCAGCTGCCCTGATGATCAACCACATCTTTTCGCGTTTTGGTCTACCCCAAAGGATTGAGTCCGACAGAGGTAGCCATTTCACCAGCAAAGTAATGACAAAGATGTGGGAGATACTGGGGGTTAAAAGGAAGCTACATATTGCTTACCGGCCAGCCACTTCTGGTGCAGTATAACATTTCAACTGAACCATTGTGAGCATCTTAAAAAAGTTTGTGGCAGATTCTTGGCCAAGTTGGGATATCCGATTACCTCTTGTCCTAATGGCCATCAGATCTACCCCTTCATCTGCAACTAAAATGTCACCATTTGAGATGATGACTGGACGCAGGATGGTGCTTCCCCAGCATTTGCTTTACAGGACGCAAGAGCAAACATTGATCAATGCCTCCACAACTCATGAGTATGTTGAAAATTTAAAGAAACACCTTCAACATGCTTTTGCCTATGCTCAGCAAAACCTAGAAAGATCAGCCGATATCATGAAGAGTCATTATGATTTGAAGACTACTAGGAAAGAATACAATGTGGGAGGCCGGGTCTATCTATACAATTTCCAAACGAACCATGCCAAATAGCGGAAATTTCTGCCTACATGGAAGGGACCTTTCGAAATTGTAAACAATATCTCACCAGTCGCCTACAAGATCTGCATCCCCAAAGGCAGTTTGGAAGAAGGGGAAGAAAAGTGGGTCCATATTAATCAGCTAAAGTGTTGCCATCCCAGGCACACTCTGCAGCAACTGGAGGAGTCCTCTGCAATCCCAGAGGGGGCCGCTCCAGATCAATAAATTTCGAACTCTAAAATATCCCACATATAGTCTCTAAAATACAAGGATAAGAATGCAAATGCCTCCTGATTGATAAAATGTATATGGTCACCCCACCACATTAATAGTGGTGGGGAAATGTCTACGAATATGTTTCTGCTGCTTTTGTTTTGTCATCCTAGTTGAGAAGAGAGATAGATAAACCATGGAGACTGCCCAAGGAGGACGACCCAGGGACCGGGAGCAAAGATCCGAGGGGCCGGGGTACCGCCCAATACTCCCAGTCAGAACCGGTTGGGAGAACCAGATGATCCAGCAAGGAGGAGAAGAAGCAGATGACCCTCTTCGCGTGGATCAAAACATCCTTGGCACCTGACTCCCCCTCGACTCAAAATCAAAGCGCAGTAGGGCGGGGGGCTTGTCAGGTGTATTGACCCATGTTCAAGTTATTATGCTGCAACATTTGGTGCTGTGGGCTTAGAAAATCCAAGATGGCCGAAAGGCCCACATTTGCACCATAATCTAGGTAAAACGGTGCAGATTTGCACATACCAAAATGGTCGCCTGACCTGCTACCCACCAGTGCGAGCGTGATGAGCCAGAAGCGCCATGAGGGAAACGTGGTGCCAAAGGAAAAACAGCAGTGCCTGTTAGCTCAAAAAGTGCTTTGAAATCACATTTGTTTCTCTGAATGCAAGCTCAAAATGCCTATTTCAAACATTGCAAGATCGTCAATACAGGAGACCATTACCAGACCCTATCCTTTGGCTGCAAACAGAGCAAAACCAGTGCAAAGAAATATGGTGCTGTTCAAAATCCATTTTAATTGATGTCAAAAATTGCTAAAATCATGGGCACGAAACCACTTAACATAAAAATCCAACTTCTGGTTGGGTATTCTACATTACTCTACTGCAGAATCCACATCAATACAATGTTAGCAAGGATCATATGCTATCAAGTAAAATCCCCTTTTTGAAATGTAGTAATTCAAGACAGCTGCCAAAAATGGGTGCAGTACCGGTGTTTGGCACTGACCGGTGCTGGTGAGCTAAACTCTGACAGGAGACCTGTATTTTAGAAGCTAAACAGCATCCTAAGTTAGCTGAGACTTCAAAGGCTTGCTGGTCAATGAGAATTCTTAACACCTACTCTTCCCAGGCCCCATACCAGAAGGCAGTCTGATTTAATTAAAAGCTCAAGAGGCCTCTGTCCATGGGAAGCCATCACACCTGCTCTCACCACCAACAGTACAGGATATCGCCTTGACATGTAAATTAGGAGGGGAGGAGAATTTCCCTGCAGCCCGGAAGAAAAGAGACAATAGCTTCTTTCAACTGAATAGGATATGCTGATTTGAGGTGTAATTGTCAACAGTTGCTCTGGCAGGAAGACATGTGATCTCTCTCACTCACCAAGTTCCCAGGGGCGGGACAACCAAATGGGTGTAGTGCAGGGAAGGCAAATGTATGTTTTATTAAATTGCTTATAAAATATTGTATCAAGTGGACAAAAATGTACAATTTGGAGATTCTTAATATGAAAAATGTACCCACAATTTGAGACTAAACTCAACTCTGTGTGATGTTCTGAGACCGATCCCCGCGATTTATTCATATTGTAGACACTGGGTTTATGCTAGAAACATGATAACTTTTAATAATATGCTCAGGAAGGGGGTGCAGGTCTGTGTAAAATTTGATGCAGAACCGACAATGGCAAAACCCACTAAAATCGCAAAATGTTGTCGTTTCTGAACCCAAGCTCTTAGAAAGATCAGGGTTGGACCGAGACCTGTCTTAATTCACCTGTGATGTGTACATGTATTATGAACCACGTGTGTATCTGGGAAACCTGTTTGTTATGAAAAATTAATTTTCTAAGTGAAACCAAAGGGGCGTTTCTTCAATAGATTTTAAAAAGGTAGCATCACTCTGACTCACAGCTCAGTTCTCCAGTCAGGCGACAGATAATCCTCTAACCTATCAGGATCCTCAGAGGGGTGGGCATAGAGAGTCAGCCTTCCCACCCATTTTCAAAAGACATAAAAAGAGCCACTGAGACTCAGAGAGGGACATTCACTTTCCACTTCAAACTGATTTCTTGCGAAGCACTTTGACGGACGACTTCAAATCCAGGCAATATCCAGAGACCAGAAATTAGAATCCAGATTCCAGAACTTAAAGCAGAGGGGCCTCAACCACAAACTGGATCCTTTTCAGTAGGCCTCAAAATATTTTGCAACCTGATTCTCAACAGCCGGGCGAGCTGTTTTGCTTCTGGCTAGGACTCTGTGCCAGAACAAGACCCAGAAAGCAGAACTGTATCCAGAACCCATCAACCCAGACCAGAACGCTGTGCAGCGCCGATGCAGACCAGACCAGACCGCTGTGCAGTGCCAATAGCAGACCAGACCAGACCGCTGTGCAGTGCCAAGAACTTTTGTCAGAACCAGAGATCCATACCAGCAGAGCAGAGCTGACCCAGATAGCTGTGACCTCAGAACCACCCGCCTGAAGTCCAGTCTAAACCTGTTGACCAGATCTTGATGGCCTATTTCAAATTTATAGTGTGAGTATCCAGCCAGAACTGTGCAGAACCAATCTCTTAGTTTAAAATAATCTAATTCAAACCATTCCACCTCGCCAGAGCTGCATAAGAAATTGTGTGTCCATTCTGTGATTTCAAAGCTGTGAAAGTGTCATTTGTCATTCTGAATCTTTACTGTATTTCTGAGAATCTACCTCCACAAAAACGCCTGTATCTTTTGACCCACACGTCCTAGAAGCGAAATTTAACTGTCATCTTAAAGCTAAGAATCTATGCTTAGAGTTTATCTGTAATCGCGATCGACGCACTCGGAAAAAGTGCCGCGAATTGCAAACTAGCTCAATTTCACCACTGGTAAAAAAATAGCTGCTTTTTGCTTTCCATTGCTGAAATTCGTTTTCAATCTGATAATCATTCCTCAATCATTACTAGTGTTGACCTGAACTGATTCAAAGTAGCTTCCACCTACCCTGAATCTCCTATAGGGAATTAAAATCATTTTTAGCATATTTTCCACTTTCAATGCAAATCACATTTAAAAGTATTTTTGCCTGTTTAAAAGCATAGCGTTTGCTCTAGGCTTGCTAGGGGGGAACTGGAATTTGAATTGCATTTTGATTGTATTCCTGAGAACTGTGTGCTCTTCTTTCCATCTCTTTATGTGGCATCAGGGGGGGGAGTGAATTGCCACAAGAGGAAAAGTGATCATATTATCTCTTGTTGAAACCGTATCAGTTTATTTCTGTGCTGCATTTTTTCCATCATTGCTTTTCCTTGAAACCATAAAAGTATTCTCTGCTACATTATCCTTTCTATACCAACTCCTAAGTGATTAAAGAATTGTGCTACTGTGACATTACCCATTGTTGATCAACATTATATTCATAAGTGTGCTATCGATTATTAATGTATTCATAAAAGTGTGATATATATATATATATTGTTTAATTTTTCAAATAAATATTTTAATTTGCAAAACAAACCTACTTCTTGGCTCAGTGAGGTCAGGGGGATTCAAAGAGAGGGGCGTTATATAAGGTTCATCATCCAGATTTATGAACATGTCATAGAAATATATAAATAAGGGCTTCCATTGGGCATTCCAGACCAGGCATTGACTTAGTTGGATTGCTAGATTGGAGTCACTTACAGGGGACGAGTACATTGTGAAAGGGCTGAGGTGGGTAATGGGAGAAGAAACACAAATGATACTTTAGGGGTAAATAAAAGAAGATTAGTAAGGGGAAGAAGGGACATTAGGAGGGGAAAGGAAAGAGCATCCCAAAAGAAAATAAATGAATTTAAAATGAAAAATGGACCTCCTCAACTTCTCAGGCAGCGCTGCTGCTGGGCTGGAGCTGTGCCCGCACTGTGTGTGCTGACCATCTAGATGCGTTCTGCCTGCCTGTTGCCTTGCATTGCACATGACCGCACGTGAAACAGAATCACTGGTTGCAAGGACAAGCAGTAATAACCAAAATAGACCTTGATAATGAGGTTGGATAGATACTACTAACAACAAGTTATCATACAAAATCTTAAATGTATTTTAAAAAATGCACACATTCATCAACACTGTTTGCTCATAAAGTACATTGATCCATAAATATATGACATCATCAGATTCATTCCATCCTACATACTCAAGCTTACTATCATTCATCCAATGCCAATTTAACAAAACATGAGTTTACCTGAAACATGGACCCTTCATAAAAATCACATCAATGTATCAATTTTTTACACCCATATAAACTATTGATGTGTTTTTTCTGTTCAATAGCAACTACGCTTATTGACATAATCTACACATGTTTTGGGCGTTAGAGAAAGGCTATCAAAATAAGCCTTGCATTATCCGACCTTCTGCAGGATCTGGTCAGGACATCAATATAGCCTGACCCTGGTGAGGTATTCCAGTGGAAGATGTCTTCCAACCAATAATCTGAAAACAAAAAATAAACAACTCATTATCAACCAACCTCTTTATATTTTCTAGACATAGCTCAGTTGGGTATATAAATCTTCAGTGATTATATTGATTCACACTCGCCTCTAGTCTGACTTAGTGGGGGTAGTTCAAAAAAGTGGAACTAATCCTCAATGCTCCAAAGGTACAAGTTCAGAGAAGCCAGACTATGAGAGGAGACACAAGCACATAGTGAGCAAGGAGCTCTCTCGCTATAGAAGGAATACCATTCTGAAATGTGACGTTTGTTCCTCTCTTTACAGCCCAACTACTTACTTCTGGTCATGCACAGTAGATTTCTAGCATTTCTCTAATGAGTCAGTGTCACAGTTAACCATAAGATTAAATTCACCCTTGTGCATCACATACTGGTGCCGATTATCCAGTTACCTGCAACTTAATCACATGGGGGAATTTTTATTAAAAAAGATTCCCTCTAACGGCATTAGGTGCGTTACATGTTCTTTATTAAAATTGATTCAGCCAGTTAGACCTCCTGTTGAATTTCATGCCAGTGAAAAGTTTAGTACTAACAAGAGTTGTAAGTCCAAATTATCAAGGTGTCTTGCTCTCTTGCTGTAGCTACAAATATCAGACGCTGAATGTTGCTTGATCCTACTTCTAATGAGGACTCAACCATGAATGTTCATCTCTGCTAAAATAAAAACCAGGTGATCACCTCCTGCGTGATGGATCCTGACAATGGTCCACTCAGACTAGTTGGTACAGTGTAGATTAAGTCAATTGCGATAATTTTCTAGCCATGTGTTCCTCCCCAAAAGAATAGGTGTATGCATATTGTGCGGAGCACTATTTATTTATCAACTAAATCTAGGTAGAACACGGAACAGACACCTAACCCCGCAATGACTTGCTTTGTTTTTTTTGTGTTCATGTATGATTGCTATAGCATATGTACACTAGAAATGCTCATAGAGATCCAATATAGCTCAGACCAAAATAGCTAAGTGATCTTATTACAGCTGCCATGTAGCAGTATTCTGCTTAACTAATACGTGTACACATACACAGCACTTATCTATGGTTTTGCTCACACCCCACTTGTGTTCCAGCCCAAATGGTAGTATTGGGCAGCTCGCCAAAAGCCCGGGTGAATATAGATGTAAAGAACGTCGTAGCTCAAGCTAGAGGTAGAAAGGGGACTACGTTTCTTACCATTTGACCATGTATACAGGTAGTCCATTCCTTAATTCCACATTTATATTAAAATACAATGTGCAGCACTTTCATTGGAAGAACATGTTTATATATTATTCTTCCATTTCTTAAGCACTCTTTCACCTTGTTACTTATTTATGAGGGCTTCTCGTCAGTACTGATGAATTGCCCCGTCTCTGGTGAAACAACGGT
Source organism: Ambystoma mexicanum (assembly GCF_040938575.1). Lineage (NCBI taxonomy): Eukaryota > Metazoa > Chordata > Amphibia > Caudata > Ambystomatidae > Ambystoma > Ambystoma mexicanum. The sequence continues at coordinate 943,143,911 of NC_090926.1, forward strand.
ATAGATCCAAGACATATTGTTGCCTAATGCTCATTTTAGACAGTAGTTTACTGATGGCAGGGGAACAGATCTCACTAGACTTGACATTTGCTTTTTTATGCATCCAAAATCTTCCTTCTGCCTGCTGCACTGCACATAATGCCATAGGGGAATCCAGCATCCTATTGGTGCAATAGGGGAGACCAGCACCCAGTGTTTACTGTTGATAAACCAATTTGTTCCACTCAACAGATTCTTTAAGGCCACAACAGACCATGTCCAATGAATATTTGAACACTTGTGCAACATGGTGAATATGTCACCTCCTCTTGCCGGCCCTTTTATGGTTTGGAGCACAAACCATCTCACATCCCGATCAGTATGACCAGCTCTACAGAAATGTTCAACCAGGGGATTGTCTTGCACTTTGTTTCTTATGCAAGATCTATGTTCTGAAAACCTCTGGCGGACGTATCTTGTGGTTTTGCCCACATATATCTGATGGCATGGGCAGAGGATAATATAAATGGCATTTCTTGTTAAGCAGTTGGTATGCCCCTTTATTTGCCATTTGATATTTTTCATGTTCAAAAGAGCGTATTGTCTCAGTGAATGGGCATGCAGCCCAATTTCCACATTTATTATGTCCAGTGATCGGAGGTAACCCCCATTGGTTCCTCACTGTTTGTTTGGTCCTGCTATCCATATGTGTTGACTAGTTTCTACCTTAATTAGAGTTACGCTTGAAAGCGAACATGGGTTTTTTAGCCAGGCTACCCGCTTGCTTAATAAGATGCCAGTTTTTGTTAATGCTTTTCTACAATGCATTGCTTATAAGTGAGTATGTAGAGACACAGACAAGTTGATCATTGACAGGCCTCACTTTGGGGATCAGACACACCTCTCAGTGTGTATTTAATGCCCTTTCATAGTTTTCTCTCACTAGCTTCTTGGGGTATCCCCTGTCAGTAAGTCTTCTCTTGAGTATCGTTGAATGGTCCATGAATTCCTCCTTTTTTGTGCAATTTCTCAGAATTCAGAGAAATTGTCTATATTATAGATTCAGTTTAAGACCATCTGTATGAAAATGTGAATAATGTAGAAGGGAATTCTTGTCTGTGGGTTTTCTGTAAAGCGTAGTTTCTAATGTCGTCTCCGATTTCCAGATCAATAGATCCAGAAAACTCACTTCTGTTAAATTCCATCAAATGGTGAATCTAATGTGGGGATCACAAATATTGATCCATTCAACAAACTCGAGCGGGAAATGATCGACCCTCTCCAAAAAACATCATCGATAAATTGTTTCCAGATGACCAATTTATCTCCAAAATGTTGTTGTTTCAGTGTATTTTCTGGCCCCAAAACGTATAGATTTTCATAATTAGCCATGTATAAGTTTGCCATGTCTGGTGCAAATGTTACACCCATACTCACTCCTTTCAATTGTTTGTATAGCTGCTTTTTAAACAAAAAGACATGTTCACTCATCGCTAAGCATGCACATTCCAAAATGAAGCTGGTTGGCTCTGTCTGTGGCATGGGGCATTTGTCCAGACATGTACCCAAAACATCCAGACAGTTCTTTTGCCAAATTGATGTGTACAATGATTCCACATCCATTGTTACAAGAATGTCGCTCTGATTTATTCTGATATCATTGACGATATTGATCATGTCAGTGGTGTCTATGATGTATGCAGACATTTGAGCACAAATGGTTTGAAATGGTTTGAAAAATAATTGGTGTAAATAGATAGGGGTTCTAACAGGAAGTCTATAGCCGATACTATTGGTCTACCTGGTGGGTTTTGCATGTTTCTGTGTACTTTTGGTAGTAAATAAATGCCCGTTTCTTGGGATGATTTTTGCAGAGGAAAGAAAATTCCTCTTTGCTCACCCACTCTTCGTTGGTTGCATGTCTCATCAGACTCATAATTTCCTCCTGAAGTCTACCCGTCGGGTCTTGATCTAGTTTTTTATAGGATCCTTCATCCCCCAGAAGTCTCAAGCATTCCGCATCATATTTGTTAGTATCCATTATGACCATCCCTCCACCTTTGTCTTGCTCTTTCTTCTTTCTTCAGATTATCCGGATGGTAGATCCGTTTCTTCAATGCTTGTTGCATTTGTCTTACGACGATTAGCACAGAGTGAGGAAATTGAACTGTTAGAGAAATAATTATCTGAGAGTAAAATGATACAAGATGCCAAAAAGCAATAAGAGAATCTTGAAGACACATCCGGCAGAGGTGAGTGTGAATCAATATAATCACTAAAGATGTATATATACAACTGAGTTGTGTCTAGAAAATGTAAAGAGGGCAGTTGGTAATTAGTTGTTTATTGTTCATTTTTAGATTATTGGTTAGAAGACATCTTCCACTGAACTATATCACAAGGGTCAGGCAATATTGATGACCTGACCAGATCCTGAAGAAGGTTGGAAAATGCAAGGCTTATTTTGATAGCCCTTCTGTAACGACCGAAACATGTGTAGCTTATGTCAATAAACATAGTTGCTATTGAACAGAAAAACACACCAATAGTTTAAAGGGGTATAAAGAATTGATATATTGATGTAATTTTTGAAGGGTCCCATGTTTAGGGTAACCCATGTTTTGTTAAGTTGTCATTGGATGAATGATAGTAAGCTTGAGTATGTATGATGGAATAAATCTGATGATGTCATATATTTATGGATCAATGTACTTTTTGAGCAAACAGTGTTGATAAATGTGTGCATTTTTTTTATAATAAATGTACGTTTTTGTAAGATAACTTGTTGTTAGTAGTATCTATACAACCTCATTAGCAAGGTCCATTTTGTTAATTACTGTATCACTTACTCGGAGGACCTGTGGTATTACAGGTACCCTTATATTATATATGCAAGGACAAGCAGCAGCAGCCTGTCCCCAAGCCCTCCCCTCTAAACCTAACCACCAAATGGAGGCCTGGTGGGGAGGGATTATCTTCAAATTTCAAATGTGTACATCACTGCAGGGCAGGCAGGGTGTCTCAGCCACACCAGCAGGCCGCAGTGACTTACAGCAGTCTTCTGGTGGCCAAGGCGGATCAACTACTCAATCTGCTGGCCTGAGCAAAAAGTAATTAGGTGAGAATTTCTGCTCATGTTTTGCCAAAGTTGATCTTACCATTTGCGATTTTAGCTACTAGAATTGTGCAATCCCTTCTGCTGCCCTGCAGCCTCTTTTTCTGTTTTCTCCCCTTCCCCACCCCTTCTTTCATCCTCCTGATCCCTCCCTCTACCCTTCCCGACCCTGTTAGGCCAGTAGGCCCTACTTAACTTTTTCTTTCAGGGCAGCTCCACTGCCTGTTGTGGTCGCTGCAGCTAAGAGACTCCAGGTAAAGGGCAGCTCCCAGAGTTGCCACTCCAGAAGGTGTTTGCCTATGTTTGCTGTGGGAACATGTAGCGCAACCATCAACCAGCAGGATCTGACAAGGTAAGAAGGTAGCCGCCAAGGGGAACTGCCATCATTGCTTCTTTTGTAACTATTCCTCCTTTCTTATTACTTCTACTCAGAGACGTCTTTATGGAAGGGTAGAAGGGGCACTTGCCTCAGGCCCCCACCTTGGAGGGGCAACCAAGAAGGAGCCTTATTTAAAAAAAGTCAATGTCCCCAAGTCAACAAAATTGAGTATCACACATGAGGATATTCTATGGTATGCTGATAAGGCTAAACCTATTTTCTGTCTGTTGTTGACAAGTACATTTTGTTCTGCTCTTTTCATCCTGTAATGCTATGTTCACTATTGTATACTTAGTTTGCATTATCACCTTTCTGTGGGGATTCTATTGATCATATGCAATAGCCAAAGTTGAAATAAATATTGATAAATTTGAGTGCCCTGATGGTTCATAAGATAGCTCAGTGTGCAAAGCACTCATTGCAGAGATATGCGTTCATATGCAAGATTACAATACCAAATTCCAGCAAGGACGACTCAGTGTTTCAAATGTATGAAGTTGTTTAGCTTGGATGTATATGTACTTTGTTTTAAAGCACTCCAGGTGTTATCATCACCAATGTACCTGCAGCAGATAGTGGTTGCTATAGAAACTAACATAGTGTCAGTATGGTGAAGGTCTAGAAATTGGTTTGTTTAGATGGGGAGCTGTAAAACCTAGGCAGTCCCCTCCAATGATGACAATAAATTGTTAGTGGTATTTATGGATCCAAATTCCAGACAGTGGAACCAAAGTGTTCATGCTTGGATCCTGGCTTTGCCAGCAGATGATACAGTGATCCCGGACAAATCTTATATCACTGAAAGTACTGTACTGCCTTCTATGAAAAGGTTTGCTTCTCACATACTGTTGGCATTGTTTGGCCAATTACCTGATCTTTCCTATCATTTAGGCCATTTGAGTGGAAGGCTTTCTAGACTGAAGAATGCAGACCTGATATTTCAGGCTTCTTACATACATATTTTAAGGTCTGCTTATGTGACAACAAAACGGTTTGCTTTTTTGTACAATTCAAAGGTGTTTCGGCACGTTTCTAAGTACCATTGTGCAGGCCTATGTTTGGATTATATTTAAAGCTTTAAAATTCAAAAGAGAAACCTATCTGAAATCTTTTAAGTTCACATCCATTAGTATACTGGTATTTATATACTTTCCTTTATGATGAAGACAACCAAGCTAGAATCATTCCGATTTTGCATAATATGTTTCTATAACGTTTTGTTTTTTAAAATGTTTATATTGGGTTTTATGATTTTCATATTTTCCAAGTCGATTCTGTAAAATGGAATAATTTTCGTTCAGGGTAAAATCTAGAAAAGAAATTAGTAAATATCAGAAATTGCAAAGTGGGTACGAATCCCAGATTCACCTGTTAATCAATGAGTGATCCTGCATATCTCATTTAATCTTGTATTTCCTCACCTATCAAAATGCAAGTCCCTTAACCTTTCAAAATTATCATCCCTTCAGAGTGATTTCATTCTCAGGGTATGATCTTTAAAAAAGACTCATTCATGGTTTCACCGGCTACATATAGTGTTTCTTCCTCTATAATGATAGTGAGCATTGATATATTACACACCACAGCCACCTGTTTTTTTGCTCTCAAATGGCAGCAATGCTTGAAAACCATGTCCCGCTTCTAATATCAGTCTGTCTGGATACAAACACCTTCCTGGTATCTTCAAATCGTCATACACTATTTATGCTATGGTATGTGTAATTTTATTCTTGCTTCCCATTGGTCGCCTGTATCCATGCTTGAGAACTTTTGCTGTATCAGAGGCAGCTAATCTGAGTCGTTTTACTATTCTTGATCATGTGTACCTTTGTCATAAGATCTGTACCCTGCAGTTATACTATGTCCAGTATACATTCCACATAGCTGCTATTGATGAAATGTTTTCTGTACCTATGCTTGAATACAAGTACCCTCGTCGTAGAATGCTAATGTTGCCCTTGAAATGCTACTTTTTAATCACTCTGATTACAACAAGAATGAAGTGGGTAAGGTATCTGAAATGGAGATTACCATGCTTATTTTGATCTCTACGAGGCAGCATATCAAGCTATGGGTTGTTATCGTGAAACGGGGTGCAGAGCATTAGATTGTCTGTTGGAGGGGGCCCCATAGGTATCCGCGCTGTGGGCCCCCAAAGTGCTTAGGATGGCTCTGCTTCTACTATCTATTTCTGTAGTCTGCTGCACTTGGCAGTTGCATGTTACCGTTAGCTGGCATTGGTAAGATGCCGTAATTAGCCTGTTGGGCTTTTCCTCTTATGGGAAGGTTGTATGTGGGTGTTCTTGCATTTTTTGCAGTGTTGAAAAATGAGACTTTTGCCTCTTTTCTAGGAAAGTTGAATCTGTGTGTTCTTGCATTGCCGCTGTGTTTAAAAATCAGGCTTTTCCCTAATTTCTAGGAAAGTCAGATATGTGTTGTCTTTCATTTGCTGCTGTGTTTATACATTAGGCGTTTTCCACTTTTTCTTGGAAAGTCCAAACTGTGTGTTCATGCATTGCTGTTGTGTTTAACAACTAGGCTTTTTCCAGCTATCCGTCTATCTAGGGTCTTCCCTCTGTCCTGATAACTCACTTCTAGGTGTCATGCTTCTGCTATATGATGTAACCTAGGCCTATTTCCCATTGTGGGCACTTGACACTAGTTGTGACACTTCACACTAGTTGTGACATTGCTGTTGGTTGTAGTTTTTTTGTTTGTTTTTTTTTAAAGTTTTTATTACATTTTTGAACAAACAATAAAACCAAATAAACAGTGCATGTTCAACAGTTTCATTACACTTTTTAAATTCCCAAACCACTACTCCCACTACCCCATCCCCCTTGCGAGTCTATCACCTTGAGTCATAAAATTCCACACCCTGTGGTTCGGTCTCCTCCTCAACAGGTTCAGTCGGGTCTTCTAATGACCCAAACAATTCAGCTATCAGTAATTTCCAGGCCATCAGGGACTCATTCTCCTCCTCCCCCCGTTGCTGCATGCCTCTTGCCATGCTATGGTTTCGGCTTCTGCCCATTTATGCAAGTCTTTCCACCACACCTCTATCCTCGGCACATGGCATGACTTCCATCCCATGGCAATCCTTCTCTTTGCAAGCACATAAGCCAGGTCCCTTAGTTTGCTTACATGCCAGAGTTTTCCGTGGTCTGGGGAACCCCCCCAGCAGGCAGGCCCATACTGTGTCCACTACTATCTTGACCCCTCTTCCTTCTAGTTTCTCTTTTACACCCCGCCAGAACCTCTCTATGATCGGGTAAGACCAAAACATATGCACCATACCTGCGTTCTCTTCGTCGCACTTAGGGCATGCTTGCCGACCTGCTTTCTCGAACCTCGATATCCTCCCAGGCGTCATATAAGCCCTGTGTGTTATCGAAAGCTGTATCTGTTTCAGTCTCGCGTTTCTAGGCACCTTCTTATGATACCTTTGCACCCGTTCCCAATCCCATCCCCCATTTGGGCCCCAACCTCCGTTTCCCAGTCCAATTTCAGCTGCGTGACCTCTTTCCCCAGTTTAGACATCAACATCTCGTACAGTCTGGAGACCTCATGGCCCCTCTCAGCTATATCAAATATAACTTCTATGGTGGCGTCCAGTTCTTCCTCCAACACAGTTTTGGGCCACATCCTCTTAATCCTCTGTACCATTCTGTGGTACGTGATGTACTGGCCTTCGTGCAACCCAGCCTCCTCCCGCAGCCCCTCAAAAGTAACACAAGTGCCCCTCTGCCAAATATCCCCCATCGTTGCCACCCCAGCCGGCTCCCAGTGGGTCCGGAGTATCAGTCGCAGCTGAGCGTCTGCCCCTGTCAATACCACCAATGGCATCTGCGGCGAGCATGGGGACGGGTTCCCCATCAATTGGCATGCCCTACGCCACACCTTTCACCCCAGCAGCATCATTTTAGGGCACCCCACCATCTCCGCCCTGGGTGCCCACATAACTTCTTTCAAATAAAAAGATGCACAATCCCGCCCAAACAGCCTAAATTCGGAGGTCTCTTCATCAGATAGCCATTTGGCAACATATTGCAACTGGCTCGCCACATAGTACGCCTCGTAATTGGGCAGCTTTATACCCCCTTTGTCATGGATGTTCTGGAGCTTCCATAACGCCACTCTGTTTTGTGTGCCATGCCACAGAAAGTCCCTACACATGCTATTCAGTTTGGCAAAAAACCCTTTAGGAATCAGATACAGAATATTCCCGAAGTAATGTAGGAGCCTTGGCAGGACCACCATCTTTAGCATCGCTCCCTGCCCCATCATCGCCAAAGGCAGCTTCGCCAAAAACCGCATGCATTTCTCAATTTTTTGGATTGCCACCTCTGTATTACACCTATGCTCCTCCCCCACTGTGTGATATATATCTATCCCGAGGTACCGAAAAGTACTAACCGCCCACGGTACCTGTAAGACCGATAAACTCTCTGCTGGAACCCCTGTATACCCCCCAACGGGAACAGACTAGACTTCTGGGGGTTCACCGCTATGCCTGACAGCAAAGCGTATCTCCCAAACACTTCCAAAATGTACTGGAGGTTCTCCTCCGGATACCGCACATACAGCAACATGTTGCCCGCATATAGGGAGACCAAATGCCGCTCCCCGTTCACCTCGATGCCTATGGTGTCATATTGCTGCCTCAAATAAATCGCGAGAGGCTCCAGGGCCAAAATGTAGAGCATTGGGGACCACGGGCATCCTTGTCTAGTACCCCTGCTAAGCTGACACCTCTCTGATATCACAGATCCCGTCTTTACTCTCGCCAGCGGTTCACTATCCAAAATCTCCGCCCACCTTACATAGCCAGGCCCTAACCCATAGTGTTTCAGGGCCGCCAGCAGCCATGGCCACTTGACGGAGTTGAAGGCATTGATTGCATCCAGGGACACGATTCCCATTTCCTCCTCACTTCCGCTGCCAAACTCAATGATCCTCTGAAGTCGCCTATGATTGTTGGTGATGTTTCTATGGGGGATATAGCCCGTTTGATCCGGATGTATTAACTTAGCAATGACCTTTTTCAGTCTGTTCGCCAAGACTGCAGTTAATATTTTGCCGTCTTGGTTCAACATTGACACAGGTCTGAAGGAACCACAGCTGCGCCCTGATTTATTTGGTTTAGGGCGAGGTACTATAACAGCCTGTCTCAGTGACTCCGGCAGGCGGCCCGTCTCGAACGCCTCATTGATCATCTCTAGCAGCGGGGGGTGGACCTCTTCTATATATACCTTGTAAAATTCGCTTAGAAGCCCTTCTGTCCCCGGGGTCTTACTAGTAGGCAACTGCCTCACCACATCCCCCAGTTCTTCCAGGTTAATCGGGAAGTCCAATTCCTCTCTTTCCTCCTCACTTATCTTGGGCAGCCCCATATCCTCAAGTGTTTCTTCTATCATTGCCCGGCTACTATCCCTGTCTTCCCCGTATAACACTTTATAATAATCCACAAACGCTTGATTAACCCCCTCCTGGGTGTCTTCTACGCTACCATCTTCCCTCTCTATAGTTCTGATTGTGGCTCTGGGGGTCTCGCTCTTATATAACCACGCCAAAAGTCTCCCCGGTTTGTCACCTCCCGCATGCTGTCTCTCTATGTACATTTTATAGTTAAGGTTGCACAACCTCTCCCAGTAATCCGCACATTTTTGCTGCAGCTTAAGTATCAAATCTAGTTTATCTGCTGTATCGTCGCCGGCTTTTAAGGCCTCTTCCAATTGTGCTTCCGTCTCCCTCAGTTCTGTTGAAACCCCACCCTGTAGGCCCTTGGATTTCGCCATGGCCGCCCCTCTCATAACAACTTTAAAGGCCTCCCATAGTGTCCCCGCCGAGCCACTCTCCCATTATTGGTTTCAAAATAATTTACTATCTCCTCCCGTAAATCTTCTCTAAAGAAGGGGTCTCTCAACGCCTCCGCTCGTAGGCGCCATGTCAGGATCCTCGCCCTCGGGGGGCAATATTGCCATACAAGAATCAGGGGCGAGTGGTCCGAGAGGACGCTGGTCCTGTACTCTATGTGCGCAATCTCCACTATCATTTCTGGTGATGCGAAGACATAGTCCAGCCTTGTTGATAACTGCTGTGGGGCAGAATAATGTGAATATTGCCTTTCCCCAGGGTGCCACACTCTCCATGCATCTTCCAACCCAAAGTCATCAAGCAGTGTCTGTAGCGCCCTGCCTGCGCAGATAAAGAATAACCTTGTTCCTTTTTAAATAGCTATTAAGCCCCCGCACATTCCATGTAAGTATTTTAAGGTCCCCCATGGCCTGGTATGATCCCATTCCCTCCCCCCCAGGTGCAGTGTAACCTTGAGTTCCATTCCAATCTATATAGGCTCGCATCCCCTTCTAAAACCCTGTTAACCAAAAACACACCGAACTTCCCACTCCCTCTCCCCCCTGCATCCCAACTCTTCCCCAACACTCTCCCCCCCCAACTGTTGTCCAGCTCCATCCCTGGATCTCAGGCTCCCCCCGATTCTAGCTCTTTCCGGCTTTCGCCTGTACTCGAAGCTTCGCAGGGTGAGGCCGCCCTAGTGGCCAACCTACTATAACTACAACTACAATTCGGGGGGTAGGGTGCTACCGCCATGCCGCTCCAATAGCACATCAAAGAACTACACATTGCTATACAGTTTAAATATATGCAACCGCCACTATATTCAAGTCCATTAAGTCTCTCACAATCCGCAATATGTTACCGAATGCCAGCCTCCTACAGCCAGGCCCATCGTTCTCAGCCTTCGCCTAGGATGTACGCTCGCCGCCATAGCAAAATGCATACCATGTCTGAGTCACTTTCCACGTCCATTTTGTGTCTCCTCCGTGTCTTGATCCGGGCAGCCCTGCAGATCCAACCACGTTGTTGCTTCTTCCGGAGTGTCAAAAAAGTGCATTTTGCCCTTATACACGACCTTCAATTTCGCAGGGTACAGCAGCATATATTTTATCCCAGCCGCCCGCAGCCTCCTTTTGATGGTTACATAGCTGTACCGCTGCCTCTGGACCAGCATAGAGTAATCCGGGTATGCCGTGATAGTGCTCGAGGCCCTCTCGATTGTTCCGCCTTTCCGAAAATACTCCAATATTTTTTCCCGGTCTTTATAGTTCAGTATCGTGGCAATTATCGCTCGTGGAGCGGCCCCCGGTCTCGGCTTCCTCATGAGGGCTCTATGTGCACGCTCGACCACAAATCCTTGCGAGAGTGTACCGGCCCCGATTCCTTGTAGGAGTAAGTTCTCGATATAATCAGTTGGGTCCTGGCCCTCCTCGCCTTCCGGCAGACCCACCACACGAATGTTGCTTCTCCTCGCTCTCCCTTCTGCTTCTTCTGCTCGGGACTCCAAGTTGGCCACCTGTTGCTTGAGGACATGGATCTCTTTTGTATTGTTGGCACCAGTGTCCGTATTAGATTTCACCGTGCCCTCCAGGCTGCTTGTGCGTTCCGCCAGTCCACTGACATCCTGTCTCAGCAGGAAGACTTTGATGCCCACGACCTCAATTTTAGCCTCTAGGGAAGTGCGTAGGTCCATCATCGCAACCCCCAAGATTCCTTCAGCTCCGTAATGGCTTCCAAAATCTGACGATTATCAGCTCCTGTCGCACCCTCAGCCTGTGCCATCGGGCCTTTGGTTGAGGTGGCCGCAGGAGACAATTGTGCTTTCGCAAAAATGTCCATCGTGGGTTGTTTGGTCTTATTCTTGCCCACGGCCCCTCGCACCGCCATTTTCTGGTTACCGTTGGATCTCCCTATCACGATTCAGTGGCCAAGTGTCTCCCCAGCCGCAATTTCCGCTCTTTGCCGACTGTCGCGGTGGTCTCCAGCAGTCGCAACTTCCACCTCCTCTCGCCGCTGCTAGTTCAATGCCGAGCGAGCGCTTCTCGTGCTGGTCGTGGTGCGGCCTGCATTCTCACACCTCTGCTGTCCTGGGCCCCTGCCGTCTGGGCCAGTGCCCAGGCTTTCACGACTCAAGACCTATGGCCCCTGGGGGTTTTTGTATTCCGCCTTCACCTCACCATTGTCGTTCTTTCCCCCTGGCCGCCGCCTCTATTTGTCCTCTTCGGGTAGCCTGGTTTCGTTTCTTTTGTTGTCGGCCATCTTGTGTGACAATGGACTGAGCCGCCGCCGTCGTTCATCGAGCAATTCCTCCAGACTCCCGCTTACGTTTTTTCTCGATCTTTATACAATGAGCAAAGCATCCATTCCCATGCGTGTGTGATCGATTCTGGAACCAGTGGCGCACTTTTAAAGGTAGTTTGTACGGATCATCTGTCGGATCCTCCGCAGCTCCATGGGAAGCACGTCCTACTCCATGGCTGCTCAAGCCACGCCCCCTTGCTGTTGGTTGTAGTTAGTGTCATGTTCTGCAGTTCCTCCCTCTCTCCCTCTCTCCCCCCCTTCCTCCTCTCCACAGTCTCCCTCAACAGTGTTCTCAATTGGTCCTATCTTCTCTAATTGCCATTCTATAACCTATCCTACTATCCTATCCCTCTGACGAGGTATGGAAGGAAAACTCTCAAGAAGGGTCTCCTGGTCTCAAATCCATGCCTACCCATTGCTCACATCTATATCAATGCTTCTTCCAGGCAGACTTTCACCGACATTCTCTTTGTTGTTCCTTCGCCAGACCTATGGGTTCCCCTTATGGTCTCTGTGCTATCCCCTTTCTCTTCCTCTCCCATTTATGGTGGCACCTATTGGGAGGTACACTTTGCACCCTTCCTGTCTTCTAGGATCATCATTAGTATCTACCAAAATGACACTGTCATGGTCCAGGGCTCTCAGCCCAACCTCCTCCTTCTTGATAAGTGCCTTCCATCTCTCATTAATTTCCTCCACTCTTCTCCTTCTGCCACCCCTCTGGAATCTTTGCCACCTCTTCCAGGTGTACCATGCTCCTGTACCCCTCCTCAGAAAACATTAAAAATTGGAAACCTGCTGCACTTAGCTACACTCAACTCTTGCTCTGCCATCAGACACTCCTCTGACATCTGCCACCTCCTTAAAGACCTCAACCTAGACGTCCTTGCTCTCTCTAATACATGGTTCACTGCCAGCTCTGTCACAAGTTTTAACACTCTCCTCCTTGAGGGCTTCACGATCCTCTCTAAGCCCAGACCTAACTAGCCTGGGCGGAGTTGCTCAAATCTTCCCTGAGTGCGTCCCTGCTACTATCATACCCACTCATACCTACTCCTCTTTCAAAATGCTTTTCTGCAGACTTGGTGTTTCACCTGGCCTTTATCTGACTCTGGCCACTATCTCCAGGCCCCCTGGCCAGGTCTCCCACTTCCTATCGGCATGTGCTGACCTCATCTCTTCTCTCCTTGCTTCCTCCTCCAAGCTTCCCCTCCTGAGGGACTTCAATATTCACCTGAACTCCCCTGATGCAGCCTCTGGGCTCTTCAGAAGCCTGTTACTCTCTTTCCCTCTCCATTCTTCCTTCCGGTCTGACGCACTCAGCCAGACACACCTTGGATGCTCTCATCTCTTCAGACATCCCTATCTCCAACCCTCTCATTACTCCTCTCTCCTGGTCTGATCATGTTCTCCTTTCCTTTCACCTGGACCTCCTGGTTCACCTGGCTAAGCCATTGTGTGCACTGCAAGCTTCTTTCTCTGTCATTCAACCTATGAAGTGTCAGTCACTGTATTTTCCACCACCTTCTCTCCCCCTCTTACTCCTAACACTGACACGGACCCTAAGATTGCCTTTGCTAACCTTCAATTCTCCATCTCCAACACTCTGGTCATGCTTGACCATGTTCTGCGGACCCACATGAAACCTGCCTCCAAGTGCAATTCCTGGCATGACTCTGACCTGGCCAATCTGAAACGCAAGTACATAGCAGCTGAGCAGAGGTGACATGCCTTAAGCATATACTCGGACAAAGTGTCCTGCCACCTGCTCCAAAGGCAATACAAATTCTCCATCTGCTCGAAGATGAGGGCCTATATACAAACCTGCATCTCTGCAGCAACTAACATGGCATAACTTTTCAAAATCTGCAAGGAAGTCGACAAGCGTACTGCAGTCTCTACTTCTCCTCTGCCTTCCCTGGCACTCTGCACTCCTATGGCCTCTCACTTAATTTCAAAAACGCAGGAGATCTTGTCCCCACTCTCCTCTACTCCTCACCCTCTCTCTCACCCATTCCAGAGCTAGATGGTGAAGCTGGACAGTGATCAAGGCCAGTTCCTAAGGCCAACATTACTCTCTTATGCTCCAGTATGCCCTGAGCACTCCCCCCCCTAGTTCGCTCCTGCCTCCCATTGCCACCAGGAATCATGCCACACAACAACAATGCTGAGAAGCCTGGACAGCCAAAATGCTCTGCTGACCATGGCCCGATCTGATTGGGCAGCAATTAGGGAAGAGGAAGCAGCCCCACTAAGCAGGATGGTGAAGCCAAACGGTGATCAAGGCTTGTTCTTAAGGCCAATGTTACTCTCTTCTACTCTCTTCTGTGGCCAGCCAGGCCTGACTGCCCTGTCCATCCATTCATATGCTAAAAAGCATGAAGGTATGCCCACACTACCATTGTACGTAGTTGGCTCACTTGCTCACCATAACTATGTCCATTTATAATGCACTAGTGCCAAGTACCTAGCCCTACTCCCTTCTTGTCTCCCTAAATCACTGCGTAAAATCATCCCCACAGCATAACACCCAATGGCTTAGCTGTGCAATGCATAGGCCTCCACTTTCAACCCGATCTGTGTTTCTTTCAAAACAGCCCCAAGTCTATTTCATGAGTCTACAGTGAGTTTCACATCTCGCCTAGACCACCACCCCTACTGAGCCTAGAGCACCATGCATTAAGGCCCTACCACCCCTACTGCATCTAGAGCGACATGCATGAAGGCCCCCACCACCCCTACTGCACCCAGAGCGCCATGCCTGATGGCCCCCACAACCCCTACTGCACCTTTTACTCATATCATATCAACCAGACGCCTAGTCCAACGCAACAGCAGACTTCGTTCCAGAACCAGCACACCAGTGGCCACATTGTGCCCCCTATCCACTCATCTAGAAAATACAGACTAGGAGAACGCACCTACATGCCCTGTCTTCAAAATCTAAACTTAACTTCACGCATCCCGAACCCTGACCCATTCTCACCTTGCCACTTAAACCTAGTGTCTAAACCACTAAGCCTCGCAAGCCTACCCTGACCCCACCTCACAAATACTGGAACACTCAGAAGCCCACAGTACAAACCTTCCCAGGACCTCAACAGCCACCCCACAAGCAACCACAACATTAAGCCAGAGGTTGCTGACCACATCTGACAGAGGCAACGCCCCCCTTTCTCCATTAATAGGAGCCCTTATTAATGCCGGATCCATCACAGCACATGACATAAATGACCTCATCAGCACCCTCAACCTAGATTTCCTTGCCGTCTCAGAAACTTGGCTTTACTAGGCCTCTGGTCCAGGATTATCCCTTTCTATTCCCACTGGATATGTCATACACCACACGGAAAGATGCACCTCCAGACGGGAGTGGAGGGTGGCACTGATTACCACACACATACTACTGTACCAATGTCTGGAAACTGCAACCTACTTTCTGCTAAGTTGCCCCTCTCTCACAATGCCACCATGACTATATATGTCGTATACCGACCGCCTGGACCCATTCTATCATTTGAAGATGACCCTATGCATGTGTGGGCAACAACATCAAGCCTTCCTCCAGAATAATCCACTTAGGGGACCTGAACCTTGGCCTCAATGACCCATCTGACTTTCACGCATCCAATGTAGCCAATCCACTCAGTGCCCTAGGCTTCTGACACTGTGTCCAGTTCCTACCCAAACCAAAGGTCGAACACTACACTGGATAGCTGACCTCAACTGCCAGATAACTATCCTAGACTACACACTGTGCCCTTGGTCTGACCACCACATACTCTCATTTACCACATCACCCCTCAAGCAAACCACTCACGCTCATCCCTCCATGACTCAAACATGGACACATGTTTGTCGTAATCTCACAAGAGAGCATGGCCCCCTTATTACAAGCACTTCAATCACAATACTTGCACTCCAATGACCCTTCTATACTTGCTGACCTTTACAAAAACACCTTCACCTTGGCTGTGGATGCAGTGGCTCCACTAGCCCGCAGAAAACCTAAAACAGCCAAGCACTCAAACCTCCGCATACAGACTACACATGAGGAGGTTTGGAGGCACACGAAGACAGATAAGGAACACAAGTAAGGGACACCAATGGAAATGAAACATGAAATTAAAAGGTACAAAGGAATTGCATTTGAAGAAAACAAATATCCGTTGAGGGCAGAAATGAGGGCAACGGTTTGGTACAACTGAATGACATTGAAGGTCAACAACAGTTCACACGAAGGACACAGATAATGCTAAATTAGTGACCTTAAATATGGAAACAGTGGACAATGGGGACCAAACGAGCACTAAGGATACACATCACGGTCTCATGGGCACATAAGGACACTGAAAGAACACAATAGGGACACTGAAGGACAGAATAAGGGTTCAAAGGAGGCAAATAAAGGACATTGGGAGTAAAAACATAATGAATTGCATAAATGAGAGCCACCAACTATTACAAATGAGGGATGATTAGGGACACTGATCTATACATGAGAAACACAGAGACATAAAAGAAGACGTGCGAATAGAGGACTGTGACAGCATGGCCATTTGTTGAGCCAGGCTAATCTGAGCTTTTATGTTTTTAGGAATGAAATGATACAGGCAATTCTTCTGCTTTCATAAAATGCTCCATGCCAGTAAAAACACAGTGCACTGAAGTCACTTTGCCATGACAGACTCCTCACATCTACAGCAACTGCTCTCCAGTGGCAACAAGGCAGGTTCAAAGGTCACATGTGCATTTCTAACATCTGCTGTAACAAAAGTTTCTAACAGACAGAGGTGGTGATTTAATCTACTGCACCTCTAGTTCAAAATATAATCATTGTATACCATATTCTGCCTGGTGGAACATTAAACTGATAAAAATAAGCCATGCCTAGTTATGATATGGTGACTACTGAGATCACAAAATTATTCCACCAGAGCATTTTGATATCATATTGTGTCAGCTTGGTGATCAGTGCTTCAGCCATGATGAGGCTTATGTGTATTAGCCATCTTTCCCAGTTATTTGCAACCCAGCCCTATGGGAACATACCCATGAAGCTGCCTTTTTGATTTCCCAGAGGAAGGACAACACCTTCCTAATAGGGCACAGCACCCCTCCCGGGAGGTCCTCTGGGAACTGGGGCTTCAAAGAAGACCCTCACATATCAAAGGTACTCTCACACCTGGGTAGTTATCACCAAAGTCCTTTTGGAAGTCAGTAGACATGAGAAGGGGGGGGTTCAGAGTAGTCCAGATGAGAAGATAGGTCAGGAGAGGGGTGCCACCCTCTAGGTGTCTGCTAGAACGTCCTGCCCCTTCCACTTCCTGCAGGCACAAGACTGTGGATATGATGTTAGAAGACAAAGGACATGTGTTACAGAAACTTGAATTTGACCCTGACAAAGAGTATTTATTTGCACCAATCAGCTGTAACAGTTTATATGGACAGGTAATCTTGTCCTTTGCTGCTGATTCATATTTGGACTGCCAGAAAGAAAATAAGAATTAATCTGGAACGTTATTAGGTATATACAATATTTCAAAGTACTTTGCCTCAGAGCTCGAGACAGACTTCCAAGGTAGGTGCAAGCTCTGCTCCCTAACCATCCAAATCCACACTTGGGGGTGAGTCTCTGCTGCCCATGCACTGACACAGGATCCTGCTCAATGGAGGTGAAAGAACCCCTTTAGATACCAGACACACCTTGGGACCATGGACTGAGCCTCCCACGAATGCAGAAATGCAGAAGCAGTTCAGAACCATGTTTTCAAACTCAAAATGCTTCTCGAGCCAGCTTGTAGTACTACAAGAAGATTTAAGACACTTTACTGTATTTTTGCACAGATGCGTCACTGATTCCGTTAACAGATTCCATGGCTCAACTTGGCTGGTGAGCCAGTTCAACCCTGAAGAATCAGTGGACTTGCAACATACCCCTTGTCTTGATGCTAACAAAACAGCTGGAAGGCATTATTACAACTCATCCCAATGCTGCTTAGACCCACTGGAGGGTAAACATGACCATACCATACCATGCTATCTCTTTCGTTCTCAATGGCAGTGGGCCTAGTAGGATCATTGTCTTGTCCTCCATTGTACTCATCCTTGCCTCATTGTGCCTTGTTACACTTGTGTATGGGCACGCTATAAATACTCATATCATATCATATATCATATCATATCATGTCATATCTTGCTGGACAACAGCAGGCTAATACAAATTGTGGCCGATGGCTCCCTATTCTCATCATTTCTGTTTCATCCAGCCACTAGAAAGACACTCAACATGTGACAGAGGTGACAAGTACACTCTAATCGTATACAAATAACTAACATGTATTGTCAATCAAACCATATATAGCATATAAACACATTCACTTCTGTAGCAATAAGCCCCTCGACGGCGGGCCAATACCACCCCAGGTAATGCCCCGGGCTGTAGCGTGGGCAGTAATGGCCCGCCGTCGAGGGGCTTATTGCCATTAGTACCCCGGCCCGTCAGGCCAGGGTACTAATAGCATTTTGTTGCTGTTCCGAAACGCTGCCATGTTTTGGAACAGAAAAAAAAAATGGCCACCGGGAAAGAGAGAACGTACTGGGAACAGAAGTGTTCCCAGCACATTTGCTACTGTGAAAAGAAGAAAAAAGAAGGTAAGTGGAGTTGGGAGGGTGGGGAGAGGATAGTTTTCGGGGTGGGGGGGTGGAGGAAAAAAAACTTACCTGAGTCCGCAGCGGGGGACGAAGGCAGCCTCCAACCCTGGGCAGGCTCAGAGCGGGGATTGCCCTTTTTCGAGCCTCCTCATTGGCTAAATGGCCGTCACGCCCACTGCTGGGAACAAAAGGCACATATGTGCGTGCAAGGGATTCCCGGCTTGGTAATTCCCCGGCGAGTGCCAATCAGAATGCTTGTTGCTTGTTTACAATGAGAGCGGTAGAAAAGTTGAAAACAACATTACTGATTATTTTCTGTTAATTGTATAGGCGGTTGGGGTTGTTGCAAACCCTAACATTGAAACTGATTCTGCTACTGGACACTACGTCCTATGGCCAGAGGACTGGAGCTGAGGTGTGTTGGGAAGGAAGGGGATTGACCAGGGTGTTGAGACTTGATGGAGGAGATGTGGAGAATAGCTCCACATCTGTACAAAATAGGGAGATTAAGGAATGTCTTTCTACCAAGTATTCCTGTCATCACATATTTGCAGAGATCATCTGGCAATGCATTAAGGTAAATGACCCCAGATTCTACAGGCGGCAATAAAGGTGGCTCTTCATTTAATTAACTTTCTTAATTCAATCCGTCGGTTTGACAAAATTGTGACTAACAATTGTTTAACAGTAAGTGCCATAACCCATTTATCCCATCATGTGTAGACATTTCTGTAAAGGTAGCAATCTGACAGCGTAGGTCGATTGATTCTGCCAATTGTACCTTGTCACAGCGGCTACATCAATGTGCCTGCCATGCTATGTTCTTAAAATATTGTTATTATTTAATGGAACTGTTCAGTTGTGATGCTTTCTCCACCAAGTATCATCTTAAGCGTTACCATTTATCACTGGGCCTGGAGGATGGATGGGCAAGTTCACAATAAGTTTCTTCATAAGCACAGGCCCATAGCAGGTTATGCATCCATTGGTTGTGTGCGGGTACAGATTTCTCCATCCATTTCAAAGTAATACATTTGCGAGCCAGTAGCAGTGATAGCACAATACATCTACCAAGAAATGTGTATGTGGGAGGGGGTGGCAGAGCAGACAGACCAAAGAGTCTTCTAACACTTCCATTTTTCTAAAGGCTACTAGTGTGTCAGTGATTTGCCACCAGAATTCTGCAATACTGGGC
Organism: Ambystoma mexicanum; assembly: GCF_040938575.1. Classification (NCBI taxonomy): domain Eukaryota; kingdom Metazoa; phylum Chordata; class Amphibia; order Caudata; family Ambystomatidae; genus Ambystoma; species Ambystoma mexicanum. The sequence goes on from NC_090926.1 coordinate 943,163,393, forward strand.
CTTAGCCTGTTCATATGTATTAAGTTAGTGTCGATCTGTGTACATTTAGGGCATGCACTTGAAGAGGTAGGCTCGAACTTGTGGTCCTTCAGGGTTGTATAGTATATCTGGTGTAAGAATCTATTCTGTAGCACACAATGTTTGTTTGGATTAAGGCGGTGTGTGTATATTTCCAACATATTTTATTCCATTGTTTATCATCTAACGTAGTGAGCAAGGCCTGCTCCGATTTCCCTCTAGCCACCTTAAACATGTCAGTAGAGTTAGTTATGGCAATCTTGTAATTAGAAGAGACTGCTTATGAGGTGGTGTCATATGATTTGGGGAGTAACATCATTTTAATCAAGTTTATCCTGGATATGATTGTGATGGGCAATGCACTCCACTTCTTGATCCTGATTGGCAGATCGTTTAGGTGGGGGATATAGTTGAGCGTGCACAGGAGGTGGATCGTGGTACTTGAACCATTTAAAGTCCTTACAGTATTCAGCTGGAGGGGGGGGCACTGCCTCTGTTAGGGGAAATAGTTCTGACATATTAAAATTGAGTTGTAGTCTGGAGTGCCGGCCATATTCAACTATTTCTTCACCAATAAGAGGCAGGTTGTGTTGGCATTCAATAAGTATTGCAGGTAACCAAGTTGACATTTTACATTTGACGTGGTTATAAAAAATTGTATGGGCTAGTGAGGTGGCATGATTGTTCCAAGAATTTGTCCAGGTTTAAAAACGGTCCTCTAGCTTACTGAACCCTGTTTTGTGTAGCTCAAGGATGGTGGCCGTTTCTGTCGTGAGTGGAAGTCTCAATGCCGCATATAAATATAGATGGCATGTATGGTCGGATAGAGCATATTTGCGATGTAATATTTGACACGCAGAGTGGGTGATCTCTATGGTGTCAAGAGATTCACAGTGAGAAGGACTGGCAGATATAGGTACCACCTCTAGGGCAACTGGGCATGCCAGCATGTTATCTAGGTGAAATGTGGGTTGTGGGAGCAGCCTGGCACCAGTGAATAGCATGATGGAGTGTACATATCATAGAATAGCTGGTGAAGTCTTTAACATTTTACCTGCCAATTTGGTATGGTAAGACAAGTGTTTCTATTAATGTGTTTTCCCACCCGAAACAAGACCATTAAGCAGTGATTTAACTTGGCGAAAAATTGGGTTTTTAGTCATTTGGGGAGTAACATCATTTTAATCAAGGCTATCCTGGATATGAATGAGATGGGCATTGCACTCCACTTCTTGATCCTGATTTGCATCTCATTTAGGAGGGGGACATAGTTGAGTGTGCATAGGTGGTGGGTCGTACAGGCAACATTTATGCCTAGGTACAATACATGGTACTGAAACCATTTAAAGTCCTTACAGTATTCAGCGAGGGCACTGGCTCTGTTAGGGGGAATAGTTCTGACTTATTAAAATTGATTTGTAGTCTGGAGTGCCGGCCATATTCAACAATTTTTTCACCAATCAGAGGCAGGTTGTGTTTAGGGTGTTTAATGAGCACAACTAGACTGTCAGCATATAGCGATAACAATATTTGATTGAAGAACTTTAGTCCTGCGCCAGCGTGATGTTCCCACAGAATCATGTGTTCAATGGTTAATGCAAGCAGGTTTGGGGCCAGAAGGCAGACCTGGCCTTTTAATTTTCCTTTAGAAAGTGAGAAAAGTGACCCCATCAGTGGATTTTCAGGCTATGAGGTTAATGTAATGCAAGGAAACCAATGGGATGTAATACACCCCTATCCCCTATACGTGTGAGTACCTCTAGCATGAACTTCTGCTGTAGAGAATCAACTCTGCACTCTTGGTATCATGCATAAATGCCTGTCAAACTCTGCCCCTAAATACCTGTGGGCAAATTCTTCAGAAATCAACCAGACAGACCTACAAAATCCTTCTACTTGCATTGCCTCATCATCCCGAGGTACAAACTAAAAACAGCAGGAGGAGCCAGCTTCCTAGTTTTGGCTGCCAAATACTGGAACTCTCTCCCTCTCATGATCCAAGCTGAACCTCTTTCTGATCTTTCAGAGCCAAAGTGAAGTTTGGCTCTCAGACAAGAAAAACTAACAGGCTCTAGGGTCATCCATGGTCCCCCTTGGCTGAAATGTATCTACCAAACACATGTCACACTGTATTAAAATCTTGGCTGAAATGTATGTACCTTTTAACAGATGCCACACTGTAGCAACATCTTCTCCCTGCTCTGTCGTCCAAACTGTAACCACCGGCAACTTTGTCTTGCACTTACCTGTATTAATATGCAAGCCCATCATCCTATAACCTATGGTCGTAAAGCAATGTTGTCTTATCTACTCTAAATGTTTGCATCTGTAACTATATCACAAGTACAAGTGCCCAGTTACCTTAAGGTTAGGTGTGCTTTACAAATAACAAACTAAACTCAACTAAATGACTTTCTAGACATCTAAGAAGTCCACCAGGGCTGTCACTTTAAGGTCAATTAATGCCATAATACTGAATGGCTTCCTCTAATTGTGGGATGTAGAGTGGCTTGGTACAAAGTTGGATTATTTGTTAGTGATCCCTTTCACTTCATTATCTGTGTTTACATTTCTACGGCTTTCACGGATCACACATTATCAAGCATATTTTCATTAGACAATGGTGTGTGCATTCAAACCATTATAACTGAGAAAACACTTTTGGATACAATTTAAATATCACTTAAAAAATTCTACCCTGCTACACAGTCTGCACTGGGATGTTCTGTCAGGCTCGAGGTCTAAATCCCCCTTCTCCTCACCTGAATCTTCGGAAGTGCTATTCTCAACAACAGCTTCAGACTCCTTCCAATTCTTCTTCTTCTTTTTGGGTTTTTGATCCTTGAGTTTGAGTACTTTTCACTTGTGTAAATAAGGTCTAGCCCCTCCGGAGGCCACCTTGACAGAAATGAAAACTGTGCCCTCGGGGAACCCCGGGAGGCCAGCCTCGCTCCCAGGGAAAAAGCCGGAAGGCAGAAGAAACCCTGGAGATGATGGTGGTTCTCTAAGATGGTGCAAATATCCAAAGACCAATGTCCAGTAATAATAAAGTCCGGATGGAGAACTATTCCACAACTAAGAAGACCTAAAAAAAGGAAGACAGGCAGAGGAGGGAAGATAGAATAATAACAGGAGAAAGGATACGGAAACTTTCCTGATAAAAACTTAAGGAACAAATGGTTGTACACAGACCCAATACAGAGATAGAAAGGAAAAAAAAAACAAATAAAGTCAAGCAGAACCGACAGGCACCGTGAAATGGAAAGAAATGCAAAAGAAAAGGAAAGAAACGCTGCTTATGTGAAAGGCAAGTGTAAACAGCTGAGTTGAATGGCCAGGCACCGTGAAATGGAAAGAAATGCAAAAGAAAAGGAAACGAATGCTGCTTACGTGAAAGGCAAGTGTCAGCAGCTGAGTCGAACGGCCAGGCACTGTGAAATGGAAAAATGAAAACCAGGAAAGAGGTGGCAATGTAGCTTACAAGTAAGCAGGTGAAATCGGTCAACACTGGAAACGTCCAAAGCGGACTTAGGTATTAGATTAAACACAAACAGGGTGCCGTGCAAAAGGATACAGAGGGATAAACAGAAGAAGGCTGAAAGTAACAGACAGCTGAAGAAGGGGAAAGTAAACCGGGAAGAATGAGGGCTAGTAAACAGCACGAGTATAACAACAAGAGATACAGAGCGTAGTAGCAGGAAGAACACAGATATAATGCACTGGCTAGGGGGGGCGGAGACTGAATATATATTGCAGGACGCCATGTTTGTTGAGGACTAGAGCGATGCTAAGCACAAGTCAATGCCTCCAATAGTTCCATAGTTTATAGCCGCAAGTCCTGACATGTTCTCTCTGTTTTACACAGTGCACTCAGCCCAGAGAAAACATGTTTATATGTATTTAAATTCAATATCCTTCAAGTACATTGAACCATCAGGTGTAATTTAAACTAGCAAACTACAATAACCTCTTCTGTTCATGTAAAACATTGTCAACAGATGTGCGCAGTGCACTGAAATGAAACATTTTCTACAATTAAGTGATATCACAGTAGCCTATCATATTTAATGAAAAGCAATGTTGCATTTCACTCAGAATAAGAAGGTTGTTCTATTTGGAATGAGAGTCCCCTACTGTAAATGGAAAAATACAGGCTTTGCAATGTGTCTTTAAGGCACACATCCAGCAGACAACATTAAGCATTTCTAAGGAAGTCCTGGCCAGCAGGCCCCTCCTGGTTCCTTCCTCCTTTTTTCAGGTCTGCCTCAGGATAACTTTGTTATAATTCCCTCATGGACTACGCCTTGCTGCCTTTAGATAATATCCATATTCAACACTAATCTAAAAGGAACAGGTGGTGGTTTTCCCTGCAGGTTTTATTTCGAGCGTAAGAATGCCGTTTCTTGTTCTGTGTTCCTGCTTTTTGAAATAAATGTTTAATATTCCCACACGTATGTCATAATTATGTTACACTATTTGATTGGTGAAATCTTTCCATTAGCTTACGTCACATTCAGACACTCTTATAGAATGCATAGTGCCAATCCTCATTTGTTGATCATAATTTCTGTGCATGTGAACATAAAAATGTGGGGGCAATTTGCTCAGAATAACATTGAATCTTAAATCAGTTTTTCTTTAATATTTTTCAGGGACATCATGCCACATTGATAAAGCACAGATCTCTGTAATCTTGTTGCTCAAACCTACATCTGGATATTTGGCATCACTATGTCATATATTTGCTAGTAAAAATATGAATACCAAATGTGTTAAGAATTATTTTACATTATAGTCAATTCAAAGACGACACTATGAGGTTTAAAAACAATGTATTTGTTGTGTTCATTACTGGTATGGTTGCAGTTTTCAGGGATCGTGCTATTTGTTATTTTGAGACTGACCTACTACTAAAGCAAAGAGGACAACTCCTGTTGGAGAGTGTCTGGATAGGAAGCGACAGCCAATGGAATTGGCTGGACACTTTGGAGATAATTTGTTTTCTCTCCAATACTGTTACATAAGGATCAGACAGCCTTTTGGAAATATCAATGATTTTGAGAGTTGGAACATATCATGAGTTGATGGAGTGACGCTGTGGCCATATGTTTATAACAATATGGACAGAAGATAGAGGAAACAAGGCATTAAGTTCTAAAGCAATCAGAATTTTGCTGTTAAATTAACCATTCAAGGTTAGAGAAGACTCCAGAGTAGTGAACCCTCTAGTCAGAGAGGGTACATCGTCTTTACAAGAAAACAGAGGTTTGATCATACGGTTTCATCTTTAATAGAATCGACACAAGATACTACACACACCTGAAGAATGTCCTACATTGTTGTGTTAATGGGACAGAAACTTGTGCAAGTTGGGAATCTGTAAAAACCAAAATACGAAATAGCCAAAATAACATCTTAGGCTAAGGGAACTCAGTGTGATTAGGCCACACGGGTTTGACCAAAGATCGAATTTAAGATTAGAACCAACTTAGGCTGTTTCCCTTGTGTTGTTTTAAGATTGATTGATTGTTTTATGTGATATGATCATTTTTTATGATGACTTTTTTAGTATTTATGACTAATACAATGTGTACTTTTTGAGTATCATAGTGCTCCATAATTGCTAGATAGGATACCCAATGTGTTTGGCACCTTTTAGGAACTGAACTTCTTTTTGCAGATAACAGACATTGCTCCACAGAGTAAGAAGTTTGTAAATCCCCACCTGTGGCTTTCAGCCATTTTGAGAATAGTGTGCAGTTTTATAAACACAATCTTTTCAAATGCAAATTATAATGGTGATTTAAATGTCCCATGTATCTCACAAGTAGGTGTTCAGGCTTAGTTTAATTTCTAGGGATAGCAAAACCAATTCTAGTAGTCCTCTAAGCCAATGATTGATTTGTATACTCTATGACAGTTCTTTTGGCACTCCTTGCACTAAGATGTCCAGTATGCCTTATTTGATGTCAAAGGTAGACTGCTAAATCAAGAAGTAATGTTTGATGCAGAGCTGTTTTCAAGAAGCACACTGCATATTCGAGATGTTTTGCATTTTAGATTACATTTAATGTAATGTGCCAGTGTGGGGGCTGCTCATTAACTGTTCCCAAAACCTTTTGCTATGGGATTTTAATGGCTTTCTCTTATGTGAAGAATTAGCCTTTCCCCAAAGGGCAGAATGTCAGATGACAGCCAAACCTAAATGTATACCATGTGTTCTAGAAAGTTAAAATCTGCCTGTTCTCTTAAGGTAAATATCCACATCAAAACATCATATCATTTTGTAGTTTATGAAGGGCTTATTTACTTATTTTTATTGACATAGTGCAAGTCCTTCCCATCAAACAACATTTTAATTGCTTCATTATTTTGTTCTCAATATTACCTAAATAAGATTAATTTTGCAATTTAGACATGGTTGATAAAATAGAAAAAATAATGTATGCTGAGAATACATAGGCTATTATTGTCTTCAACCTGAATATTTGTGAATGGAACCTGAATATTTCTGTGAATGTCACAGGTTTTCTTTAGCTTTCAATGCATTGTTCCAATTTGACAAGGCACCACTTTCAATGTTTGCAGACAATTTTACTTCATTAATGTGTTCAACTCTTCTGGCCATTGGTTTAGAATTTAATTCCAAATGTTCTTGATGCTTGGCAAACTCAATGTCATTGTCAGGTGTTGTCTCTCATGGAAGCAAGTAACTGGGGAAAATAGAAATGAATAAAGTAATGCATTATTTTGCCACCTCTTGCTTAACAATGAGGTTGTCTCTATGACCTGTGTTAGGTCCATTAAATAAGGCAGCAATTATTTTCTTCCTTTGTCTGTGCAACATTTCTCCATAAAGTTGAATCATATGTGTCTCACTTGAGGAGGCAGTGCAACATTCCAGCACCTATTGCTGTAGCTGATTGCCTCTGGTTTCTTTTTATGATGAAAAATGTAAATTAGAACTGCAAGGGGAGAAACAGGACATAACAGATGAATTAAACATTTGAACACTCTTTATGGATTTCCAGGAACAGATGCAATAAAAGGGTTCCCCACACTTTGGGCCTCATTATGAATTTGTCGGTGTGAGCAAAAACATTGGTAATGCATTACCGCCACCTAACTGCACAACTCAACAATGGACTTGGAGGTAAGGTGGAGGAAAACCTTCAGCAGAATGCCTTACTCTGCCTTACCGCCAAAAAAAGGCCACATTGGCAGAATTACCACCAGTGCAATTACCACGAGTGGTAATTCAGCCAAAATCCCCATTGAGTTCTACGGACTCCAAAACCTGGGCATTAACACCAACCACCACCACTTGAAAACCGGCTCTAATTCTGCCAGACCAAGTGTCAGTAACGATAAATCCGTTTGGTGGTATTTCAGTATATTTACTGCTGAAATACCACCAAATTGTAATGAAGACCTTTGTCTGTCTAATGGGTCAATGGGAGAAAAAGCATTGGGGAGAGGAAGGACAAGTGCCTATTCATTCTTAATGTTGCATGGCCAGAGCCTGCCACTTTCCTTACACACCTCACCCCACCCATCATCCTTGATTTCTAGCCCAAGCCCCAGTTCAAACATGCCAAACTCACTTTTATCCTCCAACAGAGGTATACAGCAAACAACTGTGAGGCTCTCAGGACTGCCAACTGCTTTACTCCTACTTTACACTCTTCTCTCTCTGTGGACCCACATGGTTGACAAACGATGATACCACCTTTATCCCAAATGTCAAATGAAGGACACAGGCCTCATGCTGCTTTCTACACATCATGCCTCCATCCCATGCTGCTGGGCCCCACAGCACCACGCGTCTGCCAATGACACCTGTGCTGTGAGTATAGTATTTCAGTTGGGGTCATGCAAGGTACAACACACTTTCCCAAAGCCTGTTAAATCCATATCAAGCACCAGTAGCTAATCTAAGCTAAGTCACAAATTCAGATCTTTTTTTTTTATATCTATGGTGATGACATATAGATTCTTCCACATGTTTATGGTAACATCAGTAAAATAGGAGGAAATTCTCCAGCTGCATAAAGCAGGTAGATGTTGGATGAATGCTAACAAAGGCAGAAACCATAGTCCCCACTTCTGCAACCCCCCAATTGACCGTGACGCTATGGCAAGTAGCCCTGTGGAACTGACTTGAATGAAATGAGCTGTCAACGCCACCCCCTGCAGCTAAACATTTTATAAGCAATTTACAGAATTATCACACAAAATATTTGTTACATTTTCAGGGCAGGTCGCAGAAGCCGATTGGGGGAACTATGTCAGTCCCTTTTTAAAATATATATGTTAAGTGATCCTTATTGGGTGAACCATTTCTTGGACGAAAATCACATTAACACCCCTTGTGATGCCACAAACCTTGCCACACCACCCCTCAATTACCTGATTGTGCTGATCAGTCAAAACAAGTATTTGATATTGATTGGCAATGCCCAATAAATAAAGGGTAAACTGCGACATACTAATTGGACATAACATTTTGAGATATCAAGGGACGAGACATTCACACCAAGCCCGACCAATGATATGCCCAGAGGTCATTAGCGAGAACGCTGTACAATGTTGCACCCTAGGGGTACCAAAATCTTTCTCTCCTGATTGGCTCCCTCTCGCACGCCCCATAACCCCTACCCCATTGCTCTGGCCCCTCAGCGCCCTTCTCTCGCCTTGCTTTCAAGTGTATTCTGAAAAAAATATACCACACCATTATACACTAGTTAAACTGCTAGCCACCTCCATGTTGTCCTTCATAAATCCAATGGACATGGAAGGGGTGCTCTGGGACCCCCCTAACTGGCATTGCCATTTTTATTCCTTTTTGCAAGATGCAACTCTCTTGTATGTCTTGATTGTATGTGGCACTTATTAAAATCTTTATTTGCTACTTGGTACACCTCACCAGGGAAGGCATTACGGCTCTTGCAATGCTGCATATTCCAGATTACCCAGCAGGCATTCTATAGGTGGGCTGCAAAAGATTCTCCCTGAAACTTCCTAGAAAAATTGAAATATTACTGCTGCATTAAACCATTTGCCTTAGCAGCCAGTGCCCAATGTGATTAATTTTAAGATTTTCTTCCTGGCCGACAGGCCTATTTCCATTCAGGACCTGGTTTCAGAGATTCTAAAATCGCATTATACTTCATTCCGCAATCTTTGTTCTGCATTCTTTAGACTTCTTGCAATCCCAAAAACTAAAACTGCCAAACGTGGAGAGCTTCCTTTTTCATTCATATCATTGGAAATTCAACTCATCCATCATTTACAGTTCTGAAAATATCTGATAATGTTCTGATCTCTCGCTTTTCTTTCACAGTTTACAATCCAATGTGTTCACACTGCTCTGCTCATAACCCCAAAGATGCTGCTTCAGGGCATTTTGGGGACCAGTCGATCATCAGTGTTTCCATTTGCTCTAAAAAAATAAATAGTCCAGTGTGCTGTCTACTTGTTTACAGCCACTCCAGATTGTACCAATCCTAAAACACTAGATATGTATTAATACATGTATACGGCTACCTATCTTATTCTAACTTTACCTTTAAGATCATGTTCTTCTGATTGCATTCAAATGACTGTGTCATATTATTTTCTTCTGTTGCTTTCTATCTAGGATCAGGAAATATAAAACCCAATACATGCACACATGCTGAAACAATCTGATGCTGTATGTGAACTTCCTCTATCGATAACAATAAACTACTGTCTTCTCTCTTGTCCTGTGTTTCTAAGGGTAGTCCTTGTTACTAAACACTGATAGCACCAATGGTGCAGTGGTAGTAATGCAGCGCCATGACATGAATAGACACCGTCAATGCCCTCTGACATACTGGCAAATTTCCTAGAAGAGCGAAAGCTGAAATACATAGCAGAGGTAAGACAATTCCTTGATCTTAAAGGTACAGTGCCAAGGGGCATGTTCTAAAACCTGATAGCGCAGGTTTTGGAAATAGCATTGTGGAAGGGAGTGGGATCCTCAATTTACATTTTGGCGCTCTGCTCGCAGTATTCTTGAGTGACAAATGGACACCGGAAAAAGATTTCAGGCTCGATTACTATGCTTTTATAGAGCCTGTAAATTCTGCATTACCCTGGTGGGTCTGTTGAAAGCTGCCAGCACCCACTTTCTCTGATAGCACAAGAAAAAAAAAAAAGAAAAAAAAGTTTATTTGTGCCTTTTGCAAAGAACACATCATTTCCTTACTAAAATGTATGCACTTGCCTCACCCCCTGACAAATGTAAAGATTTTGTTTATGTACATTACACTACAACATGTTGGGCCTCATTTAAACTTTGCTGGTATACTGGTGGTAAACCCGTCAGGAGACCGGCAACGGCTATTACCGTTTCCGGCACTCAGTCCGGCGGCATTGCCAAACAGATGGTGTTAATCCCCATGCATGGAGTTCCATAGGACTCCATGAGGGGAATTGCCATCTTTACTTGTGCCAGTGCTGGTAATGAGGTTTTTTTTTTGCAGGTAGGACTGCCTGCCTTAGCTCCAGCTGTTAGCTGGATGGAACCCAGGGACCCCACCGGCAAACCGATAGTCGGTAGGTCTGGTAAAGCGTGGGTTCCATGAATACCAGAACTTTTTTACCAGAACGGCCGACTCAGAATGAGGCCCATTGCACGGTACTCTGCAAAAATTACAAACATGGTTACTTAAATAAGGGAAGTTATACAAAAAGAAAAAAAAGTGTGATGGGGCAGATGAAGGATGCACAGAGACTGGCCACGTCCATACCGACTCCAGAGCATGAACAAAAATACAAGCTGAGAAACATTATGTGAACATTTAGTAAAACAATAATGGTCACACAGTCGCCATGAAGCATAGAATAGGTTGTTCAACACAAGTAGAGCAAGAAGTAGTGTGCATTCACAAAAGCAGGGACAGGTTGCTGAATACCAAAATGGGTTATTCAAGTAGTAAAGAGATGGGCAGGTAGGAAGAGGTTGCAGCATGCACAGGATAGTTAAATGGCGCCATGTAAAAGACACAAAGAACACCAATATGGTGGAGAAAGAACAGAAGTACAGCCATTAGTCAGACCAAACCCTGCAAGACCTCCATTCTCAAATACTAAATCCGACCTACAAATTGCTTAACACAAAGTTCCTGGCCTCACAATGCTTAGGCAGCAGCCCAAGGACCAAGGGCAGTGTGCCAAGGGGAGTTTTGCTTAGAAGCTGGAACCGTGCAGATACCGTTTCACAGGGCACACAGCATGCAATTGTGAAAGTTCTATTGGTAGCAATGAAAAAACAGACACATCTTTGAATGTCAGGTGCAAGCAGTTGCTGTGCAAAATGATCCCATAATGAATGAACATATAGTGCCCCAAGAGGCCACTGAAGAAAGGCACAAACAATTTAAGACAGTAGGAAAACCAATACATGAGTGAAATTGGTTATAGCAGAGCAGTCCCTCATCACATGGTTCACACAGTGACCATTTATTCCATGCCCAATTAGATAGAGCACCTGCTGGGCTTATTGTGTATCTAGGAAGGGGGACGACACGCCAAGTCAACAAGCATGTCTGGAAGAGAGAACCTTGTGATGTAACCGAGATGGGAGCAGTTAACTCATCTCTCCTTCCCCACCACATACCTTGGTATTGCCTAACAACGCCCAAGGCTGGATGACCAAACAATCAACCAATCATAACCTTCTTCACCTTATTGACTAGTGTCGTAGAATGTCAACCAATGGCAAGTTCGATTGAAATGTATCATTTTTAGAAGGATGAACCTAGGAGGAGTTATTAGTTGTGAAAGAACCAATAGTATAAGGTTCACTTATAGAGAACTTTATATTCTATATACCACTAACCAATTAAATAAAAGAGCAGAAGTTATTATGATAATTACTAACTATGACATCAGCAGTGATGTTTTACTAACTTAAAACCTTCCTAACCCAATTTTCGGATTGTCCTTTGTATGGTCTCCCAGCAGCCATTTGTATCTGTAAAAAGCTGGGTTTTCTTGTGCACTTGGAGTTTCTCTGTTATTGAGTCTTTCTCTGCATTGGTGTACTTGGGCCTAGCTAAACATTAGTAAAATAAATATTCATGTTAGCGGGCATTATGCTGCATTACCATTTCACAGAGAAGTAAACAAATGGCAGTCATTTGTTTCTGACATTATTTTTGGTGCACCTACATTACTGACCATTTTTACGAAACTGACACATACAAAATTGCCATTGAAGTGGAGGAATTACTCCAAACAAAGTGTTCCAGGTAAATGCTTCACTACAATGCCAAACATCATTGAAATTGCCATCAGTACAATTATCGCCTACAATAAAAACAAAACCTTCTCCATGACATCATTTGGGCTCTAGATATGGGGAATAACATTGCCTTAGTAGCACTTGTAATAAAGTGGTTTTTATTCCAGACTGAGTGACAGTAAAAGAAATTGAGTTTTGCTAAGGGGGTATTGAAGTATGAGGTGGATTTGGAATTGCAGTAATGGTTTGTTGAGTAACTTTAATGGCGTGGGGTGCAAAACCGTCCCCCATACATTAGCAAGTGAGTATGAAAGTGAAGTGAGACATCTTCCACACTCCTAGAACTTCTTTGTTGGTTTAAAGTCTTAGAAAATGTGAAAAATGTTTAGTCAAAATGGTACAATTTAAACAACATTTCATAAACAAATTTGTAAACAAAATGTATAAACAGTTTTTTTGGTTACGCAAGGAGTATCCACTTCTTCAGATGCCAGGTGTGTAACAGTAGACATGAGGATTTTTCCACAGTAAATCATGTATGCGTGCATGCATCAGAGAATTGTGTGCTCGATATTGTGGCTCTAAATTGGTTGACCTCCTTCCTCCCAAACCGACCTTCCCAGGTTCAACTGTCATTCTTCTCTCCATCATCTCACTCTCCACCTGTGGTGTCCCTCTGGGGTCTATCCTCTCGCCCTGACTCTTCAATATCTACCTGGTGCCTCAAGCACATTTGATCTTCACCTTCTCTCCTAACTTCAAGTGTTATGCAGGTGACAAGCAGATCACCTTCAAGCTACCCTACTCTGCCACTTCCTCGCTCATTTCTGAATGCCTTTCTGCTATTCAGGCATGGCACATTACCAATGATCTCTGTCTTAACGCCAGTAAGACAGAGATCCTTCTCATTGGGACCCCTGCTCCCTCTTTATGTCCCAGACCCTGGGCACCCTCCATGGGCCCCCTTCCCTTACCCTTGTATGAATCAAAAAACCTTGGTGTCACCTTCTCCCCTCACATTGCGGACCATGACAAGATGCCCCACTTTCAGCTACACCTCCTAAGAGACATTCTCCATTTCCTCACGTTCCCCCATAAACTCAATGTCTCCAGGGCACTTGTTCTTTTCAGGCTGGACTACTGCAAAAGCCTCTTTCTCATGCTGCCAAAATCCCCCCTTTGCCCCCTTCAAAATAATCCATAATAGGACTGTGAGACTTATCCTTAGCCTCTAGCCCAGGGGCAGCATCTCTCTAGTCCTGAAGTCTTTCCACTGCCTCATGATTGCTGCAAGGATTATGTTCAAGACCCTCTGCATTATCCAGAAGGCTTTCTGGGGCCTAGAATCCCTAAATTGCTCATTGTTAGACCCCTTCAGTCGTCTAGCTCTAATTCTCTGCAGATCAGATGCTTTTCCAAGCAGAGAGTGGGGGTAGAGCTCCCTCCACAGCTCCTACCCTCTCAGACTTGAGCCTGATCTCCTTAAGTTCCTGGAAGCTACTCAAGACCTTAATTTTCTCTTCTTCATTCCCTCTCCCTCTCCCCCGCTAATGTCGCCTTCTTCAGAGTCATACAGGGCTTCAGCCCCCCGTCCAGTGTACCACTGCACTTGGTCTCCCCTGACCCACCCCCACCCACCTCCTCATCTTGCACTTGCCCTTACGAGCCCCCCGCCTGCACTTGTCTGGGTGGCCTTGGAGCTATTCAAGCCCCTATCTCGCAACTTAGCTTGTGTTCCCCTTCCCTTCTCTGCTTCCCATGGCCCTGTCCACCTGGCCTCCCCTGGCACTATCCTTCTCATGGGCCCTTCTGTCCTGTTCCTGCACTTCTCCCATCTCCTCTCCCCCTTGCACTTCTCATTACTGCACTTGCACAATCTGAATTTCACAAGGCCTAATAAGAGTGCTACCTTTTTGTCTCCCCTGTACCCCCACCCTCTCACATGATTGTGCCTCAAAACACTTGTCAATAGGCAAATTAAAAATAACCAATAACTCAATCGCCTCGACAATGGCCTACACAGCCAAACTGCTACATGCCAGCAGGCCCTTCCTCTCCACTCCCAAATGTCTCTCCATTGCAAGAGCCATTACAGGAGCCAAGCTCGACTATTGCAACACCTTATTTAGTGATACTTCCAAGCACAACCTGAACAAATGTCAAATGATCCAGAACAATGCTCTCCGAGCGGAACATTGGTCTCTCCAAATTTCACCACATTTCCGAAAGACCAGAGAGATGCATACTGGCTGCCCATCCCAGAAAGGATTAATTTCAAAATACTGCGCCTGGTCCATCAATGTCTCTCCAACACAGCCCCAATCTACCTCTTACGCTGCATGGAGAAATACTCCCCCCCCCCCAACATCTTAGATCTGCAAACTCTCACTACCTCAAGATCTCCAACTTCAACAGCCTCTCGGTGGGGGATAGAGCTTCCCGGCGTGGCCACCAAACTTTGTAACAACCTGCCTTCAGCACTAGGCCTACTGGACCTTCCACAGAAACTTAAAGACCTGGCTTTTCAACTAACTTTGCTCCTCCTAAGACTCATCGCTCTTCCTAAAACATTTCCCCTCACCACCTCACTTTCTTCTTTTTTCCCTCAATGTAACCAGCACCTAGATACCTTGGGGTTTTGTGCGTGGTAATACATGCAAAAATAAATAAATACATAAATGAATACAGCCACTTTGAAGTACTCTCAAATGTGCTAGTGGTTTTCTCAATGCACCATTGTGTCAATTGATATATTCCCATGTCAACTTCTATATCACCACAGTAGCAATGGTGTTTTTATCTGTGCTATTGCAGTATTGCTACAGTGGTGTTCGCTGATGCAATTAATTACTCTCGAAGCTTGAACGTTGCTCCAGTATTTTTATTTGCTGACCAACGGGAGAGACCTCTCTCCTCAAGAATTCCCAAGAAGCAAATGACAAGATAGGAACGCATGAGGATAACTACCTTTTAGTCATATTGGCCTCATTATGAGTTTGTCAGATTTACACTAGTGGTAAATCTGCCAAACAAAATTAGCGTTACTACTGTGATACCAGCTCGGACTAGAGGTAAATCCGGTTCCATGTGTTAATATCCCCGCAAAAATATTCCGATACAAAAATATAACCATATTTTTGGGGTGATATTGAGGCATGGACTCTGGGGGGGACACCCCCGCAATCCCTGCATTATTTTTAAATGTGTAAGGGACACCCCCTCAACCCCTGCTCCCACAAATGATCCTCACAAAAATATCGCCTATGGCATTCCCGGCGACCATATATACGGCAATATTTTTGGTGGGGATAATATTACCTGATACCGTAAATGCTTCTTATTCTGAGATGGTGGTATTACCCATATTGGTGTCCCATAGATCTCCCTTAGGTTTGGAGTAATTACTGTTGATGATAATTCTACTGGTAGTAATTATGGCAAATGTTGGATGTAAATTGCCGACAATACTTTCAGCCAAGTGCTGTTTTTTTTTTTTTTTCTCCACTTTAAGTGAGAATTTAGTGGTGTGGTAAAATTGCCAGTAATTCTGTTACTGCCACATTTTTAATGCACCACCGAACTCAGAATGACCCCCAAAGAACTTAGAACACAAGACGTAAGGCTTCATTGAGAGTTGGGTGGTATTCTGATAGGTAAATCTGTCGAAATACCAACCAAATACCAACCAACAGAATTACCATTACTGCCACTTGGTCCGGTGGAATTACCACTAGATTAGGACATTTTGGGCAGAAGTGGTGCCTGCGGAATTACTGCTGCTGTAATTCTGCCAATTTTGCTGAATTTCGGTGAAGAGTTGGTAGGATTTGCATCCAGCATAGGGCTGGAGGTAAATACCACACTCCCGAACAGGTCATTGATGGTATGAAATAAGATAAGGAGGGAAGGGTGTGGCATGGAATGTTTCGGCCATCGGGGTGGGTTGTTATGCAGGAACACAATGTGCACAGGAGGCACAAAGGTATTGATTGAAGACTAAAATGCTGAGTTTCTTCCAGAACATGGCACATTTCAGATTGCCACTAGGACTGTGTCTAGTAGGTAGGGGCATAGTCAGAGTAGGCCTGTATCCTGTTTTTTCATGTTTGCCAGTTTCATCTTGAGCCTAGCGATGTACTGGCACATGGAGGAACGGTACCCACATGAGCTACATAATTTTGCAGCTATGGAGGCAGAGGTGACTTTATAGGTAAAGCTGGCAGTCTTAATGAATATTCTAGGAAGCCAGTGCAACTCCTTTAGGATAGGAGAAATGTAGTTGAATATCTTGTTTCCATTATGCGTCCTGCTGCCGTGTGTTGGTCAGGCCTAAGTGGGGTTGAATGCACTGCTGGAACAACGGTGAGGAGAGTAGTGGAGATTAACAGGTCCTGGGTTTTGGTTCTGTATTCCTCAGGTGGAAGGAATGGCTTTATCTTGCAGAGGAGGATTAGCTGCCACCAGGTAGCTTGAGCCTTTTTTTGCTATTATGTGGCAAGAAGAGACCACTGTCTAAAGTGTCATCCCGCCACTATGGGTAGGGGGGTGCCACCCCCTTGCCTGAGTGACAGAAAACCACCTCGCCTGAATGGCAGGTAGCTCACTCGACACATGTGCTTTATTTGCACTTGGGATTATGCAGCCTGCTTATGAGCAGGTGATATGAATACACTTTCCAGGTTGTGCGCTTATCCTTACAAGTGATTCAGTGAATACCTTTTTGATATTTCTAAAAAGAGGGTTATTTTGAATGCATCTTTAGTGTATGCTTGACTGTTCAAATTTGCTGAAACGTGTTTCGACCTATGCTCATTTTCAAGGCATTACTTCAT
Organism: Ambystoma mexicanum; assembly: GCF_040938575.1. Classification (NCBI taxonomy): domain Eukaryota; kingdom Metazoa; phylum Chordata; class Amphibia; order Caudata; family Ambystomatidae; genus Ambystoma; species Ambystoma mexicanum. Next base: position 943,180,514 of record NC_090926.1, read on the forward strand.
ACAGTCAATTAGGGTGGTTCAATTCAGTCAATAATTAGTAATAATCCCAAATCCATCCATAAAGTAACAATATAAACAGTTTAAACATTCATTGACATTACCATTCCAGTTTGTTTAATTCACATTTGTTCAGAAGAGGTTGAGGAATGGACGCAAGTGAAATTAATAAAATAAAATAATAAAAAGAAACTATATAGAACATAATTAGTCGACTATAGCTGTTACTCTGTTATCAACTATAAAAACCAAAATATGTCATCAAATACATTAGTTTGGTAAACTCCATCTCTTTATTCCAATGCCTTTATCAGTGACTTCATATTTGCTTGACAGATTTCCTGTACTTTATACCTAAATCGCCAAAATGAATCAATTCAAGACAAGAGACTTACCCACACCCGTGGTAACTCTTTGTTGTTAAAATTAATACATTTAGCAATTAAAATATCTCCTGCATACAGTCTGCCAAAGTGCTTGCCTCTGTGCTGGCATTCCCATTAATTTATTGAAGTGATAATCCATTCAGTTAACTGATCTTCCATTTAGTCCCACACCTCATTGGTGATATCTAAGCCATGGTGTGTTAGTATGGAGTTAATGCTTAATTTGCACTCACCATAGATGTGTGTCTCATCTATTGTCTTTCAAAAGGGCTCATTAAGTTACTGAATATATACAATCAATCATTTAATATGATTGTACAGATTAGTGATTAGTCATATTGCATTGAATGTATTGTTAATTAAATTACTTTCACCCCTGTGTACAATGTTAATATAAGTTCTTCAACTGTTTAAAATCTTCTCCTTTGATTGTCTTGAACATCTGATTGATTAATATCAGCATCTAATTGCAACCAATATTCAACTAATTCATTAGGATGATATCACTCTAAGCATGGTGAAAGTGCAGGTCCAACTGTCATATATTCCTAATATGTGAGAGTTGATGTATTTCTTACTGAATTAAATTTCAATTTTACCGAACCGGAGCATTATCCTGGTAAGGCTGTGGCGTATTGCGTGGCAATCTCCCGCAATCGCCATTTTTTATTTCTTTTTATAAACAGGAAGCTAATGGATGATGCCATGCTGGATATGACATCTGGACGTCAAAGTCTTTCTTCATTTGCAGTAATATCAACAATGCCATTGGATTGGTCTAATGTAATTATACTTATAAAATCTTGTAACTTGTCCATAATTTTGATTCAATTAGGCTCGATCGCTGTTCAAATGGTCATTAGTCAAAATGTATAAATACAGATATCCTCTTAATAAGCACTGACCCAGGTATGTCAATATGGTGTGGGTATTTACTCTCAACTCTTCTAAACTGTCTCTCTGTTGCATGTCACCATGATATGCATGTCGTGTTGGCGCCAATGTCTCGCTAAAGTGCCAGTTCTCTTCCATTACTCCAAAATGATTCGGTGTTCAGTTCAAGAATGTATATATCTGATTCCCACATGTTCTAAGCCATATGAACTTTATAATGGGTGCATACTACCATCATACCCATATTGGGTAGTTAGCTATGTCGTAATAGGTCACAATATGTTTTGCCTCTACAATTTCCCAATCAAATCCAATGTGTGTTAATTAAACATATTTGTGTACAAACATTGTTTATTTAATATATTCTCAATCGCATGATTTATGTATCAGACAATACGATTGATTAGATGATGTGACCAATCAGAGATTCTTAACTATTAGTAACCCTGTGTGGGTGAGCATCTAGTCTTAAATTAGGCCTAGTGTACTAAAAGAAATATAACAAATTTGTATACACGTGCTTTCTTCATAAATATCTTGTCTTAGGCTAAGTTGTATGCATCCATAATAGATTTCAAGACTCAAATACTAGAACATTTGTTATAAAAAAAAATCTGTTCACAATTTAATTAATTTCTTATGCAACACAATTTGCATATCATCTTAGATTCTGCCTTTATTAACATGAGTTTCTGATTTCCACCACGAACATCAGTTCACACTTTACGTAATCGAATGAAATGAATATCGTCTTTATTGTCCATATGATGCTGTTCTTGCCAGTGAACTGCCAAAGGCAGTCTAATATCTTGTGAGTTCAGGCTAGACAGGCAGAAGCATGTCCCCTGAGACACACTTTCTTTTCATTTGTGTGCGCAGCCCTTTGGGCTCCAGAACAACCGTAGTGCAGATAATGAAGGCCGGTGGAGCGGCAGAAGCTTTGGCTCTCATTATTGCTCTAACAGTATAGACACGCTGACTGACAGGAGGCAGTGTGTCTGCTTACTGGAGAGAGGGAGATGGCCATACATTCATCCCCATTGCTGCCTGGTTGCATGTGGAAGGTACATGCAGGTAACTGTGATTTGTACTCAAATGTAGTGATTCTGTTCAGTGAGGCCCCTACAATTTGTGTTGGGGGCTGCTTGGTGCATGGCATTGTTTTTTTTGTTGCTTTACCCTTTGATGCATCAAGTCCCTAGACTACTAGGAGATGTGCTCTTTCAAGAATGCTGGTGTTTTACATTTTACTTTATCAGAGTAAAAGAAAGTATGGCGCCAATGTATCTCTAACCAACGACTCTGTTTTTTTTTTAAATTTGCAAGTTTTAAGCTGAATTAGTACTTATTAGGGGGGCCTTACCATCTATATGGCTTTTATTGACCTGGTCCAGGCCTTTGACCAGGTCAATCGGCAGCGGCTTTGGGGAAAACTCAAAGAAACAGACTGTCCGCGAGCGATCCTGGAACCCATAAAAGCCCTGCACTGTGGCACCTCTATACGCCTGCGTCTGAGTGCCGAGGAGAGACTGTCTAATGAAATACAAACTTCAAGAGGCGTAAAGCAGGGCTGCCCTCTTGCACCAGCTCTGTACAACGCCTACATTGCAGATTACGGGAGATCAACAGACCTCGTCAGATGTTTTCCACCCTCACTTGGAGGCTCCAAGATAGAGTCACTACTCTATGCAGACAATATCATCCTGATGGACTTAACTCCCATAGGCCTGCAACGCCAACTAGACCACCTAGTATGCCACCTGGCAGAAAACAACTTGAAACTGAACAACGACAAAACTAAAATACTAATACTAGGAACTGCAGCTAAAAGAAAATCAAAATTCCTGTGGAGATGTGAAGAGAGGAACCTAGAAATAGTAAACACCTTTAAGTACCTGGGCATTATGATCAGTAATGAAAAAGAAGAATTGACCATGCAAGACTTCCTTTGGTCAAAATTGAAAAACCTTACGGCACAAGCCAAAGCAGTGGACAGAAAACATGGAAGGTTTCCCATCACCCCTATCATTAGATTCTATAAATCTAAAGTTGTCCCTGCTTTGATCTATGGCACTGATGCAATGCCTCTGATGCCGAATTCCATCTGGGCAAAATACGAGTGATTCTTTTGGTGAGGAGTATTCGGCTTGGCTAATTCTACACTGATAGCCCTGATAAGAAGAGAACTTTGTCTACCATCACTCCTGGCCTTAAAGATGAGAGCTAGCCTTATGCTGTAACGCAAAGTTCACAATGCTCCGAAAAACAAAGTCCTGGACCTCATTCGGAAAGAAACTGAGTTTGGCAACAACAGAATGCTTGGCAGATGGGAGCAATCCAATCTCTCCATCCTGCAAGACTTGGACACCACCAGGGAAATATTGTTCTAGAATCCAAATCAGGTGACAAAGAAACTCTTTGAAGCCGACTGGATGAATACCCTAGAAGTCGCCAACAACTATTCATTAACAACAAACTTGCCAAGCACACCTATGAAACTTAACGAGGTGCGTGGTTATCTTCATCAATGCCCTGACAAGCGCCTAAGCCGAACCTTTCTAAGGTTCAGATTGAATCAACTAAAAACTAATGAAATTTTAGCAATACACAAGCAATCCACCTCAAACAACTGTCGATATTGCAACATACCAGACGTGATAGAAACTACTAAACACCTGGTTTTAGAATGCAATGGTCTTGTCGAGATCAGGCAACGTTTTATGGCCCAACCACTGATGAACCATAACACCTTAGGCTTGGAAAAAGTATGGGCCATGTTGACTAGCGGCAACAACAAGCAATGTGTTATTGGATTTTCCTTATTTCTGAAGGCTCTGAACTTATAAATTCGAGTAACTGGCCCTTCTGACGAGATTACTTCTATCAGGGAAAGACTTATGAACTATATTGGAGAAATAATCTTTTTTTTCTTTTCCTTTCGTTTCTTTTGTAAAAATTGTAACACAATTAAATCAAAATAAAATAAAAAGATAGTACTTATTAGCTTGTGACTGGTCTTACTGCGTTTTTCTTTTAAAGGTGCCAGGTTATTAACACAACCCAGCACCTTATTGTAAAACTGATTGAGCAGCCATTCTGGGTTTGCTTTAGATCAACAGCTGGAAAAGAACCAAAGGGTTGTGGTAAATCATTAGGCTGTATACGGTGTAGATTATGTACAGGGAACTTTGCCCATTTCAAATTTGTTTCTTCTTCCCTAAACTACAAAAAAATGAAAAGAGTGCATGGTCTGACCAGACTACTGGTGTGACTGCCATATCAATGAGATCAATTTCAGAATCTCAGACTAAGATGAACAAATGCTCTGTTGAAGGAGTTGGGCCTGTTCAATATTGTTTAATGCACATTAGTACCCGGCACTACATTCCACGGGATTACACTGAAAGATTATTGGCTCATTTCCGAGCCCTACCTCAGTGTAATGCTGTGGATGCCCAAACGTCGATTGTGTGGCTGGTACACTCTTTTTTCAAGGCAACCTTGGAAAGGGATAAGGGACCACACGTAGCCCCTTCTCCCTTTTCCACGGTGGCCTTTTTTATTTTTATTTTTGTTCTATTCATTAGTACGGAGCAACTTCACCCAAAATGGCACCCTGTTGCTCCGTACTAATGAAGCGGTATGCGCAGTCTAGTTTTCCTAGAACCAGCACATACTGCAACAAAACTTTTAAAACGGCAAAGACATGCCGCTTGAAAAGGTTTCGTAAACCATTAGTGTTCCAGGGGTTGCAAACTAGGGAAAACCAGTATCCCGGGCCTGCAGGCCCTGGAATACTAATGGCAATAACCCCCTCGCAGAGGGGGCCATTGCCGGTTTATGGTAATGCCCCTGGGGCCACCGTTAGGGCCCTCACTACGCTTGGGCCTGTAACATGAGGCCCCGGGGGCATTACCATAGGCGGTAATGGCCCGCCGGCTCTGCGGTTATTGCCTCAATATTTCTAAAGTATTAAAACATTCTAGTGCTATAATAGAATCTCTGCTATCTAGACGTAGATTAAAATCACTGATAAGAATACATCTATGTGACAAAGTTTGCAGTTGCTCAAAGACTGAAATTGAGTTAAGAACAACAAATCGTATTTAGGAGGAGGGTAATGAATTAAAGTTGACGCAATCCCCTCCTGCTGTGAATTTAATACACTAATGTTCGAAAGGGGAATGTGATTGAGTTTGCACTAAGGTACCTGTAAAAGGTGAGGAAAAAAAGAATAGCCTCCCACCTCCCCTTTTATTTATATGATTTTTAGTCTGAGTCAAAAACTCTTTGGGTAGCATTTCATTTAATATAATAGAGCAGTCTTATTTAAGCCCTGTCTCTGTGATTGCTGGTATTTGAAGGTCATATTATATTATCAGATCATAGATCTCAGTGGCATGTTTACACGCTAATTGAACATTCGAGAGCCCCATATTAACTACAGGATCATTTCCCTTTCCCTAATATCCTTCATGTCGATGGTTTTAGGAGACAAATGCATATAGTAAATGATTTGAGGATCTGTGAGCTGATCTGTCACACAAAACATATGCTTGAGGCATGGCAATATAGGGGGACTCATTCATGTAGGTCTATGATGAACTATTAGGAAGGGGGGATTTGTATAACATATAGAAATGACCACACTTTTAATTATGAATCATGTGTGGGGCCTGAGATAGCTACTTTTGGGAGTGTAACACATGTTGGCCTAATGCCCTTTTCAATACAGCAACTTGAATGGTAGATTAATAAATCCAGAACTCAACAGAAGATAGATATTTATATTTAGTGTTATTAATTTATAGGAGCAGAATACATATATTTAACTTGAAACGTCAATACATTGTGCAATAAACTGACAATCTTGATTACATTTCCGTTTAGATCAATACATTAAACTAATTTAGGTATAACCACTAAAACAACTATTATTCAGAATGGGGCAAAACACTATAACCAATTACTTTTGCAATGTTTTGCTCAGACACCTAGGGTATGAGAATTTCATAGGTGGGCGTTAACAGCCAAGTACTCAAATGAAACATTCTAAAATCAGCATGAGTCTTTTACATACGCAATCCTAATATCACTGTCAATTGTTAAATTGTGTTAGCAAATTGTATTTAACATCTGCCCCAAGCTATTTATAATCCCATGTGTTTGTACATAGAACGGACTCTGTGTTGTGCATTCTTAAAGGAGAGCAGATTAGTCATTGACAACGTTACTTCTAGCTAAATCCCTCTGCAGAAGAATGCCCTCATATGCATTGCAGCCTGCACATTCACTGAAGAGGAAAGAGGCTTAGATGTTAGAACAGAGCCAATGGGCAGATGGCAAGTCACGATTTTGAATAAACAGGCAAGAGAAGTGGAGGCAAAGGTGACTATGGTTCAAATAACTCCCAATTTCAGCAGTAAGGTTTGGAGCGATATAACTCTTACCAATTTAAAAATAAAATAACTAACCTCTAATTGATAGCAACGGGTTTGCTCTAACCAGCAAATAACATGGTAAGTAGACGTGTACAGAATGGCTGGCAGACTGTGTCTGTCCATGATAAGGGTTTTAAAGAAGCAAAATAAGTGTTTGCAGGGGGAAATAAAGGAAGAAGCATTGAATCCGATGGTGCAGATAGACTACCTCCAAGTAAAGAGACAGGTCTGCTTGCCACATCAGAAGCTATGGCATTATCACCATATCCCTAAAGTGTCATGCAGGCTGCACTGGCATAGCCGAAGTCCTCACAGCCCCTGCACAGCTGGTGGCCCCATCCTTCCAAGTCCTGTGGGGGCCCTGTCAAGTTTCAGAAAGAAATTCTTCCTTTTTTAAATTGGAGTGTTGTGATTTCAGAAGGAAAGGTTTATTTCTAAAGTCTCTCTGCAATGTAACCGACTTCAGAAATACATGCTTTCTTTTTGAAGTTGGACCACATGCACTCAGATTTCAGACAGAAACATTGAAGATGCCTCGCAGTGTTCCAGTTCCACTGCAAATGACAGGAGGCAGGAAACCCTCCCTGCTTCCTATTGGCGAAGTGGACGTTGGTTTGCAGAAGCTGGCTACCACAGGCCTTTCTGGAGAGGAAACCCTTGGGGAAGACGAATTTGGAAACAACAGATAAGAAAGAAAACATGTGTAAGTGCGTTTGCAACGAGTGCAGGTGTTGCGTGTTTTTGGTGTTAGTATGTCTGTATTTATGAAAATAATGAGCGAGTGAATGTTGTGTGAATATGTGTGCACGTGCTTGAGAGGAAGGGAGTTCACAACTCCCACAGATGTAATTGACATTCATCCATGGTAAAAACAGGCATGTTATGCATTATTTTGTGGAAATACTGGTATTTTGGTACAGCTAGTTTATTCATTTCATACTGTGGTATGAGATTTTTTACCAGCATTTCTAATAAAGCAAGTATGATTAGAGTTATTACTTGGCTTGTAAAAACAAGGAAATATCGAGGCTGAGTACCACAAAAGGAAATACACCAAACACGGGCTATAAAGATTCACAGATATTTATAATACTATACAGTTAACACCCCACAATGAGTACCAGCCCGTCAAAGAGAGGAGAGAGAGGTGATGGACATCTAGACATTTGTGTTTTTATACCATTTCAGCAATATTGTCCAGCCCCTCTACATGTTAATAATCTGTGGTCTAGAGTTTGTGCCTAGTTCACATACAGCTTATACAATAACATGCAGAAGGATTACATGAGTTTGCATTTCCATCAAGTTACAATGGCAGTGTATATTCTTGGATCCCGCGATAAGCCTTAGTCCATATCCCAACACAATGTAGTTCAGCCTGTGTCTACGCTTGGCGTTTGCGCATCATTGTTGCTGATGTGTATTCGTGGATGAGACTTGTTAGCATAGACAATACTAAGACGATAGGTATTCATAGTACAAGATCTCTTTACTTAGTCCAAACAGTCGGCCCGCGGACAGTCTAAGTACGTCTCGAAAGACCATGTATTTTATCATCCATTATTATTGGTGGCCACACACACGATTGTCTGTACCGCATGAGTAGGGTCGATAACAGGCATTGTTCCTTTGAAGCTGTTCTCCGATAAGTTCCTGCGTAATCTCCGTAGTCCGTTTGCTGTGATCTCCTGATCACGCGTTTTCTTAGTCTTTCCCTATCTCCAGCCACTTACTTTCCTTCAGTGCAGAAAGTGACAAAGGACAAACTCTGTGATTATTTTCCTTGTGGGCACAGCCGAACCGTGCAGTAAGTCTATCTCCATGGACGCAGATTGTACCTTGTGACTCCTGGTACAGCGTGATCTGCAAACAGTGTGTCGTTGTTTCCTGATGGAAGTGATGAATTTGCAGCAGAACCAGACAAAGATGCAAAAGGATCTGCAGGAGAGTGTGGAGACGAAGCAGCAGTTTCCCCTGGCCCCATAGGCTCAGGGAGTATCTCCGGAGCACTCTTGGTGCTGCTCAATGCTGGAAGATCACTGGGAACAGAGCAAGTAAGTTTCTCCTTATCTTCTTCGTCATGTGGCAAAGGGAAAGGTATCCTCTTAACATGCGAACCGTGGATCCAGTGTTTCTTTCCAGCTACTCGTATAGCAGTCTGTGTGGCCAATAGGACCTGGTATGACCCTCTTCACCTCGTGCGAGACAGGATGCTCTCTCAAATGCTTTAGTTAGCACCCACTCGCCAGGTCGGATGCAATGACCTGGCCCCTCGTATTTAGCTGGGAGGTCTTCTCGCACCTGTTGATGAATCAAATACAGATTTTCAGTTAACCATTTGCAATATTCAGAAAGAAGTACATGCTCTATATCCCTCAAAACCCTAGATTTAGGAAGATTCCAAATGTTAGCTGGTCTATCCATTACCACTTCGTACGGGGAGAGCCCAGTCCTAGTCTGTGGGGTCGTGCGCATATAGAGTAAAACTATCGGTAAGGCATCCGGCCATTTCGAATTGGTGCCGGCACACGCTTTAGGGACTTTATTCTTTAAAATTCCATTGTGTCACTCTACCAATCCAAAACTCTGTGCGTATCTGGCCGAATGGAACCGTTTATCGATCTGTAATCCCGCACATATCTGTAGAATTACAGCAGTGATAAAATGTGGACCATTGTCCGACCAGAAGACCCTCGGCAAACCAAACCTAGGTAAATATTCCTTAAGCATGGTTTTCGCCATTGTCATTGCTGTGGTATCTTTTACAGGGAAAGCTTCAACCCATTTACTAAAAGCACAAATAACAACCAAAACAAATTTGAAATTATTACAACGCTCCATTTCAATAAAGTCAAAGTGAATCACTTTGAAAGGGACAGAAGGTGGACCAAAACTACCCCTTGGTGTTCATGTGCCCTTCCCCACAGAGATGGCTAACAGGTTGAAGCCACTAATTCCCAAACGTATACACCGAAATGAGTCGTGTTATGTCTCAAACAGGAATATCACCAGTAACCTAAGGCGATTGCACCATGTCATCAACGACACCCAAGACAGCACCCAGCTCATGGTAGTTACCTCGCTGAATGCGGTTAAGGCTTTTGACTCAGTCAGGTGGACATGGCTTCTGGCAGTGCTGAAAGGTTTCGGGATGGTCCCTACTTATATCAAATGGGTAAAGCTACTATACAGTAAACAGGAGAGTTAAAACAGGCACCACATTATCAGAAATGGGAGTTAAGCAAGGCCACCATTGGTTACCAGGCTGTCCTTGGTATCCCATGTTATTTATATTGGCCTTGGAGCCATTAGTAGTATACTTAAAGAAGGAATATCTCTAGGATGGCATCAGAATATGGGTTAACACACACCTGATCTGCCTGTACACTGATGATATGCTACTTTATCTACAATGACCAGAGATCAATTTACGAGACATATTGGATGTGTTTGAACGCTATGTGGCCCTTTCTGGGATAACAATGCAGAGAAGTCAAGTGTATTCCAGTTAGCAGGGTAGGTGGGAAGTCTCCTGACTGTGTTGCCGGGGTTACCAATTGAATGGGAAATGGACACATTTAGATACCTGGGAGTTGATATTTTCCATAATCCAAAGTAGAACATGCGCAGAATACGTTGAAGGCAGTGAACAAATTAGGGAACTCCATGAAGTTTTGGCCCAAACTGCTGCTTTCATTAATGGGAAGGGCCACATTGCTCAAAATGATAGTGCTTGCACAGCTCCTGCATTGTTTCATGAACATCCCATATAATATACCCAGAGCCTTCTTTAGAATACTGAACACCACTTGCCAGAGTTTCCTGTGGCACAACTTGAGGTGTAGATTATCACTGGAGAAATTACAGAGACCATATGAACAAGGAAGGATAAAAGTGCCGAATTTTGAGGAGTATTTTGTGGCGTGCCAACTACAGTTTGCCACGTACTGGTTATCAGATGAGCAGACCCAAGCCACAGAGTTCCTACAACCAGCATACACCACATTATTTCTGAAGGAGATGGTGTGGAACACGTTATCACGGGTTCCCAAGGCCCCTCTGTTGCTGCAGCTAGGCATGACAATATGGCAAAGAGCCTGCCATTTTTTGGCCAAAGAAGCACCCTATTCACCACAGATCCCACTAGTGATGCTGAAAAGTGATGATGCACAGTTTAGGCTGAATGTTAAGAAATACTGGGAGCCTAGAGCGGTGGTGATATTGGATGATAGACTGAAAGAGGGACGGCTGGGGACTTTTAGTGAGGTTGCTTCAGAATCAGGAGTACAGGAGGAGCAACACATAATCTACGCCTCACTTCTCCATGGACTGAAATCAAAATGGCCAGGAACGGAGGGAGCACTGGTAGAAGTTGAAACTATAGCAACACTCTACAATATCTCTGAAGGGGGACACTCAATATATAGACTATATGAGATTTTGACGGCGAAGGCAGATAGCAATCTGTTAGTGATTAGGCAATGGTGGGAAGCAGATTTGCAAGAGCAACTGTCAGACACAGCCTGGAGTAGGACCATAGGGTATCATAAGAAAGTATCCAGAAATGCGAAACTACAGTTTATCCAATTATATATTACACAGAGAGCATATTTAACTCTGAAGCAAACTGCAGAATTTAGTAAGGCAACAGAACAAGCCTGTCTGAAATGTGGCCTGATCAACACAGTCCTGATGCATAGGTTCTGGGCCTGCCGGGAAATACGCCAATTTTGGGAGGAAGTGGCCCGGGCATTAACCAGGATTGGCCTATCACCAGACTCGGTTTCCCCTGGGATTGACACGTTAGCACATGGAGAGATCTAGCATACATCTTGGCAAAGCGTAGGATAGAAATAGGGTGGAAGCACATAGACTCAGTCTTAAGCGTGTGGTTGAGAGACCTTCAGAAAAGGCCACTGGCAGAAACAACGGTTGGCAAGAAGCATCCCAACGTGGTCAAGATGGAGCAGAAAAGGGACTTTATGGCCTGGAAACATATGTTACAGTAACAGATGCCCCCTGCACACAATGACACTCAGACTAAGATACATGCACGAATACAAATGGTGGAATAGAGATGGATGGGAGAGCGTTCCACAGAGATGCAGTCAAAAATGTAAATGAACGTCCTCCGAGACGCTCTCTCTGATAATGGAAAGTTTTATGCAAGTTTTGGGAGGCAGAGTGAAGGGTCCTCATAGACGGGAATCGGACCACTTTGTTCTGCAAGTATTGTGGCCTAAACTTGTTCATTGCCTGATGGGTCAAACCAAGAGCCTTAAATTGGATCTAGGAGCTCACTGGGAGCCAGTGAGGCTGATGTAGCATGGACTGAGTTGGTGAGAGGTGTGAAGCATCAAGTGCCATCCGTGCTGCCGGGTTCTGCAGAACTTGCAGAACTTGCAGACGCTGGATTTGATATACGAGTTGTCCCAAATATATCCCGTTACAATAGTCAAGCAACCCTGTGATGGAGGCTATGACTACTTGTCTTCAGCAGCAGTCCTGGGGGAGAAAAGGGAGAATCTTCTAAACTGTTTTCATTTTAACGAACCCGTCTGCACACATTGCAGAGATCTAAGCCTTTATAGAGCCTGAAGGTAGTAGCTTCATCCCCAGGCTTTTTACAGAACTACTCAGAGTGGGGCAAGATCCAGAATTCCAGCCTTCAGATAGAGATGGGACGTGGGGATATAGAGAACCCCCTCAATGCTCACACCAGAAAAATGCAACCCACTAGGGAAAAAGGCCCAGCACACCTCTTGCAAGGAGAACACAGATTAATCTCACAGAAAGTATGTGTCAGCAAAGAACACTGTTACCATGCAACACTCTAACAAAAACGGCACAAGGAAGGGGTTTTAAAGATACACAGCGTTGCAAGTGAAGTACACCATGTAGGTTACAAATCCAGGTAGCTGGTTGGCGTGACCCAATACACATATAGCCTGCACCATAGAGGATGCAAGGGGATTGTCCCAGCATCTTCTATCCATCTCCTTCCACATGGGCATCTTCTCCTTCTGTCATCAGGTAGGAAGACTCTAATTGGCAGTTTGGTTACACAATTCAATATTTCATGGCTCTACGGTGCACCTAGTACAAAGGTCATGAGTGAGGTGGCTACTTTCGAGGTTGTGATAACTTTTCAGAACTACATGAATCCCTGCTCCCACCCAGGCACGCCGGCACCTCCACAACTTTCCCACCCCAGCTTAAATTTGTTTCCTTCTCTCTAGGCACCTCACAGCACAAATAACATGAGCCAATGGTGGTGGCGCCAATCCCTGTTCTCTGAACTTCCTGATTCATTGGCTACTTTTTAAAGTTGTAAGATCATGGGTCTTGGACTTGTCAGTGAACTCAAATGTTCATGTCTTGGGCTCAGGGGTCCTGGGCCGCTATAACCTAAAGATCTGGACTGGATAAGTCCTAAAGCCCTCAGTCCCCTTCTTGTGAGATAGCTCTTCAAAGATCTGTACTCCGAGACCCCCGGCCGGGCCATAGAGCCGAGATTTGCTCCGAAGTACTTTAAGACAAGATAGCTGCACCCTTGAAATGGATGGGGGTGCAGGTTCATTACTCCAACACCAATCAATAACGACAACTCAATAGTTTGGCAAAGGGAGTGCGTTTAATGACAAGTACAGAAAATGGGGAGTTACGGATATCAGCAGTGATGTGATCGTCCTTCTCGCTTCATACAAGTTGTAACATTTATACTCAAAAATCATCATCATTGACGTGTAACACTCAAAAGTTAACATGCAATTCTATTGGTTAGGAAAAGGTAACTTTACTACAGGTACTATATCTGTATATGGTAACGGAGTGAGGGCATTGGGTAAACACTGTCAGGTGGGCGTCTAAGCCCTTCCTTCAAAAATGACTACTGTAGATGTCACTAAAAGTATGACTTCCCATTGGTTCTACTAACTATAGGACCCTAGATTATTTGGTCCATTGTGATTGGGTTGGCACCAACCCCATGCATACTTTTCAACTTCGCTTAGCAGCACGCAGAATGGTCATCCAGGTGCAGAGTGCCCCTTAGTTACCCGGCCTTCCTCCGATTATGGTTACAAGCAATCATCACTTTAGTAGCCATGTGTCAATTAGTTCACTGTGGTTGGCCTCGAGACTGCATCTTCTGTCTGGAAAAATTCTTATATCTCCACCTGGTCAGGTGCCAAGCGTAGGTGTGAACCCTCGCTTCTTCTTGCTCGGCTGGTCACGTGATTCCTACATCGTGAATTTGTCTCTTATCTCTCAATTTGTGTATTTGATTCTCATTTAGCCCGCCACCTGCCTTCGTCTTCTTATCTCGACCTTTCAGAGTCAGGATATTCTGTTCTCAGTTTCAATTAGATGTAGCTACTGTTGGCCTCTTTTATTAGTATGACCTTGGCTTTCCTGGCACGAGTTGCCTCTGCTGAGTTTCGGTTCAGCCGTCTCTTCTCGTTTTGCTAAATATGAATCTTTCTCATTTGGCCTTTAGTAACCTGGGATGATTCTGCTTCTTGTGCTAAGTTTAAATACACTTATAATACTGTGCTTCATTTTGAGGCACATTATGTATAATGGCGCTTGCCGCACTATTCTTCTACTAAGCATAGCAAGCCGCACTGTTTTCTTAGCTTTCTTGTGGTTCTAACCATATTTAACGGTGTAAACTGGTTGAATGTCTTCATCTTGCTTACAGCTTTAAACTTCTTTGCATTTCGACATCGTCCTTTCACTTTAGGTTTGTGATATCCTTATTCATGGCATTTTGTCTCTTTGCATCATTCTCGGGTTGTCAGTTCTTCTATCTGCATGTCAGTCCGGGTCCTTGTGACGTCATCATTCGTCTTCCATTAAGACCTTTTTGGTTTCTTCCGGGACTGTACTTAGGCAATCTTCATTGCGTTTCATTTGTTGGTAGGGTTTTCTTAATGGATACCTTACTGTCCATTGTTTTCTTGGTATTGGTATTTCAATAGGTGCTGTTCTTCTGATAGGCACTGGGCAGAGCCCTACTGCGGCTCTCTGCTGGTTAATTTGCTCATCATACGTCACATATTTTGGTGTGAATGTTCCTGGTACTTAAAAATGAACGATTGGAGTGCAGGCTTTATTTGGGACCTCCTCTACACTCCCCCATCTGGGTGATTTATCGACCACTTTCACTTCCGTCTTTGGTTTCATCTTACTCGGTTCTTCTGTATTCATCTTCACTCCATCACCTGGGTTCATTCCTTCTTCATCTTCGGGATCTATACATGATGGTTTGAAGAAGAGTCTCTTTGAAGTCCATATCTTTATTACTCCTTTCAGGCTTCCTGCGGTCCTTACATGTTCGTCTTTATTCCATGTCATTAGTTGATATTGTCCATTTGGGCTACAGTAAACCCATCTTCCCACATAGTTTCGATGTTTCCTGGGATAGAGAAACTTTGTTCCCTCTGGTGCATGAATGCTGGCCTTCACAAAGTCTCTTATTTCTTCATCAGTCAGGTCTTTAGGCTTCCATCCTGGCTTGACATTAATGATGATCTCCATCCCTATGGCTTTTTTCGCAGTCTTCTGGCATTGAGAAATTATTATCTTGATAACACAAAAGCCTAGTAATATCTAGTTTTATCATCATTAGCAGGGCTCCCAGGAACTTGAATGCATCTGCCATCCATCGTGGGACCCATGAGAATAGTGATCCAAACCAGCTGTCATCATCCACTTCGTCAGTTTCATAAAACATCTAGTTCTGCAGTTTTGTCAGCATACCTATGGCTTCTGTTAAAATTCCATTTTCCTCATCGTGAGAAGGTATAAAAATGTGCAACATGATTCTCCAATTTTTGCACAAACTCCTCCATCCATAGCTGTGATCATGTCAAGGACATATCTGTTCTGGAGAGTCATCAGTCGGATGGCTCTTAACTCTTCCTTTATCACATTGAATCCTTTTATTGTCATGTTGATGGTCTGCAGTAACTCCCATCTGCTTTTCTGCAACCATTTAGTATTTGCTCCAACTTGGAATCTTGGGATGAAAATAGTTGTGAACACTGATGAGGTGAGGCTGAACAGCCTATGTTCATACAGGATTGCATGAAAGGCTTCTTCTGATTTGGCAGAGAAGTCATTTTCTCTCTTCAACCGAGATAGCAGTTCCACAGATCTCCTTTTCCTCAGATGAGCATCTGCTTTCGGGAAACTGTAAATGTTCAGGTCACTTTTCGGGATCACCAATGCTGGAACGTGGACGTTCACTATTGTGCATATACCACCCCAGTTTTTCGGCAGTCTGATGTAGGATTTGGATCCACATGCCCATTAATGATCCATAATTACATTCCGTATACCATTCCTGGAACATCAAAAACTCCACAGTTGTAGTTCTCTCCCATTTCTCTTGTGCCATTATTCCTGAAGCAGAATTTTGGGTTTTCTAGTGGCACTATCTGCAAGGGTCCTCCTCTGTCTTTGACCCATGTCAGTAGATTTGCAAGCTTTGGCCATAATGGCTCGCATCCATTCTGTATGATGTCGATGGTGCCTTGGTAACGACCAGTGACCATCCTGGCTCTACATATTACTACTCCTTTCTCCCATCCGTCTGGTGAAAGCACTGTTCCCCAAATCTGCATTTGGCCTCTGTTCTTCCAACTTTGAGCCTCTTCTGGAGTTTTTCCTTGGACATTTAGCTTCAGGTTCACTTCCCATCTGATTTCTGCTCCTTTAACTCCAGGCTTCTCATACCGGATTACATAGTTCCTAGTATGAGCTCTGTATCTTGTCTTAATGTCTTGAACATAATCATCTTCATCGGGATAGGCTGTTTCAGTTGGCCATATTAGGGAAGCATCACTGCCCATGAACTGGACACAAACAAAGCATTCCCCTTCTGAATTTCGTTTTCCAACTTCTTTCATTGCTGGTACCAAATGTAGTTTCCCAAATTTGCTGTGCTGTCCAGGTATTAATTTAGTTCATTGTCATCTCCGTGCATACTCCTCTTGATTCTTAAGGTTTTCATGTAGTTTGCTATTACTACATCCCTGAATGTATCTGTATGGCTCTTTCTTGCTGGAGGATTCTCAGGTATCCCAGTCCATGGTGCAGGCCTCCTCATCTGTGCCATTTGAGGTGAGGAAAGTCTGGCAATTCTTTCTATTTCCTCCTGCCTTTTCCTGGCTCTGGCTAATGACGGCCAGATGGATTCTGCTATCAGCTGTGCTCATGAGATTTTCTTTGAGTTTATCTTCGTCTCCATCAGTGTCGTCTCAGGGTTGTTTATTACTGTTATTTCTTTTGGTTTCTTCTCCAACTCCTCTTGTCTTGTCTTCATAGTATGCAGTCTTTTCTTCTCTGATGTATTGGATTGTGGTTCTGTAGTCATTGACACTAGGCCTGTTGTGTGTGCATTCCATGTTTGCATGCGTGTGGTTGTCTGTAATCTTGTCACATTCATACTTTGCCAACCTTGTCTCCGGCTTTCCTTTTTGTTTGTTACCACAAGTGTATATGTGTCATTGCTAATCACATCCATTTCAAGTTCATTAATTCCACCATAAGTACTTCTAGGGACGGGAATGACTATGTAAGGACTTGGTGCCTTTGTAGGCTTCATGCGTGCATCATTAGGTGGGTGCACTGGAATTGGAACGCTTTGTGCACCAATGAAAAATGCAGTTCTGATTGTTAATGACAGTAAAACAATGATGAATATGATACACAAATACATTATGCCCCTGTATTGCAGGTGGCAGCATTTACTTCCAGAGAAATAGGACGAGGTTGCTGCTCCGGATTCCCATCTCGATCATTCGCCAAAATGTTAATTCTTACGATACTCCATTAAACAATATTGTCTTTCGGATTCTTTGTTGTGAGTTTCAGGTGTTACACAATTATCCCCCCTCTTGTGAATAATGAATTGTCTATTATCTCAGGATACAGTTCTTTCACGAAAATATGGGAAGTGTCAAAATTAAGTGATAATTCAGCAAGTCTCTTTACTGTGCATGTTCAAAATATGTCAGCTCCCAGTCCGTGCCCCTGATCTGCTTCAGTCCCGAAAACATGTTGCCTTTGTTAATGGAAGATAAGAAATTAAATCTCTGGCAATGCTCTCTCAATCTGTCTCTTGGCGGAAAGCTTTTGGAATCTCCTCAGATAGTTCTGCTGATGGTTAGAGAGTTCCACTTGCAGTACTATTCCATGCAAGAGCATGCCCATTTGTGCAATATTGGTTGGGTCTCTGATGAATGTGAGGACGTCAACATTGATCGGTCTACCCACTAGCTCTGGAAAATCAGTGACTAAACGAAAGAGAACATTGTGGGCCAATCTACTGTCTTCTGGTGACAGGGACATCTGTCCCGTTTTGCTGATGTTCAGGACTGTATGTTTTCACTTCAATGTAAACAATGTCTGCACTGTCCGTTTGCGTGGAGTGCAACTAAGATCACAATGTTATTTAGGAGTGTGCTCAGACGTTCTGTATTCGCTGTATCTCAGAGAAACGTGAGTGTGTCTGTCGTTCTTCCGACAAGATTTGGGCAGTCTTCAATTATTCGAAAGAACAATTTATTGACAAGCTCATTTACTTTCTTCTCTGATTGGGACATTTGGCTTCTCCTTGCTGTATTCAGGAAGTAGGAGAAATTGTTTGGCAATTTCAGTAAGCAATCTTCTTATTGTCTCATCATTTTCGGGATCTTGAAGAAAGTCAGTGACACTGGTGAGTCTCCCCACCAATGACGGGTATGATCTTAGCACTAGATTAAAATATGTTACCACATCTTTAGTGATGTCACTACTGTGTGGCACCATAAGTGATTCTGAATATGGTCTTGGTGTGGAATGAGTCTTGATACTGTATTTTCTTCCAATTTTTATGTCCCCGATCAAAATTTGGCATGTTATTTCCTCATCACACTTTTAATGTGTCTTGCTCCAAATTTCAAGTTCAACAGACTATGTTGTGGCTTATATGTGCAATTCTCTTCTTCACCCTGCAACTAGGATGCACAGAGTGTCCTTCATTTATGTCCTTATCCCCTTTTTTGCTCAGAGGAAGTGTCCAATTTTAAGCCACAATTTTCAAAAAGTTATTTGTCTTTGTCGGGCTGATCATGCGTCCTTTTTCTTCGTCATGGATATCGTCTGCACGTGCTGTGGTTCTTCCCTGTCGCTCCTAGTCTCCTCATGTTGGGGTGCAGACAGGGGCCCTTCTCCGATGTAGGGTTTGATATCGTCTAGAAAAATCCAAGCTTTCCTGTCTTGCAGAAGGAGTGCTGTGCTCTACTGTAAAGGCACTGTTAAATCTTGGCTCGTCCCACCTTTTCCTCATATGATTCTTTACAAGGACGGTATCTCCAGGGAAAATGGATGGTACTGTCATGATGCCTACCCCCCAGGACCCAGACCAAGTCCAGCAACCCCAACAACCCCTGCTAGGGGCTATTTGGGTGCAATCCTGGCACCTATGGCGCCTAGCTCATATGGAGAGCCAGTCCATAGGCGCCAGGCTCATAGATTGAAACTTACATGATGCAGACCATGCTGCAAACTTATCTGATGCAGACCATGCTGCAAGAGCTCCAAGCCAAAAGAGACTTGGAAGGGACTATTTTACCTAGGGACTATTTTTTACTCGGGTGGGGCTGGGGAGGAATACTTACCTGGGACTACTTTGGAGGCTATTTAAACCACGTCCGAAGAGTAGAACACGCTTCGCGTTATTCTGCATCCAGCAGCGTAACACTCACCGTGCCTGCAAGCCTGAATCCAGTCTTCTGCCACGCCCGCCTCGAGTTTGGAGCTCCTAGAAAAAGGGAGAAAGAAGGAGAAAAGGTTAGAACAAGAGCAATACCTTTGATCCTTACCTGAATTCCCAATCCATCGCGCCTTCGATTTTATGCGCGTCGCCTCGCCTGCTGCAGCGGCCTTCGCAGCATCTTCACATTCCACCGCAACCTCCTGCATGTTCCCGCCGCACTCCGCTACCTAAGGAGAAGACAAGAACAGCAAGGTGAGCCAAGGGAATACACAGAGGAATACCCCCCATAGACTTACCTGATTTTACCACCGGGGGTACTATTCCTCTTCACGGGTCGGCACAGCTCCCACTGAATCCTAGCCGAAACTCGGCCCCTAAGGGGAAACAAAAGGACTGCAAGGTGAAACAAAGGGATTAACAAGGGGAACCCTCCTCACCACAAAAGACTTACCTGATTTTACCGCCGGAGGCATTATTCCCCGAGACTTCATACTTTCTCTCAGCGCCTGAAAAAGGGAGAAAGCAACAGGTTACATATGGACATTATTTTATCGAACTGTGTTGGATAATACAAATCCTTACCAGAATATTACTGGTTGCCACGAGAAAATCTTCAGTAGGGTCAAGTTGCAACCTGCAAGGAATCGGACAAGAGTGAAAGTCAGGCATTTGAACTCTTACGAACTACATACTTACGGCGTCTTGCCGGTAATATCGGAGTCAATATTGTTCTGGAACTCACCAATTCCTTCGAGCCAGTGAAGCAACTGGTTATCTACGCGCCCCTGCGCTCAATGCAGGATGGAGAGCTCATCTTTTCAAACCATCAGGTGAGACTATAAGAGGGGACATCAAAGGTGATCAGTGGGGAGAACAGCGGGGTGGGGGGATTTACGCTCAACTCCATGGGTGGTTAATTCCCTTTCTCCATTCGCAGAAGAATATTCCTACGGGCCAAGCAATCGAAGCTAGGTGGGCCAGTCCAGACCGTCATCTCAACCCTACGTGTCATATTGGTGGAGACCGCAGCTGTCCAGTCCAGATCGACGCCTCGGTGGGAGCCAGGTGAGCGTAACAAAGCGCGAAGCCTACCTACAAATTCCCACCCGGGCGTTATGGATACCTCAGAGACTGACCAATTGGCTCAATTACTAGGGGAACTGAGGGCTGAAGTGCATTCCGCCCGTCAAGAAACCAATGCCCTTAGGAGAGAACTGATTTTGTCAAAGGAGCGAACTGATGACCTTGCTAGGCAACTATTGCAAAGCTAGGCTGGACAAGCACCCCTACCTGGTTCCGTGGGAAATCCAGCTCCTGTGTTATCGAGTAACCCTGTGCACATAAACCTACCTGGAAATATTCCATTATCTCCACCCGAACGCTTTGCTGGAGATCCCAAAAGGTTTGCCATGTTTATGAATCAATGCCGCTTGCACTTTTTATGCAGACCTGGAGCCTTCCCAAACGATCAAGCCAAGGTAGCCTTTGTATTGTCATATCTCAGCGGCAGTGCAGCTGATTCCACTAGGTACTCAGGATGACCCAATTCTTCGGGATTTTCAGGGCTTTCAAACGAGCATGGAAAGACTATTTACCCGGCACTCCCAAGGACAGGCCCTGGATAACAAACTTTTGTCCCTACGACAGGGTAACCAGGACCGTCTATCTTACATCGCAACCTTTAATAGGTTGATAGTGGAAACTGAATGGCCTGAGGTAAAACGAATCACGTTATTTCATCGAGCGCTTCGAGAAGAACTCAAGGATGTCATGGCTCAAGTCGTGAACCCACCTCAAGATTGCGCTGAATATATAGACTTAGTGGTCCAGTTAGATCACAGACTTCAGAACAGAAAGGCTGATCGAGCCAAGTTTGAGAACAGGGTGTTGGTCAAAACTCACGCTAACCCCAAAGGAGCAGATGCTTCAGAACCCATGCAAATCGGAGGGGTTAAAGGACCCTTAACCCAGAAGGAAAGAGAAAGGAGACGGCAAAAGCAATTGTGTCTTCGAGCTGGAAGAAAGAAGTTATTTTATGCGCGTCGCCTCGCCTGCTGCAGCGCCGCGCTGACCTCACCGGCCTTCGCAGCATCTTCACATTCCACCGCATCCTCCTGCATGTTCCCGCCGCACTGCGGTAGCTAAGGAGAAGACAAGAACAGCAAAGTGAGCCAAGGCAATACACAGAGGAATACCCCCCATAGACTTACCTGATTTGACCACTGGGGGTACTAATCCTCTTCACGGGTCGGCGCAGCTCCCACTGCATCCTAGCTGAACCCTGGCCCCTAAGGGGAAACAAAAGGACTGCAAGGTGAAACAAAGGGATTAACAAGGGAAACCCTCCTCACCACAAAAGACTTACCTGATTTTACCGCCGGAGGCATTATTCCCTGAGACTTCATACTTTCTCTCAGCGCCTGAATAAGGGAGAAAGCAACAGGTTACATATGGACATTATTTTATCGAACTGTGTTGGATAATACAAATCCTTACCAGAATATTACCGGTTGCCACAAGGATCTCTTCAGTAGGGTCAAGCTGCAACCTGCAAGGAATCGGACAAGAGTGAAAGTCAGGCATTTGAACTCTTACGAACTACATACTTACGGCGTCTTGCCGGGAATATTGGAGTCAATATTGTTCTGGAACTCACCAATTCCTTTGAGCCAGTGAAGCAACTGGTTATCTACACGTCCCTGTGCTCAATGCAGGATGGAGAGCTCATCTTTTCAAACCATCAGGTGAGACAATCAGAGGGGACATTAAAGGTGATCAGTGGGGAGAACAGCGGGGTGGGGGGATTTACGCTCAACTCCACGGGTGGTTAATTCCCTTTCTCCATTTGCAGCAGAATATTCCTATGGGCCAAGCAATCAAAGCTAGGTGGGCCAGTCCAGTCTGTCATCTCGGCCCTATGCGTCACATTGGTGGAGACCGCAGCTGTCCAGTCTAGATCGACGCCTCTGTGGGAGCCAGGTGAGCGTAACAGGTACACAAAGTTGTTGAGCTGTGCCTGTAGTAGTATCTCCCTCTGTGTTCCGTGATGCCCTGCACCCTTTTCGTCGTCTCTGCAGCTGGTTTGAAATTACAGTAAGGCAAGATGTCATGCAATTCAGGTAATTTTGCATTAAGATTTCTCCTGTGGACTGGGCATCACATCTAGCTCTATCTCGGGGTGTCAGGGGACTATGCATTCTTCTTCCTGTGGCTATCTCGTGTGGTGTAAGATGATGAACTGGGTTGGTTCCGGAGTGCATACAATGCCAAAGGAAGGCAGTGCAACCATACCTTTCTTAGAGTAAGCTTCAACTTGGCTATCCTTTCCTTTAATAAGCCATTAAGCTTCTCACAGATGCCGTTACCTTGTGGATGATATACCAACGAAAACTTGTGCTTTATACCAAGCAGCAAGCTAATCTGTTTGAATGTCTCATTTACAAAGTGAGCTCCATTATCTGATCTCATGACTTCACACAACCCCCACCTGGGGAATACTTCTCTCACAAAAAATGTGGCCGCACACGTAGAGTCTGGGTGTGTACATGGACCTGCCTCTATCCAACTAGAGAATGGACACTCCACAACAATTAAGTATCTGTGCCTGTTACAAACTTGAATCATGTCATCGTAATCGATGTGCAAGTGCTGAAAAGGCCCATTTGGCCTAGGGATGACTCCTCTCATTAGTTTTAATGTGTGCCCAGCTGTGAATTGTTGGCAGATTATACAGTTCACTATGAAAAATGCAATGTGCTTGGTTAAATCCGGTATGAACCATTCTTCTGCGAGTGTTTGCGCAAGATTCTCTTTTGTCATGTATGCTGGATAATGTAGCTGCTCCAGCCCTAATTTTAACAGGGCTATAGGCATCACCAGTTTACCAGTGGTGTTTTGTCACCACAAAATGTCAGGGGGGTTTAAAGAGCACCCTCGCTGTTTCCATAGATTTTTCTCTTCCTGTGGTGCCTCCCCTTGGAGTTCCATCAACTGTGTTTGCCCTAGATTCTTCTAGCTTTCAAGTGTAGTTTGTGCAACCATTATTCCCTCATTGCTATGGGTGACTTCCACTTCCATGATTGTCTCATTCTTGGATGCCATATGTTTGCCTTCCGTGTTTGCTGCTTGGTTTCCGCGTGAGATAAAATCTGTCCCTTTCGTGTGGACGGTGCATTTCACGACTGCTATGCCCACTGGGAGCTGTAGTGCCTTGATCAGCCTGTCCAATAAGGCTGCATGCTGCACTGGTGGGCCGTCTGCTCAGGGGTATCCCCTCCTTTTCCAGCACGCTAAGCCTGCGTGCACTGTTGACGTCACATAGGCAGAGTCACTGTACACCATTACTTCCTGGTCTGCGTGATTCTCAATGGCGAGTATCAATAATTCTGCAGCCTGTGCTGAATAGCGAGATGGTATTCGTGCACTAAGGAGTGCTCGGAATTCTCCATTTGCGGTGTGTTTCATTACAGCGACGCCTGTATAACTTTGCCCATCATTTTGATCGATTCTTGAAGAACCGTCAATAAAGACACTTTCTCCTTCTGCCAAAGCATTTTCTTTCACCCTGGGAATTTCATCATAGCATTCTTCATAGTTCGCACAGTCATGTATTGGCTCTCCTTCAGTGACTGGCTCTGCTATAAACATAGCTGGGTTCACTATCTTACATCAGACTACTTTAATCAATGGATTTGATATGATCACCTCATAGGCAGAAGCTTTCTGGGATGTCAACGTGCCCTTTGGTTTCTGTAGAATAGCAAATAATGAGTGTTCCACATACAACGTCATTGGGCAACACATCACAATGGTTGTAGCCTTCTCTATGGCGAACACTGCAGCAGCTAAACTTTGTTTGCACAGGAAATAGCCTCTAAATACTGGGTCCAAATTTCCACTATAGTATTCCAGGGTCTTGTACCCCAATGTGGTTCTATGTGTGAGCACTGCTGTCATAACGCTGCCATTCGGGTGTGAAAACAGGTAAAATTCCTCTGCATAATTGGGAATCCCTAGAACTGGTATTGTGCAAATAGCTTTTTAGAGCTCAGCAAATCCTTCCTCCATGGTCTCAGACCATTCAATGTTTTCTTTCGTCTCTTGGGCCTTCTTTAGGGTCTGAGGTAAAGGCTTAGTGTAAGAGCTATAGTCGAAGGCCCATGCCCTAACATAGTTGCACAGGCCTAAAAAGCTCTGCATCTGTTTTATTGTGTGTGGCTTAGACGTGTTCAGTATGGCTTCAGCCCTTTCTGGGGTTACTCTTTTTCCATCATGTGAGATTAGCTGGCCATTGTACAGCACTTCTTGTTGATAATATTGTAGCTTTTCCTTGTCAACCTTATATCCTTTCTCAGCCAATATAGTCAATAGCTGAACAGAATTGTGCCTGCATTGCTCCTCTGTCCTGCTGCCGATTAAGTGTCATCCACATATTGCAGGACAACACTTTCCAATGCAATATTGCTCAGGTCCATCTGTAGGACTCTTTTAAAAATAGAAGGAGACTCGCGGTACCCCTGGGAAGGCTTGTGCTTTTTAGACGCTTCTGTCTGAACGTGAATGACGTCATATCTTGTGAGTCACAGTGCAACGGGATTGAGAAACATGCATTTTTCAAATCAATCGCTGTGAAATATTTTGCCTCAACAGGTATATTACATAGAATTGTAGCCAGGTTTGGGACTAGAGGGAACTCGGCCTCAACAATATCATTTATTGGGCGTAAATCCTGAATTAGCCTCCAAGACCCTTGCTTTGATATCTTGATCAGATATTGCATGATGACTCTGACATCACTAAGATGCCTTGCTCCACTATAGCCGAAATTGTCTTAAAAATCCCTTAATTTGCCTCTCTGGACATGGGATATTGTCGGGCTCTTGGTAGAATTGCTCCTGGTTTCAGTTTGATTTTCACTTCTCCAACCCCTTTCAATAGGCCTACTTCATAGGGTCCTGTGGTCCACACTGAGACAGGCACCTGGGCCATGTCATCATCAAAATATTCAGGATGGTTTCGTGCCATTATCATTCTCTGAGGCACTTCTCTTTTTGTCATTGTCACCCAAAAGGTGAGACTCACTTCCACCATTATCTCCCCCATATCTGCTTGCTCATCAAACAGATCGTCATCAGTGGCATCAGTCAATCGATATCCTTCTTCAACGGCGATTACTGCGCACCATTGTCGACCTTCATCGTCATAACCATCAATCAAGGCCATTCTCCCTCATACTGCAGCTGTGTGTATTATCAAGGGAAATACTTGTCCCTTCTCCTCGTGCACCGGTTTTCTTGGTCTAAATAGAAACTCATCTGGGGTTCTCATGATTTTGTCTGCAAGGCCTGGCAGCCCTGCCATTAGCACATGTATTCCATATGTGAATATTTCTTGCTCTAATGGTGTAGCCCTCATGGCTGTGTCCTGCGTATGCTCTTATCATTTCACATATGTTTGAATAGTGCATTCCTGGAGTTGAACATATTATGCCCTCCTCCGTGAATGAGATTGTCATGTTTAACATTAAATCTTGACCCAAAATGTTTACTGGGGTCTGTGGTGAATATAATAAAGGCACATTCATTTCACATTTTCCTATAGAAACTGGAAGTGCGTTTGTGAAGGGAGCACGACTTGTAGCTCCTGTGAAACTCTGAGTATTTATGGCCTCGGTGGACAAGGAAAACTTACCTTCACGTATACACGAGCGTGTTGCACCTGTGTCAACTAAGAAGGAATATTCTTTATCCCCTATAAGCACATCCACCCTAGGTTCCCGGTGAGAGTCTGGTGTCACTGATAGGATAGAACACATCAGGGTTCACAGTAAGCTGTTGTAATCCATATATAGCTTGGGCCCACCGTGTGCTGATGGATTTCCCCCATTGGCAGTGTTATTTCCCATTCCAGGGTTCATGGTCTGCCCTCAGCTCATCGTTTATGAAAATTGCAGCAGTGACTGTTGGGACTGCCCTTGTGGAAAACTCACTATATTCTGAGGTTGCAAACCTTGTTGTGCTCCTGGCGTTTGTTGTTACACCGTATGATTTTGTGCAACACCCTACTGTAAAAATGCAGGTGGATTTGCCGTGCCTGCTCCTGTCCCTTGGTCGTTCTGCACCATGCCTTGGTTTCTGCATGTGCGCGCTAAATGTCCTGTCATCCCACACAACCAACATACTGGCAGTGGTTGGATCATTTGCCCATTTGACATATCTTGATTACCATGTTGCATATTTTGAAAACGTCCTTGATTATTTTGAAAAAATCCCTGATTGCTCTGCCATCCTCTTCCACTAAATCCTCTTCCCCTTGGGAAAAACCCTGCATTGCCCTGATTATTCTGTTGTGAATTATTCACCTGCTGCATGCTCGATTCAGCTGTGCTAGTTATCATGGCTCCCTCAAGAGCATATTTTGACAATTTCTTCTGCACCAATTTCACTTCCTAAACCTTTCGTGCAGCT
This sequence comes from Ambystoma mexicanum, assembly GCF_040938575.1. NCBI lineage: Eukaryota > Metazoa > Chordata > Amphibia > Caudata > Ambystomatidae > Ambystoma > Ambystoma mexicanum. Next base: position 943,207,464 of record NC_090926.1, read on the forward strand.
TCCTTCCTTTTCTTGTAGTAGCCTGCAATAGTGTGCGATGGTCAGCTGTATTTCTGACCATGGCTTAGCCTCGATTCCTACCAATTTCTTGAGCTGTGTCTGTGTCTCTGGCAGCCCTTGGCACAATATATGGCAGAACACAGGTATAGATTTTCCCCAAGATTCATGAGTCTCGAGTACCCATGCGTCTTGAAAATTTGGTATGTGAATTAAAGGATCATCAGACTCCTTCATTTTACGTGTCATTATAACTCCCATATCAGAAGTGTCTGGGTAAAGCACTCGTAATACCTTCCATACTGTGGCTCTGGAATTGTTAAATGGAGCTCCGTCATGCGTGGTGTTAATAGTGTTCACACTGGGGTAACCTGCCCTTATCCACACATGTCGGTCTGACTGTGTGGCTGACTGAGATGCCCTTGGTGCAAACTCGCTAGTGTCCGACCACCTTATCCCTTTCTCCATTGGAAGTCATCTTTCGCTCCTTCTCTCTTCCTCATTTTCCTTGCGCTCCTCCCTTTCTGAGTCGGACATTGTCTGTGCCCAACTCATGCCACTTCTTGTGTCTTCTTTGTTCCTACTTATTTCTAGTCTATCCAGGGATAGTTATCTATTCCCACTACTTCGGTAAACATCCTCAGTGTCGTACAGCTGGGTGCTCTCCAGGCGCTCATCTTCTCCCTCCCCTTGGGGTATTTGTTATAACCCCATTTCATCATATATTCTATCAATCTTTTCTCCGATGCTTCTGGTGTCGAAGTCATCCTCGATATTCGCCGTAGACGTGCCTGGTATTGAATCGTACGCAGGGAAGAATTCCTCTATATCTTCTCAATCTAATACTGGCTCAGGTTTTTTAACCTCTCTCCCCAGATATTCAAGATTGCGTGCTCTCTGTCTTCGCTTATGTTCTACATTGTCATTGAATTCTCTGCGCTTCCTCGCCTCTTCTCTGACCCTATCTTCTTCCTTTTTCTTTTAATTTCTACGTTCATCTGCCCTTCGGATTTCCTCATTCTTTCGTCTCTTTATTCTCTTCTCTCGTATTCTTTGCTCTTCCTCTGAACTTTGCTGCTTCGGTCTGTCTTGATCATTGGCTGCTCTCTGTTTGTGATCGAGCTGTCTTTCTTGCTCTTCGCGATGTAGCTGTTCTCGCCTTTACATCTTTCTTTCTTATTCTTTCATCTCTTACTTCTTTCTCTTTTCTCTGTATATCATCTAGCCTCTCTCTTTGCTTGGCATCATCAATGCCTTTGCCATCAAGTTTCAATAGAATTTGCCCTCCCATCCATTTGTTTTTTGCAAATGCTATCTCATCAGTTCTATCTTCATTTCCTTTAAATATTTTGCTTCTCTCTCCTTATCGAGAGATACACTTGTCTGTGTCTGGTCCCTTCTTTCATCATCCCGTTTCTCCCTGTCCCTTGGGACTGTAGAGGGGATATCCTTATCCTTTTCTTTCCCTTGATTTTCATTACTACTTTGCATAGGTGTCTCATATGCTGGGTTGCTATACCCTGTAGCTGCTTTAAGTTCTCTCAGCGGATATAACCCCTCGTCTTTATTTTCTTCAATCTTCATTTCAGCTGGGGCGGGTGGCGCAGTAGGCATATCACCCCCATCTAAACATACCTTAAGTATCCAGTCTATTGGTGGCTCCTCTTCCTTTCCCTGTTCATACATTTTCCAAAGCTCTAGAACAGCTAGGCGTGTGTATAACTTTTTCCCTGTGTATATGGCGTGCAAGTATGTCGTCATGTGTTGCAAAAAAGATTTAGATAAGGACCTGCCCTGTGGCCATGGCATTAACATTGTGTGGGCCGTCCCCTTAACCCACTCTGTACTGTATTTTTTCAGCTTAGGTGCATGTTTCAGCAATTGTTTGCATAGGTGTGCCAATGGAGTTATGTCTGCCATGCTTAAATGTGTCCCCTTTCTTCTTATATACCACTTGTCAAAGCTTCAGGTGACTTAAACGGTTCCAACAATATGAGTGAGCATCAAATATTGCAAGCTCCAATCCCGATTTTTTCACAAAATGTTATATCTTCTATTTTACTCAAAACACATCAATCCGTATACAATATTATCTCAGCTATTCAATCATGTAAAATTTAAGTCAATTTGTTAAAGAAAACTTTCAACTTATGACATCACCACAAACAACATGTAAGACAGATGTTTAACAGACTAGATGAACACCAGCTGGTCACATTTATCTCTGCCTCTAAATTTTACCCTGACATGGAGTTTAAACGTATACCTTTCACAGTGTCTTTAATCGCTGTGGTAGTCTATTTGTTCCCCTTTATTTGGGACTCTGGATACACGTTTCTTCTAGCCGCTATATTAGCGTAGGAATAAGGCGATTCCTCTCACTTCTCGGGTGTCCTCGCCGGTAACCTCTCTCTTCTTGGGTGTCCTCCCTGGTATCTTTCCTTTAGTAACTTCTCAGTTACTCTTGAGTCATTATTCCCTCCCCCTTAGATATATGCATTCTTCTCTACTTCTAACTATATTTTGTTTTCCAGTCTCCCTCCATTACCTTTTCCCTTTACTTTGCCAAAAAACTCAGTCTTTTTCACTCACTGTTCGCATGTTTCCTCTCTGGACCCTCGGGATCACTGCCTTTGTTACCGCCTTCTTCGGCTTTTCTCCCACTCAGAAGGCCCATAGGAATGGGAAGGGTTTATGTGGGGAAACAACCTTGCCTGCAGGTTTTTTTTTTTTTTTTACACTACCACTTTCTACAGGGAGTTCCGCGGTCTACTCGGCCAAATGGCAAAGGACTTGTGATATTGCCGAAGACCTAGAGTTACTTTATGTCGACGGTCAATGGGTGTCTTATTCTAATCGATAATCAATAACCATCAATCTCTGCTATCAAGTGTACTCTGAGACCCCCGGCCGGCCCATAGAGCCGAGGTTTGCTCAGAAGTACTTTAAGACGAAATAGCTGCACCCCTGAGATGGATGGGGGTGCAGATTCATTACTCCAACACCAATCAATAAGGACAACTCAATGGTTTGGCAAAGGGTGTCAGTTTAATGACAAGTACAGAAAACGGGGAGTTATGGATATCAGCAGTGATGTGATTGTCCTTCTCGCTCCAACTCCAACGAACTTCATACAAGTTGTAACAATTATACTAAAAAATCATCAACATTGACGTGTAACACTCAAAAGTTAACATGCAATTCTATTGGTTAGGAAAAGGTAACTTTACTATAGGTACTATGGTGGTCATTCCAAGGTGGGCGCTAAGGGATACTGTGCACCGGTGAGGAGACTGGTGCCGGTAATCCCTTACCGCCCTACTACAAGGTCCCTTAGCGGGTCCTGCCAGGAATGGCTGGTCTGACCAGCCGTTGTGGACGGACCCCATAAGGGACCAGGGCACAAATAACGGGCTTGCCATTCGCGAGCCTGTTATTTGTGCCTTCCGCATTCCCATTGAGCACGGTGGGGGCTCAAATGGGAATGGGGAATGGCATTTTCAATGGGGATTTACCCTCCCGCAAAGGTCGGACTACATCGGTAAGTCCCCATTGAACTATACCGATGCCAGACCCGTTATTGGTGGCAGTCATGGCGCAAATAGAACCATGACTACCACCAACCTCGGAATGAGGGCCTATATCTGTATATGGTAACGGAATGAGGGGATTGAGTAAACACTGTCAGGTGGGCGTCTAAGCCCTTCCTTCAAAAATGACTACTGTAGACGTCACTAAAAGTATGTCTTCCATTGGTTCTACTAACTATAGGACCCTAGATTATTTGGTCCATTGTGATTGGGTTGGCACCAACCCCATGCATACTTTTCAACTTCACTTAGCAGCACGCAGAATGGTCAGCCAAGTGCAGGGTGCCCCTTAGTTACCCGGTCTTCCTCCGATTATAGTTACAATCAATCATCACTTTATTAGCCATGTGTCAATTAGTTCACTGTGGTTGGCCTCGAGACTGCATCTTCAGTCTGGAAAAGTTCTTATATCTCTGCCTGGTCAGGTGCCAAGCGTAGGTGTGAACCCTCGCTTCTTCTTGCTCGGCTGGTCACGTGATTCATACATTGTGAATTTGTCTCTTTTCTCTCAATTTGTGCATTTGAATCTCATTTAGCCCGCCACCTGCCTTCGTCTTCTTATCTTGACCTTTCAGAGGTAGGATATTCTGTTCTCAGTTTCAATTATATGTAGCTACTGTTGGCCTCTTTTATTAGTATGACCTTAGCTTACCTGGCACAAGTTGCCTCTACCGAGTTTCGTTTCAGCCATCTCTTCTCGTTTTGCTAAATATGAATCTTTCTCATTTGGCCTTTAGTAACCTGGGATGATTCTGCTTCTTGTGCAAAGTAGAAATACACTTATAATACTGTGCTTCGTTTTGAGGTACATTATGTATAATGGCGCTTGCCACACTATTCGTCTACTAAGCATAGCAAGCCATACAGTTTTCTTAGCTTTCTTGCGGTTCCAAGCATATTTACAGGTGTAAACTGATCGAATGTCTTCATCTTGCTTACAGCTTTAAACTTCTTTGCATTTCGACATCGTCCTTTCACTTTAGGTTTGCGATATCCTTATTCATGGCGTTTTGCCTCTTTGCATCATCTTTGCGTCGTCAGTTCATCTATCTGCAAGTCAGTCCAGGTCCTTGTGACGTCACCCTTCGTCTTCCATTCAGACCTTTTTGGTTTCATCCGAGACTGTACTTAGGCAATCTTCATTCCGTTTCATTTGTTGGTACGGTTTTCTTAATGTATACCTTACTGTCCATGGTTTTCTTGGTATTGGTACTTCAATAGGTGCTGTTCTGCTAATAGGCACTGGGCAGAGCCCTACTGCAGCTCTATGCTGGTTTATTTGCTCATCATACGTCACATATTTTGGTGTGAACTTTCCTGATACATCAAAATGGACGATTGGTGTACAGCCTTTATTTGGGACTACCTCTACAGATCTATTCCAGCCCTCTCTTGGCCTTGCAGGGCACATTCCTTCTGGGTTGCATGCACTAATGATAACAAAGAATAAAGAACTGTGTGTCTTCAGGAAATTAACATGCTGCAAGGGCTGCGAGCCGAAAACACAAGCACACCCTTCTAACGCTTGTGGCGGGACATAAGCATACAGGCATGGGTATGACACTAGGCCTCAATTGCAAGATGACGTCTAATTTCTAAAATGGAGTTTCATTGCACACCTGATACCAATACAAGAATTCTCCACATTTCCACTACAATCCATCTTCTACAGGTGCACCTGCTGCACTCCATTCTTCTAACTCCCCTACAACATCTCTTTCTGCAGTCACCTCGTCCTAAATCGCTGAGAGGCCTGGGACTTCTGGCCCTGCTCCTCAACGGGGAGCCAACCAGCAGAACTTTTTTCCCTGTTCAAATTAAGCCTGTTTTCTGCCATCCATTTCCCAATTTCTGAGAGACAAGTTTTCAGTTTGCATGGCGGCTCCAGCACTGGTGCATCAAGATGGAGCACTAACTGAGGGTCATCTGCATAAGTATAGAAATTCACACCATGGTGGGCAATAAGGTCAGCAAGGGGGAAAAGGTATAGGTTATAAAGAAGAGGGAAGAGAGAGGGCCCCTTGCAGGATCCCACAAGAGAGAACAGTCAGGGCCTAGCATCAGGGGCTTAGTGACACAGACTGCACATTTTTAGAAAAAAAAGGCAGAAAACCAAGCAATGAGGGTTCCTGAAATATTGGCTTGCTATAGTCGCTGAAAAATAATTGAATGGTCAACTGTATCAATGGCCACAGAGAGGTCTGAGAGAATTGTCACCAAGACCCCTCTGCGGTCTACAATCAGCACCATATCATCAAGCAGCAAGAACATGAAAACTTCACTGCTGCCCATTGGGGTCTGACCCCGGACTGGAAAGGGTGAACAGGTTAATTCAATTCCAGGAAGTGCGAGACCCGAGATGTGATAATCACCTCCATAAGTTTCATAAGTTTCATAAGCACTGGCAAGAGTGAAAAAGAGTGATAGTTAGCTGGTGAGGGTGGATCAAGATGTGGCTTCTTTAGGAGAGAAGTGACCAATGCATGTTTCAATGAGCAAGGAATCATACCCGATGAGATGGAATGCTGAAGAGCAGCCGTAAATACTCGTATGATGACCTGAGGTAACCCCTTGAAGATATGGAGAGAGATGGGATCCATAGGGGAAGCTGATTTAATTTTGTGAAGTGCAGCCATCACCATCTAATCAGTAATGAATTTCATTTTCAAGGGCCCCAGAGGTTTGATCTAGGTGAGTGGGTCACCGCTAGGTAAGGCCTTGGGCCCATTCAGTTCATTTGCACCCATTGATTGTTGAATTGTACATATTTTCTCTGAGAAGAAAGACCTAATGGCATTGCATTGGATCTGAGACCCCCCAGGGCTGTGCCCTAGTGGAGGTGGTGTCGACAACTCCTGTGCTGGTCAGTAAGCCTTCCACCACTGCAGAGAGGTGCACATGTCCCCAGAAACACCTGATAGTTGGCACTTTAGGAGAGGTGTGGGGGGCTACAAATGAGATCATAAAAGGCAAGATAAAACGATACAACCAGACCAGTGGGAGAGGAGCAAGAGCAGTAACTAAAGCTTCCTCTGCTAAAATTAAATCCACCTATAGTAGAATAGAGAATGTGGCACCAAGTGAAACACCATTGAAGCACTGCTTTGCCCGCTCGCTATCTTGTATTGAAGCTGGACTTTTAAAGTTTGCCCTGTCATTTCTTTGGTAATTGAATATAACTACTGTTTGACTTTTATTGGGCAATATAAAGGACTTAAGGAACGTTAAAGGTTATCATTGTAACTGAAATTTCTTCATTTTATTTATTTTGTCAATGTTTTTAGACCATCATACTGTGAGACTCCGCCCACTCTTTGCCGTTGTTTCAAAAAAGCGACCTTGCGCGCACCAGCGCGCGTTCACCAATCGAAGCACCATTGAAGCACCGCTTTGCCGCTTCACCGTTGCGCCGGTGCATTGGTGCTGCGTTGCAAGCTGGTGCGCGTCCGGTCGCCGGACAGTTTGTTTTGGAACTAGTTGTTCAGTTCACAGTAAGGTGAGTGCAGAGTTGTCTGATCTAATTGAACTCCATGTTGATTTGTTAATATAACTGTGTGTGCCGTTTACAAACAATGAAACCCATTTTGTACACTTTACGTACAGGCATGCCCCCACTATCCTTAGTACAGAAAACTGAAACTGTTCTCAGTACAAAGCAGTCAAAGAGCGGGAAAAGGTTCTTTGCAGATGAATCCTGCTCGACTCCCAAAATACAACATTCAACTGCAAAGTCAGTCCAACCTGTACTTAACAATAATCCGGTTGCTGGTATATGCAGATTCTTTCCTACCACATCCATAAAAGCCACATTTGGCTTGAATTTGGTAGAATTTGGTAAGCAGGAGGCGGCTGTTGGAAGTGTCAGGAAAACAATAACGAGTCTTTCCATCCATTCTGTAGTATGCAATGTTTCTTTGTCTGATAGCACTGTATTGAGGGGTGAAACTGTGGTAAATGACTCAACGGATACCGTTGGGGAAAGACCAGATGTTTCTGGTGATATAGCAGTAATTGATCTGGGCTCAATGCATACAGACTATACTACACAGACCATTCCAGAAAAACTGTCCTTCTCGCCCGAGATGTTTTCTGGAATAGGCCCGGTGAGGTCGTATGTGGCATCCTCTTTTCTTGCTCCAACTCCTAGGCAAACACGTGGTATTGAGAACCCCTTTGCCACTGACGGAACGAGTACTGTAGTGGGATTGGCCCTGGAGGCTTTGAATACGACGATGCTTACGATTGTAAAAGTTTATGAGAGCCTGAATGAAAAAATGAATTTCCAGATTTCCCAGATTGCAAACATAATTGCTTGGCAATCGCATTTTAAGAATCCACATGAGTAAAATGATCGATTAAGTAAATAAAATAAAATTATTGATTTTAATGACCAAGCTACATCACCGATGTTATTTTGTGATATCGAAATGCCTTCTTGCACCACCAGTACAACTGCTGATGTTTAATTAGTTGTTCCACACATAACGGGCATAATAACAGAGGTTGGGGTAGAACAGAATAATGATATTGTGATAGTTCAAAATACAACTGAAAATATGGCCAAAAAAGCCTATACAATTTTCACAGATAAACCAAAGGGGATCACATCTGGAACTCAGCCAAACAGTGGTACAAATTTAAAACAACAAACAGGAAAAGTGCCCATGGCAAGTGATCCTGGAAAAAAAATAAAGAATATGAATAACAAGAAAAATGTAATGTCAGGTGCTATGAAGCAATTTATTAAAATACTTAAGGCCCCACCGAAGAACACACAATTTGCATCTTCTACTGTTGGGAAAAAATATGCATTTCTGGACCAAAACCGTAAACGTAAACTGAGTTTGCAAGCTACCAATGAGAGTGATAGTGCGTTTAGCACACATTCCCCTTTGGATGAGCTTGTAGAAGCGATTCCCAAACATGCAATACAAACAACCTCATTACCTGCCATCACTGTTCCCCCGAAAGCAACTTCATGCAAGACTATAGTAGAAAACAAAGTAATGGAGGAAACTAGATGCAAGGAGATTAGAAGAGAGGTGGATTCATATATATATCGCGATTTGTCAATTTACCTAATGTAGGTGCTCCACACGTAAATCTTAGTGGACAATGTGCTCCCGCTGTAATTCCAACTAGAGTATCTTCATTAAATCATGATCATAAGCAGCTGACTATTATTGGACAAAGTGCAAAGGCACTGTCTCTATTTGAAGGTTGTACTAAAGTCAGTAAAACCAAATCCAAACAAATAGCAATTGAAACCGCAGCTTTACTAAAGAAGAGTAATTTGGTGAGTGAGTCAACAAGTACACCTGGTGTTTTGGGCGTACAAGATGACCAATAAGAAGGTCATGGAGCGGAAATCGCTCGACTGCTGCAATCATTATTACCCAAAGAACAAAAAAAAAAAAAAAACACTGTAACACCTAGGGCAGACATCAAAAAATCAAACAGGCTCCTCTTATAAAATCAAAACTGCCAATAATGGACAAACATGTCACTAATTTAAAACTTGGCTGTCGGGAAGCTCCTTTCCCTCATTATGTGTTGAATAGATGGAGTATATTGGAACCTTTCTCCGATATTTACAAATTGGACGATGTAGGAACATCTGACATTGATCAGGTGGAATTTGTTAACGAAAATAATTTGGGTCTGGTATGCTTGCGATTACGCTCTCAGTTAGTTCGCAACATCATCTGGTCTGCAAAGGAAGAACTATTTGATTTGGGCTTTCTACTATTGTTAGGACAAGCTCAAACAAATGAAGTACAATGTTTTAGTTCTTCTTGTGCAGGTATTTCACCTAGAGTGATATCTGAGACTGTCGCCTCAAATTGTGTGAAGCGAACTGATGCTAAATGTGTATGTTCTTGTGAAGCCAATAGTTAACTATCACCGCAGGGAATTTATCAAGCAATAAAAATGGTATCTTGGAATACTTGTGGGCATCGACATCTGTTTAACAACGCAGAGTCTGAATTGGAACAGTATGATATAGTCTTAATTCAAGAGACATGGTTAACTAATTCTCCTGTGTGGCATGATCACACAATCCATTTCACTCCTCCTCTGCAGGGCGAAAAGGGTCGGCCTATGTCTGGTCTTCTCACTTGTATTAAAATTAGTTCCGGTCTTAGCATTGTCTTCTCATATGCCCCCAAAGCATTCATCCAACTTACCATTGTTTCTGTTCATTCAACTCTGTATGCATTAATTAATGCTTATTGGAATCCTAATGGTATTGAAGATTCTAACATTTTGTATGTGGTTTTCAAAATGCTGGATTATGTTGTTTTGAATTCAGAAATTGTGCATGTTATCTTGGCTGGGGATCTCAACATGCATTGTTTTGAATTTGGTAACCCAAAGGAAAGGAAGAGAATAACTCAGTGGGAACATCTGATATCTTCTTGTGCTCTGTGTATGCTTAACGGCTCTTGTATGGGCGATATTCCGCCTAACATCGCATGGAATCGTGGTAATCATTTTTTTTTTTGCCTTCACCCTGCTTATTTTATTTTCAAGTTTGTTTATTGGCATTTGTTATCATACAATTATACATATCAAAGAAGAACATGCCTTCGGTGGAAGGATCATCACTATTGCTTAATAAACAGTACCTTTTTAACTTATGTAAAAGTAACTTAACAACCTTCAACTGTCTCTGAGTTCAATGGCCTTGTTCAAAAGTCTTGGTGAACAGTGGGGTGGGGTATTGGGGGTGGTGGGGGGAGATCCGGGGCTCTAGGGGTTTTGACCCAGTCAGTGTCTGCTTCTGCAATGGATGTTGCATTCTTGCGGTGCCGTATGGTCGAGCTCATTTTTGTTCATGGGGGTTTATCATCTGGGGAGGAAAGCATGCGGCTGGTTATTTCTTTCCATGTCTCCAGGGTAGAGCTTGATTCGTCGGTTGACCTCATAACGCTATCTTCCCATGCTCTTGTTTCCACATTGATCCATCTTACCAGCTCATTACTCCATACCTTGTAGTTTGGCCCTGTAGGTTTTTTTCCAAGCCATGGCAATTTGTCTTTTAGCCAGTATACAGGTTAATTCCATAAGTTTCACCCAGTGTTTAAGTTTGGCAGGCCTGGGGTGTGTTCCTAGGAGGCACTCCTCAGGGGGCCACTTGTAGTTGGAGGAGCCAGTGTAGCCCCACTTCCTCTCCTCGTATTTGTGCAGAGGCGGGGGGATGGAAGACAGCCACTCACAGTTTTAGATGGAGGGGCTCATCTCCATGTCCCATGTGTGTTTCGACGGTCAGGTCCGCCAAGATCAGGTTTCAGATTTCGTTACGCGGGGCCGCTCCTTATGCTTCTGGTCGACCGCGGGGAGCCGATGTCTGCTTCTCCGTGTTCCGTCTCCGGCTGTAGTTGGAGGGGGCCCAGCACTGCACGGGCGGCAGAAGAAGGCCCACACCTCCTGCTCCCTCGATGCAGCCCGCGTGGGTTCTCCTCTCTCTTCCCGGCGAGCAGCAGCTGGCAATCCGCGGGTTTCTGCATGGAAACCGAGGTCGGTTTTAGAGGTTGGAAAAAGATTAGCCCGTCGACGTGCAGGGAGGGGCGGGGAGCCTCCTCTGGTCTCACCGCAGCCTCGTTATTCACTCGGCGGCACCCGGGAATGCAGCAGTCACCACCATCTTGGGACCGCAGGGGCGGCTTTGCCCTCTGCTCTATCAGGCTGATGCCGACTCCGATTTTGCTCGGGAGTCGGGTCGCTACAGCGGGGAGAGGTTCCACCTTCGGGAAATATGTGTCTTTTGGAAGATAACATGGGTGTAATAGCCTGATGCAGTCGGTGAAAGGATCGTGGGCAGGAGCTTCGCGTTTGCACATCTTTACGGCATGCGCGCTGGCCACGCCCCCCCCATCATGGTAATCATAGTGCAATTATCGACTTTATGTACATAGATTATAGTTTACTAACCAGAATACCATTTTTTCGAGTACTTAATGTACCGGTTAGTGATCATCTAATGCTCACAACACAATGGAATGAGACAGAATTTCCACTATCTCTTTGTCAAATGCAGTACTCGGGTGTTGTGACAGTTAATGCACAAATGAACCGCCTTAGGTGGATGGATAAAAGCCTTTCAAAGTTTGCAAATGATATAAACTCGGTTTTTGTTCACTCTTGACATAGTGGTGCTTGTTCTGACATATCTTATTATGATCTAATGCAGAAGTATACTATACAAAAAAAATCTAATATGCAAGTTAATGGTATAGCTCATGTCTTTTACAGTCAAATTAAAAAGAAAAAGTCAGAACATCGTGCCCAAAAACGTAAGGCTCTAAACCTGATTGGTCAGCAAAGAGTAACAGCTATAATTAGAGCTAACACAACATATAGAAATTAGTTGCGCTCTTATCGTGGGAGGTTAAATCAAAGAGATGGTGAACACATGTTGAATCTGATGCAAAATAAAAATACTGCACAAATGTGGCTAGCACTGAATCAGGTAACAATTACTTCCCAATTGATGACACAAGTACATAGTGTCCCTGAAGCAATCTGAATCACACATTTTACTAAGATATATGCTGCTCCTTTGACTAGTCAATAACAACAAACAGTAGAAGTAAATACTAATTTTCACCTTGATATAGTGAAGGCGGACATATTGTACTTTATCAACACAATAAGCCAATCGAAAGCTCCAGGTCCGGATGGTTTATCCAATAAGATCTTTAAGCCAAATCCGGAAATTTGGTCTGAAATTGTATTTCACATTTTTCAAAACATTAATTACACACAATGTATTCCATCTACATGGAAACACTCGATCATTGTTCAATTGTTTAAAAAAGGAGATTCATGGAGGACCGAAAGTTACAGACCAATTGTGCTGCTAGATGCTCCTGGCAAAGTATATTGTCATATTATACTACAAGAACTTAAAGAGTGGACGAGTTGTGAGCTAAAACGTGACCCTTTTCAATCTGGGTTTGTAAGTGGATTGGACACGGCCCCAAATATGCTCACACTTAATCTACTCAAAGCTAAATACCTCGACCAAAATCAAAAGCTATATCTGGCATTGGTAGATTTTCAAATTGCATTTGATTCTGTTGACCGACAATTACTTTTTGCAAAACTGCGTTATGGTTGACCTGCATCCCTCTTCACTTTGATTAAACTTTTACATTCTGACACCTCTATACAAGTAAGATTGACACTTGATGGGCTATTATCTGCCAGAATTCCAACAGAGCGTGGATTGAAACAAGGGTGCATATTAGCATCCACATTTCTTAACCTCTTCTTGCTAGACATAGGTCATAAGTTTGAAGACACTATCTCAGATGCTCCAAAATTTGTAAATCAAAAAATTATGTGGCTACTCTATGCTGATGACCTAGTTTTATTATCATTTACACCTACATGCCTTCAAAATCTTCTTAATAAATTGGATGAGTATGTCATAGAGAATAATTTGCTTATAAACCATGAAAAAATTGTTTGTTGTCATAAAACTCGTACTACTAAACTGGTGAATTATCATTAGTCCATGCAGTATAATGTATTATTGGTTGTTTTCGGAATATAAATACCTAGGATTGCCTTTTACTGACACAAACAGTGATATTGTTCAGATTGCAACACTGGAAGCCAAATTGCAGACACTGATTTCGCAAGCTAAGATACTTTTGTATAAATATGGTAAATTTACAACTACCCATATTATGACTTTTTATCAACAAAAAGTTGTACCGATAATTTTGTATGGACAAGAAGTAGTGATTCAAAAAGCTAGAAAATATTGGGATTGTTTGGAAGCCAAATATTGGAAATACGTACTAGGTCTTCCAAAGTGTACACCTATGCCTCTCCTGCGATATGAAGTGGGTGCCATTTCTCTTTATTCACAAGTACAATGGAAACTGAATAGTCTTTATATAAAGTGCCTTATAGGAGCAAAGACCCCAAACATCTTGGAAATAGTTGCTAATTATGTACTAACATCGTCATCTAGATTTCCTAAGGCCTGGACTAGCTGTGTTCTTGAATCCTTGTGTAATGCAGATATATCAATAGCGCTCCTTTTGTCGAACCCGTCTAAGGCAATAATGTCTTTATATTGAAATGACTGGATATTTACACGAGCACAATGTCAACATTATGTCGATTGTGAAGCAATGATGTTTTCTCACAAGAAATTTCGTACGATGCAATCTTATTTAGTTAAATGTCCCTCAAGATATGTGAGATCACAAATGTTGCGAATTAGATTAAATCTGTGTCTAAGGAGGCAGGTATTGGTAAGAAGAAAGATGCTTCCTGAACACCAAATTGTATGTCGCCTTTGTAATGTTCAAACTGAAACCCTTGTTCATCTTGTAATTCGCTGTGCAGCTTTGATATCTCTTAGGAATTTGTATTTTAGTAAACATTGTCAATTTTTATGTTATCATTCAGAAGAGGAAATATGGAAATTTGTATTATGTTCAACAAAAACGACTATACAGATAGCATTGGTCTAGTTTGTTAATATTACTACACAATCTGAGCCCCATTAGAGTTAATGGAGAAATTGAGATGTGAAATAACTGTTCTGGAATGCAATGTTAATCTGCATACATTTTATTTATCTTTTGTAATAGTAAATTGTAAAAACTGATAATGTTATTTTTAGATTTTTGGAATAATTGTATGAATGAAATGTACAGATATGAATTTGAAAATTGTAAGAACATTAGTATTTGAAAGGTTGAATAATTCAGCCAACCAAATAAAAAAAGAAAAAAGAATGTGGTATTCACAATCGTGATGCTAACCTTCTGATACAGATGAACAAATTAATCAAATCACAGCTTCACTCTGTTGTGGCATTCAAGAGTGCTTCATTAAAAATGCCCTGCTGTGTCTGCAGGTCTCTTGGTGACATTGAACAATTTCTAAACTGACATCCACTTTCTCACCTTGACATGTAATAAATACATCTAAGACCACTCCGAGACCCAGAGCAGTCTTTTCAAATGAACCAGTCTTGCCCCTCGACACACACAAGGGCAAACAAGGGCTGACAGGCACAGCGGCTGCAAGATAGAAGTTGCTGGCGTGTCAGAGATGTGTGCATGTTTTGTAGGAATGTTTGTAGCATGGAAGGGATGGGCGGGGGATGTTTGTAGCTTGGAAGGGAGATGGTTTTGGGATGTCTGTGGCAGGGAAGGGAGAGGGAGTGAAGAGTTATGGAGAGCTGGAAAGTTTGTTTGTGTGTGTCTTTGGGTGGGATTAGATGGGGACTGATTTCAGCGGGAAAGAGAGGGGGCTGAGGGAGCAAAGACACTTTAGAGGGTGAATGGAGGAGGGTTGAGTTGGTTGGGGCATTGACTGATAGAAGGGATCAGGGCATAAAACCTGTCCAAAAAATTGCAAAAACCTGCATAAAATCGGCCTAAAATAATTCATCTTTTTTATTTGTGGCATTCAATATGCAGGATTTTCACATATAACCCTCCTCTTCCCAAAAGGCTTGCAGGATTAAAGCAGAGAGACCCACAGGTTCGCCAATTCTATCTCCTTTCATCATCAGTTGTGCTATTTGTAAAACTGCAACGTGTTCATAATCTTTTAAGATGCAGTATTTGCATTCGAAGTGCTATTTAAGCAGTTTGTGGTAACCTTAGTCACTTAGAGCTGTTATTTAAATTATTGCTCTCTCTCTCTCTCTCTCTCTCTCTCTCCCTCTCTCACTCAGTCAATTAATCACAATCTATTCCTCACATGCAAGCCAGACTTCAATTGTGCATGTCTAGCTTTAAAAGCCTAGTGAGGGCAGAACTCATTTAAATCTACTTTGGAATGGTGGGGAAAGCCTTGATCAAACATGCCTAAGATTCTCTTACAAGCAAGATGTAGAACTTCTCTGGTATCCTGGATATGTAATTATTGATTACTCCTTGTTACCCAATACTTCTGCCTCTGGTAATTAATCTGCAGTCAGGCATTAATAGGCCAAGTCAACTCCTCTGGTATGTTGGCAATCTTCCTAGAAGATGCATCTTGAACACTAGCCAAGTGTAACTCAACTGCTTGGAGACTGATGTAGAGCAAAAGAGCAGAAATGTTTCACAACTTCATCTTACATGTTTCAAGACACGACTTGGCAAATAGAATCTGTTTTTGAAAATGACTGAATTCTTTTCCTCATTGGCTTCAATACATATTGGTAGCTACCAGGCAGGCAAAGAGTGAACAATGGGAATGATGTGTGAATGATGTGAGCATACATGGTTTAATATCTGCAGAATATGTTTAGAATATGTATAGACAATGCTAGTAGATGATTTTTACATCTTTTGGTAAAGAAAACATAACCACATTGCCTGTTGTTAAACCTGTACTCAGCCATATTAATGTTTGTGCAGGCACATGCATAACGATCTAGCTGTTTCCGTTGGTTTAAAAAAAATAATAATAATACAAGGGATTACTACTCTTAAGAAAACAGACTAGAATCTCAAAAGGGATGGAGATAAAAAACAATGATACTGCGGAAAAATGATTACTGCTCTAGACAGGGCCTCTTTTAGAAGTGCGGGCCAATGGGAGGCTATATCTTCAGGAAGGATGTGAGCTGATAACCGTAGCAACCCAAATAAATTTAAGTACAATGGTTCCAAAATAAAATCATTTTCAATAAATTTCTATAAACATATAGACTTTTAATCAAACAATAAAATGCTTTTCACTATTTAGAATACACTAGAAAAATTCAAACCTGTTAAAGAAAATACAGAGAATGCAGACTTGTGTGAATGCTTTCTGGGTAGAAGAGGCAGGCGTGCTCAGGTAATCAGATTGGGAAACAATGTCAATGTCCAATGCTCGGGGAATCTAAAGTAAGAGAAGGGGGCTTAACAGTTCACTATGATCAAAAAGGTGGACCCGGAGGGCAGGGCTTCTTCACAGTACTGTATTCTTGTTTTTGGAGCTGAACAGCATTGAACCACACTTTTCTGCATTGGACCGGGAGTCTGTGTGCTTTTGGAGGTAGTCGAATGGCGAGTCAGGGAGAGGCAGTAACTGTTGAAGCTATACAGGTAGCTGTATTGGCTTGCGGTTTGAAGGGACTGGGGATGGCAGCCAATGTTGGGTATGTGGCACTGGAAGAGGTAGTAGCATTGGGTACAGAGAAGCAGAGGCTCTCCTTCATCACCGGTATCATTGGGTGGCTCAACACAGCATCAGGGTATTACAGTGGCTCAACGCAGCATCAGGGTATTACAGTGGCATAGGCTTTGAACTTGAAGAAGCTGTTGACCAGTTGGTTGTGGCGAGATGGAGATAATAGAACACCCAGCGGGACTCTGATGCAGAGATGGCAGAGCTTCAGTGTATGTTTCTAGAATATTGTTGGTGCACTGGGAACACTTGAACCTATATATGGGGAATGTGGGAGGGTCATGGTGTCTGTGCCCCTCTCTCAGGATAGATTAGACAGGTGCTGATCTATTGATCTAATTAGTTGGAATACCCGTGGGCATAGACATCTGTTTCATAAAGATGTGTCTCTAGACGCTTTGCTAGGCTCTGATAAATGTATGCTTCAGGAGACCTGGCTGGGTTGTCCAGTTTACTTTGAAGGCTTCCAACTGTACCATCTGTTTGCCAGTAAAGGCAAAAGAGGGAGGCCTGTGGGGGGTTGGGGAGCTGGTAGTAGGCGTCAGTCAGAGGCTGTGCTCACAAGAGGTCTGGCGTACCCATGAAGTAGGCTTGGCTATCGGGGTAGAGATCACTGGCACCTTTGGTGCCAAAAGTAAGGTAATACTGGTTATTAACTTGTATCTACCCCCAAGCCTAAAATCCATCACAGGTTTCCTGTACAAATAGGAGGAGAGTTTGGCAGAGAACCTGCAGGCTAATGGGAATGATGGGTTAGTTATATGGAGTGGTGATTTTAATGCATGATGTGTTGATAATAGTTCTGCCCCAATTTACACAAATGTTGCCCCCAGAAGCTATATGCTATGGGTGTTGATAATTATAGAGGGAAGCAACTGGTTGGGTTCCTTAGGCAGTGGGATATTAGAATGATGAATGGATGTACTTTGGGCTTTGTATCTGGCCAATATACTTGGAAGGGTCTTCCTTCCTTTTCCAAACTGGACTACCTGTTTGGAAATAATGCCTGCCTGTTGGTAACAAAAGAAGCTATTGGTCTCCGACCTTGGCCAAGGCGACCACTCTCCATTAGGACTTACTCTTGAAATACTTGATGGAATTGGACTACCGGGTGGTGGGACAGGGTGTTCAGGAGTCCAGTCTAACCACAGACACTGGAAACCTCATTAGATGGAATGTAAGGAATTTGGACAAGACAGGCAAAAGGGTTGATTGCCTTAAAATCAATGATGTGGAGTGTTTGGGCCTTTGGGTGGGGATGCCATTGAAGATTGGATTAGGCAATTGGCAAAATCCATCGCGAAATGCTGTATAAGGCAACATGCACTTGGCCCTAAAGGTTACCACACCTTTGACCCTGTGGTCCGTGATGCAAAGTGTGTCATGCGCAGGGAAATAAAAAAAGATTAAGGCATCAACCCTGACAAGGGACGCAAAGAAATCCAAAATACGTATGGCCAAGAATGCATATAGGGGATGGTGTAAATGATGGAAATACTCCCTACATGAAAGAAATGATAGGGGTCCTTAGTAAAATAAATTACAAAGAAATTTGGTGGAAATAAATACAGTCAAGACTGTTAGCGAAACTAATACTCTCACGCATCGAAGTGGGCTCCAAGTGGTCTGTTGGGCTGTCCGGAATTGCTGCATGGATCGGCTGTGCCTGCTCGTTTTCTTGGAACGCTGCGCGCCGTGCGCAAGAGGAAGTTTTCTGTGTGCGAAACAGGACACCAATTCACTGATCTGGTAGCTCCGCCCCCCGCTCGCAGCCCCAGCCCCCTGCCAGCTGCCAACTTCCCTACTTAGACCGTGCACTAGCGCATCGCGTGTGCGCATCAAGTGGGCTCCAAGTGGACTGTTGGGCTGTCCGGAATTGCTGCGTGGATCGGCTGTGCCTGCTCGTTTTCTTGGAACGCTGCGCGCCGTGCGCAAGAGGAAGTTTTCTGTGTGCGAAACAGGACACCAAGTAATGAACTTTAATGGACTAGACTTGGCCTAGCTTCTCCTTTTTTTCTTCTCAATCTGGAATTACTGCCGCGGCATTTGCCGCAGCAGTTTAAAGGAGTCTCTTGTGTTTGTGCTTATCCAGTATCCCTTTTCTATTTTGTTGCAGTTCACTGATCTGGTAGCTCCGCCCCCCACTCGCAGCCCCGGCCCCCTGCCAGCTGCCAACTTCCCTACTTAGCCCGTGCACTAGCGCATCGCGCGTGCGCATCGAAGTGGGCTCCAAGTGGACTGTTGGGCTGTCCGGAATTGCTGCGTGGATCGGCTGTGCCTGCTCGTTTTCTTGGAACGCTGCGCGCCGTGCGCAAGAGGAAGTTTTCTGTGTGCGAAACAGGACACCAAGTAATGAACTTTAATGGACTAGACTTGGCCTAGCTTCTCCTTTCTTTCTTCTCAATCTGGAATTACTGCCGCGGCATTTGCCGTGGCAGTTTAAAGGAGTCTCTTGTGTTTGTGCTTATCCAGTATCCGTTTTCTATTTTATTGCAGTTCACTGATCTGGTAGCTCCGCCCCCCGCTCGCCGCCCCGGCCCCCTGCCAGCTGCCAACTTCCCTACTTAGCCCGTGCACTAGCGCATCGCGCGTGCGCATCGAAGTGGGCTCCAAGTGGACTGTTGGGCTGTCCGGAATTGCTGCGTGGATCGGCTGTACCTGCTCGTTTTCTTGGAACGCTGCGCGCCGTGCGCAAGAGGAAGTTTTCTGTGTGCGAAACAGGACACCAAGTAATGAACTTTAATGGACTAGACTTGGCCTAGCTTCTCCTTTCTTTCTTCTCAATCTGGAATTACTGCCGCAGCATTTGCCGTGGCAGTTTAAAGGAGTCTCTTGTGTTTGTGCTTATCCAGTATCCCTTTTCTATTTTGTTGCAGTTCACTGATCTGGTAGCTCCGCCCCCCGCTCGCAGCCCCGGCCCCCTGCCAGCTGCCAACTTCCCTACTTAGCCCGTGCACTAGCGCATCGTGCGTGCGCATCGAAGTGGGCTCCAAGTGGACTGTTGGGATGTTAGGCAGTGAGGCTGGGAGCGCGGGACAAGTGAGTTCTTACTTTCTTTTATGAAATTGGTATCTCAACTTAGTACGTCTGGTTTAATTGGTATCAAGTTTGTGCAGTGGGCGCCCCATGAAATCGTCTCCGGCCAAAAAAACAAAAAAAAGTTGAACTAATAAAATAAAAATGTCACTGCCTAAAGAGGTTGTGAAAAGTGATGTTCCTGGAATGACTGCGTGCACTGCTACAGTGGCACTTTGGGATCAGGATCTAATAAAACATGAGGAGGCATTCTCCTATGCGCGTGCACAGGCATTCGCACCAGCACCAGATGGGTTTCCCCCAGCTGATTGCAAATTCCCGCCTAGGAACCCCTTACCCAAACCTGACCGTAAAAGCTTCTTGAGTATGCGCATGGACACTGTAGCTTCTGAGCCTGTGCATTCCATTGACGCTACTCCTTCCTCCCCCTCTGACAACTCTATATTAGCGCCGGTGGTACTTGCTGCCCTGGAGAAACGGGTGAGGTTATCGGTGGGTCCTTCAACACCAGTTACCTTTCCAAGTTCCAAAAGAGCTGATGTTCACATTCACTGCGAAGACCCCATACATATGGAGGGCGTAAATAGCTCACCAACACCCCTTTCTAATGTACGCCAGTCTGTCCCCTCTCCTGCCTCTAGCTCGTGGCCGTCTTCACCTGCTCGGCCACCTTCCCTTACCCGGGTTGTACCTGGTATTAATATCTCAGCAACGGATCCCCTGTTTTTCCCCCCAAAAAGGCATCGAATCATCCATTGGGCTTTGACATGCTGGAACCCACAGCTGACATGCAATCTCTGGAAGCATCTTATCCGGTACTAACAAGAATACTTAACTTGTTGGATCGTGGCCATGAGTACACGCACTACGAATTGAGGGATTGCAAAACCGCACTTACAGAAATCCTATTAAAAATAAATAAACTAGAGGGTTTCATTTTTGCAGACAGTCTCAGACTGGGTCGGGACGGACATAAACCACAGAGAAAAGACGAGCTATTAACCAGCTCGGTCTCGACCCAAACAGATGTGTTAGAAATTCCAGTGAATGAATCTACTACTAGGAATGTCCCCACACTCACGTATGCATTCCCGCAATCCTTTGCACAAACCCTGGCAGCCACAAGACCGCCTACTACATGTAACATTCTCTCGCATGCACAACTATGTACGGAAGTAGCAATCCATTTGGAAAAGCTGGAACAGCTCCTATTTTTCCTGCAACCAAGCCAGGTGGAGGAAAAAGCGGGCCCGTCTCATTCCTGTTTGGAGGGAGGACAGGAACTCTATCCGGACAGCCCCTCTGTACTAACTAAACTGTTTGAAACCACCAGCCAAACTGACTCCTATCTTGATAACATCACTTCTGCCCCTGATATCAGCAATCTATTGATGAGAATAGTCCCTCGCAACTTCGCGAGCGGTCCTTTATATCAAGGAAGGAAAAAAGGCTGAAGTGGGAGAATGGAAGAACAGGCTCCCGCCCTTCCCCTCTCTCGCTTGGCCTAGAGGATCACGGGCCAGACACCCGCCACGAGAGGAGTTTGCCCATCTACCAGACGACCAAATACCCTGGTACAGGAACATACGGATGTGCCCACCAGCCTGCCCTGCACATGCCGACACCTGCGGCATGGATGGACTCGACTGAACCATCCAGCACTAAATCAACACATCGTTAGAGATGCCATGACAACCTAGCCAACGGTCAGCACACCTGTGCAAACATGCACACAGGACACTCCCACACCAATCCACACGAAGAACATACTCAGTGCTATGACGTAGGCGACAGACATACCCACGGACATGCATCTTTATTATTTTCCACATAGGCTCTCAAAATGCAGAAACGCAAGACGCATAATGAACTTATCTAAAAAGGCTTGCTCACGCTTCTTCTAAGAACTATGTACCATAATAAAGAATATAACGGAGAAACGATACTGAGGATAGAGCAATATGATACCGTAACCTAAAGCGCTCTGCATCAAACGGTTCCACCTATGCACCAGGCCCAAGTAGGCCGCAAGCAAAAGCTTCCATGAACAGTGAATGAGCAAGAGCTCGGTTGCTGACCCTGCAGAATGAGCCCGGCGAAAGCACACCGCCAAGGGCACGATGTTGCAATCTCGCACGCCGCAAGCCGACGCCAAGGTCACACCTGCAAGATAAACCAGGCACACAGTGGGAAAAACAATATTAATTGTGCTGAATTTTGCCTCAAACACGGTCCCACCTCACGTGACAAAGCCAAACCTGACAGGATGCCAAGCCCAGGAGGAAGGAGACGCCTGAATCCCACGTTTCAAGACACAGGCAGATACAATTAAAAGACTCATTGGACATCTGCAGCAGTGGGAGTAGTCGACCTCCCAACATATGAATAAATCCTCACATTGTTTACACCTACCCACAGTAAAACATTGTTGCAAATGACAGGTGCACCGCGAGCTGGGAACAGCGATAGTCTCAGACTGGGAGGCTCGCGAGCGGACCAGTCAGAACATGGGGCTCTTATCACTGACGCCATTAACATTGACCAATCCTCAGAGGTCTTCATGTAACAATTTTCATGTATCAAATTGAACGGACAGCCCAAGTATATCACCTGACTAACCCTTAACCACTAACACCGTTCTATATATGTATGCTATACTAACCCTACCACTCGAGTAACCAATCCAGAGTGGAAATAGGTTTTTTGCTAAACTTTGTAAGGTGATGCAAGTAGCGCGTCATACTAAGGTAAAAAGGGCCTGCGAGCCCCACGATTGTGTGTGTGTCAGGACGGACGCGTACGATCCTTGACCCATCCCTGCCGTTTTGTCTAATAAACAGCAGAGTCACCTTGCTTCTTGCGTGTGTCTCATACTCTATCTCTTTTGGGATATACGGGAGGAGTTGGGGCCTCCCTGCCCGGAGGTCTGCGGACGGCCCGGCCGACCCCGGCAGAATTTCCCCCCGACAAGTTGGAGGCACTGCTGAGATCTTTTTAAGATCTGCTTTTTTATTTTTGCTTTTTCCAGGTACTCCCGTTGCGAGGAGGCCCGGCGGCGCGGCCCCCTCTGCCGTTGCCCCCTTCTGAGGACTAGAGGACCATCGCAGAACTGCGAGAAGACCGGACAGCGCAATCCGGATATTGGCCTTCGGAGCCGGTTGAGTAGTATCCCGCCCGCGGTTGGCGAGTGTCCAGACGTGGTCCAGACGAGGGGAGGTGGCGAGCCGCTTGGAGGGGTGCACGCAGTGGAGCGGCCCCGCATCAAGAGAACTTGGTGAGCATGCCACACACAACAAGCAATGTGAAATTGTGAGGGAGGGGGGAGGAATTAAATACGGGAGGTGGGAGGTGTACAGGTGCGCGGCAAAGGTTTGACAATTTAGTGTAGGCAATGAAATGAATGGTAGCCGAACGAGTGCGAGAGCAGTCAGCTACGTTACGCGAGAGAGGGAGGTGGAGCACGAAAACATCACGTGCGGCCGCTTGTAGACACTGATTGGTCTAGGTCGCGACTACGTGTAAGGGTGTGTGTGTGTGGTTTCCTACGATTTGGCATTTATTGATCAATGCGTAGATGAGGATCCCTATTGTTCGAGCAAGAAACTCGATAGGTAGATGACGTTTCCCTGTAGGCGGTAGCTAGTTAGTTGCCCAATACCGAAGATAATTGGCTGGTTAAGCCCTCCTGTCGAGGGGCGTATCACACGCGAGGCGACGCAGCGTGCGCAGTCCGATTATATTATTGATTACCTTGTTCCAGGAGTGACAGGAAGACAGCTGTGAGGATTAACGGGGGTAGATTGCAAGTGTATTTTGGCCTTAAAGAATATATGAAGAACTTACCAGTAGTTCGAAGAGATCGGTGACGTCACCAGTAGGGCTTTCATAGGATATCCCGAGCACAAGGCATCTTTCTTTCTGAGAGTGGTGGGGAAGAGAACTGTGGTAAGGGAGTGGAAACGGAGATAAACGGTAATGAGTTGATCGGGGAAAGGCAAAACGAGGGACGTGGCTGCGCACGGAGAACGCCGGCCACGGCAAGTGTAGAAGAAGGAGGAGGAGCCGCAGGGGGCTACGTGCGCCTCAGCCGCAGGGGGCTGTAAGGGCGTTGTGTAAAGGAAGAAAGAAAGAAGAAAATATACAAATGTAAATACTATATTTTAATAATTTTCCTTAGCGGACTATCGCAAGTCCCCAAACTTACGGGGCCAGGTAAAGGTATAAGGCTGTGTATTGTAAGTGTTAGTAAGATAATAGCTACCAAATAGGGGAAGGATAACAAGTGAAGCGCTACTTTGTCATACGGGACAGGATCGGGAGGGTGGGGGAACATCCTCACTACCCCACTACAACACATATGTACAACACTGTCACCCCATAGGGAGAAACTGATCAAGTATAGCATAGAATGGACACAGGGGACGGACAACAAAATGATAACACCATGGCCGCCTAATGGTAGCTTCGATCCATATACCCAACATTCACTATTAAACCATCTGCATAATACATACAAAGGGAAGAAGTTGACACACCACATGGAGGATGTTCCAGGGGTCCCGACCAGGACCAAATGGAATGTTCACTGTGGGGGAAATACCGGAAGAAAAAGAGATTAAGGAGGAAGGAGAGAATGGGAAAAAGGGGAGTGAAAACCCAAAGAACACGGGGAACGGACAAGAGGGAGGAGAAAAGAATAATAACTCAAAAGAAAATGAAATAAAAAAGGAACAGAGAAATGATATACCCCTAGCAAAGGTAGTGAAAACAGAGGGAGGGGGGTTGTACCCTTTAAGAGAATTAGGAGAAATAGAAAGAGGACAGTTAAGGGCGGCTGTGGGGTACTCGAACCCGGCATACAGCCCGCCACCATATGTGGCTCATAGGAAGATGCCAGCAGGGAAGGGGGGGACTGGAGAAGAACAAACTGTGGAAATAGGACATGATCAGTGGGTAGCTGTGCAGATATTATTAAAATTACGAGGTTCATTAACAGGAGAAGAGAAGGAGGTAGTAAGGAAAATAGACGACGATAATACCAGGGAGAGTGGAATGAGAGGGGAAGAGCTGTTAAGACAAAAGGAAGAGATTTTGGAGGAACGACTAGCAGAGTTAAGGGATGAGCAGAATGAACTGATCAAACAGCTCGAAAGGGAGGAAATTGGTAGAGAGATGGAGGAGAGAAATGAAGGGGAAAGAGAAGATAGGAGAAGGGAGAGTGAAGTAAGGGGGTATGTATATAGAGACACAGAAGTAGCAACAACATCAGCGCAAAGGGGAGCGGTTGGTAAAGGAGAAAAGGGAGAACCGGACCTAATAGACTTAAAAACAGTAACAATCAAGGAGAAAAAGACAGAGTGGGGGCTGCCGTTTATAAATGACTTTTGTAGTGAGGAAGAAGAAGGAATGGAGAAGGAAGGAAGAAACAGTAAAAGGGAAAGCCTAGATAAACTATACACCACCCAGACCAATACAGACTCACCATGGATCTGTATGAGAAAGGATGAACTGGAGAGAAGTGAGGAGGAAGAGCAAGGAATAGCGGAAAGACAGACACATGAAGCCACACCGTCACCATCACACCCTCTCCCATCCCACCCTATATGCTCAACCACCTCACGCTCATTACGTGCAATCAAACTTGCGCCCTTCACAAACGAACTGACACCCTATTCAGGTCGGCTTAGAGACCTCCCTAGACGCAGGCAGGAAGGACGAATACACACGCCCACATTAAATACAGGAAATGATGGAAGAAGGGGAAAAGATGGAGAAGAAAGATTTACGAGCAGGGGAAATACTGGACGAAATTGACGATGTAGGAGAGAGGGAAGAAGAGGAGGGGTGTGAGGACTCGATTTTATGGAACCCAAGGGGTAAAACGAGACACAACTTAATGCCACTTCTGGAGAGGGGAGGGGTTAGACCACAGTACGTCCCTTGGAAGCATACAGACAAAGAGAATATAAAGTGCAGGCTCCCATCATTAAGTGGAGGTGCGGGTAAATGGATATATGAAATGGAAAAACACACCGCAGGACAGAAACTGGCAGTGGGAGATGTAAAGGGCCTTCTAATATCGATATTAGGGGATGCAGCGGATGACATTTGGAAGAGAGCGGGATTCCCTGGGGGGACAATAGCAAACACATCGCACGATGGGGCACCATTCGCAAACTGTAGACATGCACTATGGCAGGCACTGAGGGTACAGTACCCAGACACATCAGACATAGGAGCAATTACCTCACGCAAGATGCGTGAGAACGAAGATCCTGTTGATTATATCCAGGAAATCCAAGAGAAATGGCGCATGGAAACTAGAGAACAATGGGATAAAACACCAGCAATATGTTATCATATACTAGTACAAGGGCTCCCAGAAGGAGTTCAGAAACAACTGAAGAAAGTAGTGGGAATGGAAGCAAAAGCATGGCCAGAAATACAACTGACGATAGTGCACCATTTCAGGACATGGCAAGGAAAAATGAAACAAAAGGAAAAGGACAGGAAAACGGAAGAGGCTAAGCTAGTACAGAAAAAACTTACTAAATACACAATGGAAGGGGCACTAATAACTACACCTACAACAATGACCCAAAGCCCCACACAAGTAGTGGCTGCACAAGATCCCTCCCAAATACCACCCTCACAGACTATAACACAACAGGTGCCGCCACTCCAACCATACACGACCAACATGGGAGGAGGATACTCAATGCCAGGAGCTGGGTATTATAATTACAACAGGGGAAGAGGAGGAATTATGAGAGGGAGAGGATACGGATATAACACACAACAGCAGGTGGGATGACTTAGAAATTCCTACCCCACCGGGCAACCAGTATACCAGGACAACACAGGAAGCTTTCCATGGCAGAGTAGGGAACCACCGGTGTGTTGGAGTTGTGGATTAGTAGGGCACATGTCACGCACGTGTAGAGTAAGACCAGGAACACCATCATGGAGCGAACAGGGACAACCAAGGCCCACACAGGAACAGCAGGGCATACAGAAACAGCAGGCGTTGCAACAGGGAAATGAACAGCAACAACTAATAACACAACAACAGCCACAGACATATTCACTGCCACAACAACAGGTAGCGATAACACAACAACCCCAAGCACAACAAACACAACTGGGTAGGGTGACGGTCCTGGGACACAACCCTTACACAGGAAATGGTCAATCGTTGTACCCTCAATAGGACAGCCCACAGACGGCCTTGGTGTGTCCCATCCTGTCGGTAACACCTAATAGTGCGGAGGAACCACGCATAGAGGTAACGATAGGTGACAAAAAATTATCATTCCTTGTTGACACCGGGGCGACCCGGTCTTGCATAAGGGAAGGTAAATTTAAGATGTCGGGCGAAGCCATGAACACCCAAGGATTCTCTGGGGCTAGAGGGTTGGTTCCTTTTACTGATAACATTCCCTTATCTATAGGAGATTATGACATGTCAGTCCCACTTTTATATTATAGTGCCTCACCAGTAAATATACTGGGGAGAGACATCATGAACAGGTTGAATATGACAATCTCCTTTACGGAGGACGGCATAATTTGCTCTACTCCAGGAATTAACATGCTCACAGCACGACAGATTATGCAAGTATACTGCGGACAGACAGCGATTAGGGCTGAGCCAGTAGATGGCAAACTCTTCCAGTACGGGACAGACATGGCATTTGCATGGATGCCAGGGATAGAGGGAAAGATCTGGAGGAGGCCAGCAGCCTATTTGTTCAGACCAGAAACACCAGTCAATGAACAAGAAGGAAAGGTGGTTCCAGTGGACATTGAGAGCATTATAGCAACAGGTGATTACATTGCTGTACATGCCCAAGACAGAGAAGGAAGAGCATGGAGGGCAGTGATAGCACTAGCAGAAGGATGTAGACTCACCCAGGTGTCAGATGAGGATCTGTTCTCAGAAGAAAAGGAGGAAGGTGAAATGGTGTTTATGATGAGTGTGGAAATATGGCTAAGAGTGGCGTATAAACAAGTGGCACAGAAAATCGCAATGGCACTTGAGGCACCCACATCCACCCCAGTTCCCTTCTTTGAGGAGGATATGACTAAAGTACCCACATCATTATGGACTACTAGCCCCTATAACGTGGGGTGCATAAAAAGTATAGGGGGAGTAAGGATAAAATTGAAAAAAGGTGCAATACTCCCCAGAGTGAAACAGTACCCACTATCAAAAGAGGCAGATGAGGGCATATATGAAACCATAAGGGCCCTTATAGATAATGGCATATTGGTCCCCTCAGAATCACCATGTAACACGACTGTATACCCAGTGCGCAAGGCTAGAGGGGGGTCTTGGCGCTTCATACAGGATCTCAGGCCCTTGAACAACATAGTAGAAGCAGAATACCCCATAGCCGCAAACCCGGCCACTATATTGTGTGGCATTCCAGCAGAAGCATCACGATTTACAGTGATCGACCTTAAAAATGCTTTTTTCTCAATACCATTGCACCCAGACTCACAAGATCTGACAAGCTTCACTTACAGAAACACAAAGTGGAAACACACCAGATTGCCAAAAGGGTACTGCGAATCACCCTCAATCTTCAACAGAGTAATACAGATGGATTTGGGTAACATTGAAGTGGAAAGCGCAGTGTTGCAGTATGTCGACGACATAATAATTTGCAGTACAAACGAAAGAACATGCAGAGAGGACTCATTAAAGATGCTGACAATATTGGCTGAAAAAGGTTACAAGGTAGACATGGAAAAGTTACAGTACTGTCAAGAACAGGTACTTTAAATTGGTCAGCTCATATCCCAACATGGAAGAAAGATTGCACCACAAAGGGCACAGGCCATTTCAAAAACGCCAGTGCCACAAACAGTGAGGGAACTGCAGCAGTTCCTGGGTCTGTGCAACTACTGTAGAGCATGGGTATTTGATTACAGCTCATACATAGGACCCCTGCTTGAGGCGTTAAAGGAAGCTAATAAAGGGGAGAAAAAGTTGGGGTGGACAATGGAAATGAAAGAGGCTTTTGATGAACTGAAAGATGCGATATCAACTGCGCCGGTACTGGCAACCCCAGACTATGAGCGACAATTCTTTATATTTTCACATTGCGACTCAGCAGTAATGAAAGCAGTGTTGGCTCAAAAAACAAGCATGGGCTACAAACCGGTAGCATTTTACAGCGGCCACTTAGATCCTGTGATGTTAGGTCATTTCCCTTGCGAACAAGGTCTCGCCGCAGCTGCTTTTGCGGTAGAGAAAGCATCAGCAATCACCATGGGGTGCCCAACTACACTGTTTGTGGAACATGCACTATTTGCAATATTGAATAAACCTAAGTCCACCCTAACCACGCAAAGGGCATCAGGTTATGAGATCATCTTATCCAGCGCTGAACTATCAATTGTTAGATGTAGCACAGTCAACCCCGCAAGGTTCCTAGCAGAAGTAATTGAGGAAGGACATTATGCCCATGATTGTACGCAAATAACTGAAATGTACTCATGTACTAGAAAGATTGAAGAAAACGCACTAGAGGGAGGTGAGCTCCTGTTCATTGATGGGTCATCAACTATCGACCAAAGGGATGGTATAAGGAGGACTGGGGCAGCAGTGGTAAAAATGATGGAGGTACCGGTGTGTGTGGCAATGAAATGTGTACAACTACCACAGCATTATTCCGCTCAAGCAGCAGAATTAATTGCACTAATATTGGCGTTGAAGGAAAGCTTTGACAAACGAGTGACCCTATATTCCGACAGCGCATATGTTACGTCCACTGTCCACTCAGGGCTGTCGAAATGGAGAAGAAGAGGGTTTAGGAGAGCTGATGCACTCCAGTGCAACATGCCCTCCTATTGGCTGAACTAATTGAAGCAATAAATGACCCCCAAGAATTAGCTTTGGTCAAATGCACAGCACACACCAATGGTGAAGACCACATTTCAAAAGGGAATGCAGCAGCAGACGCACATGCGAAGTATGCTGCATATTTTGGTGAGATATGGAACCCCCCAGAGTCAAAGAGAGGGAGAGGGAGGGGAATGGCTAAGGAGATGTTGATAAGAGAAGGGTACACCCATCTCCCAGCCACACAGATAATGGAGCTACAAGCGGCTGCACCAATGGCAGAAAAAGAAATATGGGTAAAAAGAGGATGCACAATGTCACCAACCGACGCACTATGGCGCCATGGTGACACTGGAAAGATTGTAATGCCACTGGCACTATTGAACACCGCCCTGAGCCAACTACACCACCCAGCCCACACAGGCAAGGAAGTAATTGCAGCACGAATTAGGGAAGACTGGTTCTCATGTGTCAAATTTTATCAGCAATTGTCTCACATGTCAACAGTTTACGGCCGGTCACACTCTGAAGGTGATAAGAGGTACTATACCCCGGCCAGAGGGACCCTTCCGACATCTCCATATTGACTATGTTGATATGATCAACGTATGTCAAGGAAATAGGTATATGATTGTAGTAGTATGCCCATTATCGAGGTGGATTGAAGCAGGGCCCTGTTCACACCCAGATGCATTCAGAGCAGCTAAATTCCTAGTGAGGGAGGTCTTCCCCAGGTGGGGAGTGTGCGAGGTACTGCGGTCAGATAATGGCCCACATTTCGCAAACGAAATGTTCCAGCACATCACATCCTTACTGAACATCAAGCATAAATTTGCATGTGCATACCACCCACAGGCCAACGGTGTATGTGAACGCCTGAATGGCCTATTAAAGGTGGCAATTGCAAAAATACAGCAAACAACAAAGAAGAGTTGGCTGTATTGCCTTCCACTAGCCCTATTTGAGCTAAGGAATAGACCAGGTTCCGACCACCACCTGACCCCTCACGAGGTGGTTACCGGACGTCAAATGCGCCTTCCCCTAACGCCAATATCAAGAGCATTTACCGACCACGAGAGTACTGCAAATGTCCTTGGTGATGAAATGTACCAATATGTGTCTTCTTTGATTACTAGTGTAGTGTTTGTGTCTCAACAGCTCGAGCGCACGCGGGGCGGGTCTAACAGCGATCAACAAGAAGACGCGGATAAAGAATTGGAAAAGGAAAGACTGTGCAAAGTTGCTAAAGGTGACCACGTACTACTTCGCAATTTCAACAGAAAGTGGAACAGCCCACGCTTCACTGGCCCCCATCTGGTAGAGGAGGTATCAACGAGAGCAGTAAAGCTACATGACAAACGTGCCTGGAACCACCTACACGACTTAAAGATCTACAAACTCCAGACCCGCCCCAGCGCCACCGACAGGGCCACTGGAAGAACAACAACAGCGTCACCAACGGAGGAAGAGACTTCTACCACAACTAACGGCCTAAGTGTCCCCATACCCTGCCACCTTTCAGATTCCCCAGAGACAACTACTAGAAAAGAAAAGGGTGATCCCCATACCGCCCACCCCATGGTTACACGATTAAAGAGTAAAGAGACGTCCACCAGTTGAGCCCCAAACACTCTGCCCATTGACCCCCTACCCACTGTAGTAATAACTGAACTGAAGGACATTGTCTTGCACATATACACATGTAAACACCTGAATGTTCTCTTTCTTTTCTCTCGCATATGCAGGTACAGCGTATTATTGTACTACTAAGAAAGTAGATAACTAACCAATTCACTGCCCAGGAGTAGATGGTACCCTCAGACGATAATTACCTGGAAGAATTGTCACACCAATTTGTATATGAAATAAAAAGGCCAACGTACCTGAAAAGAAGGAGGGTACGTGTCTACTACACAGCATTCCTCTTGGCCATAGAACATTCAATGCCCCACCTCCAACCATACTTGCCTGCCCTAAGAGATAGATCGCTTAGATTGGCGTGGGAATAGCTCTTCGCCTGGGCACTGAATGACTACTTGATAGGGAGAGCTTAAAAACGACAACTAACACTAATAACAAGCATATTAAGAATTTTCCGGCGGGCAACTGTAACGTCGCAAGAATAAGCTGCCGGACTGCAGCAAGGTAAGAGCAAAATGCCGGTGAAATTAGCATCTGTAATAAAATTGATAGGGATTTTAATGATCACCGGGTTCTTGGCTGCCTCTGTATGGCAGTACAGCTATGCTATCGATATAATTGCTGTACCCAAACCTAATGCACCCCCACCCCCAGCTGCAACAGGTGTTACGTCAGGTGATACCAGTAAAATTCCACACAAGGAAAATAGAGTTAAACGCAGCACATACTCAGATAATAATTGACAACTACATACAAGATTCAGCACACATCTCAAACAACATATGGTACCAACACATGACCCACATAGGTAAACAGACAACAGAAGACAGCTGCTACGTTTGCTCATTAATCCCATACGCCATGAGCACTTCTCGAACATTTGTTGCCACGGAGATAGATGAAAAAGTAGCACGATGTATAATATACCTGGCACTGTTCCAGACGAAAGGAAGATTTCAAGGGACAGTGGTGCAACTGGTGTGGAAAACACGAGATACATATCCATATGAAAACAACTTCCTCAAGACTTATTTGAGTTACCACAAGAGCAGTTTACATGCTGAAGGATTCAGATACATAACAAGTGGTCCTGAAAAAGGAGAAACAAAGAAAGTAACACTACAGTACCTACCATGTGATTGGTACGCCACTGAAGTCCCTGGTAAAAACGGATGTTGGGAAAGACCACTGATGATAATAACAGGGAAGGTGTACATGAACAACAAATGGGACATAGGAGTGGTTGGCAGCGACATGGTAACAAGAGAAAATATTTCAACTATTGATGGACACAACCATAGATGTTGGATGACTTGGGTCAAATACGTACCCATGCTCACGTGGATGGAGAAGGATGAAGACCCAATAACAATACTGCCGCTAACTGTGCCTCAGGTATGCTACCAACATAAAGGGGAGGTGGACGTAGGATGCAACACCAACTGTGAAAGCGTGATGGAGTTACCTGAGGGGGGAGCAGGAACAGCAGTAGTAATGGACCATTACTGGGCCTGTGGAAAAAAGGCATACCACACACTGCCCCCTCTGTGGAATGGTATATGCACAATGGTGCACGTTAATGTACCATCACTAGTGGTACCCCAGAAACATGTTAATATGGCGAACTTCCCCAAAATGGATGAAGGGAATAAAAGGAAGAAGAGATCTGTACAACCTCAGAAGGGGCCAGAGAGCAAAACCGACGGCAATAATACTGTCCTGAATAGAAAGAAAAGACAAGGAGAACCTCTGACAGGAAATTACCTATGGGGAAGGTCGGAAACAGCACTCACCTCAATTCCGCCGGAACATAGACTATTCAGCAGAGCAGCAATGTTCTTCTCCTCAATAATACACCCGGGACTACAGGCTTACGCAAATGCAAAATGGCTCCAGATAACTAGGTGGGAACTAATGATGACAATTAACTCTACAGTAAATGGATTCAACGCAATAAAAGAGGAACTGCGAGCAGTGAGGATGGTAGCACTACAGAACAGATATGTACTGGACCTCCTCACAGCAATGGAAGGAGGAGTTTGCGCTAAGATAGGACAATCATGCTGCACATTCATCCCTGCCAACGATGCTGACAATGGTACACTGACAGAAGCAGTTTTACAATTGGCCCAGATGCACTCAAAAATGATGGATGAAAGTAAAGGTGTGAAAAAGGATGAGAGCTGGTTTTCAATATTATGGTCATGGATGCCATCTTGGCTGTCAGATGGACTGAAGATTATAGTTGGATGTACTATTTTGGCTGGAGCTACACTGATCTTAATAAGATTTTGGAAGGGCCGGAAGGCACGCACCACAGACGAGATGATCGAAATGGTTGGTATGCACCTCTTGATGCCAACAGATGACGGCAAACACACAGGCACAATCATAAAAGAGAGAGAAGTTGCGCAACCAGATCATCACCAACCACCTGGACCCACCATCTGTGAAGCTCGAAAACCCAAGAAACCCAAGGAGCTACATAGGGAAATGGGTATACTGCACTCCTGGAGGAACCTGTGCATATATGTATTGGTCATTTGAAGACCATGTTAACCACTATGGACATTTGGGAGGAATAACTAAAATATGGAGAGTAAGAGGAGATAAAGAAAAGGATATGTTTGTGGTCGACAAGTCGACCAGAGGGGGGACTGAAGTGGGAGAATGGAAGATCAGGCTCCCGCCCTTCCCCTCTCGCGCTTGGCCTAGAGGATCACTGCCCAGACACCCGCCACGAGAGGAGTTTGCCCATCTACCAGACGACCAAATACCCTGGTACAGGAACATACGGATGTGCCCACCAGCCTGCCCTGCACATGCCGACACCTGCGGCATGGATGGACTCGACTGAACCATCCAGCACTAAATCAACACATCGTTAGAGATGCCATGACGACCTAGCCAACGGTAAGCACACCTGTGCAAACATGCACACCGGGCACTCCCACACCAATCCACACGAAGAACATACTCAGTGCTATGACGTAGGCGACAGACATACCCACGGACGTGCATCTTTATTATTTTCCACATAGGCTCTCAAAATGCAGAAACGCAAGACGCATAATGAACTTATCTAAAAAGGCTTGCTCACGCTTCTTCTAAGAACTATGTACCATAATGAAGAATATAACGGAGACACGATACTGAGGATAGAGCAATATGATACCGTAACCTAAAGTGCTCTGCATCAAACGGTTCCACCTATGCACCAGGCCCAAGTAGGCCGCAAGCAAAAGCTTCCATGAACAGTGAATGAGCAAGAGCTCGGTTGCTGACCCTGCAGAATGAGCCCGGCGAAAGCACACCGCCAAGGGCACGATGTTGCAATCTCGCACGCCGCAAGCCGACGCCAAGGTCACACCTGCAAGATAAACCAGGCACACAGTGGGAAAAACAATATTAATTGTGCTGAATTTTGCCTCAAACACGGTCCCACCTCACGTGACAAAGCCAAACCTGACAGGATGCCAAGCCCAGGAGGAAGGAGACGCCTGAATCCCACGTTTCAAGACACAGGCAGATACAATTAAAAGACTCATTGGACATCTGCAGCAGTGGGAGTAGTCGACTTCCCAACATATGAATAAATCCTCACATTGTTTACACCTACCCACAGTAAAACATTGTTGCAAATGACAGGTGCACCGCGAGCTGGGAACAGCGATAGTCTCAGACTGGGAGGCTCGCGAGCGGACCAATCAGAACATGGGGCTCTCATCACTGACGCCATTAACATTGACCAATCCTCAGAGGTCTTCATGTAACAATTTTCATGTATCAAATTGAACGGACAGCCCAAGTATATCACCTGACTAACCCTTAACCACTAACACCGTTCTCTATATGTATGCTATACTAACCCTACCACTCGAGTAACCAATCCAGAGTGGAAATAGGTTTTTTGCTAAACTTTGTAAGGTGACGCAAGTAGCGCGTCATACTAAGGTAAAAAGGGCCTGCAAGCCCCACGATTGTGTGTGTGTCAGGACGGACGCGTACGATCCTTGACCCATCCCTGCCGTTTTGTCTAATAAATAGCAGAGTCACCTTGCTTCTTGCGTGTGTCTCATACTCTATCTCTTTTGGGATATACGGGAGGAGTTGGGGCCTCCCTGCCCGGAGGTCTGCGGACGGCCCGGCCGACCCCGGCAGAATTTCCCCCCGACATTCCGTGCTTTAAAAAGGAAAGCTGACCAGAAAAAAACGGCAAAGATGTGCCAAGATGAATTAATTCCTCCCACAAAATCGAATGAAAAAACCAAAATAAAAATTGAGAACAAGAGTGCAGGGAAGCCATTGAGCAAGTCTGCTGGCTGGAAAAGTCTTGCAAATGACTTGGACACTGATGAAATAATTGCAACCAAACAAACAAAAAAAGTGCACCTCCAAATACCCCGTTCTAGGAATGAGCAGCTAGGACATCCCTCATCTCAGACGCAACTACCTAACTTCTTTAAACCTATTGATAACAAAACAACGCAAATAGGTAAGGTAGTTATGTCCCCTTCGTTCATCAGGGGGACGGTGACGGAGATGGCGATCACTGATGTGATGACCATAGAAGGTAACGATGACATCAAGTCACTTAATCCCTGCAATGATCGAGAGACTGTAAAGAAATCCTCTCCTATGTTAAACAAATTGGGAGTAGGTGGTAAGCAAAAGCAGCAGGAGTCAGTGCCAGAACGGTTTGTGGCTCACCCTGAAGAACTCGGGGAAGCCACAAAACAATCCACTACTATCCTAGGATGGGAAATCATATCATTCAAGAATGGCATAAAGCGACTTAACCGCTCTGCCTTGATGCAAGCCTTCAACCGTATACCTGGTTTGCATACGTTGCACTCGAATGATATCGAATGGATAACCCTGCCACCCATGCAAAACCATTGCATGGTATGTAAGGTGCAATCGGCCATTATCACCAACCTCTTCCTGCAATACATGGATGAGTTCCGTTTTATTGGCCTAATGCTGTATCCGTTCGATTCCATCGATGATGCTATTTCATTTAATGAAACGCCTTTGGCGCCTGGTCCGGCGGAATTGCCAAAGTCGGACACTGTTGATTCTAAGAGCGGCATTAATGCGGAAGTGATTGCACAACTTGTAAATCTATCTAATACTAGTAAGGATTGGTCATGGCTAGCCGCCTTACAAACTACTCTAAACTCAGCCATGTCTAACATTCCCCAGTAAGTAGCCTGCATCTCTCTCCATCCTATCTTGGAATTCATGCGGGTACAGCAATTTGAAGTTATGGTTTAGTAAGCCGCATGTAGGATTGGAGTGTGATATTATGCTATGTCAAGAAACTATGTGCACATACGATCTCGTGTTGCCCGGTTTCAATGTTATTCAAACTCATGCGAAACAAGGCACATGTGGTCGGCCGTATGGAGGGTTGGCGATAGCCTTGAATACAAATCTAAATATATTGGTACTTGATGTCTTCAAAGCAACTGTAATGATGGCTGTACTAATCTTGCTCAAGGGCTCTCGGCTGACTCCTATTCTCCTGGTGTCTTTATATCACAACCCTAATACGATCAACCAAACATGTGCATTTCAAGAGCTCAATACCTTATTTGATGACATCTTGGTTCGTCATCCTGCTTGTGATATTGTATTAGGAGGGGACTTCAATGCTTATTGTATGAAAAGTAACTCTACCCCGTTGAGTTCTGGGAGTACCTACCAAATATGGCATAGAGGCAGATTGTGGCAAGAATACTTAAAATCCTGGGAACTTGACATTTTCCGTTTTGTACTAGTGATGGGTGTTACACCTGGAGAAGAGGGGATAGATCAACATGTATTGACTACTTCGCTAT
This sequence comes from Ambystoma mexicanum, assembly GCF_040938575.1. Lineage (NCBI taxonomy): Eukaryota > Metazoa > Chordata > Amphibia > Caudata > Ambystomatidae > Ambystoma > Ambystoma mexicanum. The sequence goes on from NC_090926.1 coordinate 943,244,561, forward strand.
ATCGCGAGGTTTGCAATCGTATTCCGACAACATAGCAATATATGATCCCGGCTTTAGTGACCATTACATGATCCATCTAAATCTTCATTGTGACATGATGCACCTGCACATGGACCCCCAGCAAGGGTTTATAGAAGGGGACCGTCCTGGCCTGTCAATTCGCTGGGCCATTAAACTTTGTAATAAGGTGAATGACATGGTTTCTGCACGTTTAACACTGCACCACAGTTCTGACTTCTATTCTAACAATCCTATTGAGGAGATTACTGTGATATCTAGCATAATAACGGAGGTAATTCAATCTCTCCAAGTCCATGCATCGCTCCCCGAAGTAAGATCATCGCCGATAGCCCTGAATTTTATCCATGAAGCAAAAAGATTAAAGAGGGCGGCCTTGCAGAGTATTCTTAAAACCGGTGGTTTACTTATCAGAGAAAAAAAGTGTTCTGAACACTTATCGGAATAAATGTAGAGATCTCAGACATTTTATGTATAATCAGGAGAATCAGAAAATGTTTAGCACACTGTGCCACAGGGACAGGCGCGCCACTTGGAGTTTGCTTAGGGCAGGTACAACTGTACTTTCCGCTGATCAATCTTCATCCATCTCTGCGCAATCTTGGAGAATTTACTTCCCTCCCATCTGCGTTTGTAGAAATCGTTTATAAATGGACCTGTTTAGCATTACCCTCCTTTCCACGCTGGGATATGTTGAGCATTGAAGCTGCAACAATTGCCCTGAAATACTCAAAAGCAGCAGGCCCAGATGGGATTCTGCCTTGCGTTCTTAAACGCCATCCAGCTTTGTGGGCAGGGATTTTCAAGAAACAGTTTGATAACATGTTGACAACTGTGTATACCCCACTGTCATGGCTAAATTCCATCATTGTTCCAATTTATAAAAAAGGAGTGAGGTCTCAGCCATGCAATTTTCGTCCAAAAGCGCTAATTGACACAGCTGCTAAAGTGTTTGCTAGTTTGCTTTTGGGGGAATTACAAACAGTCATTAGGAACCTTAAGATCCTGTCTAAATATCAAATTGGTTTCCGTGCAGGAATGGGGACCCCTTTAAATGCTATAATTATGGCGCATTTATTAGCTAAACATAAACTTAAGAATTCTGGCCCACTATACATAGCATCGATAGAGCTCACATCCGCCTTCGACTCAGTTGTACGATCACTCTTATGGAAAAAAAATGGCTGCTATGAACATACCACAATACATCATACAATTAATATCCAAGCTCCACACAAATACCACCTATTTGGTAAGGGTAAATAACCAAGGTGCTACAACACATCCAATAAAGATCGCCCTTGGTGTGAAGCAAGGATGTAATTTAGCAGCCACCCTTTTCAATCTTTATTTATGTGGCATCAATGATATTTGGAACACCCAGATCTCCTATCCAGCAAGGCTTGGATATCTCAAAATACAATGGCTAGCTTTGCGGATGATATTATAATATTTGATCGTACACCCAAAGGCATTCAGACCAAATTGGATTTATTCGCATCCTACTGTCTAACTCATAATCTGAAATGTAACGTGGAAAAATCCAATATAGTAGTATTTAGGAATCGCAAGAGAAAGAACATCAACCGCAATTGGAGAATTGAGAATTTTCCCCTAACCATAGTTCCTCAAATTCGCTATCTTGGGTATACCATAACTGACTCCCAATCTTTAGCAATGTGGAGGGAGATATTACAAAAAAAAGCTGCCCCTCTTGCCACGCAAATGTGGATGGTATATCTGAAGTTTTGTAAATTTTCCTTGATGCCACTTATGCAATTTTACATCCTAAAAGTAGAGTCTGTTATCCTTTTTGCTTTAGATATGTGTCTGGCAAACATTAACACCTACCTTGACCAACTGCAAGGGTGCATGTGGAAGGGGGTTTTGAGGTTGGCTAAATCCACACCAAATATTGTAATAAGGCAGGAACTTGGTATTACTGCCTTATCCGCACGCCGTAATTGGTGTTTACTTGCTAATTTTGCCAGAATGTTATACCCATCTACAAATTGTCTTTATGAAGATTTGGGCCAACTCATGGTCGCGTCTGAACGATCTTCCATCACAATTTATTATACACAAATGCTTCATTTATTGGACGAAATTGCACTTGTACCAGCTGACCTCGAATTTAGACGTAATCATGTAAAACATCGTATCATAGAAAATGACTGGTGTAAAACGCTAGCGGGAATGCCGGGTCTTGAAGGCTACAAGGAAGCAGTTCGTTTTTGCTCTTCAAGACGGCCCCACAAACCCTACGTAATCCAGTTTCCCTGTGATAAGGCTAGGGAAACTTATTTGCGTTTTAATATGAACCAATCTCTTACGCTAGAAAGAATCAGTGGTTGGAAACTGCACTGGAAAGTAGAAGCGCAGTTAGGATGTAGGTTCTGCAGGAATGGTTCGATTCAAGAAACCTTGAAACATCTGGTTATATTTTGTACATATTTTGAGGCAATACGTGCATCAACAATTGCAACCGATTGTATATTAACTGAGGCAACCAGGGAATGGCTCTGGTTAGCTTGCATGTGGGGGACCCGCACGAGCTTTATATTAGCACTGTGCAGACTGCTAGTAATTATAAACAATAAACTTGAGAAGATGTTTCACAAGAAAGACAAGCAGCCTACCTGCTGAGGCTAATAAGAAAATAATGGCACTTAGCTGCTCAATAAAGCACATTTGAGCTACTGTTAGAAAATGGTATGTTAATCCTTATTAAATCGATTTTTTCTATTCATAACCCCTCCTAGAATCTGAATTCCTTTACTGTTGGTTGAAATTAATATCGTAATTTCGAATTTAATTGCAAGTGTGACAATGAAGTTCCATCATTTTGTGTTGTCTACCGCTTGAACTCTTGTAAAAAATAGGTAAATGAGAAGTTGTTGAAATTGCGTTATTATGATGGATAAGAAATGCATCACGTTGACCTATTGTCATGACTTAAAGGTATATAACTCATGCTTATTACCTAAATGGAATAGTATATCAAAGAAATCAAATTGCCACATCGATATTTTAGAGGTGATACATAAAAATGTACTTTTATTCCTATCAATAAGAAAATATATTTTTAAAAGATATGTTGAATTGCAGAAATGAAACACAAAAAATAAAAAATGTCTTTCTACTGTATTATAACAAGAAAAACTCAATTTTTATGAAAGTTGTGAAAGTTTGTTGATCGAACTAATAAAACAACGTTTGAAATAAAAAAATTTAAAAAAATACTATCAACCCTTTGCAGGAAAGGGTATTGGTTGATTGTATCAACAAAACCAATGGGGTGGGTGTTCCTACGCCCAGGGGTGTTGCTAGGTCTGGAAAAGATCAGGGGCTTACCTTATGATCAGACTAGTGGGATTCAGGGCTAGCTATAGCCTTTAGATTGTAGTCCCTGAGCATCTATCCAGTGCTATAACCAAAAGACCCGGGGCTATAGCCCCTTTAGCCCCCCCCTAGCAACACCTCTGCCTACGCCCCTACCTAGTTACTGCCTGTAAGATTGGCAGTTGAAGATAAATGAAGGGTTGCTAGAGGAAAAGATATTGAAATTAAAACACAGAGATGCATAAGCAGTTGATTGTAGAGAATGGAGAGGACACCACTGGTTTTCCTTCAGCAGATTTAACAGTGTTGAAGATGTCCAAACTATTGTTAAATAGAATATAAATGGTAGGGCACCTGGCGGGGTCCTGATTTACCCAGGTAGGTAAACATATAATAAACAAAAAAATCAGGATGACGAGATCCAGACCAAGTTCTGTGTGTGTGTGTTTATTCGCATCAACACAGAAAGTTTTTCAAGTAATCAAAACAATTTATTTTACAGATCTTTCGATAAGCACGAAAGGTACAATGTGAACGGACAAGGTTTAGTGATGAGAAGTGATAACACGTATGTGTGTAGACCTCGCAACTGCAGAGGCCAAAACTACACTCAAAAACAGATTTCCCACAGTTGGACAGGGTAACAACCCTAGTAGGCAGGGAAAGGTGTGCTCTTAGACTTGCGTCAGTCCAAGGCATGATTAACACATGGTGCACACAACACAATTTACATGAAACGTACACAAGGGGGGTGGAGTTGTGACACAGGGATCGACACAGGGTGTGTTTCGGCCAAAAAAGAGGCTAGAATTGCGCCTGTCTTTGCGCTGGCCTTCGTCAGGAGATGCACCTATGGCGGTGCTGTCCGTTGTGTCTGTGAATAAAAACATATTGGTGAGGATCTCGGGAGTCAATTTACTAAGTACTAATTGGTATTTAATACGGGCAAAGTGGTGCCAGAGAGGTACACCATGTGGTGTCTCTTGAAAACAGCGTACCCGGCCTACATCAGTTGCACGGGACCCTGAGACGAATCGGCCCGTCCACCGAGACAGCCGACAGAACAAATGCCATTCGTGCACCGTCAATCCTGCATTTTTCATGGATGACCCTCATAACAGCCTCCGGCTACCACAACAGCAGGTACGCTGTTTTCAAGAGACACCACATGGTGTACCTCTCTGGCACCACTTTGCCCGTATTAAATACCATTTAGTACTTAGTAAATTGACTCCCGAGATCCTCACCAATATGTTTTTATTCACAGACACAACGGACAGCACCGCCATAGGTGCATCTCCTGACGAAGGCCAGCGCAAAGACAGGCGCAATTCTAGCCTCTTTTTTGGCCGAAACACACCCTGTGTCGATCCCTGTGTCACAACTCCACCCCCCTTGTGTACCTTTCATGTAAATTGTGTTGTGTGCACCATGTGTTAATCATGCCTTGGACTGACGCAAGTCTAAGAGCACACCTTTCCCTGCCTACTAGGGTTGTTACCCTGTCCAACTGTGGGAAATCTGTTTTTGAGTGTAGTTTTGGCCTCTGCAGTTGCGAGGTCTACACACATACGTGTTATCACTTCTCATCACTAAACCTTGTCCGTTCACATTGTACCTTTCGTGCTTATCGAAAGATCTGTAAAATAAATTGTTTTGATTACTTGAAAAACTTTCTGTGTTGATGCGAATAAACACACACACACAGAACTTGGTCTGGATCTCGTCATCCTGATTTTTTTGTTTATTATACAAACTATTGTTAATGCTGTTCAGAGATGCATGGAGATCCAAGGAGTTGCTACGTCTGTTTTGTGTTGGCTGTGAGACCCAGTCTGGGGTTCTAGGGTCAAGGTAAACCCTTCAGTTCTGCACTCCCACACCAGGAAGATGTCTGTCACCTGCATGGGCTACTTTACCACTGGGGAAGAGTTCTGGTTCTTGTGCCATAGCCAAAAGGGAGGGCTTGGTCCACAGCAGTTAACTGCCATTGTTCATCAGTGATGATTAGGGGGCATAGGTTTCCTCTGCCTTTGATACCTTCTATCTTTGCTACTATTGCAGAGGACATTGGAATGGACGGCACTCCGAACATTGGTCCAAAAGTGTACCCTCTTCTCTTGATGGTCTAAATATGAACCAAATAAAGAGCCAGTGCCTCTTCCATATAAAGACAGAAAGACACATGTATTTTTTTTTCTTCAAAAAGCAAGCCTGTTGTAAGGGTTCCAATCCAGTCTGTTGGACAAGTGCCTTTTGTCTTATGACATGAAACCCAGAGTACATGTCCTGCAGTAAATGCAGGGGAAAGGAAAAGGAAAAGAGGCCTAAAAGAAATCAAGATAGTGGGATGCTTCTCATAGTCCATCTCGCCTTGCTGGAAATGCTAACTCAAAACCTTCACCAGGCTTGTTGGCTTCCAAGGGACTCCATGAGTCTGCACCCTGGTAGCCTTAGCATTTTAGTGTAGTGCTGTCTTTAAAACTTCAGCTTCCAGGAGACCTCCTGGGGTGAGACAGCAGGACTGGACTCTAATGTACATCAGTCCTATAATTGCTAGCTCCTGGTCACAGAGCTGCCACTTGCTGTGCCTGCATAATTGTGTGCTCTCAGCAGCCACCATGCCTCAACTAGGTATGGCTCATATTTAACTATGTATATGTCTTAATGATGTGATTTGGAAGCATTGGTGCAGAAGCTTAAACAGCCATCTTGAGCTGCAAGAACGTTATGCTCCTACAGCAGCCATGAATGTGCATGTGGCCTTTCAAACAGCATGTTTCTCTGTAGCCTGTAGGCTATTTCAGCAAAGGCACATTATGAGGCTATAATTTTTGCATGGAGCATTTATGAAGGGAGAATCTGATTAGCTAACCCTCTTTTCTGACACAGAATGATCCACATCATTTTAGTATTAAACATCAAAAAGGTTCACGCCATTCTGCCCTCAACAGATGGCATTCTGTCAAAGACGTGCACGAGTGTTGATGTCCTGTGCTTTCCCTCTTTGAAGACACATTGGGCCTCATTAGGAGTTTGCCGGTGAGGTAATACCAGCACCGAACTCCAAGTTTGCTGGTGGGGTGGCTGGAATTACCTGCAGTCAAGAGCTGGAGGTAATTCTGCCACCCCACCAGCAAATATATCCAGTGCTACCGGCACCAGTATTACCAGTGCCGGTAATACTGTGAAATCTACGGCACTCCATGGAACAGGGATTTACCGCCCTTACTGCCACTTGTAATCTGCCTGTAATTACGGCAGACCAAGTGACGCTAACAATGTTACCGGTTGCCGGTTTCCTGGTGCTAATACCGCCAGGATACCGGCAACTTTGTAATGTGCCCAACGTTTTGCTTCTTTTCTATTGTGTGTCCTTTTATAGGTACTGCAACCAGATTTGCCATCAAGGGATTTTATTGCAAAATGGTATAGATGCTGTCTAAATAATCTGCATTTCTTAGGTTGTGATCCCAACAGGACTGACTCAGCCTTTCATCCTTCAGTGGTCAATACATGGAGGCAATCTAGTTAGTGATGTGCAATGTATACGCAGTTATTATTCATATTATTATTTTTGTTCATATATGTTTAATGCCCACTAGTATTCGTAGAGCAGGACCAAAATGTCAGTCAACATGGAGTATTTCTAGAAAAATCTGTCTCCTGCGAAATTGCAAACTGGTGAAATTCTGCCATCCTGAACTATGTATGTTTTGCATGAATTTAAATGGAGAGTTACAAAATGTGCATTGTGTTTCAATCATTGATCAGTATTTAAAAAAAAGATGACTAATTGTAATATTACAAATATACACAGAATTAGTTAACTGTTTTCAGAATGTTCCAACTGCCCATATTTCATCCGCTTCTTAACTCTGAGTTCATTTGTAGGACAGGATAGGATTATATCGCAGTCCCTTTGAATTGTGCGACACTGGACAGTTCTGTAAATACGGTCCTCTTCGACATTTCACTGGGTTGGTAAAAAAAGATATTTCCTACAATACTTTTGTGCAATACAGAAGACGACATGCCTCGTATTTTAGGTCCTCAATTGTGTAACTAATAACGAAAACACTACGGTGGGGCAACTCTGTTATTCTTTGGATATCAGATCATAATGCGGAATAATATTCTAGTCCATGCATAGCATAATTGGATGATGTTGCTACTTGGATTTCCGGAAACAAATGATGAGGCTATTTGTGAATGCTTAGAAATGTGTAAATATGTAACTCTCTTTTCTACTTTGTGACCCAGTCCAAGTAATGACTGTATGTAGTGACAATAACAAGAACGAAGGCATTTGCTGAGCTTCTGAAGTGAGATACTTGTAATATCCTCTAGCGTATGGTCCTAGAGCACTGATGTATTGACTATGGCAGAAAAATGTGCATTTTCTGCCGTGTATTAAATAAAAGAGACTTGGGTGTTTTAAATATGAACGTGTCTTCTTCCCGTTTGTATGTCTGGCATTGGGCCCGGGAAAGCATTTCATCACAAATCAAGATCCCGAAGGTGTATGCGGAGAGCGTATGTACAGACGTGCATGTAAGTCTACAGAACAGAAACATTGTAACCTGGTTTCAGGAAAATATCATGTTTGGAGTTGGACGAATCAGGAAAAAATCAGAATGGGTCAGGAATTGAGTTTGTGGGCGTGCAATATACAATGCTATGTGCAACAGTGCTCAGGATGGGGTAATGAAGCAATCAGACACGTCGGGCAGTTGCACAGGGAATTTGGAACTACATTTGGTACCACACCTTTACTTACCTAATATGCGTACCCGGACATAAACTACCTACATAAGTTCACCTCTGAATGTCACAGAAAAAGCCGACAAGTACCTCTTTCATGGATCACTCACTCAGCATTCCACGGTATATTACAAGCCGTAAATCCTCAAGCAGGAGCCATCCATGTGCATGAGAAAATGAACAACAATTCTTCCCCTCAACAACAAGACACAACATATTGGAAAACACTAAAAATGATTGGAAAACAAAAGGTAAGAAATAATTATGAGGGAGTGCTCTTAACTGTGAAAGGGACATTTTATTTCCCTTTCACAGTTACATTTCACCTGCCACACAAGCTCAATAGCCATGCAAGCCTGGGGGTGTTTGCTTTCCCCGGCCTCCCATAAATCATAGGAAAAGCTGGCTGTGGAATTGCCCGTCTGTATGTGCAAGGAGGCTCGCACATACAAACAGAGCTGGCTGCAGTATGCCGCTTACGGACCAACACACAGGCCCCTTGCACGCATGAGTAGGAACCATGAAACGTCCTGATTCCTGGTCATGTTTGCAAGGGGGGGTGGAGCACTGGAACCTCCAGACCCATGATAGAAGGTATGTTTGTTTATTTTCATACATTAAAATTTAAATTATGTGTATGGATGTGTGCATGCTTGTGTTGTTAGGTGAATGTATGAGAATGGTTGATGGATGCTGGTGTGAATGCGAGAGCGCTTTCTGTGCGTATGTTATTGTTCGTTTAGTTTTTAAATATGTGTGATGGAGGCGTGCATGCTTGTGTTATGATGAGTGAGTGCATGATGGATGCTCCTGTGAATAAAAGAGTGTTTGCAGTGTGTGTGTTGTCTAAATGTGTGTTTGTATGTTAATGTATTCATTTAAATATGTGTATGGATGCTTGTGATTTGAGTGAATGCATCATGGAAGTTCATGTGAATGAAACAGAGTGCTGCGTGTGTATGTTGTGTAAATGTGTGTGTTTGTATGTTTCTTATTTAAATATGTGTATGGATGCAAGTATGCTTAAGTTATGAGTGAGTGCACCATGGGTACTTGTGTGAATGAAAGAGTTCTTGCTGTGTGTATGTTGTGCAAATGTGTGTGTTTTTTATGTTTATTGTTTAAATAAGTGTATGGATGTGTGTATGCTTGTGTTTTGAGTGAGTGCATGATGGATGTTTGTGCGAATGAAACAGAGTGCTTGCTGTGTATATCTAGTGTAAATTGTGTGTTTGAATGTTTATTATTTACATCTGATAATGGATGCGTGTATGCTTCTGTTTTAAGTGAGTGCATGATAGGTACTCATGTGAATGAAAGAGTGCTTGGTGTGTGTATGTTGTGTGTGGATGTTGTGTAAATGTGTGCATTTGTATGTTTATTTATTATTTAAATATGTGTATGGATGTGTGTATGCTTGTGTTATGAGTGAGTTCATGAGGGGGGCTAGTGACTGTGAATGAGATAGCGAGTGTTTGATGTGTGTATGTTGTGTGTGTGTGTGTTTGTGCTGGTCTGAGAGGATTTTGGCGAGTGGAGGTAAGAGGTTTGTATAACAAAGGCTTTTTAAAAATACATTTCTTGCGCAAACCCCCTCCCCAGCTCTGGGGCCCAGGGGACAGGGATGCAATTCTTTTACTGGACATCTATGATAGATGTCTAATAAAAAATACCATACCTGTCCCCATGGTCCCCAAGCGCCTTGCATACACACATAATCACTGATTGTGTGTGAGTGTGTTTGGCGCTGTAAGCCCCATGGGACAGGCATTGTATCTTTCTACTGGACATCTATGATAGATATCGAGTAATAAATACCATATCTGTCCCCCAGCTCCTTGCATACACACATAATTAAGTGTGTGTGTGTGTGTGTGTGTGTGTTCGGTGATGTGTGGCCCAGGGGACAGACGTATATTTTTTATGGACATTTATGATAGATGTCTAGTAAAAAATAAAATACCATATATGCCCCCTGCTTCCAAAGCACCTGCATACAAACATAATCACTGTGATTGTGTGTGTGTGCGTGTGTGTGTGTGTGTTTGCACTGTGTGGACCATGACCCCTGGTCCCCCAGTTCCTGGTAAACACACATAACCACATTGATTGTGTGCGTGTGTGAGGAGATAGGAACCCAGGGGACAGGTGTGTTACTTTTTTACTGGGCATCTATAATAGATCATTAGTAAAAAATACATGCCTTATCCCAGTGCTTCCCAGTGCCCAGCAATCACACATAATCACATTCATCATTATTGTCTGACTGCAAGTTGTTGGCACACCATGGAGGAGGCATGGCATGTTTTATTTTGCATGGTTGATAAAGCAAGCATGATAAGTGTTATTATGTAGCTAGACTTGCTTTTGAATGCATCCAGTCTAGCCATTTATTATTGTGGTATGACATTTTGTATTGGGCATCTATGGTAAAGCAAGCATGATGAGTATATTATGAAGCAAAACTGGCATTTTTTAAGGCAACCAGTCTAGCTATTGCTGACTGAGGCATGATGTTTTGTATTGGGCATCTTTGACAAAGCAAGCAGGATCTGTGGTGTTATTCTTACTGTGGCATGACATTGTGCTTTAGGCACCGTTGATACAAAAAAAGCATAAGTCCCATTATGTTGCTAGACTGGCATTTCAATGCAGCCAGTTCAGACATTTTGTATTGTGGTATGGCAATTTGTATTGGGCATCATTGGCAAAGCAAGCATGATAAGTGTTATTATGAAGCTAGACCGTCACTTTTATGAACTTAGCCTAGCCATTTCTCATAGCGGTATGACATTTTCTACTCAGCATCTTTGATAAGGCAAGCATCATAAGTGTTATTATGTAGCTCAACTGCCATTTTAGTACAGCCAGTTGGGACCTGTTTTGTAACTGGAGTATTTTCTTACATGATGATACTGCCATGTATTTGCAGAACCCACATGGATATGTTTTCTTATAGTATGATTACTGGCATTATGCACAGAACAAACATGAAGTTGTTCTTATATGGGAATAAGAGGGTATAGTGTAGCAGTCAGCATGGAAATGTATGGGCACATCCAATGTGAAAATGTTTCATACTGGCACATATTGTGGGAAAAGGCATCATGAAAAGGTGTTGGAGAAATGCTCCTGTGCACTGTTGGTGACTTGCATCTATAGGATTATTTTCATGAGTTACCCTACAAAACCAAACTGCAAACTGTTTGGCTTTTTACCCAATTTTTCTAAAAAGTGTGCTTTAAAATGCACCATTTTCACCCATTATTTAAAAGAATTCTCGGGGGGAAAACCCTCACAAAAAACCTGTGTGGGCTTCCTCGCTACGCTCAGTCTCTCTGCCATATCACAGACAATATGTATGCCCCTTCCCTTCAAAGATTCACAAACCGCCACTGCATATACAAGAAATAATCACGGATTCTGATACGGATGGAGCGGAAACCTCAGTGGTCACAACAACAGAGAGAGAAGAAGATACCCCAATAACACTACATTGTTTAGAAGAAATGTGACTATTGCCCAAGGATGGCAAGAAAATGATGGGAAAAGATTGGAACAGGTGAGACAAATCTTGTGAACAAAGAGGAAAAGGACACGACAAACAGGAAGAGGACAGAGAGGGCGCATAACCAAAAAGATATCAGACGCCCCAGGTCTGTTTGATACAATCTGGGAAACAGAAGCGCAAGATGAACAAATAGATGAAGGCTCCCAAATAATAAATGTATTAAGTTGAACTATGACGGAAATGGGAAATACCATACTGTGGAAGGGAATCAATTTTTTTCTTCAGAAGGATTTGGTTTATGTACAATCTAGGAACGACATACGTCAATATATGAGGAAAATCAAACTTTTAAAATGTAATGCAAACCAGACAGATAAAGAAGTTAAGGCCAGTGGAAAAGTGAAACCGTGTAAACTGGCAATAACAGATATGCTGGCACTGACATGATATACCAGGTCCGATGTGTTTGCGCCTATGAGCACGCGGCGAAAAGGACTTGTGGTCCTCCAGCCCTATTTGTGCCGGCTCCAGTATTTCTTTGTCCTTTTGTTCTAGGCACTCGAGGGTCGCTTCATTCCTCCTTGTTTTTATAAGTGAAAATGTTTTATGATGTTACAGTACTCTATACAAGTAATTACTGATAGGGAGGATTCTCAGAAATGTGCTAATTCCTCTCTACCTTAGAGACCCCCAGCAACTTTGCTGGATTATGAGGACTTGAATTTTTAACCTGGAGACCCCTTTTTCCCACTCTCTCTTGTATTTTAATGTGATTTTGAACACTGTGTTTCTTTTGGTTGTGGAGTTTGACAAACTTCATATGCACCATCTTTTTACTGTTGGGTGTCCTGACCCACGTTTGGACTATTATGCTGCAACACTTGGTGCTGTGGGTTTAGGAAATCCAAGAGGGCGGAAAAGCCCACATTTGCGCCAGAATCCTGGAGAACCGCGCAGTCTTTGCGCACAACAAAATGGTTGCCTGACCTGCCATCCACCAGTGTGAGCGTGAGGGGCCAGAAGCGCCATGAGCGAAATCAGTGCTAAGGAATATGGTGCTGTTCAAAATCTGTTGTTATTAATGAAAAAAATGGGTGAAGTACTGGTGCTCACCACTACCAGAAAGCCGGCGTTTTAAAACCACCAGACACTTGTGTAAAACTGAACAAATGAACTAAACCAGGCCAAAGAAAGACTTACTCAGAAGTGGATACAATGTAAAACTATATTCTGAAATGACTTGAAGGAAGTAAGTGTCTAATGTATGTATTGAAAATAGCTGGGGATGTCAGCAGCTTAAGTGAATTTGGGTTTAAGGCCACTAAAATCGAAATGTTTAGAATAAAGGAGTGACCTACTTTTGAGTGTCACATGGGTTGCAATTGTTTAAATGTCATAGTTTTGAACTTAGAATCAGTGTTCTAGCTGCATGTGTAAAAATTGCAAGTTTGGTTGGAATGTAGAAATCTGGGAACCAAAGTGACATTTAGCTGAAGCCTGGCTTAAAGAGATTGAATTCTGCCTGACAACTACCCCCGACAGGAGTTGAAACTTGATCAGCAGCTGTGTTCCCAGGCCTGGTTGCATTCTGCTGCCCCTTCCAAAAGGAGATGACACCTCTCTGATTGAATTAGGGGAGTGGCACCTGGGGACTGCAGGAAACTGAGCAAAGCACTGTCTTGGGCTCAGGCAAATGTTATATTGGGGGGGTCGTAAAATAGCTTCCTCTTGGGAGAAGTGGGAGGAGAAGTGTCTCTGTGAGCAAGCTGAGCTTGGGGAAAGTGGACACACCAGAAATTCCACCATGTGCTTTGGAAAACCACACCCCTTTGGGGCCAGAGCATAATTTTAAAAAGATGGATAATTCATAGTGCGGACTTGTGAAAATTATATAAATAATATCATCATTCTTGTGATTTTTCTGTGCACATTTTAAGAGGTGTCAGGACTCAGTGGTATGTTCTGGGGAGTAGCAGCGGAAAATAAGGTTGTTACTCCAAATGTATGCATGTTAAAAATCGGACACTTTATCATCCGAAACCCATACCCCTTGTGCACATTTGTGTAAGATCTGGAAAAGTTTAGAGGTTGTTATCTGGATGAAAAGGGCATAATTCTGTCAAAAGTGGACACAACATCTTACAAAGACAGGGATCGGATGGTTTGGTGCTACAGAAATATGTTAACTGGACATATAATATTAGAAAAATGGTACATAGATAAATGAGTATTTGGATCAGAAATAGATTTGTGTGCAATTTGACAAGGGGAGGATCCTCTGACCATAAACTTACCTCATCACTCTGACTCACTGTTCCCTTCTCAAATCAGGATAAAGAGAAATCCTTGACCTATCAAATCATGAGTGGGTTGGGCAAAGAAAGTTAGCATCCACACCCATTTTCAAAAGACATAAAAAGAGCCACTGGAACCCAGGCAAGAACATTCACTTTCCACTTTCTTGCGGGACGCTTTGCCGGGAGACTCCAGACTTCAAATCCATCAATCTACAGAGAGACCAGAGATCCAGAGAGACCAGATCGCTGTGCAGTGCTGAAAGCTGACCCAGATCGCTGTGCGCAGAACCAGTACCCAGTGGCGAGAGAACGGCAGCCAATCCTGACCCGATCCGTGACAAAGTCGCATTCCTGTCCAAAATATAGTGTGAGTACTCAGCCAGAACTGTGCAAAATACTTTGCCTGTGTTTAAAATCATCCCTGTTGCTCTCAGCTTGCTAGGGGGGAACTGAATTTGTATTGTACTGTGATTGTATTCCTCAAGACTGTGTGTGTTACTTCCACCTCCTTACATTGCATAGAGGGTGGGTGAATTGCCAAAAGGGGAAACGTGATTATATTATGTTTTGCTGAAGTCATATCAAATTATTTCTGTGTTGCATTCTGTCCCATCTTGCATTTCCTTGAACCATATAAAGCATTCTCTGCTACCTGAGTCCTCTGTTCTTATTAATAAGTAACCAAGAACTGTGCCACAGTAGGATTACCTATTGCTGATTACTGCTCATATTCACAAGTGTGTTATCAATTATCAATTTATTTATAAATGTGTGATATATATATATATATATATTGTTTAATTAGTCAATAAATCTTTTACATTGCAAAACAAACCTATTCTTGGCTCAGTGAGTTCAGGGGAATTCAAAGAGAGGGGCGTTATATAAGGGTTTATCATCCAGAGTATAACGTGTCATAAAAATATATAAATAAGGGCTTCCCTTGAGCAATCCCAGACAAGGCACTGACCTAGTGGGATTGCTGAATTGAAGTCACTTAACATTACATTGTGTCACACAGCACCTTCAGTGCAGTGACACAGGGAAGTCTTTTAGATTTCCCAAGGTTTAAATACCTTTTCTTGGATTAACTACTGTTTCCAAGAGCAGTGAAGTGAAAGTGACTTTGCTTACACTTGTTACTTTCTAGACCCAGCACACACTAGCTTAGAATAGGGTGTTGCATGGTTTATAAAGTTTCTCCTTCGTTTAGCTTCTCATGAAACAATTTTATGTTTGACCTTTCCTCGATGAATGGCTAATGGCAGTGGTTTACTTTTAACTACCGTGGTGTGCATTTACCGCAGGCTGCGGTCGCAGCTGCAGTAAAGCACCCAAGTGTGCCATTTTTGTCAACATGGCACTGGTCTTCTTTTTTCACCATGTCTTTGTGGAAAGGTTCTTCTTAAGGCTTACTCTGCGCACCAAACCAAGTTTGGTCCCTTTGTTCATTTTGTCTTTGGCGGGATTCACAAGTGAAGCCCACCTCTGGCTCCAGGGTGTCTGGCGGGGGCAGGAAGCGAGGGATGTGCCAGAACCTCCATGTGCTTGGTCTCCTAGGAGACCAGAATGCACTCTAGGTGATTGGCAGGCTGGCTGTCCGGCAAGGACAGGCATCCTGCTGGGTGACTGTCAGACTGGAATGAATGGGAGAAACCTGCATAAAGGCAAGGCTTTTTGGCTTGGAAGGCAGAGTCGACCACCGGATGAAGGAATCCAAAGAAGAACTTGAAGAGCACACCTGCTGCAACTCCTGGACCATTGGTTTTCCCGGTGAAGCCCTGCTCCTGTGCTGAAACTCCAAATCTGTATCGACAGAGAAGCCCCTGCAAGGAGGACTTCTCCCCTTGAGTTGGTGGGACCAATGAACTCCAAAGTAAGCCACCTGGACATCCTCTCAGAGCTTGTTGAAATTCCACTGCAGTTGGTGCTGGAACCGAATAGCCAGGGATGAGGAACACCAGATTGTGTCCATTGCTTTTAAACTGACCAAGAGCTTCAGGAAGATCCTCTGGACTCCCAGGAAGCAGGACTGACCGAGCCTGAGCCCCCTCAACAGAGTGCGGGACCCCAGAAGCAAGGAAAGTCCATCTCAACAGCCCGGAACTGCGGTGTTGCTACTTGCGGTAGACGCGAGGAGCTGAAACACCGAAGTGCCACTTCTTTGAAAATTGCCGGTTGCAAACAGTGACTGTCCCATTGCATTACAGGAGTCCCCAGAAGTCCTCACTCTTATACCCATGACTGAGGCTGCACAGGAACAGATGTCATCTGCTGCCCTTTTTCTTCAACCTAAATTTACTGTAAAGTCTGAGAGAACTTACATCTTGTTGTGCCACCGTGCTTTTCCTCGTTGGAGACTTATCTTGGTTGCCTCTGTAGAGTTGTTAACAGCTTCTTTACCTCACAAGCCTAATCAGCTTGTGACCCTACTTTGAAATTCTTCTTATTCTACAAAGACTTCTAAAACATTGTGCAATACTTTTACTTACCTACAAGAAGCGCTTCAGTTCACCTTGACTTTTGCTAACTTAACATTGGCTGGCCTAGGCTCCCTGAATGACTCTTTTCTCCTCAGTTTAGGTGGTGTGCCCTACTTCCAGGAAAGGGGTTAACTAATTTTGCATTAGGGGTTACCAAAGTACTTATCTGCTTCAGAATATTTGTGTGATATCTTGTTTAGTTCTAATAACTTTTTTTCCTTTGTCATATTCCCAAATCTGATCCTAAATGCAACAGTGATATATTAATGTCCCTAGCACCCTGACTATTGAAGTCACCTGAGGGTGTAGGTAGTGTCTATGGGTCATCCCAAATGAGTACAGGCTGATTTAGAATTATTAAGAGTGTGTATTTTGGAAGTGTATTTGTGTGTTACTATTATGTTGCCTCTTCTGAAGGAGGCTTACTCTAACTGACTGTTAAATAAATTAATAATTTTTTAATCAAGAAACCTTTTGTGTAAGAGTTTATTTGAATACTTGTCACTGTGAATCTCTGTGTAACTCCCCTACAGCTCACATTGACCCCTCTTGAGATAAGCCTGGCTGCTCAACACGCTACCAAACCTGTGTAGTACAGACTTATACCAAAGGATGGGTTCCTATTGGCAAGAGGCCAGGGTTGTTGTAGTTAACCCAAAGGGTACTGCATACAATCTTGCCTAACAATGACTAATTCATCTTTTACCGTAAATGAAAGGAGTATAAACCTCCTTTAACAAACATATTTTTGAAGCACATACAGATGTGTGTACTTTCCGGCAGCACATGCTGGGGATGCAAGTCATGATTTAATTGCTGAGGGCATGAGGCTCGACCATGACTCTGGCTCCACCATACCACCCTTGTTGTATACTGCGCCTAGCCTGCATCCAGGTGCAGTGTCCACTATACCCTATAATGTGACCAATGGCCAGTATTCCTGGCTTGCAGCCATGGACATTGTCCACAATCTATGGGGCACAGGCTTTGGCGGTCCTGCAGGCCCCAGTAAGCAAATCAGATCAGAGATGTGTTGTTGCCGGTGCCTATGCCCACTGCCCAGGCACGAAAGTTACATTACAATTTATTTTACATATAATATGATACTTTGGAAAAAAATATAAACACAGGACAGATGCACAAAAAAGCATGCGTTCGAGTCCTTGCCAAATCTCTGTGAACAAATTTGCTACAAACTTGCCCAGAGCTTTGGGCTGTAGCCAGAAGCAGGATTTATTTTTCCATTAAAGCCTATCCCATAGCCGGTTCCTGATGGCCATGACCACTTTATCCCCATTGCGATCTCCACTGGCTGCTTCAGGCATCAAAGTTATATCACCATTTTCTGTACCTAATCTGATGTATCCGATGGTGTCATCACTCCTTTCCCAGCAGTGAACTCTCACTATGTGGCCAGGGGACGGAAGCCGCTACTTGATCCTGGCCATGAGGGTGGCTATAAGAGGGAGGATCACATGGGGGAGAAAACATCTGGGGGAGTAGAAGGGCATCATTGGATAAGGCATGGTATTCCCCTACCTCTCTTGAGGATTCCCCATCCATACCCAATGCCTATATGACGTATTGTTACACCTCCCCTCATCCACCTGGGAAGGATGCTGAAAACCTAACAAGATATGTATGTGAGCCATCAAAATCTGACTTACCCTCTCAGACTTTACCTACAAATTATTAAGAGGTAACTTTCCCTTAATGACCACTGAGGACACTTACCCACACATCATACGTAAAACATCAAGAATGGACTTCCATACCCATAACTGCAAGAATACCGGGAGAGTGGAAAAGACCAAGAACACAAGCTGTGCTCTGGTTATTGGGTGTGCATAACTGTGGCCAGCAAATGTAAACAGCAAGAAGTAGCTGACTGAAGCATGGCCATGGAGAGAGAAAGCTACTTCTTTTGGTAAAGACTGTGAAACCATGCGGGCTACCAGCAGTTGCACAGAGACATCCAGCTCAAAAAGGAAGATGAGGAAAGCTGACTGTGAGAGAGAAGAAATTGTGGGAACACAACAAGCCGACACAGGGCTCCTGTGTTTTTGTAGGTGTTGAGCGGCCGTGTTTGCCATACTGAAGCCTGGCATGAAACAGAAGGGCTCAGCAGGGACCATGGGAGTCAGAGAAGCCGAGGCACAGAGGCGGCGAGATGAGAAGAAATGCCAAATGACTGCCACTGCTTTACCGTGAGAGTGTGTGAGTGTATGCAATGTACATTTAAGAAAAGCCCTGGCAGGATAGTGTGCTAGGCAGATACAGTATTAGATGAAGTACACACATGAAGATAATTCATTTTGAAATGTGTGCTCTTAAGAAAGCCCTGGCAGAAGAGTATACCAAGCAGTTGCAAGTGTGTTTAAGAGTGTTTAAGCATCAGACAAGTAACTGGTGCCATCGGCAATCTGAGGCCAGGGTGCTGGGAAATCTTTCCCGGTCCAGGAAGCCCGGCAATGGAACAACGTCCCAGTGACAATGCGAGTAGAACCCAATCACAAAATCTTTAGGAAAATCTTGAAGACACACTTGTTCAAGTAATTCCTTGATGTAACTGCCTCCCACCCTCCATCTGAGTATCTACCCGTTCTTTTTTGGCTTTGTCTCTCTGCGCCCTGTTGCCCGCGAGTTGTTGGCGCATTACAAATACAAGATACAAACACAAATACAAGAAAGCCATGGCAAGAGAGTATACCGGGCAATTGTGATTGTGTTCACATAAGAAAGCCCTGGTAAGGAAACACACCAAGCAAGTACAAACTGAACAGTGTTTAAGAAATACATCACCTAAAGGTGTCCTGAGAAGGATATATGAGGATTGCCAAAGTCTGCATGAAACCAAAGAGAAGAGGAGTGAAAAACTGGCAGTAGAGTACACCACATATCCTAACAAGTTAAATTTAAATAACCAAGTTGTTTTGTTTACTAGTTGTGTTGTTGATCAAGTGAATCTCCAGGAACTGAGATCTTTGAATATACAACTACAGGAAGAGAAAACCAGGGAAGGGAAACACCCTCTGCAATAAGGAACTCTATCCTTCCATAACTTTTGTGTTGAAGATATGCATTTTCATGTTTGAACATTTACACACCACTCAAGGCCAATGATAGTAGCCTTTTCATTTTAGCTTTTTTTTTTTGAATGTGAAGACCAGAATAGTACTTTGGGCACAGGGCAGTTTTGATTTGGACATTCTGACATTGATAGATAATTAGTTTAGGTTTAAGTTAGGGAAAAACTTCTTAGAGCAGGGATAGAGAGGCATTTCCCCACCCCGTTTTATTTTAATAAAGGTCTTTGCCAAAACCATGAATCCCTCATGTCCGAGTCTGATTCCTGGTTCCTGATTCCTGGCTCATATATGGTGTCAGCAGTGGGATCAGACTCAGTTGACACAAGCTGGGGACCTTCAGATTTGAAAAACATAGCAACAGATTTTCTGATCCATCAGTAGCTACAGAACAGCCCATTGGATTTGATTTATGTTATGGCCGGGAGGAGTTAATACAACCTGGAGACTGAGTCTTAATATCAACTGATATAGAATGAATACCCCCATCAGGCACTTACATCAGACTTGCCTCAAATTCAGGCCTGAGTTAGCGATATGGCCTGGATGTCTTAGCATGCATCATAGAACCTGGCTATAGAGGTGACATCAACATTTTGTTTCCGAATAGTGGGAAGGAGGCATATTAAGAAAAAGGCAGGAGAGAACATAGCCATGGGGATCTTGGAGATGGGTTAGTTTCCCAAAGTAGAAGAAGTTAAGACCACTGATAAAACTAAGAGGGGGAGCAAAGGCTTTGGAGAGGCAGATGCAGATTCCCCAATTACATAAGAAACAGCACCACCCAAAACCGAGATTATTGCTGACCAGGCATTCACTCAAAGGAATAATCCTTTGCTTGCAGAAGCTTTGCTACATGTGTTACCTGAAGAGGAGGGCAGAGAGAAAGGGGGGCCTTTTTTCTAAATGCTGGGCTACTCTATAGTGGTAACCTTATGCCCACTGGTACTCCCAGATCTCAGATAATGGTATCCAAAAGCCACCAACGAATAGTATAACAAATTGCTCACTCCCATTTAACAGATGGTCACTTAGGAACAGCCAAGACACAGACACACATATTAAGCTGTTTCTATTGGCTAGAAATCTATGCTGATATGAAATACTTTGTGCTTGCTTGTGTCCTGTACCAAAAGACCAGTTTTCAGATGCCCCCTCCAGCTCACTTAACACCTTTACCAATAATTGTTGTGCCATTTTCCCGCATAGGCATGGACATAGTTGGGCCCCTTGAACCATTGAAATTAGGGAACGTATTTAAATTGGTAATTGTGGATTATGCAACTTGATATCTGGAAGTATTCCCATTATGTAATAAAATGACCCAACACATCCTTAAACATTTGATCCCATGTTTCTTGTAAGTATGATTCCCAAAGGCGATCCTAACATGCCAGCAAACTACCTTCATGAGTCGACTCATGGTAGGGGTGAAGGAAATCCTGCATATAAAAACGTTTAGGACCTCCATTTATCATCCACAAACTGACGGGTTATTGGAATGATTCAATATGACCCTGAAGAGTGTCCTTGACATGTTACGGAAGACTTGGGGAGAGCGTGAGAAAGCCACCTTGCCCCTTTCACCAAACTGTGCAACAGTTAAAGGAACATATGGCTACAGTCAGAACACTAGTCATGGCCCAAGAAAATAAAAAAAACTACCATGATAAGAATGCTTTGCTTATGTCCTTTTCCATTGGACAAATGTTTCTTGTTCTCCTTTCATCATCTGAGAATAAGGTGTTGCCCAAATGTCACGGTCCTTATGAGGTGATAGAGCAATCAGGCAATATGATTATCAAGGCTCCCAACCCAATGGAAAAATTAAGACCCATATCTATCACATAATCCTGTGGAGAGCGGATCCCATTTAGAACACTACAGTAGAAGTGACTAGTTTATTGGCTGAAGTATCAGATAAAACAACCTGATTCCTTCTCACCTATCCCAGGATCAGTGAAAAGATCTGTTAGAATTGCTATAACAATGTCGTGTTGTCTTTAGATCAGAGCCAGGAAGAGTGGAAGGGTTTTTTCACTACATACGGATATGCCCAAGGAAAGTGGTCCATTTAAAACCGTACTGGATCCCAGAGGCCAGAAAAGGAATAGTTTAGAGGAGGTGGAGAATATGCTAAGATCTGACATCATTGAACCATCTCAGAGCCCTTTGTCCTCTCTGATAGTACTTGCTGCAAAGTCAGATCAATTGTGGAGGATCTGCATTAACTTTAACAGGGTGAACTTGGTTTCCCAATTAGACAGTTTGCCTATGTCAAGAATAGACAATCTAACTGATTGAATGGGAACCACCTTCTTCCTCTCCATGACTGATATGACAAAGGGATACTGGCAAGTTCCCATTAATCCAGAGGACAAGGAGAAAACATCTTTTTCCACCCCATTGGTCTATTTCAGTTAAACGTATTACCTTTTGGAATACACAGGCCACTGCCATCTTCCAAAGGTTAATGGATGAAGTCCTCTGGCCTTATTCCTCTGCCTGTGGGGCTTATGTTGAAGATATAATAATCCACAATAGGACATTGTAGGTACACCAGCACCACCTATACCTAGTTACAAGACATTTGAAGGTGAAAGACCAAAGAAATATCGAAACTTAGTACCACAAATGAAATTCACCAATCACGGGCTGAAAAGATACAAGTATCTTTTATAACTGTACAGTTTACAAAGCAAAACAGATTGCTATCTGGCTCCCAACACCTCGCAGTGTGTACCAGCAGACACAGTGAGGAGTGAGAGTGCTGGACATCTAAACACAGACATATTTATACTATTTTTGTAATATTGTCCAGCCTCTCTCCAAGTTAATATTTCACGGGCTAGAGTTTGTGCCTAGTTCACATGACAGATGTTACAATATTATACAAAGGATTAAACAAGTTTACATGTCCATCAAAATACAATGGTGTCGTTGGTTCTCGGATTCACTGTACACATTATTCCAAGAGTCGCTACAATGCAGTTGAGCTAAAGCATACAATCAAAGTTTACTCTCCATTGTTTCGGTGTTTATACGAGGATGAGGCGTGTGAGCGCAGACAACACTTGAATGGCAGTTCGTATGAAGCACAAGGTTTATTTGCATAGGTTAAACAGTCGGATCTCGGTCAACCTAAACATTAATGAAACTCAAAGGGCGTTCGGCTCGACTGCAAGTCGAAAACACAGTCCACCATTTTAGAACATGGAACATGAGTTGAAATCAAAAAGGCGGATGAGTCTTAAAATGGCAGCAAAGTCAACCCAAAATCAGAACTTTGCGAATGCAGGTTTCTGTGTGACGCGAATGGGCTTGGGCCAATATTCATAATAAGGAGGCACTATATGATTATGGTTTAACAAATCCTCCTTTTGGCCTAAGCCAAGAGCTTTACTTAACCATTCGCTTTACTCAAAACCCCATGTCTCAATGTCCGTACATCCAGAACCACATACTTCAGAAATATCGATCGCCATTAGATCCTTGATAGTAATATCCTTCATTACAAAAACATTTGTCATTTTCACAGGTGCATGCATTTTTGGTCCCAATGTACCTACAGTTTGCGCACAACATCCCCCTAACATCAAACATATGGCAGGAAGACATTGTATGCAACAACAACAGAACAATAGAATACCAAGGATTACCACTAAGACTGAAAAGAGCTTCCATCCACACGACCATAGAAAGTCCCAGAACCAAGCACTAAGATCCCAATTTCGCTCGGGAACATGTACCTCTGTACTAAGGACGCGCATATTTTGTATTGCCTTGAATATGGTAGGGGAAAAGTCAGGCACAAAAACACAACAAGCAGGTCCCACCAATGTACATACTCCACAACACTCAGCTAGGATGACGTCTAACACCATCCTGTTCTGTAGAGCCACTAATCTGTTCCAATGTCATATTGTATAGTATATCAGTGGTTATGTTGATGGTTCTCTCCAATACTCTTGCCAGTCTCCTAATATCCTCAGAGTTAATGTCTGCCCCCAAAATGGCACAAAGGACTTCTCTACATCACCCATGACCTGCAAAGGAGTATCACCATTCTCGTCCCGCCTTGGATGAGCCCCGGAGGCCTCAGAGGTGCTGGCTACAAATACCCCTGTTAGCAAGATACCCAAATAATAATTACCCTGCCAATCTCTAGGTAACCAAGGATAAGCTTCATTACCACAAACAAAATAAACGGGATCACCTACACACAAAGGTCTGTCCTCACTAGTCAGATTCACAATATTGGTACAACCCTCAAAAGTACCCATTCACTGAGAACCATCCCGTTGTATGTAGAAGGAAACAGAGTTGGGGCTATGATTGATAGTGTAAGAAGAAGGCATGGCATCCTGGTTTCCTACGGGAGTCATCTTGAAAGAAATCAATGATTGCAAAGGTCTAGAAAGTCTATCTAAAGGCCTAATAGAAGCAACATTGAGTTTGCGCCTATTTGCAAAAAGGGAACATCCCAGAGGCGTCAGGACTCGTCTTTCAAATTCATTCAAATTAGTCCCATCGAAGTTCCCAGAGATGCTATCATTCCAATGACCAAAGAATAGTGCCCTTAGAGAGGCGTAGCATGCAGTAGTCAAATGAAGAGGATGAATATACCAGCCCAACCCTTTTTCCCCGTGCTGTGGCAAATGCGACCATATCCAGCAATTTGTTCTATTCAAAATCGCATGGGTCGCATTCATGATTAATAGAAGAGTATTATTGTGGTAACTCTGTCTGTGTTGGGAATACCTAGAAGGTAGAGTGAGCAGATGCACGAAAGATGAAGACATTGTGGGAACACTTTCGTTAGCTAACAAAGTCTCAAGTGGATGCACCCCCTCAATATACCAAAACCCAAGCGCAAGTACAACTGTTAGACCAGTTAACATTATCACAAGAAAACAGTGAGTCCTCAAGGACCATGATTTTTGATGCTCAATGTTTTTGTTAGCCACAAGACCAATAGCTTGCTTTGTATGAGTAGAGTTAGCTAAGGGCATTGTTCCTCAAAATCCATTTAGAAAAGTCTCTCCGACAGACTCCTTAAGTTTGTTCGTTGGTGATCTCCTGACCACTAGGATTATCTTGCTTGAAGGTAACTTTGCCGGTCCCAGCCACTTACTTATGTTTCAGTGAGAGAGTGGCAAGGGACTAGCTCAACAGTGGTTTCTTGTGGGCACAGCCGTGCTGTGCTGTAAGTCTAGTGCCGTGGACGCAGATTGTACCTCAAGACTCCAGGTATGGTGTGATCTGCGAACAGAGTGTCATTTGTAGTTTGTTATTACAACCTGTATATTGTATACTGTTTATCTGTACATTGCTGTAACTTTGTAAGCCTTGGATCTTCTTACTGCTGTGCCCTATTACTTAAGGGTCTAGTGCGCATAATAAGTGAATAAACAAACAAACAAACAAACATTGCTTTCTGATGGAAGTGGTGAAGATTGCTCAAGGGTGCAGATAGATCTGAAAAAGAATTCAAAGACAAAGCAGCAGTCTCCCCAGGCCCCACAGGCTCAGGAAGAATCTGTGAGACACCCTTGGTGTTGTTCAAGACAGGCTCATCATGTGTAGCAGAACAAACAGTTTCCTTCTCTTCTTCTTCGTCGAGTGGCAGAGGAAAATGTATTTTCTTGACGTGAGTTGTGTGTATCCAGTGCCACTTTCCTGCTATTCGTACAGCGGTCTGTGTGGCCAACAGGACCTGAAACGGTCCTCTCCAACGCGGTGTGAGACAGGATTCTCTTTCAAAAAATGTGTAAGCACCAGGTCCCCAGGTCGAAGTCGATAACCTGGCCCCTCATATTTAACTGGGAGGGCTTCTTGCACCTGTTGATAAATCAAAAACAAGCTTTGAGTTAACTGGTCACAGTATTCAGAAAGGAGCAAATCCTCCATGTCTTTCAGTCTTTTGGGTTTAGGTAGATTCCATATATTAGCTGGCCTCCCCATCACAATCTCTTAGGGGGTGAACTCATTTCTAGTCTGTGGGGGTCGTCTGCATGGACAATACAACTACCGGTAAGGCATCTGGCCATTTCAAGTTACTGATAGCACAGACTTTAGCTAGCTTGGTCTTTAGGATACCATTATGGCGTTCTACAAGTCTGGCACTATGAGCGTGTCTGGCCAAATTGAACTGTTTATCGATCTGCAATCCCATGCATACTTGCAGGATGACAGCAGCGATAAAATGAGAACCATTGTCCGACCAGATGACCTTCGGCAAGCCAAACCTAGGAAAATATAGCATGGTTTTCGCCGTAGTCATTGCTGTGGCATCTTTCAAGGGAAGGCTTCAACCCACTTGCTAAAGGCACAGATGACTACCAGAATGTACTTATAGTTGTAGTAGTGTTCCATTAAGATGAAGTCAAAATGTATTACCTCGAAAGATACAAAGCATACCATACAGTTTTGGACCAACTGCTCAGCAGTCTTTGAGATATTTACATTTACCCAAACAGGTTCTAGTAATTTACAAATTTTCCACCACATATATGAGTAGGACCATGAGACATTGTAACCATGGCGGTGACATAACCATCAGCTAGCATCCATCTTTTCCTTACATTGGCCCTCATTCCGAGTAGGGCGGTAAGTATAGGCGAATACCGGCATGGCGTAAAGAGCGTTTCCGTGCTGGCACAAGACCGTAAAAATCAGCCTATTCCGACTCCGCGTGCACGTGCTTTGCGCCATGCCGGTAACGCACCTCAGGGCCATGCTGTAAAAGGGCCCCAAAAGCCCTTACCAGCAACAAGCGCACCATACATAACACTACCGACATAAAGAAATTAGCGGTAACCGTAAATAGCGGTCCCCGCTATTTACGGTCACCGTTAAAAAACGGAACCGGAAAAAACGTCATCGCACAGGAACGGGAAGGAGCACGGCAGCCATCTTTAAAATCACAATCCATTGCCATCCTCTCCATACAGGACCCAGAGCCATATAGTGATGAGAGAAATAGGCATTGGAGACCAGCATCATGCCCAAAGCATTAAAAAAGGGTGCTGCACGCATAAGAAAGGAGCGCTTTACCCAGGATGAGCTCCAGGTACTGGTCGACACTCTGCACGAACATGCAGACACTGTATTCAGCAGTGATATGCGGAGGCCCACCGTCGTCAGGAAGAAAGAGATCTGGGCCTTGATGGCACAGAGAGTGAGCGCCGTGGGAAACACCCCCCGCACCACCAAGGACTGCAGTCTCAGGGTGCGGGCCATCCTCTCGGCAAACCAAAGTCAGGCCCTGGAGACAGGAGGAGGGCCAGGTTCCCCCATCAAAATGATGCCGTGGGAGGAAACGTGTGTGGCCATGATGGGCACAGAAGCCATAGAAGGTGTTGGAGAAATGGAGTGCGGTGCAGCGTCATCCGCTGATGGAGGTGAGTGTCATGAGTCAAGACAGAACATGCATTCCTAACGTAAGTCACTGCCAAGGGCTGGGCAAGGTGTCACGTCATGGTTGGGCAACCCCCACCCACAATGAAATCATGCTGTAACAAGTGGGACCCAGGATGATGTCAGGTGCAAGGCTGTAACCCATATGGGCCATACCACACAAAGAGGCCGAATCTGTGAGGCACACGGGGCAGTGATTGTAAACATTGTGAATGTGAGTCATCACCTGTACTCCGCCAACATGAGTGACCCAGACATCTGCATGCATTGACCATCCACGCCCAGATCACTGTCCCACTCACCACCCAAATGTCAACAAACCGCTGCAATCCCATAGGAATGTAGAAATGCTGACCCCCAAATCTTTGCTCATGCCGTCTCTCTCTTCCCCCCCCCACAGGCAGCAAGCATGACAGCGAGGACCAGGAAAGCACCCGGGCCAGTACCTCCGGGGGCAGAGTCAGGGGCCGCCGCATACCTGCAAGCAGGAAGACAACACAGGCAACACCACCTGCTTCAGCAACCCCCATGGAGGGTGCACAACCCCCACCCGCACCCCTTCCCATGCCTGCAGTGCCGCTGGACACATGTCCCACGCTGCACTCTGAGGAGTCCAGTGTGGCTGGTGAGAATGGAGCCATGTGCCTCCTCGATGTGCCAGTCAGCCCCCCATCAATATCGTGAGCCAACGTGGAGGACACCATTGACATTGGCCATACCCCTGACACACCATCATACAGCCAGGTGGCACACAGCGACCCCAGGGCTCACAGGGCAAGGAGTACAACCTGCCTCTCCTGTATCCACTTCCCCTGCAGAATCTCCGGGAAGGCCTGCAGGCCCAATACCAAGCCTGCCAAGCACATCGGCCAAATCGGCCATGGATGTAGTGCGCTCCCAGCATCTCACAGGCCTCATTGAGGAGTTCATCAGGGACAATCGCGAATCAAGGGT
Source organism: Ambystoma mexicanum (assembly GCF_040938575.1). Taxonomy (NCBI): domain Eukaryota; kingdom Metazoa; phylum Chordata; class Amphibia; order Caudata; family Ambystomatidae; genus Ambystoma; species Ambystoma mexicanum. The sequence continues at coordinate 943,272,435 of NC_090926.1, forward strand.
GGAGTGGCGCAATGACCTTCAGGCTCTGGGCGAGGTGATCACAGCGAGCACAAACCGGCTCTGCGACGTCCTTGGCAGGATCGCAGATGCCCTGGAAGCAGCACACCCCACATCACAGCCCCAGCGGGAGGAGCCACCTTCACAAAGCACCTCCACCCAGAGCAGCCTGGTCCGTCGTTCACTGCGTACATTGCGCCGCCACGACATGGATCCCCCTGGCTCTGGGAATGCACATTGACCATGCCGGCACTCACATATGGCCTATGTTGTCCTAATTGAACTATTGTGGGGTTGTTGTGGGGGGAGGTAGAGAGGGGTGAGGGTGTGTGTGGGAGTTGTGGGGGAGGCGGAGGGGGGTGAGGGAGTGTGTGGGAGTTGGGGCGGAGGGGGAGGGGGGTGAGGGTGTGCGTGGGAGTTGGGTGGGTGCGGGAGGGGGATGGTGGTGGAGGTTTTCTTGTACACGTTAGAACTTTATTATTCAATACACCGGTTGATCATCCAAAAAAAACAGAGTGGACATTGATCATTGTGCATGTGTCTTTTAATGTTTCACTGTGCATGGTGTACATGTATCCCCACACCCAGTGCCTGATGTTCTGTCATCCTCACACCCTCAGCTGACTAGTGAGTCAGAAATATTGTCCGATCAATGATTGCCACACGGCACGTCCCTCCTGTGCATCGGCACCGTGATGCTGTCCTGCCATTCCTTCCTCCTCCCCCTCATCATCATCTGGTGGTAGCAGTTCCATGTCAGGGGGCAGAGGCACGTTCTGACGGATGCACATGTTGTGCAGCATTACAAGTGACATGGTGATCTTGGACACCTTCTCGTGGCTGTAGATGAGTTCCCCACCCAACCGGCTGAGGCAACGAAATCGTGCCTTCAACAGGCCGAAGGTCTGCTCTATCACCACCCGTGTACGGGTATGGGATCTATTGTAGTCCTCTTCGTGCCTGTTCTGTGGGTTGCAGACCGCGGTCATGAGCCACGGCTTCAAAGGGTAGCCAGCATCACCTGCATGAGAGTGGAATGAAGGTAAGTGTTTGTAAATTCATGGTGGAGAACTGTACTAGTCTTACATGGCAGCAGGTGATTACTGGCCATACACACATGTCCCAGGATGCATTCACGCCATCACTGGCCCGGCTATGTGTCCTGTGCAATGGAATGATGGAGGGGGTACGTTCTTCATGATGGGTTATGGTGTGCACTCACGTCTTGTTGCATGTGCATCGTATATGCATGCAGCAGTGTTGGACTGCATTCATTGATGTGTTGTGTGAGTTTTGGTGACAGGGGGGGTTGGCTGTAGGTAGTATCATACTCATCATTCTGCATTGATCTGTGCCATGGTGACTTGCAGCAATCCTATGGGTGTGCCGGACCAGTCACACGCTGTGGGATCCCTGTTAGACTCACTTCTATGCACTCCCAGGGATGTCCTGTGTGGTGAGATGTAGGAGTCTGCGACATGGTGCTATTGCAATGCATGGTGCAGGGTGCCCTTACGGTGTGTAAGGGCCGCCGATGAGTGGTGCATGTGTTATGGTATTTGGGCAGGTTTCCTCTTAGTCATGTTGTGTTAGGTGGCGGCTCTAAATCATCACTGTGTGGGTAGGTAGACATGTGCCGTGTCACTTGCCTTGGGGCACAGTGTTCTGTGAGGTGCACATCGTGCACTGGCGTGAACATTCCCACAAAGGTGAAGTAGGCATATCCCCCCCGTTTCCCACCCAGGTGAAGTAGGCATCCCCCCCCTTTCCCACCCAGCTGAAGTAGGCATCTCCCCCCCTTTCCCACAATGATGAAGTAGGCATCTCCCCCCCTTTCCCACCCAGGTGAAGTAGGCATCCCCCCCCTTTCCCACCCAGGTGAAGTAGGCAGCCAACATACTCACAGCCCCAATGCACTGCCATGGCCCATTCAGGTTACTCACCAAGCAGCCAGGCACGTCGTCCGGCATGTCGCTCCATGTAGCGTGATAGTGTGGAGTTCCACAGGACCAAGGAGTCATGAGTTGATCCGGGGTATCGGGCATTGCAATGTGTGATGGCTTTACTGGCATTACACACCATCTGGACGTTGATGGAGTGGTATTGCTTGCGGTTGCGATACGGCACCTCCATGGCATGCAGGACCACCAATTCAACGTGGGTGCAGTCGAGGGCACCTATGCAATTTGGCATGCCTGCCAGTGCATGGAAGGCAACTTTTGTATCATATATCTCCTGGGGAGTCCGGGGTAGGGATATGTAGTCCCTTGTGTGGTTGGGGAGGGCATCCAGCACTTGGTTGAGTATCCGGGACAATATGGGCTGTGAAATGCCATGCATGTGTCCCACTGTATGTTGGTAGGTGCCTGTGGCAAGGAAGTGGAGCACAGACACTACCTTCAGTAGAGGGGGGATGGCAGTGCTGATTTCTATGAGGCTCACTATATCGTCATGTATCAGGTCCACTATGGTGGTAATGGTGTCCCAGTCAAGCCGGTACAGGGTGTGGATCTGCTCTGGTGTGAGGTTGAAGGGGGTGGCTCTGATGCAGGGGGATGGGGGCTGGCGGCCTGGTAATGTTGGCTGCACCAGTAGGGCATGCTGGGCCTGTCTCACCCTCCTTCTCCTCCTGTGTATTTTCTGTGGTGGGGGCCGTGGTTGTTGTTGTTGCTGTTGTTGTAGTTGCTGCCTTGCAAGCAGGGCCTCCAGCTCCAGGAATGCTGCTACAATTGGTATCATCTTGGTGTGGGAGGGGGTGTGGTGTGTGGGTGTGCTCTTTTTGTGCTGTGCCAGACTCCATTGCCTCCACCTGTGCTGATTGAGTGCACCTGTGGCTCTTGGAAACACTGCTCATGGTTCTTAACACCTTCTCGGCGATGTCGTTATTTACTCCATGCCAGTAAGGTACTTTGCGGCCTTGTGGAGGCTGTTTTTTGCATGTCCGCATTACTTGGGATCAGCTCCGGTTTACGCCATGCCGCTAATTTCGGCATGGAGTGTCGGGCACGTGCCACTAGACCGCTATTTACGACCTTGTACTTTACGGAGCCGTAAATAACGGTCTGGTAGGGCAGAATAGTCCGTAACAGGAAACAATGCCAGTAATCCTTTTCTGGCATCGTTTTCCCCTTACTTCCTAACTCGGAATGACCCCCATTGTCTACCCAACAACCTTCCTCATCCAAACTTGCTAAACCCTCAGCCAAGTGCTTAAGTTCTTCTGGAGTGGCATCAGCTTGAATATTTCTATTGAATCAATTCCTTCATCTATAATACAGGTATTCGTAGCTTCTTTTGTTATATACTTTTGTGAACATAAATCTGTGGTAGTCTGTTAAGCTATTCTGTCAGCAAAAGCTTTTCCTTTCCCTACATCGTCTGTTACTTTCTGATGTGCAGTCAACTTCATGATTGCTAGTTCAGTAGGAAGTGCTGAGAGTAGCTGAACTATCAAGGTACCATGTTCGATTTTAGTTCCGTGTGAGGTCAAGAAACCTTGTTCTGCCCATAGTCTACTGAAGTTGTGAACCAGGGCAAAGGCATACTCGCTATCTGTAAATATATTTACTCTAAGCCCTTTGAAAAAAGTTCACAAGCTTGAGTCAATGCGATAATCTCTGCGGCCTGCGCAGAGTTATGTGAAATTCTCTTTCCACAATCATGCATAATGTAGTGATGGCATAAGCAGCAGTGGATGTACCATCCGGAAGTTTGAAGCAGGAGCCATCGCAAAACAGCTCCCCTTGTGGGTCTTTCAATGGTGTATCATTTAAGTTAGTTCCGTCTTTTGTTTCTTGCTCTGTAGTATAGAGGCAGTCATGTGACATTTCATCACTACAAGCAATGTTTTGTGGAAGAGGCAATAATTCAGCCGGAATCAATACACAACACCTTTTATTTTGGATATGGGGTGCAAATAGGATCAGTTTGTATCTGGTTAATCGTGCAGAAGTAAGGTGTTGCATTTGCGTTCTGTTTGATAGAAAGTCTACGGAGTGGGGTACCATCACAGTTAAAGAGTGACCTAAAACCATACCCTCACATTGTTTTACGGACGCAGCAGCGACAGCTCTCAACCATCTCGGTAAAGTGCATGCAACAGGATCAAGTGTGGAGGAAAAATAACCGCACAGTCTATACTTCCCCCCATGGTCCTGCATTAACACGACCAAAGCATATCCATCACATTCATGCACATATAACACAAAGGCCTTGTAATAATTTGGTGTGACCAAAACTGGTGCTGAACCCAGTGCAACCTTAAGCAGATCAAAAGCTTTCTGGTGTTCCAAGTTCCACGGTAATGGCAAAGAAATGCCCCTCTTTGTCAATACCAACATTAGATTTATCACTAGTTAAAAATTAAGGATCCACTGCTTACAGTAAGAAGCCATTCCTATCAAAACTCTGACCTCTTTCTGTGTATTTGGGACAGACATGCTAGAGATGCTTTTTTTCCGTTCAGGTGTCAGTCTTCTTCCCTCCTTTGACAGGAGATAGCCTAGATAGGCGACCTCCTGTCGACAATACTGAAACTCTTTCAATGCGGCCTTATGCCCATGCTCTGCTAGATGAATAAGCAACAACACAATACTCTGCAAGCAACTTCTGAGCCTGCAGCTAAAAGAAGATTGTCAACGCACTGCAACAATGCACAAGTGAGAGGCAACTCAAGTGTATCGAGCTGCTCTTTCAAAGCTCTACTGTAAATGCTCAGACTCTCCCTGTACCCTTCTGGGGCACAAGTGAATGTAAACGAGCGCCCCCCTAGGGTGAACATGAACAAATATCTACTATCCACGTGTACGGGAATACTAAAGAAGGCATTCTTAAGATCCACCACACTGAAATGAGTAGCAGAAGCTGGAATCATTGTTAATATTGTGGTTGTATCAGGCACAATTGGAAATTGTGGAACAACAACCTTGTTGACAGCATGCAAATCAATAATAAAACTGAAAGGAATCGCATTATTCCCTTTCTTATACACTGGTAAACTCGGGCTATTGCACAAACTTCCTGCAATTTCCTTCTATCACTGTACGATGGACAAAATCAAAAACTATGCTCTTCAGAGCTTGCTCAACATCAACTGAAATCTTATATTGTGGAATACGTGGCAACTTAGCTCCTGGCTTCAAAACAAATTTAACAGGTTCAATTTGCAAAATGCCAACATCATTGTCGTCAGCCGCCCATAAACATGCCGTAACTTCCCAAAATTCAGGCGGCAAAGGTCTAGTCAAAAAACTGTGAGGCAGAAGATTGCTGGGGTGAAACCATCAAACGTACTCCATCCGAAGAACAATGAATTACCAAATTGAATTCCTTCAACAGATTCAATGCCAACAAATTCTCACCACAATTCGTCGTTAGAAGAAATGCACAGCGATCCGTGAATGGCCCCAGTGAAATAAGTACTGGCTGAGAAACCGGACTAACCACTGGCGTGCCAGAAAACCCTACAGAAATGTTATTCTGCCCTGACAGAGGAATATCTGGAACCTGTGAATGATCAATGGAACACTTCTGTGCTCCTGTATCTATGAAAAATAGATGCTTCCTATTCCCCACCTTCATCTTAACATAGGGCCCTTTCGGATCGAGGTGAACAGGTACCGGTTCCAGACCCTGCTTCAGGCTGTCCTAATGAAACAATACATCATCAAAGACAAGATCCTCAGAAAGATAGGCAGTTGAAGGATTATCAAAAATATTTCTGCTATTTATTGTATTGTATTGTTGTGTGAGTTTTGGTGACGGGGGGGTTGGCTGTAGGTAGTATCATACTCATCATTCTGCATTGATCTGTGCCATGGTGACTTGCAGCAATCCTATGGGTGTGCAGGACCAGTCACACGCTGTGGGATCCCTGTTAGACTCACTTCTATGCACTCCCAGGGATGTCCTGTGTGGTGAGATGTAGGAGTCTGCGACATGGTGCTATTGCAATGCATGGTGCAGGGTGCCCTTACGGTGTGTAAGGGCCGCCGATGAGTGGTGCATGTGTTGTGGTATTTGGGCAGGTTTCCTCTTAGTCATGTTGTGTTAGGTGGCGGCTCTAAATCATCACTGTGTGGGTAGGTAGTCATGTGCCGTGTCACTTGCCTTGGGGCACAGTGTTCTGTGAGGTGCACATCGTGCACTGGCGTGAACATTCCCACAAAGGTGAAGTAGGCATATCCCCCCCGTTTCCCACCCAAGTGAAGTAGGCATCCCCCCCCTTTCCCACCCAGCTGAAGTAGGCATCTCCCCCCCTTTCCCACAATGATGAAGTAGGCATCTCCCCCCCTTTCCCACCCAGGTGAAGTAGGCATCCCCCCCTTTCCCACCCAGGTGAAGTAGGCAGCCAACATACTCACAGCCCCAATGCACTGCCATGGCCCATTCAGGTTACTCACCAAGCAGCCAGGCACGTCGTCCGGCATGTCGCTCCATGTAGCGTGATAGTGTGGAGTTCCACAGGACCAAGGAGTCATGAGTTGATCCGGGGTATCGGGCATTGCAATGTGTGATGGCTTTACTGGCATTACACACCATCTGGACGTTGATGGAGTGGTATTGCTTGCGGTTGCGATACGGCACCTCCATGGCATGCAGGACCACCAATTCAACGTGGGTGCAGTCGAGGGCACCTATGCAATTTGGCATGCCTGCCAGTGCATGGAAGGCAACTTTTGTATCATATATCTCCTGGGGAGTCCGGGGTAGGGATATGTAGTCCCTTGTGTGGTTGGGGAGGGCATCCAGCACTTGGTTGAGTATCCGGGACAATATGGGCTGTGAAATGCCATGCATGTGTCCCACCGTATGTTGGTAGGTGCCTGTGGCAAGGAAGTGGAGCACAGACACTACCTTCAGTAGAGGGGGGATGTCAGTGCTGATTTCTATGAGGCTCACTATATCGTCATGTATCAGGTCCACTATGGTGGTAATGGTGTCCCAGTCAAGCCGGTACAGGGTGTGGATCTGCTCTGGTGTGAGGTTGAAGGGGGTGGCTCTGATGCAGGGGGATGGGGGCTGGCGGCCTGGTAATGTTGGCTGCACCAGTAGGGCATGCTGGGCCTGTCTCACCCTCCTTCTCCTCCTGCGTATTTTCTGTGGTGGGGGCCGTGGTTGTTGTTGTTGCTGTTGTTGTAGTTACTGCCTTGCAAGCAGGGCCTCGAGCTCCAGGAATGCTGCTACAATTGGTATCATCTTGGTGTGGGAGGGGGTGTGGTGTGTGGGTGTGCTCTTTTTGTGCTGTGCCAGACTCCATTGCCTCCACCTGTGCTGATTGAGTGCACCTGTGGCTCTTGGAAACACTGCTCATGGTTCTTAACACCTTCTCGGCGATGTCGTTATTTACTCCATGCCAGTAAGGTACTTTGCGGCCTTGTGGAGGCTGTTTTTTGCATGTCCGCATTACTTGGGATCAGCTCCGGTTTACGCCATGCCGCTAATTTCGGCATGGAGTGTCGGGCACGTGCCACTAGACCGCTATTTACGACCTTGTACTTTACGGAGCCGTAAATAACGGTCTGGTAGGGCAGAATAGTCCGTAACAGGAAACAATGCCAGTAATCCTTTTCTGGCATCGTTTTCCCCTTACTTCCTAACTCGGAATGACCCCCATTGTCTACCCAACAACCTTCCTCATCCAAACTTGCTAAACCCTCAGCCAAGTGCTTAAGTTCTTCTGGAGTGGCATCAGCTTGAATATTTCTATTGAATCAATTCCTTCATCTATAATACAGGTATTCGTAGCTTCTTTTGTTATATACTTTTGTGAACATAAATCTGTGGTAGTCTGTTAAGCTATTCTGTCAGCAAAAGCTTTTCCTTTCCCTACATCGTCTGTTACTTTCTGATGTGCAGTCAACTTCATGATTGCTAGTTCAGTAGGAAGTGCTGAGAGTAGCTGAACTATAAAGGTACCATGTTCGATTTTAGTTCCGTGTGAGGTCAAGAAACCTTATTCTGCCCATAGTCTACTGAAGTTGTGAACCAGGGCAAAGGCATACTGGCTATCTGTAAATATATTTACTCTAAGCCCTTTGAAAAAAGTTCACAAGCTTGAGTCAATGCCATAATCTCTGCGGCCTGCGCAGAGTTATGTGAAATTCTCTTTCCACAATCATGCATAATGTAGTGATGGCATAAGCAGCAGTGGATGTACCATCCGGAAGTTTGAAGCAGGAGCCATCGCAAAACAGCTCCCCTTGTGGGTCTTTCAATGGTGTATCATTTAAGTTAGTTCCGTCTTTTGTTTCTTGCTCTGTAGTATAGAGGCAGTCATGTGACATTTCATCACTACAAGCAATGTTTTGTGGAAGAGGCAATAATTCAGCCGGAATCAATACACAACACCTTTTATTTTGGATATGGGGTGCAAATAGGATCAGTTTGTATCTGGTTAATCGTGCAGAAGTAAGGTGTTGCATTTGCGTTCTGTTTGATAGAAAGTCTACGGGGTGGGGTACCATCACAGTTAAAGAGTGACCTAAAACCATACCCTCACATTGTTTTACGGACGCAGCAGCGACAGCTCTCAACCATCTCGGTAAAGTGCATGCAACAGGATCAAGTGTGGAGGAAAAATAACCGCACAGTCTATACTTCCCCCCATGGTCCTGCATTAACACGACCAAAGCATATCCATCACATTCATGCACATATAACACAAAGGCCTTGTAATAATTTGGTGTGACCAAAACTGGTGCTGAACCCAGTGCAACCTTAAGCAGATCAAAAGCTTTCTGGTGTTCCAAGTTCCACGGTAATGGCAAAGAAATGCCCCTCTTTGTCAATACCAACATTAGATTTATCACTAGTTAAAAATTAAGGATCCACTGCTTACAGTAAGAAGCCATTCCTATCAAAACTCTGACCTCTTTCTGTGTATTTGGGACAGACATGCTAGAGATGCTTTTTTTCCGTTCAGGTGTCAGTCTTCTTCCCTCCTTTGACAGGAGATAGCCTAGATAGGCGACCTCCTGTCGACAATACTGAAACTCTTTCAATGCGGCCTTATGCCCATGCTCTGCTAGATGAATAAGCAACAACACAATACTCTGCAAGCAACTTCTGAGCCTGCAGCTAAAAGAAGATTGTCAACGTACTGCAACAATGCACAAGTGAGAGGCAACTCAAGTGTATCGAGCTGCTCTTTCAAAGCTCTACTGTAAATGCTCAGACTCTCCCTGTACCCTTCTGGGGCACAAGTGAATGTAAACGAGCGCCCCCCTAGGGTGAACATGAACAAATATCTACTATCCACGTGTACGGGAATACTAAAGAAGGCATTCTTAAGATCCACCACACTGAAATGAGTAGCAGAAGCTGGAATCATTGTTAATATTGTGGTTGTATCAGGCACAATTGGAAATTGTGGAACAACAACCTTGTTGACAGCATGCAAATCAATAATAAAACTGAAAGGAATCGCATTATTCCCTTTCTTATACACTGGTAAACTCGGGCTATTGCACAAACTTCCTGCAATTTCCTTCTATCACTGTACGATGGACAAAATCAAAAACTATGCTCTTCAGAGCTTGCTCAACATCAACTGAAATCTTATATTGTGGAATACGTGGCAACTTAGCTCCTGGCTTCAAAACAAATTTAACAGGTTCAATTTGCAAAATGCCAACCGCCCATAAACATGCCGTAACTTCCCAAAATTCAGGCGGCAAAGGTCTAGTCAAAAAACTGTGAGGCAGAAGATTGCTGGGGTGAAACCATCAAACGTACTCCATCCGAAGAACAATGAATTACCAAATTGAATTCCTTCAACAGATTCAATGCCAACAAATTCTCACCACAATTCGTCGTTAGAAGAAATGCACAGCGATCCGTGAATGGCCCCAGTGAAATAAGTACTGGCTGAGAAACCGGACTAACCCCTGGCGTGCCAGAAAACCCTACAGAAATGTTATTCTGCCCTGACAGAGGAATATCTGGAACCTGTGAATGATCAATGGAACACTTCTGTGCTCCTGTATCTATGAAAAATAGATGCTTCCTATTCCCCACCTTCATCTTAACATAGGGCCCTTTCGGATCGACGTGAACAGGTACTGGTTCCAGACCCTGCTTCAGGCTGTCCTAATGAAACAATATATCATCAAAGACAAGATCCTCAGAAAGATAGGCAGTTGAAGGATTATCAAAAATATTTCTGCTATTTATACTAGGTTGCTGACTATCTTGTGAGAATGACTGTGGATTTTGAGCGAACTGGCTTATACCAGGACCTCCTACCCCAGGGCAGCCTCTGGATCGTCTACCCATGATATCATATGTGTTATTTGATCTTTGCTGAAGGATCAGGCATTGTGCTCACCAATGACCCTCTTGTCTGCAATAAGCACATTGGTTCATGTGTACAGGACCCAACTGTGTATTACTTTGTGGAACAAACTGGCCTCTAAACTGTATACTCCCACCTCTAGTTCCTCTAACTATATGTTGCAACAATAATTTGGTTTTCAGGTCTCCCTTTTTTCTTTTCAATCCTCTCTTTTTCATTATTGACTCTATTTTTGTAATAATGAGCCAAATGCAATACTTCGGACTGTGATTTAGCTTGCCAAGCACTTTGGAAGTCATGATTTGTGATTGGAAATCAAGCAACAATCCACGCACAAATTTATCCACAAACAACCTTTTTCCTGACTCAGTGCTTAAATCCTGTCTGCTAAAATCTGAAAATGGTTGTTCGAATTGATTAAAGAAATCAGGAGCACCTTCAGATTTCTCTTGGGTACAAGGAGTGAGTTTGTCCCAAACTATTCTTTCCTCTGGAACCAGAGTCTTTAATTTTGTTACTATTATGTCTGGCAAAGTCAGTATCACCTGCGGTGTTCTCTCACCAGCTTTGCTTTCTCTGTCTAACCGCACCAAGTTAACCCACTGTCACCCAGTCCTGCTTGATCGTCTACAGTCCTAATCTGTTTCCATAAATCAGCAGATAGGAGCACAGGGAACAACAAGTCTATATCACCAGGGTGAAAACTGACAAATGCAAGACATATTCTATTTCTTTATAAAACCCTGTTGGATTTCTCCTAATGTCTGGAATCGACTGCCTAATAGTGTTCACTTCCTGTCTGGAGGACGGTGAAAGAACAAATTGTGATACATAGTGAGCTTCAATAGTAGTGGCTGCTGTGCCTGTCACGACATTAACTAGAATCTCAACTTTAGGGACCAATGTCGGACGAACCTCTAACATAGGCAACTGAGAAGTAGGCAACTCCAAACATTTGTTAAGCAATAGAGCTAGATCGAGCGCTAACGTTGTCGAATCAGTATCGGGTGCAAAGGCTCTCTTATAAATAATCATCAAATCTGCGGGACAACACATATTTTTCTTCATACTCTCATCCTGCAGTTATTCTACCATTACCTGTAACACTTTCTTCTGCATTTCTGGAGTATACTGACTAAACATATCATATACTTCCATGGGAGATATCGACACATCCAAAATCCATCTAAGCGCATCCCTTGTGCAAATTTACATCTCTTCACTCGTTGATTTACAAGGAGGAAGGAACAGTTTCTGCACATACAGAGCGTCCAATCTATCATGATCTACTTCAACATTCTGTAACCATTCTAACTCCCTCCTTAACTTTAAAACCCTCTCGACATGCTTATTTACTTTCTCCGCAGTATCCCTTGAATAAGCGAAGACATTCAAATACCTCAACCTTTGTGGGACATCCATGTCTGTCAAATTATTCAACATTACGGCCAGGTGTATTCCCATCCCCACAATAAAAATGTTCTGTTCGGGAATGCTTTCTAGATCAAGTAGTGTAGCTAAGGCAGCTGATTATTAACCTTTCTCTATACATTTCTTAGCCCATGCATACAATTCTCTCTACTTATCTTTAGCAACTGTTCTACAAGTCACTACTTTTGATTCAGCACTTGCCACTTCATCTGCTACAAGCGGAGCAGAACTGCTTGGGAAAGAGAGTTTAGACAAGTCCTGTACAACAGGTAGCAGAGACACTACCGCTGGCAACAAAGACGGAATCACAGTAACAGTAATAGTCGGTAAAGGTGGAGATACAGAAGGAGAAGCAACAATAGGAAGAGGAGCAACAGCTGGCGGCGGAGGAACAACGGGAAGAACAGGGACAGCTACGGGAGGAGGAACAACAGCGTGAAGAGGTAAGACCGCAGGAAGAGGTACATAAGGAGGTGGTGCAGTGGCAGCAGGCCTAAGTTCATTTAAAAGCTTATCAATTAGTTCATCTTAGACATGAAAATCTTTAGATGGATATATTTTCTGTACACCAAGTTGAAAAGCCCTATCCATGTTTCTAATAGACTCTGACTGCTTCTGTTGATCATACAATAATGCCTTTTCTGAATTAGAAATATGACGACGTGCATGCTTCTCTTTACTATTAAGTTGCTGCAAGTCTGGCTTTTTCCTTTACCAATATAGACTTTAAAACTACCATTGACTGGCCACTGAAATTCGGAAGAATGTCTAGTTTGTCTGTGCCAAATATCATTGAATACTATACTACCAATGCAGTACTTACAGTACATAGTACATGCTGGCAACCCCTCCAGTGGCTCCGGTCGGCCAAATTCCAAAGATTGTCTGTCTCTGCGGAATAAACCCCTGTAACTCTCCTGATTACAAAGGACTGAGGAGGTGCGTTCAGATTACAAAGGATAAAGGACCCTCATGGTTGGTGATTTGATGAAACTGCCCGCCTCGATATGTGGACCCTCATCAAGATGCCTTCTCAGACCGCGTGCTCACCGTCCAGGGATCGGATCATGCAGCACTGTCAAGGTGTCGCGCCTCATGCAAAGGGGACCCCTTTTTCTCACCGTCCAATCCCGGTCCGATGGCTGTGTCTTCTCTTCAACAAGGTGGCACCAATCTTGAGGGTCCCTATTCGAACACCATCTGAAAGACCAAAGAAATATCGAGGCTTAGTACCACAAATGAAATACACCATTCACGGGCTGAAAAGATACAGGTATCTTTTATTACTGTACAGTTTTCAAAGCCAAACAGATAGCATCTGGCTCCCAACACCTTGCAGTGTGTACCAACAGACACAATGAGGAGTGAGAGTGCTGGACATCTAAACACAGACATATTCATACTATTTTTACAATATTGTCCAGCCTCTCTCCAAGTCAATAATTTGCATACTAGAGTTGGTGCCCAGTTCACATGACAGATGTTACAATATTATACAAAGGATTAAACAAGTTTACATGTCCTTGTAAATACATTGGTGTAGTTGGTTCTTGGATTTATAGTAAACCTTATTCCAAGAGTCGCTACAATGCAGTTCAGCTAAAACATACAATCGAAGTTTACTCTCCATTGTTTCAGTGTTTATATAAGGATGAGGCTTGTGAGCGCAGACAACACTTGAATGGCAGTTCGTATGAAGCACAAGGTTTCTTTGCATAGGTTAAACAGTCAGCTCTTGGTCAACCTAAACATTAACAAAACTCAAAGGGCGTTCGGCTCGACTGCAAGTCGAAAACACAGTCTACCATTTTAGAACATGGAACATGAGTTGAAATCAAAATGGCGGATGAGTCTTAAAATGGCGGAAAAGTCAACCCAAAATCGGAACTTTGTGAATGCGGTTTTCTGTGTGACGTGAATGGGCTTAGGCCAATTTTCATAATAAGGTGTCACTATATGATTACGGTTTAACAAGTGAAGCTGGGCTCATAGCCAATTCAAAAAACTGTCAATTTGCACAATCAGCAGTCAAGCATCTTGGATTTTTTCTTAGTACTGGTCTGGTTCAACCTCAAAGTGGAAATGTGAAAGCTGTCCTGGAAACTCCAGTGCCCAGAATTTAGAAAGATCTAAGAGCATTTTGGGGTTTAGTGGGGTACTATAGGTGTTTTATCCCCAGTTATTATTCCATCATGTCTTGCCTCACTGATAAACTGAAGCATGTAGAACCCCAAAAGACAAAGTGGAGAGATGAAGACCAGCTATCTTTTGACAAACTCCAACATATTCTGTGCAACAAACCAGTTTTGAAGGTGGCCGACTTTAACAGGGAGTTAATTATCAGGAATTCGACCAACCGCACTGGGAGTGTGAGCTCGCCTGGGCTTTTTTGAAGTTTTGTAATTAAAATGATTGATGGGATATTGTAATAAAGTCTCTTATTAGTCACAAGGGACACACAGACCAGCTGTGGAGACTGATGTTGTTCCAGGTATGCTTTATTGGTACAATATGTACAGTTCCAGTTACTCTCAGGTATTTACAGTAGTCTGGATGACAGGACAAGGACAGGGATAGGTAGTACAGTACACATGAAGGAGAAGACCCACCGGCCATCCACTCACTCCAGCTCAGGCCCCCAACTGGCTCACTCAGAACATTCATACACTGATGCACTCAACATTCTCCTGGCTGCATCATACATCACATTCTATTGGCAATCACTCCAGGCCAGTGACAAAGTACAAGACTATATATAACATCTCCATTTCTTACCAGATTCAACCACAACATAACATCTCCCTTTCATACCGGAAGTACTTTATTACATTTTCAACCCTGGAGCTGGCAGGATGTTTATTTTTGAGTCTATGGGGGAACGGTGGGTCACTCTTAGGCTGCTTCCCCCCCACAGCTCTCCTTACTGTACATTTTTGTAGTTGCAGCTCCTCAGTTGCACTCTGTCCTTTTAAGTTGTATTTGTTCATATTCCTGGGTTCTTTAACTCTTGTCGCCAATGTAATAAAGTCTCTTATCATCTGTTCTATATAGGCAAGACTTCCAGGGAGGTACATGTGCGCATCAATGAACATCGTTCCAAGATCAGGATGCGTTGTTTTACTGCCCCCCTGGTTTCCCATTTTTTCGAGATGGGGCATGATGCAGATTCACTAAGATGGTTTTGCACCGAAAAAATCACAGCAAGTGGCCATGTGCATACTGCCAACAAATTGGCCTACAAAGAACAAATGTGGATTTTTAATTTAGGCACCCTCCACAAAGGCCTGAACTCCATGGAAACATGGGAGTTCAATAGCAGATAGATAATTTCCTTGTACAGACATTGTATGGTGTACATAGTTTCTATTCTAGTTCCATGTCACCTCTATGAGTCACACTGCTCCTTCTTGTATAGAGTTTTTAAATTGGGCGCGTTTTGGGTTCGTTACGCACACGCAACACGTTCCCACTGAGGATACGTGATCTTCCACGTGACTTACGTCCACAGCAGCGACGGCTTCAGTCGGCTGCTTGCACACGGCCGATGTAGCATGGCCATTGAGATTTACGGCTAGGCTGTGCTCAGTAACTCCAGCCGCCCACGCCACCGGGTGTTAACTTCAAGTAAGTACGAATATGATCTGCCGCTCTTTACACTGCCGCTTTAGTATTGTACTATCCTTGTTCTGAGACGAAGTTTTGTCGTCTGTATGAATATACATATTCGGCTGCATTCGTACATGAAGATTCGTGCTTTACTTAGCCTGCAGTATCATAGACACTTCTCATTTGCGTACTTAAGTCTGTGTATACAGTTCGTCTGTCAGACTTCTGCCAGCAGCCAGCTAATTTTTTAATTAGTAGCCACTTTTTAACTGAATATGACTTTATTGGGATATCTTTAGTTTGTTTTTGCCATATGCGGTTTAGGCTAATATTATTTTTTGTTTGTTAGTACACTAGGCGTACATCTGCTGACACGATTTGCTTCGTTGCATCACCCTCCAGAAAGCCACCGTACCATAATCCTTGAAGGGGGCTACTGAGAGCAGTGTCATGTTAACTACAGGTAACAATTGACCGCTCGCATTTGATTTCTTTGGTTGTTGTAGTCACTTTTTTACCTTATGTGTGCTTCAATCAATTTTTCATTTTCCACTAGTCATAACTCCATTGGCGATACGATTCCAGCATACGATCCATCCTTGGCATTTTGCATATTAATGGCTACTTATATAAGGTTTGTTTAGTCTAGCATATTGCATCTATTCAGCCATGATATTTTTGTGCCGCATGTGGGGGTGTCTAGTGTTTTCCTGCCTGGGTTATTTCGACCTTTGTGGCCCCTATGGTGCACCTTATTAATTTTAATTATAATTTTTACACTCTCAGGGTTGGTGCCTCGCCTCTGGCTTTTCTAAATAAAACCCTGCTTCTGGGGTTGTTCTCATTTAGATATACTTCCCCAGCACAAATGTCTAGTTTTATTGGTTCGTAACAGATGGCACATGGTGGCTATATACAATCTATTGTTGAGTTTAGTTCATGTGATGGGACACTGCCGCATATTTATGTAGTAATGTTCTTTTTCTGCAGCTTCTCGCTTTGTATCTCCTGATGAAGACGTTGTTTACTACACACTCTACGTCGAAACCGGTTGAGTTTATTCTTTTAGGGATGTGATCTACACAACACTTCTCCTTACAGATCCGCCCTTGTGATAGATTGTTTTTAATGAATTCTATTGCTGTTTGTCTAATATATTTGTAAACATTAAAATATTCAAATGGGATGTGATGAATGTTTGTCCCACTCCCAATTGGCAAATAATGTTAATTAATTTAGTTATCTTTTTAGCCATTGTTGGTTGGTTGAATGTCACTATGTATGATGTATGGTTTGGATGCTGCACTATGAATGTTTGTTGAGATGGATGTATTTTATTCACAGTTATTTGTTCATCTATGCTGTTGTGTTAGTGATTTATTGATGCTCTACAAAGTAGAATGCCATTAATTGACTTGTTTAAATTTTTGTATCACGATAAATAAAATAATGTGATACTTTTGTAAATAATAGTGTTTTGCTCTCTGGATATCTCTTCAGTTTCTCGTTTTACGATAATACTCTGGTCCAGAGGATAGAGTTTTCCTGCATCTTTCCGCTTTTGCAAAAGTTCTTATGGTAGCAGCACATACTGATGAGAGTTAAATGAAAACAGGTCTGCGAAGAGGCCTGTTCATAGAACTAACACAAATGACAGGAAACAGCAACACCTCTTTGATATGCAATGTTATGTTACATTATGTTATGTTATGTTATTTTATGTTATGTTATGTTATTTGGCATGTATATAGTGCTGTATATATCATTGGTATGACCTCAAAGCGCTGGTAGGTTGAACGCCCTTGGGGACCATACTGCAGGTCAGTCGTGTGCACAGCTGGTGCGATTGCCTGATGGTAGCTGCATCCTAGCATTAGGTGTGGTGGTATTTGATCTCAGTTGAATGTGGGCTGTCTGGATGATGGTCACCAAGACTGGTTTCTGGCTGCGTTAGGCCTGTGTAGGACACTTATGTGTGCAGCTAGGCCAATTTCCGTGGGGTATAGCTGCATATTATCAGGATTCTGAGGTGTTCATGGAGTATTGTTTGTATGTGAGTAGCTAGGCCAAATTAATTGAGGGGTGTAGCTGCGTTCTAGTTGTGTGTTGGTGTAGAGTAAAGAGTGAGCTTAGTGATAGGAGAGGTGAGTGCCTGGGTGGGTGTTGATATAACAAGCTCACTATTCCGGATTTGAAGTGCGCAATGTGTCAGCTTGAAGCTAGCTCCAACCCCTCTGTATGAAGGGCAGTGAATGTTATGTCTGGGGCAACTGTTTACAGTAGGCAATCCTGCAGTGAACCCTCTTTCCAATGCAGAAGTATTTGATCTTATGGAGACAGAAAGTCTATTGTTGCCACAGACTTCAAAGGAGACATTTGATTTGATCAAGAGTCACAGAGAGCTCAATTAACCAGAGAAACACTTTGATCCACAACAGACAGGAAGATGGGTGGGACTTAGTATTACATGTTGTCACCCTTTACCTTTCCTGTTTCTGAGCACTCTGGTTATGATCTCACACATAACAGAAGATTGTTGGTGGAGACCAAGGATTGGTTCATTAAGGTAGACTTAGCCTGCACCAATCACTAGGGCCCATTTGGCTTTAAAAGAGGACTGAGCCCCTCACTTAGCAGATCATCTGACGACTTTGAAAGGAGCAAGAAGAAGGCTGGCTGAAGGTCCATCTGGCTTACAGGTTCTGCCAGTGAAGGAAGGCTAGCATTTCCAAGGGGGAAGCAAGATCCCTCTCCTAAACCTCTCCAGGGAACAGAGGGAAATAACAAACTCAGAGGACCCATCCAGCAGCCCCAGAACCTGTACCTAGCCAGCTCACAGCGTGCCCTGCTAGGTTCTGCCAGCAAGATCCTAGGTGGGAAGTGCCAGTGAGTCTCAGAACAAATTACAAGGCTGTTGCCTGCAAACACTCTCCTCAGCTCTGGGCCGTCCATCTTAAAAGATGATACAAGACCTTTAAAGAAGCTAGGAGGAGTGCCACAATAAGCATCAACCAGCGTCCATCTTTTATGGACATTTCAAGACAGTCGAGCCCTCGAACCACTCGAAGGACATTTCAAGACAGTCAACCAATCGAACCACTGACTGTTATCACGCTGCAATCACTAAAGCCATCATAGAGGCCTCAACCAATGTTGCAGATCCGCCAAACAGCACAGAGATAACGATTCTTGACCCTGAGCCACCGTGTAGGCCAGCCTGCAGCCATTTTTCCAGCCTTGCTTGCTAAACTGCTTGCGGCCTGATACCTGCAGCTATCTTCCATCTTGAACTCTGTCACAGGAGCCTCAATGCATCCTGGAACTGACGTGATGCTGTTGAGCATCAAGACCATCTCAAGCACCAGGTACATTGTGGTTATGTCCCACTAGGCCTTCTCTACAGGCCCCTAGTGACATTTACGACCCCTTGCTCCTTTGGTGCTGAAACTAAATACCTTGAACAGTTAAGACTGATTGCTTTACCGACTACCCTCCTGTCAGTATCTAGAGTACATACCTTTCCTTCGTGAAACTGTCTGTTCTCTGTGTTCCTTTACAGGATGGGTTGTATTTTGTAAGTGCTAGAACTGTTTGTTGTAATAATAATAATACAGTAGAGATGTTTATACAACCTTGACTGGACAGTCCCTTTTATAATTGGGTAATAATTGTATTTTCACAGTGTTGCTGTCACGCTCACCTGAATCTCTGCAGGAGTGATGGAGTCCGTCAGGCCCAGATCTACTTCCTGCATCCCCACCCAGGAGGAAAACGAGGAGAATACCTATCAAGAGAGGAAAGGTTTAGTAAGTGGTACCAGAAACCTCCCACCCCTCCTCTGGAACCCCTTCTTATATCCCCAGGATATTGGCTGTGACTGTGTGGAGAGGGCGTGGTTCACCTTTTGGAATAAGATGGTGGGCTCTCCTTCCTGCTCTGCAGGGGTGCTATGATCCGAACCCTGTGGCTGGTTACTTCACTCAGCGAAGGACCTGGTTTGCAGTTCCGGCTGTGCTGCGGTTGGTTTGTGGCGAGAAGATTGCTGCAGAAGATTGTGGCCAAAGTGGAGAATTGTCCATAGTCTCCTAATTTCTGCCTTCAGGTAAGTGTCCCCGGAGACCAGTACTGCACTGGTTGAGGACTGTGACTCACTGGACTCTGTGTCCGGCATGCCACGTAAGTTTGGTAAGTTCGATTCCCAGTTACCTCACTGGGTTCAGCATGGATAGTTCAGGTGTGGTTGGCAAGAGATAACGGGTCGGGCAAGAATTGCACAACCAACTTCTAACCTTTGTTCTTTTTCTCCTATCCACAGGTATCCGGAGTCGTAGTGGAGCTGAATCGCTGCGGGCGTCGAAGAATAGGCGGGCGGAGAAGGCTTGAGGGCCTGTGTGTCCAGATGGAGACAGCTGCAGTCCCTGAAGGTGTAGTTTCGCAGGCGGCCATCGGAGAAGTGAGTATGGAGATGCAGATACTTCTTCCTTCTTGTTTAGGAGCTGGAGCCTACGGAGAGAGCGAGCACTTCGTTGGGCCGTGGAAAATCCTCACAAATGACACAGGAGATCAGGACAGGTAAGCGTGTGCCAAAGGCATACAGAATGCACACAAAGCATGGATTGCTCTCTGGGCGTGGCTTATATAGGCAGCCACACCCAGAGACTAGAGCGTGCAAATCAGTTCTGATTGGGCTATCCAGAACCATATTGAAGGGAAACAGGAAGTGTTACTCTATTTACTGGCATTGAGGTGTTTATGCAGTGAGAGGATGAGGAATTATGTCTGGCTTGTCAGGCCCTTGTCCATCTTGTCCCTGCCTGCCCATTTTCCCTGTTGCCATGAATCAAGAAGGAAAGAGGCCTAGATGTTGAACTCTGATCAGTACCCATGACAGTTGCAACTAACCAACAATCCACAACATTGCGGAGATCAGCCTGCCGTTCCATCCATGTTACCAAAATTGGACAAGGAGGTTTATGATTTACTTGTTTATCCAATCTGTTGGGTTCCCTTCTAGTTTACTAGAGGTGTGGGGCTGATTGATGGTTTAGAAACCGATATTCATCCTTGGACCACTGGTGCCCCCAACGTTGATTTGTAACATTCATTAACAGACAGACGCTTCACATGTCGGGTTGGGGACTGTCCTTTCACAAGATCACGATGGCATACAACACCACATTCTTTATATCAGTAGAAAACTATAACCCTGAGCCAAAATAATGGCACTATTGAATCGGATGCCTTCACTATAAAGTAGGAAGTGCCATATCTTAAATACTAAGACACCGGCAGGAAGTTTAGATTGGTCACAGATCACTCTCCATTAACATGGATGAACCTCTATAAGGACACCAATACACAGGTCATTCGCTATTTCTTAGACATGCAGTCCTATTTTTTCATGGTAGAACACTGAAAAGGAAAGAACAGTGAAATGGAGACTCCCTTTCCTGTTTTCCAAGAGGTGCTGAGAGAACCAGCAACATTAGGGGAAAAGTATGTGATGAATCTTCTCAGACTCTACCTACAGATTATTTGATTTGATTTTGAATCATTTATAACGCACGCACAATGAACTTAATCGAATCCTGGTGCAGATGGAACAATAGACTAGATGAACATTTTTGTCATACAGGCATAAGTAGCATTGAAATTTGCAGAAGATGAAAAATACAGCCCATATTTGAAAAGATGAGTCTTTAAATGTCAAGAGGGAATTAGCCCTCCTGAAATTCTGCCGGAGACTGTCCATAGTCTAGGCCCAGCAAATAAAAATCTACAGTCTCATCTTGAGACGCAGTTTGTCCGTGGAATGATTAGCAGAAATGTATCTTCCAACCTTAAGGCCCCAGCCGGATGGTACAAATTAAGTTTGTTCATTAAATAGCTTGGTGCCAAGCCATTGATACATTTATACACCAGACACCCAATCTTAAATTGTATGCAGTCCTCTACCGCTAACCAATGAAGGGATTGGTGAAGGCCTGAGATTGAGGTGTTTTTGGATACGTCAAATACCAAATTTATTCCTGCATTTTGTGCTTTTTGTAGGCGATAGATCTGTTTTGCTGGGGCTCCAGCTAGGAGTCTGTTGCCATAATCTAGTTTCGAATTAACTAAAGCTCCCACAATAAGAGCACGGTCAGTATTGGTTACGTAAGGAAATGCTTGTCGTAGCAGACCGATGTTGTAAAAAACTGATTGTACTTTGGTTGAAACTTGACCACTGCAGCCCAAATCACTGTGGTTATTCAGAGATAACTTACTAAAGACAACTGAGAACTCTTACCCAGACTTTACCTGTAAAACCTCAACTATAAATGCCACAATCCTGGGACGAGGAAGATGAGCCGAGTAATGCAGAGCAGAAAAGACCAATAACACAAGTTGCGCTCCAGTTGTTGGGAGCGAATACCTTTGATCTTGGAAATTTAAACAGCAGAAGCAGCTGACTGAAGTGTGCTTCTGGAGGGACAAAGCTGCCTCTCTCGGTGAGGATCGAGAAACCGTGGGGCTAGCAGGAGTTCCATGGAGCCAACTGGCTCAAAGAGGAAGAAGAAGAAAGTTGACCACGTGAGAGAACACGCTGCAGGAATGCCAGAAGCTGATGCAGGGCACTTAGGCATTCTGTAGGTGTTGAGTGGCAGTGTTTGCCATAACCAAGGCTGGCATGAAGCAGAATGACCCAGCAGGTACCGCAGGAGACAGAGAAGCCGAGGAAAGAAGGTGTCAAGATTGGAAGAAATGGTGAACGACTGTCACTTGTTTGCTGCGAGAGGAACGAAGTACACCATCAAGAAAAAGTGAGTCCACGGAAGGGAAGCAGGGACACTGGGGCATATTGGCAGACAAATAATTATTAAGGAAGCAAATGAAGTACTTGAAAGAGAAGGATCATGTGAACATTTCTTTAAAGGGAAAAACAGACGAAAAGTGAGAGACTTTAAAGTGTGTGAGTGTGTGCAATATATATTTAAGAAAAGCCCTGGCAGGATAATTTACCAGGCAGATACAGTATTAGATAAAGCACACACAATAAGATATTACATTTGGAAGTGTGTGGATAGCCCACAGGAGAAAAGCCCTGGGAGGTGAGTACACCAGGGAAAATAAAGCTGCAAGTGTGTGCATTAAAGAAAGTCCTGGCTTGAGAGCATACTAGGCAGTTGCACGTGTGTTTAAGAAAGTCCTGGCAGGAGAGTATACCAGGCAGTTACAAGTGTGTTTAACCTCTTAAGTGCCAAGGGCAAGGTATCTCATCCTTGGCATTCCCTCCAGGTTGCCAAGGATGAGATAGCTTGTCCTTTAGGCACACAAAACTGTAATCCAACCCCCGGGCTATGTGAGGTGGGGTCCCTCTTCCTGGCCTGGGGGTTGGATTACCTTCAGTTTCTCGTCTGCGTGTGTGATGCACGCCGACATGAAACTGAAATTATTTTCACTGCGGCACATGAAACTTAAAGCATTTTCACTTCGGCAGCCATTTTCGGCTGCCGCAGTGAAGAGAGAAGGTGAGCGCTCTTTTCGCTCTCCCTCGATCTCCAGCTGTATTTCAAACCAGAGATCGAGGGAGGTGTCCCTTTCCAACGACACCTTTTGTTAAAGGATTGCTGGTCGCGGATCGGGCACAGAGCCCTCAATCCGTGGCCAGCAATGCCACTAGACCACCAGGATCTGTTTGTAATGTGGGGGGTTAGGGGGTTGCTTACTATGTAAGCGGCCCCCTTCCCTGAGGCCCCAAAGCATGGGGCCACAGCTCTGGAGACCCCTGGGGGCAGATGGGTGATCATCTGCACCCAGGGAAGGGGATACAAACAAAAAAATAAAAATAATAAATAAACACTAGAAAATGGAGATGTGGGTGGGGGGCCACTAGCCACCAGGTATTTCTTTTTTTTTTACATGAACGGGGGATAGCCCTCTCTCCCCCACCCCAAGTGGAAAGGGGGAGACCCCTTGTAGCCCTCCCTGAGAGCATATTTCTGCCCCCAGGCAGGAGTACATGAGGTGGCCCCCATCCATTTGGGGGGGGCACCAGGAAAGTGTGGGAAAGTCCCCCAAAGGATGGGGCCTGCAGGTTAGGCCCCCCAGGGCAGATGGGTGCCTACCTGGCCCCATCTGCCCCTAGAGATGGGCCAAAATAAAAACATTAAAAAAACATGGTCGATTTTGGGGTTTCCCCTCCCACTAGACCACCAGGGAATGATTTCATAGAAAGGGGGGTCCCCTCCACCCAAAGTGAACTGGAGGCCATGTCATGCAGTCCTCCCTGCATGACATGGCTATCTGCTCCTAGGAAGGCACATCTGAACACAGGGAGGGCTACATGAGATGCCCCCTTATCTGCCCCCAGGGAGGGCTGCATGAAATCCCCCCTCCATTTGGGGTGGGGGGGAGAGGGCCACCCCCCTTTACATTACAAAATTCTCTGGCGGTTGTGAGTGCCCATCAGCACCCCATAAAATGCATCCCAACATTTTCAATGTTTTTGTTTTGTTTACCCAACTTCCCTTGGTGCAGATGGGCACATTAGTGTGCCAATCTGCCCTCAGGGCACCCAAACCCTACTGCCCCATCCATTGGGGGGGCCTGTCCGACATTTTGTGGTGGCACTCTACCCCCATCCCAAATGGATAGGGTGGCACCTCATGCAGTCCTTCCTAGGAGCCCCAGGGAGGGCTGCATGAGATGCCTCCCCCTCCATTTGGGGTGGGGTGGGAGACGGCCACCACAAAATGTCATACAGGCCCCTCCAATGGGCAACCTGGGGCAGATTGTTACATTAATGTGCCCATCTGCACCAAAGGAATTTTGGTAAACAAAGAAAAAAATTGAAAATGGTAGGCTGCACTTTAGGAGTGGCTGAGGGGCAACCTAAACCACCTGGAAATTTTGTAAAGGAAAGGGGGGTGGCCCTCTCCCGGCATTCAAAATGGAGTGGGGGCCATCTCATGCAGCCCTCCTGGGGGCAGATATCTGCTCCTAGGAAGGGACACCTGATCCAGGGAGGACTGCATGAGATGCCCCCCCCCCTTATATGCCCCAGAGGTTTAGGGTGCCTCTCATCCCCCCTAAAGTGCAACCTACCATTTTCATTTTTTGTCTTTGTTTACCAAACTTCCCTTGGTGCAGATGGGCAATTAGTGTGCCAATCTGCCCCCAGGGGGCCCAAACCCTACTGCCCCCCACTGGGGGGCCTGTCCCATGTTTTGTGGTGGCCCACTCCTACCCCCCTAAATGGAGGGGGGCACCTCATGCAGCCCTCCCTGGTGTAGATTTCTGCCCCTAACAAGGGGCAAATGTGTTTTCTCTGGGGCGGTGAGGTTCAGTAGACCACCAGGGATGGCTTGAAAGGGGGGCCGTGAACAGAGTGTTAGTAAAGATTTGTTTTTGCTGGGGTGACCATAGTTGATATATTTTGTGTTTCGCTGGGAGTGGATGTCTCCCATGTGGGTTGACCATCTGCAAGCCCAAGCTGCACATCTGGCTGTGCTACGTTACAGATGTCACCTCCGGAGAGGAATGGAGATCCTGCCGGGGCTCCCCGGGACTGTCTCTGCACTTGGCGATGGTGAACCCACATGGGAGATGGGTGCCCAAGGCCAGGTATGTGATCCCCAATCATCCTGGTATTGTGGCTGGCCTGCGTTACAGCTTTTCCCTCTGGGAAAGGACAGGGAATGCCCCGGGCCTCCCGGGAACCACTGTTGGGCTTGGGGACTTCAACCCACAGTGGGAGTCAGCTGCCCAGTGCCAGGGACATCTGTTTACCATGTAGTTGTACCGTTCCCCAAGCACAGCGGCTGCTCCAGGGAGCCCCGGCAGGGGCCACTTCACTCCCTCGAGGGAAATTCTTTATAGCAGCCCAGCCCGCGCTCCAGGATGGTCAGGCCGATGTCCCTGGCCTTGGGCAGCTGTATCCCTTGTGGTTTCACCGTTCCCAAGCCCAGCAATGGTTTCAGGGAGCTTCAGCAGGGTCCCTGACCTTTCCCAGAGGGAGAAGCTGTAACGCAGGCCAGACAGAGCTGCAGGGTGTTAGGGGGTGATATCCCTGGACTTGGGTGGTTGACTACCATTTGGGTTGAATGTCTTCATGCCCAGTGTTGGTTCCAGGGAGGGCCGGGACATTCCCCGTCCTTTCCCGGAGGGAGAAGCTGTAACAAAGGCCAGCCAGAGCTCCAGCAAAGTCAGCGGTAATGTCCCTGGTCTTGGCCATCCATCACCCATGTGGGTCTTTGGCGGGGCTTGTGGGTTATACATTCTGAGCCGATTTGTTCAAGTCATACCTCTGTGGATTCCCACTGGTGTCCTCTTTTCATAAATGCATGGGGTCCCCTGTTTTCCTTGGTGGCTTTGGCCACCCAAGGCCCAAATCTGTAGGGTGTCTCCCCAAACTAGTTGGGGGTTACTAATGGTTTAGCCTTTTCCCTTTGCACCCAGGTAGGTGCACCCACACATGTGATGTACACATGTGATGTACATTTTTAAATTGGACACGTGTGGCGATGCGGGAAGGTAGGCCATGTGTTGTTGGCGGTGTGTTTCGGTGGGTGGCCAGAGCAAAATGTCTGATAATTGTGCAAATCGACCCAGATGTTATCACCCACATACCCCAGCAAATTTTGGGGGAAAAAACCCAAATTCTGCACATTTCACTTAGTTCACCCACCGAAACACCCCAGCAACAACACATGGTTTATCATCCCGCGTTCCCACTGGTGTCCCGATGGAAACGGTACCTCACATGTGTGGGTGCACCTACCTGGGCGCAAAGGGAGAAGGTTAAAACACGGGTAAACCAAAGTCTTTGCGCACAGCAGAATTTCAGGAATTTCACTCATGTGCACACCATACAGATTTGGGCCTATGGTGTCCAAGCCATCAAGGAAAACTGGGATCCCCATGCATTTCTGAAAAGAGGATATTGGTGGGAATCCACAGATGTCTGACATGTCCAAATTCGGCCCAGATTTTATTACCCGCAAGCCCCGGCAAAGTCCAAATTTGGGGAAAAAACACAATTTCCCCCCATTTCACTCTGGTCATCCACTGAAACACACTTACAATAACACATGGCCTACCGTCCCACGTTCCCACAGGTGTCCCAACGAAAATGGTACCTCACATGTGTGGGTGCACCTACCTGGGCGCAAAAGGAGAAGGCTAAAACACGGGTAACCCCAAGTCTTTGCACACAGCAGAATTTCAGGAATTTGGCTCATGTGCACACCATACAGATTTGGGCCTTGGAGTGTCCAAGCCACCAAGGAAAACTGGGAACCCCATGCATTTCTGAAAAGAGGACACCCATGGGAATCGACAGAGGTATGAGTTGGGGCACAGCATTTATTTCTCCATAACCATGATAACCATTTCATAAAAACTTTTCACTCAACCTTTTCTTAAAAGCTAGGAAAATGGGGAATTCAGCACAGCAAACCATTTGTCTATATAGCTCTTACAAGGAAAAACCAAACGCTTTTTTGTACATCATATTATTGGCATTTTTAGAGAAAACCTAAAATGTTCTCGCTTTTTGGTTATTTTCTCTCACCCCCCTAAAGCAAACTGGGATTCCTGGGTGCCGTTACGACAGCATACATGTGGGAAAAAGGTGCCAAATTTGTCCGAGATATCTCATGCAACAAAAAGTTACAAGGCATTGAATGGCGACATACAGAAATCACAAAAAAATGGCAGTTAAGAGGTTAAGAAACCTCTGGCAGGAGAGTATAATAGGCAGTGGCAAGTGTGTTTAAGGAATACCCTAACAGGAGAGTATAACAGGCAATTGTAAGTGTGTTTGCATATGAAAGCCCGGGTAAGGAAACACCAAGAAAGGACTTACTGAACAGTGTATAAGAAATACATCACCTGAGAAGGATATATCAGAACTAGCAAAAGGCTGGTGATACCAAAGAGAAGAGGAGTGAACACCTGGCAGGAGAGTACACCAGGTGTTCTAACAAGATAAAGATAAAGAACCAAGTTGTTTTGTATATCAGTTGGTTTGTGGTTCAAGAAAAACTCCAGGAAATCTAGGTGCTAAAATATTTGAATACACAACAGAAGGAAAGAAATCCAGTGGAATTTGCACAACCTTTAAAGCCAAACACATTACCTTTTTGACCTTAGAGTTTATTTTGTTACAATGGCTGCCAGAATATTAATTTGGACATAGTACGGTTTTGCCTGACATTCTGACATTGCAGACACTTAGGGCTTCATTCCGAGATTGGAGGTAGCCATGGCGATATTTGAGCCATGGCTGCCTCCAATACCGGGACCGGCACCGGTCTTGTTCAATGGGGACTTACCGGTGCAGTCCGACCCTGGCGGGACCGGTAAATCCCCATTAAACAAACCATTCCTCATTCCCATTGAGCCCTCATAGGGCTCAATGGGAATGGGGAGGGCACTAATAACGGGCTTGTGACTTGCAAGCCCGTTATTAGCACCCTGGTCCATTAGCGGGACGTGTGGTCAGACCACACGTTCCTTACGGTCTCCGCCAAGGGACTTTGGAATAGGGCGGTAAGGGATTACCGGCACCAGTCTCCTTACCGGTGCCCGCTATCCCTTACTGTCCTAGTCGTAATGACCCCCTTAGTTTTGGTTTCAGGTAGGGAATATCTTCTTAGAGCAGGGATAAAGAGGCATTTCCCACCCCCTTTTATTTTAATAAAAGTCCTTGACCAAAACCATGAATCCCTTGTGTCCGAGTCTCATCTAGATAGCCCATAGAAACCTCAGAGAGGCAGGAAGGAATGGGGTAGTGCCAATCATAGCATGTACATACCTACTGAAGGTGGATATGCTTTAAACAGTCAATTGAGTTTCCATCTCCACTAAGGCTGCTGCCCACCATGCCCACCCATGCCCAAACCTGGCACAGGTAAGGCAGACAGTTACTCGCTGTACAATTGCATCTAGAAAATGATTCAATCTGTCGGTCACATCTTCACCATTGTGCTCCTAGAAGGCCAATTATTCATGTCATGTTTTGGCCCATTTGGCTTGTGAAGGCTGGTGTGAAAAGGATGCTGCCATTGAAAGTGCTTCTCTACATCTGAGAAAGAAAAACAGATCATGAAAGGAAACCTGATCCGTAATTTAAATGCATCACACAAGATCACAAGTGTTTTTGGAGGGGGAATGGGAGAGGGCTAGTTGAGGGTGTTTGGGAAGCATACCAAAGGGAGGGCTACACTTGACAAGTGCCTGGGAGGGCAGGGAATATGTTTTTTCAGCTAACCGTGGTTATTTGCAGGGAGGGGGTGCCTACAGATAATCGCAGGTATTTGTAGTGCATTATCAAGATAATCATGTTTTGTTTTTTTTTGGTTATGGAAAAAACGCTTAAAAAAGAAAAGAGAGTAAAAGGAAAATTGGATTAATACAAAAAAAATGGTTTTAGAGCTACAGTGAGGTGGGGGTTGGAAAGTGAACACTGCCGGAGGCCGTGGCCATTGGACATGGCCAGTGGCCCGCTAGTGTTTTAAAATATGCAGTGGGAACGGACAAAGATCATGCTCACTGGCCAGGGCCAAAGGCCCTGGCTAGTAGGCCCAAAAGACATGTCAAGTGGACACAGATTAGGCCGTGGCCACCTAGCGCTTTCCAGACTGCCAACCTACAGTTATTAAATGGTGCTCCATCATGAGCAGTGCCTAATACAGTAACACTCGAATACCCTGCTCTTGACAAAACGTCATCAGCTCTCTCCCCAAGGATAGTGACTAGGAGACCCTTAATGTCCCCTGCAGTCAGAAGAAACATATTGGGGGAACATATACAGTGGACACGGCCTAAGGCCATGGCTGGTAAACTCATACCTTGGCTAGTGGGCCCAAAAGACATGTACAATGGGTAGGACCAATGGCCATGGCCATCTAGTGGGTCCAAAAGAAACATATTGGGGGAACATGTACAGTGTACATGACCGAAGGCCAAGGCTAGTGGTCCTTTAGTGTTTAAATATACAGTGGGCATAGCCAAAGGCTGTGCTCACAGGCCATGGGAAAATGCCCTGGATAGTGGGCCCAAAAGGCATGTACCATAAATAAAATCTATGATTTGGTCCACAGATGGGAAAACATGGATAGTAACAAAGCCCACGTTATGGTTGCGGGAGATTTCAACCTCCAATTTGAGCCTTTGAAAGATCTTGAGGGTGTTTGGGACGGCCAGGATGAGGCTCTTAAAATATTATCGCTTGTTGGCACCTATCCTAAAAAGATGCACAGTAAAACCTTGGGCACTGCTAGAGTCCTTAATGCTCTAGAATTGAGATCAATTAATAGTCAGTTTGTCAATGACCAGCCCGCTGGTAAAACATTTGTGTTGTTCCAAATAGCTACTCTCTTATTGATTACAACTTGGGACTAGCCAGAGATTGAAAAATGGTCACCCACTTTGAGATCTTGGATTGCAGTGAAAGTTATCATAGGCCTTTAACAAAGACCACTGAGCTCTGGGTTAAACCAGGAAATACTGTGAAAGTCTGCAGCAGCACTCAAGCACTGATTGTCGATAATCAAGCTCAGCGTTCTGTCAAATGGGCTAAACTTGTAGAACAGGACACAAAATGTACATTTTACCGGACAGCATTACAATTGATTGAGAAAATCTGTGGTGATGGGATCTCTGACTTTGAAGGGATGCAGGAGTTAAGTGGAGTGAATAACCGGATTCACTGTTGCGTTACCTGTCCCAGGAGGGCCATAAAGAAGTGTGTGCTTCTTAAAGGAAAAGAAGGATGCTTACTTTAGGTCCGAATGGATCTGCCTTCTGGAAGCCTATGAAAGTCGTGATAGTGCGACTTTTTGGAAACTGGTAAGTGGGGCCTAGCTTAAGGTGGGTGTTGCTCTTCAGTGAAATATCACAGCTGACGCCTGGTGCTGCAAAATGAGTAGCTTGTATGGTGGAGGGACAGACAAATGTATCTGATCAGCATCAGAAAATATGGAGGCTGGGATACAGATAGGGGTGAAGGAATTATATGAAGCACGAAAAGGTGGAAAAGGCCCTAGTCTGGATAAGGTGTCCATCAACATTTTTAAGGATGAACCACCGATCTTGACTCGGTCTTATGTAAACCTTTGAATGCATGTATTGATAGGAACAGGGTTACAGTGTTCTGGCAGTCAGAAGAGATCATCCCTACATAAAAAGGGGGGTGGGGGGAGATCAGCTGGCCAACTATCGTCCGATAGCATTAGTGGATAGCTTGGGGAAAACCTTTGCAAGGGTAATTCTAAGACATATCTGAGAATGGGCTGATGATAATGGTATAATTCAAACCCTGCAAGCTGGTTTCCAGCAGGGTATCCAGAAATAAACTGTCTTGTTGAAGGTTATGCTCTATGCTGTCTTTGTACACCTAACGGCGGCTTTTGACGGGGGCTCCAAGTGAGTTGCTTTGACAAACCATAAGCAAAAGAAATATTCCCCCTCAATTGATAACCATGGTGCAATCTCTGTATTCAGAGAACATGGCAGTGTTCCATTATGTTTTATCTTGGAAAGTAACAGAACCATTTCAAATTACCAAATGGGTGAGGCAGGGTTGTGTACTCGCCCCGCTCCTGTTTTTCATATACTCAAGGAGGTTATTTCTGCAATGCTGAGAGGTTGTTCAGACCCTGCAAAGATGGGAGAGTAGAGATACCAAGCGTTGTTCTTTGCGGACAATGCCATGCTTTTAGCCACATTTCTGCAGGGATTAAGAGTTACCTTAACATCATTCCTGAAGATAAGTGGGGATTGAAAATTAGTTTTCAACATTGAAACAAACAAGTCCATGGTCTTCAAACCTACGTGTGTAAAAAGATATAATAACGATATTAGAGTAGAGGACCTCACAACTGAACAAGTCGAAATCAATGGGCCTCATTACGACCCGGGTCAGTAAGGGAATACCGGTACCGGTAAGGGCACTGGTGCCGGTAATCCCTTACCGCCCTATTCCGAGGTCCCTTTGCGGGTCCTCCCTTAACACCTGGTTTTACCATGCGTTAAGGACAGGACCCGCAAAGGGACTTTGGAGCTAATAATGCTACCGCAATTAGTGGTACCGTTATTAGCGTCTTCCCCATTCCCATTGAGCCCTATGAGGCTCAAATGGGAATGGGGAAGGGCCATGGTGAATGGGGAATTACTGCCCCCACCAACCTTGGAATGGGGCGGTAATTGCTCCATTTACCATGGTGAAATTGGTAAGGTTTTGGAGGCAACCATGGCGCAAATAGCACCATGGTTACCGCCTGGGTCGTAATGAGGCCCTATGACATTTTAAGGGTAGAATTTCATGAAAATGGCCTTTGGTCAGCCCAAATTGGAATAAGCGGGATCTACCCCAGAGAAATAAGGTGGAGCAGTGAATGTTTTTATTTTTTTAATAAGCACGGCAGAGGAGCAGTTTCACCCGCCCTAGAGATTTATAAAAAAAAAGGCTATTACATCTTTTTTGTTTGAGGTGGAAATCTAGGGTTATGTTAATGCCTCGAGCTTGAATATAAAAGAAAATCATTTTTAAAAAGTCTGCTAGTGTTACCGCAAGAATACCTTTATGTGCTTGTTCATTTGGAAACTGTTGTTCTCCCTATTGGTGACGAGAAGACCTTTAAGCCAGTTCTATACTGGCTAAAGCTTTGCCGTGCTGAGGGTTTGGGAAAATATCATGATGCATTGGCTCACCTGTTGACTCCTTATGGAGGCACAAGCCTCCCCTGTGCCCAGCATTTAAGAACCATCCTGGGTACCTTAATGAATCCTCAATCTGGCAGAACCCATTGAATGTCATTGGGTTGTCTTCCTCAAAGATTAAGATAGATATTCCTACTCTGCTAAGGGCAAACATGGTGCAAAAAGTCTGTAAAATCAATCTAGGTGTTGAATATTTATAATCCAAATCAGAATTTGGTTTTGAGAGGTTTCTTGATACAATCAACCTACCCTATGCACCTGCATTATTTGTGCGTTTTAGGATGGGTACCTTTGTTTTTGCCATGTTTACCGAATTATGGGGCAACACAGCCTTGGACATATGTCCCCTGTGTGGATTAAGTGAAGCAACTGTGATCCATTTTATGCTTTTCTGTCCCAGGGTGAGCTAGCTGAGAAATTGTTATCTAAAACCTATGCTGCGAGCTGCAGGTAGCCAAACTACAGTTCATGATATGGAATTTTGTAAAAACTGTGCATGCAACTGCGAAATATATTCATCAGGGTTGTTTGTTCAGACTGGAATGCCTAGCACCCGAATAAGATGTAAACCTTGTGTATTGCTGAGAGCCTTAATTGAATGAACACCTGGGTGTGTATTGAATAGGATTAGTGAATATGCTAAATAGAATTTTGGGCTAAAAGGTTGAACTTGAGATACAGGATTAAATGATAACTATGCCTTGTAGCGGATGAGCATTTTCTCCTCTAGGCTGTTTAGATATAATTTTTATGAATAACGATCTTATTAATTTGATCAAGGTTGTAATATGAATTTTGAGTTATTGGTCTTATCTAATTGAATTGCATATGAAACTATGTAACTATTTTATTGCATTGTTTTTATATTGTCTTATATGGCCACCTGGGGGTACAAAAGAAACATTTTGCAGGATCATGTACAGTGGAAATGACAGATGGCCATGGCTAGTTGCCCTTTAGTGTTTTAAAAGAGAGAGTGGACATGGCCAAAGGTCGTGCTCACTGGCCAGGGCCAACGGCCCTGACTAGTGGGCCCAAAAGACATTTATTGTGGGAGATATCCCGGGCAGCAGTTGATGCAAATCAGCATTTTCATTAATCTTTTCTCTGCACTGTCGGCCCGCCCATTCACTTCCTTTCTGGTTTTGCAGGCCTGCAACGCAATACAATCGTGTTTTATCTATCAGGCCTGAAGTCCTGTATGTTTGTTTTCCCTGCTGGTACCTCGGATGGGAAAATGATTCAGAAATCTTTGCCCACAAAACACTATGGTATATCAAAACCCTTGAAAGTCACTGAAAACAAACGTTTGTTAAAGTGTAGTTAAGTTACCAGATTTAACGCACAAAACCCCTTTGATATTCCGCAGATTTGAGAAGTCATGACCAGCTTAACTCGGTGCGCTCGCTTCGAAGTCCCCTGAAATGCTATGTGAATCCCTTCTCTTATAATATCTATGTGCTCATGGGCTTTGGAACGTGAACGCGCCGAGTTAACCTGGTCATGACTTCCCACATCTGCTGAATTACAAAGGGTGGTTTGTGATAAAGCTGGCCAACTAAACTGCACTTTTACTAAAGTTTTTTTAGTGAATATATATACACACACACAATCTCATACATTTTGTGGGTTATTATAACATATTATCTGCCCCACACAGGCAGTGCACACTCCCTACAGAATCATCCTGAAATACTCATAGAATTTAGCAGAAGAACAGTCACCCAATTTAACACTTCATCCACAATCTCCCAGCACTACTTTTGGTGGAATAAGATTGGCACACCCACAAAAAGGTCAATGTTATAGCAGGAAAGGTTCCTCCATCCTCTTGAGCGTACCCTTGAAAACCCTAGCCCAAGAGATGGGAAGGAGTGTGCAAACTCATGTCCACACCCATGTACACCCTAGCACAGAAACTGAGACAGTGTGTGGTATATGGGAGATGCCTTAGCAGTAACCGCATTGGAGACAGCCAGATGTGTTACAATGAAAAGTCACTTTCCTAGGACAGATGGGTTTATTTTAATATTATTTTGGGGATGTGGCTCAACTGGAGCCAGATGTATACAAACAGGAAATGTTTTTATTTTATTTTTTTATTTGCATAATGTTTTCATTGTGTCCGGCCTCCCCAGCGTTGCTATTTGTATTTAGGAATTACTAAAACAAAATCTTGACTTTTTACACACACCATCAAAGAAAAAAATTAAAATGTTAAATACAATTTCAAGATATACTTAACTACATTACATCATAACAGAAGAAAAATAAACAAAACACATGTAATCTTATGTCTTAAAACAATAAAAGAGAGGACATTTTGATAAAACTGAGGCAGATTAATAGAAAGGTGAAGAGGAAAGGAAACATTCGGAGGAATGTGGGAAGAAAAAAACATCTGGAAGAGTGGAAGCAGAGGATCAGAATGAGGGTCCCAAGACAGAATTTGGGTACAAAGAGAGTAAAAATCTTAAGCATTTCATATTTCACAGTTTGACCTAGTTTTCTTTCCTGTCAAACTTAGATCTTTCAAAAGCTTCACCACTTCAATCGTAAGAAAAAATTCATGTCCTGAGAGCAATCTTTCACAGAATGTGTTAGAGGCTAATGACGCAACATTATGGACACATATTTATAGTCTTTGGACTCTTGGGTCCCAAGTCCCTGGGCATTTTAATAGAAGATGTTGAATCGATTTTGGTTTTATTTATTTTTCCTCATTCGTTAAAGTTAATGACAAAACCAGAAGTGCACATAGAAACCCATCCTGCACGTCCACTAATTACACAGGCTCGATTTTAGCTGTCACACAATACACTCACGAATCACTCACACACATTCCACATTTATTCTAAAAGAAGACTGTTAGGCAGGAATTGGACATTTCCTTAGAGGACATTCCTTTGTGGTAGGCCATTTCAGTCTCTCATTTCTTCCAGTGCTGTTATCGTTAAAACCCCTGCAAACAAAATCAAGGGAATAGGTGGTAGTAGTTTCTCAGTACATGTTAGTCATATGTGGGATAATCTTCAATTCTCACTTCGGAGTGAGGGAGACCATCGGCCATGCAGGAAACATTTATAACATCTCCTTTGCTAATTGATTGCATGGCGTACATGGCGTTGTACTCCGTCATTTAAAGTGTAGACTGTTGAATGCTGCCAAACTCAGATAATCATAAGAGCAAATTTCTTGCACAGGCTCCTTTATTTTACTCAGTACAGAAATACTGCATGGTATCTGTGAGAACCCAATATAATTCCTCTGCAAGGTCTTGGATCTGTTGGTTGTTCAACGCAGTTGACAGGGTAATTCATAGAATTCAGCGCACAAGTGGCGCACGCGGCTGGCGCACAGTGTGCGCGTGCGACTTTCTGCACCGGCTACATACGCTAAAATCCATTTCCGCGCACAGCGTATTCATGGATTTTAGCTTCCAAAACCAGCCGTGGTGCAGAGTGGCGCAGCGACCCAGCAGCAGTGCCAGTTACGCCCCCAACGCCTCCCTGTGCGCCATGCACAGCGCACAAATCCCGTACATGGCGCACAGGCCCCCAACCACAAATACGCCTGTAAACTCCCCACGCACCCCTCCCAATACATGTACCCCTCTGCACGGGAAGTCTCACGCGATTGGAGCGGGGTACGCGTATAACTGAGGTTCGTGGGAAGTTTCACACGCGATTGGAGCGGGGTACGTGTATAACTGGTGTTCGCAGGAAGTTTCATACGTGATTGGAGCAGGGTACGTGTATTACTGGGGTTCGCGGGAAGTTTCACACGCAATAGGCCGTGTGCGAGTGGGGTACGTGTATTACTGGGGTGCACGGGAACTTTCACACGTGATTGGAGCAGGGCATGTGTATTTTGGGGGTGCGCGGGAACTTTCTCACGCGATAGGCCCTGTGCGAGTGGGGTACGTGTATTACTGTGGTGCGCGAGAAGTTTCACATGCGATTGGCCCAGTGTGAGCGGGGTACGTGTATTTTGGAGGTGCGCAGGAAGTTTCACAAGCGATTACGCTGTCAGAGTGGGGTACGTGTATCCAGTGGGGTGTGCGTGGAGTCCCACACGTGAATTAGCACTGTAGGTCCTCCCAGGTGTCCCGTCTACCCCCTCCACGGCCTCTGCAGGCAGCCCACACCACAGGGGACTACCCTGCACCCCATGTCATGTGCCACAGGCAGTCCATCCACCATGGGCATGCCCCTCAGCCAGGCCACATGTCACCTTGCACTAGTGATCACCAACTCATGTCCCTCAGCACCCCCACCCCCCAGCAGTCAGGGGCACCTGCCAGAAGGCCCCCACTCATGTCCCAATCATGTCCCCCAGGACCCCCACCGCCCCAGAAGTCAGGGGTACCTGTCAGCGGGCCACCACTCATGTCCCACAGCACCCCCACCACCCAGCAGTCAGGGGCACCTGCCAGAAGGCCCCCACTCATGCCCCACTCATGTCCCCCAGCACCCCCAACCCCCAGCAGTCAGGGGCACCTGCCAGCAGGCCCCCACTCATGTCCCCCAGAACCCCCACCCCCCAGCAGTCAGGGGCACCTGCCAGCAGGCCCCCACTCATGTCCCACAGCACCCCCACCCCCCAGCAGTCAGGGGCACCTGCCAGCAGGCCCCCACTCATGTCCCACTCATGTCCCCCAGCACCCCCACCCCCCAGCAGTCAGGGGCACCTGCCAGCAGGCCCCCACTCATGTCCCACTCATGTCCCCCAGCACCCCCACCCCCCAGCAGTCAGGGGCACCTGCCAGCAGGCCCTCACTCATGTCCCACAGCACCCCCACTGCTCACCAGTCAGGAGCACCTGCCAGCAAGCCCCCACTCATGTCCTACTCATGTCCCCCAGCACCCCCACCCAGCAGCAGTCAGAGGCACCTGCCAGCAGGCCCCCACTCATGTCCCTCAGCATCCCCACCCCCCAGCAGTCAGGGGCACCTGCCAGCAGGCCCCCACTCATGTCCCCCAGCACCCCCACCCCCCAGCAGTCAGGGGCACCTGCCAGCAGGCTCCCACTCATGTCCCCCAGCATCCCCACCCTCCAGCAGTCAGGGGCACCTGCCAGCAGGCCCCCACTCATGTCCCCCAGCACCCCCACCCCCCAGCAGTCAGGGGCACCTGCCAGCAGGCTCCCACTCATGTCCCACAGCACCCCCACCCCCAGCAGTCAGGGGCACCTGCCAGCAGGCCCGCACTCATGTCCCCCAGCACCCCCACCCCCAGCAGTCAGGGGCACCTGCCAGCAGGCCCCCACTCATGTCCCCCAGAACCCCCACCCCCCAGCAGTCAGAGGCACCTGCCAGCAGGCTCCCACTCATCTCCCTCAGCACCCCCACCCCCCGCAGTCAGGGGCACCTGCCAGCAGGCCCCCACTCATGTCCCCCAGCACCTCAACCCCCCAGCAGTCAGGGGCACCTACCAGCAGGCCCCCACTCATGTCCCCCAGCACCCCCACCCCCCAGCAGTCAGGGGCACCTGCCAGCAGGCCCCCATTCATGTCCCCCAGCACCCCCACCCCCCAGCAGTCAGGGGCACCTGCCAGCAGGCTCCCACTCATGTCCCACAGCACCCCCACCCCCCAGCAGTCAGGGGCACCTGCCAGCAGGCCCGCACTCATGTCCCCCAGCACCCCCACCCCCACCCCCAGCAGTCAGGGGCACCTGCCAGCAGGCCCCCACTCATGTCCCCCAGAACCCCCACCCCCCAGCAGTCAGGGGCACTTGCCAGCAGGCCCCCACTCATGTCCCACAGCACACCCACCCCCCAGCAGTCAGGGGCACCTGCCAGCAGGCCCCCATTCATGTCCCCCAGCACCCCCGACCCCCAGCAGTCAGGGGCACCTGCCAGCAGGCCCCCACTCATGTCCCCCAGCACCCCCACCCTCCAGCAGTCAGGGGCACCTGCCAGCAGGCTCCCACTCATGTTCCACTCATGTCCCCCAGGACCCCCAGCAGTCAGGGGCACCTGCCAGCAGGCCCCCACTCATGTCCCACAGCACCCCCACCCCCAGCAGTCAGAGGCACCTGCCAGCAGGCCCCCACTCATGTCCCACTCATGTCCCACAGCACCCCCACCCCCCAGCAGTCAGGGGCACCTCCCAGCAGGCCCCCACTCATGTCCCCCCTACATGAA
The DNA here is from genome assembly GCF_040938575.1 of Ambystoma mexicanum. NCBI lineage: Eukaryota > Metazoa > Chordata > Amphibia > Caudata > Ambystomatidae > Ambystoma > Ambystoma mexicanum. Next base: position 943,310,616 of record NC_090926.1, read on the forward strand.
ATACAGATGCACAATCATGTCCCACTTCTACACCAAAATACCACAGCACGCCACCCCATTCTTGAGATGCAATGATTTCCCAATCCACCCCACACTGACATGCCTATCTCAAGACACAAACCAATAGTCAACTATGTACATCAACACTTGTCCGTCATCACACACACTGGTTTTTTGATGTCCCGGGCCAGGGCATCATCGAACTCCCGCTCAATGTCCTGGAGGCGGTCCTCTTCCATGGCCCCGAGGGTTCGCAGGGACGACGACATGTTCACCTCCAACTCCCTGTGAATTGCCTCGAGACACTCGGCCCACCTCAGTGCCCTTCGCATGGAGTTCTCCGCCCTGACCATTGTGAGCCGTGCCTCTTCCGCCCGCTGCCGCTCCGCATCTGTGGCATGGCCCAACCGCTGCCACACGGAAGACACTTGAAATCCTGGATCCTCCTGCCCTCTGGCCGATGCCTGCCCCTCCGATGTTGAAGGCCCCGAGCCATCATTGCTCCCACCATGTTGCTGCTGCTGCTGTGCCTTTGCCTGTGCCCTGGCTCTTGCTGCCTGCACGTCCTCCTCTGGCTGGGGTGCAGTTGTCATGGTGGCCACCCCTGCTGGACGTCTGACTCCCGACTGTGGCAGGGATGTGTACTCCACCAGCCTGGCCGCTGGGTCAGAGGCAGCTCCACAGGGTACCCAGGTGATACATGGGTGGGAAGATGGCATGGAGGACGACTGGCACAAGGGGGTTCAGGTGAGGAGGGGTTCGCAAGAAGGTCCAGCACGGGTGACCCGTCCCAGCAGGTCAACGTGGTCAAAGAGACAACCGAGATGACGTGCAGTCTCTTCACAGGCTCAACACGGTCCCGGATAGCCACGTCCGCAGGGAGAGGAAGGCCAGTTGTTGTGTGCTCATCCCCTCCCTGAAAACGGGTCTGGACGTAGGCATCCCTGCTGGTGCCAGATGTTGCAGTGACAGGATCAGGGACAGAAATGCACACAGGCACCTCCGCGGCGGCCTGTGCTGCCTCCTGTCCCTGCCCCTGCACTGCACCACTAGCACCAGTGGAATCCCCACCTCCAGACCCCGTGTGTGTCCCTTCCGCGGCCTCCTCCTCCACAAAACCCCCCACCAACCTGGATGACTCTGTGACCTTCCTCCATTGGACCCTGTGGGATCTCAGCTGCCCCTTCTGCTGCCGAGGAGTCCACCTCCGACCTCCGCCTCTTGGACCTACCCTTGGCAACTGCGGCCTGGGACGTGGCACCAGACTCCTCACTCCCCGACGAGATGACAATCTGGGAGGGGAACCGGGCTTTGAATCTCCGGCTGGTGGTGCGATCCCTGCCACTGTGCTCCACAGCACCCTCTCTGCCCTCTTCATAAGTTGATGCTGCAGACAGGGAGCGATAAAACACAGATATCGGGGAACTGTACAATGGACTGATACACACATGACAGTTGCACATGAGTGCCAGTGTCAAACTTCAGACATGGCATCACCCTCCACGACACACATGCCATTTCAACTCACACACATGAGCATTTCCACAGCAATATTGCACCAGGAAGCACCATCCATACACATACAACAGCATGAACAGCCGAAGGTGAGCCTGACATCACATGAAACACAGGGAGTGCACTGGACATGCACACACGCCACCACACTTACATGCATGTCCACATCTCCTCCAACTGTCGCAGTGATGCGATCGCCATACATGTCACATCTGGCATTCAGCCTTCTACATATCAGTGTCACATGCATCCATGTTACATCACAGTTGCACACTTGTCAAATACACACACATGCACATGTACACAGTGCAGATACATGCAGCAGGAACTACCATCCATGTGTAACACCGCAACCATGCCAACGTACATACACAGAAAATCAAACATGTGTGCTCCCACACCTGCATTTGCACAGCATGCTTACCAACACATACACCATCAATGTGTCTCACACCTAAGAGGACTCACATGTGGCAGCCTCACGCCCCTGTTCATACACATCCCTACATGGCCCTACAAAAACAGATGTGCAATCTGCACACTACTGGCACACCACCACACGCACAGCGTTCCATCAGTATGCATGTACACTTACCGCTTGACTCCAGGTGGGTCTGCCTCTCAAGGACCTGGACGTGGAGCTCTGGGCATATGTGTTCCAGGACCCTCATTTGGTGGTCGGACAGGTGGCCCCGGCGCCCCTTGGCATCCGCTGCCTTCAAGAGGCGCCGGGCCTTGTTGAGGGTCCTGGACCTGAAGTCCTCCCAGCGCTTCTTGACATGTTGTAAGTCGTGGACTGCCACCCCCTCTGCGTTGATGGCAGTCACAATGTCCATCCAGATCCTGGTACGTCCTTCATTGTCGGCGTGCAAACTTCCAAAGAGGGCATCGTACTGCCCCAGGACTTGCTCCACCAGGACACCAACTTCCCTGGCACTGAAGCTGGTGGCACTCTGCCTCTCTGGCTGGGGGTTGCCAGTGGTGCCAGATGGTATTGTGCCCGGCATGGCAACCCCAGAGGCAGGAGTGGGTGGGCAACTGGGTCCTGGGGCTGGGCTGTGGAGCGATGGTATCCCAGTCGGGAGTCTTTGGTTCCAGCAGGGGTGGTCACAGCAGCTGCACCCCTGGCTGACATGCAGGCAGCAAATAGCAGGGCACGTGGGCAGCAGGCAGTCAGGCAGCAGCAGATGGCAGGTGGGAGAATGCTCGGGGCTCTGGGGGGCAGTAATTCGGCCTTCTGGGCAGGAGCGTGGTCTTCCGTGTGTTCTTGCGTGGCCAGCTTGATACAGAGTGATTTGGCATGTCAAAATCTTGCACGTCAGCGTGTAATTCGAGGAAAGGCCCTTCGCGCGTAAGCGCATCAGCACACGTACGCGGTTTCATTGGACCAAAGGCCCTTAGCGCATAAGCGCTTCTGTGACGTGACTCGCATGGGTATTTCTCTCGTGACGTGGGCATAGTGGTTCAGTGCACGTGAAAAAACTGCACGTCCGTGTGTGAATGCATGTAATCCGAGGAAAGGGCCTACGCGCATAAGTGATGTGACGCGCGCGGGCGTTTCCATCAACACAGGTGCATGTTCATCATACAGGTCCAAAAACTACATGTCCGAGTGTCAGCTCGAGTAATTGGAGGAAAGGGCCTTAGCGCGTACATGCGTGAGTGACGCTGTACATGTGGGCCGCTTTAAAAGGTACGTGTAGGACACCATTCCCTTGTACATGCTTTTCGTGGAGAGCTATACTTCTTGTCAGTTCACACGCGATTACTTCACAGCGTTTCAAGTTCGTACTCCCTGTTACCTCTGACAGCGTTCTTTATTTTTTTTGGGTCTGTTTCCTCAAAAAGCGTTCACTTCTTCTTTTGTCCTGTCTCCTCAGACAGTGTACAATTCTTCTTTTGGCGGGGGTGTTGCCTTCGTGCACATGCACGTTTTTTTCATGTTATTTTTCCAGGCAGACGGTGAGTCGCGCACGCATTTACCAACTGTGCTTGCCCCGTGTGTCGCGTACCCCTTCAGAGGTCATTGTAGTCTGCGTGTAACACACGCACGCTTGTTTTTGTGTTTCTCGGTGCCACAGCATAGTGCAGGTTCATTTTTCCACGCACGTCGTCTACGAGGGGTTGTGTGCATGTTACTTTTTGTTTTTGGGGTTCCTGTGCATTGCGTGACCCGTCATCTTCCCCCAGGGGTCATAGACAGCCTTACTAGAGCACTAGGGTACGAAATTCCATCTAGTACCCTACCCCTTTGACCCTCAATTGCCCAGGATAATTGTTTACTGCAACTCCCATACGCACAACAACATCTGTGCCATGGTTGGGAAGTGACCAAGCGGTAAGGGAGGCAAAGGTGGCCGACCTCTAAAAGGTGGGCATGGTGGGCGAGGTATGAGACGTGACAAGGATTTGCAGAGTGCCCCTAGACCCCCATGTGTGGAGGACCAATCAGGGCCACCCATGCTCCCCCCCCATGGTTGAGGGAAACGTGGCTGACACCATCCCAGCTCAGCCCTTGTTGGACCAGCACATTGTGGCACCTGACCCTGCACAGGATGACTCCCAGGCTGACTTCCAGGTCAACAAGTCTAAGCCACGTGTGCCAGTGCGAGTTGGTGTCACCAGGCCACGTGGATCTGGGGCAGCGATGTCATCTGCTGCCCCAAGTAGGCAGGGTCGGGATGCTGCAGGGGCAGCTGCAGCTCTATCCAACCCAGCTCTGAGTCTCCCAGCCGGGACAGTGTCGGTCCTGGTCCATCAAACTGACGTTGCCCCTGCCAACATCACACTTCAGCCAATGCCTGCACCAAGACCTATGGTCATTCATTTTGCCTTCGCACACTCCCAGTACCCAGTCCACCTGCGCTTCTGCCCCTACTGACCAGAGCGGCACAAGCCACTCAGGCTCTGCTCCACCTTTGAAAAAGAGGAAGAAGAGTGCTCTGGCACTACAGGCTGAGACCCCAGACACTGCTACACAGTCCAGCACGTCAAGGAAACCTAGCTTTAATGACCCCGAACTTGATGCACTTGTGACCTATGTGTCGGCACATAGCCGCGAAATGGTGGTGACTGCAGGGTGCAAGACCACACCTGATCAATGTAGGGCACACTGGCAGACCATCGCGGACCGCATAAGTGCCCTTGGATTTGTGAGGCGCACAGCTGATGATTGCTACAAGCGGTGGAATGACCTGAAACGCAGATCAAAGAACAAGCTGGCCTCAAATCATGCCGCTACTCTGGTGACTGGCGTAAAGGGTCACCCATGTGCTTCCGCCAATCTATTCATGTGCCTTTGATTTGGGTATGACAGTATCCCACACAGAAGCCAATTAGCCCCACATTACTGCTGTTGCACTTGAACTATCATCTTGCAAAAACATTATTCTGATTTTTTCTGTGTTCATTCAGGCTGATTGTTTAGATTATCCAATTTTTTATATGCTTTTTTCATCCCTAATGCCACATATTTGACAAGCTTCTGTCATTGTTTACACCCCCCATTGTGCCACTTTAGTTACCTGGTTATGTGAATGTTTAAACCATTCAGGGCGAGGGAGTAGCGGACTGCTGAAATTTATTTATAGGGCCTGTTTGCATGTGGAACATGATAGTTGTTTCCTGTCAGGTTGAAGTGACCAACCATTGATGTGTACATCTGCCTACAATCACTGTCTAATTGTACACTGGATGTGTTGCAGTGTGCGGCACATGCATATGTTGCAACACTATTCTGCATTAATCTTCTCATCATGTCCATGTGACATGGATGTGTGACAGTACTCATTCACTGACATATCGCTGTAGTTGTCTAATTTACCATGGCTATGCTACATGACATCTGCGTGCTGGCATGTGTCATGTATGTGTATTGGACTTGCCACCAACAGGCTGATTTGTGATGCCAGTGCTACACATAATGCTGCGAATGTGTTGCTTTTCCATCTTGGTGCCCTCATTGTCTGCCTTTTTGATTCCCCTTCAGAATCATTGACAGTGAATGCATGCCAGGGTTATGGTCATGTGGGATATGTGTTAACCATGTACAGGATCTCTGTCTTGTCAGGCCTATGTGTGTGCTATGGTGCTCATGCCTGTTTCCATTTCTTGTGTTTCATGTTTTTGCAGGTGACGACGCACTTGATGCTGGTGAGGTTCAGGAGATGGTGCAGACCCAGGAGGATTCTCAGACACAACCAGGCACTAGTGGGGACGTGGTGTGGTGGTGGGTGAAAACACTTTGGTACTGCAGACCATACAGTCGAGGGGTGCCTCTGGGTGCAGCTCCCCAGACCTCTATTCAGGTGCTGAGTCAGATGATGAGACTTATGTGCTGTCGCAGGTCAGTGCTTCTGGCAGGGATTCTGTTCTATCCAACCCACCTGGACCAGGGGTAGAACCCTCTATGGGGATGTCAGTGTTGGTAGGTCCGCCTTTGGCGGTTACAGATGCAGGGTCACACTCCACAGCATCAGATCAGAGGGGGAATGCAGTCCTGCAGCCTCAGGCAGTGCCAGCACAGCAAGGTGCAGATCGCCTTGCCCCAAACAGGTGTGGTGCCCGCCGAGGCGGTGGTCATGCGCCACCAGGCAATGCTGTATGGGAAAACTCCATGTACGGTATTGCAACCCAACAGGCAGCATCAGTAGAAATGATGGCTCAGACAATGGAGAGGGTGGCCACTTCCATTATCCCCCCTGAAAGGCAGATGGAGCAACAACAGCAGGCAACAGACTCCATTTGCCAATCACACAGGGAAGACATGCTGGCGTCCAACAGGGACCGACGGGCGGCACTGGAGACTCTGCGCAAATCCATATCAATAGAGTCACAGGGCCAAAGGGAAGCCCTGAGGGTGGAACTCCATAACCTCAGGCAGAGTCTGCTTGAACTTGAGGCTTCCCGAAATGTTAGGGCAGAACAGCAGCTGGAGCAGCTCACACGTTTACTCTCAGCTGAGCTGCAGGCAACACGTGAGGAGATCCGGGCATCCCACGAGGCCATGCGTGCAGAAGTGCAGGCAACCCGTGACATGCTGCATGGGGATCTCCGCACTTTAATCCTCCAGAATCAGACCTTCCAGACCCACATGCTTGCTGCCATAGAGGACCATACCAGGGCTTTGCGTGTGCTGCCTCCCATAGTACCACCTCCTGATGCAGCAGCAGAGGGTGAAGAGACCGACAGCAGTTCTCCCACAATGGCATAGCCGTGCAGGCCATGAGCCCATGGAGGTATTTTTTTTTCTCGCAACATCCACACAGGTGGGTGTTGGTGTGCACCCTGTCCTCGAACCTCCTGGGTGACCCCCTCCCTGCTCCCCACATGGCCATTTTTGATTTTTTTTTGTTTTGTTTTACAGTGTGTTGCCTTGTGTGGCTCCCGTGGGCATTCACTGCATTCCGGCTGGGCACATGCAGGCTTGTCCTGAGTTTGGGTTAGATGCTTGGGTTCGTGACACACACACACCCCTCCTGTTTCCCGTTTCCATGGGCTTGCAAAGAGTGTGACCAAGTGACAGTGACTTACACAGTGACATTGGGCTCCCATGATCTGTGTGGGCAGTCTGTAGTCAATACTGTGTGTACATCCCTAGTGGGTATTGTTGTTGTATTGTACACTGCATGGTGTTTTGATATGTGCTTGTGCATCCATGTCTTCCTCCTAATTTGCAGGTTCCTTCCTCATGTCTTCACAAGGCTGTCTCCTTTGCAGATGGAGTTCATGTTGTATGCAGTACACTGACACATTTGCGTGGCAGCAACACTCTACAGTTGGAAGGGGTCGATGTGCTGGCTTATTCAGGTTGTAAGACTACCACTACTTTGACCTAGTACTGTCATGTTTTTGCAATGTTTCATGGTGTGTTGCTGTGTTGTGTTGGTGGTAAGAATTTGTTAATGTGTGCTGTTTGTTATTGATTACTGTGAGCATATTGTCTGTGGGCAGTTTCCATTTGGGACAGTGCACTTTGTGACACTTGTGTCAGGTCTTGTGCATTGCTTTGTTTGCTTTCACATTGCATGACATGCCATGGTGTGTTGGGTGGCGGAGCTGGGGAGGGGTTGTGTGACATGGTGCTATTTTCATGTTGTATTTTGCAAGGGGGGTAGTCATTCATGCAGCATAAATGTGTTTTTTTGTGACAAAGCATTGGTTGTCTGTCGGCAGGTAGGGATGCACACAATGTAACACTTCCAGGTGACCAATATCAGGCTGGTATGGTTGTGACAGTTGACTGTCCCTTATGTCATCATCATTGATTGTCAGCTGGTATGTGCCAGAGCTGTGTGCACTCCACAGGGGTGTGATTTTAGGTGAAGTAATTAGCCACCAGCTGCGTACGGGCTGCCTCACCACGTGCCCTTTACCCTCCCATGCGCAGCGGCCGTGCTTGTGGTTGGGGATGTGGGGGCACCACCATGTCCACGGGCAGGCCCCGGCGTGTTGCAACGTTGTACAGGACACATGCTGCCACTATGATCCTGCACACTACTGGGGGCGCGTATAGCAGCTGCCCACCAGAGCGGTCAAGGGAGCGAAAGCGTGACCTGAGCACTCCGAATGTGCGCTCCACTATGCCCCGGGTTGCACTATGGGCTGTGTTGCATCTTACCTCGTGTGGTGTGGTGGGGTTCCGAATTGGCATCAACATGTGGGTGCTCAGTGGGTAGGCACTGTCCCCTGGGGAGGTGATGATGGATATCATTAGTGGGGTTGTGACATTACTCAGTATCTGACATGCATGCATGTGCAGGGGCATTTATACTCACCAAGCAGCCATGTATCACCATGCCGCCCAGCTTCTAGGTCCCGGTTTAGGGTTGACATTCTGTAAATGAAACTATCATGGGTGGACCCTGGATAGTTGGCATATACTGAGGTGATGATTCCCTTGACATCACATACTACCTGCACGTTGATGGAATGCCAGTGCTTGCGCTTTCTGTAGATGTGCTCAGTTGCCCTGGGAGGACGTAGAGCCACATGGGTGCAGTCAATGGCACCTAGAACTTTGGGGAAGTGTGCCACCCCGTAAAAATCATGGACGACAGCCTGCCTTTCTGCAGGTGTTCTGAGCAGGTATATGTGCCTGCGGACTGATGGGCGTGCAGTCATGATGGCCAACACCTGGTGCAGGCAGCGTGACTGCGTGGCCTGTGAGACCCCCCACACTATGGCAGTTGTCCACTGGAATGAACCAGTGGCCAAGAAGTGCAGTACATTGAGCACCTTTTCCAAGGGGCTCAGTGCTTGGGAGCACAGGGTGGGTGATGTGAGGTCATTCTCCCACTCACTCACCAGGTCAAGTATTACGTGAGGTGGAAACCTGTACCTCCCATACACCTGGTCATCAGGCATCCCAAAAAGGCTGGTTCTGGGTGTAGAAATTCTGGGCCTGACTATCCTCCTCCTCCTGCGGTATCCCACGACCACTGCTGCGAGGAAAGGTATATTCATCTTGGCGTCTGAGCTTGTTTGTTGTTTGCGCGCACTTTTATGCTGCGCAGGTCCAAGTACGCCTTCTTCCTGCTGACGTACGTGTTTCCGGATTAGCACGTTTTTTTTGGTGCACGCATTGGCCCTGTTCGATTCCTTGAATACGTGTTGTAGATGCACGTGTGGTCGTTCCGCGCATTTGGCTCCTGTACTTCCCCCATGACGCCCACATTTTCACGCGTTGTTCCCCATTCTGCGTGTTACGCCCCCTGTTCCGCCTACTTTAGTCGTGTGCGCTGCACTTTGTGCGCTTTTGCTGTGCGCGTAGCGCATCCTGTTTGGAGACGTGTGCGCCAGCATGCGCTACGCAGGATTTTAGCGCACATCCAGGGATTGACACGTGCACAGACTTCCATGAATCGCTGTGCGCGGGTTTCGCTGCGATTTTCGCACTGGTGCTGCGATTCGCACGCTTTTGCACGCTTGCACAGGAATTTTCAGCGCACATTTATTCCATGAATCGGCCTCTGAATATATTGATTTTATTTGATTTTGAATTGTAACAAACCAAAATGATTAACAGCTTAACAAGTCATTTCAGGGTGGCGGGCATGGAAGAGGAACAACGAATGTGAGTGCAGCAAGCAAAAGGAAGGGTACCCACATTTACCCGTATTCCTTTCCTAGTGGTAAAAAAAAAAACATTTACAGCTATTAAGGGCATGTGATAGGCTAGAGACTTATAAGAGAATTAACTAAGTTCAACCAAAATGCTCTGGGGAGTGGGATTGTAATGACTTCCAACCTATATGTTCCTTCATCGTGGTGGGAACCAATGGCACACCATTGTCTGAGAAAATCAAATCTACTTGCCCTTCTCCACCAAAGTTGTTTATCGTAACTCCATTACCTCTCTTCGGGTGACTTCACTCAAGAACTGATTTCAGGCCAATCGACCTGAACTACAGCAAACTGCAAAAGGTGCCATGTTGGGGTCTCTAGTGGTATAGAATTGCTGCTTAATGGTCACACGACAAAAGTACAATCTATTTCAATTGTCTGACTATCTAACACTTAACACATGCACACACAGATCTGCCTATATTGCTATACATGTGTCTGGCCTCTAAATGTGTGCCACAAAAACAGTATGTTGGGAGGAATCCCGGTCATTAGGTGACGCAAATCAGCACTTTCATTAATCTTTTCTCTGCACTGTTGGGACTTATAAACATCATTTCCCTTCTACATAAAAGTTACTAAATTATTGTTTCATCTGAATAAGGTTTGACAGATTCTCCCATTCTTACAAATGTGTTCTACTCATTAATCACAGGCCCTTGATTGATTTAACTACTCTGTCATTTTTCCTGTACTCTTCCTACTCTAACCTATCTTCCTTAAGTATTAGGAAGTGGTGCAACATTTTTCAGGTATAAACCATGTAAGGCAGATCTACAGACAACCAGAGAGAGAAAAAAACAATCCTCTAAGGAAAAAAGGCCTGGTACACCTCTTTGCAAGGAGAACACATGTATTTTGTATTCAAAAAGGAAAGAGTTGACAGGGGATGACGTAGAACCCAACTGCCATGGAGCACTCTGCTAGTTCAAACCAAACACGACATGATAAGGTGAGACATCATTGCTAATGACGCACACAGTATACAGTGTTCATCCCCCACCCTCATTGGCTACCATATATATACATACTACCAGTCCCCTATAGTCCCTGGTCCTATTGGCCACATCTTGGTCTACCCTCCACACTAACATGTCGTCTTGTACTCTGTCATCTTAGTTCCCTGCTACCCGATTGGCAAACCTCTGAGAGTGTTACTCTCCCATGAGCCTAGTCACATGGTGTGCACCAGGTCTTTAACATGAGCTCAGCAGATAGTTTTCAAGGCCAAATTGGCCCATCAGAAAAAAAGGAGTGCTTCTCTTCATCCCAGACATAGAGGCACCGCCAGCATGCCTTCCAGTCCCAGGACTAAATTTGTTGGCATCACCTATTCTTCTCGTAGTATGAATCACAGGATGTTTCAATCTTTGCTCGCCCCTGTTACTAGAGGCCCCTTCCCGGTGCTTCTCCTAGGCCTCTCGAGGACCACAATAATCAGTTGAATTGTGATGGATTCAGGTGTTCTGTTTGTGGGCATCTGGCCATTCAAATGGAATGGCCATTATCCCGGGGGTACTAGTGCCCTAATTCTAGACCAGGTCTTTGGCAGCTCAAGACCTCTGCCCCAGCTCCCATGGGTTTGTTCTTCAGTATCTGCGCAGCCCTGCCCGTGCCTGGCCATTCACTTCCTTTCTGATTTCACAGGCCTGCAACTTTATTCATAATGCAATTTTATTTTATCTATCAGGTCTGAATGTCTCTGTGTCCTTATTCCCTGCTGGGTCCTGTGAAGGGAAAATGATTCAGAATTCGTTGCCATGCTGTGCTGCTACTTTCAATATGGCCTGTGGTAGACTAGGCCTCAAATATTGCAGTGCTTCGGTATTTCTCGCAGCAAGAACCAGGGCCTATGTTTATATTATTATTCACTACATTTCAACTTTTGTACTTTAATATCACACACGCCCTATACGGGGGCCTACTTACATTTCCATTGCTGCTACAAAAGGCTACATATGTTGTACTCATGTCACATGTCTCACCCCCATTCAGCCACGCACCTTCACTTTATTGTGCACTAATATATTTTCCTCAACGTATATCGTTTGGGTAGGCATGGGAGCTGGACATGCATCCCAACATCCAACATTCCTTAATGTATATCTTTAAGTCCTATTATGTCTTCAAATCATTCCTCAAGTGTTCAATCCTCTTCAAAGTCAACAGAAAGCAGTTCACATTATAATGTTGACTATGGTTGAATTTTTATATTCCCCCAAAAAATAGGCTGCAAAGGTGTCTTCTTCATTTCTGTGTGACCCTCTGTAATACTTCAAAAGACACTCCTGCAATATGTGTAGATGATTCCTCTAAATCGCAGTGCAGTCACATCATCTGCTTATTAGGTCACCTAGTGTGATGCTAGAAGATGTGCGTCGTCCACGGTTCAGAAGATCGGGGGCTATAGCCCCCTGAGCCCTCCCTAGCAACGCCCCTGGATGGTGCAGCACTTATTGCGTCGGGCATAGGGCCAAAGAGAGGTGTGTTCTTCTGTGAGGAAGTGGTACATACATGAATTAAACATTGTGTTGTAATATTCTTGTTGTAGAACGTTAAGGGTGTTATCGCTGGAATGATGAGTGGAAAGTTAGAGTGTGATGACAGCGTTGGAGTCTAGTCTGGTCAGTTGGGGCCAAGTGCAGTGGAGGTGTGAGTCACTGGAGGGGCAGTGGAGGTGTGAGTCACTGAAGGGGCTTGCTATTTGGCTTCCTGATGAATGAATAAAGAAACGTTCCGCTTACTCTTGTGGCGTGTGCTTTATATTACTGGCAACGAGTCGGGCAGCAACCTCTTGAGTCCTTGTGTGTGCAATAGAAAGTGAGCAACGACGTTTGTTCAGCACTCTGTTCTTGTGAAGAGATTATCTAATGGAGACAGAGTGAAGCAAAGGAAAGCAAAACACAGTGAGCGTTCCACCACCGTGGGTAATCCGCTGTTTCAGTCTAATATAAGGGAAGCTAAGCTGGCACAAAGCGTTGCGAGGAGCGTGAGCGTACCACCATTAGAAAAATTAACTCTAGCGCGCGCAGCTATCTTTCATTTGGCGTGCACTGATGAAAACACGCCTGTGCCACCCGAGCGGCCATATGGGGATTGGCTCTAACACAGCATTCGGTATCCCAGCAACACGGCCAGCAACGCAGAGTGGAGTTATAAGGTCGGAAGGTGAAGAGGCTTGATACTAAAATCACAGCACAGCCGTGCGTTGTTATTGAGAAGGTTTCACACTTGGAAAAGGAAGTGGCAAGAATTAAAAGATATATTTTGAGAAAAGGAGTCCTGCAAGCATACTACAAGTGGAAAAGTCATCATGGCCATGCCTGGTGTTCCGGGTCCTGTAATGTTCATGCCTCCTCCGGCAGCTCCAAAAATAAAATGGGCTCAATGGAAAAAAGGTTTTATGCATTATTTGAGGGCAGCATGTGGACCCTCATTCTCCAATGAGAGAAAAGTCTGGCTACTTATGCACTTATGCATTGACTTTGCTAATATATTTTACAAACTGGATGCCCACTTCAGCCTCAAGACAAGTATCATTCTAGAATGGTATCATTTTAGAGTTCGAGTACAGCAGGAGGCTGAAACTGTAGAGGAGTATGTCACAGTTTTGCGCTACTTAGCTCTGTCATGCTTTGATGCACATATAAGAGACCAGTTTATGACACATTGGGCCTCATTACACGGATGGCGGTAAGGGAATAACGATACTGGTAAGGATTACCGGTATCGCTAAATTCCCTTGCCAATCACGACCCGGATAACCGCTATTAGCGGCACCGCTAAGAAAGGTGCCACTAATAGCGGCTAGTCCGCAGGCGCGCGACCCCTCATGTTGGAAATAGCGGCATGGCACTAATAGCAGACCATCACAAGCCACACGGACATGCTAATAGCGGCATGGATTTGGCCCAAAATGCCCATACCGGCATGGCGGAAATACCGGCATCGCGAACCACCCGTTAAGAGACATGAGCAGTGTTCCCACCTGCCACAAATGGCCACAATCAGCACAGGTGGAGGCAATGGAGACTGGAGCAGCACAAAAGGAGCACACCACACCTTTTTCCACACCCCTTCCCACACCAAGATTGTTCCAATACTAGCAGCATTACATGGGCTGGAGGTCATGATTGCATTGCAGCACCAACAACAACAGGCAGCACAGAGGAGACGCAGGAGGAGGAGGGCGAGACAGGCCCAGCAAGCCCCACCAGTGCACCTAGTAATACCACAGAGGCAGCAACCAATCCCCTGGATTCGAGCCAGTCCATTCAACCTAACCCCTGAGCAGATACACACCCTGTACCGTCTGGACCGGGATACCATCACCAGCATTGTGGACATGATACATGATGACATTGTGAGCCTCATAGACATCCGTACTGCCATCCCCCCTCTACTGAAGGTGGTAACTGTGCTCCACTTCCTGGCCACAGGCACCTACCAGCATACGGTAGGGCAGATGCATGGCATATCACAACCAGTATTCTGACGCACGCTGACCCAGGTGCTCGATGCCCACCTGAAGCACACAAGTGAACACATATCCCTGCCACGGTCGGCCAGGAGATCTCCAACACCAAAGTTGGCTTCTATTCAATGGCAGGCATCCCAAGTTGCATCAGGGCCGTCGACTGTACCCATGTGGAATTGGTGGTCCCACATCACAATGAAGCAGTCTACCGAAACAGAAAGCAATACCACTCCATCAATGTCCAAATGGTATGTGACTCAAAATAATCACACATTGTTGTGCCCGATATCCCGGATCAACCCATGATTCAATGGTCCTGCAGAACTCAACGATACCACGCTACATGGAGCGACATGCTGGACAACCTTCGTGGCTACTTGGTGAGTAGCAGGGCAAGCACATGGCAGTGTGATGTGGGGTGTGATTGGGGGGCAAGGGATGCATACTCCAACTGGGTGTGGACTGTCGTCCGTCGAATAAATGGACATACAGATGTACGCCAATGTCCACCAAGGCAGGCCACAATGGACCGGAAACAAAACCACATGCAATTTTGAAGCTGCACAACATTGAAATGAATCCAATATTCCAAACATGACACATCTATCCACATGTACATTGCACATCATACCATACCCCATATGACACAAATCAGCAACATGGAGCCAATATGCCAAATGGAAATGTGCGCTGAACAACATCACAACAGATATGCCCCCTTGAGTGCATACAAAGGGATCACCTGTAGCCATTGTACTGAACCACACCCGTACAGCACTACTGAAGTGCCGCTTCACAGCATGGCGACATCGATTTCAGAATGGCAGTACACTAGCAGTGTAGTACAAACGTTGCCTGGGCCCAAGAACACTTAAGACCTGACCTCACCCAGGACATGGCAATAACTGCCAGAGGCATGCATGGTGCATGTCCACTTGCAAGGACTAGCTCACCTTCTCACATTGCAGTTACACAGATCGTCTTCAAGCATGCTGGGATTCGTGGATGCCAATCACAATGCAAAGTTGATTTGTGTGATATGTACAGGTTGCACTTGATGTGAACAGTAACATGTCCCCATTGTTGCACCCATGCAGGTGATGCTGGCTATCCCCTGAGGAGGTGGCTCCTTACCCCTATACGGAACCCACAGAACAGGCATGAAGAGGAATACAATCGTGCACATACCCGTACCCGCGTGGTAATTGAGCAGACATTTGGCCTTTTGAAGACATGGTTCCGGTGGCTCAGCAGGTCGGGTGGGGCACTCCTGTACGGCCATAAGAAGGTGGCCAAGATCACCATGGCATGTGTCATGCTGCACAATATGTGTATCAGACCGAATGTGCCAAAGACCCCTGACATTGAAATGCAACCACCTGATGAGGATGATGATGGGGATGAAGAGGGAGGAGATGGGGCTGCAGGTAATGCAGGAGGCGATGCCCAGGAGGGACATGATGTGCGTCATCATCTGATCAACCAAATATTCTGAATCACATGGTCCTACTCTGTCGAATGGATGTGGGTATTTGTCCACTGGGCTCTGTGGTGAAGCACACACTGGACCCTGTCCCCCAATAAAGCTCACATACTCAATGATGAGGTCCAAGCCTGTGTTTTAACTTGTCACCAGTGTGTTTAATATATTATGAGGTAAAGAAGTGCATGGACCCAACTACGCAAACACCCTCCCCCCCCCACAACACTCCCACAACACCCTTTCCCCCCACCCCCCACAACACTCCCATAACACCCTTTCCCCCCCCACAACACTCCCACAACACCCTTTCCCCCCACCCCACACAACACTCCCACAACACCCTTTCACCCCACCGCCCACAACACTCCCAAAACACCCTTTCCCCCACCCCCCACAACACTCCCACAACACCCTTTCCCCACACCCCCCACAACACGGCCACAACACCCTTTCCCCCTCACCCCCCACAACACTCCCACAACACCCTTTCCTTCCACCCCCACAACAACCCTATGTATGGCTGGTACAACGTTGCTGTCTTGCTGTACATGTGTCAGCTACATCGGGCTGGCCCTAGTTCCCATCCCCACCACCACCATTAGGGGGGTTGGAAGGGTGTGCGCCGCATAGATCGCAAGCACCGGTGCCGGGGGCTTGTCTGCCTTGAGCTGGCCGAGGAGGAGGTGCATGGTTGTTCTTGTGGCGGTGGGGGGTACTGTCTGTCCATAGCGTCAGCTATGCGGGTGAGGACCTGCCTCACTAGTGCCATCTCCTCACAGAGCTTGTTGGTGCAGGCTTCCATGCCCTGTCTTATCTCCCTTGCATTCTCCCTGCACTCCTCCCTCAAACGTGCTGCCTCATCAACATGCTGGCCAACCAGCGCTGTTATGTCCTCCTGCCGCTGTCTGATGATGGCCATATCATGGCCACTGTGTCTTGCTCGTGGGGTGGGTTCCGCACCTTGTTCTATGGGTAGAGCATCAGGTGAGGACACCGGTGGGCTCCAACACCCTGCCACGATTTCATCGCCAGACTGGGCATGGCTGCTGGATTGTGATGTAGGCCGTGGGCTTGGTTCTTTTGATTGGTGGGGGCTGAGGGTGTGCTCTTGCATGGCCAAGTCACAGGTGTCCTCCACATCGGACAGCGGTGCGGTGGCTGCTGCCTCGCCAATGGAACTGTTGGCAGCAGACAGTGGCCCTTCCGTGGGTGGTTCATGTGTTGGGGGATCACTGGAGTGGGTGCAGCAATTGCTTCTGCTGTAGGTTCACGTCTTGGTGACGTGAGTGGCTTGCTGTGTTTGGCCCTCTGCAGGAGTGCACTCCTCCCTGTGCCCCTCGATGTGCTGGCGATGTTCCCTGACTCCTTTCCCCTGGCTTGTTTCTTGGCAGGGGGAGCCTGTGTCGCAGTGTCCTGCTCACCGCTGTCAGTCTTTGAGCTTGTGGGGGACAAAGAGAGGGATGGCATTGGTGATGGGTCAACGTGCTTCATGCAGATGTTGTTCATCATGCTGTTCTATGCATTGGAACTTCATTTGTGGGCATTCAAGTCATAGGACTGTTGGGTGGGTCATTCATGCATGTGTCTGGGTGGCACGTGTCTGTGGTGATGCGTGCGTGTGTTTGTGTTGGGATGTGACCCTCACATGGGCAGGGTTGTATGCATGTATGTTTGTGGCCTCCTCCATGAGCTGATTTAGGGCTCACATTTGGAGGGGTATCTCACCTTTCACAGGGCCTCATCACGAGTCTGGCGGTAACCCTTAAATGCGGCAGTAGCGCTATTACCGCTGCATTTAAGGGTCCGCCAGATCATGGCCTTGGCGGATTTCTCCCCAGCTCTGAGCTGGGGGGAAATCTGCTGAAATTTCACGCTCTTACCGCCGGCAGGAAATCCGTCGGCGGTATGAGCGCGAAATTTCCCCATTGAGCCCAATGGGGAATGGGGCATTCCCAAATGGGCTCAATGGGGAATGGGCAATACCCGTTCCGCCGAACCCGTGATCCAGCGCTATTAGCGCCGGCGTTACCGCCCAACTCGTGATGAGGCCCACAGTGCAGTGTTTTATGTGGACACTCACCTCCATCTGACGTTGTGGGCGCACCACGCTCCATTTCGCCGACTCCCTCTATGGATTCAACACCTATGGTGCTCACGCAGGTCTCCTCCCACTCCCTCAGTTTGATGGGTGAATCTCCACCACCTCCTGTGGCCATGGCCAGGTTCCGATTGGCAGCCAGTATGCTGCGGACACGGAGGCGGAGATCGTCCCACCGCTTCCTGCAATGTTTCACAGTGCGGGTGGTGGTGCCCACCGCACTGACTTTCTGGGCCACCTCTGCCCAGATGGCCTTTTTTTTGTTAGGGTCTCACGCCGCATGTCATTTGCGAACACCACACCGGCGTTGGTGGCAAGTGTGTCCATGAGCATGATGAGCTCCTCATTGATGAATTTCTCCTTCTGCTGCCGATCCGCTCCTTTTTTGATTGCCTTGGGCATTGTCAGGGGGTCTTGGATGGTTTTGTATGGCACTGGTGTGGATGCAGGTCGTGGGGGCAGAGGATGGCAATGAATTGTGTTTTTAAAGATAGCCGCCGTGCTCTTTCCCGTTCCTGTGCAATGACGCTACTTCCGGTTCCGCTTATTTACGGTGACCGCTAATAGCTAATGCCGTGTTGCAGGAGGTCGGAAGTGCTATCAGCGCTTTTATCTGTGGCGCAAAGAGTATTTTCGGGGTCTTTACCGGCATGGCGGTAGGGTGCTAAGCTCGTGCCTGCGTACTCGTGATCGCATGCAATTAGCGGCCTCTTGCCTACGCGGACACGTTGTGAGCGCCATGCCAGTAAAGGCGGTATCTTACCGCCTACCGTGTAATGAGGCCCATTGTTGTAACAATAGGATTTGAGAGGAGTTATGCTTAAAGATTAACCAAGTCTGGATGAAGTTTTGGAGATTGCCCAGAATGTGGAACATTCCTTGGCGTGTGAGGCCAAACTGATCAAGGCTGAAAATAAGGGATCCAAAATGGAGGTGTAAAACGTGTCAAAGAACAAATCAAAGGAGAAAGTCCAAAAGGAGAAGGAAGGGAGAGATGGTAATTCCCATCACTTTAATGAAGAACATGGCTCGTCCACTGGTGATGAAGAATCCCAGAGTGAGTAGGATGAATGTGAGCATCCTTGTGCTGTGATGAGTTTGAATGATGTTCCTGCGTCAATGATGGCAGATTCAGGGTCAAAAATGTCTCTCATGTTATGTTATGTCATTGAATTCTTATAAGGCGCAACATACCCAAAGGCCTCAGTCTGCTGCTAGAAAGAGGGCCAATGCCAGGGGTCAGGACCAGGACACAAAACCGAATGCAATTCCAATCTGTTCATTAGAATTAAAAAAGAATGTCTTAACATCCTTTTTGAAGCCTACAAGACTAGCCGCAAGGAGGATCGAAAATAGCAGGGCCTGAACGGAAAAACACTGGCCACCAAAATGTCTCATTTTATGCTGGGGGAAAGAAAGTTGAATTGCTTGCTGGATCTCATAGTGTGAGTAGTAGTGTTCTTTCTTAATCTATTAGCTAGGTAGCTGGGTGCTTGGTTGGTAAGGCATTTATATGACAAAGTAAGAACTTTATGAGAAATGCGATGGCAAATAGGCAGCCAGTGCATTTCTCCTCTTGAGTGACATAATTGAACGAGGCCAGTTTTCAAATTGTTCTGACTGCATTGTTTTGTACTACTTGAATGCTATGAATGTTTTTCTTTGAAGTGCCTGTCAATAGGCCGTTACAATAATCCAGGCGTGAATTCACAAGTGCCATAGCTAAGGAGGCAAGATGTTCTAGAGACAAATAAGGTTTGATCTATCTCAGAAGTCTAACAATGTATGAACATGAAGATTTTATTTGTGAAACTTGTTGATTTGTGGTCAGTCCAGAGTCTAGTGTGTCACCAAGTTTTTTTTAAATGGGGGCTGACCACAATAGGGCAATTAGATATAGGAAAATGGGAAAATCATGCTTCAAATTTCAAAATTATTTGAGGCACTCCAACAATCATAAGTTCTGTCTTATCGTTGTTATTCAGTGCCAGTGAGTCAAGAGTCATCCAGTGCTGGATCATTTCATAGATGCTATTTAGGTGAACAAGATTAGTATCATAATCTCCATCAACTTCCAGGATAAGCTGGGTGTCGTCTGCATAATTAGTGTAGACAACACCAGCAGTATCAAGCATAGCGAATGGGTATAAATGTTATATAGAATAGGCAAAAGATGGGCGTCCTGTGGCACCCCACAAAAGAGGGGCTCTGGAGGGGCTTTAAAGTTGTTAATAGCCACCTGTGCTTTTCTAGGGCCAAGAAATGAGGCAAGCCAAGAGACCGTGGCTACTGAGCAGCCGACCTGGTTTCTTATCCTGTCCAATAGAACGGAATGATCCACCAGGTCAAAGGCAGCCGACAAATCTAGCAATACCAGAAGAGAAAGCTTGCTCCTTTCTGCTATTTCGTCAAGTTTGCACACAGGTCAATCATGGCTGTCTCCATGTCATGCATGGCACGGAATCCAGATTGTTGTGAATCTAAAAGGCCATGTCATTCGACATTTTTTTGAAGTTGTAAATAATCGATCTTGTCCATTCCTGCAGTCAACGGAAGGCTTTTTCTGAATAGGTGTTATCCACGCATCTTTCAAGCTAGAGGGAAAAACAGATGTTCTAATATGTCGAGCGATGTCTATGAACATGAGTTGGGTGGGACTGTGCATGATCTGGAAAGAGCGCATATTTCCCCTGGTGGCTATAACATGGATAAAATAGAACTTTGGCGATTTTTCAATGCTGAACTGAATTATAAAGGTAGATGCACCAAAGGGAAGTTGCATGTTATGAAAAAGGGGGCCACACTGTTAGGATGGCGAGCTCAGAGGAACTTGAAAACAAAGTTGGATCCAAATGCAATGGAGCAGGTACTTCATGTTGAGGAGTCAGTGTGCCAAAAGTACAAAAAGTTGTTTAAGTAAGGAATAGGGAAGGTAAAAGGAATGAACCATAAAATTTGTTTAAAGAAAATGTATCAGCCTGCCGTAGCAATTTAGAATCCGGTTCCATTAGGAATGAGAGAGGGTGTCAAGAAAGAGTTGCAAAAGTTGTTTAATATGGGTGTAATAGAAAGAGTGGGGGCAACACAATGGATTTCTCTTTTGATAGTGCTTAAAAAGTCATCTGGAAAACAGTGTTTATGTGTGGACTTGAGGGAGGTAAATAAGTGTGTTGTGGCGGTGCGTCATCCCTTACCAAACATAGGTGAAATGTTGGCCCTGATTGGTGATGGGAAGATATTTTCAAAGTTGAATATGGTGTCTGCATATCACCAAATTGAGTTGGATGAGGAAAGCAGGAAGTATACAGATTTTATCATGCATGAAGGGATATTCCAGTTCATGAGGATGCCGTTTGGACTAGTGTTGGCGTTGTCCGTTTTTTCAAAAAAATATGAATAACCTATTTAGAGGTCTATCATGATTGTTTTGCTTTCAAGATGATGATTTGGTGTCAGTATGAGATGAAAGGGAACATGGTGCCACTCATAATAGGATGTTGAGCAATTTGGAAGAGAGAGCCATTACATTAAGGAAGAAGTGTGTGTTTGGACATGAGATACCGGGAGTTTGGATGAAACCCAAAGGTGATATGGTGAGTGCCATAAAGAAAGTGTGTGGCCTGAAGTCTAAAGGTGAGGTGAGATCATTTCTGGGAATGGTTGAGTTTTATCAGAAGTTTGTTTGTGACTTTGATGATAAGGTGGAAGAGATGAGGAAACTGTTCCAGAAGGGTATGATTTTTGAATGGGACGGGCAATATCAAGAGGAGTTTTCACAGATCAAGGAGGAGATTGATTTGGCCAAGCCATTGAAACGTTTTGCCACCAGATGGAGTGTCATTACACCGGATGTCAGTGACAGTGGGGTCGGTGCCATTTTGTCACAGTAGAATGACGAAGGCTCTGAACATATTGTGGCTCATGCTTTCTGTGTGTTGAGGGGAGCTGAAATAAATTATTTGTGTTGGAGAAGGAGCCACTGGCATGTCATTGTGCGGTGGAGAAGTTTGCCAACTTTGGGTGGGGTACGAAATATAACATTAGGATAGATCATAATCCATTGAAAAGCATTTTCGAATCAAAAGGTTTAAGTAAAGTGTCCCGGAGAGTGGCTGGTTGGGTCACTAGGATGCAAAGTCATGAGTTTAGGATGGAAGTTGTATCTTGTCGAGAGAACGTCCTGGCAGACCATATATCAAGTTTGGGTGGTCAGGATGAAGAAGATGTTGAAGAGGTTATCACTGATTTGGTGTTTGTAAATTGGGATAGAATTATAGGAAATGAGGAATGTATGCAAGCCATGGCTGAAGATGAAGTGATAAGTCATGTAAAGGATTTTTTTCTGTTAGAATGTCCTGGCAAAATGAGTTTGTTGCATAAAGAGAGGACTTTCTGGGAGGTGCGAGAGGAGTTGAGCCTAGTGGGAGGTCTGTTGTATTGTTGGGACCGGGTGATTGCCCAATGTTTTGCGAAGGAGAATTGTTGATCTGGCACATGAGGGACATCTGGGGGTGTCGCATACTAAGGCACTGTTGAGGGGCGAGTATTGATGGCTTGGTTATGATTGGGATGTGGAGAGAATTTTAAGTGAGTGTGTGTCAGAGTCTAGTAGATCTGGGAAATGACAGCGTGCCAAGGAGAAGTCTTTAGTGAAGGTGGAGGTTCCCAAAGGTGTGGGGGATGAGGTGGCAATGGATGTCCTTGACCCAGTTGATTTTGGAAAGGGCGGTGGTACATTTTTGTTGGTGTTGTTGGACCAGTTGTAGAGATGGTTGGAATACAAGGTGGTAAAAGAAGCAACGGCAGAAGCTGTTGTTGAGTTTTTGCCAGAAATCTTTGCGAGAGAAGGGATACCATGCAGTTTGTTGACGGATAATGGTACCCAATTTGTGGGTGGTGTGTGTCAAATGTCTTTTGACTTGTGCGGTATTTTGCACAATAGAGCAACCTTGTATCTATGGAGAGAGTGAATAGATGCATCTTGGAAGATATTAGCTATTAGGATGGCAGCTGTGTGTGGGAAAGATAAGGATGCCTTCCAATTCTGGAACAGGAGTTAGTGCTTTCCAAATGCTGAGATGATCCAAGGTGAATACCCAAGTGGCTTTGCTTGCCTAGGAAGAGCTAAGGAAACTGATTGTGTGGTGGAGGAGGTAAAAAGAAAACTTAATCGGGATAATGACAGATGGTTGAAAGGAGTTAATAAAAAAGGAGTAGGAGATGTGAGGAGTTGAGATGCGGTGAATGGGTGCGTATTAAGAAAGGTTTGGTCAGGAAGAAGGGTGACCATTGGTACTCAGACCCGATACAGATGGAATAGTTGATGGATGGTGAAATGAGGGTAAATGGTGGTCAATTGTGGAAAAACAGAGTTGCAGTGGTGAGGGTGTGGATATGTTTAAAAGAGAGGGACATGTGTTGTAATGTTCTTGTTGTGGAACGTTAAGGGTGTCATCACCAGAATGATGAGTGGAAGGCTGGAGTGTGGCAACAGCTTTGGATTCTACTCAGGTCAGTTGGGGCTGAGTGCAGTGGAGGTGTGCACCATTGTAAGGGCTTGCTATATGACTTCCTGATAAATGAATATGGCAACTTTGCGCTAACCCGAGTGTCGTGTGCTTTATATTACATAGCCATTTCCAGATTATGTGTTTCTATTTCGCTTGGATTGGTTTGACCTAAAAGCCACTCTTTCCTTGGTCTAGTGCCACAAAATGTCCGAATCCTGATCAGCGTGCATGCAAAGACAATGGGCCTCATTACGACTGTGGCGGCCATGGTTTGAACGGTGCCGTTAAGGGACCGGCATCGTTCATACCGGACCGCCACATTACCGCACTGTACGCCTGGTCAGACCAGATGTGCAGAACACGCGCTAGCAGAACAGGTTGCTAACAATGGACCCGTCATTAACAGGTTCGTTGTTAGCATCCTCCCTATTCCCATTGAGCCCTATGGGGGCTCAAATGGGAATGGGGACGTACCGGGTCTGGGTCCCGCGAATGGGAATTGCCGGGCCTGCAAAGGCTGAAATGGCCTGGTAATTCCCTTTTTGCGGGACCTGGACCCGGACCCGAGTTTGTGGGTATCCATGCCGCTAAAGACAATATGCCTACCTCCAAACTCGTAATGAGGCCCAATGGCCTCATTACGAGTTTGCTGGTACAGGAACAACGGTACCAGTAAGCTTGCTGGTACCGTTGTTACCGTACCAGCAAACTATGAGTTCTACTTGCGGGTGCCTTTGCAGCCACCAGGCCTGACCTGGTGGCCGTACCGGCACCTGCAAGCAGAACATGACGGTAGCACCAGTACCGTAATTAACGGTACCGGTGCTACCACCTTCCCCATTCCCATTGATCCCTATTTGGCTCAAAGGGAATGGGGGAGAATTTTTCCTGGCGCCCAGAAAAGGGCAATTACCGGGTCCGGCAAGGTCGTAATGACCCGGTAATTGCCCTTTTCTGGGCGCCGGAAATAATTGACTACCGACGGCAGCCGTGCCTGTAATACAGGCACGGCTACCGCCAGCCTCGTAATGAGGCCCAATCCATTCGAAATAGGGTTGCATGATTTTCCACTGCTTTGACATATTGCACTACCTCCCAACATGCAGTGTTTCTACATGGCTGAGAAAAGCAGACAGGTGTAATTTGCTGACTTGCTGATCTATGCCATGTACCTGTGTGTTAGAAGGAGAACCATTAGGAATCACTGCAGTAAAATCCATGAAAAGTGTGTTTTATCACATACATACATTCACCTACCTCCCTGATGAGAGCATGGCACTGTGCAATGATACATGAAGCCATAGATAAGCACAGAGACGTGAGTCCAGCGATGCACAAAGTGCATATGTCTTGTATTCTCTGATCGTGCTCTGTCATTACAACTCAGGAGACCTATTGTAAGGTGAGTCTGTGGGTGAAGATGCCATTCCATTGGGATGAAGATGTATCTTCATTGGGTGTATTCACTTGAAATCCTGTTGCCAGCAATGGTTGCAGACATGCAGACGCTCTTACTCACCATTGTGATGGGTAAGCACATCATTCAGTACCTGATCTTGAGTTACACCACAATCCTAGGAACCGGCTCTGCGCGCAGAATTGCCCAATAAATCCTTCCTCGGTCTTACTCTGTTGGGCATTTTTGAATGTGCTTCCATGCTATGACAACTTTGCATGTGGCTGTACTTCTTGGATCAGCATTTCAACATTAGATGAACAATGACATATTCCACTCCCTCTTTGACCTGACCTAGTAAAGGTGCTGCATCTTTTGAAGACTCTGTTGTGGGATGCTCACCACGCTGTGAAGGTACTGTCCCACTGGCACAGTGTCCCTCGGTATGGCTGATGATCTGGTTTGCTGAGTGTCTTTTATGGGGTTGCTGGAGTTGGAAGGGGGTTCCTACTTTATCAATATCCGTGTTTCCACGGGGGTCTCCACTGCTCAGTTTCATTGGAGATGCTGGTAGCAGGGCCTGCTGTCTTGGTTGAGGCTTTACTGATTCTCTCCATCGCTGTAAGAAATGCTGGACTGGATAGGTTGGGGCAGCTGATTCCGGTATCTCCTTTCAACATTGCGGGACCTCATCACTGGGAGAGTTCAGTAAAGGTGCTCATGCAATTGAAGCTGCGCCTGAGTGCCATGTACTCATATCCACACAAGAGATTGGCTTGGCTTTGCTTTAAATTGCATTAGTACCCGGCGCACTGATGCCACGGGTTAAAATGAACGTGGATTGGCTCAATTCCGAGCCATTCCACAGTGTAATCTTGTGTACGCATTTGCGTGCATCGTGAACCGGGTCTGCCAGCTTCCTCACTGACCTCTCCATTACTACGGATCAACGTGACCCAAAATGGAGCCCTGTTGAGCCGTAGTAATAAAGCAGTACGTGCGTTCTAGTCTTTGTAGAATGAAAGCTGCTGCAGCGCCGCTTTTTTCAACTGGCAAAACAAAAGCTGATTGAAAAAAAAGTAACAACTCCATTAGTATCCTGGGGCTAAAAACCCCAGAATACTAATGGCAATAAGCTCCTTGCAGGCTGGCCATTACCGCCTCATGGTAATGCCCCTGGGGCCTCCATTAACTATAACTATGGGCCCCAGGGGCATTACCGTAGGCGGTAATTGCCCGCCATCTGAGGGCGTATTGCCACAGTAATTCCTCGATAAAAAAAACAAATGCACCCACCCTCACATAAGCCCTATCGACAAATACAACCATAATCACATACTCTTCCGTCCACCCATCTACCCATACATGCTTACTCCCACACTCATCCATGCACTAAAACAACCACATTCACCTACTTATTCATCTATTCAGTCTTTTTAGCCACTAATTAGTCCGTCATTTACAGTAAAAAAGCAACACTAGTTGGCTTTGCCAATGCATGCTTTATGTATTTGTTTATTTGCTTAGTTATTTTGTAATTGCAACATCAATTGAATGTGTTTGAAGCATTACTGGCAGTACACCAATGGATTGTGCTGCTGTAACCAGTTCCATCATTTACAGTGTAGTCCTTGAGCGCCGACTAGTGACAGAGATATGTAACACTGGTGATATTACAGTATCGGACAGTCACGGCTCTTACCACTGATATAAGGCCATAGGATAATAAGATAATTCGCTCACGAGGCCATTACTCTAACACGTTTTCCATGTACAGGACATCTACAAGGAAAAACGTGTACGAGTGTTTGAACAACAATGGAATCAGCACTCCTATGCGGTTTGCTCACAACGTGAGTTTTAAAGAACACTTGCAAACACGTCAGACTTGTAGGTGTTCGAGCAGCCACTTCCGGGGCCTCTTTATTTGATTCCCCATGCTTTGATTAATGTTATTATTACTGCACGCATTATGATTTTCCCCTTTGTATACCGCACTCAAAAGAAAACGAAAATTACAAGGTACGTCGAAAGGAGGGAGGGATGGTGACTATAACTCACGGAAGTGTTGATGTTTTGTTGCCATCTAGTGGCCAAATGTAATTTTGCAAGTCGAAGCTACTAACCCTTCCAAATTTCTCACTGTGCTGGCACATATGTATTTATTAGAATTTGTGAAGCGCACTACAGCCCAAGGGCATCAAGGCATAATATTCATAATAACACAATAACGTTAATTGGAATACTGCTAATCCTAATAACGATAATAATAATAATAATAATACACATAATAACACGTTGCAATACAGCAATTCATGGCAGATTCTTCTAGCTTCTAAGTGCTGTAACAATAGAGTTTATTGCTATTCCTTTTTTTAAAAGTACAATTGATTATTGACCTCGGAAAGATGAACGTGGGACTTGCCACAGAATTCTACACCCGCGCACACAATAAGTAAAGCACGAACCTCAGTGCATGCTCTCGCATATGTAGGACAGGTGCAACACAGGCAGTTAGTTGCACTGCAAGCTTATTTCCAAACACAAATATTATCTTATTTTTGTATTTATGTATTCATTTATCTGAGCGCACATAACCCGTGGGTGTCTAGGCGACAGTTACAGGAAAAAGAGCATTAATACAGGTGCAAGTTATAGGGTACAACTTCTATAAATAAACGGTGGTGGAAGAGTCAAACCGGGTAATAAGTGTCATCAATTGAACAGATGGGTCTTTTGCTGTTTCTGGAACAGTCTGTAAGAAGGTGCAGTCCTCAAGGTTCGAGTTTCAAAGGGTGGCTGCGATGACCGGAAAACTGGAGCCTCTAGCTTTGGTACGCCTGAACCTGGGACTATCGAGGTGATTGGAGTAGGCGGTACGTGCCGGTCTGGTGGTGGTTGGACAGGAAATCCTCTGGAAGAGGCAGCTACGGACAGTGTTAGAAAGTCATCAGTGTGAGATGGTGAGTATTTTGAAAAATATTCTTTCCTCGACTGGTAGCCAGTGTGCTTTTTTTCGTTCTGCTGAGAAATTGTCAAATTTTTCTTGGAGGTGCCCCCAAAGAGCAGATTACAGTAGTCCAGCTTGATGCTGATGAGTGAACGAGTCACAGAGAGGCAGTTGTCAGTGGAGAGGAAGGGTCTGCTGGCATGAATCAGTTTTGTGGTGTATGGTGTTGAGGATGCAATTGCGTTGATGTGCCATGTCATGTTCAGGAAGTAGTGGGGTGTCTTCCTCTGCCTCATGTTCCTCAACCAATACTGTAACCACAACTTCTGTGGGACACACAATCCCACCAGCTACCTTGCAAGCAATAAAAGAGGCTGTTGATCTATATCTTTTGAAAACAACAGTGCCCTGTATATACTGCAACACACCATTCTGCCCGGGGGAGCAGTTTTGAAGTTTAAGCTTATAGACTCTATCTATTTTACATTTTTCAGTAAAGTAGTTAGATTCATTAACATTCTCCAACATTCCCATTAGCATGTTCTACTAATGGAAATAATGCGCAATTGTATACCAGAGGAAAAAAAAAACACTGAAACTCATTTCTGTCCGAAATTCTTCTCTCCAGTATACAATAAACACCTAATCCATTGTCATTTACAACTCTCCACAGTCTCTGCATCCCCCTGTCTAGCCCATTCCTTATTAGGAAACCCGAATTGCACATGCAGACCATCACAAAAAACATCTCTTCTAGCCTTTTTACTGTTATGTAAATCACTACACTGGCTCCCAGTGGCTGCAAGGATTAAGTTCAAAACCCTCTGCATTGTCCATAAGGCCTTCTGGGGCCTTGGGCCAAAATACCTTCAACTCTCTCTTCCTAAATATCTTCCTTCTCGAGCCCTTCGCTCATCCACCTCCAACTACCTCAGGGTCAGCCGCTTTTCCAAGCAACGAGCTGGTGGTAGATCTCTCGCCGCAGCAGGGGCCTCCCTCTGGAACAGCCATTCTGCCTCCCTGAAACTTGAGGAGAACCATCTCCGGTTCCGGAAGCACCTCAAAACCTTCCTCTTTGCCTCGCTTTCTCTCCCTCTCTCTCCATCTCTCCCTGCTAAAATCACTGAACCTGCACTAAATCTGTCTCCCTCTGCCCCCCCCCCCGCTTCGTCGCGCCTTGAAACACTTGTGTATAGGTGCATTACAAATGCCATATCATATCATATCATATCATATCATATCATATCATATCATGTTTGTAACACTCCCTCATTGCCTGCTTTAAACCATTCACACATATATCCACCAAAAACTATACATATAGCTGATACATAAAACATATTCACCCAGAATCTGCCACTTAACAATGTTCTGCAAATATGTTGCATCTACATTTCCCATACTTATACCAAGACATTGTACATAGTGCTCCTATAAATGCACATATGCATTGTGCAGTGACAGAAGTGCATAAATAAAAGAGGCAGTAAGGATGGACAAGTGCTCAAAAATGTTGAAACCCCACCTCCAATGTTGCACCCTCCTCACAAAATCCCACTAAACTTTGCAAAATCATTAAAATCTGGGTGCTAAATCTTTTTGTAAACTTTTGTGATGCAAAAATATGTATGGCTGTCCCGCGAACATCTGAGATGTTTGCGAACATTACAGAACTGCCAAATTGTTTGCGGATTTCAGAGGTGGAAACCACCTGTTTTTTGGACTTTTTATGGACATATACCATCCTATCGTCATCAACCCTCACCTCCCCAGAGATTGATTCATTAGTTTGAATAGTGCAATGTTGTGTAGTTTTATATGTTTTTACTGCAATGTCAAATGGTGCCAAAGATATAAGCCACTCGAAAACCTTTATTCCTATGAGTTAAGCAACTTATCCATAACTACACAGCCGATACCGCCGGAAACATCTGTGTAATATACATG
The DNA here is from genome assembly GCF_040938575.1 of Ambystoma mexicanum. Classification (NCBI taxonomy): domain Eukaryota; kingdom Metazoa; phylum Chordata; class Amphibia; order Caudata; family Ambystomatidae; genus Ambystoma; species Ambystoma mexicanum. The sequence continues at coordinate 943,340,116 of NC_090926.1, forward strand.
TCTAGCCCGAAGACCATCAACATGTAAAAATGCAAGGCACAACGTGATGGAGAATGAAGCATTGTACGTCCTTTTCCTAGCACAAAGGCTGCAATTGGCCTAGAAGTAGCAAGGTCTCAGCAAGATGCTGAATTTACAAAAGCACATGCATTCCAGAAGTTCTGAAGCTGCCCAGAACAGCAGTTCTAGCACGCACTAAGGTTAAATGCAGAAGGGAGTAGTGGGTGTGCAGAACAAACACAAAGACGAGATAACAGTCCCCATGAGACGAAGCAGTAACCTTCCAAGTTAGTTGAATTAATAGAAACAATCATCCATTGATGTCTAGGTGCAAGAGAATGTTATGCCAAGAGACTCCATGGAGAATAGGGAAAGGGGTGTACAAAGAGGGCACAAGGAATATAACATACATGTTAGAATTAACTAAATATCCAACACATAAGAAGAAATTCACTCTGCAGCATGGTCCTCTAACACTTGATTAAGTCATGAAGAGCACGAGCTGTTCATTATAAGCCAAGTTCAGATAAAAACCTGCCATACTTCCTAGCGCACACATAGACACAAGACGATACACAAGGCCAAAATACAAAGGAAGCCAATAAGACACATAGCCTGGGAATGATGAGGAGTTACGGTTAATTGGAAAATGTGCACACCTTGAACTTCTCCTCTCCCACCATATGTCTAAATTATATCTTGACTTCTTGTCAACGTGTCCAAGATTGGTGAGCAAGGTGCCAAACAATCAGAGTTCCTCTAGCCATACCACACATGATGAAAAATGCCAGCCAATCAGTGACCTACATAGTGATGTAGTGAAAGCTTTATCTGTAAGAGGCTCAGCACAGGTGGAGTCATTAGACATCAGATATGTTGTAACCAAATGCGGAAATAACCCCTATGAATTTATATAGCTTGAGATATATATATATATTTTTTTTATTTTATTTGAACTTTACTCGGTAAAAACCAAGTTTTGTCAAAATTTGACAGTAGTATGAAGTGCAAGTATCCCTTGATAGCAATGGAAATGCGGTAATGCTGCTTTGCATCCCGCACCTAGCAAGGTCACCTTGAACAGGACTCCTCCACTAGTCACAAGCCTGCTACTATGGCAGACCATCTTTGAGGTCTTGCTGTCTAATTTGGTCAAACACCAGATCGATGAGTTTAGCTAAGGCTTGCGACCACTTGTTGTTTTCACCGGAGATCAGTCTGTTCCACAGATCGTCTGTTTGAAATATCCATAAATTGTCGTCAAGCGCAGGGAGGTACAGATTTCTTCGTGTTCACGCATTCCATCACCAAGTGTTTCAGTGTTTCCGTGGAATCGTGCTTTTTACATAGTCTACAATGTTTATCCCCTCCGCCTCCTCTAATGGCTATGATCTCTCTGGTGGGCAGGAGGTTGAGCCTTGCTCTCATAATCACGATTCTCAGTCCTTTTTCGGGGAACTTGGCGCAGTACTGTAATGGTTTTTTTGCCTTGTTGAAGGTTGGCAGAAGATGGTTTAGCAGTTTGTTCCCGGTAGCATTTTCTATGGTCGTGATCCAATCCATGTCTGCTATTTTCTTTTTAATTCTGTCGGGGTTTTCTTTTAGCTCTTTGTCTGAGCATTCAATTTTTGCCAGATCGTCCCTTCTCCTTTTGGCCCAGTTTTTCAAGGCCGTGCACTTCCCAGTTTCGATTTCCTCACATATAGATGCCACAATGGGTAGTGCATCGGCCATGATGATTTTTCTATATAGGCGCATCGCACTTTGGTCAACCATGGAAGCCAAGGAAAGCAGCCCTAGTTCTCTCCTGATCGCCGGCATGGAGGTGGATTTTGGGAGCCCCAGTACTGTTTTCCACACATATCCTTCCAGTTTGGCCCATGTATTCCTTTGGAGGTATAACGAGGTCTCTGCTCCGTAGATTAATGTCGGCACCACCTTGGCTTTGTAGAAAGTTATCGCCGGAAGCAGGGAGAATTTGCCATCCTTGCGGTCAATCGCTCTTGTTTGGGCTGTGAGACGTTTGACTTTCTCCCATAGTTGGCTTTGTAAGCTCTTTTCCGTTTTTGAACTATCCAAGTTGATCCCGAGGTATTTGAAAGACTTTACAGTTTCAAGTTTGGTTTTTTCAAGGAATATATTTAACTTGGCTGATCCTTTGTTGATCACTTTCTCCATTACCATGATTTTGGTCTTTGTCTTATTAATTGCCAAGTGGTTTTTCTCGATATACTTTTCAAGGTTCTGTAATTTTCTTTGCAATCCCACTTTGGTCTGGTCGATGAGAATAACGTCATCTGCGTGCATTAGGCGAGGGATCTCCATTTTCCCTATCTTCGGGGGAAAAGCCCGAATTTTCGCTTCAGCTTCTTGATAGTCCCCTAAGAAAGCTATGAACAAGGCAGGGGCAAGCGGACATCCATGTTTGACACCTCGTCTCACCAGAATTTCCCCTGAGGGGCGCCTTGATGGTTCAGTTTTACTCACATTTTTGTGTCTGTATTTAATGCCATCATGGGTTCCAAGATGTTTGCTGGACACTTCCAGCCTTGAAGCTTAGCCCATAGAGTGGGCCTATCGACCATGTCAAAGGCCTTTGAGAGATCGACAAAAGCCAAGTAGACCTTCGGTGCTCCTTCTTTAATTCTGGCTTTGAGAATATTTAACACCATTAAATTGATGGTAGTTGAACCCTTTTTTTGAAATCCTGATTGGAGTGGGTCTTTAGCCGGACTTTTTTTCTCCCAGTCTCGAAAGTGGTCCAGAAGGCGGGAGGCATATAATTTGCCCAGGATATCCAATAACTCTATTGGCCTATAGCTTGCTGGTTCTTGCCTTGGGCCCTTCTTATAGATTGGGACGATCACAGCCCTTAGCCAAGATTCTGGCAACATCTTTGTTCTGGCACATTGGGCAAATATTTTGCTGATCCACTTGGCCCATTCCACCGGAGATGATTTAAGGTCTGCGTTGGTTAGCCCATCCGGTCCAGGAGCTCTAGATGTTTTCAGGTTCCGTATTGCGATTTCAATCTCTTCAGTATTGGACAGGTCTACCCATGGTATTTCAAGGTCAGGTGTCATTTCTTCCATGCTACCTGGGAGTCCCTCAAATTCGGCCGTGAAATACTGCACCCACCTTTCTTCAGCTACCGCATTTGCAGTGATGGTCCTTAGGTCCGCATTCTTGTTCTTTATGAGGGTCCAAAATTCACTAGCTTTTTTAGCTGATAGTTTAGACATCATCTCCTCTGCATCTCTTTGGTATTGCATGGCTCTCTGCTGTCTGAGCCAATTTTTGTATTTTCGTTGTTCTAGACCCCAGCTCTTCCAATCTTCTATTGTGTTGGATTTCTTTGCTATTCTTAGCAATCTGCGGACCACTTTTCTTTTAATCACTAGGGGGCCAATTCATAGAATTCGGCGCACAAGTGGCGCACGCGGCTGGCGCACAGTGTGCGCGTGCAGTAGTCTGCGCCAGCCGCGTGCGCCGAAACACATTCAGGCGCACAGCGTATTCATGGATTCCAACATCCACAAAAAGCCGTGGCGCAGAGTGGCGCAGCGACCCTGCAGCAGCGTCAGTTACGCCCCCAAGAACGCCCCTTGCGCAGGGAAAAGCCATCAAAATCCCCAATCAAGCGCAAAGGGCAGCAGCAAACGCAGAGCGGGGAGCGTGCATTTCAGGGGTGTGCGGGTGTCCCCACACGCGATAGGCCTGGGTACGTGTATTACAGGGGTGCGCGAGAAAATCTACACGCGATTGGCCTGGGTACGTGGATTTCAGGGGTGCGCGAGAAATTCTACACGCGATTGGCCTGGGTACGTGTATTACAGGGGTGCGCGAGAAAATCTACACGTGATTGGCCTGGGTACGTGGATTTCAGGGGTGCGCGAGAAATTCTACACGCGATTGGCCTGGGTACGTGTATTACAGGGGTGCGCGAGAAAATCTACACGTGATTGGCCTGGGTACGTGGATTTCAGGGTTGCGCGAGAAATTCTACACGCGATTGGCCTGGGTACGTGGATTTCAGGGGTGCGCGAGAAATTCTACACGCGATTGGCCTGGGTACGTGGATTTCAGGGGTGCGCGAGAAATTCTACACGCGATTGGGCTGGGTACGTGGATTTCAGGGGTGCGCGAGAAATTCTACACGCTATTGGCCTGGGTACGTGGATTTCAGGGTTGCGCGAGAAATTCTACACGCGATTGGCCTGGGTACGTGGATTTCAGGGTTGCGCGAGAAATTCTACACGCGATTGGGCTGGGTACGTGGATTTCAGGGGTGCGCGAGAAAATCTACACGCGATTGGCCTGGGTACGTGGATTTCAGGGGTGCGCGAGAAATTCTACACGCGATTGGCCTGGGTACGTGGATTTCAGGGGTGCGCGAGAAATTCTACACGCGATTGGGCTGGGTACGTGGATTTCAGGGGTGCGCGAGAAATTCTACACGCGATTGGCCTGGGTACGTGGATTTCAGGGGTGCGCGAGAAATTCTACACGCGATTGGCCTGGGTACGTGGATTTCAGGGGTGCGCGAGAAATTCTACACGCGATTGGCCTGGGTACGTGGATTTCAGGGGTGCGCGAGAAATTCTACACGCGATTGGCCTGGGTACGTGGATTTCAGGGGTGCGCGAGAAAATCTACACGCGATTGGCCTGGGTACGTGGATTTCAGGGGTGCGCGAGAAATCCTACACGCGACTGGGCCTGTGCGAGTGGGGCAGTGTATTACGTAGGTGTGCGGGAAGTTGAAGAGGTGAATTGCCAGTGTGGGTCCTCCCAGGTCTCCCCTCTACCCCCTCCACGACCTCTGCAGGCAGCCCACACCACAGGGGACTACCCTGCACCCCTGGTCATGTCCCGCAGGCAGCCCATCCACCATGGGCATGCCCCCCAGCCAAGCCACATGTCCCCTTGCACCCCCACCCCCCAGCAGGCCCCCACCCATGTCTCCCAGCACCCCCACCCCACAGCAGTGCAGGGGCAGCCTCCACCAGGCCCCCACCCATGTCTCCCACCACCCCCACCCCTCCAGTCACCAGGGGCAGCCTCCACCAGGCCCCCACCCATGTCTCCCAGCACCCCCACCCCCCAGCAGTGCAGGGGCAGCCTCCACCAGGCCCCCACCCATGTCTCCCAGCACCCCCACCCCCCCAGCAGTGCAGGGGCAGCCTCCACCAGGCCCCCACCCATGTCTCCCACCACCCCCACCCCTCCAGTCACCAGGGGCAGCATCCACCAGGCCCCCACCCATGTCTCCCACCACCCCCACCCCTCCAGTCACCAGGGGCAGCCTCCACCAGGCCCCCACCCATGTCTCCCACCACCCCCACCCCCCCCCAGTCACCAGGGGAAGCCTCCACCAGGCCCCCACCCATGTCTCCCAGCACCCCCACCCCTCCAGTCACCAGGGGCAGCCTCCACCAGGCCCCCACCCATGTCTCCTAGCACCCCCACCCCCCCAGTCACCAGGGGCAGCCTCCACCAGGCCCCCACCCATGTCTCCCACCACCCCCACCCCTCCAGTCACCAGGGGCAGCCTCCACCAGGCCCCCAACCATGTCTCCCACCACCCCCACCCCCCAGCCACCAGGGGCAGCCTCCACCATGCCCCCACCCATGTCTCCCACCACCCCCACCCCTCCAGTCACCAGGGGCAGCCTCCACCAGGCCCCCACCCATGTCTCCCACCACCCCCACCCCTCCAGTCACCAGGGGCAGCCTCCACCAGGCCCCCACTCATGTCCCCTCGCACCCCCACCCCCCAGCACTTTGGGGCACCTGCCAGCAGGCCCCCAACCATGTCCCCTTGCACCCCCACCCCCCAGCAGGCCCCCACTCATGTCCCCTTGCACCCCCACCCCCCAGCACTGTGGGGCACCTGCCAGCAGGCCCCCAACCATGTCCCACTCATGTCCCCTTGCACCCCCACCCCACAGCAGGCCCCTACTCATGTCCCCCTGCACCCCCACCCCCCAGCACTGTGGGGCACCTGCCAGCAGGCCCCCAACCATGTCCCCTTGCACCCCCACCCCCCAGCAGGCCCCCACTCATGTCCCCTTGCACCCCCACCCCCCAGCACTGTGGGGCACCTGCCAGCAGGCCCCCAACCATGTCCCACTCATGTCCCCTTGCACCCCCACCCCCCAGCAGGCCCCCACTCATGTCCCCCTGCACCCCCACCCCCCAGCACTGTGGGGCACCTGCCAGCAGGCCCCCAACCATGTCCCACTCATGTCCCCTTGCACCCCCACCCCCCAGCACTGTGGGGAACCTGCCAGCAGGCCCCCAACCATGTCCCACTCATGTCCCCTTGCACCCCCACACCCCAGCAGTGCAGGGGCAGCCTCCACCAGGCCCCCACCCATGTCCAACTCATGTTCCTGTCCCAACATGTCATCACAATCCAGAACCCTGGTCTCTATGGTCAGCCCCCAAATGCAAAACACCCACCCGAGTATTGCATCCACCCACTCATAATTTGCAATCACATCACAGAACACCAATTGCAAGTTCCGAAACAAACACATGTCCCTCACATACACCCAATGGGTGTCAGTGATTCTCAAAACACATAACATGAAATGCATGAAAACAATGAGATACCACACAATGAAGTTCAACAAAAAAATAATGTATTAAAGGAAACATGAATAGAATCAAAAATGAAGAAACAGAAATGTGAATGAAAAAAAATTAAAAGAAGCATGTCCGTTCAAAATAAAAAAAATAAAAATATATTGAAATCCAAAGTAATGTTGTACTAAGTCAATGTCCACAAAACAAAATCCAATGGGAAATAAAAATAAAAGCCATTGATCCATGGAGAATGTTAAAAAAGAAAGTATGTACAAGTCTACAACTATGTACAATGCAAGAAGCCAGGGTCCATTATCCCAACAAAATAAAGGAAACCTATCTAACTACACTAACTAATAAAAAAAATATATACAAAAATGTGGCCAATGTCCAAAAGGTCCAAATGAAACAAAAACAAAAATGAAACCTAACACTACCTACATAACTATGTACAAGGGCAGCGGGCTAGTTCCATGGCTCACTTCTGGATGTGCCGGGCCAGGGCATCATCGAACTCCTCCTCAATGTCCCGGAGGCGGTCCTCCTCCATGGCCCCGAGGGTCCGCAGGGCCGTCGACGTGTCCACCTCCAAACCCCTGCGGATTGCCTCGAGGCACTCGGCCCGCCTCAGGGCCCTCTGCATGGAGTTCTCCGCCCTGACCATTGAGAGCCGTGCCTCTTCCGCCCGCTGCCGCTCCGCATCTATGGCGTGGCCCAACCGCTGCCACACGGAAGACACTTTTTGTCCTGGGTCCTCCTGCCCTCCGGCCGATGCCTGCCCCTCCGATGTCGAAGGCCCCGAGCCTTCATGGCTCCCACCATGGTGCTGCTGCTGCTGTGCCTCTGCCCCTGCACTGCCTCCTGCTGCCTGCACATCCTCCGCCGGCTGGGGTGCAGTCGTTGACGTGGCCACCCCTGCTGGACGTCCGACTACCGACTGTGGCAGGGATGCCTCCTCCACCAGCCTGGCCGCACCGTCAGAGGCAGCTCCACAGGGCACCCAGGTGACTGATGGGTGGGAAGATGGCACAGAGTACGACTGGCGCGTAGGGGGTCCAGCTGAGGAGGGGGTCGTGGCAAGCCCCATCAGACGGAGGAATCCAGCCTGGGTGACCTGTCCCAGCAGGCTGACGTGGTCAACGAGCCATTCGAGATGACCTGCAGTCTCTTCATGAAAAGACTGCAGGTCACCTCGCATGGCCCGTTGACGCAACGCCACACCAGCCAGGACAGGCTCAACCCGGGCCTGGATAGCCACGTCCGCAGGCAGAGGAAGGCCAGTTGACGTCAGCTCATCCCCTGCCTGAAAACTGGTCTGGACATAGGCATCCCTGCTAGTGCAAGATGATGCAGGGACAGGATCAGGGACAGGATTGCACACAGGCACCTCCGCGGCGGCCTGTGCTGCCTCCTGTCCCTGGTCCTGCACTGCACCACTAGCACCAGTGGGATCCCCACCCCCAGACCCCGTCTCTGGTGCTTGCATGGCCTCCTCCTCCACCAAACCCCCCACCAACCTGGATGACTCTGTGCCATCTTCCCCCGTTGGGCCCTGTGCGGTCCCAGCTGCCTCTTCTGCTGCCGAGGAGTCCAACTGCAACCTCCACCTCTTGGACCTCCCCCCGGCAGCTGCGGCCTGGGACGCGGCACCGGACTCCTCAATCCCCGACGAGATGACAACATGGGAGGGGAGCCGGGCCTTGCGTCTCCGGCTGGCGGTGGGATCCCCGCTGCTGTGCTCCACAGCACCTTCTCCGCCCTCTTCATCAGTTGACGCTGCAGACAGGGAGAAACAAAACACATGCATCAGGGCAATGTACAATGGACACATACACACATGACAGTTGTACATGAGTGGCATTGGCAAACCTCAGACATGTCATCACGATCCCCAACACACATGTCATTACAACTCGCACACACGAGCCATACCACAGCCATATCGCAACTGCCAACACCATCCATACACATACAACAGCATGAGCAGCCAAAGGTGAGCCAGACATCACATGCAACACAGGAAATGCACCACACATGTACACACACCACCACACTTGCATGCATGTGTACACCTCTGCCAAGTGTCGCAGTGTTCAGACGGGCATCCATGTCACATCTGCCCATCAGGCTTCCACATACCGCTGTCACATGCATCCATGTTGCATCACTGTTGCACCCTTGTCAAATACACACACATGCACATGTACACAGCGCTGATACATGCAGCTGAAAACAACATACATGCGTGACATCACGGACATGTCTACTCACATACACATTCATACAAACTTGTGTGCCCACACAACTGCATTTGGCATGCAAGCCCACACACACAGGCACCATCCATGTCTCACACATTACAGCCCTCGCATGTGTCAGCCCCACGGACCTGAACACCCGCACCCATACTCGACCCCATACAAACAGATGTGCAACCTGCACACTACTGAACAATCACCACACGCACTGCTCACAATCAGGATGCATGTACACTCACCGCTCGACTCCAGACGGGTCTGCCTCTCAAGGACCTGGACGTGGAGCGCTGGGGATATGTGTTCCAGGACCCTCATCTGTTCCTCCGACAAGTGGCCCCGGCGCCCCTTGGCATCCGCTGCCTTCAAGAGGCGCCGGGCCTTGTTCAGGGTCCTGGACCTGAAGTCCTCCCAGCGCTTCTTGACATGTTGGAAGTCGCGGACTGCCACCCCCTCCGCGTTGATGGCAGTCACGATGTCAGTCCAGATCCGAGTCCGTCCTTCCTTGTCGGCGCGGGAACTTCCGAAGAGGGCATCATACTGCCCCAGGACTTGCTCCACCAGGACACCAACTTCGGTGGCACTGGAGCTGGTGCCCCTCTGCCTCTCTGGCCGGGGGTTGTCAGTGGTCACAGATGGAGGTTGCCCCGACATGACAACCCCAGAGGCAGGAGTGGGTGGGCAACTGGGTCCTGGGGCTGGGCTGTGGAGCGAAGGAATCCCAGTCGGGAGTCTTTGGTTCCAGCAGGGGTGGTCACACCAACAGCACCCCTGGCTGATGTGCAGGCAGCAAATGGCAGGGCACGTGGGCAGCAGGCAGTCAGGCAGCAGCAGATGGCAGGTGGGAGCGTGCTCGGGGCTCTGGGGGGCAGTAGTTCGGCCTTCTGGGCAGGAGCGTGGTCTTCCGTGTGCTTACGCGTGGCCAGCTTGATACGGAGTGATTTGGCACGTGAAAATTCTGCACGTCAGCGTGTAATTCGAGGAAAGGCCCTTAGCACGTAAGCGCGTCTGCACGCATACGCATTTTCATTGGACCAAAGGCCCTCAGCGCGTGAGCGCGTCTGTGACGTGACGTGCGAGGGAGTATCCCTCATTGCACGTGATGACAGAACACACGTGGATTTCAACCAATCGCGTGTGAAAGTTCACGGCACCCCGGAACACACGTACCCAGGCCAATGGCGTGTGGAACTACCCGCGCACCCCGAAACACACGTATCCAGGCCAATGGCGTGTGGAACTACCCGCGCACCCCGAAACACACGTACCCAGGCCAATGGCGTGTGGAACTACCCGCGCACCCCGAAACAACGTACCCAGGCCAATGGCGTGTGGAACTACCCGCGCACCCCGAAACACACGTACCCAGGCCAATGGCGTGTGGAACTACCTGCGCACCCCGAAACACACGTACCCAGGCCAATGGCGTGTGGAACTACCCACGCACCCTGAAACACACGTACCCAGGCCAATGGCGTGTGGAACTACCCGCGCACCCCGAAACACACGTACCCAGGCCAATGGCGTGTGGAACTACCCGCGCACCCCGAAACACACGTACCCAGGCCAATCGCGTGTACGCTCGCTCCCCTCCGATCACACGCGATGACACCCGAATACGGGAAACCAACGAGTCCGCCCACACGGAGGCGTACCGCGCCCGCGCACAGCATAAAAGTGCGCGCAAACAACAAACGCGTATATACAGCGACGATGAATGCCCCATTTGTTGCTGCACTGATTGTGGGACACCGCAGGAGGAGGAGAATAGCCAGGGCACGCATTTTTGCACCACGGACAAGCCTTTTTGGGATGCCTGACGACCAGGTCTACGGCAGGTATAGGTTTCCACCCTATATCATCCTAGACCTGGTCAGGGAGTGGGAAGATGACCTCACATCCCCCACCCTTTGCTCCCAAGCATTGAGCCCCTTGGAGAAGCTGCTCAATGTCTTGCATTTTTTGGCCACTGGGTCGTTTCAGCGGACCACTGCCATAGTGGGGGGGGTCTCACAGGCCACGCAGTCACGCTGCCTACACCAGGTACTGGCAATCATGACAGCGCGCCCCTCAGTCCGCAGGCACATATACATGCCCAGAACACCCGCAGAAAGGCAGGCCGTTGTCCTGGATTTTTTCAGGGTGGCACACTTCCCCAAAGTGCTCGGTGCCATAGATTGCACCCATGTGGCCCTACGTCCACCTAGGGCCACTGAGCACATCTACCGAAACCGCAAGCACTGGCATTCCATCAATGTACAGGTGGTATGCGATGCAAAGGGAATCATCACCTCTGTCTATGCAAACTACCCTGGCTCCACCCATGACAGTTTCATATACAGAATGTCCGCCCTGAGACGGGCCCTGGAAGCTGGGCAGCATGGCGACACATGGCTCCTAGGTCAGTACAAATGCCCTTGCACGTGCATGCAAGTCACACACAGACAAATATCCCAACCCTAATAATCTCAATTATTATCACCTCCCCAGGGGACAGTGCCTACCCTCTGAGCAACCACATGATGACGCCAATCCGGAACCCCACCACACCACCCCAGGTAAGATACAACGACGCCCATATTGCAACCAGGGGCATAGTGGAGCGCACATTCGGAGTGCTCAAGTCACATTTCCGCTCCCTTGACCGCTCTGGTGGGCAACTACTCTATGCACCACCAGTAGTGTGCAGGATCATTGTGGCAGCATGCGTCCTGCACAATGTTGCAACACGGCAGGGCGTCCCGGTGGACATGGTGGTGCCCCCACATCCCCAACCACAGGCACAGGCGCTGCCCATGGGAGGGGACAGGGCACGTGGCGAGGAAGCCCGGACCCAGCTTGTGGCCACATTTTTCACCTAAACTCCCACCCCTGCGGAGTGCACACAGGCCTGGCACATACCAGGTGACTATCGATGATGACTAAGTGACAGTCAACTGTCACAACCCTACCACCCTGAGATAGTTGCCATGGAAGTGCCACATCGTCTGCATCCTTAGCTACTTAAACACAAGCTATCCTGTGCAACCAAAATGCACACATATGACATGTGACATGACATGGGCCATACACAAGTATTCCAAGGCCCAATGAGGCAGGGGGGGAACAAGGGAACACAAAGAACGGTACTACTAGGCCAGGTGTCATTGAGATTGTGCAAGTGCAGGGGTAGGGGGAAGGGAAAAGTGCAAGGGGAAGGGTGGGGGGGGGAGTCCAGTACAGGGGAAGTAGGCCAAAAGAATAATACATAGGTCGCCTGGTGGCAACTGCAAAGATAAGTGCAGACAAGTGCTGGGAAGGGAGGGCTGTAGGGATAGAGAGACAGTACTGCAGTGCAGGGGTTGCCAGGGTGGCAGTGCAAGTGGACAGTGGCTGGGCCAGGAACCGAGGTTGGTGAGAGTGTCCCAGTAGCAGCTCCTGTGCAGTTCCAGTGAGGAATTCTGCAAGGGAGAGGCAGAGAGTAAGCAGAAGCAAAGAGGAAGGTCTTGAGGTGCTTCCAGAACTGGAGATGGTTCCCCTCAAGTTCAAGTCAGCCAGGAAGTCTGTTCCAGGGGGAGGGCCCTGCTGCGGAGAGAAACCTACCCCCAGCTAGTTGCTCTGAGAAGCGGATGACCTGGACATGCAAGGTGTGCATCACACACACCTGCAAAACAGGCCATGGCCATCACTGTCATGTCACTCAAACCATCCCAAACATCAACATGACATGGCAAGCAATACCCATACACTGACGCAGTAACAATAAGGAACACATTGCCATGTCCTAAATGTACAGTGGCATTGGACAATGATGCCTGACCCGGAATCAGATGAAATGACAGACCAACAAAATGTCCCACCCAAAATAAGTCGTTTCCAAATGCATTGCAACAGTCGTAGACGTAACATCACAATGAATGCCTGTCTATATGCACATTATGCATTGCAAAATCAACACTGCAGCTCATGTGTGCAGTGTCCCACTCCTGCATCACACTGCTCAGCGCACAGCACAGTGAACAGCCATTGCGTGTGATGCACACCCTGAGCATCACATCTAAGTGACAGACTACATCAAACATCAAATTTGGCATGTACTGGAACCATAATCTGTCACAGAACATGTGCTGCCGGGACACAGTGGGCACCAGAAGGCAAACAGTGTACACGTGGATATGCAAGGGTGGGAGTACATGGAGTGCATCCAAGTGCAAGTGTGTGGTTCTGCAGGGACATGCACTCCACATATGCATGTGCACTCAAGTGACCATCAGTGTTCCCTACACATCACATGTGAACATCCACCATGTGTACACCCCAGCATGTCAAACCACAACTATCCCCTCGCACCTGAAAGGAAAACACAACACATGAACAGGCATTGATCAGCAGAACACAACATGTACATAGGACAACAACATTACAATGTCAGAGTTCCCATCACACTGCAGGGCAATGCAACTATCACCAACAACCCCCCCCTCCCGCGCAAATGACCATGACCCGCTGAACAACTGCACCTGGGTCATGGAGCCTCCAACCCTCATTTCCACCTGGCCACAGGATCACCTTTACCCTTCGTGTCCATCTCCCACCTTGTGTGTAAAAAGATGCCTGAACCCTCAGAATCCACACTCATTTACAAAATCACAAAATCCAAGGCATGAAAACGAACCCAAACACCCTCCAGTAGATGACTTGACGTAGCAGTACCTCACAAACTCCAAGTACTACCACAATGATGCAACAACCAAGGTAGCACAGCAGAACAATGTCACGACAGGATGTGAGACATGTGTGGTACATGACATAGGATGATGCACAATGAATGGATGTGTACTGTCACAGGTCCCCTGTACAGGCGCGGGAGTCTCATGAAACAACCACCCACACCATGTCCCGGGTGCCTGCAAGGTCAAACTCACACAGGCCCCTGAGATCATGGTGGGGAATGAGGTTCAGGGATATGGAGTCGGGACAGGTGTAGACACACTGGATGACTGGAATGAGTGGCAGGTGAGGGGAGGAGGAATGACACATGAAACTAGGGAATGCACGAAAATGTACAACCTGCATGAACACATACACAATCCAAACAAACTTGGACATCATTGTCATGACATTCTGTAGTCCAGGCTCAGGAGTGGTACGAACCAACCACCCCCTCTAGGGTTTTGGCGCCTGCAAGTTCGGGGCTTACACAGGCATCCGCAACCCCAGTGGGGAAAGAGGGTCAGGGAACGTTGCTTGGATAGGCAGGGGAAGCAGGAACACCGGGTAGAAGGTACAGGTTTCATAATTGCATAGGATCACGGGTGAATAGGGAAAAAAAACATACCAAATAGGACCACACATACATCCGTGCATCAGTACACTCCCCAGCAAGCCTATGCAGGGCAGTTTGTAAGGAAAACAACAAGACACTTAGCTCTGGTTTTGAGTGCTGGCCTCCTGCCTGCGCACTCTCAGGGCCGGTTACAGGAGCACTCCAAAGCTGCAAAGAGAGACACAGTCAACAACCTGTATGTGCCAATTACACGAAAACACAACACAAAACATGCCCCATAGCAACAAACTACTCTACAAACAGACAATCAGTGCTCGATGCTTCGTACCCATATATAACATCACCCCTGTGACGGGTCATACACAGTCAATGCAGTGAGTCAGGCGCTGGTGGGTGCGTGGCAAATGGAACACCAATGTGTCACAATTCACACAACATGCAATGTTCCCTGGGTAAGCAGACAGACCCATATGGCAAGATATGACTACAGAGCAAGTTGCGTACCACCATGACCAAAACAAAGTTGGCAGTGCATTTATCATGAAGTACGTGGAATAGACATGCACTGCACCCAAGTATGTCCCTTGCTGTATGTCCCTGTGAGCTGCCCCTTTCCATGTCTCTGAAGGCTACATGGTTGATACAAGTGCCTCAATGAACCTTGGTGTACCGCAGGGTATGTGCCACTGCCCCTGCATGTGTCCCAGACAACCCTACTATCAACAGCCATCAGTTCACAAACAGATCTGAGCTGCATTGTGTGCTTCCACACCAATATTCGTCTAAGCTCTCCCTCAGTGCTGTGACTAAGCCTGCATGTGCAACTCGCCTGGTGCAAGCTTTGCTGTGTCGTGGCCCCCCTGTGATGCTCACCTTGCCTGGAGTTCCTTGGAACATGTCAGCAGTTCTAGGATGTGGGTCTGCAATCACTGTGGCTCTGCTCGTGCACACATGTGCATGTGGGCACCAACAAACGGGTCAGGAATTCCGTCGTCCAATGGGCCATGTCTGCTGGCAAAGGTGCTCTGGTGCCTCATCCCCCTGCAGAAAGTGCATGAAACAAATGATTAATGCATCAAAGTGATCTGTGTGTGTCTCATCAGGCATCTCATTACTTGACCATGTCAGAGAGTCACATCACAAATCACACCATCAGTCCGTCTTTGACTTCCAAAGTGTGGAACACTATCTACAGCATTAATTGCAACAGGCATGTGTACAGGAAAGAAATGAGACATAATACACAATGCATAGCAATCAATGTCCACATTAATCATGACACACCCCATCTAGCAAAAGCTGAACAGTGGACAATTACACCTAAATCATCCCCACTAGGGGTGTCAACACAAGTCACAAAGCACCAGACATGCCACAGATATGACAGTCCAAAGCCCTTGTGTAAAATTCTGTAACACCGAACCATCCTTGCGAGCCCATGGATAAGGGAGGCAGGAGTGGCATATGTGAGTCAAGGAACCCAAGCAGCAAACACATACACAAGACAACCATGAAGGGCCCAGCTGGAACAGACAGTGGATGCCTTCAAAAACCACAGGGCACCGCACTGTCACATGAAAGCACAATAGACTACAAATTTTAAACTAACTCAACTATTAACTAATTACACTAACTATGGAAAACCTACATTACCTATTTAAACTAACTATCAAACAGAAACTTAACTAACTAAACTAAACGAAAAATCAAAAATGGCCACATACGACCCGGGGGGGAGGGGAGGCACCCAGGAGGGGGGAGGTACAGGGTGCTGCTCAACATCCACATGCGATGATGCTGAGCCAAAAAAAAATACCTCCATGGGCTCAACGCCTGCACAGCACGA
This sequence comes from Ambystoma mexicanum, assembly GCF_040938575.1. Classification (NCBI taxonomy): domain Eukaryota; kingdom Metazoa; phylum Chordata; class Amphibia; order Caudata; family Ambystomatidae; genus Ambystoma; species Ambystoma mexicanum. The sequence goes on from NC_090926.1 coordinate 943,356,073, forward strand.
CCTATGTGGGAGATAGATGGTCGTCCGAGTCTGGCTCATCCCGGAAAGGAGGGCGTGGCACAGTAGCCTGGCCACGCCTAGCCGCAGCTTGCCCCTCATCGGCAGCAAGTCTGCCGGACAGGTGAGCCTGGTTCTGTGTGGCGATGTTACATAGGTCTGCATGCAGAACCTCACGTGATACACGTGCTTCCTCTTGCAAGGTAGCACGTGTAACACGGAGTTCCTCCTGCAAGGCCTGGCTGGACAACCGCTGCACCTCCCGGCAAGCCTGTAGCTCAGCCGAGATGGTGCGCTCAAGCTGTGCAAACCTCTCCTCTGCCTGCTGCCTCTGGGACATCATAAGGACACCCAGAGTGGATCTGAGGGAGGCATACTCCTCCCTCAGGGCATCCATGTGCGCCTCTGCGTGAGCAGCAATTGCTTGACGCAGAGACGACATTTCAGCCTGGCGTGCCCTGTCTGAGGCCGCCATGCCCAGCCTGAGCGAGCGGGCCGTGGACCGTGCCGCCTGCTGCTGGAGAAGCACCTGCCTAGCAGGGGGGAGCACAGATCGGGCCACACGCTCCATGCTGTCAGCGATGTTCTCCATTGCTGCCCCCTGCCGTTCGGAATTGGCAGTCATGTCTTGCTCCCACTCAGTATACAGCGGTTGCGCGCGGCGACCGCGTTGCCGGGCTTGACCCCTGCGGGACCCAAGGACCGGATGTCCTCGCTGTGTTGGCACCGCCTGCGGCTGCACGACTACATGCCCCCGTCGACGTGATGTCCCAGGCACATCAGTGACTGGTGTGGAGGGTGACCCTGCGTCCCGATCCACCACGGGCGGAGGAACCAAGACTGTCTGATCCCTCAGTGCAGGTGTCGCAGACAGAGGAGTGTCCACATCAGAATCACTCACCCCTGACACATGGACTTGATGGTCATCCAACTCAACATGGACGTCAGAGTCGTCATCAAGGCTGGACTCATAGGCAGCCAGAGACAGGATGGACTGCAGCACTTGGGGGTTTTCGTGGCCTACCACCCCACGACCCCCACTAGTGCCGGGTTGATGTGGTCTTACCAACCCTGTGTCTGGCGTGACAACACCATCCTCTGCATCCATTGCGTCATCACCTGAAAAATAGAGAGGAAAAGGTCACTACACATGTCAGAAGCACACAACACACACACACCGACAGCAAAGGCATCCGGCAGACATGTGACACACAACATATGACCTGGCATGCATGCTGGGTCTACTTAGAATAGCCACTGTGATCAGACCTGTTGAAAGGTGGCAGTTTGCATGGAAGTGGGTCTATGCAGTGCTGAAAATGTGTACGCCACTCACTACCTACATGTACAAGCACTCCATGGTGTGTGCCAGGAAATGTGAAGGCAGTGCAATGTCAAATTCAGACATCACGTGCATTGTGTATTCAATGTGTACCATGTCTAGCAGCCAAGCACCCCTCCACCCCAGTACCAAAGCAGGGATGCCTAGCATGGTATCAAAAGGCTGCCCATACACCTGTGTATTGACAAGCAGTGTTGACTGGCATCAACAGCTTAATGTGAATCAAATTACAACACTGCTAATGATGCTGGGACAGTGGGCAGGACACATGATGGAAGATCCGGAGGCCAGCCACGTGTGAAGAAGACACGACAAGAGTTGGACAGAGTCATTGGCCATTGAACAGGCTGAGGCCTGTGAGCCACACAGATTGTCATTGCCTAAACATGTGTGCAACGCAGGACTGAGCCACAGTTGACATGGGGAGGCCGATAATATGGCAGGCAATGTATGTAACCAAGGACTCATATTACAGTGATCATCCAGTCAAGGACACATAGGGGCATGCGTGCAATGCACATGGAGCATGAATGGGCACTCATGTCCCTGCGGGACATCTGACCCATGCACAGTACAAGTGGGATACCCTGCATCGAGTACTAAGGCTGTACCACACGGCATATGTCTGGCAGTTTCTAAGCTGGAAGTTAGCATCTACACAGGACACATGAACAAGAAACTACACATTGGCAAGAATGTAGCAGACCAGTGCAAAGGTGGAACTGGGGTGCAGAGTGGCGGAGGAGGGGCAAGGGAGCATGCCCACATGGAGTCCCGCATGCAGGCAGAGGAGACATGCATGACGGTAGCATTGCATTACTTACACCTCAGAACTATGTACACGTCACATGTAGCAGCAATCATGCACAACACATCCCACAAGTGAAACACAAACGTCCTCAACAACTACGCTTAAACACTCACTGGACTGGGCATCAAAGTCCAGCATCTCTCCCACACCTTCGACCAATTCTGGTGGTATGAACTCTACAACGAGAGCCTCATGCGGAGTGAGTTCTTCCTCCTCTGCTGCAGGCCCACCGCCAGTCACCAGAGTCAAGTTGTAATTTGAGGCACGCTTAGCCTTAGTGCTGCGCTTGATGTCATTCCAGCGCTTTTTGCACTCCTGCGCTGTGCGCACCTCATGGCCGAATGAACTGACATGTTCCGCAACATGCTTCCAGTGGGTGTCACGTTGGGCAGCCGTAGTCTGACTATTGGCACCCACTAGCATGTCACGGCTGTGTCCCCGCACGTAGTCCACGAGGAAGTCCAGTTCCTGCTTACAGAAAGGCTTCTTCCTCGACGTGCAGGAGGTCGTGGCTGTGTGTGGGGTCCCAGCCTGTGCTGCAGGTGCAACCTTCCTCCTCTTGGACTGTGGCGCAGACCCTGGCTGGCTAATGCCGCCCTGACCAGTATGGCCAGTGGGTTCGGTGGATTGAGCCGAGGGAGTGGCAGGTGGAGGGATGACCAAAGGCCTGACTTGTGTCAGTGGCAGCTGTGTGCCCACTAGTGGACCCTGCGCAGCAACATCAGCTGTGGCAGGGTCATTGACCGCAACGGTCCTGGTTGGCAGACTCACAACCGGGGTGCTGTTGGGTGCATCTGCCCCTGCACTTGCCAACACCCGGCTGTTCGGGGCAGCAGATGACATGACTGCCCCAGGGACACGTGTCTTGGTCTGAGCAGCCCGGCGTGCCCCTATGGTTTCCCCCCTGGCCTGTTGGAGATCTACCAAGGGCTCTTCAAGTGCCAACGCAGCCTGCGCTGGCAGACCCTGAGCCTGGGTGGCGGTGTCCACAGCTGCACCTGCAGCTACCGCTACCCTTGGGCCCGTGGCAGTCGATGGAATGGACTGCTGGGTCATACGGGTGCCAGTGCCAGATGCAGGAGCTGCATCCCCCAGAACCACAGGGGGTGGTGGCATGGCTGCACCGACACATGGCACTACATTGTGCTCAAGTGGCGCACCCCTGCCTCTTCCCCCTCTGTGGCTGCCCTGGACACCCTGGAGTCCCCCTACTCCCTGGTCACCATGGCCACGTCCCCGACCACGCCAACCACGAGGAGTACGCCCAGCTGAGGCGCCCCTCACCTTTGGTGGCCTCCCAACCATGGCACAGATGTAATAGTGCTGGCACAGATGGAGTGGTGCCAATGGGAGGTGTACACCACAATTGTCCTGGGCAATTGGGGTGAAGGGGGTGGGAAGCAAGATGTTAACAGCCCCCCTGCACCTGCAAGGCTGTATGTGACCCCGGTGATGTGGTGACGGGTCACGCAACGCTCAGGCACCCCAAAACTGCAGTAAAACCGTGCACTCAACCCTGCAGCCTACGTGCGTGGATTTGACCTCCCGCAGTACGCGGTGGCACCCAGTAACACGAATAACGCGTACGCGTGGGACACGCAGGCTACGATGACATCGAAAATGGGTGCAATACACAGGGGCACCCGCAGTGGGAAAAGGAGCGTTTGCGACTCACCGTCTGACTAGCGCGATGCAGAAAAACACGCGTAGCCAATACCCCCGCCAAAAGAAGAGATACGTCCTTGAGAGCTGTGAAGTAGATGGCGCGCGAAACAACTGGAAGCAGCAACACACGTCGGTCTCCACGGAAGGCACGTACAGCGAACTGCTGGGCCCGCTCACCTTTAACCCGTGCTGAGGGAAACGCACGCGCGCGTCACGTCACATGCGGACGTGCAGTTTTTCATGCGCGATTACGCGCTTTACACGCAGACGTGCAGTTTTTCACACGCAATTACGCGCATTACACGCGGACGTGCGGTTTTCCACACGCGATTAGCCTGGGTACGTGTTTTTCCGGGTGTGCGGGTAGTTCCACACGCGATTAGCCGGGGTACGTGTGTTCCGGGGTGGCGTGAACTTTCACACGCGATTGATTGTTATCCACGTGCGTTCTGTCATCACGTGCAATGAGGGATACACCCTCGCACGACACGTCACAGACGCGCTCACGCGCTGAGGGCCTTTGGTCCAATGAAAATGCGTATGCGTGCAGACGCGCTTACGCGCTACGGGCCTTTCCTCGAATTACACGCTGACGTGCAGATTTTTCACGTGCCAAATCACTCCGTATCAAGCTGGCCACGCGAATACACACGGAAGACCACGGTCCTGCCCAGAAGGCCGAATTACTGCCCCCCAGTGCCCCGAGCATCCTCCCACGTGCCATCTGCTGCTGCCTGCCTGCCTGCCTGCCTGCTGCCACCGTGCCCTGCCATTTGGTGCCTGCACATCAGCCATCTGCAGGGGTCCAGTTGCTGTGTCGACCCCTGCTGGAACAGTAGACTCCCGACTGGGATACCATCGCTCCACAGCCCAGCCCCAGGACCAAGTTGCCCACCCACGCCTGCCTCGGGGGTCGCCATGTCGGGGCAAGCACCATCTGAGACCAGTGGCGACCCCCAGCCAGAGAGGCAGAGGGCCACCAGCTTCAGTGAGAAGGAAGTTGGTGTCCTGGTGGAGCATGTCCTGGGGCATTATGATGCCCTCTTCGGAAGACCACGCGCCAACAAGGAAGGACGGGAGAGGATCTGCGACGATGTAGTGGTTGCCATCAACGCGGAGGGGGTGGCAACCCGCGACATCAAGCACATCAAGAAGCGCTGGGAGGACTTGAGGTCCAGGACCCTCAATAAGGCCCGGCGCCTCGCGGAGGGGGGCCGGGCACGCCTGAGTGACATCGAGATGAGGGTCCTGGAATGCGTAGACCCAGCGCTCCACGCCCAGATCCTTCGGAGGCAGACCCATCTGGAGTTGGCCGGTAAGTGGCCAAGCATTACTGTGTGAGACAGGGCATGTTGCAGTGTGCTGGTTGTCTGATACCTGCCTGTATGTGTGACATAGGCCATGTACGTATGTGTGTGTGCAGGGACATCATGGTCAGGCATGTGAGTACAGTGATGTGTGAACCACATGGTTGGTGCATGTGTTCTATTGCAACATGGGGGGCTCTGTGCGGAATGGACACATGGAAGCATGGCAGTCTCTGTTCCTGGACATGGGTGGGGGTGAGGGATGGGTGCTGGTCCCATGTACACGTATGGTGCCCATGTGTGTGTGTCTGAACTGCGTGTCTGTGACTTGTAACTGCCATGGATGCATGACACATGTCTGTGACAATGTTCAGATTCACTGATGCAGCCTAGTCATCCTTGTATCCACTGCGTCTGTGGTGTACGAGGCCAGATGGATGGAACTACAGTGAGGTGTGTGCATGTGATGGCAAGACCCATGATGCATGTGAGTTTAAAACCAACATTGTATGAATCATGTGTCCCTTGGTCATGTATGCCAATGTCCATGGCATGCGCCATGCCTGTTACTGTATGTGTTTTGCCTGCACTGACCCATGTGTTGTGGCGGGACATGATGGAAGTGATGTATGACAGTGCCACTCATCTGCTGTTGCTTCCTGTCTAGGGGACCATTGTACAGTACCCTGATGCTTGTGTTCTATGTCTCCCTCTACACAGTGGCAAGTGAAGAAGAGGGCGGAGAAGGCGCTGTGGAGCAGAGCGGCGGGGATGCCACCACGGCTGCAGCGGAAGGGGTGGGTGAGCCCCCACAGGGGCTTGCACCGGCGGAAGACGGCGTGGAGACATCCAGGTTGGTGGTTTCCACAGAGGAGGAGGAGGCCGCTACTGAGCCACACATGGGGCCTGGTGGGGGCATCCCCGCTGGTGCAAGTGGTGCAGTCCAGGGCCAGGGGCAGGAGGCAGCACAGGTCGCCGTGGAGGTGCCTGTGCATGTCACTGTCCCTGACACTGTGACTGCACCACCATGCACCAGCAGGGATGCCCCATCCCAGGCCCGTCCGCAGGTAGGGGAGATGTCCATGTCATCTGACACTCCTCTACCTGCGGACGAGGGGACCCCTGGCCGTGTGGAGAGGGTCCTGATTGGTGTCGCGTTGCGCACGGCTGGCATTCGTGATGAGGTGCATGCTTCCCGGGAGGAGCATGCACATCATCACGAAGAGCACCATGCGTACGTGAACCATTTGGGAGCCGCCATGGTCGGGGGTTTCCTACATGTCTGTGGCCTTCTGGCGACCCTCTCCTCCTCTGTGGAGGCTATGCGCCAGTCGTGCTCCATGCCGTCTTCCGGCCCAGATGCCACCAGGGCCCCCTGTGGACCTGCCCCGACCAACGCAGCCAGCTCGGTGGGGACCCCATACCTGCCACAGTCGGGAGTCGAAGGTCCAGCAGGGGTGTACACACCAGCAACTGTCCCCCTGCAGATGGAGGATGTGCCGGCATCATCTGGCAGGGCACGTGCACGACGGCATCGGTGGATTACATCAGCCTGGATGCCGTCGTGCTGGCAGAGGCAGTGGCGTCGGAGGCAGCAGCAGGCTCGACGTGAGAGGCATCATGGCTCGGGGCCATCAAGATCAGAGGGGCAGGCATCGGCCGGAGGGCAGGAGAACCCTGGGATGGCAGTGTCTTCCGTGTGGGAACAGTTGGTCCAGCGGATAGGTGCGGAGCGGCAGCGGGCGGAAGAGGAGCGGCTCACCATGGTCAGGGCGGAGTTCTCCATGCGTCGGGCGTTGAGGCGGGCTGAGTGCCTCGAGGAAGCTCGCAGGGAGTTTGAGGTGGACACGGGGTTGTCCCTGCGAGACCTCGGGGCCAGGACAGAGTCCCGCCTCCGGGACATCGACATGGAGTTCGAGGATGCCCTGGCCAGCAACATCACAGAGTGAGCCGCAGGACTTGCCCGCTGCCATTGTATATAGTTCTTTAGTTAGTTAGTGTTAGGTTTCCTTTATTTTTTAAGTTTTTTTTGGAGCGCTCGGACAATGGCCACTTTTCTGTATATATTTTTAATATTAGTTAGTAGTAGTAGGTTTAATTTATGGTGTTTGGCTCATGGACCCTGGGATATTCTTGTACATAGTTTGATGTTTGGAAAACATTTGTTGGATTTATATTTGTGTTCACCATGAGGCAATGGTTTTTCCTTATTTTTCCCCCCATTATTTTGCTTTGGACTACATTATTTTTTGGATTCCTTTGTTTTTTGATTTTTTCTATTTGTTCTCGGACATGGACCATTTGTTTTGTCATCCCCATTGTTGTGTGTTTTATTTCTTTACTTCATTTTCATCTTTAATACATATATTTAATACTTACATTTGTGGTATTTTCTCATTGGTTTCATGCATGTCATGATATGGGTTTTGACATTCACTTGCACCCATTGTGTATGTGTGTGTGAGGGACATGTGTTCATTTACATACTTGCCATTGGGGTTGTATCATGTAATTGCATCTACTATGTGGGTGGATGCAATCCTTGCCTGGGTGTTTGTGCTGGGTATGCTGCCCATTACTGCCATGATTGTGTTTCGTCAGGACCTGGGGGCAGGGGGACATGAGTGGGGGCCTGCTGGGGGGTGGGGGTGCAAGGGGACATGGTTGGGGGCCTGCTGGCAGGTGCCCCACAGTGCTGGGGGGTGGGGGTGCAAGGGGACATGGGTGGGGGCCTGGTGGAGGCTGCCCCTGGTGACTGGAGGGGTGGGGGTGGTGGGAGACATGGTTGGGGGCCTGCTGGGGGGTGGGGGTGCAAGGGGACATGAGTGGGACATGGTTGGGGGCCTGCTGGCAGGTGCCCCATAGTGCTGGGGGGTGGGGGTGCAAGGGGACATGAGTGGGGGCCTGCTGGGGGGTGGGGGTGCAAGGGGACATGGTTGGGGGCCTGCTGGCAGGTGCCCCACAGTGCTGGGGGGTGGGGGTGCAAGGGGACATGGTTGGGGGCCTGCTGGCAGGTGCCCCACAGTGCTGGGGGGTGGGGGTGCAAGGGGACATGAGTGGGACATGGTTGGGGGCCTGCTGGCAGGTGCCCCACAGTGCTGGGGGGTGGGGGTGCAAGGGGACATGAGTGGGACATGGTTGGGGGCCTGCTGGCAGGTGCCCCACAGTGCTGGGGGGTGGGGGTGCAGGGGGACATGAGTGGGGGCCTGCTGGGGGTGGGGGTGCAAGGGGACATGGTTGGGGGCCTGCTGGAAGGTGCTCCACAGTGCTGGGGGGTGGGGGTGCAAGGGGACATGAGTGGGACATGGTTGGGGGCCTGCTGGCAGGTGCCCCACAGTGCTGGGGGGTGGGGGTGCAGGGGGACATGAGTGGGGGCCTGCTGGGGGTGGGGGTGCAAGGGGACATGGTTGGGGGCCTGCTGGCAGGTGCCCCACAGTGCTGGGGGGTGGGGGTGCAAGGGGACATGAGTGGGACAAGGTTGGGGGCCTGCTGGCAGGTGCCCCACAGTGCTGGGGGTTGGGGGTGCAGGGGGACATGAGTGGGGGCCTGCTGGGGGTGGGGGTGCAAGGGGACATGGTTGGGGGCCTGCTGGCAGGTGCCCCACAGTGCTGGGGGGTGGGGGTGCAAGGGGACATGAGTGGGACATGGTTGGGGGCCTGCTGGCAGGTGCCCCACAGTGCTGGGGGGTGGGGGTGCAGGGGGACATGAGTGGGGCCTGCTGGGGGTGGGGGTGCAAGGGGACATGGTTGGGGGCCTGCTGGCAGGTGCCCCACAGTGCTGGGGGGTGGGGGTGCAAGGGGACATGAGTGGGACATGGTTGGGGGCCTGCTGGCAGGTGCCCCACAGTGCTGGGGGGTGGGGGTGCAGGGGGACATGAGTGGGGGCCTGCTGGGGGTGGGGGTGCAAGGGGACATGGTTGGGGGCCTGCTGGCAGGTGCCCCACAGTGCTGGGGGGTGGGGGTGCAAGGGGACATGAGTGGGACATGGTTGGGAGCCTGCTGGCAGGTGCCCCACAGTGCTGGGGGGTGGGGGTGCAAGGGGACATGGTTGGGGGCCTGGTGGAGGCTGCCCCTGGTGACTGGAGGGGTGGGGGTGGTGGGAGACATGGGTGGGGGCCTGGTGGAGGCTGCCCCTGGTGACTGGAGGGGTGGGGATGCAGGGGGACATGAGTGGGGGCCTGCTGGGGGGTGGGGGTGCAAGGGGACATGGTTGGGGGCCTGCTGGCAGGTGCCCCACAGTTCTGGGGGGTGGGGGTGCAGGACATGAGTGGGACATGGTTGGGGGCCTGCTGGCAGGTGCCCCACAGTGCTGGGGGTTGGGGGTGCAAGGGGACATGGTTGGGGGCCTGGTGGAGGCTGCCCCTGGTGACTGGAGGGGTGGGGGTGGTGGGAGACATGGGTGGGGGCCTGGTGGAGGCTGCCCCTGGTGACTGGAGGGGTGGGGGTGCAGGGGGACATGAGTGGGGGCCTGCTGGGGGGTGGGGGTGCAAGGGGACATGGTTGGGGGCCTGCTAGCAGGTGCCCCACAGTGCTGGGGGGTGGGGGTGCAAGGGGACATGAGTGGGACATGGTTGGGGGCCTGCTGGCAGGTACCCCACAGTGCTGGGGGGTGGGGGTGCAGGGGGACATGAGTGGGGGCCTGCTGGGGGTGGGGGTGCAAGGGGACATGGTTGGGGGCCTGCTGGCAGGTGCCCCACAGTTCTGGGGGGTGGGGGTGCAAGGGGACATGAGTGGGACATGGTTGGGGGCCTGCTGGCAGGTGCCCCACAGTGCTGGGGGGTGGGGGTGCAAGGGGACATGGTTGGGGGCCTGGTGGAGGCTGCCCCTGGTGACTGGAGGGGTGGGGGTGGTGGGAGACATGGGTGGGGGCCTGGTGGAGGCTGCCCCTGGTGACTGGAGGCGTGGGGGTGCAGGGGGACATGAGTGGGGGCCTGCTGGGGGGTGGGGGTGCAAGGGGACATGGTTGGGGGCCTGCTGGCAGGTGCCCCACAGTTCTGGGGGGTGGGGGTGCAGGGGGACATGAGTGGGGGCCTGCTGGGGGGTGGGGGTGCAAGGGGACATGAGTGGGACATGGTTGGGGGCCTGCTGGCAGGTACCCCACAGTGCTGGGGGGTGGGGGTGCAGGGGGACATGAGTGGGGCCTGCTGGGGGTGGGGGTGCAAGGGGACATGGTTGGGGGCCTGCTGGCAGGTGCCCCACAGTGCTGGGGGGTGGGGGTGCAAGGGGACATGAGTGGGACATGGTTGGGGGCCTGCTGGCAGGTGCCCCACAGTGCTGGGGGGTGGGGGTGCAAGGGGACATGAGTGGGGGCCTGCTGGGGGGTGGGGGTGCAAGGGGACATGGTTGGGGGCCTGCTGGCAGGTGCCCCACAGTGCTGGGGGGTGGGGGTGCAAGGGGACATGGTTGGGGGCCTGCTGGCAGGTGCCCCACAGTGCTGGGGGGTGGGGGTGCAAGGGGACATGAGTGGGACATGGTTGGGGGCCTGCTGGCAGGTGCCCCACAGTGCTGGGGGGTGGGGGTGCAAGGGGACATGTGGCTTGGCTGGGGGGCATGCCCATGGTGGATGGGCTGCCTGCGGGACATGACCAGGGGTGCAGGGTAGTCCCCTGTGGTGTGGCTTGCCTGCAGAGGTCATGGAGGGGGTAGAGGGGAGACCTGGGAGGACCCACACTGGCAATTCACCTCTTCAACTTCCCGCACACCCACGTAATACACTGCCCCACTCGCACAGGCCCAATCGCGTTTCGGATTTTTCGCGCACCCCTGTAATACACGTACCCAGGCCAATCGCGTGTAGATTTTCTAGCGCACCCCTGAAATCCACGTACCCAGGCCAATCGCGTGTAGCATATCTCGCGCACCCCTGAAATCCACGTACCCAGGCCAATCGTGTGTAGATTTTCTCGCGCACCCCTGTAATACACGTACCCAGGCCAATCGCGTGTAGATTTTCTCGCGCACCCCTGAAATCCACGTACCCAGGCCAATCGCGTGTAGCATATCTCGCGCACCCCTGAAATCCACGTACCCAGGCCAATCGTGTGTAGATTTTCTCGCGCACCCCTGTAATACACGTACCCAGGCCAATCGCGTGTAGATTTTCTCGCGCACCCCTGAAATCCACGTACCCAGGCCAATCACGTGTAGATTTTCTCGCGCACCCCTGTAATACACGTACCCAGGCCAATCGCGTGTAGCATTTCTCGCGCACCCCTGAAATCCACATGCCCAGGCCAATCGCGTGTAGTTTTTCTCGCGCACCCCTGTAATACACGTACCCAGGCCAATCGCGTGTAGCATTTCTCGTGCACCCCTGAAATCCACGTACCCAGGCCAATCGCGTGTAGATTTTCTCGCGCACCCCTGTAATACACGTACCCAGGCCAATCGCGTGTAGCATTTCTCGCGCACCCCTGAAATCCACATACCCAGGCCAATCGCGTGTAGATTTTCTCGCGCACCCCTGTAATACACGTACCCAGGCCAATCGCGTGTAGCATTTCTCGTGCACCCCTGAAATCCACGTACCCAGGCCAATCGCGTGTAGATTTTCTCGCGCACCCCTGAAATCCACGTACCCAGGCCAATCGCGTGTAGATTTTCTCGCGCACCCCTGTAATACACGTACCCAGGCCAATCGCGTGTAGATTTTCTCGCGCACCCCTGAAATCCACATACCCAGGCCAATCGCGTGTAGATTTTCTCGCGCACCCCTGTAATACACGTACCCAGGCCAATCGCGTGTAGAATTTCTCGCGCACCCCTGAAATCCACGTACCCGCTCAATCGCGTATTTAACTTCCCGCGCGCCACTTTTTTGATGCACTGGGACTCTACCGCCTGCCTTCGTGTGGCGGCCGTGTTTCAGCTTGTGCGTGTCTTTGGCTGTGCGTGGCTTTGCCCTATTCGATTCCATGAATACGTGTGGTTCGAGTGCGTGTGGGCGTTCCGTCTGCTTCCCTGCAGTACATCCCCAGCTACGCCCTTATTTTCGCGTGTTGTTCCCCATTCCGCGCGTTACGCCCCATGTCCCGCCCACTTTCTGGTGTGTGCGCTGCGGTTGTGCGCTTTCACTGTGCGCGTCGCGCACGCCTTTCACGATGTTGCAGTGACGTGTGCGCCATGCACGTGTTTGGCGCACATCCCGAGGAAGACACGCGCAGGGACTTCCATGAATCGCACGCGTGCGCGTGCGCCTCTTTTTTTCCGCTTGCGCCTGCTTGCGCCTGCTTGCGCCTGCTTGCGCGTAGATTTTCGGCGCACGTTTGTTCCATGAATCGGCCCCTAGATCTTTATCATACTGGTGGGCCGTGACGGTTCTTTCATTTTTCTTTTTTGAACCCTTGACTTGGTAGGCCACTAACAAGGGCAAGTAGTTTGGTCGTTGATTGATGTCCGACTTGGGGTCGCCGCCCTCGTTCCGATCCCACGCTCGGTTAATTTTTTCAATGTCTTGTGCCTTCAAACGAAGTCGGGTTTGTTGTGAATTGACCTCGGTCGCCCAATCGTAGATGTTTAGTTGTTTCTTAGACGTCTGCCATGAGCATTTCAATAGGTTGTGATCACTATTGGCAGTTTGTTGGACCATGAAACTTGTCAAATCCCTGATGAGACCGTTGGACACAAAAATGTGATCTAAGGTTGCTTTAGAGTCATTACGTTCCCATGTTGGAAGATTCGTTTGATTGGGGAACAGTGTGGCCACATTTTGAATGCTTCTCGAGCTCAAAATTTTATTCCAGGCCTTTCCTCTCTTTACGGTAGGGTCGGCTAGTCCCCGGAAATCAGTGGGGCATTTTATGTTTGCCATGGGTTCAATGCATTTCGCATTGAAATCCCCGCAGATAATCAGTTCAATTTTCTCAAATTCTTCATAGAGCTGGTCAATCAGAGCACTCATGTTGTCACAGAAGGCTTTCGTGGATGTACGCTGAGGATTCCAATAACAATTAATAATTGCCACCATTTTTTGCAGAGTAATTACAGACTTTGGGTTTTTTTCCTCCTGTGTGGTTAGGATTACGAGTGTTTCGTATGACTGTTGCCACAACGTTGGTTCTGTTAGGCCTGAGCCCGATTTTATCGCTATCAGCAAACCAGATGATGGTCTTCCCATCAGGCCTTTGACTGCCGGTGCGATCACCAAGGAGAACCCATCTAGGGCTGGTTGTTTCATCAGCCAGGTTTCCTGCAGGCATAAGATGTCAAACTGGCTAAGGTCAACGTCTCCTGGTGTCGTGAGATGCATATGGCCTCTCGTATTCCAGGATCCGAGAGTGATAGTATCCTTGCCGGGGTGTTCGCTTATTCTCTCCTTGCAGTTGTCATCGGTGCGAACCGCCCCTGGTTAGCCATTTCCATGGTCCCATTGGTTGTTTTTCGATGTTCTCCCTTTTTTCTTTGGGACTACCCCAGACCGTCCTCGTGTGATGTCGTTGCTCTTGATCGGATTTGCCAGGGGGGCCCCTTAGTCTTTGATCATCTCTGTGTCTTCTCGGAGAATACTACGTCTGCTCCTGCTTGTTTTTTCTGCTATGATATCGTGGTAACTTTGTATCATCCCTCTCCCCTACTTCAGTTCCACGCTTTTCACCCTTCACTTTGTACTCTTGTCTATGGTGTTCTTGTCTCTGTTGTGGGTAGGTGTATCGATTATCTCGGTATAGTTCTTCCGTTCTTGATCTAAAATGGTAATGTGTTTTGTGCCTCTCCACCCTTCCCTCATCTCGGTTTTGGGTGCCCTTCCTGTTCTTTAGTTCCGTCAGGCGGAAACCCATTTGATCCAGTTCTTGATATACCGAGTCATTAATATCTTTAATGGCCGCTTCTTTCAGGTGGAGAAACGCTTTCGCCCTCTTCTCCCTATGATAGGGTTCCACCAGCACTAGATCTTTCGTTGAGATATTTTTCAAGATTTTTACTTTCTTTGTAATTTGTAGAACAGTCGGTCTGTTTAAGATGATAAAATTTTTATCTGATGCCATTTGTTCAAGTTTAAATATTCTGATCTCTTTTCGACCTGTTCTTCTCTTTTCAGGATCATCTTTGGCTAGGCGCTCTTTTCGTGGACAGACCCGCCAATCTTTTATTCCCTTAGTTACTGGGGATGAGGGTGATGTAGTTCTTTTTTTCTTATCCCCACATTGGGAATTGTCATCCTTTACTCTTTGCCCTGAACTGCTTTTGGGACTGAGTTCTTCCGATCTGCTTTGTCCCTCTTTCTCTTTGTTAATTGATGGGGTCGAGGTTTCTTTTCCTCCTAAGGCATCTTTTTTTTTTTTTTTTTTCCCGCAGTCCATCAGTTGGCTCGAAAATCTCAACGACCTCGTTTTCCGAATAGGTGGATGTATTCATTAGGTCTGAGCATTCTAAGAATTCCTCCACTGTTTTCGGTGATTTGGGCTGGTTGACTTCTTGGTGATTTTTAATTTGTATTACATCCTCTTCATCTACCGCCCTCAGGGCTGGAACGGCTCTCTGCTTCGTGGGGTTCTTGAAGTTGATTCTTGTTTCCCTTTGAATCCGTACTGGTGTTTTAAGCTTCTGTGGCATCAGCCGCTGGTTCTCTTCCCGTTTACCTTGATTTAAGACAAGCAGAATGTTCTCTTTTCTCTGAGGGCGAGACCCCTCCTCACTCCCTTGAGCCCCCCTTGAAGGTGATTTTGCTTGCACTTCATTGTTCCACTTTTCCATCTCCTCGATTTTCTTTTCCAGTGCTTCAATTTTTTTTTCTCACAGTGTCTTGTAAATGGGTTGAACCTGCGGTGTCCCTGGTCCTGTGAGTCCTGGTAATGCTTGTCCAAGCTGTAGGGCCATGGTCCCAATTTTTTTTCCGACGGCGTCTGATTTTGTTGCCTAGTGGTTATGTTGATTGAGCATTTTTTCACTGGTTTCTAGGAAAAGGGTTTCCATATGGGCCAATTTCTCCATCATATTAGATAGGATTGCCGTATTGTCTTGTACATTCCCCTTGATTGTCTCGTATCATTTACAGAATGGCGCTAAAACGACGGTCATCGCTGACATGATATCGATCATGTCTGGTTTCTTGTTGGATGATTCGTTCTGTAATGACGCTGCAATCTCACTAAGTCGTCTCTGTTTTGGGGGAGTAGGCATTTTCTCCGATCTTCTCGCTTGGGCTACTGAATCAAAGGTGGCCCCTTCTCCTGATAATCCTCGGTCTCTGTCAGTGATTCTCCCCGTACTGGGGGAACCACCACGCCTCCCAGCCATCTCTTTGTTCAATTTAGGGAGCACCTCTTTCCTTCTTGGCGTAGCATTTTGTTGGCCGATGCTTAGGTGGGGCTTCGTCCACGCCCAACGCTCTTCTTTGTTCTTGTTGGTCTGTGAAGTTTGGTCCGTGGTCCTGTCAGTCTCTATCTCTAATCGACTCTCTTCTTCTTTATCATCGTCCTCAATCACTATCTCCTCTATTGCTGTTGTGCCTGTGTCGCAGAGGCTTTCCGTTTGTTTGTTCTCGGGGATTCTCATGAACTGACCCTGTGGGTCCATTTGTCTACCCTCGGGGACCTCAGACTCTTTGGTTTTTACCGCTTCCTTGGGTAAATTGATTATTAGATTGTTGGTCATTTCATTCCGGGACCTGTTTGGAGACCCTATTTTTTTTGTTACTCCAATAGATGGCTCTGTACTTTTCTGTTTTTGAGCCGGCTGAGGTTTGTTTACTAGTTCCAGCATCTCCGCATCTGATATTTCAGTATCGACGCTCTGTTTTCTTTTATGTTGTTGGGTAAAGAAGGATTTGAGCGAGCGGAACGACAAGTGGTTGGGAAGCCCTTTAGGAATAGGGGCTCCTCTATTGGGACCTTTTGTTGGATTTTGTGCCACCGGTCCCGTATGTTTTCTAGATCTCATGGTTACTCTCTTCTTTGCTCCTTGGGATCTTACAATAGATGGAATAGTAGTTCTGTTTCTCTTCTTCTTTGAGACCCCTGCTCCCGCCTTCAATTGTTCTCCGTCCGTTTCTTTATTGGAGTCGTCCAGTTCTCGCTCCATTTGGTCGTCACTGTCTGTGGCTTCTGCTTCTAGGTCTGACTCACTCTCCGGGTTCGATCCTTTCCCTTTATCTCCGGGGACTTTTGACAGGCTAGACCTCTTTGGCCTAGTGTTTCCTCGTCTAGGTCGCTGATTTCTGCCTCCCCGTTGGTTTTGTGGAGCATCACCTCAATTTGAAGTGGGTTTGATGTCTGGTCATATTTGTCCCTTTCGGTAATGCTCTTCGTGGCCACTTTGTCTTTTTCCCTCCTGGGATTTGACTTGGCTCCAAGTGTCGAGCAGTGTGGTGAAAGTTCTCTTTGTTCAGTTACTACCGTAATTTCTTTTAATTTTAGTGTTTCTGCTGTCTCTTTTCCTTCCCATAACCCTCCGGTTGATATGACGCAATTGGGAGCTGCGCACCTCCGGGCTTCTGGGTTTATGCCTGGTCTCTTAGGAGACTGCTGTATCCTCGCGTTCATTGTTCGTTCTTTTTCCGGGTTTGTATTCCGCGTTGCTTCTTTCACCTCTTTCCCCTCACACAAACGCTGGCTGGTTTCGGGCACTTCATAGCCCCTCTCCGATTCCCGCCACCAGGCCCAACCATTCCCTTCGTCCATTGGGTCAGCGCTGATCGATCCTAATCCTTGGCGGCTAATGGTCGATTTGCGCGAACCTGAGGGAGGTCCACCTATCCGCTGGTCCAAAGTTACCTGGACCCTGCCTTCCTCTCGTTGCTCCTCCCCTGGGTGCTCAGGGTCCACGGGCCAGGGCTCGGCCCGTTCCTGCCCTTGCGACGCGACCCCCGTTTCCTGTGGGTCCGCTGAGCTGTGTGTGCCGTCCAATGTGCCGCGAGGCTCGGGTAGGTTATCTTCATTTTTGTCAGAAATATTTTCGCCCAAACCATCTGGGGTCTGTTTGAATGTTTTGATGTTTGGAGTTATTGCTAGAGGCTCCAAAGTTGACGGGGACGTGGGCAGTCTGTATGCCGAGTCTGACTTGCTCCTCCTTCTACCCGGGCTCATATCTTTCCCATGCCCAGACTTCGCTGTCTATGCCGGGCGTCGATCTTTTGGGGTAGGTTTGACAGCCCTCGGGTCGTGGATACCAACGGGGGGACGTACCTCGGGTTCCATTCGGGCGCGGCTCCGCGTCTGCAGCGGACAGCTGCAGACTGGCTCACACCTCAGCCTCATAGCTCCGCTTCACCGCTCCGCGGTGTCAGGTAGAAGAAATAGCACCTTCCGGACAAAACGATGTGGTCAGACTGGCTCACACCTCAGCCTCACAGCTCCGCTTCACCGCTCCGCGGTGTCAGGTAGAAGAAATAGCACCTTCCGGACAAAACGATGTGGTCAGACTGGCTCACACCTCAGCCTCACAGCTATCTTGAGATATTAACCAATTATAACCACTCATATCTTTTGTTACTGATATTACAGTGTGACATCAGTAATGACATATTTTTGATTTATAAACCACTCACACCTATTGTGTAACTGAAAGCTACTTTCATGAAGTCCCGGGCATTTATTCTGTGTTTTGAATAAAGCAGGGTTTTGCCATTCACTTTGAGTACTTCGTTATTCAGTTTTGTTTTTTATGCTAGTACAGAAAACTGGGACCTCTCAACAGCACACTCTCTGCCCTTCTGGTGTCAAGAATGCTGCATAAGTGTGCAGTTTAGGTGAATTAAGGTTCACAGTTTAGGAGCACAGTGAACTAATGCTACATGTGATGTGTTGTTCCATGCCCTGCAGCAACGACGGAGCCAGATGGCGATCACTGGCCCCCTTAAGGGCTGATGACTATTTAAGATGCATTCCCTCCCACACCTCATTCTTTTTCACCCTCTGACTTGGAGTGCAACCCTCCACCCGCACGCACCTTCTTTGTGGTGCCTTTACTCCGCACACCTTGGTGCCTTAAAGATAGCTGCCTGCGCGGCTCATAATAGCAGCTGTTTTATACGAGCCCATGTGTCCATTGCCTGCCACCATGATTGGCTGGGAAGGACTACGTATCATCCAGTAATGCCGGAGCCGGATGGCGATCACCAGCCCCCTCAAAGGGCATTCACCTAAGGGCCAAGTCCTTTCTGATCCTGTCCGGGCATGGAAGGGCTGTGGGACGTGCAACTCTTCTGATCACATTCATTCTTGCCTCGTCAACAGCTTCAGGTCACATGAATGTTTCCTTCATTCCACCCATGTGCATTCCAAGGTAAGAGAGCAGTGCCAGCTTGCAGCAACCTTCCGTATTGCAGCATAGCCATTCTTCATCCTCAATGCACCCTTACTCACAGTTCTTCCTCTTTCCGTGTATTCAACTCCTGCATTTTTGTGCCAATTCATACCCCCACTGCCTTCACTCCCTAATTCCTCTGCCTTTTCCAGGCAAATTCCTTACTTGCTTCCTTCCCCTCCTACATTATGTGATTCCCCTCACCTTCTGGCTGTATTCCTGCCCCATCCTGTGCTGCCTCTCATGTGCCCACATTTTCTGGCATTCCCTGCATCTTACACAACCTGTAATGGTGCCGTACATCCCAGCACTCTCCATCTTGTATACATCTGTGTGCACTCATGGATTTCGAATCATGCTATTTTACTCCTTGCACCCTCCATCTTGTATACATCTGTGGGCATGCATGGACTTCGAATCATGTTGCTTTACTTCTTGCACCCTCCATCTTGTATGCATCTGTGTGCACTCATGGACTTCGAATCATGTTGTTTTAATCCTTGCACCCTCCATCTTGTATGCATCTGTGTGCATTCATGGACTTCGAATCATGTTGCTTTACTTTTTTTGCACCCTCTATCTTGTATGCATCTGTGTGTACTCATGGACTTCGAATTATGTTGTTTTACTCCTTGCACCATCCATCGTGTATGCATCTGTGTGCACTCATGGACTTCAAATCATGTTGCTTTACCTCTTACACCCTCAATCTGGTATGCATCTGTGTACACTTATGGACTTCGAATCATGTTGATTTACTCTTTGCACACTCCATCATGTATGCGTCTGTGTGCACTCATGGACTTTGAATCATGTTATTTTACTCACTGCCTCCCCCATCTTGTATGCATCTGTGTGTACTCATTGACTTCAAATCATGTTGATTAACTTCTTGCACACTCCATCTTGTATGCATCTGTTTTCACTCATGTGCTTTGAATCAAGTTGCTTTACTTTGCTTACCCTACACCTGGTACTTAATTTATATGCTCCCCACTCACTCTCTTTACCTTTCCTTCTTTACCATTTACCCTGTCCTCTTCTACCACTCTAATTTTTCCTCCCCCTTTTCTCCTTAATGTCCACAACACATATTTTTCCTCTCATTGCCTTGTTTCGTTACCCTACCCTTCCTAACCCCTCTCTCCTATGATATGTATAGCTTGTGCATCAATTCAATGACCGTCAGGCACTTACAATAATGATGTCATATGTTGTAATCAGTTGTATATACCTATTTGTTCTTCATTGTACATTCAACCATATAGCACTTGCCTATTCTGAATTTTCCAAAGCCTATTAAAAATATCAATTCTATTTCCTTTCCTCTCGCCCTCCCTGCCTTGAAGCGCTTTGAAATGCTAGTTTAATTGTATAGGTGCTATATAAATGACCAATAAAATAAATAAAACATATTAACTTAAACTGCTATTTATCGTGTCTTTATGATAATAATGCACAATACATTGCACTCTTCATAGCTATACTAGACTCATGTTATTCATGTGATTTGTAAAACTACTAAAACACAAGTTATACAACTCGACATGTTGCCTTTTCACATGACAATAACATTACAGCAGCTCCTTTGCATTAGCTAATTTTGTTTTATTTGTAAAACATTTGGTCTTATCATGTCTATCATTAAGTAAGGCATTGTATCAACAGTAAGACAAACCTAAGTGACCACAGTTCAAGGGTGTTTATTGAACTTGAAAAAGGGTTTGAAAAATGCCTATCTTATCCTACATTTACACATTGGTGCAAGCTATAACCATCAAATAAAAATAACGCAGTCCTCGTACTGTCTTGTCAAAATAAAAGGGACTATACTAATAAATATTTTGCTAATCCCTACCTCTAAATACAAATAGTGTGGGAAACAATGTTATAAAAAGAAAAAAGTGTTCACAAAATGATATGTCAGAATGTTCAGGACGTTAGTCTCTTCCCCACATTTTCAGCACTGGGCAAGGCGGTACACTTGAGCTTAGCACTGTCGCTGCCTTCTCTAGCATGAGGATACAGTACAATCATTAACATCAAGGCCTTCCGTGCCCAAGTCTCTTTGCCTTTCAAAGTTTCTTTATTCAGAGGACCTGATGTGACAAGCAAACAATACATTATTTTCCTCTTCCAGATGATCACAAGTACTCAAGTTCTTAGGTGATTCGCTATTCACCTCGGATCCCCCTCAGCCGGGCTCTGAGCCTTTCACCACAATGTTCAAACATTATTTATGCATCTAATTTCTCGTATGTTACTCTTTCTCGAGTGACTCACTGTTCAACCCGGATCTCCTCTCAGTTGTGCTCAGATCTCAAATCCCCCTCAGTCGGGCTCAGATTCCTTTTAACACAATGTTCATAACTTTACACACACTTGCTTACCTTGTAGCTGATATCCCTCTGCCGGGCTCGGACCATCTTCCTTTGCGATTTCATCAACTATCGAAGACTTTCAAATGTGAACAGGGTGTATGCTGTCCCGTTTGAAGACCACTTCGATTTCACAGTTCTCCATCACTCATCACAGTTGCCACCTCTCAGCTGGATACCTAGCAGAGACTTTCGAATGAGCACCCACATGGTGCTGAACAACTCTGTCTAAGGTATCATATCTTGGCTTCAAAGTTCAATCACTCATCCGCTGATTAATTGTGTTCACATTACTTACCACATACGCTTCATGCACAGTTTTCTTCAGTTTTGATTATACAATATTGCTGCTCGCAGCCTTGGCTTCAACACAGACCAGTCTGGTATCAGTCTCCCCAACTCACCGGCTGTTCTGACTTCACTGGCAATGCTTTGTTTTTGGAGCCAATGATAGTACCACAGGGGCAAATGATTCTTCCCACCTTGACTATCGACGAGGAGAGCCCCAGGTATCTCTGACACACATTGCAGTGTTCTTCAACCCTGATTCCTGTTCTTATGTTTTCTATTCGCAAAGGTTTCTGAAAGTAACAGTCTTCTATTGAAAAGTTCAATGGCGCTTCCCTCCTTGCAATCCTCTTTGGTTTTTGCCATCTTTTGACTTGTGTTAAACAGCCATCTTGAAACCGGTGCTTCCTCGTGCGCTTTGCCTTGCTTAGTGTGTGCTTTCATGCTCCACCTTTTATCCATGTGAGGAGGTGTGATGGCCTGGGTGTTAGTCCATTTTCTCTCATAGTGAGCTGTCCATTAGAAAGTGTTCCTATTGGGAAAGGGGAGGGGGTTTGAATTCCTAAGCATCCTACCTGGTAAGATGTGGTAAACGTGTTACAGGGAAGGGGATACTGCATCTCGTTGCCTGGTGTCCCACTTTACACCCATGACACCCTTCACCCAGGTGATCCTCCCGCACAGGTCCAAAGCGATGACCTTGTCCTGGCCACGTGGATGACAGATCCCCAGGCAGTAGCAGGTGAGACACCATTAGGTTTCTCACACATTTCAGTGTTCATTAAGAATATTACATGCAGTCAGATTATTGCTTTCACTTACAGTTAATGTCTATACAAAATACACTCGTTTCTAAGTGGATGACTTACAACATGACTTTTGTCTTAGCTACCAACTAAAATAGCATACTTAACAAGACCAACTCATTTCACAACATTTTCTCACACAAATTCTATAATGGGTGCCAGTTTCTCTGGTGTGAGCTGGACCATGTTAACTCTGCTAAATATTTTGCAACTCTGCAATAGCTTCTTAAAGAGGATGCCTGGATTGAATACACTCAGGAGACTATTCAAAATATGCTAGGATGCTAGAATCCTAGCATCAAGGGGACCTGAAATAGGCAGGGAAGTCCAACCGCGACAAGTGAATCCCTTTGCGTCGCTGTGCTGCAGTGACCACCATCCGAAACAGCTTACCTTGGTCGAGTCAAGTCCTGACAGGGGTCCTGCATCATGTTTTGCTGCATTCTGCCACAGAGAGTCCTTGCACCAGCCAAAGACACCGACCAGAGATCTGCTTGAACCTGCAACCCCTGTGAATCAAGGATTGAGGCTTATGGTGGGAAAAGCAACCTCAGGCCTTCTTCCATTGACCTGCCAAGTCCTGTGAAGAATCGGCATACGGGCGGTAAGTTACAGTGGTTCTTGCCTGCCCCTAAACTTTGTTTAAAAGTTTTGCTAACATTTCGAAACCTTTACAATATCTTGGTTTTGCCATTGCTTGCTCATGCAAGCTTTCCATAAATTGGCGATACTTTTGTTGGTTATAATAACTTGTCCTAAAACCCTTGGAATCATTCACTGCACCCCTGAGACCCTACCTTCATTGTTTTCAGTGTTGAAAACGGTGTCAGAACTTTTCCTGAACTTTTGGGCATAAGTCCCCAGACAATTTAGGGAAGGACCTTTGAAGCTAGGGATGATTTTCTGTGGCCTTTAATTCAAACACTAATGGACACTTTCCTTTAGAGGGGTTTGCTCTGTATTATGCCCTACTCTAGTGATTGTATATATGCATTCTATTATTAGTGTTGTGTGATACTTCTACTTCATTTTTCGTAGTGCTGTTGGCCATAAATAAATAACTGTATGTTCATATATACTGTCATAGTGTCATTTGTAACTCCCATTGTGTGTTCTCATCGTGGACCCTTTACAAGCTCACCACCTCTTGAGACAGCCTAGACCACTTGTCACTGCTACCCTGAACTGGTTTGGCTACAACTCCTAGAGTTGCCCCTGTCACAATATAGGTTAGTCTTC
Organism: Ambystoma mexicanum; assembly: GCF_040938575.1. Classification (NCBI taxonomy): domain Eukaryota; kingdom Metazoa; phylum Chordata; class Amphibia; order Caudata; family Ambystomatidae; genus Ambystoma; species Ambystoma mexicanum. Next base: position 943,379,147 of record NC_090926.1, read on the forward strand.
TATACATCTGTCCCCCAGTCCAGTGTATAGAAAATCAGTCTTAAAATATTCCATTGCCTTAGAAGGGTTCATTGTCAAAAAAAATGTGTGATATATGACAACATATTTACATGCTACATACAAGGGGAAGATAGAATTGTGGCAAATATATGAGAGCGAGAAAGCAGATCCGCTTGAGAAGGAGTGGATTATTAATCATCATAAGGAGGAGGATATAATGCCTTGGGCTCCCCTTTCCCTCCTGAAAAAAAGAACACATATATTGAGGAACAAGGATTTTATCCTTTAAAGGAATTGAAAGCAGCAGTGGATTTTGTTAATACGACATAGAAACCACCCGCTTATAACAGTGAGGACAACATGGAAGAGAGCAAAAGTAGAGAATGCAAATATATGCCAACATACAACGAAAGTAAACAGCATGATGAGATGATGAGAGAAAGGACAGGCAGGACAGAAAGATGGCGACAGAGGAAGAAGCAAGGCGACAAAGGGAAGTGAAAGATAAGATTAAGGGAGTGATAATAGTACAGAATGAATGGATGGGAGGAGAGATGTTATTTAAACTAGAGGATAATGGCATTGATGGGGTTCGAGAAAGGGAAGAAAGAGAAGAGTGGGAAAAGAAAGTGAGAGACTACAAAGAAGAGAAGGAGAAAGAAAGGAAGCAAAAAGGAAGAATGAATAAGGTAAGAGGCAAGGAAAGAAAAAGAGAGACTAGAAGAGAAAAAGCGAGGGTAGATTGAAATACAGAGAATGCAACTATGCAGGTTGAAAAAAAGACAAGAGGAAGAAGAGAAAACAGAATGAGAAGAAGGGACAATGAGATGCACAGAAGTAGGGGACTAAAGGATGATGATTAGATAGATTATCTAGTTTATAGAACAATAGTACCAAACGAAGCACGACAACGATTTCAGAAAGAGAGAGGGTAATTAAAGCCCCACAGGGAGCTGCAAGGGATACCGAGAACCCAGCCATGGGATGACAAGCTGAAGCAGAAAATAAAGGGAAGGAAATTGGGGATTTCTATAGGCAAATGAGAGATAAAGATGGGAACACAACTTAAGAGGATGTTGAAGGATCTTTACTGAGGAAAACAGAAGGAGGGTCAGGTGACGCATGTGATACTGGAAATGCAGGGCCGCTGTCATGATGCCTGCCCCCGGGAAACCAGACCTGGCCCAGCAACCCCGGAAGCAGGCATCATGCCATTTGGAGCAAGCCCAAAAACCCCAGCTAGGGGATGTTTGGGTGCAGTCCTGGCGCCTATGGCGCCAGGCTCATAAGAATAGAGTCAGTCCTGGCGCCATGGCTCATAGTAGAAAACCTACCTGATGCAGATCATGCTGCAAACTTACCTGATGCAGACCATGCTGCAAGAAGCCACAAGCCAAATGAGGCTTAGGAGGGACTATTTTACCTAAGGGACTACTTTTTACTCGGGTGGGGCTGTGGAAGAATACTTACCTGGGACTACTTCCAGGGCTATTTAAACCACGCCCGGACAGCAGCACACGCTTCTCGTTATTCTGCATCCAGCAGCGTAACGCTCACCGTGCCTGCAGGAGCTTCCAGTCTTCAGCCACGCCCGCCTCGAGTCCGGAGCTCCTGGAAACAAGAAGAAAGAAGGAGGAAAGGTCAGAACAGGAGTTTTACCTTTAATCCTTACCTGAATCCTGATCCATCATGCCACGGAGCTGGAGAAGATGTCTTTAAAAACGCCTTACTTCGCATCCTGCAGCGCCGCGCTGTACTCACCTGCCTTGCAGCACTTCAGCATTCCATGACGCTCTTCTCCATCTGGCGGCTGCTCTCCGACACCTAAGGAGACAAAAACAGCAAGGTGAGCCAAGGGGATACTCTAAGACTGTACAAGCTACCCCCCAAGACTTACCTGATTTACCACAGGGGGTACTTACCTCATTTTGGGTCGGCGCAGCCTCTGCTGCATCTCCGCCATGCCCCGGCCCCTATGGGGAAACAACAGAACAGCAAGGAGCAATAAGGGGAAACCGATTTTTCCCAATAGACTTACCTGGTTTTACCGCTGGAGGCATCAATCCCCAAGACCTCATACCACATCAGAGTCTGAATGGGGGAAAAGCCACATGTTATACATTGACACCATTTTATCGAACTGAGCCGGATAATATAAACCCTTACCTGCATCTTACCGGTTGCCACGTGGAACTCTTCATAAGGGCAATTCAGCAACCTAAAAGGTATTGGACAGAGTGAAGGTCAGAGGTTTTTTGAACTCTTACGAAATACAGACTTACGGCGTCTCGCCAGCATTCTTTGAGTCAATACCGTTCTGGAACTCCCCAACTCCTCCACGCCGGTGAAGAAACTGGTCATCTACACGCCCCTGCGCTCGAGGCAGGATGGAGAGCTCATCTTTCCAAACCATCAGGTGAGAGCATAGAGGGAATCCAAAAGTGACCTGTGGGAAGAACTATGGGAGAGGAGAAGGTGGGGTTAGCGCTCAAACTCCACAGGTGGTTAATTCCCTTTCTCCATTACAGAAGGATATTCCTACGAGCCAAACAAACGAAGCTGGGTGGGCCAGTCCAGTCCATCATCTCGGCACTACGCGTCTCACTGGTGGAAACAACAGCTGGCCAGTTCAGATCGACGCCCCGTGGGAGCCAGGTGAGCGTAACAGCCTCCGTATCCTTGTCCTTTACTGCTTTTTATCTTGTGTTCTGTTGTGTTTTCTGCACAGGAGTTCATGTGGGACTCCTGGCGGTGCAGCTCTCTCTTTTGGTTTGGTGTTCAGACTCATGGGATACCCTTACGGCACCCATGGGTTGGGGTACAACCCTGTGCCCCTAGTGTATATTTTTGGGCACCTGTGTGTCGCCCACAGAGCCGGGTATGGGTTGGTGGCAGCTCCATGCTGAATTTGACAGGTTCTCTGAGTATCCTCCATTTTGGGATACCCAGGCCCTGATATTGGAATCAGTTGATTCCTGATAGGAAACAAGATAGCCCCCTTGGCCTATTGCTCACATTTCATTTTTTGGTACGACTATTCGTTTAGTTTCCAGTTAATAGATTTGCTCATTAGTTTTTCGTTTTATAATGACCCTTTTTTCCCCTTCTTTTGATTTATTTTCAGACATAGCGCGTTGTGCGCGGCTTTCTGAATATCGACAATAGTCATCCCCTCTTAACACTTTGTTTGCTTGAGATTGGAACTAGTAATATACACAGTTAATTATATATTTCTTCTTTATATTTCTTTTCTATCATTCCTTACTCTATTCAATATTCATGCTTCTATCACAACCCACGGTTACTTAAAACCGGTGACCCTGAAAACAGCAATTGAATGACTCTGTTGCCAGTCCCACAGAATGATGAGTATCTAGCCAATGTTCATGTTTTCATGAACAACATTATACTAACATAATCACTATATAAGAATAAGTTATGTAATTTTGAATTTCGGTTAACGAGGAGATTCAGTATTATCAAAAGTCATGGAGTATTACATATGTACATTATGTAACTGTATAATTCACTGAAATTGAATAATAGTTTTTGTTTTTTACAAGCAACTGAATGAATGTTTTCTCTTTGTGTTAAGAATCCAATTTGGGCCATATGAAGAAGAGGAAAGTATCCTCGAAACGCGTCGCCAATTGAATTGGACTCCATATGTATACATCTCTTTCTTCAGAAAAAATCCTTTTTCGCTTTTCATTTTTTTCTCTCCAAACTTGATGTGATCTTTTGATACCATTTGTGCTTCTTTATGTTGTAAATTTCATGTCGAAAGAATTTAATCACATTATTTGTGATATAAAAAATGTTTTTGTATAATTTTGTCTATTGACATTTCTTTTTATGAAGTATTACTCCTTAAACATTCTGTTGATATATAAAAATAACAGTATTGTACTTGATCCAAACACTCAAAAGTGTGCAGGGGACGGGAGGATTCCTAGGTTGAATCCTTTTCTTTTTTCGTTTTATGTGTCGGGGTTTTGTGCCATGACTCCAGTTCATCCCCAGCACCTAACATTATCTGAATATAACTTCAAATTACCTAACAATCTTTATTGAACCAAAGGTGTGCACCTATACTCAACCTTCTAGTATCTGGTGTTTGACACAATGACTGAGACAGCACTGTCCGAAACTGGTATGAATGCAGTTTGGAGTGTTGAATGGCTGGGTACTTGTCCCAATACACATAACTTGTTGTGAGTGTCTGGAGAGGAGTGAATGGCCTGAATGCACTATGCACGTGATTGGATGCCTGCCTGCATGAATGCCCTTCTGACCGATTGGTTGCCTGAGTGTGACCCAGCAAATGAATGGGAGATCAACTAGTATATCTGGGGGCCTCTAACTGCTAGAATTCGTGTTCAGAAGCTGAAGAGTAACTGGAGTGAAATTGAAACTTAACCGTGAAGCCCTGCTGGAAGAGAAGAATTGCTGTTGCTCTCTTTCACAATCTGAAAGCTGCTTTGTCTCCAAGGACTGACCCAGCAAGGCACCCTCTTCCCGAGCTACGAGGGACCATCGTGCACCAGCTGACCTTTGCCAAAGCTCCCTGGTAGATAGACCTATGACAGGCTGCTGACCGTAGATGGGGACCGCCATGGAATCCCAAAGAGAAGTGCCCAGACTGTTGTCCGCCACTGTCGATGACCACCATCGCCGACCGGAGCTGCCGTGCTCCCGTTTCTCTAAGAACTTCATTTGATCCAAGGACGCTATCATCTACATCACCGCCTTTTTTATCCTCCTGGAGAAGGCCCGACCGTCGACGTGCTGAGGAGCATCCACCGGTGGGTTTCCCACCACCTAAAGACCACAGAGACGCCGATGACTCAACACCGTTGCTGGGCCACAGTGCTTCAACATCTCTTTGAAGGTCCAGAACTACCATCACCGAGGTGCCCCGCACGGCACTTCCTTGCAGGACACCAACTCTCTGTCGTCGACGAGCACCTCTTGGAACGAAGCTGCCACTTCACTGCCGTAGTTCACCCTGTTCTCCGTCTGACGTTCGACGACCCGTGACTCCTGCCTTAAAGGGAGGGCACTCAAGAAGGGACGTCGATTTCCCATTGACGAACGCTACAATTCCAGGTACATTGGGGCTGTAGAACTATTGTAGAGGGAAATAAGACTCATAGAACAATATATGGACTGGGCTTGTGATACATCTTTGCTTTACAGGTTGCCCAGGTGGAGGGATTCCACACAGAACTGTGCCTAGTTGGTAAAGGCCAGTATTCTGCCAATTGTTCAACCATCTTGCTTGCCTTCCCCTCTCCACTGCTGGTTTCCTCTTTATTGATCTGTGTGGCATTTTGACAGTATAGTTGATGCACTTTAATGAGATCTGATAATAATTGTGGTACCAATGTAGAACTGTATATATTTACCATTGTTGATTTTCTGAGCACAAAGTGAGTTATTGTGATAGTGTACATAACCTTGAATATTAATCATATAAAGACTGTGTTTTAACCAATACAGTGTGTGGACATTCCTTTGTGGGGGCTTGGGGACTACACTGTACTTATGAACCAGCCTGCATCACCTCCTGAGAAGCTAGGCCTTGATTGCTCAACCACGTACCAATAATAGAGAATCTTGGCTGGGGTCCTCCGTGCCTCTCTGCCATAGAGAGAGCAGAAGTACAGACACCCCCCTCCAGTCTTTACACTGGTGGTAGCGGTGGGATGCTTGTGGTTTTAAGAATCAGTGTATAACCGTGCTACTTACAAGGATATCTGCACTTTGTTAAATTAAGGTTTAGTTGTGTACAAGATAACTGCATTACAAGCAATGGAACCTATTGCAAATCTTAAATTGACTCGGATGAGCTTAGAGGCTCTCCAGAGTGCTTGTGAAGCCAGGGAGTTAGACTTTGTGGATAAATCTAGGGCTGTGCTGATAGCTGCCCTGGTGGACTACCAGACTGATTGAGAAACTCTTGAAGAGGGGGATGCAACAAATGAGGACTCTACCCCGAGGGTTGTCGCTGAATATGATTGTGGGAATGCCACCATTCCTGCTGCCTCTGTTCTGAACCCCAGTAATTCCTTGGAGCTTGAGTTATTAAGGATGAAATTGGCCTTTGAATATCGCAAGTTGGAAATAGATGCTGAGCTTAAGAAAGAGGAGTTGGCACGGCAAGTGGAACTCAAGAATTGGTATCTTGAACTCAAAGAAAAGGACACTAAATGTCAGCGAATCCATTTAGCGAAAGCTTGAGTGGAGACATCAGCTAAACCAGTTGACAGTGTCATGTCCCCAGCAACCAAGTGTATGAAGGATTTGGTTGGTGTTTATGTGGAGGGTTCTGATATCCTCTAATGGATTGAAGCATTTGAGATGGCTTGTGCCATTCATGATGTAGATAAGAGAGATTGGGCTAAGTGTTTATTAAGCAGAGTGCCTCAAACTGGGTATGAATGTATTCTGAAACTGAGTGTGGAAGAAAGGGGTCAGTATGAGTGCATGAAGTCTGCTTTAATTGCCAAGTTTGGCAAGACACCGAAACAATACCTTAAACGGTTCAGGGACTTTAAGAAATGAGAGAATGTGTGTTGGGTTGACTGGGTGAGTGTTGCGCACATGAACATGATGGGGTGGATTGATGGTTACAAAGTGAAAACTTTTGTTGAATTGTTTGTTTGTTTGTTTGTTTTATTCGTATTTATATAGCGCACAACAGCCCGAGGACATTGTGGCACTTGTTACAGTACAAAGCTTATTTACTTAGTTACATGGTCATTAGCAATATATATACAGGTTGCAATATAGTTACATAGTCATTAGCAGTATATATACAGGTTACAATATAGTTATATTACATTTGTGTTATATTACAATATACATGGCAGAAGTGGAGGAGGCAGTCCTCCACTTGCTAGTTGAGGAGAGTGTCCTTGAGGTTGTTGCGGAAGACAGAGATGGAAGTTTCAGCTCTAAGGGTGGCAGGGAGTGAGTTCCAGAGTTTCGATGCAATATAGGAGATGCCTAGACCACCAGCTGTGGCTCTCTTTATGCTTGGTATGTGTAGCTGGTTGGTGTAATGAGGTCTGTGGGGCGAGTGGATGTGGTCCTTGATATTGCTTCAGATAGGTATATTGGAGCGGTTTTGTTGATGCATCTGTGAGTGATGGTGAGGATTTTCAAAGTAAAATGGTCTTTGACCTGGAGCCACCATGCTTCACGTCTGGCGTGGGATATATGGTCTCTTCTAGGAATGCTCTTAGAGGCTCTGAGGGCATTGTTTTGTGTGGTTTGCAGTCTGTGAATGTTCTTGGGGGAGGTGCCAGCTATGAGGGTGTTGCAATAATCGAGGTTGGCTCGTATAGTTGCTCTAGCTATGGCCAAGCGGTTGGGGGTGGATAGGTAAGGTTTAATGGCATGAGTTTGGTGCTGAACGCTGATGCAGAGGCTATGGCGCTGACTTGTTTGTTCATCTATAGATTTGCGGCAATGTGAACACCTAGAGTCTTGACAGAGGATGATACGGAGATGGTTGATTTGTCTATATTTAAGTTGTTGTATTGGGGGCTTAGTTTCGATAGTGTGTTTGTCTGGCCCAGGATGAGAATTTCAGTCTTCTCCCCATTAAGACAGAGGCCATTGATTGCCATCCAAGCTTGGATAGTGGCATAGATGTTGTGAAGGGCCGTGGCGTCTTGGTGATAGAGTCCAGATGGGGGTATAAGTACTTGAGTGTCACCTGCATAGTTTGTATATGCAACCCCCATGGAGTCAAGTAGGTCGAAAAGGGGTTTTGTGAAGAGTTTATAGAGGGTGGGGGCTGTACAAGATCCTTGGGGGACACCGCAGTTTATTGTGGTAGGATCTGCGTTTGCTGTGTCAGAGTAGACCTTCATGGCTCTTCCTTCAAGGAAGGAAGCGATCCAGGATGCTGCTTGATTATTAAGCAGAGTGCCTCAAACTGGGTATGAATGTATTCTGAAACTGAGTGTGGAAGAAAGGGGTCATGGGTGAGGTGGGTGGTGAGTGTTTGGTGATTTACCAGGTCAAAAGCAGCTGATAGACTGAGAAGGAGGAGCAAGGCAGGTTTGCCTTTGTCCATGATCTGTGAGATTTGATTGTTTAGGTCTAATAAGGCGGATTCTGTTCCATGCCCGACACGGAAGCCAGATTGTCTTTTGCCTAGTATGGAATTAGCTTCTATGTATAATTGGATCTGGATGTGAGCTGCTTTGTTCAGGATTTTTAGGAGGAACGGGACTGTCGTTATCGGTCTGTAGTTGTTGGGTTGCGCTGGGTCAAGTGTGGCCTTTTTTAGAAGTGGCCGCACCCAGGCTTCCTTGAGATTGTTTGGGACAGTTCCTGTTTGGAAAGAAGCGTTAATGAAGGCAGTAATCAGGGGTGCTAGGTCATTAGCGCATTCCTTGATGATTTTGGGAGGGCAAATGTCTGCTTTGCAGAGGGATGGTTTGAGGTTTTTGATGAGATTAAGGACCTCAGGTTCAGTGATGTCTCTGAAAGAGAATTGAGCATGATTGAAATTACTACGCTTGTCTTGCATGGGCGGTTGGTTTTTTGGTTTGGGAGAGCTTTGCAGTGGTTTTGGATTTTGTTCTGGAGGAGTTTTATTTTGTTGAGCTGGGCGGACTGAATGCTAGCACACCAGGCTTTGTCTTTAGTAATCTCATCAGCGGTATCCGGAGGAGTGACTAATTCATTAAAGATTGCGAATAGTTCTTTAGCTTGGGAATTGGCCTTTGAAATCCTATCATTGAAGGAGTTGGATTTTGCTGCTAAAATGGCTTTTTTATATTGGAGGGCTATTTGTTTGAAGAGGCTCTTATTTAGGTCACTCGGATACGTTTGCCAGTTTTTAAGCGACTGACGCTTTTCAGTTCGGAAGGTTTAGAGTCCTTCAGAGAACCAAGAGTTGCAGTGAAATGATTTTTTTTCCTTCTTGCTTTCAAGTGGGGCTATAGAGTTTATGGTATTGGTGAGAGTATCATTGATGATAGCTGATAGTATATTTGTGTCCTGAGAGAAAGGTGGTGCTAGGCAAGGGTTTTTAAGGTGGGGACGCAAGTTGTCTGTGTTGAGTTTTTTAGAACTTCTTATTGTGTCAGGTGGTACGTGGGTGAGAGTCTTAGGTTTGGGGTTGGTGGGGATGAGGAATTTGATGCACGTGTGGTCCGTCCATGGAAGGGTGGTGTTTGAGGTAATGTTGGATGCACAGTTGTGATCCATGACCCAGTCAAGGGTGCGGCCTTTGGAGTGAGTGGGGGTGAGGACTCCTTGGGAGAAACCTAAGTCTGCGAATTCTTTAGCTAGGGTTGTGGCGGATTTCTCCTTAAGATCGTTGTATCCTAAATTTAAGTCTCCTAATAGAAGGATTTTAGAGGACTTTTTAATGTTGTTGCTAAGCCGATGGGAGAGGTGCTCTTGGAAGTCAGCTGGGAGTCAGGGAGGTCTGTATAGGAGGTGGATATTGATTAGATTATTGGGGAGAGCGTAAGCGTGGCTGATAGGATATCAGCATTACCACCCCATGTACTATGATCTTCTAGTCTAATGGACAGTGAGTCTTTGTGGATAAGGTCACCTCCCCCTCCAATCATATCACAACTATCTTGCCTAAGGATGGTGTAGCCTGTAGGTAGGGCTAGTGCGATGGCTGGGCAGGAGGCATCATTGAGCCAGGATTGAATGATATATAGTAAGTCCAGATTAGGTGTGGATAGTAGATCATTTATCTCGAGAGCATGTGCAGGTAGGGAGCGTACGTTCAGTAGTGCACATTTAAGAGGTGGGTGTCGTGTGCCTTTGATGTTTTTGTTTGTACTAGTATGGGGTGAAGTGTGCTTGTAGTGGTGTGTGGTAGTGAGGGGCTTAGTGCGAGGTAGTATAGGGGCAGGTTGGGGTGGTGGGGGGAGAGGGGCAGTGCCTTTGCTCATCTTAGTGTGGGGTAGTGGTGCAGTGCAGGTGCCTAATCTGGTGTTTCTACTTGTCATGGGTGTGGGTGAGCAGTGTAAATACCTAGGAAGTGATCGATTTCTGAGATTGCGGAGTCTGGTGGCTAGGCTAGGTGGCCGAGAGTGTGTCATGTTATAGTCTGGTGCTGCGGCATGTAAATTTAGTACCGGACACTGAGTGAGATGTGTTGGGTGTATGTGGGGAGGCATAGAGGCCATTATAGTGAGGGCTATAAAGAGGGATGTTAGGCTGGCTGAGCGGAGTGTGGCAGGGAGAGTGCGGGAGAATGAAACTATGCCATGATTGGGATGTGCACTCTTGGGCATCATGATAGTGGAGAGCGGCTGTGTGTGTGTGTGTGTGTGTGTGTGTGTGTGCAGCTGGTATGTGACAAGAAATGACAGGGATATCGTGCGACTAGTGCTAGGTAGTTCAGAGGCAGATCACAAGTGGGTCACAATTCAGCAAAATACAGTGTCTAGATTCAATTTTATAAGTGGGGCAGGCAGAGGCTAAATGGTGCCAGGGCAATAGGTAGCAGTTCAACAAAAGACAATGCCTAGATTTGATTTTCTAAGTGGGGCAGGCAGAGGCTAATGGTGGCAGGGCTCAATAGTTAGCAGTTCAATAACATACAAAGCCTAGATTCGATTTTCTAGTGGGGCGGGCAGAGGCTAAATGGTGGCAGGGCACAATAGGTAGCAGTTGGCAGCACAAGAGGATACATTACAAAGCGGATAAGCAATACCGGTAAATGCGCTAAATAGTATCGTGAGATATTATATATCAACACTAGATCAGCTGTTAGCAAGCAATTGTCCAAAGTCAGTGAACAGCAGAGGCACCAATGAGGTGCACCGCATGAGGGGATTAGGTGGAAAGGTTAGGTTCTGGGGAGGTGTGGGCAAGCTGCAGCGTTGAGGCAGGCTTACCAGAAAAAGGGCAGAGTCCTTGGCCCAGGCCTCAGGTGCCTCCAGATAGGCTCCAGACAGGAAAGATCCTTGAGATAAGGATCCTTTGGAGGAGGGCCGGCGTTCGCCTGCCAGCGCCAGATTGGCCTTCTGTAGTTGCAGTTGGCCAATGGGGGCTCTCATGGATGTCATGTGGTCGCCTTCTTGGCAAGGAGGTGGTCGGTGGCCATGTTGAAGCAGGAACACCACGTGTGTCCCAATGGAGGAACAGAAAGAATGTTCGAAATGCGCTAATTAGCTAGTTTTTTCAAGAAAAATATAATGTACACATGTGTAATTATGGGGATAGGAGGTGCGCTTTTCAGTGGGTGGGATTTTCATGCCCACGGGGCTAAGAATAGGTGGGGAGCCTACCTTAGGGTGGATGCACTCTGGTGGAGGGCTAGCCCACTGCTCCTGCAGTCCCACCTTTTTATTTTATGAGCATTATTCAAAGCCTGTTCACCAGAGCTGAATCAGTATGTTGCTGACCAGAACATTTTGGACCCCTTTAAGCTGGCTAGGTTGGCTGACAAGTTAGTCTCCCACCGGGTGTCTCATAAGGACTCCAGTGGGAAGGACAAGGACAAAGTTGTGGGTGGGAGTAAGAGTAGTGGTCCGTCTCCTGCAAAGCAGGGTCCCAGTGATTCCAGTAATGTACCCCGTACTCCCGGCACTTTTTGGGATTGTAGGGCTCTGGACCACCGAAGGGGTGAACCCAAGTGTAAGGGTAAGGTACTTGGAGTCCAGGCTGTCAGCCTGACCTACCCCTACTCCATACTCCATACCTGAGGTGGAGGCCTCTACTGGGATCACCTTCCGTGCTCCTGTAGAGATTTCCTTAGTGTCCCTTAGAGCCTGGGACCAGTATGCAGAAGTACTGGCGAATATCCCACAGAACACTCATAGGTTTTTGAGAAGTGTCCTCTTGAATGGGCAACCTTCTGCTGGTTTGAGAGACACTCGGGCAAGCATGACAGTGTTGGACAGGACCCTGCTCAAGCCGGAGGACTATGTTGGTGCTCCTCTGAGAACCACTAGGTTAGCTGGTGGGCCTCCCTAATTATCGCCTGTAGCCTTAGTCAACATTAAGACAGCAAAGATTCCAGTCCTGGTTCAAGACAACGTGCCTGCAAACATTTTGTTAGGAAACTATTTGGTTGAGATGGGGATGATCGCGGATGGTCTACCCATGGCTGCTGTGGCGGTCACCCGATCCCAGGTCACGCAGGGTCCGTCTGTGAGCCCATTACCCTTGCCGATGGGGAAACCCAAGGCGCGAAGGAAACAGAAGAGTAAGAAGGCCACCTCTGTGGAGGGAGCCCCTGCTCTTCCTGCTGTTCCGACAGTACCCATTGGGATCCATGCTCCGGACGGGCTGGATCCAGTGGTAAACCCGTCTTAACTCCTGTGGGAGAAGAGCCAGAAGACTCTCCTGTGGGAGAGGTTCTCAACCCGGAGGATAGTTCCGACCTTCAATGTGTGTTAGCTGAAGGGGGACCCTCCCGGGCAGACTTCTGTAAGGGACAGAGAGAGTGCCACTCACTCGAGGGTCTGAGGAAACAGGCCCTGTCCCAGGCAGAAGGAGAAGTGCCTAGGACATTCCAAATCTATTGGGAGGGTGAGCTCCTTGTTAGTGAGCCCACTAAGCCTGAACCTGGTGCCCTCAAGAGGTTGGTGATACCCCAGGTTTACAGGCCCTTCCTGATACAGTTGGCGCAAGAGGTGCACTTGGCTGGTCATCTTGGGACCAAAAAGACTAGTCTGAGGCTCTCTGCCCATTTCTACTGGCCACGGATGGGAGTAGAAGTGGAGTCCCACTGCAGGACCTGCACAACTTGTCAGTTGTCTGGCAAGACTGGAGGCAGTGTCAATGCCCCACTGCAGCCATGCCAGTGGTTGGCAAACCATTTGAGAGGGTGGGCATCGACATTGTCGGTCCCCTTGGCCCTCCCACTTCAGGTGGACATCGGTTCATCAAGGTCTTGGTCGATCATGCCACCAGGGACCCTGAGGCTATACCCCTTTCGGACTATTACTGCAAAGGTGGTTGCCAGGGCTCTCCTGGGCATTTTCACCCGTGTTGGATTCCCTAAGGAGGTTGTCTCTGACAGAGGATCCAACTTCATGTCTAGTTATATGAAAACCATGTGGAAAAAGTGTGGGGTAACCTATAAGTTCTCCACCTCTTACCATCCCCACACCAATGGTCTGGTTGAGAGATTTAATAAAACTCTAAAGGGCATGATATGCGCTTTGGAAGAGCGCCCCTATGGAAGAAATGGGATCTCCTCCTGCCATGCCTGCTGTTCGCTCACAGAGAGGTACCTCAAGAGGGTATTGGCTTCAGACCCTTTGAGTTACTCTTTGGACATCCCGTGAGGGGGCCCCTTGCCTTGATCAGGGAAGGCTTGAAAGCCACCCCTCCAGGTCCCGCCAAGCAAGTGGGGGACTATGTTTTAGGCCTCAGACGGAGGATGACACTGATGATGGGTCAAGCAACAGCGAATCTCAAGTCCAGCCAGGAATTTAATAAATACTGGCATGACCTTAAAGCCTCGCAAGTGGATTGGACTCTGGGACAGGAAATCCTTGGTATGGAGCCTACCAAGCCGGTTTATAGTCATTGTTTCGAATGCAAAAATGTCAAAAAATGTTACCTAAAAAAAATAATTCAAATGTCTTTTTTTGTTATTTTTTGTTTGAAATGGGGTGGTTGAACTCCAGATACAGTTAAGAACCACATCCAGGCTGAGGTCGCCAAGATGTTGGATCTGGGTGTTATTGAACCCTCAACCAGTCCCTGGTCCAGTCCAGTGTTCCTTGTCCCCAAGGCAAGTTCCCAGGCATGTACCAAAGATTGGACGTTCTGTTTGGACTACCAAGGAGTCAATGCCGTCACCAAAACTGACGTGCACCCATTGCCCAGGGCTGATGAGCTCGTGGACACCATAGGTGCTGCCAAATTTGTGAGCACCTTTGACCTTACCTCAGTCTATTGTCAAATAGCTCTGACGGACCATGCCAAGGAAAAGACGGCGTTCTCAACACCAGTTTAGGGTCATGCCTTTTGGGTTGAAGAATGCACCTTCCACTTTCCAGAGATTGGTCAATCATGCGCTTAGTGGGCTGGAGGCCTTTTTTGTGGCCTACCTAGACGACATTGCCGTCTACAGTTCCACCTGGGAAGAGCATTTGACACACCTGGATAAGGTGTTGCATGCCTTAAAAAGGGCTAACCTCACTATCAAGGCGACCAAGTGCCAGATAGCTCAGGGGAAAGTCACATATCTTGGTCATGATGTAGGAGGGGGTCAAATCCAACCTCTCCCCAGTAAGATACAGGATGTACATGACTGGGAGACTCCCACTACTCAAACCCAGGTGAGAGCCTTTTTGGGCCTCACTGGGTACTATTGCAATTTCATGGCAGACTATAGAACCATAGCTGCACCCCTGACAGCTCTGACTTCACCCAAACAACCTAGGAAGGTTAATTGGACTGAAGACTGTCAGAGGGCCTTTTTTGGCTTGAAAGAAAGTCTGTGTAGGGCACCTGTGTTGTGTGCACCTGACTACAGCTGACCCTTTATAGTCAAGACGGATGCCTGCGACACTGGAATCGGAGCTGTCTTTTCCCAGTTAGATGACAAAGGAAGGGAACATCCTATCAGATTCATCAGTAGACAACTGAAGTCGATGGAATAGAATTGATGGGAAGTGACCCTGGTGTATACTTGCACGTAGTTGTACGTTTTGCCCTATTGTCCGAATGCCCTAATACTGTGTAACACCTGCGGGTGTATTGGTGCTTACATTTTCTGTTGAAAATAAAATGGGGTACTTTGTGTCATTACAGATAGTGCTTCGAACTTAGGAATGCTTTTCGAGCAATGGAATTTTGAGCTGTCAGCTGTTTGTATACACGGCCTTTGGGTTTCTAACCTATGGTTTACAGCAGGTATTTCTTGCATTTAAATTAAAGTAAGCCATGCAAAAGGATTTTATTTCATATATGGTTGACCAGTGGTCTGCCCATTTCCCTACAGATTGTTACATCTCAGACCTCTGTCCGGGTGGTGAAGAAGTATTATGAAAACATAGATGAAAAAAATGCTGTATTGAATTACACGTTTTTGAGAGTCTACATACTTTGCATATATCTCAGGTACCCATTTTCTTGAGATATGTATGAGTTTAGAATTGGCTACTAGGTTGTGTTTTGCTTGTGTCTTCCACTGTCTCTAATTCCTCTGGTGACTCATGCACCAATTAGACTAATACGACCTTGATTAAAGAGGTTAGGCAAATTTACCAATCTATGGATCGATCACATTGTATGAAGTAGCAATTAATGGCTGTTCGTTTTTTTAAATTGATTTCCAGTTCAAGGGTGAATTGTTAGACGTTTGATCTTTTCTGTCTTGGTGACGGTTGGTGGCTCCTTCACACCGCTTTGGTCCTTTTCCTTTCCAGTTGGTGAAGGCAGTAAATTGTGTACTTAATGGTATCTCTGGGAACTTAAGGTTTGCTGTTTCTTTGTTTTACAGGTTTTCATGACATCCGTTGGTGGATGTTCTTAGGACCCCTACCGCACAATGTTTAAGGAATTTTAAATAAGAATTGTTTCCCCTGAAGAAAATTCAGCCACTCAAGGGCATAGAGAACTGAAACATGTTACATGTCGGGAATATGTGGTTTTGTGACACATTTGTTTTGTGATGTTGCAATATTTTGCCATTTTGGGGGTAATTCATAGAATTTAGCGCACAAGTGGCGCACGCGGCTGGCGAACATGTGCACGTGCAAATCTCTGCGCCAGCCGCGTGCGCTAAAATCCATTTCCACGCACAGCGTATTCATGGATTTCAGCTACCAAAACCAGCCGTGGCGCACAGTGGCGCAGCGACCCTGCAGCAGCGCCAGTTACGCCCCCAAGAACGCCCCTCGTGCAGGGAAAAGCCATCAAAATCCCCAATCCAGCGCAAAGGGCTGTGCTAACCCTGTACCAGTACGGCAAGCGGGGTACGTGTATTACTGGGGTTCGCGGGAAGTTTCACATGTGATTGGCCCTGTGCGAGCGGGGTACGTGTATTTCAGGGGTGCGCGGGAAGTTTCACACGCGATTTCAGCAGGGTACGTGTATTACAGGGGTGCGCGGGAAGTTTCACACACGATATCAGCAGGGTACGTGTATTTCAGGGGTGCGCGGGAAGTTTCACACACGATTTTAGCAGGGTACGTGTATTTCAGGGGTGTGTGGGAAGTTTCACACGCGATTCCAGCAGGGTACGTGTATTTCAGGGGTGCGCGGGAAGTTTCACATGCGATTTCAGCAGGATACGTGTATTACAGGGGTGCGTGGGAAGTTTCACATGCGATTTCAGCAGGGTACGTGTATTACAGGGGTGCGCGGGAAGTTTCACACGCGATTTCAGCAGGGTACGTGTATTTCAAGGGTTCGCGGGAAGTTTCACACGTGATTGGCCCTGTGCGAGCGGGGTACGTGTATTTCAGGGGTGCGCGAGAAGTTTCACACGCGATTTCAGCAGGGTACGTGTATTACAGGGGTGCGCAGGAAGTTTCACATGCGATTTCAGCAGGGTACGTGTATTTCAGGGGTGTGTGGGAAGTTTCACACGCTATTTAGCTGTCAGAGTGGGGTACGTGAATTTCGGGGGTGCGCAGGGAATCCTACACGTGAATTGGCAGTGTGGGACTTCCCAGCTGTTCCCTGAACACCCTCCACGGCCCCTGCAGGCAGACCGCACCACAGGGAACTACCCCGCACCCCTGGTCATGTCCCGCAGGCAGCCCATCCACCATGGCCATGCACCACAGACAAGCCACCTGTCTGCTTGCACCACTGATCACCAACTCATGTCCCCTTGCACCCCCACCCACCAAGCAGTGCAGGGCACCTGCCAGCAGGCCCCCACTCATGTCCCCTTGCACACCCACCCCCAGCAGTGCAGGGCACCTGCCAGCAGGCCCCGACACATGTCCCA
This sequence comes from Ambystoma mexicanum, assembly GCF_040938575.1. NCBI lineage: Eukaryota > Metazoa > Chordata > Amphibia > Caudata > Ambystomatidae > Ambystoma > Ambystoma mexicanum. The sequence goes on from NC_090926.1 coordinate 943,396,062, forward strand.
CTCATGTCCCCCTGCACCCCCACCCCCCAGCAGTGCAGGGCACCTGCCAGCAGGCCCCCACTCATGTCCCCTTGCACACCCACCCCCCAGCAGTGCGGGGCACCTGCCAGCAGGCCCCCACTCATGTCCCACTCATGTCCCCCTGCAACCCCAACCCCCAGCAGTGCAGGGCACCTGCCAACAGGCCCCTACTCATGTCCCCTTGCACCCCCACTCCCCAGCAGTGTGGGGCACCTGCCAGCAGGTCCTGACACATGTCCCACTCATTTCCCCCTGCACCCCCACCCCCCAGCAGTGCAGGGCACCTGCCAGCAGGCCCCCACTCATGTCCCTTTGCACACCCACCCCCCAGCAGTCAGGGGCACCTGCCAACAGGCCCCCACTCATGTCCCCTTGCACACCCACCCCCCATCAGTGCAGGGCACCTGCCAGCAGGCCCCCACTCATGTCCCACTCATGTCCCCCTGCACCCCACCCCCCAGCAGTGCAGGGCACCTGCCAACAGGCCCCCACTCATGTCCCCTTGCACCCCCACCCCCCAGCAGTGCGGGGCACCTGCCAGCAGGCCCCGACACATGCCCCTCTCATGTCCCCCTGCACTCCCACTCCCCAGCAGTGCAGGGCACCTGCCTGCAGGCCCCCACTCATGACCCCTTGCACACCCACCCCCCAGCAGTGTGGGGCCCCTGCCAACAGGCCCCCACTCATGTCCCCTTGCACACCCACCCCCCAGCAGTGCGGGGCACCTGCCAGCAGGCCCCCACTCATGCCCCACTCATGTCCCCCTGCACCCCCACCCCCCAGCAGTGCAGGACACCTGCCAACAGGCCCCCACTCATGTCCCCTTGCACCCCCAACCCCCAGCAGTGCGGGGCACCTGCCAGCAGGCCCTGACACATGTCCCACTCATGTCCCCCTGCACCCCCACCCCCCAGCAGTACAGGGCACCTGCCAGCAGGCCCCCACTCATATCCCCTTGCACACCCAACCCCCAGCAGTGCGGGGCACCTGCCAACAGGCCCCCACTCATGTCCCCTTGCACACCCACCCCCCAGCAGTGCGGGTCACCTGCCAGCAGGCCCCCACTCATGTCCCCTTGCACACCCACCCCCCAGCAGTGTGGGGCACCTGCCAGCAGGCCCCGACACATGTCCCCCAGCCAACACGTCATCACAATCTAGATCCCTGGCCCTTATGGGCAGCCTCCACATGCCAAACACCCACCCAAGTACTGTATCCACCCACTTAGAAATGCCAATTACATGATACAACCCCAATGGCAAGTATCTAAATGAACACATGTCCGTCACATACACACAATGGGTGCAAGTGAATGTCAAAACCCATATCATGACATGCATGAAACCAATGAGATGATACCACACATCGAAGTTGGATGAAAAAAATGTATTAAAGCAACATGAATGGAATTAAAATCAAACAAACGACAATGGAAATTAAATGCATGTCTGTAAAATAATGAAAAACAACAAATCAAAATCCAAAGGAAAGGTGTCCAAAGTCACAGTTCCAAAAATGAAATCCAAGGGCAAAACAAAAGTGAAAACCATTGCTCCATGGGGAAATCCAAAGAAAAAAGTAGAATCCAACAGTGAACTATATACAGATGAACAATCCAGGGTCCATGATCCCAACTGAAGAAATTAAACCTATCAAAATCTCCTACCTAATAAAAAGAACTATATACAAAAATGTGGTCCATTGTCCTAAAGGTCCAAAATAAAGAAAAAACCAAAGGAAACCTAATACTATCCAAATATTTACAAGGGCAGCGGGCAAGTCCAACAGCTCACATGTTGATGTCCCGGGCCAGGGCATCATCGAACTCCTGCTCGATGTCCCGGAGGCGGTCCTCCTCCATGGCCCCGAGGGTTCGCAGGGACGATGACATCTGGATCTCCAGGACCCTGCGAATGACCTCGAGGCACCCGGCCCGCATCAGGGCCCTACGCATGGAGTTCTCTGCCCTGACCATCGTGAGCCGTGCCTCTTCCGCCCGCTGCCTCTCCGCATCTATCGCATAGCCCAACCGCTGCCACACAGAAGACCCTTCCCGTCCAGGGTCCTCCTGCCCTCTGGCCGATGCCTGCCCCTCCGATGATGAAGGCCCCGAGCCATCATGGCTCCCACCTTGTTGCTGCTGCTGCTGTGCTGCTGCCTGTGCCCTGGATCCTGCTGCCTGCACATCCTCCTCCAGCTGGGGTGCAGTTGTGGAGGTGGCCACCCCTGCTGGACGTCCGACTCCCGACTGTGGCAGGGATCTGTAATCCACCAGCCTGGCCGCAGGGTCAGAGGCAGCTCCACAGGGCACCCAGGTGATACATGGGTAGGAAGATGGCATGGAGGACGACTGGGGAATAGGGGTTTCAGTTGAGGAGGGGGTCGGAACATGGTCCAGCAAACGGAGGAATCCAGCCCTGGTAAGCTGTCCCAGTGGGTCACCGCGGTCAACGAGCCAAGCAGGAAGACGTGCAGTCTCTTCATGAAAAGACTGCAGGTCACCTCGCATGGCACTTTGACGCAACGCCACCCCACCCAGGACAGGCTCAACCTGGTGCCGGATAGCCACATCCGCAGGGAGAGGAAGGCCAAATGGTGTAAGCCAATGCCCTCCCTGAGAACGGGTCTGGACGTAGGCATCCCTGCTGGTGCAAGATGATGCAGTGACAGGATCAGGGACAGGATTGCACACAGGCACTTCCGCGGCAGCCTGTGCTGCCTCCTGTCCCTGGTCCTGCACTGCACCACTAGCACCAGTGGAATCCTCACCTCCAGACCCCATCTCTGTCCCTTGCACAGCCTCCTCCTCCACCAAACCCCCCACCAACTTGGATGAATCCATGCCATCTTCCTCCGTTGGGCCCTGTGGGGTCTCAGCTGCCCCTCTGCTGCCGAGGAGTCCATCTCCGACCTCCGCCTCTTGGACCTCCCCTCGGCAGCTGCGGCCTGGGACGCGGCACCGGACTCCTCACTCCCCGACAAGATGACAATCTGAGAGGGGAGCCGGGCCTTGCGTCTCCGGCTGGCGGTGCGATCCCTGCCGCTGTGCTCCACAGCACCTTCTCCGCCCTCTTCATCAGTTGACGCTGCAGACAGGGAGAAATAAAACACAGGCATCAGGGCACTGTACAATGGACTCATACACACATGACAGTTCCACATGAGTGGCATTGTCAAACTTCAGACAAGGCATCACAATGCCCAACACACATGTCATTCTGACTCACACACATGAGCTATTCCACAGCCATATTGCAACAGCCAGCACCTTCCATACACATACAACAGCATGAGCAGTCGAAGGTGAGCCAGACATCACATGAAACACAGGGAGTGCACTACACATGCACACATGCCACCACACTTACATGCATGTGTACACCTCCGCCAACTGTCGCAGTGTTGAGATCGGTATCCATGTCACATCTGCAAATCAGTTTTCAACATATCAGTGTCACATGCATCCATGTTGCATCACTGTTGCACCCTTGTGAAATAGACACACATGTGCATGTACACAGTGCACATACATGCAGCTGGAACCAACATCCATGTGTGACACCACAACCATGCCAACTGACATACACAGTAATCCAAACATGTGTGCTCACACATCTGCATTTGGCATGCATGCTTACCCACACATACACCATCCATGTGTCTCACACATGAAAGGACTTGCATGTGTCTGCCTCACAGCCCTGTACATACACATCCATACATGGCCCTAGAAAAACACATGTACAACCTGCACACTACTGGCACACCACCACACATACAGCTTGCAATCAGTATGCATGTACACTTACCGCTCGACTCCAGACGGGTCTGCCTCTCAAGGACCTGGACGTGGAGCGCTGGGCATATGCGTTCCAGGACCCTCATCTGATGTTCCGACAGGTGGCCCCGGCGCCCCTTAGCATCCGCTGCCTTCAAGAGGTGCCGGGCCTTGTTGAGGGTCCTGGACCTGAAGTCCTCCCAGCGCTTCTTGACATGTTGGAAGTCGCTGACTGCCACCCCCTCCGCGTTGATGGCAGTCACGATGTCCATCCAGATCCTAGTCCGTCCTTCCTTGTCGGCGCGCGAACTTCTGAAGAGGGCATCATACTGCCCCAGGACTTGCTCCACCAGGACACCAACTTCGGTGGCAGTGAAGCTGGTGGCCCTCTGCCTCTCTGGCTGGGGGTTGCCAGTGGTGCCAGATGGTGTAGTGCCCGACATGACAACCCCAGAGGCAGGATTGGGTGGGCAAATGGGTCCTGGGGCTGGGCTGTGGAGCGATGGTATCCCAGTAGGGAGTCTTCTGTTCCAGCAGGGGTGGTCACAGCAACTACACACCAGGCTGATGTGCAGGCAGCAAATAGCAGGGCACATGGGCAGCAGGCAGTCAGGCAGCAGCAGATGGCAGGTGGGAGCGTGCTCGGGGCTGTGGGGGGCAGTGATTCAGCCTTTTGGGCAGGAGGGTGGTCTTCCGTGTGTGAACGCGTGGACAGCTTGATACGGAGTGATTTGGCACGTGAAAAATGTGCACGTCAGCGTGTGATTTGAGGAAAGGCCCTAGCGCGTAAGCGCGTCAGCACTCGTACGCGCTTTCATTGGATCAAAGGCCCTTCAAGCGTAAGCGCCTCTGTGACATGACGCGCGCCGGCGTGCGCGGCCGTTTCCCTCGTGACGTTAGCACAGTGGTTCAGCGCGCGTGAAAACCTGTACGTCCACGTGTGAATGCGTGTAATCCGAGGAAAGGGCCCATGCGCGTAAGTGACGTGACGCGCGCGGGCGTTTCCCTCAGCACGGGTTAAAGGTGAGCGGGGGCAGCAGTTCACTGTACGTGCCTTTCGTGGAGACCGACGTGTGTTGCTGCTTCCTGTTGTTTCGCGCGCCATCACAACTTCACAGCTATCAAGGACGTATCTCTTCTTTTGGCGGGGGTATTGGCTACGCGTGTTTTTCTGCATCGCGCTAGTCAGACGGTGAGTCGCACACGCTATTTTTCCCACTGCGGGTGCCCCTGTGTATCGCACCCATTTTCGAGCTCATAGTAGCCTGCGTGTCCCACGCATACACGTTATTTGTGTTACTGGGTACCACCGCGTACTGCGGGAGGTTGCTTCCACGCACGTAGGCTGCAGGGTTGAGTGCACGGTTTTACTGAAGTTTTGGGGTGCCTGAGCATTGCGTGACCCGTCACTACATCACCGGGGTAACATACAGCCTTGCAGGTGCAGGGGGGCTGTTAACATCTTGCTTCCCACCCCCTTCACCCCAATTGCCCAGGTCAATTGTGCTGTATACCTCCCATTGGCACTACTCCATCTGTGCCGGCACTACTCCATCTGTGCCATGGTTGGGAGGCCAGCAAAGGTGAGGGGCGCCTCAGCTGGGCGTACTCCTCGTGGCGGGCGTGGTCGGGGACGTGGCCATGGTGACCAGGGAGTAGGGGGACTCCAGGGTGTCCAGGGCAGCCACAGAGGGGGAAGAGGCAGGGGTGCGCCACTTGAGCACAATATTGTGCCATGTGTCGGTGCATTCATGCCACCACCCCCTGTGGTTCCGGGAGATACAGCTTCTGCATCTGGCACTGGCGCCTGTGTGACCCGGCAGTCCGTTCCATCGACTGCCACGGGCCCAAGGGTAGTGGTAGCTGCAGGTGCAGCTGTGGACACCGCCACCCAGGCTCAGGGTCTGCCAGCGCAGGCTGCGTTGGCACTTGAGGAGCCCTTGGAAGATTTGCAACAGGCCAGGAGGGAAACCATAGGGGCATGCAGGGCTCCTCTGACCAAGACACGTGTCCCTGGGGCAGTTATGTCATCTGCTGCCCCGAACAGGCGGGTGTTGGCAAGTGCAGGGGCAGATGCACCCAACAACACCCCGGTTGTGAGTCTGCCAACCAGGACCGTTGCAGTCAATGACCCTGCCACAGTGGATGTTGCTGCGCAGGGTCCATTAGAGGGCACCCAGTTGCCACTGACACAAGTCAGACCTTTGGGCGTCCCTCCACTTGCAACTCCCTTGGCTCAATCCACCAAACCCACTGGCCATACTGGTCAGGGTGGCATTAGCCAGCCAGGGTCTGCGCCACAGTCCAAGAGGAGGAAGGTTGCACCTGCAGCACAGGCTGGGACCCCACACACAGCCACGACCTCCTGCACGTCGAGGAAGAAGCCTTTCTGCAAGCAGGAACTGGACTTCCTCGTGGACTACGTGCAGAGCCACAGCCGTGACATGGTAGTGGGTGCCAATAGTCAGACTACGGCTGCCCACCGTGATACCCACTGGAAGCAAGTTGCGGAACATGTCAGTTCATTCGGCCATGAGGTGCGCACGGCGCAAGAGTGCAAAAAGCGTTGGAATGACCTCAAATGCAGCGCTAAGGCTAAGCGTGCCTCAAATTACAACTTGACTCTGGTGACTGGCGGTGGGCCTGCACCAGAGGAGGAAGAGCTCACTCCGCATGAGTCACTCGTTGCGGAGTTCATACCACCTGAATCGGTCGAAGGAGTGGGAGAGATGCTGGACTTTGATGCCCAGTCCAGTGAATGTTTATGCGTGTTTGTTGAGGACGTGTGCGTTTTACTTGTGGGATGTGTTTTGCATGATTGCCACTACATGTGACGTGTACATGGTTCTGATGTGTAAGTAATGCAATGCTTCCGTGATGCATGTCTGCTCTGCTGGGTGGTGGACATGTGGAGCAGATGGGGACTGTCCGCATCACCACTATTACACCCTACTCACATGCTGGTTACCAGTATACCCCTCCGGTTCATGTTCCAGCTCACTGGCCCTTCTGCATGTGGCGTGGGTGACCTTCCTCTTAGCCCAGGCACAATGTCATAGCCTAATATTAACACAAGGTACTAGTACGTATGTAGGTTGGCCTATAGGAAGGTGTGAATGAATTAAGGTCCTACCCCTGGTCCAAACCTAAGTACCCCTTTGGGGTAATAGCATCTACATATAATTAGTATCCATCATAGTACAACACATCAAGGATAGTCATGCAAATTATTGTAAGTTAAAGACAAAACTTTATGTGCAAACATCCCTACAAATACAATCAATAAAACATTTACAAGGTAACATACATATGAAAAACAATCCTTCTTAGTATGAATCAGAATGCAAAATTGCTAAACAGAAATCATGAATGTTAGATAAAAAAGAAAGAAGGAAAAATGGAAAAATCAATGAGACATAAACCAAAATAAGGAAATATTTCTCCCAATGTAGAAACATCAACACTGGAAAAAGGTAACAAATACTTTTTTCAACATTATATGATCATAGTAAGTATCAGTAACACCCCAGTGGGAATATTTGTTCATACACCAATGGGGTGGGGTAGCCTGACTGACGTGCATGTGTCCTCTTCCTGCATGGGGGTACTCCATGTAGGCATGCTCCCTTGCCCCTCCTCTGCCACTCTGAACCCCAGTTCCATCTGTGCACTGGTCTGCTTCAATCTTGCCATTGTGTACTTTCCTGTGCATGCGTCCTGTGTACATGCTAACTTCCAGCTTACAATCTGCCAGACATATGCTGTGTGGTACAGCCTTAGTACTTGATGCAGGGTATCTCACTTGTACTGTGCATAGGTCAGATGCCCCGCAGGGACATGAGTGCCCATTCATGCTCCATGTGCATTGCACGCATGCCCCTATGTGTCCTTGACTGGATGATCACTGTAATACAAGTCCTGGGTGACATACATTGCATGGCATCTCATCAGCCTTCCCATGTCAACTGTGGATCAGTACTGCGTTGCACACATGTTTAGGGTCTGACAATCTGTGTGGGTCACAGGCCTCAGCCTGTTTAATGGCCAATGACTCTGTCCGACTGTTGTAGTGTCTTCTTCACACTTGGGCGGCCTCCAGAGTTTTCATCATGTGTCCTGCTTACTGTCCCATCAACATTTGCAGTATTGTCACTTGAATCACATTAAGCTGTTGATGCCTGTCAACACTGCCTGTCAATACACAGGTCTATGGTCAGCCTTTTGATACCATGCTAGGCATCCCTGCTTTTGTACTTGGGTGGAGGGGTGCTTTGCTTGTAGATATGCTACCCATTGAATGCACAGTGCACGTGATGCCTGAATGTGACCTTGCACTGCCTTCACATTTTCTGACACACATCATGGAGTCCTTGTACATGTAGGTAGTGAGTGACATACACATTTGCTGCACTGCATAGACCCACTTCTATGCAAACTGCCACCTTCCAACAGTCTGATTACAGAAGCAATTCAAAGTTGACCCAGCATGCATGCCAGGTTCTATTTTGTGTGTCACATGTCTGCCTGATGTGTTTGTTGTCGGTGTGTTTGTGTGTTGTGTGCTTCTGAGATGTGTAGTGATCTTTTTTCTCTCTATTTATCAGGTGATGACGCAATGGAGGCAGAGGATGGTGTTGTCATGCCAGACACAGGGTTGTTACCACTACGTCAACCCGGCACAAGTGGGGGTCGTGAGGTGGTAGGCCACGAAAACCCCCAAGTGCTACAGTCCATCTTGTCTCTGGCTGCCTATGAGTCCAGCCTTGAGGACGACTTTGACCTCCATGTCGAGTTGGATGAGCATCAAGTCCATGTGTCAGGGGTGAGTGATTCTGATGTGGACACTCCTCTGTCCGCGACACCTGCACTGAGGGGTCAGACAGTCTTGGTTCCTCCGCCCGTGGTGGATCGGGACGCAGGGTCACCCTCCACACCAGTCACTGATGTGCCTGGGACATCACGTCGACGGGGGCATGTAGTTGTGCAGCCGCGGGCGATGCCAACATAGCGAGGACACCTGGTCCTTGGGTCCCGCAGGGGTCAAGCCCAGCAACGCGGTCGCCGCGCGCACCCGCAGTATACTGAGTGGGAGCAAGACATGACAGCCAATTCAGAACGGCAGGGGGCAGCAATGGAGAACATCGCTGAGAGCATGGAGCGTGTGGCCCGATCTGTGCTCTCCCCTGCTAGGCAGGTGCTTCTCCAGCAGCAGGCGGCACGGTCCACTGCCCGCTCGCTCAGGCTGGGCATGGCGGCCTCAGACAGGGCACGCCAGGCTGAAATGTTGTCTCTGCGTCAAGCAATTGCTGCTCACGCAGAGGCGCACATGGATGCCCTGAGGTAGGAGTATGCTTCCCTCAGATCCACTCTGGGTGTGATGTCCCAGAGGGAGCGGGCAGAGGAGAGGTTTGCACAGCTTGAGCGTACCATCTCGGCTGAGCTACAGGCTTGCTGGGAGGTACAGCGGTTGTCCAGCCAGGCCTTGCAAGAGGAAATCCCTGTTACACGTGCTACCTTGCAAGAGGAAGCACGTGTATCACGTGAGGTTCTGCATGCAGACCTACGTCACATCGTCGCACAGAACCAGGCTCACCCGTCCAGCAGACTTGCTGCCGTCGAGGGGCAAGCTGCGGCTAGGTGTGTCCAGGCTACTGTGCCACCTCCTCCTTTCCAGGATGAGCCAGACTCGGATGACCATCTATCTCCCACATAGTTCGGGCTGTGCAGACGTTGAGCCCATGGAGGTTTTTTTTTGACTCAGCATCATCGCATGTGGGTGTTGAGCAGCACCCTGTACCTCCCCCCTCCTGGGTGCCTCCCCTCCCCCCCGGGTCGTATGTGGCCATTTTTTATTTTTCTTTTAGTTTAGTTAGTTAAGTTTCATAGTTAGTTTAATTAGGTAATGTAGGTTTTTCATAGTTAGTGTAATTAGTTAATATAGTTTAAAATTGCTTGTCTATTGTGCTTTCATGTGACGGTGCGGTGCTTTGTGGCTTTTGAAAGCATCCATTGTCTGTTCCAGCTGGGCCCTTCAGGCTTGTCTTGTGTATGTATTTGCTGCTTGGGGTCCTTGACTCACATAAGCCACTCCTGCTTCCCTTATCCATGGTCTCGCAAGGATGGTTCGTGTAACAGCCTATTACACAAGGGCTTTGGACTGTCATATCTGTGGCATGTATGGTGCTGTGTAACTTGTGTTAACACCCCTAGTGGGGATGATTGTGGTGTTATTGACCACTGTTCTACTTTTGCTAGATGGGGTGTTTCATGATTAATGTGTACATTCATTGCTATGCATTGTGCAGTATGTTTCTTATCTTTACTGTACACATGCTTGTTGCAACTCATGCCGTAGATAGTGTGTTCCACACTTTGGATGTGTAAGACGGACTGATGGTGTGATTTCTGATGCACGTCTCTGACATGGTCGAGTAATGAGATGCCTGAAGAGACACACACAGATGACTCTGAAGCCTTAATCATGTGTTTCATGCCCTTTCTGCAGGGGGATGAGCCTCCAGACCACCTTTGCAGGCAGACATGGCCCATTGGACGTCTGGATTCTGGACACGTTTGTTGGTGCCCACATGTACATGTGTGCACAAGCAGAGGCACAGGGATTGCAGACATACATCCTAGGACTGCTGATGTGTTCCAAGGAACTCCAGGCAAGGTGAGCAGCACAGGGGGGCCACAACACAGCAAAGCTTCCACCAGGCCAGTTGCACTTGCAGGCTTAGTAGCAGCACTGAGGGTGAGTTTGGACGAATATTGGTGTTGAAGCACACAATACAGCTCAGATGTGTTGGTGGACTGATGGCTAGTTGATTGTAAGGTTGTCTGGGGCACCTACAGGGGCAGTGTCACATACCCTCCAGTCCACCATGGGCCATTGAGGCACTTGTATCACCCATGCTGCCTTCCTAGACATGGAAAGGAGCAGCTCACAGGGACATACAGCAAGGGACAGACTCGGGTGCAGTGCATTTCATTTCCATGTACATTTTGAAACATGCACTGCCTATTTTTTACGGTCATGGTGGGACACAACTTTTTCTGAAGTCATACCTTTCTATATGCGTCTGTCTGCTTACCCAGGGAACATTGCATGTTGTGTGAATCGTGACACATTGGTGTTCCATTTGCTGTGCACCCACCGGCGCCTGACTTACTGCATTGACTGTGTATGAACCATCACAGGGGTAATGTTACGTATGGGTATGAAGCATCCACTCCAGATTGTCTGTTTGTAGAGTAGTTTGTTGCTATGGGGCATATTTGGTGGTGTGTTTGTGTGTTATGGGCACGCACAGATTATTAACTGTGGCTCTCTTTGCAGCATCGAAGTGCTCCTGTAACCGGACCTGAAAGTGCACAGGCAGGAGGCCAGCACTCAAAACCAGAGCTGAGTGTCTTGTTGTTTTTCTTTCAAACTGCTCTACATAGGCTTGCTGGGGGGGTGCACTGTTGCATGGATGAATGTGTAATTCAATTTGGTATGTTTTTTTTTCCATAATCACCCCGAGTCCTATCCAATTCTAAACCCTGTACCCTCTACCCGGTTTTCCTGCTTCCCGTACCTATCCAACCAACGTTCCCTAACCCTCTTTCCCCACTGGGGTTGCGGATGCCTGTGTAAGCCGCAAGCTTGCAAGCGCCAAAACCCTAGAGGGGGTGGTTGGTTCGTGCCACTCCTGCGCCTGGACTCCGGAAGGCCCTGACAATGATGTACAAGTTTGTTATGATTGTGTATGTGTTAATGCAAGTACTCCATTTTAGTGGATTCCCTACTTTCACGTGTCATTCATACTCCCCTCTCCTGTCCCTCATTCCAGTTATCCAGTATGCCAACGGCTGTCCTAACTGCATATCCCTGACCCTCCTTCCCCACCAGGGTATCAGAGGCCTGTGTGAGTTTGACCTTGCAGGCACCCAGGCCACGGTGGGGTTGGTTGTTTCATGCCACTCCTGCGCCTGTACACGGGAGCTGTGACAGTACACATCCGTTCGTGGTGCATCATTCTATGTTATGTACCCCACATGGTTCACATCCTGTTGTGACATTGTTTTACTGTGCTACCTTGGTTGTTACATCATTGTGGTAGTACTTGGACTTTGTGAGGTACTGCTACTTCAAGTCATCTACTGGAGGCTGTTCAGGTTCGTTTTTCTGCCTTGGATTTTGTGTCTTTACAAATGAAGGTGGACTCTGAGGGTGCAGACAACTTTTGCCACACAAGGTGGGAGATGGTGACGAAGGGGAATGGTGATCCAGTGGCCAGGTGAAATTGAGGGTTGAAGGCTCCATGACCCAGGTGCAGTTGTTCAGTGGGTCATGGTCATTTGGGAGGGGGGGGGGTGTTTTGTTGTTGATAGTTGCCTTGCCCTGCCGTGTGATGGGAACCCTGACATTGTAATTGTGGCATCCTATGTACATGATGTGTTCTGCTGATCAATGCATGTTCATGTGTTGTATTTACCTTTCAGGTGTGAGGGGATAGTTGTGATTGACATGTTGGGGTGTACACATGGTGAATGTTCACATGTGATGTGTAGAGGACACTGATGGTCAATTGATTGCACATGCATATGTTGAGTGCATGTCCTTGCTGACCCGCACACTCGCACTATGATACAACACATGTACAACCACCCTTCGATATCCACATGTACACTCTTTTTGCCTTCTGCTGCCCACTGTGTCCCTGTAGCACATGTTCTGTGACCAATTATGGATCCTGTACATGCCTATTTTGCCTTTTGATGTGGTTTGTCGCTTAGATGTGATGCTCAGGGTGTGCATCACACACAATGGCTGTTCACTGTGCTGTGCGCTGAGCAGTGTGTTGCAGGAGTTGGACACAGCACACAGAAGCTGCAGTGTTGATTTTGCAATGCACAATGTGCATGTAGACAGGCATTCTTTGTTATGTTGCGGCTACTACTTTTGTGATGCATTTGGGAATGACTTATTTTGGGTGGGAGGTTGTTGGTTAGTCATTTCATCTGATTCCATGTCAGGCATCATTGTCTGATGACAATTTACATTTTTCACATGGCAATGTGTACCTTGTTGGTACTGTGTTGGTGTATGGCTATTGCTTGCCATGTCATGTTGTGGTTTGGGAGGGTTTGAGTGACATAACAGTGATTGTCATGGCCTGTTTTGCAGGTGTGTGTGATTCACACCTTGCATGTCAGGGTCAGCCGCTTCTCGAAGCAACAAGCTGGGGGTAGATCTCTCTCGGCGGCAGGGGCCTCCCTCTGGAACGGTCTTCCTGCCTCCCTGTAACTTGAGGAGAGCCATCTCCACTTCAGGAAGCACCTCAACACCTTCCTCTTTGCTTCTGCTTTCTCTGTCCCTCTCCCTTGCTAATTTCTTCACTGAAACTACACTGAATCTGCAACTGGGCCAATCTCACCGACCTCGGTCCCTGGCCCAGCCACTCTCCACTTGCACTGGCTCCCTGGCAACCCCTGCACTGCGGGACTGTCTCTGTATCCCTACAGCCCCCCCTTCACAGCACTTGTCTGCACTTACCTTTGCACTTGCCACCAGCTGGCCTATTTATTTATTTTTTATTCTACATACCCTGTACTGCACTCCCCCTCCCTCCCCTTCCCCTTGCACTTTTCCCTTCCACCTACCCCTGCACTTGCGTGATCTAAATGACAACTGGCCTTGTAGGATCGTTGTCTGTCTTCCCTTGTTCCCCCCTCCCTGCCTCGTTGCGCCTTGCAACACTTGTGTATAGGCGCGTTACAAATGCCATATCATATCATATAATATATCTTATGTGTGCCTTTTGGTCACACAGGATAGCTTGTGTTTAAGTAGCTAGGGATACACACAATGTGGCACTTCCATGGCAACAATCTCAGGGTGGTAAGGTTGTGACAGTTGACTGTCTCTTTGTCATCATCGATTGTCACCTGGTATGTGCCAGGCCTGTGTGCACTCCGCAGGGGTTGGAGTTTAGGTGAAAAATGTGGCCACAAGCTGGGTCCGGGCTTCCTCGCCATGTGCCCTATCCCCTCCCATGGGCAGCGCCTGTGCCTGTGGTTGGAGATGTGGGGGCACCACCATGTCCACCGGTACGCCCTGCCGTGTTGCAACATTGTGCAGGACACATGCTGCCACAATGATCCTGCACACTACTGGGGGTGCATAGTGTAGCTGCCCGCCAGAGCGGTCAAGGGAGCGGAAGCGTGACTTGAGCACTCCGAATGTGCGCTCCACCATGGCCCTGGTTGCAATATGGGCCGCGTTGTATCTTACCTGGGGTGGTGTGGTGGGGTTCCGGATTGGCGTCATCATGTGGTTGCTCAGAGGGTAGGCACTGTCCCCTGGGGAGGTGATAATAGTTGAGATTATTAGAGTTTGGGTATTTGTCTGTGTGTGACTTGCATGCATGTGCACAGGCATTTGTATTCACCTAGGAGCCATGTGTCACCATGCTTCCCAGCTTCCAGGGCCCGGCACATGGCAGACATTCTGTATATGAAACTGTCATGGGTGGAGCCAGGGTAGTTTGCATAGACAGAGGTGATGATTCCCTTTGCATCGCATACCACCTGTACGTTGATGGAATGCCAGTGCTTGCGGTTTCGGTAGATGTGCTCAATGGCCCTAGGTGGACGTAGGGCCACATGGGTGCAATCTATGACACCAAGCACTTTGGGGAAGTGTGCCACCCTGTAAAAATCCAGGACCACGGCCTGCCTTTCTGCAGGTGTTCTGGGCATGTATATGTGCCTGCAGACTGAGGGACGCGCTGTCATGATTGCCAAGACCTGGTGTAGTGGGCATGACTGCGTGGCCTGTGAGACCCCCCCCCACTATGGCAGTGGTCAGCTGAAATGACCCAGTGGCCAAAAAATGCAGGACATTGAGCACCTTCTTCAAGGGGCTCAATGCTTGGGAGCAAAGGGTGGGGGATGTAAGGTCATCTTCCCACTCCCTGACCAGGTCTAGGATGATGTGGGGTGGAAACCTATACCTGCCGTAGACCTGGTCGTCAGGCATCCCAAAAAGGCTTGTCCGTGGTGAGAAAATGCGTGCCCTGGTTATTCTCCTCCTCCTGCGGTGTCCCACGATCAGTGCTGCGACAAATGGGGCATTCATCGTAGCTGTATATACGTGTTTGTTGTTTGCACGCACTTTTTTACTGTGCACGGGGACGCTTCTGCCTGCCTTTGTATGGCGGACGCATTGACGCCTGTGCTCGTCTTTTGCCCTGCATGGGTTGCCCGTATTCGAATCCATGAATACGGGTTGTTCACGTGCGTGTGGGCGTTCCATGTAGTTCTCTGCAGTACTTCCCCAGTTACGCCTTCTTTTTCACGCCTTGTTCCCCATTCCGCGTGTTACACCCACTGTTCCACCCACTTTTGTTGTGTGCGCCGCGCTATGTGTGCTTTTGCTGTGCGCGTAGTGCACGCCGTTTGATGACGTGTGTGCCCGTGTGCGACATGCATGGATTTGGCACACTACCAGCAGGAAACTAGCGCAGCGCCTTCCTTGTATCGCACGCGTGCGCTTGATTTATCACGCTTGCGCCTCCTTGCGCCTGCTTGCGCTGGGATTTTCGGCGCACATTTGTTCCATGAATCGACCCCTTTGTGTCTATGTATTGATTAAAGTTTGGACATTTTAAGAAAATAGAGTGATGTTTATGTGTTGGACATAATCAACTTGTGTGTGAGTTTAGGGTCTGTAAAATTTATTTGTAAAAGTTATTTATAATAAATCATATTTTTGGAGTATCTGTGTTATGTATTGTTCTATATCTATTTTTTTTTCAAGATATAAGTACCAGAACATCAACTAGAGAGGTACAACTATTCATAGAGGATACTAGGATTTGTTTTTTCATTTAAGTTCTTATCTCTTTTAGAAGTCATACACATTTATTTCCCCTTATGGTAGAGATAGGAAATCTTGTGAAAATAGGGGACTTTTTTTGAACCTATTAAAAATCACTTACCCACCTGATCCAGAAAAGTATGTGGAGCATTGGGAAGATTTTGCAGGTGATGGGGATGTTTCGTCATGATGTATACCCCGGAAGAATATGCCTGGATGGGGGAAAGTTTGCACCACTTGAGCAAAGTGTGGGTGCCCAAAGATGATGATTATAGAGGAAGGGAAGCTGGGTTTGTTAATAGAGTATTAATTTAAGGGAGAGGGTTGGGATGCAAGTGCAACGTCCTAGAGAGGCAAAAAGATTTGGACTGTAAAAACTATATTCAGGTATCTTAGTGATTGCAGTTATTGTTGGGCGTGGCAGAATGTGCATGTACTCATTTGTAGTTAGCTTTGACACATATTACAAACCCCCTATAGCCATACAGAAGGAGAAAACATGTATTCATGTTGCGGTTACAGAGGGTGAAGATAGGGAAAAGTATGTTGCATTTAGTGATAGTGCGCTGTTTAGTGTGTTAACGGACATGCCAGTAGGTAACTGAGAAAGGTAGGAGTAAAAAATTGAGTCAGGAAAGTGTTGTGATATAGGCGAGGTCCGGGGACTGAGGTAGCAAAGTGTTCTGCCATGTTAGACTTGAGGCCATGTTACAGAATGAGTTTTGAAAATAACAAATAGCTCAGCATGGAGCTACGGCTCTGTCCAGTTAGCCCTAAAAGAAAATCCCCCTTAGTTACCCCAGAGAGAAGTTATGATGCCATGGTCACAGGTAGCAGCACTGTGCCGATAACAACAGTTAATTGAGCCAAGCAGCAGAGATCGGAGAAGCTGGGAAAGGAATGTTAGGTCTAGGCAGGAATGGTAGGGATGCCCCCTTTGAAAGTTGCATTCATATGAGCAGGGTATAGGGTTCTCTGATGTCAAGAAGTTTGGTGAAGATTTAGAGCACTACTGCCAACACTTGATGGGCGGTCATCCTATTTGAAATGATTGCGCTGCACTCTAAGGACAAATAAACAACCAAAATACAGACACAACAGTGGTGTCCTGATTGTGTCATTATTGATCACCTCGGTTAACAGAGAGATAAGGGAGGAGATGAGCTAGTACTGTATCATGATTTGGAATGGGAGGAGCAGGGTGATGTCAATAAGTGTATCTACAAGTATGTAGAGCGGTTTGTGAATGCCACAGTGTCTGGTATAATGAAGAAACCCATTGTATTATCAGAGCAGTGTTGACCTGCTATTCACACTTTGATGAGGACCTGACAGAGGGGTGTACAGCACGTTATGGTGATGAATGTTACACTTGTAAAAAAAATATATATTATAGTAACAATGTACCTGTCAGTTAATTAACTCTTAATTTTCATAGTGACAATGTAGTTTGTCACGTGCTTAGGAGAATGCATTTAGATAATGTGTGACCAATAGGGTAATCGACTAGAGGGGACATTCATAATTGGATTTCGCTGTCAGTGAATGGGAAATGCAGGATCGTGTTGTATCTTTATTATGCATAGTTCAGTTAATGTTTAGTTTTCCGCTATAGAAGATGAAACTTCTTAGGGTGGGGCAAGCTCTGTGTTGGTTCGTTCTACGGGATCGCCTGATACTTTTGCATGTAATAACATTTAGTTTTCCTTACAAATAGTGCATCCAATATTTGGCCTATTTGGGATTGTTTTTTTCATTCCGTTTTTGGGTCATTCACCCTACAGATACAGGAGAACAATCCAAATTGTGGGTGCTTGTACTGAGAAGTAGGCCACCCCCATACAAATTTGTTTTGTTGTGTTTTGTTCTATTTGATTTCTTTCTAAAAAAGAAATCACGAATTGGTACAATAAGTGATATGATGACCAGTAAGCAACAGAAGACAATTCGAGAATCACAATAAAAGAAACGACTAAAGCAAACCAGACATCAGAAAGGTGAAAGACTATCAACAAAATGTTGATCTGCAAAACAGAAACCTGACTGTCGCTCACCAAACATCATTTTAGGGGACAGGTCAAACCTAAAAAAAATAACAATACTTCTGTGCCTATTTCAGCATAACATCCACCAGTAACAATGGCACTAAACGAGTCCAAAGATGAAATTCAGGACTTTGGAGTCATAGTTTCCACTACTCCCTGGAAAATCACAGGAACGCCAAACCACCACAACAATCCCAGGGTGTCGCCAAGAGCTTCCCCAAACATCCAGAAGCACCATCCTCCACTCTGCCACTGTCACCAGGTGCCACTTGGCAGTTATTACAGCCCACAGCAGAAATAGAGTTTGTCGCACCTAGGTATGTTACCCTTGTCCTCTTCATTGCTCCTGTACTCCTCCAGGGCCACCTCCCTCCAGCGCTGCACAATGGGACAGCCATCTCCAGAAGACCCATGAATGGAGTCAGGAGCATAATGTCAAAAAGCTGAGAGCTGGCAAACATAACCCTCACCCTTTCGCACTGCAGACCAGGATAGAGCATCCAAGGCTTCGACTTGAAGGCTGGAACACAGCACCTGGTCTCAAAGCACTGCCATTTCCACAATGGAGGACTTGCCCAGGAGGACCACTATTGGTCAGAGCGAAGGGTCACTGGAATTGAAAGTAGAAGAGCTGTGCCCGATCGGCGGTTTCTGTTCTGTCTGGAGCAAGTACATTTTCCCTGCAGGTTTTCAGGTCTTTTGCTGCACAAGGCTCGATGAGTGATACACATTGCCATGAAGGAAGAGTGCCGACTGACCAGCAGCCAGTGGAGGACTCGGCGGGTGGGTGAAATGTGTCCACTAGGGCCTAAAGCTAGGGGCATGTTGCAATAGTATTTTGCACTCATTGGATTTTTTTTAGCTACAAGGCGGGAACTCCTAAAAATAGTGTGTCTGCATATTTTTAGCATGAAAAGAAGTAGGCGGAAATAGTGGTGACTCTGTGTGGAAAGGTCAGGAAAGGAAAGATGCGGCGAAGGATCTGTATGTGAAGGAAACAGATTTGTACAACTGAGTTTATGTGATGAGACAGAGACAGGTCTGTAACTATAATGCAGCCATTAGTTTTAACTGTATTGGAAATTTGAAGTGGTGGGGGGTGGGCCAAGGGCTAGAGAGGGATGCCAGGGGGGGCAGCACAACATTTGTTGGCATCACTTTGAGTGCCACATATTACAAATCATGGGATGTTTCACTCCTTGCTCCCCCTTATGAGCTGCCCTTCCCTTCCCTTCAGCTTCTCCTGGGCTCTTGAGGACCACACTCATCAATCAAATTGTGATGGATTTACGTGTTCTGTTCATGGGCATCAGGCAGTTCAAATGGCATGGCCATTATTCTGGGCAGTGCTAGTGCCTTAAATTTAGACCAGGCCTTTTGTAGCTCGAGACCTCTGCCAGGCTCCCATGGGTTTGTTATTTGGGGTGGGTGCACCCTTGCCTGTGCTCAGCCATTTCACATTCCTTTCAGGTTTCACAGTCCTGAAACACAATACAATTGTATTTTATCTATCAGGTCTGAAGGCTTCTAAGTTTGGTTTCCCAGCTAGGGCTTGGGATGGGAAAATGACTCAGAACTCATTGCCATGCTGCACTTCTACTTTGACAATGACCTGAAGCAGACCAGGCCTCACTTTAAAAATGGTGGTGCTTCAGTGTTTCTAGCAGCCGGCACCATGGCCTACGTTTACATTGTTATTCACTACATCTCAACTATTGTACTTTAATATTGCACCCGCCCTATACTGGGGCCTACTTACACACTAACAATCAATGCAAACCACTACATATGTTGCTCTCATTTCATGGGTCTCACTCCCCTACAGTTGTGTATGTTCTCTTTCTAGTGCACTAATATATTGTCCTCAATCTGATATGATATGATATGATATGATATGATATTTGTAACGCGCCTATACACAAGTGTTTCAAGGCGCGACGAGGCAGGGAGGGAGGGAAACAAGGGGAAGACAGACAAACGATCCTACTAGGCCAGGTGTCATTCAGATCGCGCAAGTGCAGAGGTAAGGGGAAAAGGAGAAAGTGCAGGGGGAGGAGGTGGGGGGGAAGTGCGGTACAAGGTAAGTAGCGTAAAAATAAATAAATAATAAATAATAAATAAAAGGGCCAGCTGGTGGCAAAGTGCGAGGTAAGTGCAGAGCAAGTGCTGGGAAGGGGGCTGTAGGGATGCAGTGACAGTCCCACAGTGCAGGGGGAGCCAGGGAGGCAGTGCAAGTGGAGAGTGGCTGAGACCTGGACCGAGGTCGCTGAGAGTGGCTCAGATGCAGGTTTAGTGCAGAATTCAGTGGGGAGTTAAGCAGGTTTAGCAGGGGAGAGGGAGAGAGAAGGCAGAAGCGAAGAGGAAGGTTTTGAGGTGCTTCCGGAACCGGAGATGGTTCTCCTCAAGTTTCAGGGAGGCAGGAAGGCTGTTCCAGAGGGAGGCCCCTGCTGCGGAGAGAGATCTACCCCCAGCTCGTTGCTTCGAGAAGCGGCTGACCATGAGGGAGTTGGAGAAGGATGAGCGAAGGGCTCGTGAAGGAAGATATTTAGGAAGAGAGAGTTGAAGGTATTTAGGCCCCAGGCCCCAGAAGGCCTTGTGGACAATGCAGAGGGTTTTGAACTTAATCCTCGCAGCCAGAATCATTTGGGTTGACATGGGAGCTGTACATGGATTTCAACATTCCCCCCTTAAGTTAATCCTTCATTAACTAAGTTAGCTGCTTCCGTTCTTCTATAATCATCACCTTTGGACACCCATACCCTGCACATGTTATGTAAACTACCCCCCGTCCTGGGCATACGTCTCCAGGGCACACATAAAATAAATTCAGTCACCGGCTAGAACGACCCAGTGCTCCACACACTTTTCTGGGTCTGGAGTGGGTGAGATTAATGTCCCAGTGGGCTCTTTAGGCCATTCAATTCTTACCATGCATGGCTATTTTGGGTCATCTGTTTGAGCATGCCTATCTTTTGTGTTAATAGGAGCTTTACCTGCCCCGATCGAGACCATCATCATGGCACTGTTCAGGAATGTCTTTGGGCATCATAGTAGTATCATTTGGCTCATGCAGGACATGAACAGCAAGAGTACCACGATTGGGACCACTTTCTTCACCACAGCCATATTAGTCCCCTCAAAAACATTATACCGAACCAATCTTCAGATTCCATGCCTGCTTCAGTTTCCATGCCTGTCTTTAATTCATGAAGAGCACCTATTATTTGTGACATGCACCTCTTTTCTGCATTGTTTGGGGAGGAGGGGGACGTATGTGCAACATGACAATCCAATTTCCTTGCACATGCTCCCTTCCATAACCTTCAACACATCAGGACATACAGGTTTTGGAGAGTCATCTACTTGATTGCTCGCATCTCGCTTTTGATCAAGTTGAGCCGTTGTTCTGTATCATTCTCCAATTGGATAATTTCCCACCACACAATTTGGAGCCACTTGGCATTGGCAGGGGCCTGTACCCCAAGCAGCAGAATGAAGGTGAGGAACACCTAATTTTGATGTACAGGTGATATTTGTCAGGGGTGTCTTTCAGCAATTTGGAAGGCTCTTCAGACAAATAATTTGACCTCTTCTGCCATCCCCTTAGTGAGCACTTCTTTCTTCTCACATGTGGCAGTTGGGATGGGGTGGCTCTGACTGTGCATGAGCGCTATAGTATGTTGGGCATCAGGAACCAAGAGGATGGCTGAAAGTAGCGTTGTTAGTGAACATGTCCCTCTCCATTATGGTGTGAGATACATGCATTCTCGCTGGCCACACACCCAGAAGATGTCCTTAAGAGCTGCTGCGCCTTTGCTGAGATCAGGAATGAATAATGACTTGCTACACATGCTGTTAGTTTCCACTGGAACAGTTCCATGTGCCCAGAAACAGGATTCGCATTTGACTGCTGCTTGCATCTTCACTGGAATTTATTTTGCTTCAATCCATGTTAGCTTGGAGACATATGTGGGCAATATGGTGAGACAGTTCTAGTTGATGTTCCATATCATTTCTTCACCAAACCCTGTCAATCCCCCTGCAGCACAGCTCACTACCACCTCCTCCGATCTGTTTGACACAAACAACATTGCATCCATCTTTAGCAGTGGGCATGGCTTGCATCATGGGTCTTTGTCATCCTGTGTACACTTTTCTTCATCTTTGTCCATCAGCATGACTCGTATGCTGTGCCCCTGGAACATGCTTCTAACCCAACACAGTGGTGGATGAACCAAACACTGGGTTTCCAAAGGTAGAATCTCCTTTGGGTACTAACATGTAGGTGCTCCGGATGCATGGGGGTACACATTGGCTTCCATTTGACCTCTTCTTCCCCACTGAGTGCATGTGGCTGTACCATAGATTACTGAATTCTTGGTGGTGCATATCAGTCATTGTGTCAAATATGACACCTTTGTACAGATCATACTTGTTTTCCTCCTCCACCCCTATTTCCACTCGAGGCCTCCATTGCCATATAACTGTATCAACTACCTGTGTCCTAAAGGGGTTGAGAAGAACGTGTTAATGATACAATACACATAGAACTTTCCTTATTAGCTAATGCATGGGTTGAGCCCTTTGAGCATCATAGGCAGTACGCATGGGTGAAAATGACGTCTGTATGTACCTCCCATCACTATTTCATGAGGAGAAAGGTGATGGTTCTTGCAGGGCTGTGTCCACCAACTGAATAGGGCCAAGGGCATACAGTAGACACAATTATTTTTGAGAGTAACACATCATTTGGATAATTTTGCCTTTAGGAGGGCATTCATCTGCTGAACAATGCCATTGACTTTAGGATCATACATTGATCTCATGTTATGCTTGATTCCTAAGAAAGTGTTTTTTTTTTCTATAAATAGCTCAGCGAAAAAGTCGCTGCCATTATCAGATTTAAGTGCTTTGCACACTCTGCAGTGGGGAAACACTTCTCATGCTAAAAATGTAGCTGCAGATTTAGCGACTGTATTTACACATGGTCCAGCCTCAACCCAATGGGACAAGGGGCAAATGACAACAATCAGATAGTGGTATGTGTTGCACCTTTCTACCATGTCAGCGAAGTTAAGATGTAATTCTCTGACAAATGGTATAGTTTGAAACAAACACATTCATCAGTTACTGTATATTAGGCACACAACGATCCTCCTGTATGTCTGCAGCAATGTGCTGCTTCGACACATGTGGGGGGTACTGCAACTGTTCAAAAGCAACCATTACCAATTCCTGGTGCATTACCGTTTTTCCTGTGATGAACCGTCTCCATATTAGGTCAGTGGGAGATTGCTCATACTCCTTTTCTGCCAGAACAATTTTTCAACCTTAGTTTCCTGTCCCTGCAACTCAATTATCCGGGTAACTGGCACCACAATATATGGAACTTCTAATTGTAGTTGCATGCTAGCTATTTCTGGGTATGCTATCATATCTGTTACTGGAAGATCGGCTGCTATTTTGGCTGCTTGGCATGCTGTCTTGTTACTGAGAGAAATGTTGTCTGTATTGTTGGTAATTGTGGTGCTCTTGATTACAGCAATAATTGTAGGCCACAAAAGAGCATGGATCAGCCTGTCTACAGTGCAGCATGTTGCAGTTCAGATCCATCTGCCCTTTGCAACCCCTCCACTTACACTGTGACAGCCCTGAATAAACAGTGGTGGTGACATATGCTGAGTTAGAGTACATGGTGAATGGACGCCTTTGGGAGGGCTCTAGTGCTTCAATTAGGGCAATGAGCTCTGCAGCCAGGGACGAGTATTGTATGGTCAATCACTTGTGTACAATCATTCATGCTCCCGATCTATCAAATGGACTACTTCCACACCTGAGTGCCTCTTACCCGTCTCTTGGTCAACGGTTTCTAACAATCAAAGTAAAATACTTCTCCAATGTTAATTTAGAGCACAGTCCCTTGCTTTTGGTATGTCGTTGTCGGGGCATTCATATGAGGCACAGTCATTCAAGTCATCATCATCAATGTTTAGTTCATGTTATGAATGTGGCCAGGTTCACTGTTTTACTAGTAACAATATGGATGGATGAACTGGACAGTATTATTTCATATTCCGTAGCCCTCTGTATTGTCAACATGGATTTGGACATTTCTAAGATGGAATCTACTGCACTTTCTACATATAATGTCAATGAACATTCCATTGTAATAGTAGCTGACCTCTTAATGGCAAAGGCTTCTGCAGCCAGACACTGTTCATAAGGGATCTGCTCTGCATTACTGAGTCCAGCATGCTGCTGTAGTATGTTAATGGCTTGTGGTCCATATTAATTTTGTGTGTCAGGACACCTGTCATCATTTGCCCATCTTAGTGGGAAAGGAGATAGCACTCTCTTGTGTATAGTCAGGTGTTGCTAGAACTGGATCAGTAACTATGAAGTTCTTGAGTTCTCAAAAAATAGAATGCATTTCTTCAGTCCATGTGATGTTATATTTTGTCTGTTGGACATCCGTAAGTGCCTGCAGTTATGGTTAATTGGATGTTGTGTAATCAAACATCCAGGCACTGTAGTAATTACATAATCCTAAAGATTTCTTTGTGTATTCAACTGTCACTTGTTGGGGTTTGCTGCATTCCGCTGCTGCACACTCTGGAGTTAACCTTTTGTCAAGAACAGAAATCCGTTGGCCTAAATATAGCACTTTCTCTTGACAATAATGTAGCTTTGCTCTGTCTTCTTTGTGCCCTTTGTCAGTGAGGAATTTCAACAATGTAATGGAGTCCTCAATGCATTGCCGTTCATTGGAGCAACACACCAGCAAATTGTCAACCTATTGAATGATGGTACTTGGGACATGTATGTTTCCTAAATCTGCATGCACTATTCTATTAAAGCTACTGGGGGATTCACAGTACCGTTGCGAGAGCCTTGTATGCTGGAATCACCGGCCGCCACATGTGAATGTGGTGGGGTGTTGAGAATCAGGGTGCCATGAGATGGAGAAGAAAGCATTCTTCAAATTAATGACTGTAAAATGGATTGTTGTGGTGGGCATGTAGCATAATATAGTCACAGGGTTGGGCACAATGTGAAACTCAGCCTGTACTATGTCATTTAGAGGAAGTAGATTCTGAATCATCCTCCAACTAGATCCCTTTGATTTTTCAACAGGGTTTATGGCCATGTTGCAGGGGGAATTAGATGGCACAATATAATCTTGGTGTAAGAGAGCCATTATAGAGTCATGTATACCCTCCTCAGGTTCTTTGGACAACGGGTACTGTTTAACTCTGGGAAACACTGCACCTGGTTTAAGCGTAATGTCTATTGGAGCAACACTTTGTAAGAGCCCTACATCATGGGGGTTACCTGTCCACACATTGTCAGGCACTCGCACTAGATCGCTTTGGGCAAAGGGTGAGACACTTCCCTCTAGTACATAGGACATGGAACATGCAACATGTCGGTATTGTACCATTATTTTGCATGGGACAAAAACTAAAAACTATTATTCCCCATCATTGTCCCTGTTTTCGAACAAGTCACTCTCTGTGACTCCATTTAGGGGCTGGTTTGTGTCAATGCACAGAAATGTGAACCACTATTTTCCCTTAGAATCTGTCCCTATCAATAAAATTATTTCTTTTGACACCACCAGCCATTCTAAATCGGGCACATAGATGGTCCTCAACAACATGTAACTGGGGCTGGGCACATCTAGGGCTGGGCACATCTAAAGAAAAACTCGGATGCCAATTTCCAAGTCTGGTTGGCCACGTTTGACACTGCATTCAGTAATACTGTAACTCTGCGCATGAACAGAGGAGAGTGCACTGGTATTCCCCTGGCTGCTGCTTCATTGCCCAATGTGTGTTTGATCAACATTGCCCTTACATAACATACACCTGGAGTAGAGCACACCACCCCTCTCTCAGTGAAGGAGATGGTGGTGTTCAATTTACTAAGCACATCTCTCCCCAAAAGGTTGACTGGGGGCACTGTTGAACAAAATGGGGCTCGTACAACCCTTTTCCCTACCTTAATAGGCAGTTTGTCTGTAAATGGAACCAATTCTATTGCCATAGAGAACCCCGGCATGTCCATTACCTCACCTGACAATAACCTTCTCTAATACATGATGTTGTTGCACCTGTGTCTACTTTGAAAATGAATGGTTTGTTTCCTATCTCCACAGCCACCAACTTTTCCTCTTCTGGGTCAGCAGTGACTGATAGGACTGGGTATGCTAAGGTTCTCTGTGGGCTGTCCTAATCTGGATAAGGGTTTGTCCCATGGAAGATGGAAGGATTACCTCCAACCACACTTTCCCCTTGATAGTGGGCCACAGTGCCATGAGGCACTGCATTATCTGGTGCGCGGATCGTCCTGCATATGCTGGTGTGCCAATGGATGCCGGCGCTTTCAACTGAGGAAAGTGTGGTGGGGAGCAGGCAGGGCCATGGGCAGTGGTGTACCATATGAAAAGGGAGGTGCTTGCACATAAGGCTATGGGTACAATGTGGGAGCACCTTGTGCATACAGTGGCATCTGCTGGCTGTATACAGCCGCCTGCCTGCTCCTACACTCCCACATAAAGTTACCCATTCTGCCACATGTTCAACTTTGCCCCGCTTTTCCCCCTCTCTGGCCTGTTCCTCCAGATCCCTCTTTCCTCTCCAAGATGCTGAGAATCCCACTCCCCAGGGATACCCTCCCGAGGGCCATCCCTGGTACCGTTGCTGGTACCCACTATTCCAATTGCATCCTCTTTCCCATGCGGGTGCCACTTGTACTTTTGCCTGGACCGCCCTATACTATGTCTGCCCATTTTGCTGTGCAGCCACTACTGCCCCCTCCACTGACAGCTTTGCTAACTTCATTTGCACTAATTTTGCGTCCTCTTTTTGTACTCTGCCATTGCCTTTCACTTCTCCTTCACCCACTTGCATGGTGTAAAATTATAGACAGGATCTTGCCCACCCCTACACTTTAATCCCCACTATGTTACCGAGGAGCCCTTATCTTTGGGGAGCGCTTTCTTAGTCCAAGTTGGATTTTCTTTCTCCCAATTACCCAATGATTAGTATGTAGAAAGAGAACAACAGTGTTGTATGCACAAATTTCATATCTTATAAAGTGCATGTGATTCACTGGATACAAGATGTGAGGGTCATAAAAACATGTGTATTAAATTATGTTAATTAAAGTGTGTGTTTTCGAACTGATTATGTTTTCTTTTTTCAGATAAAATAATACTTTTATTTTTTTAAACATAGATGAATAATGGCAGCTGTGATGTAGCCCAAAGGGCTGTTGAGTAGTGTAGGCGTGGTTAACCACAGCAACAACTGGGGAGGGTTGTAGCTGTGGGTGTGTTGGACCATATCCACGGCTAAAGGCCTCAATGTGCAAAAAAGTACACTGTTTGTACCCAAACGATTCTCTTCTAAGACTGATCTATTATGCATTATATTTCTAAGACTGATCTATTATTTGTACATTTATTAAAAAATGCAGTAACCAAAGCAGTCAACTGTCTCCGATCAGCCACACAGTTTTCAAAGCAGCCATGATATCTACAGTCTTTCTCTGTTTCCTGGAAAATGTTTCCAAGTTTGAATTTATAGTAGTTTGTATGAGCAGGGTATGTATGATGTGTGTGTTTTCGAGTTTGTATTTGGTTGATGGTACTGTTGTAATTATCTGTGGCTATTCTATTCAGCAGCCGCACAGTGTGCTGCATTGCTACCCACAGGTAGATGTGGTACCCTGTGCAGCGGCGGCTATATTGTGGCAAATGGCACATTGCGTGTTTGTGAATGTTTTTGCGGACGTGTGGTAGACGTGGCTATCAGACATTATAGGAGGAGTAGCATCCTAGATGCATTAAGTGTGTGGGAGAGAACAGGGGAGTAGAGGGGGACCATGTGTAATGGAGGGGGGCTGATGTGTGTGTTAGAGTCACTTGTTTGGAGTTTGAGAGAGTGGACATTCTTTAAGTCGTCATTTTTACGAATAGTCACGGCTATCATAAAACGCTCATGTATGGGTTTTCCTATAGCTGCGTGTATAAAAATAAAAAAAATGTGCAGAGGCGCTTTGGCTTTTTTTCTCTTTTTATTGGTTGTGTCCGTAGGAGTGGTTATATATATAGCCGTGTATATATAAATACATTTTCTGTGCAATAATCACATTGTTATGAGGATGATATAGTATATAATTTTATCTGTGTGGCACCGGATAGATACATGGATCTGACATCCTTGGTGGTGTACTGCTGACAGGGTGCGGTCAGCAGCTATAAAACCACAGCTATAAAACCACACCCCAGACCACACCCTGCACTTAGCGTTTCCTCTGCTTTGTAACAGGGAAGTGTTAAGCTTACCGCACCTATTTCTTTTGCACGTGCAATCCGTACCTACGCAAGTTTGAAGCATTTTCACCCTGAATTGAAGAACTACTTCCCCGGCAGCCGTCTGCTTCATGTTTGGGCTTTATCCTTTCCTTGACCTCTGAACATTTGTGGCGTCCCATCCTGGTAACTCGATGTCTCCAGTCCTTCGTCTGCCGTCTAAAGTAATTACAGCTCCTGGGAACTAGAAATCAGAAAACAACAATACTAAGAGACCAAAATAACAATTACCTCCCGTTTCCCGCACTCAGTTTAACTTGGACTCACTTGTATACAAACTCCAGCTTCTTCCCTACGCTCTGAGTACAGACAGCTTGCCGGTGTTTTGCCTAGAAGTGAAGAAATTAAGAGACTATCAATATTCAATGCATCTACAAAGACATTGCACATACAAGTTACATTTTACATTGTGAAGCGATCAAGATCTAGATGAACACCTCACCAGAATTTATCAGCTTATCAACCGTATCCAGAGCATCGTAGCCGGTCTGGCAAACTAGTCTTCCGTGTAGTAACTGGAGTCGAATGCCTACCAGCTAACCTTGCCCTTCAGTACTCAGTTTATTACAGTCAGCTAAATCTGCGACGCGCCAGCCATCCATGTACATTAGGGAAGGGGGAGATGGGAGGTGGGATAGAAAGTAATAGAAACCAATATTACCTACATACACATATGTTTAGGTAATCCAAACCCCCGAGCACCATTTTCCAGAGGAACCAAGTTCATATAGCTCCCTCCCAGCCTCACATTCCTCTGGAGTTTAAGCCACCAGCAGACCGCTGGGGAAGAGAGTGTGTGGGGTGTTCTTGAGTGCAGAGGTAACCCGAGTGAGGTCAGAACGTGTCAGAACAACCCGGACCAGGCACTCCTGTAGGGCACCAGAGGTAAGCATTACAGAACGCTAAGCCCACGTCACCAGCCGTGCCTGAGTGTCATGGAATCAGGGGTAGACCAGTTAGGGGGACTTGCGAACAGAGGTACTCGCAGCCCGTTCAGAAACTAATTCAGTGTGAAGGGAAGCAGTAGTTAATAGAGAAAGAACCGATGACTTGGCCAAATGCCTATTGGTAGCAGAAGCAGGCCATGTGCTACTACCTCATTCATCTAATGGGACCATAGCTAGGGCACCCCATACACATGTAACCACCCCACCTACCATTTCCCTGGCCCCTTCTGAATGATTTCTAGGCGACCCACAAAGGTATGCTATTTTTATGAACCAGTGTAGATTACATTATTTGTGTGGGCCCGGGACCTTTCCTATTGAGAAAATGAAGGTGGCTTTGGTGTTGTCATATTTGGGTGGGCATGCCGCTATTTGGTCAGTGCATTTAGTGATTGAGATGACCCCATCCTGCATACGTTTGGTGATTTCCAACGGGAGTTAGACAAAGTATTTGTTCGTAGAAGCCAGGGGCAAGCATTACATGGGGAGTTGTTGGCCTTACGGCAGGGACCATAGGAATTTCTAGTTTACATCACTGCATTTAAGCGACTCATTGCTCAAACTAATTGGCCAGAACAAAAAAGAAGCACCATTTTCTATCAGGGTCTGTGTGGGGAACTTAAAGATGTGTTGGCACAAGTGGTGAATACGCCGGAACAATGTTTAGAATACATACATTTAGCTGCACAGCTAAATCACGGATTACAGGAGAGAAAGACAGAGCTTGCCCAGTCAGAGAATTTTCCCTTATACATCCTCACAAGTAAAATGCAACCCCGTGCTCAGGTGATTACCCCGGAGCCCATGCAGTTGGGTAGTGTCAGGGGGCCACTATCCAAGGAGGAAATAGATAGATGTCGGCAGGACCAGTTGTGCTTATATTGTGGCAAGGCAGGCCACTTTCTGAAGGACTGGACTGTAAGAAACCAAGCAAACAGCCCCTGGGAGCAGCTAAGGTCCTACTCCACCGTCGACAACTCCAAGACTCAACAAGAATAGGGATCGGCTTGTCGAGGGAGCAGAAATCAACCACGGTTTCACACCTTAAAGTATCATTATCAGACTAGAACAACCCCAAAAGATGTATGCCTTGGAAGCTATATCGACTTTCCGACAATAAGTAATTACATAGATATGAAGGTGGTGCAGAGAATCGGCATACCGGAGCACCAAAGGAAGAAGGTGGACAGCATAGACTTAGTAGATGGTTTACCGTTGTCATCTGGGCCAGTAATGCAGAGTATGGAAGAGGTTAAACTAATAGTAAGTGTATAATCTTTTGACCTGTTTAATACCCCACATTTCCAACTTATACTTGGCATGCCTTGGTTGGAGCAGCACAATCCTGTTATTAACTGGAAAACACATACAGTAATCTTTCCATCCGAGTGCCCTCGCATCTGTTGCCCATTTGTAACAGTTGTGGCACGAAAGTTGGGGACCATGATACAGCCTAATGGAGAGAAAAAAATGACCTGCCATATACAAGGAATTTGAAGACGTGTTTCAAAAAGAACAAGCCAATATCCTTCCTCCTCACCGGCCATATGATTGCTAAATCTATTTGATACCTGTATCGCAGGTTCCATGTAGCCACATTTCTGCTCTTACGCAAAAAGAAAACCAGCACTTGCGAAAGTACTTGGACAAGTTCTTGGGAAACAGATTTATTCGACCCTCCAAGTCCCCAGCTTCGTCTGCTGTCTTTTTTACACCAAACAAGGAAGGGGTCCCTAGAATTTGCACCGAATATAAGGGACTCAATAAGACAAATGTGATGAATAGGTACCCGCTACCTGTTATTCCCGTACTGTTGGACAAAGTTAAAGAGCCGAAGATATACAGCAAATTGAATTTACATGGGGCTTACCATTTAGTCTGCATAATGGAGGGGGATGAGTGGAAAACTGTTTTTCACACCAAATTTGGATTATTGAAATATACAGTCTTGCCCGTTGGCCTGTGTAATGCGAGAGCTCCTGGATGTTTGTGCCCTGGTCCATATTGATAATATGTTGATCTACTCCACCGAAGAAGAACATGTGCTTTACATTAAAGCTGTCCTAGCAAAACTCTGTTCGCATGCAAAGCTGGAGAAATGTGGAATCAATCTTAAAGTGGCCCTCCTCTACGTCTGTGAAAAATGTGCAAAGTTTCTTATATTTTGCTAACTTTTACAGGTTATTCATACCCCACTTTTCGAACATTGCACACCCCATCACAGCGTTACTGAAAAGGCACAAAACCTTCATGTGGAACAAGGGTTTAAACAACTCAAGGCACAGTTTACCTCAGCGGCGATTTTGAAACATGCAGATCCTGAACTTCAATTCATCATTGAAACTGATGCGTCCAGCGTGGCAATGGGGAGTGTATTGTCCGAACAAGATCCGACCACTAATCAATTACATCCTCTGGCGGTTTGGTACAAGAAATTCTACCCTGCAGAACTGACCTACAAAATAAGTGACCAAGAGTTGCTTGCCATTAAAGCTGCTTTCAAAGAATGTTGACATCATCTGTTAGGCGCAAAACATGCAGTTACTGTCTACACCAACAATCGCAATCTACAATATCTGCGAACAGCACAGGCGCAAAGTTCCTGTCAGCTTAGATGGGCGCAGTTCTTTTCAGAATATGACTTTGTCATAACCTTCCATCCAGGAGCCAAAAACGGAAAGGCGTATGACCTATCCCGCATCAGATGGAAGGTGGAGGGTACAGTTTTTTATGCAGTTCTAGACCCTGTCGCTATTATCCCAGGAAGTAAATTATTGGGATTTACAAGTTGAATGTTGCCTGCTTTAGATCAGCTGTCCATTGAAATTAGGCAATGTCTAACACCAGAACAGTTACAGGTATGGGTGTCCCGAGACCTTCAACAAACGTTAGAAGATGACATACCGGACAATCGTGGGTGCCTGTACTTACTGGAGCTGAACATGCAACACAAAGTTTTACACAACTACCACGATGCGTTAACCGCTACCCATCCTTGAATCACCAAAACTCGAGTTCAAATTCGGCAACATTTTTTGGTAGCCTAAATGGCAAAAGAACATCATCCAATATGCAAAGACTTGTGATGTGTGTGCCCGCAACAGACTTCTAAAACTAATCCATCAGGATTACTATAATAATATTTATTGTGATTTAGTTTACATTGAAACTTTACACAAACATTTACAAAAGGAACATTTTTACCATATTAAAACATATTATACATATTTAAATCGAAATCTGCAATAAAAACCAGAGTTTCATAGACAAACACTAATACTACCAGCTTACATTTAGGCATTTCAGTACTCTCTCAATCAGATCTATGGAGCCTACCAAGAAAAGACATTGAACTAACACCTATATATTTTTTATCCACACGTGGTATACAACTCGGAGTACACATCTAGTCCTTTTATCGAGGGAACATTAACAGTTTACGGTGGTGTATTGTTTACCATATATGGCAATATTCCCAGATCGCATATAATGTTCACTTTATTTCCAGTAGATTTGGTTAAACTTATTGGGCCTCATTGCGAGTTTGGAGGCAGCCATGGAGCTATTAGCTCCATGGCTGCCTCCAAACCGGGTTCCATTACGGGGTTCCTGCAATGAGGAATAACCGAGTCATTCCAATATAGGAGGACCCAGTAATTCCTCCTTACAGGAACCATTCCCCATTCCCATTTGAGCCCCCATAGGGCTCAATGGGAATGGAGATGGAGGTAACAATGGGCACATTACAAGTGTCCCGTTGTTACCTCCCTCTACCCCTCGCGGGACCCGGAAAAGACGTCTGGTTATACCAGATATTTGATCCGGGTCCCGCAAAGGGAACCTCGTAATCGGCCCTGATGGAATGAAGGGGGCCGGTCCCGTACCAGAGTCAGAGTCGTAATGAGGCCCATTGTCTTTATCAACTCCTTATGTTGTTATGCCCAGGCTGATTTCAACCTTCAACCAGATGTTATACAATGCCATCAGTAGACTCATGCTATTAGAGTTAATACAGTGGAGCCAGAATACATCCTCCCTAACATATTCATAACTATGTACATGTTTACCCAAAAGGAGGTTAATTACACTCGTCATTTCATGACATTCTGTCAGCATATGTTTAGCCATCTCAGACTGATCTTGGTCTTTACATAGGCGACATAACCGTAGTTCCATTGCAATCTTCTCCCTTCTCCCAGTAACCATTAAAGTAGTTTTTCTAATCTAAGTAATAGTATGAAGCGTCTGAGTCTTACTGCTGTGCACAGGTTCACATATTTCTGTTTTTAAAAAAAAGTTAAACAGTCTATGCTGCACAAACTGGTAGCTTTTTAGCTCTCAGAGATGATCATAGTTCACCAGCCAGTCCCAGAGCTCTATACTTTTTCCCCAATGCCCTCTGTGCCTCATCTGGGTCGCTTCCCACCCTCGTTTACCAACCAATATCTGCAAATAATTTGAGCATCTTTTTCTTAGCTGTACACAGAGAATTTTCCTTTGACACCTCCTGGTGGGCTACTATTAATAGACCATTTCTTGTGCTACAAAACCTTTTCAGATATAGTGTAGCACGCTTCTTCAGTTCTACAGCTTTTAGAGAAATCAGCCCAAGTTCGAGCCTTATTATCGCCATAGGTATGCCAGGTGGTAGACCCAGGATGTATATTAAAGGTGCCATAACACGGCCTTGTTTAACCCCCCTAAAATGGTTGGCAGACTCGCTACCTGAGGTACTCTCAAAACAATGAGATCTCACCATTCTGACATGGAACTGTCGTGGTTTTGCACATCTTCTATCAGCAGAGGGTTCAACCAAATTGCCATATAAGCATAGCTGTATTTGCCTCCAAGAAACATGGGCAATGGACCCTCTGATATTGGACGGATATGTTACTTATCAATCTGTAGCAAAGAAAGGCGAAAAAGGTAGACCATATGGAGGCCTGATTACGGGGGTGGTTAATACACTTGGTTTGAGGCAAATTGGGTCCCAACAACTAATATGATTGTGGCAGAAGTGACCTATGACAATAGGGGAGCAAAGGAAAAATGTCTACTAGTGAGTCTATACAACCCCCCCCCCCCCGAGCAATACTAAGAGAACAACTGCAGGAGGCTCTCCATGACCTATTGGCAACCTGGCTAATAAAATCTGGGAACACTAGGGTAATAGTCGTTGGTGATTTCAACTGCCATGAGGCCCGGAGTGGGGGGAAATCTCATAATCCAAAGTGAGAACGAAGAGTTCTATGCAACACACTGAAAAGGATCCCGAAGGACGAGGGTGGGAACATCTATTTGAGTCCTGGGACTTAGAAATGATCAATGGTAGAACCACTAGTGATCATCCAGGTCACCATACATGGTCGAATGGAATCTCGTGCAATACTCTTGACTATATATTTGTCTGTCCCAGGATACACTCAAAGTTGGAAGATGTGCAAGTTATTCCCAATGAGTGGAGCAATCATGCTGCTTTGGTATGTGAACTTAACATTGTCGACAGGGATATTCTTATGAGTAACATGGTAACATAAAGGTAAATAAAGCAGGCTCTATGATCAGTTGGTCGGATAAAAATGTAACATAGGCACTGGAAGAGCTGGCTATAGACAGATCTCAACACCTTCTGAATTTTAGGGAGATGACGATTAACATTGAGGACTGGATCTGTACCTTTGCTGGCAAGCATGCTGCAGTTCCCATAGGGACTACAATAAGCACTGGGGATAAAAAAACTATGCCTGCGAATAGATGATTAGAGATGCTAAAAGAGATATTAGAGCAGAGCTCCGGCATGCCAAGAAACAGGCTTTCGTCCTGAATATATATCATACTAACGTGAGGTGTATTAAAAATAGATATAGAGCTATTATTAAAGCCAAAGGAAAGGCGGACATGATCCAGTCCTGGCAAAGACTGGTGAAGACAATTTGTGAAGGAAAGACCCAAAATATCTGGTCATTTCTGGTGAAGCACAGGGTGTTGTGAAAGGTCCATTAGTTAACCCTATTGAGGCTGCAGTAAGGACAACATCCACTACTTCCACCTTCCACCTTCTTCCCTTTTGGCAGTCTTGGACAATCTGTGCATCCGCAGGGGTGTCTACCTCTCTGACCTAGCAGCTTAGTTCTATTTCATTCAGATCAGC
The DNA here is from genome assembly GCF_040938575.1 of Ambystoma mexicanum. NCBI lineage: Eukaryota > Metazoa > Chordata > Amphibia > Caudata > Ambystomatidae > Ambystoma > Ambystoma mexicanum. The sequence continues at coordinate 943,431,248 of NC_090926.1, forward strand.
ATCCACCTCCATATCTACTGCTTTCAATTCATCCTTGCAACTTCTTATCAATTGTGCTGTTGACAAAAACGTACAATGAAGCGCTGACACCTGGAGATTAGGGCCTTTCAGAGGCTCCACAAATTGAAAATCATCATATTTGAGGATCCGCAATTGTGGCACACAGTTTAATCTAGTTAGCAATTCTGAACGTGATAGCCATTTCTGTTCCCTGCTCAGATATAGATTCTTTATCAAGCAGATGCGGTTTCCTTCAGTCACTCCTTTGACGATGACACTGCTTTGGTTGCAGGGACTGTCTGCTCAGGTAGTAGGATGGGTGACTCATTCTCGATTATCACGTCTTCTTTGCTTGCATTGTCCTCCTCCAAGACGTCTACCTCATCTTCCAGTTTGTTCATCTTCGCTTGGTCAGGTATCAACCAACTAGTCAGGCGGCCCTCTCCAGTTGTCTTCTTTTTTTTAGCTCTTGCTGCTCTCTTCTTAGCTTTCTTGGAAGGCAGCCCTCCGGGTCCCGTGTCGGACCTAGGAGAGACCATAACATTAGATCTTTTATTCTTTTCAGCCCTCCTAGCCATTCTTCGCTGCTTACGTGAGAAGAATGGTTCAACACTCTCCTGGTTTGAATCAGCCTCCTGATTTTTCTGTTCTTCAATCTGCTGTTCTTCAATCTCTTCAATCTTTTCAGCAAACTTTATAGCTTCTGAGAAGTTAGATTCCACTGTTTCACAGGCTTTCACCCTCCTGTTGTTGTCCAATGTAATAGCATCAGTATTGGCCAATAACCACTCAGACATCTGTAATAAAATTGTGAGGGCAAATTGCAAGGATGCTACCGATGACTGAATCTCTGCAATCTCGGCTGCCCGTGGGTAGAGACTGCCCAAGCAGTCCATTTCAGCGTCTGATACATCCTTCATAGAGGCCATAGCCAAATCTGGTGAGACTGACAGTCTACCCATTCCCTCCACAGGGGTGGGCGTCCCATAAGGTATGTTTGTCTGCTTATCGTCTTGGGTTCCATTATTATTGATTGGCATTACACCTGATTGGGGGGTGATATTTCTTTGGATGTTCAAACATAGTTCCAATAATGAGTTATTGTCAATGTCATCATAGTTCGAGGAGCTAAATGGGCCAATATCGCATGCACCTGGTGCAATTATTTCCTCGATGGTGGTAGAATTTATTTCCGGGGGCAGATTTTGTGGAAAAAACTCAGTGATCATGCCTTGATCCGCTGAGATAGAGTTCTTGGTTTTCTTTTTGGGTTTCTCCATCTCACCTTCCTTGCTTGATGTGTTTCTGGCTTTGCCAATTCCCTTAGTTCTTCTTAAGTTGTACTTGGGCTGCGTAGGTCTTTTCCCGGATGACATTTAGACTGCCCAAACCCTGCTCCTCCTAGAGTTAGAGGACCAGAAAAAAGATCCCTCAGTCACCCTATAAGGCACTCTATCCTGGGAGTTGTCACAATGGTTCAGTACCTCTGGGTACCTCTGGGGCCTTTACTCCCCTCAACAGGATCAAAGGCACACGGCCCACAGTCTCCTGTTGTTGTCGTGCAGCTGGCAATCCCAACTCCACAGGTGTCCAAATTGGGCCCCTTATAGGAGGGCACACTACAGCTTCAATATGGTTTTCCCCTCGCTACTAAGAGATGGGACAATGGCCTCCTTGTGACCGCGTAAACAAGCCACAATTTACCCAATTTCTGTATGATTTAAGTATGGACTTCCCACCTCAGCAGATAGACGAACACTAATGTACTCTAGGCATCAATGCCGCCCGGAATTTGTCAACACGTCCCCTTGATTGTAGTCAGTAAGCATCAGTGATGAGGTGCTTGTGCCCATGTAGCGGCAAACACCCAAAGTCCAATGCAATAGGCTTGCAGTCACCTGTCAAACAGAGCGCAGGGCAATCGCAATTACTTTACCCATCGCTCCTAGCCGCCCAGCTCCCTGCCCTTCGAGCTCAGGGCTACAGGGTCCAGCTGTACGTATTAGGCACGGCATGCGGCACTCTTCAGTGCCCCTCTGTCTGCCGCCACCGGCGACTTACTTTTGCCCACTTGTAGAGGGCTCCAGGTCTACGGGTCTCCTTACACCCTGGGGTGAGTTCCTCGGTGGAGCAGTGACCTGCGTCTCATGTACCACGACTGGCACAGTGAGCGCACTGAGCCGCCGCTGCAGCACCGACTCTAGGAAAGGACCTCTCAACAGCTCAAAACAACGCGCTACGGCGCAGACCACACTCCAGCAGGAATTAAACAGGAATCAAGCTGCACCTCGCACGCTCAAATGCTCCCAATCATCACAGGATTACAGAGGGCGCTTCTGATTCCGCTTTCTTGCTTCTTGCATCAGGATTACTTAGACCATTGTCCATACCGCCTGCTCCATGCCATACAATATCACTGGACTTTATTACCAATTCACATCCTTCAAATGGGTACAACAGCATACTGGTAGTAGTAGATCTCCTAACCAAAGTGGTGCATTTTATCGAATTGAAAGGCTTACCAAATACAAAGACTGTTGTTCAAGTTTTCCTAACAAACATTGTACAATTACATGAGTTTCAAACCGTAAGCATCTCGGACCCAGGGAGTAAATTCATATCCAAATGTTGGAGGAGTTATTGTGATAAGGCTCAAATTCAAATCAGACTATCCACAAGCCATCACCCAGAAACTGATGGTGAGATGGAGACAACTAACCAAAAGCTTCAGCAATACCTGTGTTGCATGTTTACCCAGGTGGACAGTTGGGTTAATCTGCTGTGGGCAGTGGAATATGCATACAACAACAGTATTCACAGTGCCACAGGTTTATCACCCTTCGACTGTTTACATGGAAGGGATCCACATAGCACAGATCTTGATCCCACTACCACTTGCAAATGGCAGCTCCAACATCTCTGCATACTAGTATCAGAGAAACGTTACGCAAAGCCACCAGAATCCTGCATGATGCCAAAGCTACTCAGAAACATTTTGCCGACAACAAAAGAAGAAATGCACCAGCTTATGAAGTCGGCAGGCAAGTCTGGCTCTCCACCAAATATATTCGGTTAAAAGGCCCCGAAAGGTTCACCCTAAATTCATTGGTGCCTATCCCGTAACAGACATCATTAACCCTGTTGTACTTAAACGGGGGCTACCCCCATCATTGAAGATCCACCCTGTCTTCCATGCATAGTTACTGAAACCAGTACAACACCACCACCCAAAATTCAATGTCTAATCCTCCTCCAGTAGAAAATGTAAATGGGGAGAAATAGTATGAGGTACGGGACATCTTAGATTCCAAGATTATTAGCCGAAAATGACATTACCTGCTGGATTGGAATGGGTACAGCACTTTAGATTGGACTTGGGAACCAGTAGAAAACATTCATGAACCCCATTTCTTAGCCCTTTATCACCATACTCATCCCACGAAGCTAGGACCCGGGTCTACCCTCCTTCGGGGGCCTTTGAAGGGGAGTTCTGTCAGTATTGCTGTGCGGTTATAAGGCAGATAGGTCAGGGGCAGGAGGATCTCCCCCCATGACAATGTAGGGAGACAATGAGTTTTTGGGATGGCTGGCTGACAGAGGTGTACATGCAACAAGGCGGCAACGCATCCCAACATGGCTGCCAAAGAGGAACCAAATGAGGACCCAAAAATGACACCGGATAGATACATGGATCTGACATCCTTGATGCTCTCGTGCTGACAGGGTGCGGTCCGCGGCTTTGAAACCACACCCCAGACCACAATCTGCCCTTTGTGTTTCATCTGCTTCCTAACAGAGCAGTGCTACCCTTACCGCTCCTGTTTATTTTGCATGTGCGATTGGCACCTACGCGAGTTTGTAACATTCTCACCCACAAAGGTGATAGATTTAGTATTGCAAATTAACCATAGCATCCCTTTAACAACATTTTGTTAGTGAATTTCATATGTTTTTAGTAGGGCTCTGTAAGCAGAACGTTTCTTTAGCATAGTGTTTTTCAGGAAAGGTGATAGTTTGTTAATAGCACAACGTAACCATAACATCCTTTCAATAATGTTTTTTGTCATTGAATTGCATAGGTTTTTAATAGGGCACTGTAAACATAACGTTCCTTTATCATCATTTTTTCAGTGAAGGTGATAGGGTTGTAGTAGCACATGTTAACCATAACGTCCATTTAAGAATGTTTTATTCACTGAATTTCATAGGTTTGTAAGAGGATAGTCTTATTTTACATTGATATACTGTACAGCATACTAAAACCGGTTCCTCCATACTAATAGCCACAGTGAGTGCGAACAGTGCGTCTGTTCGCAGACATCGAGTGGCATCCAACCTGCTGATAAAGGGAGGGGTGGTTGTACAAAGTGGTACCCTGCTGCAAAGACAAGAAACATACAAACAGCAGCAAGTGTGGGAATGTTAAGTGAAAATGCAGTACGTGCACAAAGTCGGTACTTTCTAAACAAAAAGCACAAAGATATAGGGTATGCAGCGTAATTGAATGCACCAACAAGAGAATTAACATCTGCCTTCAACAATCTTACCGCACACATTCTTCACATTCCAACAAAGCATGAAGAGGCAGACTTAGGGACGCCAGCTACGCAGAGTAGAACGTAAGTTCAACTTACTAAGTGCACTAAAGTTTATGTTGTAAGTGCACAGGTCCTGTAGTCTACAATAGTAGAAAAGCATAATGTTTTCCTTTTTGTGCACAGAAATAGCAAACAGCCTAGAATGTGTGTAAGACAATTTTCCGCATGAAAAAATGAATGAGGACGATAATCCCATTGATAGGCACCACAGTGTCAAAAGGAAAATAATTACTGCAAGTAGAAGGACCCTAGAATGGCTGGAGGAGATTTTGTCGCATGATGAAATGAGTAACCATAGTAACACCATAGGTAATGACCAGAGTGTGAAAAGTAACACGATTACAATATATTGCTTAATGTATACTAAAGACATTTGTCAAAGGAGTAGACCAAAAGCGGTATCTCTTCCACAGCAACATACGGCCACAGAAACCAAAGGAAATGCTGTAAATATGAAAGTAGACCGCCTGGATGCCAAAACAGATGAATTGATAAAAAAAATGCTGCCTTGCATAATTTAGTACAAGAACACATTATGGAGAAAATCAAATACCACTGCCCCATCTGCACATGTCCCCCTTCCCCATGTCCCAGCCCCCATCCCCGCAAATTGCGTGTCCTGAGAGATGCTTCGATGAGACCTCAATCCATTCATCCCCTCACCATCAACTTGTAGAAATGCTGAAATCTCCAGTATATGTATCTGTTTGTGGTCCCCCTTCCATTTCCGAAAAGTGGCTATCAACGTGTGAAAATAAAGGGTAATATGTAAAGTATTACTGAATTTATAGGTCCCTTTTCTTTTGTTGTAAGAAGCCCATTAATACTCTGAAAGGTACAGCAGTAAACGATTTGCCAAAAGTAGCACCAAATAAAATCAAATGAGCGCATAGTACAGCAACTACCAAAAGCACAGACAAAAAGGAGTAAAGCAGACAAGATATACCCAACTGCACACACACAAAAAAGTGCCTCTTCAAACACACCAAGTACCCTTCCATCGAAGTACTCAGACACAGAAGGAACTGGTCCAATCAAATTGGGCCTCATTATGAGCTTGGAGGTAAGTAACTGCCCTTACCGGCATGGAGCAAATACCATGTCCGTGTTGCTCCAAGCCCGCTATTAGAGGGCGATTACGAGTATGCGGGCACGATCTTTGTGCCATGCCGGTAACGACCTTACCGCCCTGCCGTTAAAGGGAGAAAAATCTCCCTTTCCGGCATTGCGCGAAGCGCAGATAGGTCCACCGCCATCCATGCCGCCAGCATTACCGGTGACCGCTATCAGCGCTGACCGTTATTAGCGGTCACCGCTAATAGCGATCACTGCTAATAAGCGGAACCGGAAGTAGCGCCATCGCACTAGAACGGAAAAGAGCATGGCGCCCATCTTTAAAAACACAATCCATTGCCATCCTCTGTAACCAGGACCCATATCACCACCACACCTGTTCCAACATATACTTGCAGCATATTACAATGCCCAAGGCACTAAAAAAAGGTGCTGCACGCTTGCGCAAAGAGCGCTTCTCAGAAGAGGAGCTCAACATGCTGGCAGATACGCTGGCAGAAAATGGGGACGTTGTCTTCTCCAATGACATGCTGCGACCTGCAGTGCAGCGGAAAAAAGAGATATGGGCGGAGGTGGTGCGAAATTGAGTGCCGTTGGCAGCACCCTGCACACAGTGAAAGATGTCCGGAAGCGCTGGGATGACCTGTGCTTACGCGTCCGCAACATCATCTCTGCTAACCGTAGCCAGGGGATGGCAACAGGTGGTGGTGCGGCCTCCCTCATAAAGCTGCATCGCTGGGAGGAGAGCTGTGCTTGCACTATCGGGATGGAGGCAATCGAGGGAGTGGGGGACATGGAGCGTGGAGCCCCATCATCAGCTGATGCAGGTAGGTGTCCCAATTGAACCACTGTAAACAAGGACACAATGATGTCCCCCTGAACTGACAGTGCAATTATGCAAAGCAGGTTCCACCAGACACATGTTTGCAAGACTGCCTATAGCACCATCTTGGCCCCATGCATGATGCACCCCACATATGTTACATCCCAGACGCATCCCTGAATGACCCTGCCAAGAGGCTAACAACCCGTATGTCACTACCCCAATGCCAATTACCTGCCATTCCATAGAAATGCAGCTACCCCAATGCATGCCTGATGCATATAGACCCATCACTAATGGACTCCCTCTCTTGGTCCCTCACAGGCACACAATCTGAGAGTGAAGATCAGGAAAGCCAGGGCGGATGCTGCGACACCAGCCAAGAGGTCCAGGGGCATGGAGCAAGCAAACCGTCCCTCAACATCCAGGGGAAGAGTGCAACCTGGACTACTGCGCAAGCCCAATGCAACGCAGGAACCGACAGCACAAATTTGCATTACGGACACCCCCACAGCACCCCCACCAGCCACATCCACACAGGAGCCAGTGGCTGAAGGCACGGTATCCACTGCAAGCAGTACTGTTGGGGAGACAGCTGCCATGGCAGCTGTGTCCGATAATGAACAACACACTCCGACACCCGGAACACCTACTGCTACAGGCCCCCAGCAGTCACCCCAACACTCCCCACCCAGCAATCAGTATGCCAGCAGCCATGAGCTGTCCGCGGTGGAGTCCTGGCCAGAGAGCTGAGGCCCCAACCATTTTGCATGCACCAACAACATCTGCCAGTGTCCGGGACAGGCAGGAGGGCAGGGCATCAGGGCAATACAACAGTGCCAGGAGGAGCTGACAGGGCAATTGACCCAGCACATCACCGAATGTGGCCTGGCAAGGGAGGAAATAAGGGAATGTGCAGCATCCCTCAAATCTGCAATCCAGTCCACTTCCAGAGACATATGTAGTGAATTGGCAGCTGTGAGGCAGGTCCTCACCCAAATGGTGGCAGCATTGGAGGCTCTGCGCCCCACACAGGTGGTGGAACAATCAGGCACCTCCTCAAATGCCAGCTCCAGACAGAGCAGCCCCCTGCGTAGGTATGGCCGGAATTTGCGCAGGTCAGACAGGGGTCCACCCGATGCTGCCAGTGGAAAAGGGGTGTAGGTGCAGCCTGCCATTCCGTACTCCTGAAGACTATTGGTGCATGCAAGTGCACACCATGTGTGGGGAAGTTGAGTGGGGAGGGGGAGGGGAGAGAGGGTGTGTGTGGAAGTTGATGGGGGAGGGGGACAGGGAGAGGGTGTGTGGGGAAGTTGAGGGGGGAGGGAGAAGGGGGAGAGGGTGTGTGGGGAAGTTGAAGGGGGAGGGGGTAAAGGGTGTGTGGGGAAGTTGAGGGGGAGAGGGTGTGTGGGGAAGTTGAGGGGGGAGAGTGAGGGGAGAGAGGGTGTGTGGGGTGGAAGGCTTGTGCACTTGATATGTCAAATGTCTTCAATACACCTGTCGTGAAATCAGAATTCACATGAGTGTACATTCCTCATTGTATATGTGTGCTTTATTGGTGAACAGTCTACAGTGTCCATGTCCCTGACACACCCAGTGCCCTGAGTCCCACCTCCATGCCACACTCTGCATCCATGTGTGCTAGAAACATTGGTTAATCAAAGTCTGATGCATGGCACGTCCCTCCTGTGCATCGCTGCCACCCTGAAGTGCAGCCCCATCTCCACCCTCCTCATCCTGATCATCAGATGGTGGCAGATCAGCGTCGGGGGGCAGAGGCACATTCCGTCCGATGCACATATTGTGTAACATGACTCATGCCATGACTATCTTGCCCACCTTCTCATGCCCGTACAGGAGAGACCTGCTGAGGCAGCGAAACCGTGCCTTCAAAAGGCCAATTGTCTGCTCAATCACCACACAGGTACGTGTATGCGCACAATTGTAGTCCTATTCGTGCCTGTTCTGCGGGTTCCGGACTGGGGTAAGGAGCTACCTCTTCAAGGGATAGCCTGCATCACCTGCATGTGTGCAACAATGGTTATGTGTAAGTGATCACATCATAGGGGACCTGTATTAATGTCACCATAGCATGCATGTATTCCATGTGTGCACCCACATATCCATGCATTAATAGAGCCTCATGATGTAACTGCAATGTGTGAATTAATCTGACTGACAGGTGTGCGTGGCATTGTCTAGTGGGCACAGGGGTGTCCTATTCCTTGTGAGTGCTCATGCACTATGGTAGTCCACGCCGGTTGTTCCCATGATCTGGGTGATGTGTAGTCAATTGTATGCATTCATCCTGTCACCGTTGATGGCAGACTCATGATGATCTCACTTTGCACAACCGATGTTGACATGCTGTTTTGGTGGACCTCTGTGTTGGTGTAGGGGTGTGTTAATGTATTTTGCCCTCATGTGACTCCTTTGTACGCAGTAATGGACAAATGTCCTTTTTGATGATGGTATTTGGTGCTGTGCATTGGCCATACTAATTGCTTGTCACTGCATTGTGTTGCGGGGGCTACGGTCTGATTATGTGCAGTGTTCATGTTGATGGCTATGGAATGGTTTTAGCACTGCATCATTATCATGGTAGGGCAGTTTACGTCTTGCATTTTGGGGTCAGGTGTCAGGTCCAGTCTGGGGGCTGCTTTGGGGTATGAGCATGCTCCGTTTTCTCAGGTACTCTCAGCCAGGTGAAGTATGCATCCCCCTCCCCCACATCTCAGCCAAGTGAAGTATGCATCTCTCCCCCCTTCTCAGCCAAGTGAAGTATGCATCCCTCCCCCATCTCAGCCAAGTGAAGTATGCATCTCTCCCCCCATCTCAGCCAAGTGAAGTATGCATCTCTCCCCCCCTTCTCAGCCAAGTGAAGTATGCATCCCTCCCCCCATCTCAGCCAAGTGAAGTATGCATCTCTCCCCCCATCTCAGCCAAGTGAAGTTTGCATCTCCCCCCATCTCAGCCAGGTGAAGTATGCATCTCCCCCCCATCTCAGCCAAGTGAAGTATGCATCTCTCCCCCATCTCAGCCAAGTGAAGTATGCATCTCCCCCACATCTCAGCCAAGTGAAGTATGGATCTCACCCCCCAATCACCTACACACATCGCAATGCCATGAGCCTGACATGCAACTCACCGAGTAGCCAGGATCTGTGCCATGTGGGACCACCAATTCAACATGAGTGCAGTCGATGGCGCCAATGCAACCAGGGATGCTGGCCAGTGAATGGAAACCAACTTTGGTGTTGGAGATCTCCTGGGCTGACCGTGGTAGGAACATGTGGTTGCCTGTGTGCTTCAGGAAGGCATCAAGCATATGGTTCAACATACGTGAGAATAATGGTTGTGATATGCCATGCATCTGGCCTACTGTGTGCTGGTAGGTGCCTGTGGCCAGGAAGTGGAGCACAGACACCACCTTCAGTAGAGGGGGGATGGCGGTACGGATGTCTATGAGGCTGGCAATGTAATTTTGTATCATGTCCACAATGGTAGTGATGGTGTCCCGGTCCAGACGGTACAGGGTGTGGATCTGCTCAGGGGTTAGGCTGAATGGATTGGCTCTGTTTTGGGGGATTGGGGACTGCCTGTGTGGTACAACTGCCTGCAATGGTCGTGCAGGCTGTGCCTGCCTCACCCTCCTTCTCCTCCCGCGTCTCCTCTGTGCTGTCTGTTGTTCTTGTTGTTGCTGGTGTTCCTCTACAATCATGTCCTCCAGCCCCAGCATTGCTAGTAGTATTGGGATCATTTTTTGGTGTAACTGGGTGTGGGAAGGGGTGGGGTGTGCTCCTTTTGTGCTGTCCCATTCTATATTGCCTCCACCTGTGATGATTGTGTGCACATGTGGCAATTGGGAACACTGCACATGGCCATTTACAGGTGGTCCGCGATGCCGGTATTTGCTCATGCCGGTAAGATACTTTTCTGTCTTCTGTAGGCCGTTATTAGCATGTCCGCATTACTCGTGTTCAGCTCCTGTTTACACCATGCCACTATTGCCGGCATGTGAGGTCGGGTGCCCACGCCTATGGCGCTATTAGAGGCACCGTTATTTATGGTACCGCTAATAGCGGGTTGTTGGGTCGTAATGGCCTGGAGCGGTAAAGGATGCCGGTAATCCTTTACCGGCATCGCTTTTCCCTTACCTCCAGGCTCGTAATGAGGCCCATTGTCTAATACAACAGGTGGTAATTGCTGTGCAAATGTCACAATAAATATTGTAGTCCAAAAGCCAGTAATTGTGCAAAGCATGTATTAAAATGGCGCAGACCAGTTGTGTTTACAAATGCTCGTCCTGCACAGAAATGCAGTAAGTAATCCTGACAACATTTACAGTGTCTCAGGTGTAAGGCAAGAATCGGACTACTGTGCTGCAATGGTGAAATGCACGCTAAACCAACAAGAAGATCCACAAGAATTTGTAATGTACTCACTACAAATACTGGCAAGCAAAAACATACTCATAAATGAATTCTTTCACATGTCCTACATGTGGAAACAAACATGCAGTCTCTGCAACCATCTCATTCAGGAGCAAGTCCCCAACAAATGGTTTGTGTTGTATCAATACCTAACTGTGACTCCATTCCATTTCAGCCACTAGTGCACAATGCAAACTATAGCATATTGTGTACATCGTGCAATTCTGATAAACGGTCGATGGTACTTATACTCTCAAATAGTCAAAATGTAATTGTAATTCTCTTATGATACAGTGGTGATGGAGCCAAAAACAACAGCAAACATACAGCCATCACACATGGCCAGTTATCACTTTGCAAGAAAACCTTCAAAACAGTAGCCATAATGTACCACACCATTGCTTTGTAATGTATGTGGTATGGTGCCCTCCACAACCAGTGGAGGGCACCATACCACATACATTACAAAGCAATGGTCATGGTGGGAATGCAATGATACTTCCATCAATACAAAGCAGAGAATACCTGGGAATCCTGCACATGCTTACTTAATAGTCTTCAAGGCAAAATGTAGTCATTGATGGACAACACTTCTATACCTTACTCCCCAACAAGCAGCAATACCCTATTAAAGGCACAAGTTACAAATTACCTTCCACACTGTCGCCCTAAAGCAAGTTACCATACAGCATGCATTCAAGATATGCGTTAAACTATGTGTTGGATAGGTTTATCCCCAAAGAACCCAATGAGTACACTCAGACAAATAATACATGTACACAAATGACAGTAGCACTATTTTCCACTTTATACTTAAAATGAAAAGTATGAGGGTTCAAAACTATCCTCAGTAACCTCTGAAACCACCAAGTACACAAATGAGTTACCGCCTCTCTAAGAATATGCATACACATGCTATACATATGGAAATATCACTACATAAAACCGTAGTGGTACACCAACACTTCAGAATGTACACAGATGTGAAAGTAGCAACATGAATGCACAAGCTTGTAAACCTACCCTACAGGAATGTGGCACTGTAAACAGGAAGACTACGCCTCCTGGTATGTACCTTACACCATAATAGTACAATGCTATTTGCAGAATTACAACAACCCAACTCAACCTTCACCAACCACTGTGCTACAGACATCTCCTCAAACACTACCAAAGTATGAGCAGTTACAGTACGCCAACAGGTACGTAACTACCGTCACTATTCTACAGAAGCACAGTACAATGGCACAATACTATCAAAAATGTAACGCTTACCTCTGGCGCACTGCAGGAGTGCCTGGTCCTGACTGTTCTAATACGTTGCCCCCTCAGTCAGATCAACTCTGCACTGAAGAATACCCCGGCCACTCTCTTCCCCAGCGATCTGCCGGTGGCTTACCCTCCAGAGGACCCTGAGGCTGGGAGGGACCTGGACCAACTTGGTTCCTGTGGAAAATGGTCTTCGGGGGGTCTGGATAACCTAAAGGTAAGTGTATGTATTTAGTATTGGTTTCAATTGCTTTCTCTCCCTCCACCCGTCTCTCCCCTTCCCCGACGTAGCTGGCTGGCTGGCACGTTGTGGCATTTACTCACCGTAATGAACTGAGGACTGAAGGCCAAAGGCCAAGGTTAGGTGGTAGCTATCCGACTCCAGTTACTTCACTGAAGACTAGTGGTCCAGACCAGCTGCAGCGCACTGGATACGGATGATAAGCAGGTTAGTTCTAGTGAGGACATTTTCTAGATCTTGGCCGCTTCTCAATGTGAGACATAACTTGTATGTACAATGTCTTTGTGGATGCGTTCAATATTAATAGTCTCTTTATTTCGGCACTTTTGGACGAAACACTGGCAAGCTGTCTGGACTCAGAGCAGAGCGAAGAAGCTGGAACTTGTATGTAAGTGAGCTTACACCTTCAAATGCACCAGTTTATATCAATGTCATTGGTAAGAGCTCAAGGAATCCTCATAAGAAAAAACTCCAGTATTTCTTTGTTGTGCAAGTGTCTTTATTTTGTGCTTTTCGAGCCCTTTAGTGGATGACACGTGTTTCGTCAACTAAGCTTTGCCTTTCTCAAATCCGGGCACATTTTTTACAAAAAAGGAGATATAGAGAAGCATCGAAAAAATATGTTAAGAAACATGGTTGATTGGTACACATAAACCCTTAAAAAACGACCTAAGTTATTGGTGACTATTATTGTGATCTCAAAAGCAAATGCAAACAATAAAAAGAATGTGAAAAATCTAATTATTAGAATGTTCCGATGTGTCCAAGTGTGTGTTAAGCAGTGCATATATTCTTTATCATATCTGTACAGAGTCTGAGGGGGTGAGTCTGAGGAAGATATCTAAAACAGGAAGTGCATAGAGAACAAAACCAATTGGTCATGCAGATTCAAATGTATCCAAGTATTGTCAAAGAAAAAGTAAAAACATCACTTTGAAACACCATGACTGTGTTTGCTTACCCATTACGTAATTGCATCCCACGTGCGTGGATAAATGCATAATACACTTTGTCATTCTTTCATTCTATGGGCTCAATCCCACCTGTATGCAGGGTTACATATTCTAATATGTAATTTGCTAAACAGGTTGGTGAATGCAATGATTATTGCTTTTAATCAAACTGGCCGATTAATCTGGTTTAACGGTATCAAGACAATTATTTGTGTTATAGAAAAGCACGTAATTGTTGTTCCAAAAGATAAATCTTATTTTCAGAACCCACATAAGTTTGGTATATATTCGGGATGGCAGGAATTGTAAGAAGAACATTATTGGTGGGGAAAACTGTTTGTACTGTGAAATGTCATATTCCCATGTGTGAAGTGTGCCATTGGCACAGGTCGTAGAAACGCACAAATAGCCTTCTTCAATGTACCGTGCTTTCTTCATTTGCGGACCAAATGAAAAATAATGCATCCACATTGATGTCTGATTCTGATTTATGTGATAGAATGTTATGCAGGAGATTGGAAACAGACACATGACCTGGGCAACTGAAACTCGTGTCACATGCTGTGCAATTTTCCCTCCACAATCAACAACAATAATGTCAGCATGATCGCGCATCACCAAACAGACAAATCAAAATCAGTTACTTCATTGTAGGTACTCCATAGCAGTACACATGATAACATCCAAAATGAGCAGCCACTGCACAGCGTTTTCCACTCACTTTGAATCATGGTATTTAGAACTCCCCCAAAACCCATACGCTGTGACTCATGAAACGCACAGCCATAAACGCACCCTCTGCATTTCTGTCGACAAATACACTGTGTACCACAGTCTGTGCGTACAAACCACATCCAGAAACCTTATTGACCAATCCCATACTCTATACAGGCCCATTTCTATTGCCGTCATCTGCAAAAGGGGCGTTCTTTTGATGAGACCCCTTCCGACCTCTGGCTGGTGACAGGAATCATTGGAATGGTCCCATATTATTCTCGGTGGTATACATGAGAAAAGCAACTTGGCAGTGGGAGAAATATGCTTCACTGCTTTCATCACCTTCTTCAGTTGACTGTACTCATGGGAACAAGCCATGGAACCCAAATGGAACACTCCATAGTGCCCAACCGCACCATGTACACTTGTTAAGGGGGCCACTCGTCGACATACTGCAAACAGAGTGCCAAAACTACACACATCCCCACAGCACCACAAAGCCTCCATTCCCTCCAAATGGAAATTTCCATGAAAGCCTTTTTCAACAGCATACTGGAACAGATCTACCACAAAGGTATCACCGACTATCAAAACAGTGTGTCTTACCATCTCTGCCTGCCACCCTCAGTACACAGAGTAATGGAAAAAAAAATATTGCTGCCTCGTCATGTGACGCACACCCCGAGCATCTGAATGGACAATCCCCACAGTCCGATTTCCATTGGCCAGCATGGTGAGAAGTGCAGAATGTCGCATGTGCTCTTCCCCAAGTACCACGGGGGCCGCGCCCCAGTAAAGCAGGAGGAGTCCTTCTTCCTATTGCCGCCCTTTTCTTTGACGCACATCCTGAGCACCTGATTGGACAATCCCCAAAGTTCCCTTTCCGTGGCTGCCATCCTCAAAATCCCTGGATGTGGCTTTCATGCTATGTGCAGGCATGGGGGAATAACTTGCAACCAGGGTAGGTGGAGTTCTTTGTAAGTGACGGCTCTGAAAAGAGCTTTTTTTTAAGATGATTGTAGAGAAACATCTTTTTTTCGGTTTTTATTTGATTTTGTGTTTTCTTGTGCTTACATTGTTACAATAAACTCTTCACCACTTCTTGTAGATGGGCAAACAAAACAGCACTACCTTTGGGTGACAAAGAAATGCCATTTGCTTGGAAAAACTCTGCATTTCCACAACTAATGAGGCAATTGTTGCAGAAGAACATCCACCAGCAGACAAAAAAGTATACATGCTTCTTTTGTGAAACTTTCATGCCTCTGGCACGGAACAACATCCAGGAGCATTGTCCCATACTTTTTGTGGTTTTATGGATGAGAAAAGCTCCTTGGCAGTGGGAAAAAGTCTCTTCACTAGATTTAGCAACCTCTTCAGTCGACACAACAAACCTAAACAAGACATGTAACCCATATGCATGCTGCCGTAGTGGATTACGATGACATTGGCAGTAGCAAAAGTGGCTAGGTTTTTGCAAAGTGCATGCATGTCAGCGAAACTGTGCTCGTAGACAGCATTCCCCAATGTGTCCACTCCTTCCAAACCAAAATAGGCATCAAAGTGTCTTTCCAGGGCATACTTGTGCAGATCTATCATAAATCCATCCCCCAAAGCGTTTCGCCATGTCAGCCACCCTCACTACACAGAGTAATGTACGACAGTATGACGGTCCCTTCCTGTGAACAACACATGTGCACCTATCACCATAAAATGGATGTATGAAAGGTTTTTCTGCAGTATTTTTACCAATGTGTTATAAGTGCCTCTGCACAAGGTATCTGCCATGGAGCGTCCATTACGTTCTTTAAAAGAATACTGTCTTTTTTTCCCATCCCCTACCATCAAGTGACACTTCAGTGGTATTTGCTTGCAATGTTTTCATTTACCCATATCATACATTGTAATATCGAAACAGGAGCGCTCTACTTTCCTTCCGGCAATGCTATGAAATGTTTTCTGCACTAACCCATCTCCTCCATAAATCATGAAGATATGCCACCAAAAGCAGTATCTTACCAACCTAAAGCAAGTTTCCAAATGTCACTGTCTGCACAGCTGTGCTTCTTACTAGGATGCACTATTGCAACAGGCTCTTTTTAAATCTGCCTGCTTCTACTCCCTGCCCTCTGCAACACATCCAGAAGAGGACTGCGCAACTTGGGATGGTATCTCCTCTGCACTCAAATATCTGCAATAGCTCCCAGTGGCTGCGTGGAATAAGGTGAAAACCCTCTGCATTATGCACAAGGCCTTCTGGGCCCTGGGACCTCAATACCTTCAACTCTCACTTACTATATATCTCTGTGCTCGAGCTCTTCCCTCATCCTCCTCCAACTCCCTCAGGGCCAATCGCTTGTGCAAGCAACCAGTTGGTGGTAGAAGTTTTTTTTTTTCAGCTAGGGCCTCCCTCTGCAACAGCCTCCCAGGCTCCATGAACTCTGAGGAGAGCCATCGCTGGTTCCAGAAGCACCTCAAAGCCTTTCTCTTTGTGTCTGCTTCTTCTCCTCATCTCCCCAGCTGACTGCCTGGCGTAAACTGATTCGGCACTGGTTACCCGGCGATTCTGTGATGTTGGGCCAATGCCACCTCCCCCCACGAGGCAAACCCCTCCACTGCCTTTCTAGCAAACCCTGCACTTGGGGACTGTTTTCTGTATCCCTAACAGTTCCTGCACCGTCTGATGTGTGTACTTATCCATGCGCTTGGTATAATCGGCCTGTATTTTTACTTATTGTCATTTCTTCTTCTACCCAAGTACTGTACCTTCCGCTCGCACCACCCATGTACTTGGGTGATGTAAGTCACTCCTGGCCTAGTAGGTTTGTTGTCTCTGTTTCCCCTTTGTTCCCCCATCCCTTGTCTCATTGCACTTTTCTAAACTTGTGTGTAGCCACATTTAGAATGCCATAGCATACCAATTGCACATCATATGATATCATACACAGAATGCATTCATAACAGCAGAATGCCAGCCACTTACCCTGTACAATGTACAGATTTTATTTCCGCAGTACCCCACTTACTGCACGCTTTTCAAAAATGATAGCTCACAAACATCACTGCATTCATGTTACGAACTTCAAACAAGTACATACAGTTCATGCATACACCCAGGATGCATGGCCATTACCTTGCCCACTTCCACCATAGCCTTCTGTACTTCTTTGTACAACGAGACCTTTGACTACACTTTTTGCGTACACACCACAACCACACACCTTATTGAGGAGTGTCTTTCGCTCCACAGTCCCATTTCCATGGCTCCCATGCTGAAAATGGCAGGATGTGCCAAGTGTAATCCTGAAAGAACAGCATAATCCACAGATATTTTTGTACTAGGAAGGGGGAGAGGGATTGGAAGACAGGTTAGATGATTGGGTCTTTAGTGGTCCCTCTTTTTCTTTGTTATTGTGTTTTATACATGTTTTTTATGCGTTTTTTATGTGGTTTTATTTAGTTTTTTACATGCTTGCAAACCACCTTTTTTGTTTTTCCTCTTTGTTCGACTTTCTGTTTGCCTCTCCTCCTTCATTTTTTACT
Source organism: Ambystoma mexicanum (assembly GCF_040938575.1). NCBI lineage: Eukaryota > Metazoa > Chordata > Amphibia > Caudata > Ambystomatidae > Ambystoma > Ambystoma mexicanum. The sequence goes on from NC_090926.1 coordinate 943,448,898, forward strand.
GAATTAAGGGCAACACTTGGTGCGCAGTGTACAAGAAAATGGTAGTGCCAATGGCGGTAAAAGAAATGCCATTTGCATGAAAGCAGTGTATGTTTTGGAAATTCATCCTCTCATAGTGGGTGGCCAACATGCCATCAGTGCACATAAATGCAGACATGCTTCTGTTCATAAGACACCTTCCAAGCTGTGGCTGGGGACAAATTATTACTGGCATGGTCCCATACTCCTCTTGAGGGAATGGGTGACACAACGACCATGGCAGTGGGAAAAATCTGCATCACTGCAGTCATCAGCTTCAGGTGACAGGGCAAACGTGCATTTGACATGTAACCCACGACAACTTCACCAGTAACCAGTAACGATGGAGACCACATATCTGCAAAGTTGAACCATGACACAAAAACCTCACTCATTCGAGACTGGCCAACAAAGCGTCCACTCCTTCCAACCCGAAATTAGCAGCAATGCCTCTTTGCTCACCATGCCTGTACAGATCTTGTACACCACTGCCTCCGCCACCCATACCCACTTCCATGCACAAAGTATTAGTCACTGGCAACCAAACCGCACAATCCTCACAACAGTGAGCCTACTCAAAGGAAGTTGCGCAAACCAGAATGTCCAAGCACATTGAACATTAGCTTCAACCCTACCCTCTTGTATAAAGCTAGTGTTTCAACACTGCATCCAGTGGGAACACTGCAAGACTTTTCACTGCACAATCTCCAGCCATAGACCGAAAACTGTAGGATGTTCCAACAATGACCGCACCCGTGGAATCAACAATATATGCATGTCAGCGCACTTCTGGTGCTCTATGAAGAGTAAAATGTGTTCCACAACCATTCTCTGAAGGTGACCACCCTGTGAGAGATACAGTCAAAACTGCATTGCTGCAGTGGGTGTGGTGAAGGCCTTGTCTTTCGGGTGCATGCCCTATGGCCTGCGGCCATTGGCCATGCACCCAATAGTCTAGGCCTTGGCCACACCCACTGAAACATAATGCAGCCATGCATGGCAACATGTCATAAAGTACCACAATCCACACACATACCACAGCCACTGGCACTCCACCCAAACTCGCCATTGTCACATGTTTATGCATAGAAAGATTCACCTTCTACCAGAATCTCCAAATGTAACACAGCCTCCGGCGCCCCTACCCACTTTCATTCACATACAATGGTGTTACTGCCAACCCAACCAACCAAGAGTATTGGCATGTCAGCTGACTTCTCGTGCTCTATCAAGTGTACAATGTGCTCCACAACCATTCTGTAAAGGTGAGAAGTTTGTGGCAGATGCAGTGTAAACTGCATTGCTGTGGTGGGTGTGGGCAAGGTCTAGATTATTGGGTGCATGGCCTACGGAATACGGCCTTTGGCCATGCACCCAATAGTCTAGGTCTTGCCCACACCCACCACAACATAATGCAGGCATGCATACCATCATGTGCTCACGTACCACACTGCACACACGTTCCACAGCCACCACCACTACTACCAAACCTCCAAACCATAATACAGCTATTCATGGAAACATAACACAGCCTCCAACACCCATACCCACTTTCATTCATATAGTACGTCTCCCAGCTCTCTATTCAGTACAGGAAAGCAATACATCATATTGCTCCGTTCAATGGACACTATGCAATCAAATTGCGATATGCAGTTTAGTCCGTCTCCATTTCTATGCACACACTAATGATGAATTGCACCCACTTCACACACAGCAGTATCCATGCACATAAAAGGTGCACTTCATCCCTATCCTCTACAATACTGTCAGTACTGCAACACTGCACTCAGTGGACTCACTGCACAACTGTTCACTCCAGTAGCTGCAGCCATGGATTAAACACTTTAGGATGTGCTAAGGAGCGCCGCACCCATGCAATCCACCATCATGCAATGCTGATGTACCCCAGAACAAGGTAACAATGTAAAACCTAATTCCAACCAATGCACATAGTTGTCGCTGCAAGGCCACCATCCATGCAACACACCAGAGTACACGCTATTTTATAATATGCATGTCATGTGCGATGCACTCCCCTTCTGCAATTGAGCTCCCACCAGTGACCACAGAAATATGTCTCTGCACCAGCTATCATGCTGTGACACAGCCTGACTGCATGCAGCACACATGGGAGGTGGCTGTTCGGAGACCAGCATATTGGTGCTGTACGCAAGGACACTGCAGGCACATCGACGTCTTCATCCACCTATTGACATATCTCAGATGATTCACTTCTCACTGCCCTACCCTTTCCATCCCTCCTTCCCAGAAACACATGGAATAATATATGTTTTACAATGCACTCCCTGTCTGCTATTCTGGTACCACCAGTCAGCATGGTAAGAGGTTGTGGCACGAGCTATCGTGATATGATACGATATGATATGATATGGCATTTATAACACGCCTATACACAAGTGTTTCAAGGCGCGATGAGGCAGGGAGGGGGGACAAAGGGAAGACAGACAACATTTTTACTAGGCCAGGTGTCATTCAGATCACGCAAGTGCATGGGAAGACGGGGAAGGGAAAGTGCAAGGGGAAAGGGAGAAGGGAAAGTGCAGTACAGGGGTAGTAGCATAACAAGATAAATAATAAGAGCCAGATGATGGCAAGTGCAAGGTAAGTGCAGACAAGTGCTGGGTGGGGACTGTAGGGATACAGAGATGGTTCCGCAGTGCAGGGGTTGCCAAGGAGGCAGAGCAGGTCGCAAGTGGCTGGGCCAAGGACCAAGAACAGGGAGAGTGGCCCAATGCAGATTCAATGCCGTTTCATTCAGGAATTTAGCAGGGGAGAGAGGGAGAGAAAGCAGAAGCAAAGAGGACGGTTTTGAGGTGCTTGCAGAACCAGAGATGGTTCTCCTGAAGTTTCAGGTAGGCAGGAAGGCTGTTCCAGAGGGAGGCCCCAGCCGACGAGAGAGATCTACCCCCAACTCGTTGCTTGGAGACGCAGCTGACCCTGAGGGAGTTGGAGGCGGATGAGCAAACAGCTCGAGAAGGAAGATATTTAGGAAGAGAGAGTTGAAGGTATTTCGGCCCCAGGCCCCAGAAGGCCTTTTGGACAATGAAGAGGGTTTTGAACTTAATCCTTGCAGCCACTGGAAGCCAATGCAGAGATTTCAGTCCTGGAGAGATACGGTCCCTGGGCTTGAGGCCAAGGACAAGTCTCGCAGTCCTATTCTGGATGACTTGCAGAGGGTGGAGAGTAGAGGCAGGCAGATTTAGATAGAGGCTGTTACAGTAGTCCGGCTTAGAGAGAACCAGGGCTCTGGAGACAGTGAGCTTCTGGGGGAAGGAGATGAAAGGAAGAATACCTCTGAGGAGGCGCAGCTGGTAGTGTGACTTCTTTGAGACATCAGAAATGTGAGGAGAGAAGGATAGTGTGGAGTCGAAGATGACCCTGAGGTTTTTTGCCTTGCAGGTAGGAGCAGGAAGAGGGCCAAGAGAGGCCGGCCTGAGAGCTGCAGGGAAGGTGGGAGTGGGTGTGCCGATGAGTAGAATCTCGGTCTTACTGGCATTAAGGCAGAGGTCATTGGGGGCACACCACTCCTGGATAGCAGACAGACAGTCAGAGATGAGTGAGGGAGAGGAGGAGGCCGAGGGTAGCCTGAAAATGAGCTGGGTATCATCCGCATAGCACTGAAAGTTGGGGCAGAGAGCGGCGATGCAGTGGGCAAGGAGTGCCAGATATTGGTTGAACAGTCAGGGAGAGAGGTGAGATCCTTGGGGGACACCACAGGTAGAGAAAAAGATGTCAGAGAGGAAGGACCCAAGTTGGACCTGGGAGGGTCGATTGGAGAGGAAAGAAGTCAATCACGTCAGAGCCTGACCAGTGATACCCAGGTTATCACGGAGACGGTTGAGCAGGATGGCATGTTGACAGTATCAAAGGCAGAAGAGAGATCAAGCAAGATGAGAACACATGGAATGTTAGAGTCAAGGTTGGAGAGCAGGTCTTCACTGATGTTCAGGAGAGCAGTTTCCGTGCTTCTGGCAGCTCTGAAGCCAGACTTACGGTCATGAAGACAACCCACAGATTCAGCATGGAGATTAAGCTGGGAGATGGCAAGTTTCTCCAGGAGCTTGCCCAGGAAGGGAGTGATGGAGATTGGGCGATAGTTAGCCGGACAGGAGGGGTCGGAAGAGGGTTTCTTAAGAAGAGGGTGCAAAAGAGAGTGCTTAAGGGGGAAGGAAAGACTCCAGTGGTGAAGGAGTGATTGCAGAAGTCAGACAGGGCAGGAGCCAGGGGGTCGATGTGGTCCTTGATAGTTTTGGAGGAACAGGGGTGAACCTGTTTTGACGAGACTTTCATAGAGCAAACTTGTCTGGAAACCTTGTCAGCAGAGACATGGGGAAAGGCAGAGAAGGAGGGAGGAGGGGTGGCTGCAGAAGGGCCAGAGGAAGAGCAGGGAATAGAGGGAGGGAGGTGATAGGAGGAGAGTGAGGACAGGATGTCCTGAGTTTTTGAAATTAAGTGAGAAGCCAGTGCCATGCAGAGGGCATGGGAGGAGACAGGAGAGGTATAGACTGCGGCAGGATTGGCCAGTTCCTTGCAGATTTTAAAGAGTTCAGCCGAGTTGTTAGATGCCAAAGAGATGCAGACTTGGATATGGGCTCTCTTCTTGGTGAGAACAGTGCTGTAACAAAGGCTGCCTGCATTCACCACACATGGTTGGGGACATTGAAGGGACTGGTGAATTTGGCACAGTACTCACGGATACTGCAGGCACACCACTGTCTTCGTCCACCTAATAAACACATATGAACCACTTCTCTCTCCCTCACCCTTTCCATCCCCTCTTCACACCACCACATGACGTACATTATGTTTGTCAGTACCTTTAGGCAGCGCACTGTCCTCCAATACATCATGGCAGCATTTCCCAAACACTTTGATGCACAGCACGCGTCTCTCCAGCCAACCACCGGCCATGTCCAAAGTTCATTGACAGCACAGCATACTGCAAGCCAATGAGACTTCTCTCCATGGAGCAAACAGGGAAATGGGTCAGCGGAGCATAGGCAGATAGAACAAATTTGGTGCGACGTATATTTCAGTTATTTGCAACAAAAGTACTGGTCAGATTTGCACCGAACATCCAAAAGCACGCTTTCTGAACCAATCCCCCGCTGCAAATTTGGTGCGAATCCATCTGGCATTTCCGACTGTAGCCATTTTTTCCCCATTCAGTCTATGGAAAAAGAAATATTTGGGACCCCCCTAAAACTTTGCCCCCACCCTCTACACAAAACCTCACCAAACTTGCCAGAAAAATTCATATTCAACAGTATATGGGTCACTCTGAATTTTTTTGCAAAGTTTGGTGAGGTTTGGTCCAGGATGGGCAAAGTTATAGTGGGCGTCCCAAAACTTCTTTTTTTCCCATAGACTGAATGGGGAAACAAATTTGCTCACGCCTACACGCCTACAGCCCAAACCGCTGGACGGTGAAAATCCGTCCAGTAGTTTTAAAAAAAAATAAAAAAATTAGGTCACAAAAAATTTGTGATATCTATGTTCGGTCGCGGACACACTTCCCTGTTCGCTCCGCAGACAGTGTCCTGATTGGCCAACTGGCTTGCGTCATGTCCGCAGACAGGCAACCTGTTGGCAGTGGACGGTGAAGAGCGTGAAGCGTGTCAGGTTTCCGGGAACAACCGCCATCTTGGATTTGCGGACATCCGCGGACAGCGAGGTGAAACTTGGTGGATAAATACTATTTAGTAGAGTGTGTTGGTGTGTAAAACTGTTTGGGGAAGGTGGGGGAGTAAGAGATGGGTTAAATGTTGTATTTATTTAGGTTGTAGACCCCCCTGTTGTGTTTTCTTTGTCCGCGGACTACGCAGATGTCCTGAAATGTTCTAAATAAACGAAATGGGAGTGTCCTGAGGACACTACGGCTGTACATATGGTTCATAGGCAATTTGAAACTGTTCTAAGAACACACGCGGTGTCCTGATATGTTCGGAAAATAAACAAAATGGGTGTGTCCTGCGGATGGTAAGCCTGGCCGTTTTGTTCGCAGGCAAGTTGGATCTGTTCTCAGAACACATCATGTGTCCTGGGATGTTCGTCAATAAACAAAATGGAGGTGTTCTGAGGACGGTGGTTGTTCATCAATAAACAAAATGGGGGTGCCTGAGGACGGTATGCCTGACTGAATGGGGAATCAAATTTGCTCACGCCTACACGCCTACAGCCCAAACTGCTGGACGGTGAAAATCCGTCCAGTAGTTTTAAAAAAAAAAAAAAAAAATTAGGTCACAAAAAATTTGTGATATCTATGTTCGGTCGCGGACACACTTCACTGTTCGCTCCGCAGACAGTGTCCTGATTGGCCAACTGGCTTGCGTCATGTCCGCAGACAGGCAACCTGTTGGCAGTGGACGGTGAAGAGCGTGAAGCGTGTCAGGTTTCCGGTAACAACCGCCATCTTGGATTTGCGGACATCCGCGGACAGCGAGGTGAAACTTCTTTGTCCGCGGACTACGCGGATGTCCTGAAATGTTCTAAATAAACGAAATGGGGGTGTCCTGAGGACACTACGGCTGTACATATGGTTCATAGGCAATTTGAAACTGTTCTAAGAACACACGCGGTGTCCTGATATGTTCGGAAAATAAACAAAATGGGTGTGTCCTGCGGATGGTAAGCCTGGCCGTTTTGTTCGCAGGCAAGTTGGATCTGTTCTCAGAACACATCATGTGTCCTGGGATGTTCGTCAATAAACAAAATGGAGGTGTTCTGAGGAGAGTGGTTGTTCATCAATAAACAAAATGGGGGTGCCTGAGGACGATATGCCTGACTGTACTGTTCGCAAGCAAGTTGAAATTGTTCAATGAACACATGAAGTGTCCTGGGATGTTTGTAAATAAACGAAATGGGGGTGTTATGAGGACACTACGCCTGTACGTATTGTTCGCAAGCAAGCTGAAACTGTTCTAAGAACACTCGCGGTGTCCTGAAATGTTCGAAAATAAACGAAATGGGGTGTCCTGAGGACGGTAAGCCTGTCCGTTTTGTTCGCAGGCAAGTTGAATCTTTTCGCAGAACATATCATGTGTCCTGGGATGTTCGTCAATAAACAAAATGGGGGTGTCCTGAGGACGGTGGATGTTCGTCAATAAACAAAATGGGGGTGTCCTGAGGACGGTATGCCTGTCCGTACTGTTCGCAAGCAGGTTGAAATTGTTCTAAGAACACATGAAGTGTCCTGGGATGTTTGTAAATAAACGAAATGGGGGTGTTCTGAGGACACTTCGCCTGTACGTATTGTTCGCAAGCAAGCTGAAACTGTTCTAAGAACACTCGCGGTGTCCTGAAATGTTTGAAAATAAACTAAATGGGTGTGTTCTGAGGAAGGTAAGCCTGTTCGTTTTATTCCCAGGCAAGTTGAATCTGTTCTAAGAACACATCATGTGTCCTGGGATGTTCGTCAATAAACAAAATGGGGGTGTCCTGAGGACGGTATGCCTGTCCGTACTGTTCGCAAGCAAGTTCAAATTGTTCTACGAACACATGAAGTGTCCTGGGATGTTTGTAATTAAACAAAATGGGGGTGTTCTGAGGACGCTACGCCAGTACGTATTGTTCGCAAGCAAGCTGAAACCTTTCTAAGAACACTTGCGGTGTCCTGAAATGTTCAAAAATAAACTAAATGGGTGTGTCCTGAGGACGCTGTCCGTATTGTCCACTGGCAAGCTTAAATTGTTCTAATAACACATCATGTGTCCTGGAATGTTCGTAAATAAACAAAATGGGGGTGTCGTGAGTACGCTATACCTGTCCGTACTGTGTCCTAAGAACACACACGGTAACCTGAAATGTTCGAAAATAAACAAAATGGGTGTGTCCTGAGAACGGTATGCCTGTCCGTTTTGTTCGCAGGCAAGTTGAAACTGTTCTAATAACACATGCAGTGTCCTGAAATGTTCGTAAATGGACGAAATTGGGGTGTACTGAGGACGCTGTCCATATTGTTCGCTGGCAAGATGAAAGTGTTTTAAGAACACATCATGTGTCCTGAAATGTTCAAAAATAAACAAAATGGGTGTGTCCTGAGAACGGTATGCCTGTCCGTTTTGTTCGCAGGCAAGTTGAAACTGTTCTAATAACACATGCAGTGTCCTGAAATGTTCGTAAATGGACGAAATTGGGGTGTCCTGAGGAAGCTGTCCATATTGTTCGCTGGCAAGATGAAAGTGTTTTAAGAACACATCATATGTCCTGAAATGTTCAAAAATAAACTAAATGGGTGTGTTCTGAGGACGCTGTCCGTATTGTCCACTGGCAAGCTTAAATTGTTCTAATAACACATCATGTGTCCTGGGATGTTCGTAAATAAACAAAATGGGGGTGTCGTGAGTACGCTATACCTGTCCGTACTGTGTCCTAAGAACACACGCGGTATCCTGAAATGTTCGAAAATAAACAAAACGGGTGTGTCCTGAGAACGGTATGCCTGTCCGTTTTGTTCTCAGGCAAGTTGAAACTGTTCTAATAACACATGCAGTGTCCTGAAATGTTCGTAAATGGACGAAATTGGGGTGTCCTGAGGACGCTGTCCATATTGTTCGCTGGCAAGATGAAAGTGTTTTAAGAACACATCATGTGTCCTGGGATGTTCATAAATAAACAAAATGGGGGTGTCCTGAGGACGGTATGCCTCTCCGTACTGTTCGTAGGAAAGTTGAAACTGTTCTAAGAACACTCAACATGTCCGCGGACATTAAAAGTGCCCATATGGCATAGTTAAAATGTTTGACTCTATGGGTGTGATATGCTGCGGTGGTCGTGGCCATTGCATAGAGTCTTGGGAGCATGGCCATATGGCCATGCAACCAAGATTCTATGCCCTGGCCAAAACCACTGCAGCATATCACACCCATAGTGGCTTATAACTTTGGGATCCAAGAACAAATTTATGGGCAACAAAGTTAAAAGCCACTATAGGTGTGATATGCTGTGGTGGTTGTGGGCAGGGCCTATAGTCTTGGGTGCATGGACAAGACCAAATTCATGAGCACCAAAGTTATAAGCCACTATGGGTGTGATATGTTGCAATGGTTGTACATATTATAATATACTTACTGTTTGGTTTAGTAACTGGAGTACATGTATTTCTTGTTCATTTCTGTGATAAAAGAAAAGATCATGTTAGTATTGGTATTTTGTAACGACTTATAACATTGAATAATCAACATTTTTTTTTTTTACCTTCATATTTAGTAGATTACAAACCAGTGTACTGTGGCAATTTGCTCAGTTTCTGTGTTTTTTGCTAAAATCATTGGGTCTGTGGGAGAAAAAAAAATCTATGTTGGATTAAAAAAAACAAACTTTTTTTGTTATGCTACAGTCTATTTGTTTGTTTTCAGTGTTCACTTGGTGTTTCTGACTAATGCTCTATGTATTGGCGTTTTGCCGATTTTTGGAGCAGTTAGATACCTGTTAATATATTCTAACAATCTATTTTTTGTTATAATGTAATGGTATTGATTTATCTGTTTGGTTATTGAAAATCTTGGGGTAGTGAGATACCAGTTGGCGTATACTAACTGTTTATTGTTTGATATAATTTAGTGGTGTTCATTTATCTGTTTAGTTGTTATCGAATCTTGGGGCAGTTAGATACCTGTTGGCATATTCTAAAAGTCTATTTTTTGTTATAATGAAGTGGTATTGATTTATCTGTTTGGATATTGTAAAATTTTGGGGCAGTTAGATACCAGTTGGTGTATTCTAACGGTCTATTTTATTTATATAATTTAGTGGTATTCATTTATCTGTTTAGTTGTTGTAGAATCTTGGGGCAGTTAGATACCTGTTGGCATATTCTAACTGTTTATAGTTTTTTTTTATAATTAAGTGGTATTGATTTATCTGTTTGGTTATTGTAAAATCTTGGGGCAATTAGATACCAGTTGGCGTATTCTAACTATCTATTTTTTAGATATAATTTAGTAGTATTCATTTATCTGTTTAGTTGTTGTAGAATCTTGGGGCAGTTATATAGCTGTTGGCATATTGTAACAGTTTATAGTTTCTTAATAGAAGTTTAGTTAATGTTTAAGTACAGTTTAGTTAATAAATTTTGGTTTTAAGAAGATTAAATAAGCGTTTGTAAGATTTGCAGGTAATCTCTGCTTTAGAGTAATGGTACTATCATTACATTCGAACCATCCACATTTTTTATATATGCAGTATAGTGACCTGCATTGGTTGTGGCTCCTGTGTTGTAGATTATACCTATTGTTGTGAAGGTTTTCTTACCAAGTGATACTTGACTATGTGTGAATCCAGTCAGCTTGCAGTTGTTTTTGGTACCATCTGCATTGTAACGTAGACGCATTAGTATTACGTATTTACTATGTGTTTATATTAGTAAGGTGGAGCAATTATACGAATTGCAGGTAGTACATAATCTACCATGGTTTGCATTTTGTACAAGTTGCTGAAATGGAACGGATTCACAATTAGGTTTTGATACACACACAAAGCACTCATTGGGGATTTGTTCTTTTGTGTCAAATTGTTGCAGAGAGTGCATGTATGTTTCTACATGTATGAAATCTAGAAGATTTCATTTATAGGTATGTTTTTGTTTTCCAGTACTTGTAGTAAGTACATTAGAAATTTGTGTGGATCTTCCTGTGAGTTTATAGTGAATTTCACCATTCCAGCACAGTAGTCCAATTGTTGTCTTATTCCATAAACACTGTACGTGCTGTCAGGATTGTTTGTTGCGTTTCTATGAGTACTAAAATTTGCAAACACAATTGGTCTGTACTGTGTAAGTAAATGTTGTCAACAATTGGTGGTAATTGAAATAGAATATTCATTGCTAGATTTGCGTAGCAATTTACACCAATTACATTTGAATGTTTAAATGGACCGGGTAGTTCTGTATCTGAGTGCTTTTTTGGAGTTTGTCTTCCTTCTTTGAAGAAGTACCTGGTTTACTTTCCCTAATAGGTTCTTTTTTGATTGTGGTACTTGATGAAATATTAGTTTATTGTAATCTCTTTGGAGGATTTGCAGTGACATCCTGTTGCATTTCTGTTTGATTTAGTTTTCTTTAGAACATTTTACTTTTTGTGGAACAGGATATGTTTTTAGATGGGGGTGTATAGTGAACAAAGTCTATTGTATTCTAAAATACAAGGAATATCAGCGTTTACTTTACTTGCATCAAAGTTGATTAGAACTAGACTGTCAAGTGTACGTAAGCGCGATAGTGCTACATAGCTCATGCCTTCTTTAAAGACTGTGTTACCAATGTCTATCAATGCTTTGTCTAGGGTAAGACCTTGTGATTTATGAATGGTGACTGCGTATGCAAGAGTTAGAGAAAATTGTTTGCTGCGTACATGCATGTCTTTGAAGAGAAGGAATTGAGCTGTTGAGCGTCCTATCCTTTTCACTTCTGAAAGTTTGTCAAAGAGAATATTGACAAACTTAATGTTGTTGTCATGTGGGTATGTTTGAAAGCCAACAACTGTACCCAGTGCTCCATTAACTAGTCCTTGATCCACGTCAAGGTTACGTTTAAGCATTACTCTGCAATTTAAGGATAATTTTAATATTTTTTCAATCCAGCTATTTAGTCTTGTTGTGGCTTGTTCACACATGGGTAGTGTCATGCCATGTATGTCTAGTTTGTCTGTGGCGCTAATTTCAATTATTGGTTGCATTTCTTTTTTTTAGCATTGTTTCATTGAGTTTGAAACAGCTTGCAAGAGTTGGCATTACAGCCATATCATTGACATTTTTGTGGGCTAATTGTTCCATAACATCCGTAGCACATGCATTATTGCCATAAAGTGCATGAATGTGCCGGGTTTTCAATATTGCTTGTGCTTCTTGAGATAATATACCAACTCTAATACTTTTTAAGATGTTGGTATAAGTGAGATCTGCAGATTGCTGCATGTTTTCTATTAATTCTCTGTATTGGAAATGTTGCCAAAGGTTGACATTTCCAATGCTGCCAACAGTTTTACGGCAGAGTTTCTGTCCTAAGGTTTTAAAAATAGGCTCACCTTTCACTGGTGTTAATTGAAGAAGATCTCCAAAAACAATAATGTGTTTTCCTCCAAAGAGCTCTTCTTAGTTTGTTTTGAGTGCTTCTTGTAATCTGAGATGAATCAAAGCCAACATTAGGTTGGAGACCATGCTCACTTCAACTATTAGTAGCATTTTCATTTCTTTTAATACTCTGCGTAGTTCCATTGCAGCTTCTGTAGAAAGTTTGTAATCGTCTAATTTGTTTTGGTGTTCTACTGGCAGGAGTAGTAATCGGTGTAAAGTGACACCGCCTATGTCGTAGGCAGCTAAACCTGTGGGGGCAGTGACAACAGTTGACAGTTTGTTGTTTGTCAATTGTCGAAAGGAATTTACTGATGATTTTGATTAAGAATGTTTTGCCAAAACCAGCTTCACCACCGACGTACAGTAATTTTGGCAGGTGCATTCTTTGTTTTCATGCTGTACACCATGTGCAATTTCTTTTGTTCCTTCTTCAAAAATGCTACATTGCTCATTGTTTAGTTTTGATTGTAGCATAATTAAGTCTTCTTTGTCTTCATACTGACACATGGTGTTTTCTACTTCCGTTATAGCTAATTATGCCTCATTTGTTATTAGTGGCTCTCGCAGTGGTTCTTGGCCTCCTGTTACAGAAGGTTGACTACTTTCAGGAGTGTCCTTATCTAGTTGGGCCTGGAGTTCTTCTTCGTGTTGCTGTTCATTGTGCAACATTGTTTTCTACTGTGTAAAGTTTACATTGGTTATAGTGATTTAATTTGCTTTGAAAGCGTCTTCATAGGAGTCATAGTTATCTAGTATTTCTTCTTCTTTTCTCCATGGTTTAAAGAGTTGTAGCAGGGACATATAATATAGTTCTTTATGTTGAGGAGTCTTTAATGACAATTTCATATGATTAATTAAATGTGGTTTGGTGAGTTTTACTAAGCTGCCTTCACAATTTGACATTCTGCACTTACCTTTTTTTCATCAGGTTTTATATTATTTTTGTATGTGAAGTTTTGGGCTATGTGGTATAGACACATGGTTCCCAAAGTGGTACTTCTGTTTGGGTATTATATGTCCAGTAAATTGTTTTTTTAAAATGTCTTGGATGTTGGGATCATGTTTGGCTATTGTTTCTATATCTTCGTATGATTTTGGAACTCTTTTTCTAGATTTAGCAGAACCAAGACTTAGCCATACTATATTTTCAGATTTTCCATACAAAGCAGTACCAGTTAAACAATCTGCTGCTTCATAGGAGCCACATTCTCTATGGGAGAGCATTTTTATGCCCCAACTCTATAATTTCTGAGACAGTGTTTTGTCTGATGACAGGTCATTCCAGAGGTCTTGGAGCTCTGTTTTTTCTGCTTTGGTTAAGTATGCTGTAACATATTGTGCAACTGCAGTGAAATTGTCTACAATGTACTGCACATCTATGTTTGCATTACATAAGTGGGCAATGATTGCATTGTAATCATTGATATATTTTTCTTCTTCTGTTCTTTTTATGTAATATGTATTTTTAGGTGATTTACCTTTAACACTATATCTAACTGAAGACATGAAGTTGTTCACTTGACCTGTTTTTGTAACCGGTCTAGAGAAACCAAAGCAACATTTGGTGTAGTAATTCCTTTTGTTTTTGTATTTGCAACGAAAATATTTGCCACATTTGTGTCTTTGAAATTGTAAAATTTGTGCATGAAGATCACTATTTATTGCTTCTGATGGAATTTCACAAGTGACATATTTTTCAATAAACTGTATCACAGTGGCATCATTGTCTTGACCAAATTTACGAGCATCTTTAATCCATAAAAGCATGTTGATATGTGGTGCTCCTCTGGCTTGGTATTCCTTTCTCCAAAAGAAGTGTTGCACTTCTCCGAGGGGAGGAACAGTTTTATTACAAATAAAGTGTAGCATAGCAATGAAGTGATGGTGAAAATATCTTGAAACATTAACAGGATCTAGAGATCAAAGTTATCCAGTATATCTATGTTTGTTTTGTTTTTGTTTGATATGCGTAGGAAATCATGTAAATCTTTCCATGCATATTCTGCACCAACTTAATGTAACAAACCAAATGAATGGGCCAAGGTTTCTTATCATACAACGTACATCTCCATGACGTCGAAACCAGTACTCTTTAGTACCACGCATGTTTGCTAATAGATTTGTAATATTTGATTGTAAAACCTCATCTTTTTGTTGCGCCTTTTTAAAAAATGTGTAGCTGACATATTTTGAAAGTGGGATCCTGATTTAATGTGTGTGCAACTCAGTAACATAAAGTTGCTAGTTCACTTTCAAAGAGTAGGTGGAATATGTATTCCACATTTTGTCTAAATCTGGGATCTTCAGAATACATCCTCAACGAGCGGTATTCTGATGCTGTTATTTGAATAGGTCTATCATTGTACCTTCCACCTTTTTTAGTAGGAAAGAGTAGAGGAAAAGCATGTGCTTCTATACTTTTTTCCCATATGCGATTGGTGATCCTTTTGTTTGTCGCATTCGGTACGTTTCTAGTGCATCTTCTACGGTGTCATTAGAGTGCAATGGATGAATTGTATAATGGTCTAAAGTATTGGATACTGTAGCAGGATCTAGGAGCTCACATTGACCAGCTTCTTGTGACTCTTGAATTATTTACAGTGGTATCCTTCAAGTTTTCTTCAATATGAATTTCTTTGTAGTATTCATTATGGTCTTTTAGATATTGCAAGGCTTGTCTAACTTTATGTAAATCTACCAGTTGTTGGCAAATTTTTTTTTCTCATTTGTAGGTGCACCATTTACTAAGATAATTAAAGATTGCTCCATTGGACGTTGCACTCCTAGAGTGTGCACATTTTGTTTTAGATTTAATGGTAAATACACTACTTTTCCACGAATACCTTTTACTAATTCATGAGGAGGTAATTTTGCTGTTGTTGGTTGAAGGCGTATTATTGCTTGAAAGGGGTGTACTCTTTGAATTACGATGCTCTCATATAAATTGAGTTGTTGTAGGGGTTTTGGTAGTGGAAATAATTCCAAATTATTCATGATAGCACCTGAAGGAGTTTGGTTGTTGTCAAGTTTTGTAGTGCAGTAACTGCAAAGTATTAAGGGGTCAGTTATTTCGTATTTGTTTTCTGCTATAAGGTAGAAAGCTAATTCAAACCATTGAGGGGGGAATTCATAGAATTTAGCGCACAAGTGGCGCACGCGGCTGGCGCACAGTGTGCGCGTGCGAATCCCTGCGCCAGCCGCGTGCGCTAAAATCCATTTCCGCGCACAGCGTATTCATGGATTCCAGCTACCAAAACCAGCCGTGGCGCACAGTGGCGCAGCGACCCTGCAGCAGCGCCAGTTACGCCCCCAAGAATGCCTCTCGCGCAGGGAAAAGCCATCAAAATCCCCAATCCAGCGCAAAGGGCTGCGCTAACCCTGTACCAGCACGGCAAGCGGGCTACGTGTATCACTGGGTGCGCGGGAAGTACCTCACATCATTTCAGCTGGGTACGTGTATTTCAGGGGTGCGCTGGAAGTTCCACACGCGATTCCATCAGGGTACGTGTACATCAGGGGTGCGCGGGAAGTTTCACACGTGAATTCAGCAGGGTACGTGTATATCAGGGGTGCGCGGGAAGTTCCACACGGGAATGTCCTGGCTATGTGTATTTCGGGGTGCGCGGGAAGTTTCACACGCGATATCAACAGGGTACGTGTATTCCAGGGATGCGCTGGACGTTCCACACGCGAATGTCCTGACTACGTGTATCTTGGGGTGCGCGGGAAGTTTCACACGAGATATCAGCAGGGTACATTTATATCAGGGGTGCGGGGGAATTTCCACACGCGAATGTCCTGGCTACGTATATTTCGGGGTGCGCGGGAAGTTTCACACGCAATATCAGCAGGGTACATGTTTCCAGGGGTGCGCTGGAAGTTCCACACGTGAATGTCCTGGCTACGTGTATCTTGGTGTGCGAGGGAAGTTTCACACGCGATATCAGCAGGGTACGTGTATATCAGGGGTGCGCGGGAAGTTCCACACGTGAATGTCCTGGCTACGTGTATTTCGGGGTGCGCGGGAAGTTTCACACTCGACATCAGCAGGGTACGTGTATTCCAGGGGTGCGTGGGAAGTTTCACACGCGATTCCATCAGGGTACGTGTATTCCAGGGGTGCGTGGGAAGTATCACACGCAAAAACAGCAGGGTATATGTATTCCAGGGGTCCACGGGAAGTATCACATGCAAAATCAGCAGGGTACATGTATTTCAGGGGTGCCCGGAAAGTATCACACGCGATTCCATCAGGGTACGTGTATTACAGGGGTGCACGGGGAGCACCACACGTGAATTGCACATGTGGGTCCTCCCAGGTGTTCCCTCTACACCCTCCACGGCCCCTGCAGGTGGCCCACACCACAGGGGCCTACCCTGCACATGTCCTGCAGGCACCCCATCCACCATGGCCTTGCCCCCCAGCCAACCCACATGTCACCTTGCACTACTGCCCACCAACGCATGTCCCCCTGCACCCCCAGCCACCAGGGGTAGCCTCCACCAGGCCCACACCCATGTCTCCCACCACCCCCACCCCCCAGCAGTGCAGGGGCAGCCTCCACCAGGCCCCCACCCATGTCTCCCACCACCCCCCAGCAGTGCAGGGGCAGCCTCCACCAGGCCCCCACTCATGTCTCCCATCACCCCCACCCCCAAGCCCTGTGGGGCACCTGCCAGCAGGCCCCAACTCATGTCCAACTCATGTTCCCCTGCACCCCCACCCCCCAGCAATGTGGGGCACCTGCCAGCAGGCCCCCACTCATGTCCAACTCATGTTCCCCTGCACCCCCACCCCCCAGCACTGTGGGGCACCTGCCAGCAGGCCCCAACTCATGTTCCCCAGCCAACATGTCATCACAATCTAGATCCCTGGTCCCTATGGTCAGCCTCCAAATGCAAAACACCCACCCGAGTATTGCATCCACCCACTTAGAAATGGCAATAACATGATAGAACACCAATTGCAAATTTGGAAACAAACACATGTCCCTCACATACACCCAATGGGTGTCAGTGAATCTCAAAACCCATATCATGATATGCATGAAACCAATGAGATGATACTACACATTGAAGTTTGATCAAAAAATATGTATTAAAGGAAACATGAATTGAATCAAAAAATAAACAAACAGAAATGGGAATGTAAAAAAATGAAAAGAAGCATGTCCGTGAAAAAAAGCAAAAAAAGCAAAACCAAAAATCATAATCCAAAGGAATGGTGTCCAAAGTCGCAGTCCACAAAAGAAAATCCAATATAAAATTATAATTGAAAGCCATTGCTCCATGGGTAAATTGTAAAAGAAAAAGAACATCCAACAGTGAACTATGTACAGATGAACAAGCCAGGGTCCGTTATCCCAACAAAAGAAATGAAACCTATCTAACAACACTAACTAATAAAAAAAAACTATATACAAAAATGTGGCCCATTGTCCAAAAGGTCCAAAAAAAAATTCAAAAACAAAGGAAACCTAACACTAACTACATAACTATGTACAAGGGCAGCGGGCTAGTCTGACGGCTCACTTTTGGATGTCCCGGGCCAGTGCATCATCAAACTCCTGCACAATGTCCCAGTGGCGGTCCTCCTCCATGGCCCAGAGGGTCCGCAGGGCCGTCGACGTGTCCAACTCCAACCCCCTGCGGATTGCCTCGAGGCACTCGGCCCACCTCAGGACCCTCCGCATGGAGTTCTCCACCCTGACCATCGTGAGCCGTGCCTCTTCTGCCCGCTGCCGCTCCGCATCTATGGCGTGGCCCAACCACTGCCACATGGAAGACACTTTCTGTCATTGGTCCTCCTGCCCTCCGGCCGATGCCTGCCCCTCCGATGTTGAAGGCCCCGAGCCTTCATGGCTCCCACCACGTTGCTGATGCTGCTGTGCCTCTGCCCGTGCACTGCCTCCTGCTGCCTGCACATCCTCCGCTGGCTGGTGTGCAGTCGTTGATGTGGCCACCCCTGCTGGACATCCGACTCCCGACTGTGGCAGGGATGCCTCCTCCACCAGCCTGGCCGCACCGTCAGAGGCAGCTCCACAGGGCACCCAGGTGACTGATGGGTGGGAAGATGGCACGGAGGACGACTGGCGCATAGGGGGTTCAGTTGAGGAGGGGGTCGCAGCAAGCCCCAACAAACGGAGGAATCCGGCCTGGGTGACCTGTCCCAGTAGGCCGACGCGGTCAACGAGCCATTCGAGATGACGTGCAGTCTCCTCATGAAAAGACTGTAGGTCACCTCGCATGGCCCGTTGACGCAACGCCATACCAGTCAAGACAGGCTCAACCCGGACCCGGATAGCCACGTCCGCAGGCAGAGGAAGGCCAGTTGTCGTGAGCTCATCCCCTGCCTGAAAACGGGTCTGGACGTAGTCATCCCTGCTGGTGCAAGATGATGCAGGGACAGGATCAGGGACAGGATTGCACACAGGCACCTCCGCGGCGGCCTGTGCTGCCTCCTGTCCCTGGTCCTGCACTGCACCACTAGCACCAGTGGGATCCCCACCTCCAGACCCCGTCTCTGTTGCTTGCACGGCCTCCTCCTCCACCAAACCTCCCACCACCCTGGATGACTCCGTGCCATCTTCCCCCGTTGGGCCCTGTGGGGTCCCAGCTGCCCCTTCTGCTGCCGAGGAGTCCAACTCCAACCTCTGCCTCTTGGACCTCCCCCCGGCAGCTGCGGCCTGGGATGCGGCACCAAACTCCTTTCTCCCCGACGAGATCAGAACATGGGAGGGGAGCCGGGCTTTGCGTCTCCGGCTGGTGGTGGGATCCCCTCCGCTGTGCTCCACAGCACCTTCTCCGCCCTCTTCATCAGTTGACGCTGCAGACAGGGAGAAATAAAACACAGGAATCAGGGCACCGTACAATGGACACATACACACATGACAGTTGTACATGAGTGGCATTGGCAAACCTCAGACATGCCATCACAATCCCCAACACACATGTCATTTCAACTCGCACACATGAGCCATACCACAGCCATATCGCAACTGCCAGCACCATCCATACACATACAACAGCATGAGCAGGCAAAGCTGAGCCAGACATCACATGCAACACAGGAAGTGCACTACACATGTACACACACCACCACACGTGCATGCATGTGAACACTCTGGCAAGTGTTGCAGTGTTCAGATGGGCATCCATGTCACATCTGCCAATCAGGCTTCCACATCCCACTGTCACATGCATCCATGTTGCATCACGGTTGCACCCTTTTCAAATACACACAAATGCACATGTACACAGTGCTGATACATGCAGCTGAAAACAACATACATGCGTGACATCACAAACATGTCTACTTACATACACATTCATCCAAACATGTGTGCCCATAGAACTGCATTTCGCATGCAAGCCTACACACACAAGCACCATCCATGTCTCACACATTACAGCCCTCGCATGTGTTAGCCTCACGGCCCTGTACACCCCCACCCATACTCGACCCCATACAAACAGATGTGCAACCTGCACACTACTGAAACATCACCACACGCACAGCTCACAATCATGATGCATGTACACTTACCTCTCGACTCCAGACGGGTCTGCCTCTCAAGGACCTGGACGTGGAGCGCTGGGGATATGTGTTCCAGGACCCTCATCTGATCTTCCGACAAGTGGCCCTGGCGCCCCTTAGCATCCGCTGCATTCAAGAGGCGCCGGGCGTTGTTCGGGGTCCTGGACCTGAAGTCCTCCCAGCGCTTCTTGACATGTTGTAAGTCCCCCCCCCTCCACATTGATGGCAGTCACAATGTCAGTCCAGATCCGAGTCCGTCCTTCCTTGTCGGCGCGGGAACTTCCGAAGCGGGCATCATACTGCCCCAGGACTTGCTCCACCAGGACACCAACTTCCCTGGCACTGAAGCTGGTGCCCCTCTGCCTCTCTGGCCGGGGGTTGTCAGTGGTGCCAGATGTTGCAGTGCCCGACATGACAACCCCAGAGGCAGAAGTGGGTGGGCAACTGGGTCCTGGGGTTGGGCTGTGGAGCAATGGAATCCCTTTCGGGAGTCTTCGGTTCCAGCAGGGGTCGTCACAGCAACAGCACCCCTGGCTGATGTGCAGGCAGCAAATGGCAGGGCACGTGGGCAGCAGGCAGTCAGGCAGCAGCAGATGGCAGGTGGGAGCGTGCTCGGGGCTCTGGGGGGCAGTAATTCGGCCTTCTGGGCAGGAGCGTGGTCTTCCGTGTGCTTACACGTGGCCAGCTTGATACAGAGTGATTTGGCACGTGAAAATTCTGCACCTCAGCGTGAAATTCGAGGAAAGGCCCTTAGCGCGTAAGCACGTCTGTAGGCATACGCAATTTCATTGGACAGAAGGCCCCTCAAGCGCAAGCGCCCCTGTGACGTGACGCGCACAGGCATGCATGTGCATTTCAGCGCATGTGAAAAACTGCACGTCCGCGTGTAATCCGAGGAAAGGGCCCATGCGCGTAAGTGATGTGATGCGCGCAGGCGTTTCCCTCAGCACGGGTTAAAGGTGAGCGGGCCCAGCAGTTCGCTGTGCGTGCCTTTCGTGGAGACCGACGTGTGTTGCTGCTTCCTGTTGTTTCACTCGCCATCACAACTTCACAGATATCAAGTACGTATCGCTTCTTTTGGCGGGGGTATTGGCTACGCGTGTTTTTCTGCATCGCGCTAGTCAGGCGGTGAGTCGCAAACGCTCTTTTTCCCACTGCGGGTGCCCCTGTGTATCGCACCCATTTCCGATGTCATAGTAGCCTGTGTGTCCCACGCGTAAGCGTTATTCGTGTTACTGGGTGCCACCGCGTACTGCGGGAGGTTGAATCCACGCACGTAGTCTGCAGGGTTGCGTGCACGGTTTTACTGCAGTTTTGGGGTGCCTGATCGTTGCGTGACCCGTCACTACATCACCGGGGTCACATACAGCCTTGCAGGTGCAGGGGGGCTTTTAACATCTTGCTTCCCACCCCCTTCACCCCAATTGCCCAGGTCAATTGTGGTGTACACCTCCCATTGGCACCACTCCATCTGTCCATCTGTGCCGGCACTACTACATCTGTGCCATGGTTGGGAGGCCACCAAAGGTGAGGGGTGCCTCAGCTGGGCGTCCTCCTCGTGGCGGGCGTTGTTGGGGACGTGGCCGTGGTGACCAGGGAGTAGGGGGACTCCAGGGTGTCCAGGGCGGCCACAGAGGGGGAAGAGGCAGGGGTGCGCCAGCTCGGGGCAATGTTGAGCCATGTGTTGGTACAGTCATGCCACCACCCCTTGCGGCTCCAGTAGATGCAGTTCTTGCATCTGGCACTGCCACCCGTGTGACCCAGAAGTGAGTTTCATCGACTGCCACGGGCCCAAGGGTAGTGGAAGCTGCAGGTGCAACTGTGGACACTACCACCCAGGCTCAGGGTCTGCCAGTGCAGGCTGCATTGGCACTTGAAGAGTCACTGGAAGATTTCCAGCAGCTCAGGAGGAACACCATAGGTGCACGCAGGGCTGCTCAGACCAAGACACGTGTCCCTGGGGCAGTCATGTCATCTGCTGCCCTGAACAGCCGGGTGTTGGCACGTGCAGGGGCAGATGCACCCAACAGCACCCCGGTTGTGAGTCTGCCAACCAGGACCGTTGCGGTCAATGACCCTGCCACAGCTGATGTTGCTGCGCAGGGTCAATTAGTGGGCACCCAGCTGCCACTGACACAAGTCAGGCCTTTGGTCATCCCTCCACCTGCCACTCCCTTGGCTCAATCCACCGAACCCACTGGCCATACTGGTCAGGGCGGCATTAGCCAGCCAGGATCTGCGCCACTGTCCAAGAGGAGGAAGGTTGCACCTGCAGCACAGGCTGGGACCCCACACACAGCCACGACCTCCTGCACGTCGAGGAAGAAGCCTTTCTGCAAGCAGGAACTGGACTTCCTCGTGGCCTATGTGCGGGGCCAGAGCCGTGACATGCTAGTGCGTGCCAATAGTCATACTATGGCTGCCCAACGTGACACCCACTGGAAGCATGTTGCGGAACATGTCAGTTCATTCGGCCATGAGGTGCGCACGGCACAAGAGTGCAAAAAGCATTGGAATGACATCAAACGCAGCACTAAGACTAAGCGTGCCTCTAATTACAACTTGACTGGGCCTGCAGCAGAGGAGGAAGAGCTCACTCCGCATGAGGCACTCGTTGCGGAGTTCATACCACCTGAATTGGTCGAAGGAGTGGGAGAGATGCTAGACTGTGCTGCCCAGTCCAGTGAGTATTGATGCGTGTTTGTTGGGGACGTGTGTGTTTCACTTGTGGGATGTGTTGTGCATGATTGCCACTACATGTGACGTGTACATGGTTCTGATGTGTAAGTAATGCAATGCTTCCGTCATGCATGGGGTCTCCATGCAGGCATGCTCCCTTGCCCCTCCTCTGCCACTCTGCACCCCAGTTCCACCTTTGCACTGGTGTTCTTCAATCTTGCCAATGTGTACTTTCTTGTTCATATGTCCTGTGTAGATGCTAACTTCCAGCGTAGAATCTGTCAAACATATGCCGTGTGGTACAGCCTTAGTACTTGATGCAGGGTATCTCACTTGTACTGTGCATAGGTCAGATGTCCCGCAGGGACATGAGTGCACATTCATGCTCCATGTGCATTGCACGCATGCCCCTATGTGTCCTTGACTGGATGATCACTGTAATACAAGTCCTTAGTTACATACATTGCCTGCCATCTCATCAGCCTTCCCATGTCAACTGTGGCTCAGTCCTGCGTTGCACACATGTTTAGGGTCTGACAATATGTGTGGCTCACAGGCCTCAGCCTGTTCAATGGCCAATGACTCTGTCCAACTGTTGTTGTGTCTTCTTCACACATGGGCGGAATCCAGAGTTTTCATCATGTGTCATGTGCTTGGCTTCTAGATATGGTACACATTGAATGCACAATGCACGTGATGTCTGAATTTGACATTGCACTGCCTTCACATTTCCTGGCACACACCATGGAGTCCTTGTACATGTAGGTAGTGAGTGGCGTACACATTTTCTGCACTGCATAGACCCACTTCCATGGAAACTGCCACCTTTCAACAGGTCTGATCACAGAAGTAATTCAAAGTTGACCCAGCATGCATGCCAGGTTAAATGTTGTGTGTCACATGTCTGCCTGATGCGTTTGCTGTCGGTGTGTGTGTGTGTTGTGTGCTTCTGACATGTGTAGTGACCTTGTTTCTCTCTATTTTTCAGGTGATGACGCAATGGAGGCGGAGGATGGTGTTGTCATGCCAGACACAGGGTTGTTACCACTACATCAACCCGGCACTAGTGGGGGTCGTGGGGTGGTAGGCCACGAAAACCCCCTAGTGCTACAGTCCATCTTGTCTCTGGCTGCCTATGAGTCCAGCCTTGATGACGACTCTGACGTCCATGTTGAGTTGGATGAGCATCAAGTCCATGTTTCAGGGGTGAGTGATTCTGATGTGGCCACTCCTCTGTCTGCGACACCTGCACTGAGGGATCAGACAATCTTGGTTCCTCCGCCCGTGGTGGATCGGGACGCAGGGTCACCCTCCACACCAGTCACTGATGTGCCTGGGACATCACGTCGACGGGGGCATGTAGTCGTGCAGCCGCGGGCGGTGCCAACACAGCGAGGACCCCCGGTCCTTGGGTCCCGCAGGGGTCAAGCCCGGCAACGCGGTCGCCACGCGCAACCGCAGTATACTGAGTGGGAGCAAGACATGACTGCCAATTCAGAACGGCAGGGGGCAGCAATGGAGAACATCGCTGAGAGCATGGAGTGTGTGGCCCGATCTGTGCTCCCCCCTGCTAGGCAGGTGCTTCTCCAGCAGCAGGCGACACGGTCCACGGCCTGCTCGCTCAGGCTGGGCATGGCGGCCTCAGACAGGGCATGCCAGGCTGAAATGACGTCTCTGCGTCAAGCAATTGCTGCTCAAGCAGAGGCGCACATGGATGCCCTGAGGGAGGAGTATGCTTCCTCCAGATCCACTCTGGGTGTCCTTATGATGTCCTAGAGGCAGCAGGCAGAGGAGAGGTTTGCACAGCTTGAGCGTACCATCTCGGCTGAGCTACAGGCTTGCCGGGAGGTGCAGCGGTTGTGCAGCCAGGCCTTGCAGGAGGAACTCCGTGTTACACGTGCCACCTTGCAAGAGGAAGCACGTGTATCACGTGAGGTTCTGCATGCAGACCTACGTCACATCACCACACAGAACCAGGATCACCCGTCCGGCAGACTTGCTGCCGACGAGGGTAAGCTGCGGCTAGGCGTGGCCAGGCTACTGTGCCACATCCTCCTTTACAGGATGAGCCAGACTCGGACGACCATCTATCTCCCACATAGGTCGGGCTGTGCAGGCGTTGAGCCCATGGAGGTTTTTTTTTTGGCTCAGAATCATCGCATGTGGATGTTGAGCAGCACCCTGTACCTCCCCCCTCCTGGGTGCCTCCCCCCCGGGGTCGTATGTGGCCATTTTTGATTTTTCTTTTAGTTTAGTTAGTTAAGTTTCTGTTTGATAGTTGGTTTAATTAGGTAATGTAGGTTTTCCATAGTTAGTGTAATTAGTTAATATAGTTTAAAATTGCTTGTCTATTGTGCTTTCATGTGACGGTGCGGTGCTTTGTGGCTTTTGAAGGCATCCACTGTCTGTTCCAGCTGGGCCCTTCAGGCTTGTCTTGTGTATGTGTTTGCTTCTTGGGGTCCTTGACTCACATATGCCACTCCTGTCTCCCTTATCCATGGGCTTGCAAGGATGGTTCTGTGTCACAACCTTTTACACAGGGCTTTGGACTGTCATATCTGTGGCATGTCTGGTGCTGTGTGACTTGTGTTTACACCCCTAGTGGGGATGATTTTGGTGTTATTGTCCACTGTTCAGCTTTTGCTCGATGGGGTGTTTCATGATTAATGTGTACATTCATTGCTATGCATTGTGTAGTATGTTTCTTATCTTTACTGTACACGTGCTTGTTGCAATTCATGCTATAGATAGTGTTCCACACTTTGGATGTGAAAGACTGACTGATGGTGTGATTTATGATGTGACTCTCTGACATGGTCAAGTAATGAGATGCCTGAAGAGACACACACAGATGACTTTGAAGCATTAATCATGTGTTTCATGCCCTTTCTGCAGGGGGATGAGCCTCCAGAGGACCTTTGCCAGCAGACATGGCCCATTGGATGACGGAATTCTGGACACGTTTGTTGGTGCCCACATGCACATGTGTGCACAAGCAGAGGCACAGGGATTGCAGATCTACATCCTAGAACTGCTGACGTGTTCCAAGGAACTCCAGGCAAGGTGAGCAGCACAGGGGGGCCACAACACAGCAAAGCTTGCACCAGGCGAGTTGCACATGCAGGCTTAGTCACATCACTGAGGGTGAGCTTGGACGAATATTGGTGTTGAAGCACACAATGCAGCTCAGATGTGTTGGTGGACTGATGGCTGTTGATTGTAAGGTTGTCTGGGACACCTGCAGGGGCAGTGGCACATACCCTCCGGTACACCAAGGTCCATCGAGGCACTTGTATCAACCATGTAGCCTTCCGAGACATGGAAAAGGGCAGCTCACAGGGACATACAGCAAGGGACATTCTCGGGCGCAGTGCATTTCATTTAGATGTACATTATGATAAATGCACTGCCAACTTTGTTTCGGTCATGGTGGTACACAACTTGCTCTGAAGTCATGGCTTGCTATATGGGTATGTCTGCTTACCCAGGGAACATTGCATGTTGTGTGAATTGTGACACATTGGTGTTCCATTTGCCACGCACCCACCGGCGGCTGACTTACTGCATTGAATGTGTATGCCCATAACAGGAGTAATGTTATATATGGGTACGAAGCATCTACACCAGATTGTCTGTTTGTAGAGTAGTTTGTTGCTATGGGGCATGTTTGGTGATGTGTTTTTGTGTAATTGGCACGTACAGGTTGTTGACTGTGGCTCTCTTTGCAGCATTGCAGTGCTCCTGTAATCGGACCTGAGAGTGCGCAGGCAGGAGGCCAGCACTCAAAACCAGAGCTAAGTGTCTTGTTGTTTTTCTTTCAAACTGCTCTGCATAGGCTTGCTGGGGGGCACTAATGCATGGATGTATTTGTAATTCAATTTGGTATGTTTTTTTCCCCCTAATCACCCGGAATCCTATGCAATTTTGAACCCTGTACCCTCTACCCGGTGTTCCTGCTTCCCGTACCTATCCAAGCAACGTTCCCTAACCCTCTTTCCCCACTGGGGTTGCGGATGCCTGTGTAAGCCCCAAACTTGCAGGTGCCAAAAACCTAGAGGGGGTGGTTGGTTCGTGCCACTCCTAAGCCTGGACTACAGAAGGCCATGACAATGATGTCCAAGTTTGTTTGGATTGTGTATGTGTTCATGCAGGTAGTACGTTTTCGTGCATTCCCTACTTTCATGTGTCATTCCTCCTCCCCTCTCCTGCCACTCATTCCAGTTATCCAGTGTGCCAACACCTGTCCCGACTGCATATCCCTGAACCTCCTTCCCCACCAGGGTCTCAGGGGCCTGTGTGAGTTTGACCTTGCAGGCACCCAGGACACGGTGGGGGTGGTTGTTTCGTGACACTCCCGCGCCTGTACACGGGACCTGTGACAGTACACATCCGTTCATGGTGCATCATCCTATGTTATGTACCACACATGGTTCACATCCTGTTGTGACATTGTTTTACTGTGCTACCTTGGTTGTTGCATCATTGTGATAGTACTTGGCCTTTGTGAGGTACTGCTACTTCAAGTCATCTACTGGAGTGTGTTCTGGTTCGTTTTTATGCCTTGGATTTTGTGATTTTGGAAATGAGTGTGGATTCTGAGGGTGCAGACACCTTTTTACACACAAGGTGAGAGATGGTGACGAAGGGTAAAGGTGATCCTGTGGCCAGGTGGAATTGAGGGTTGAAGGCTCCATGACCCAGGTGCAGTTGTTCAGTGGGTCATGGTCATTTGTGAGGGAGGGGGGGTTGTTGTTGATAGTTGCCTTGCCCTGCAGTGTGATGGGAACCCTGACATTGTAATGGTGGTATCCTATGTACATGTTGTGTTCTGCTGATCAATGCCTGTTCATCTGTTGTGTTTACCTTTCAGGTGCGAGGGGATAGTTATGTTTTGACATGCTGGCATGTACACATGGTGAATGTTCACATGTGATGTGTAAAGAACACTGATGGTCACTTGATTGCACATGCATATGTTGAGTGCATGTCCTTGCTGACCCACACACTTGCACTCTGATGCACTACATGTACTACCACCCTTGCATATCCACGTGTACACTGTTTGCCTTCTGGTGCCCACTGTGTCCCTGCAGCAAATGTTCTGTGACCAATTATGGATCCTGTACATGCCTAATTTGCTTTTTGATGTGGTCTGTCGCTTAGATGTGATGCTCAGGGTGTGCATCACACACAATGGCTGTTCACTGTGCTGTGTGCTGAGCAGTGTGTTGCAGGAGTAGGACACAGCACACAGAAGCTGCAGTGTTGATTTTGCAATGCACAATGTGCATGTAGACAGGCATTCATTGTTATGTTACGTCTACAACTCTTGTAATGCATTTGGAAATGACTTATTTTGGGTGGGAGGTTGTTGGTCAGTCATTTCATCTGATTCCAGGTCAGGCATCATTGTCTGATGCCACTGTACATTTTGGACATGGCAATGTGTACCTTATTGTTACCTGGTGTATGGGTATTGCTTGCCATGTGGTTTGGGAGGGTTTGAGTGACATAACAGTGATGGCCATGGCCTGTTTTGCAGGTGTGTTTGATGCACACCTTGCATGTCAGGGTCATCCGCTTCTCAAGCAACTAGCTGGGGGTAGATCTCTCTCTGCGGCAGGGCCCTCCCTCTGGAACAGCCTTCCTGCCTCACTGGAACTTGAGGGGAAACATCTCCGGTTCGGGAAGCACCTCAAGACCTTCCTCTTTGCTTCTGCTTTCTCTCTGCCTCTCCCTTGCAAAATTCTTCACTGGAACTGCACTGGATCTGCAACTGGGCCACTCTCACCGACCTCGGTCCCTGGCCCAGCTACTCTCCACTTGCACTGCCTCCCTGGCAACCCCTGGCAACCCCTGGCGGTACTGTCTCTCTATCCCTACAGCGCCCCCTTCCCAGCACTTGTCTGCACTTACCTTTGCAGTTGCCACCAGCTGGCCTATGTATTTGTTTTTTGGTCTACTTACCCTGCACTGCACTCCCCCCCCTGCCCTTCCCCTTGCACTTTTCCCTTCCCCCTACCCTTGCACTTGCACAATCTAAATGACACCTGGCCTAGTAGTACCGTTGTCTGTCTTCCATTGTTCCCCCCTCCCTGCCTCATCGCACCTTGAAATACTTGTGTATAGGCCATATCATGTCATGTCATATGTGTGCCTTTTGGTCACACAGGATAGCTTGTGTTTAAGTAGCTAGGGATGCAGACAATGTGGCACTTCCATGGCAACTATCTCAGGGTGGTAGGGTTGTGACAGTTGACTGTCTCTTTGTCATCATCGATTGTCACCTGGTATGTGCCAGGCCAGTGTGCACTCCGCAGGGGTGGGAGTTTAGGTGAAAAATGTGGCCACAAGCTGGGTCCGGGCTTCCTCGCCACGTGCCCTGTCCCCTCCCATGGGCAGCGCCTGTGCCTGTGGTTGGGGATGTGGGGGCACCACCATGTCCACCGAGACGCCCTGCCGTGTTGCAACATTGTGCAGGACACATGCTGCCACAATGATCCTGCACACTACTGGTGGTGCATGGAGTAGCTGCCCGCCAGAGCGGTCAAGGGAGTGGAAACGTGACTTGAGCACTCCGAATGTGCGCTCCACCATGGCCCTGGTTGCAATATGGGCGGCGTTGTATCTCACCTGGGGTGGTGTGGTGGGGTTCCGGATTGGCGTCATCATGTGGTTGCTCAGAGGGTAGGCACTGTCCCCTGGGGAGGTGTAAATGGTTGTGATTATTGGGGTTTGTTTATTTGTGTGTGTGTGACATTCATGCATGTGCAAGGGCATTTGTACTCACCTAGGAGCCATGTGTCGCCATGCTGCCCAGCTTCCTGGGCCCGGCTCAGGGCGGACATTCTGTATATGAAACTGTCATGGGTGGAGCCAGGGTAGTTTGCATAGACAGAAGTGATGATTCCCTTTGCATCGCATGCCACCTGTATATTGATGGAATGGCAGTGCTTGCAGTTTCGGTAGATGTGCTCAGTGGCCCTAGGTGGACGTAGGGCCACATGGGTGCAATCTATGGCACCGAGCACTTTGGAAAATCCAGGACAACGGCCTGCCTTTCTGCGGGTGTTCTGGGCATGTATATGTGCCTGCGGACTGATGTGCGCACTGTCATGATTGCCAAGACCTGGTGTAGGCAGCGTGACTGCGTGGCCTGTGAGACCCCCCCATTATGGCAGTAGTCCGCTGAAATGACCCAGTGGCCAAAAAATGCAGGACATTGAGCAGCTTCTCCAAGGGGCTCAATGCTTGGGAGCAAAGGGTGGGGGATGTAAGGTCATCTTCCCACTCCCTGACCAGGTCTAGGATGATGTGAGGTGGAAACCTATACCTGCTATAGACCTGGTCGTCAGGCATCCCAAAAAGGCTTGTCCGTGGTGCGAAAATGCGTGCCCTGGCTATTCTCCTCCTCCTGCGGTGTCCCACGTTCAGTGCTGCGACAAATGGGGCATTCATCGTAGCTGTATATACGTGTTTGTTGTTTGTGCGCACTTTTATACTGTGTGCTGGGACGCTTCCGCCTGCCTTCGTGTGGCGGACGCGTTGACGCCTGTGTGCGTCTTTTGCCGTGCGCGGGTTTCCCATATTCAAATCCATGAATATGGGTTGTTCGCGTGCGTGTGGGCGTTCTGTGTAGTTCCCTGCAGTACTTCCCCAGTTACGCCTTCTTTTTCACGCGTTATTCCCCATTCCGCGTGTTACGCCCACTGTTCCGCCCACTTTGGTTGTGTGCGCCGCGCTATGTGCGCTTTTGCTGTGCGCGGAGCGCACGCCGTGTATGCCTGCGTGCGCCATGGCTGGATTGGGCGCACGGACAGCGGGAAACAAGCGCAGCGTCTTCCTTGCATCGCACACGTGCGCGTGCGCTGCGTTTCTCGCACTTGCGCTACCTTGCGCCTGCTTGCGCTGGGATTTTCGGCGCATGTTTGCTCCATGAATCGACCCTCAGAATCTTCATTGTCTTCTATTTTGTATGTTAGGTCTACAGTTTTTGTGTTACTTTTATAAAAAAGTTCTGCGGCAACATACACACACATGGTTTGGTACTTCAGCAGATGTTCTCGTAAATGTCAGTATTTCTTTTTTGTATGTGTGTAGTAGAAGGTTGCCATGCATAGAATTGTTGCTAATTTGCTTTAAAGCTATTTCTGTAAGTGGCTTTCACTTCCAAAATATTTTTTCTGGATATAGTCGATTTCTTCAAGTAGGTCTTTTGCTGTACCATGCAGAAGAATGTTATTTAAATTGGCTAGTGCTAAAGCAGGACTTTTCTTATAGTACAGTTTATAGACTAGATTTCTTATAGTTGAATGATGTGTTGATATCATTTTGATATAATGGAAGGTTGTTTTGCAAGTAGGTCCTGAAATGCAGGCCAATGAATGTCCTTGTAGTCCTGTGTACTTGAGCACTGGACAGGTATCCATATTTTGCAGTAGTTTAATTTTGATTTTGTCTTTGCCTTTCACATATTGATTGAGGAATTGGCGTAAAGACTTGAACGATTTTTTGGGAGTGTTACACATAGACGTGCATGGCCATTTGTATATTAGACGTTCTGATTCAGTTGAATGGAGAGGTAGTTCTAAGTTTTCTGGGGATATTTTTGTAAGCAGTATTTCTTGTTCCATTATGGTATTATTAACTTTTTCATAACCTTGTCAACTGCTATGTATGGCAATTGTATTTTGCCTTTGTTTGTTTGCTTCTTCATTAAAATGTGGTTCTGTGCTTGTAGTGTGACTCCACTCACTACCACAGATATTTAAGATGTTATTTCTGCTGACATTTAGTTTATTGAGAAGTCTTTTTTTGTAATTTAGTCATTAGTTTTCGTTAGTGGTTTCATTTTGTTTGACACTAAAATAAATAACTTTCTTTTGAGAAGGATTGCACTGTCTACCAACACTTCTAAGATTCATTTCCTACGACAGGTTTTAAGGGTTGTGCCTGATTTCTCTCCTGTTTTTATAAGATTTTGAAGGACTCTGTGACTGAACATTTTTGTTAAAATACTTTTTTTGGTATGCTTACTTGGCACTATATCAAGATTTATAGGAGCAGTTTTACAACCGCATCACCTAACTGCACCACCTGAAACCCATCACCTCACTATCCCATACAACCACAACATGGACAGCACACCCCAAACATCACTGCCCCTCAAAACACCAGGCAGCATTTCTCATTACCATGTTTACCTCACTGCCCATTATAAGCACCAGACAGCACCCCAAAAATATGACCAGGGGACATGCGCTTACGAACACACATATAACATCGCTGGACAACACATAAAGCCCTACAATAACCAATCAACAACTTCAAAGTCCCAGCTCCAATGCCAACCTGTCCATAAAATGCACAGCAAATAAATGCAAGACAAGTGCAGGTGAAATGGCGCAAAAGTCCCATTGCGCCAACATATCCACAAATACAAAGCCCATAAATGCAGGGCCAGTAACAGTGACATGGCGACAAAATGCAGGACAAGTAAAAATGACATATACCTCACTACCCCTTAAGAACACTGGCATCATCCACTCCTAACCAGGGGACATGCCCCTACGAACGACACCCAACAGAAACACACAGAACAACACATAAATCCCATGAAAGTCATATTAGACAACATCCTAGCGCCAAAGTCCCTGCACCAACCCCAAAATATCCATGAAATGCAAAACATGAAATGCAAAGTCCTTGGCAAACTTCCTTGGCGCTAAAGTCCCTGCGCCAATCCCAGCATGTCCATGGAGTCAAAGCAAATACATGCAAAAATGACATGGCGCTAAAGTCCCTGCGCCATCCCCACACCCCATGTCCAATTAAACCATCCTGCAAAAAAACACATTTTTTTAAACATTGCCAACATTGCCCATGGACCCACCCACGAGTCCAATATGCAAACCCAAGTAAAGTCCTAAACATTAGGCCTCCACATAAACACAACAGCAGTACATAAATGACAGGCCTTAAACGGCTAACATTACCCCATGACCAAACCCAAAAATGTACTAACCCCAGAGGCCACAACGTAAATACAAACAGCATTAACCATTAACACCTGCCTCACCCAACACATACCTCTGTTTTCTCTCTAGTTAGATCCTTCCTCATGTTACATATGCCCGACTGGTCTGGAACTAGAGTTCAGAGCCTCACCAACATTCCTTCCATATCACTGTGTCCTGTTACAACGTCCGCGCACTCCAACACAGTGAGCTCACCATGACTGCCAAGTTCAAATGTGTTCCGTGCAATACCAGTTTTCATCCCGTAAAGCGGTGAAATCCCTCCAGTGTCACGTTTAACATAAGCTCGTAACAGCGTCCTACAGTTCAACTGTCTTCATGGAGCAGTGCGGCACCCATACTCAGCGCCTGTGTGACAGCCTTGTAGAACGCTGCGTTACATATGAACGTTGCTACGTCTTTCAATGTTGCATACCAGCAACTCCTGACGATCCGTCAGCTCTCCGCCCACTGACGTCATCATTCGCTCTTCAGGCACTGGAGAGCGCAGATCACCATCCGCTTCCTACACCGACATAGCCCTCCATCCCCCACGGCCATCAAGGCCACTACGGCAGCTCAAATCACCAGCCTGCCACCACCGAGAACCCGCTGATGACAACCAACTAAGTTAGCTGCCAGCCCGCCGCCTAGCTACTGTCCCTTCAGGCCACCTCAGCCTCCTGACAGCACCACTGGCACACCTGTCGCTCACAAGACCACGTGAGCCTCTCTCTCTGCCCAGTCACCGTGGACCCGCTGACAGCAACCTCCTCACTTTGCTGCCAGCCCATGAGCTTCTCTCTCTGCCCCGCCACAGCGGACCCACTGACAGCAGCCACCTCACTTTGCTGCCAGCCCACGACCAAGCCACTGCCCCTCCAGACCTCCTCACACTCCTGACAGCCCGACTGGTGCACCTGTGGCTCACACAACCACGTGAGCTCCTCTCTCCGTCCAGCCACTGCGGACCCACTGAGAGCAGCCACCTCATTTTGCTGCCAGCCCGCGACCAAGCCACTGTTCCTCCAATCTTCTTCATATGACTTTGTGAGGCTATCACTCCGCCCAGAGACCTTAGGTTGCTCCTTTAACCACTTGAAGGCTACTCAACGATGACAATTACACTCTCAGGATCCTCAACCTGGACCCTGGCCCCGACTAGACTCTCAGGGTCCCCGACCTGGACCCCGACAGGACCTTCACTGCACCGCCCAGCCTGCAGCCTCTTCCTGCTTGATGGATGTCTCCCTGGAAGGCAGCGCTTCTCACAAGCTGCCCATTCTCAGCAGCACAGGAACCATCCTCATTGCCAGTGATATAAACTATGACTCATTCTTCATAAGACCAGAAGGTAAGTAGTTTACATGTAGGTTTATTCTATTAGATATCATGTAGAGAAAGCACTGGGACATCCATTAAGCCCAAAACATTAAGTCCAACTGACACCAGTGGAACCCAGCACTCTAAACAACCATCAACACTCCACAAGGATGTCAATGACATCACCACCCCAACACTCCACATGGAATATCATTGACATCACCACACCATCATAACACACACATAGCCATAATCCAGCCCAGCACAGATTATGACAGAACATTTCAGGACACAGCGTTTGTTCTAAGGACAGTTTCAGTTTGCCTCTGAACAATACGGACAGGCATAGCATCCTCAGGACACACCCATTTCGGTTATTTATGAACATTTCAGGACAACGCGTGTGTTCCTAGAACAGATTCAACTCGCCTGCGAACAATACGGACAGGTATAGCGTCATCAGGACACCCCCATTTTGTTTATTTACGAATATTTCAGGACACCGTGTGTGTTCTTTGGACAGTTTCAGCTTGCCTCCGAACAATACGGACAAGTATACCATCCTTAGGACACCCCCATTTTGTTTATTTATGAACATTCCAGGATACTATGTTTGTTCTTTAAACAGTTTCAACTCACCTGCGATTAATAGGCACAGGTCTAGCGTCCTCAGGACACCCCCATTTCGTTTATTGATGAACATTTCAGGACACCGCATGTGGTAGTTTAATTACGGACATCCCAAACACCAGCTGTGTTCTTAGAACAGTTTCAACTTGCATGCAAACAGTACGGACAGATGTAGTGTCCTTAGGACGCCCCATTTTTGTTTCTTTACGGACATTCCGGACACCCGCGCTGTCCGCGGACACCTGAACTGCTTTTTTTAAAAAAGACAAGAAATGAATTAGGACACAATATAATAATTTTACGTTATTTTATATGGATGTTAAATTTATGACAGAGAAGGTGAGGCAGAAACTGAAACAAAAACAGGAGAATTGGGGGTTTCAATAGGATTTATATGAGGTGAAGAAGGGATGGAAGTCTCATCAAAACGTTTTGGTTCATGGAGAGGGTTTGGGGATAATTGACTGGGATATAGTCAGGGGGACAGGTACATGTGGGAAAATGGTATTTAGTTTTTTGTTTCAAGTGATCCTCCACAAAGTTTTTTAAATTGTTGAAATTTGTCATGAGTAGGTCCATTTTTTCTTCCATGTGCTGGAGAGTCGTATCCAATACTTCTTTTTCTTTAGTATTTTCAATTTGTGTATGGTCTGTACAAAAAAAAATGTATATGTTAAATGTATATAAAATAATATTTATTAATTGGTTTATATAGTAAAGTGTCTACCATTAGGTTCACTATCTTCAGACATTTCTTCACGTGGGAAATGCTCCTATAGCCACTCCAGAGTACTAGACAGTCAGGCCTTCTCCAGCGGGATACGGCAGCGACGATGTGGACGAGAGCGTCCTTGGATCAATTGAAGATCTTAGGCAAATGGGAGCACGGCGGCTCCAGTCGGCGACGGCGGTCATCAACAGTGGCGGACAACAGTTTGGGCGCTTCTCCTTGTGATTCTGCGGCGGTCCCCTTCTCGGGTCGGCATCCTGTCGAAAGTCTGTCTACCAGGTAGCTTTGGCAAAGATCAACTGGTGCACGATGGTCTCTCGTAGCTTGGGAATCGGGCGCCTTATCAGGTCCTCTCTGGGTCAGTCCTTGGAGACACAGCAGCTTTCAGATTTATGAAGGAGAGCAACAGCAATTCTTCTCTTCCAGCAGGTCTTCAAGGTCAAGCTTCAGTTACTCCAGTTACTCATCGTAGTGGACTCCAGCTTCTGAACATGATTCCTAGCAGTGAGAGGTCCCTAGATATACTGTTGATCTCCCATTCATTCCGCTGGGTCACACTCAAGCATCCAATCACGACTAAGGGTATTCAGGCAGGCAGGCAGGCAGCCAATCAGGCACACGGTGCATTCAGGCCATTCACTTCTCTCCAGACACTCACAACAAGTTATGTGTATTGGGACAAGTACTCAGCCATTCAACACTCCACACTGCATTCATACCGGTTTCGGGCAGGGCTGTCCCAGTCATTGTGTCAACTACCAGATACTAGACACCCACAACATAGAATGCATGTTCGTCACATACTCCATTCACCGAGGTCCCACCGACAGGTGTACCCACAACATACGGTCATTGGGAAGGCTCCAGCCAGTCTGGTCAGCACTTTTCCACACTACCCTATATGGAACTTCCACCCAACAGCCAGTCAGGGGGAAGGGACAGAGTAAGGGTTTCCTGGGACTTCGGGAAGATCAAGGTAACTGGCAAAGGAAGGCAAGACGCAATGGGGGCCATTTTGTCCCCATCAGGAATCTACCAATTCCAATGACGGGGCCTGGGCATCCCAAAATGGAGGACGCTCAGGGCACTAGTCAATTCAGCACAGAGCTTCCACCAGCCCGTACCCTGCTCTGTGGGTCACACACAGGTGCCCAAAAACATACATTAGTGGCACAGGGTTGTCCTGCTCTGTGGGTCACACACAGGTGCCCAAAAACATACATTAGTGGCACAGGGTTGCACCCCTACCCATGGGTGCCATAAGGGTATCCCATTGGTCTGTTCACCAAAAACCAAAGGAGAGACCTGCACCGCCAGGAGTCCCACATGAACTCCTGCGCGGAAAACACGACAGAACACACGATAAAAAGCAGTAAAGGACAAGGATATGGAGGCCCTGTCCCTCCGACGCATTTCCCTATCACAGTTATGCAGCAGTATTTGTGAGTCGAATTATTATATACTTACTGTTTGACTTTTTGTGATTGATATATTTTTTTCATGACATAGGTAACTGGAGCAGATATTCTTTTTCAATCTCTGTGATAAAAGAAAAGATCATATGTTAGTGTAGGTAGTTCAAAATTAGTTATTGCATTGCATAATAGACATTTCAGCATTATTTTGACCCTCATATTTAGTACTTTAGAAGTACTATATTTCAAACCAGTGTAGTGTTCAATTTGCTCAGTTTCTGTGTTTGTTTATTAAATCATTGGGTCTGTACGAGAAAAAAAAAACCATGCTGGATTAAAAAATGTATTGTTATGGTACAATATATTATTTCTTTTTTCTTGCTAATCTTCTATCTGTTGGCTTGTTGCCGATTTGTGGGGCAGTTTGATACTTGTTGGTGTATTCTAATTATTTACCTATAGCTTCATTCTAATATTCTATCTGTTGGCTTGTTGCAGATTTTTTTGGGGCAGTTAGTTACCTGTTGGCATAATATAACTGTTTATTTCTAGTTATAATTTAGTGGTATTGATTTATTTGTTTGGTTGTTGCAGAATCTTGGGGCAGTTAGATACCTGTTGGCGTATTCTAACTGGTTATAGGTTTTTATTTATACTTTCAAGTTATTCATCTATCTGTTGGGTTGTTGCAGATTTTTGGGGCAGTTAGATACCTGTTGGCATATTCTATCTGTTTATTTCTTGTTACATTTTAGTGCTATTGATTTATATGTTTGGTTGTTGAAGAATCTTGGGGCAGTTAGATACCTGTTGGCGTATTCTAACTGTTTATAGTTTTGTAATTGAAATTTTGTTAGTGTTTTTGCACAGATTTTTTAATACATTTGGTTTCAAGAATATTAAATAAGCGTTTACAAGATTTACTGGTGATCTTTGTTTTAGAGTATTGGTAGTATCATTACATTCAAACCATCCACATTTCTTTTTTATATATGCAGTGTAGTGACCTGCATTGGTTGTGGCTCCTATGTGGTAGATTATACCTATTGTTGTGAAGGTTTTCTTACCAAGTGATACTTGATCATATGTGAATCCAGTCAGCATGCAGTTGTTTTTGGTACCATCTGCATTGTAATGTAAAATCATTACTATTATGTATTTACTATGTGTCTGTATGTGTAAGGTGAAGCGATTATCTGAATTGCAGGTATTACATAATCTGCCATGGTTTGCATTTTGTACAAGTTGCTGAAATGGAATGGATTCACAGTTAGGTATTGATAGATACACACAGCGTTCATTAGTGATTTGTTCCTGTGCCACATGGCTGCAGAGAGTGCATGTATGTTTCCACATGTATGAAATCTGCAAGATTTCATTCATAGATATGTTTTTGTTTCTAGTACTTGTAGTAAGTACATTAGAAATTATTGGGATCTTCTTGTGAGTTTATAGTGAATCTGACCATTCCAGCACAGTAGTCTAATTATTGCCTCATTCCAGAAACACTGTAAGTGTTGTCAGGATTGTTGGTTGCATTTCTATGAAGGATTAACATTTGCAAACAAAATTGGTCTGTATTGTGTAAGTAAATGTTGTCAATAATAGGTGGCAACTGGAATAGAATATTTATTGCTCCATTTGCGTAGCAATTTACACCAGTTGTATTTGAAAATGTTAATGGAGTGTGTGTTGCTTAATTGAAGAAGTACTTGAGTTATTTTCAGCAGTAGATTTTTCTTTGGTTGTGGTACTTGATGAAGTATTAGATTCTGTTACTTTTTTTGGAGGAATTGCAATGAGATACTGTATTGTTTTTGTTTGAAGTAGTTTTATTTGACAACGTTTTGCTTTTTGTGGAACAGGATAGGTTTTTAGATGGGGGTGTACAGTGACAGTAGTCTATTGTATTCTAGAATACAAGGAATATCAGCATTTACTTTACTTGCATCAAAGTTCATTAGAAATAGTCTGTCAAGTATACGTAAGCGTGATAGTGCTACATAGCTCATGCCTTCTTTGAAGACTGTGCTCCCAATATCTATCAATCCTTTATCAAGGTTAAGACCTTGTGATTTGTGAATGGTGACTGTGTATGCTAGAGAGAAAATTGTTCTCTGCGTACATACATGTCTTTGAAAAGAAGGAAGCGGGATGTTGAGCATCCTATCCTTTTAAATTCTGATAGGTTGTCAAAGAGAATATTGACAAACTGAATGTTGTTGTCACGTCGGTATGTTTGAAAGCCAACAACTTTACCAAGTGCTCCATTAACTAGTCTTTGCTCCACGTCAAGGTTACGTTTAACCATTACTCTACAGTTTAAAGATAATTTTAATATTTTCTCCAAACCAGCTGTGTTGGAGATACAGTTTTCTAAGGTATTTTGTCTTGTTGTGGCTTGTTGACATATGGGTAGTGTCATACCATGTACGTCTAGTTTGTCTGTGGAGCACATTTCAATTATTGGTTGCATTTCTTTTTTCAACATTGTTTCATTGAATTTTGAACAGCTTGCAAGAGTTGGCATCAAGGACATACAATTGACATTTTTGTGTGATGATTGTGCCATGACATCAGTAGCACATAAGATATGGCAGTAGAGTGCATGGATGTGCCTGGTTTTTAAGCCCTTAAGTGCCATGTCTATTTCTCCCCTGTGCCAGGGCCTTTTTTGGTGATTTCGGTATGTGGCCATTCAATGGCTTGTAATTTTTTTTGTTACATGAGGTATCTCGGCCAAATTTGGCTCCTTTCTTTC
Organism: Ambystoma mexicanum; assembly: GCF_040938575.1. Classification (NCBI taxonomy): domain Eukaryota; kingdom Metazoa; phylum Chordata; class Amphibia; order Caudata; family Ambystomatidae; genus Ambystoma; species Ambystoma mexicanum. Next base: position 943,488,100 of record NC_090926.1, read on the forward strand.
CCACATGTAGACGGTCGTAAGGCCACCCAGGAATCCTAGGTTGCTGTAGGGGGGTGCGAGAAAATAAGCAAAAAGGGCGAACATTTTGGGTTTTTTTCAAAAAATGCCAATAAAATGATGTACAAAGAAGCCTGTGTTTTTTTCCTTGTAAGAGCTAGGAACGAATGGTTTGCTGTGCTGAATTCCCCAAATTCCTGGCTTTCAAGAACAGGTTGAGTGGAAATGGAAAAAAATGATTTTGATGTGGTTATCAACCGTTTTGTGAGAGGTAGGCAATTTTGGCAATTTTTGCCAATTGGACATGCATGGACGGAATGGAAGAAAATTGTAAGAAAGCAAAATTGGAGGAGAGAAATGCAAGTATTTATGAAAAGTAGACAAAATTCCAAGTTTCGGAAGGGGTGATTTGCATAGGTCAGGCAATAACTAGCTTGGGGAAACTGCCATAGATGGGGGGAAAAGCAGGAAAATGACTGAAAAAAAAGGTATGTGTTGGACATGGTTGGCTTGGTACGGCAATGGCTTCTATGAATTTTGAGAGAAGCAATGCTCCGCTACATTCCCCCGACACTTGCAGTTAGGAGACCACACATTTTTTGTAGTGTTTTACAAAACAAGCAATACCACAAGCCAAACACTGAGCCATGGTACACAGGAGTTTTACGCTCACGGCCTGAACAGACGCACTTAGCATGTGTAAATCGGGAAAACCAATGTGGTGAGGACCGGCACAACATACAGATATGGGCCTCGGGTGTGCAAGCCACCGGGGAAAACAGGGAACCCCATGAATTTCCAAAAAGAGGACACCCGTGGGAATCCGCAGAGGTATGATATGCCCAAATCGCCCCAGAATTTATTACCCAGACACCCCCGCAAAGTCTGAAATGTGAAAAAAAAAACGCATTTTCCACACATTTCACTCGGCTCACCCATCGGAACACGCCCCAACAGCACATGGCCTACCGTCCCGCGTTCCCACTGGTGTCCCCATGAAAACGGTTCCTCACATGTGTGGATGCACCTACCGGGGGCGCAAAAGGAAAAGGGTAACCCACTGGTAACCCCAAGCCTTTCGCCACTGCCAATTTTGTTCATGTGGGCAACCTACAGATTTGGGCCTAGGGTGTCGAAGCCAGCAAGGGAAACAGGGAACCCCATGCATTTCCCAAAAGAGGACACCCGTGGTAATCCACAGAGGTATGATATGCCCAAATCGCCCCAGAATTTATTACCAAGACACCCCCGCAAAGTCCGAAATGTGGAGCAATACCACCAATAGATGGGGCAGTAGGGTTTGGGCACCCTGGGCCCAGATTGGCACACTGCTGTGGCTATCTGCGCCCAGCGTACTTGGGTAAACAAAAAAAAAATCCAAAATCGTAGGCTGCATTTTAGGGGGGCTGAGGGGCACCCTAAATTGGCAGCGAATGTTGTACTGCAACGGGGGGTGGCACTCACCCCCCCCACCCCAAATGGAGGGGGAGGGTTACAAGGGGTGCCCCCCTTTCTACTTCAATCACAAATGGATCTGTACTGATCTGGTGGCATTGCTGCCCACGGATCACGCGCCCTGTGCCCGATCCACGGGCAGCAATGTCATAGAATGGGTATCGTTGGAAAGGGGAGGATCTCCCCTTTCCAACGATACCCACCTCGATCTCCGGCCTGAAATACAGCCGGAGATCAAGGCGGAACAAGAAGGTCTCTTACCTTCTCTCTTCCCCGCAGCAGCCGAAAATGTCTGCTGCAGGGAATTTACTTTCAGTTTCACGCTGACGTGCGTTACGCATGACGACATGAAACTGAAGGTAATCCAGCCCCCGGGCAATGAGGGGGGACATCCCCCTCACATAGCCCGGGGGTTGGATTACAGTTTTGTTCGAACCCTGCGTTGCAGAGATCAAGCAAAACAGAGTTCCTTGCAACCTGGAGCGCCTGCCACCGACGAGCCGGCTCGTCGGTGGCACTTAAAGGGTTAACATTGCTTGTGCTTCTTGAGATAGTACACCAACTCTAATACTTATTAAAATGTTGGCCTATGTGAGGTCTGCAGACTAGCGCATGTTTTCTGTTCTCTGTATTGGAAATGTTGCCAAAGGTTGACATTTCCTATGCTGCCAACAGTTTTACAGCAGAGTTTGTGCCCTAAGGTTTTAAAAATAGGTTCACCTTTCACAGGTGTTAATTGAAGAAGATCTCTGAAAACAATAATGTGTTTTCCTACACATAGTTCTTTGTAGTCTGTTTTGAGTACCTCTTGTAATCTGAGGTGAATCAAAGCCAACATTAGGTTGGACACCATGCTCACGTCATCTATCAGTAGCATTTTCATTTGTTTCAAAGCTCTGCGTAGTTCCATTGCAGCTTCTGTAGAAAATTTGTAATAATCTAATTTGTTTTGGTGTTCTACTGGAAGGTGTAGTAATCGGTGTAAAGTGACACTGCCTATGTTGTAGGCAGCTAAACCTGTGGGGCAGTGACAACAGCTGACAGTTTGTAGTTTGTCACTTGTTAAAGGAACTTGCTGATGATTTTGATTAAGAATTTTTTGCCTGAACCAGCTTGAACACTGACGTATAGCAGTATAGGTTTGTAGTTTTGGCAGGTACAGTTTTTATTTTCATGTTGTACACCATGTTCAATTTGTGTTGTTACTTCTTCGAATATGCTACACTGCTCATTGTTCAGTTTTGATTTCAGTACAGTGAAGTCTTCTGTAGCTTGTTCATACTGACACATGGTGTTTTCTACTTCTGTCACAGCTAAATCTGTCTCATTTGCTTTTAGTGGCTGTCCCAGTCATTCTTGGCTTACTGTTAGAGATGGTTGACTACTGTCAGGAGTGTCCTCATCTTGTTGGGCCTGGAGTTCTTCTTTGTGTAGCTGTTCATTGTGCAACATTGTTTTGTACTGTGTAAAGTTTACATTTGTTATAGTACTTTCATTTGCTTTGAAAGCATCTTCAAAGGAGTCATAGGTATCTAGTAAGTCTTCTTCTTTTCTCCATGGTTTAAAAGGTTGTAGCAGGGACATGTAATATAGTTCTTTATGTTGAGGAGTTTTTAATGACAATTTGATACAATTAATTAAGGTTTGTTTGGTAAGTTTCACTAAGCTTCCTTCACAATTTGCCACTCTGTATCTACCTTTCTTTTCATCTGGTTTTATATTATTTTTGTATATGAAGTTTTGAGCTATGTGGTATACACACATGGTTTCCAAAGTGGTACTCCTGTTTGGGTAGTATGGGTCTAGTACATTGTTTTTAAAAATGTCTTGGCTGTTGGGATCATTTTAGCTATTGTTTCTATATCCTCACATGATTTGAGAACTCTTTTTCTAGATTTAGCAGGACCAAGACTTAGCCATACTATATTTTCCTTTTTTCCATACAAGGCAGTACCAGTTAAACAGTCTGCAGCTTCATAGCAGCCACATTCTCTATGAGAGAGCATTTTAATGCCTAAACTGTACAATTTCTGTGGCAATGTTTTGTCAGATGATAAGTCATCCCAGAGGTCTTGAAGCTTTGTTTTTTCTGCTTTGTTAAGTAGGTTGTGACATATCGTGCAACTGCAGTGGAATTATCTGCAATGTACTGCACATCTATGTTTGCATTCCATAAGAGGGCAATGCTTGCATTGTAATCATAGATATATTTTGCTTCTTCTGTCCTTTTTATGTAATATGTGTTCTTAGGTGATTTACCTTTGACACTATGTCTAACTGAAGACATGAAGTTGTTTACTTGACGTGTTGATCTGAAATTCACAAGTGACATATTTTTTGATAAACTGTAAATCAGTGGCATCACTGTCTTGAACAAATTTAGGAGCATCTTGAATCCATAAAAGCATGTGGATATGTAGTTCTCCTCTGGCTTGGTATTCTTTTCTCCAGAAGAAGTGTTGCACTTCTCCGAATGGAGGGGAACAGTTTTATTACAAATAAATTGCAGCATAGCAATGAAGCGATGATGGAAATATCTTGAAACATTAACAGGATCTAGGGAGAAGAGTTCTTCAGGTGTTAGTATATCTATGTCTGTTTTGTTTTTATTTTCTATGCATAGGAAATCATGTAACTCTTCCCATGCATATTCTGCACAACTTAATGTAACAAACCAAGTGGGTGGGCCAAGGTTTCTCGTCATAGAGCGTACATCTCCGTGACGTCGGAACCAGTATTCTTTTGTACCACGCATGGGTGCTAAAAGATTTGTAATGCTTGACTGTAGAACCACTTTTTGTAGTAATTGAGTAGCTGACATATTTTGAAAATGGGTATCTGATTTCAATGTGTTTGCAACTCTGTAGCATAGAGTTGCTAGTTCACTTTGAAAGAGAAGGTGGAATATGTAAATCTGGGATCTTTAGAATACATTTGTAAAGAGCGGTATTATGATGCTGTTATTTGTGTGCGTGTGTCATCGTATCTTCCTCCTTTTCCAGTAGGAAAGAGTAGAGGAAAGGCACATGCTTCTATACTTTTTTCCCATATGCTGATTGGCGATCCTTTGGCTTGTCGCATTTGGTATGTTTCCAGTGCATCATCTATGGTGTCTTTAGAGTGTAATGGATGAATTGTACAATGATCTAAAATATTGGATACTGTAGTAGGATCTATACGTTGAAATTGACCAGTTTCTGGTGACTCTTGAATTATTTCAACGGTTTCTCTCAGGTTTTCTTCAATATTAAATTCTTTGTAGTATTCATTGTTGTCTTTTAGGTATTGCAAGGCTTGTCTAACTTTATGTAAGTCCACAAGATGTTGCCAATTTTTTTTGTCTTTTGTAAGTACACCATTTACTAAGACAATTAAAGATTGATATATTGTACGTTGCACTCCCAGAGTGTGTACATTGTCTTTCGGTATAATGGTAAATAAACTACTTTGCCACAAATGCCTTTCACTAATTCAGAGCGAGGTAAATGTGCTGTTTTTGGTTGAAGGCGTATTATTGCTTTAAATAGGTGCACTGTTTGAATTATGAGGCGCTCATATAAATTGAGCTGTTGCAGGGGTTTTGGTAGTGGGAATAATCCCAAGTTATTTGTGATAGCACGTGAAGGAGTTTGGTTGTTGTCAAGTTTTGCAGTGCAGTAACTGCAAAAAGTATTAAGGGGTCAGTAATGTTGTATTTGCTTTCTGCTACAAGGTAGAGAGCTAGTTCAAACCACTTGGAATCTTCATTGTCTTCTATTTTGTACGTTATGTCTACAGTTTTTGTGCTACTTTTATCAAAAGTTCTGCGGCAACAAACACACACATAGTTTGGTACTTCAGCGGATGTACTTTTTAAATTTTAGTATTTCTTTTTTGTATGTGTGTAATAGAAGTTTGCCATCTGTACAGTTGCTAGTCTGTTGAAAAGCTATTACTTTTTGTAAGTGGCATTCAGTTCCAAAATATTTTCTCTGGATAGGCTCTATTTCTTCTTGTAGTTCTTTGGCTGTACCATGTAGAAGATTGTTATTTAAATTGGCTAGTGCTAAAGCAGGACTTTTAGCATAGTGCAGTTTATGGAGCAGATTTCTTATAGTTGATGTGTTGATATCATTTTGATATGATGGAAGGTGCTTTTGCAAATAGGTCATGGAATGCAGGCTAATGATTGTCCTTGTAGTCTGGTGTATTTGCACACTGGACAAGCACCCATATTTTGTAGTAGGTTCATTTAGAATGTGTCTTTGCCTTCCACATACTGATTGAGGAACTGGTGTAAAGATTTGAAAGATTTTTTGGCAATGTTACACATTGATGAGCACGGCCATTTGTAGACTGGACGTTTTGGTTCAGTAGAATGGAGAGGTGACACTGATTTTTGTGGGGATATTTTTGTGAGCTGTGTTTCTTGTTCCAATATGGTATTTTTAAGTTTTTTATACCCTTGTGCACTGCTATGTATGGCAATTGAGTTTGTTTGCTTTGTTTATATGCTTCATCATTAAAATATGGTTCTGTGGTCATGGTGTGACTCCATTCACCTTCACCGATGTTTAAGAAGCTATTTCTGTTGATTTTCTGTTTATTGAGAAGTCTTTTTTGCAGTTTAGTAGTTAGTTTTATTAGTGGTTTCTTTCTGTTCAAAACTAAAATAAATACTACTTTGTTGGTAGATTTGGAATACTTGGTTCAAGCAGTAATGAAAGTCCTTCCAAATGCCAAAGTTATTTTTTCTTGTTTAGTACCTACGGCAATATGGGACAATAGTTCAGTTTTTTGTCCTCAGCAAAACATTGCTAGGTATGCAATCTACCGAGGCATGTTTGCTTCCATACTTAGAGCTTGTATGTTCTTTAGTAATAATGAGAACATTGATTCTGGTAATATTGTTTATTTTAAAGAACATGGCATTTCATTATCATGTATGGGAAATGCCATGCCGTTTTGGAACATAAGGGTTGCTTTGGAGAAGCTAATGTGAAGATTTTTGGAGTTGGTGTAAGGCGCTTTATAAATCAATAAATACAAATACAAATACAAAAAAAAGAAAAAAATACAAAAAAGTTGTTTCTCAAGCATATGCAAAAAAAACAAAAAAAAGTCTCTTATCAGAGCCAACCTCAAAGGGGAATTGGGGCACACTATTTTAATGTCCTTTCCCCACGCTCAGATTTTTCGATTTGTCCGTGGACAGCACTGCTGTTCGCGAACAGCATGTATTACATATAGGGATCTTGGTGTTAAGAGGCATGCAAATGAGACAGAGCTGAGCAAGGGATTGGTCAATAAGATTTACTGGGTGTGATGTGTAATGAGAGAGTTTGTCAAAAAGTATTTTTTCTGAGTGGAGAGCAGATAGCTATGGCTATGTGTTACAGAAAACAGATTATCTGGATTTTGGGAGACTCATGGATAAATTGGTTGGAGGTGCATGCAGATCACTGTGGATTGGCTGCACATCTTGGATTCCCTCATGTGGAAGTGCACTGGCATAGAGTGCGTGGAATGAAGTGGCTGGATTCGGTACCTGTTTGTGCTACTTTGGTGACACAATGTCATCCAGACATTATTATTATTCATTGTGGAGGGAACAGTTTAGAACATGTGTCTGGAATTTCTTTGCAATTTGCAATTAAAGAAGGACTTGGGAAGGTCATGGACATGTTTCCAAATACCCAAGTCATTGTTTCCCGTATTGCGCAGAGACAAATGTGGCTGCGTTCTTTTTCATTTGGTCCACAAATGGAGAAAGCGATGCGCAATGTCAATAAGGCTGTTTGTGCCTTTTTGAGATATGTTGGGATGTCGTCTTTTCACAATAAAAATATTATGTTTCGTAGCACATACATTTTTCGCAGAGATGGAGTACATCTCACTTATGCTGGCAATCAGATTTTTCAACGAAATATACAAAATGCATTGAAACTTTTTTTGGAAATGCATTAACACTTTTTGCAGTAGGTGTTAATCATTTGAGGTTTTTGAAACACAAAAAAGCACCACCAAAAGGCTCATTTCATAGCTATCACTTCCACCCAGAGAAAAGTGCAATAGTTCTAGTAGGACAGCCCCTCAAAAATATTAATGTCTGTGGACTGTCAGTGGACTTAAAAAAAAATGCACAGGGCCTTGTACTATTTATTTGTCACTTCTATTTTTAAACTGTAAAAGGCAGCTTTGAAAAGAGCCTTTTATTTTTTTTTGTTTTGTATTTTTTTTGTTTTTTTAAACACGACACACAAGGAAAGGAGGGGAAAAGAGGGTAAAGAAGAGACACCAACCATGGGGATAAGAAAGGGCAGGTGGAGAGAGGAGGATGTAGGGTGGGCCTTATTCAAGTAGGTAGCAGACCTTCTCATGTTCCTTGACTGCAGTCTCAAAAGCACTCCAAATATTCTCCCCCCTGCAGAGTACTGCATTGCAGTACATGCACCATATTGTGACGCTCGAAAGATAAGGGTCAACACCATCATGAATGGCCTTTGAGGCAGATGGAGGGATGTGCTGTCCCACAGGAGTGTCTCTTGTGGTGGCAGGAGCAGAAACAGAGGTTGCTGCAGGGGAACTCAACCTACTACGTCTATCGCAAGGTACAACTTTACGATTAGCCCCACCATGGAACGACCTCAGGTTTTGCTTCAATGATGTCATACCAAAGCTATATGAACCAGGTCTTCCACAACTCAGCACCATGCGGCATGGAGTGCATATTAACTTATTTGCACAAGCTTATGGCACTCCATCAAGAGTGGTAAATAAAGACCACACCCAAGAGTCACAATGAGTGCTGGTAGTAGGGACTTCCACTACCTCATCCTCTTCATCCATCACCTCTGCATCCTCACACCTGTTTCCCTCTGCAGGTCCTTGAGGAGGTGGTGGTGGTGCTGGGGGTCGGGGTGGTGATGAAGCTAAAGCAGCTATGGTTGCCATCTGGATAACAACAGGCAGAAGTCACCAGCAATGCAGTGAATGCAGGTCAGAAGCAATGCTCTGTCAGGTAGTCAGAAGCACAATGAGGATGAGCTCTGGGGTGTTGTCTTTTATAGGGGTGCAGGTGCACGCTTCGTGGATACCCGCTCTCTCAGCGGACACGACAAACACCAAAAAAGGGCAAAAAAAGTTCCAAAATGTATGTAGATCACCAGGGACATTTTCTGGGACATGTGCAATGGTGAACTTTTACTGTAAAATACCTTGGATTGCCAAAAAAAGAACTTTTTAAATGTTCGGGGGCCTGGACAGTGTCTGCAAATAAGGACACATGCTCAGCATGGGTGCGGTGACATGATGACATCGCGAACATGTTCACGAATGGGATGGCTGTCCATAGGACACCAAAATGTGCAGGATCCATTGTGCACATACGTGCAGGTGTTAGCATTGTGATGTCATCTTTGATGTCCTGGGTGTTAGTGTTAGCAGTGCACAGTGGCACGAGTTATGGTTGCTTATGTTACCATAACTGCCGAATTTCAGGGGTTTTTCGGTTTTACTTTGAACCATAACATCCCTTTAACAAAGTTTTTCACTGAATTTCAAAGTTTTTTAGTAGCGCAACTTAACCATAACGTCCCTTTAACAAAGTTTTTTTACTGAATTTCATAGGTTTTTAGTAGCGCAACTTAACCATAACGTCCCTTTAACAAAGTTTTTTCACTGAATTTCATAGGTTTTTAGTAGCACAACTTAACCATAATATCCCTGACTTCATATACATGTACCTTAGAACATATTAACCCCCTCGTAGTGATTTTCATGACCGCGGGCTACCGCCATGTCCGCGGACATATCGAAAATCTGAGCGTGGTGAATGTAAATTTAAATAGTGTGCCCCATTTCCCCTTTGAAGTTGGCTCTGAAAAGAGCCGTTTTTTTTATATTATTTTTTTTACAGATGCTTGACAGACACCTGTTATTTTGTACTTTTTTTCTTGTTTTTTTTTCTTACTTTACTCCTAAAATCTTCACATAATCTTCTCCAAAGCAACCCTTACATTCCAAAATAAAAATGCATTTCCTGTAAAAGATAAAGAAATGCCATCTTCTTTAAAATTAACAGCATTACTGGCATCAATATTCTCATTATTACAGAAGAACATACCAGCTCTAAGCATGAAGGCACACATGCCTCGGTTGATGACACACCTAGCAATGTTTTGCTGAGGACAAAAAACAGAACTATTGTCCCATATTGCCCTAGGTAGTAATCCAGAAAAAATTACTTTCGCATTTGGAAGGATCTTCATTACGGCTTCAACCAAGCGTTCCAAATCAGCCAACAAAGTAGGGGCACTGACGTTGCCCAAATGGAAAGCACCATAGTGCAAAACTACCACATGCGGACTGTTCATCCTGGCCATATCCTCACAAACTTGTACAATTCCCTGTACATTGCAATCAGGCACTGTGCTCCACACCACCTCCCCTCCTTTCACATCAAAGTTGTTTGCAACATGCCTGCATTGAGCATACTGTTGTAAACCATGCACAAACATATCTCCGAGCACCAACACCCTGACTTTCTCCACTTCTGCCATCTTCACTACACACAGTCTCTTTCAACACAAATCCACAACCTTGACATCTGATTGGCTGATCCGTACAGTCTTCTTTCCATGTTGGATTTCCTGGAAAAACCCGGATGTAGCATGCCCTGTCCACGAACAGCCGCGGTGTCCGCGGACGGCGTCCACTTTACTCTCTGTGCCATTCCCTCATTGCATACAGCTAAGCAGTCACACAATACGAATAACGTCCTCAGAACACCCCCATTTTGTGAATTTTCGAACATTTCAGGACAATTATCATTTCATTATTCAACATATTAACATTACAAATATTATACTTTCATCTTGTACTCTGCACACAATGCTATGTTTCTCCATTAGTAGCTCAGTATACTAGATAGAATCCCATAATACAATGCTATTTATATCAATGAATCATTCAAAGCACTAATAACGGTATGATATTTATTGCAATATCCTTGACACTTTTTTTGCAACATTATAATAAAAATCCCTAGTACACAAATTCCATGAAAAGTGCATACACATGTGATGTCATCAGTGATTTCATCAATGACATTTGCGATGTCATCTTTGATGTACTGGGTGTTAGTCTTAGCAGTGCACGGTGGTGGCGCGAGTTATTTTTCATAGCTTACCATAACTTGCGATTTTCAGGGGTCTTTCGGCTGTACTTAGAACCATAACGTCCCTTAAACAAACTTTTTTTAATATCACGCAAACAATATACAAACATGGTGTGCAAAACCAACTTCTCACAGATGGCTTTACACAGAATGTTGCAAAGTAAGAATTTATGCTCATTCACAGTGAAGGTCAGCTGCTTCCATTTTTTTCTCGGGCCTCGGAGAGGCTCACGAAGCGGACTATAAGGTTGTATTGTGTTTTGACTTTGACAGACAGAGATTGTGATGAAAGACTTCTCTTGAAGGAGTGTTGCTAAAACGTAAGAGAAGATAAGGATGAAATTTCTGAAACAAAACCACTTTTATATATTATATCACTATGCGAAAGATCGTTCGCACACGCAGAGTCGTTTTTTGGGACTGCACTACTCGTAGACAATGGAAATTGCAATTGTACTGTAAGTAACCCTTTAGATTATTTTATACCAAATATAATTACAATAGCGTAGCATTAAAGACCGCTCAAGTTGAACTTGTTCGTTGAAAGTGGCATAATGTTTTCTACCGCGCACTATCACCGCCAAATTGATCCCCTGTCGTTTAGAGGACTCTGAAAAAGGCAGATGACACAGGGTGGGTTAATAGAAATAGTTTAACCGGTCTATAGGCGGTCAAGCGCTCTACTCGCTGTGCCACTTCACTGTAGCCTGTCAAGTGGCACAGCGAGTACAACGCTCGCTTTGACATCCGTGCACACCTTGCTAACGCAAGTTTCGAATCCCGGCAAGGCCAAACTCAGCCTTTCATCCTTCCGTGGTCGATAAATGAGCACCACACACGGTGGTTAATAATAAGCACCGCTTAGATACCTTACGGTTCTTAGCGCTATATGAATGGGAAAATATTATTATTTTATTATTAACATACTCCGTTGCACTATCTTCGATAGCAAATAGTTTCACGCCCTAATAAATAAAATGATGATTTTTAATGAAGATCGGCTGGTGAGACTAATTTATGTTTTTTAAAACAGGTATGTGGCCCCATTTTGCCTATGTCACGATTTACAGACTCCAGCGGATGAGGTCTTCAACTGCCAGGTGCAGGTCCAAATATGCAACTTCATGACCCTCACCATTTTATGGGACAATCGCCAAGGGCCAATATGCCCGTACGCAGTACTAGCGGATACAAACAACATACCAACCAATAGGGTGGTCTAATGGCTCGTTGTTGGAGCAACCTTCCGATTATCAGAGCGACCATTTACTGCTTTTATCATAAACCAACAGCCTATCTACCGCAAAGGAACAACGCGTGGCTCAAAATAAACTTTTGCTGATCGACAGCAGAGACAATAGCAAATCGCTGAATATTCACTAAACATTTCATGTGAAATAAATGTACTTTACCAAATGTACAATCCTGCTGTTTACTTTTAAACCACAGTTTCATATTCCGAATTGTGGCGTACTGAGTTGTAAGCTGATCTAACACCCTCTGTACCGCAAAGGAACATCGCGTGCCTCAACATGAACTTTTGCGAATCGGCAACAAAGACAAATGCAAATTGCTGAATATTCTCTAAACATTTGATGTCAAATAAATGTACTTTACAAAATTTCCAATCTTGCTGTTTGCTTTTAAATCACTGTTTCATATTCCGAATTGTGGCGCGCTGTGTTGTGACATAATATGTGTTGTCTTCCGGGTTCTGTGTAAAGTCACTTAGGAGTGCAGAGGACTGGGCGCGTTTGATGACGCACTCTGTAACGTCACGGAGAGAGGCGAGGAATATGAATGCTTTGATAATATCAGGCTTAGGGGCGGGAGATATGATTTAGTGTCGCAAAAGCAAGTCAGCCAGATAAATAGCGCCAGTCATAGGATTATCACATAATGTCGGCGCACACCAGCCACACTTATCGTCCCTTTAGTGGACAAAAAGTCAGTTGACGCCCATAGGAAATTGTACTATTAGCGGACAAAAGGAGTGGTCTTAAAACACTTTCACCCTGACAACGGACAATACAAACAACGTTCTCAGAACACCCCCATTTTGTGTAATTGCAACCCTTTCGGGACACCGCAAGTGTTCTTAGAACACATTCAACTAGACAGATTACAATACGGACAGCGTCCTGAGGACACTCCCAGTTTGTGTATTTACGAACAATTAAGTACACCGCAAGTGTTCATAGCTCATTTTTACCTTCCTTGGGAACAAAAATGACACATACTCCGTCCTCTAAACACCCCACCATTTAGTTTATTTACAAAATGTCCGAACAGCCGTGTTCTCCGCGGACAAATCGAACGCAACAAAAACGTCTAGCACATAAAAAAATAAAACATTGAACCTATCTCATACTCCCCCACCCTCCCCAAACACTCTTAGACACAAACACATGGCACTAAACACAATTTTTTATCCACGTTTCACCGCGGTGTACGCGGTCGACGGCGAATACAAGATGGCGGGCGCCACAGAAAATCTGACGCGCTCCACGCCCCTCGTCATCCAATCAGTGAACACGTCGCATGTCCGCGGACATGACGCAAGGCCATGGGCCAATCGGGGTGCTGTCCGCGGAGCAAACAGGGAAGTCCGTCCACGAAGCGAACACAGATATCACTAATTTTTTTGCCTTACGTTTTGGTCATTTTATAAAAAACTACTGGACGGATTTACACCAAATTTGCAAAAGCACGCTTTCGGGACCAAGCCCCTGCTCCTGCTGCAAATTTGGTGTAAATCCGTCCAGCGGTTTGGCCTGTGGCCGTGCACAAAGTTTTTTCCCATTATCCCATTATGTCTATAGGAAAAAACACAAGTTTTGGGACCCCCCCTATAACTTTCCCCCCCCTGGACGAATCCTCACCAATCTTTGCAAAAAAAATCAGAGTGGGCCATGTACTTTTTTTGCAAAGTTTGGTGAGGATTCGTCCAGAGGGAGCGAAGTTATAAGCCACCCAAAAAATGGAAACACCAACTTAACGCGTCCATGTAATATATATATATATATATATATATATATATATATATATATATATATATATATATATATATATATATATATATATATTTATTTATTTTTTTTTGAGTATTTAATCAAAAATTAGATTTTTACAACATTGTTTCGGTAGTGGCTGTGTAGTTATTGTTAAATTGCTAATCCCATAGGAAGAACACTTTTTGGGCAGCTTATAACTTCGCTCCCCCTAGACGAATCCTCACCAAACTTTGCAAAAATAAAGTATATGGCCTACTCTGAATTGTTTTGCAAAGTGTGGTGAGGTTTGGTCCCGGGAGGAAAAGTTATAGGGGGGGGCCCAAAATGTGTTATTTTCCCATAGACATAATGCTAAAAAACTTTTTTTTTCTTGGTGTTAATCCGTCTAGTAGTTTTTTTTTAAATGACCGAAATGTAAGGTAAAGAAATTAGTGATATATATGTCCGCTCCGTGGACACATTACCCTGTTCGCTCCACGGACATGACACCGATTGGTTGACCCACTTCCATCATGTCCACAGACATGCACCGTGTTCGCTGATTGGCTGGAGTGAGCCGTGAGGTGAGTCACATTGTTTCGATGCACCCACCATCTTGGATCTGTCAACAGCGTGGCGATGAACAGAGGCAAAATGCAATTTTGGTGAGTGTGTTGGTGTGCAGAAGTGCTTGGTGAGGGCTGGGGAGTATGAGGTGGGTCAAATACTGTATTTGTTTAGGTGGCAGGTGCCCCTGATATGTTTGCCATGCCCGCAGTCTTCATGGCTGTCCGCAGACATAATAAATGCACTACTAGCTATTTTACTTTACTATGATGTTGGATTTGGGTTGTTAGTAGAGCATTGATTGTAATTAATATCCCCTATAAGCAGCCCACATACCACAGACTAAAGGTTTGGTAGCATAGGTGTGTTATGCTACGGTGGTTTTGGGCCGTAGGCCATGCACCCAAGACTCTAGGCCCTGGTCACAACTACCGCAGCATAACACACCCATAGAATCAAACACCAATCAAATATCCACAAACCAAAAGTTTGTGTACTGTTTCATTTGTAGAGTTTGCATGTGAAGTTTTGACTAGGCTATGCAGTTAAGATTGTAGAGTTTGTGACAAGGACTGCGTCATAAGATACCTTTGGAGGTAAACATTTTAGATTGTGGTATATGAGTGTCTACATTTTCTTTGAGATCTAATGGTAAATAAACTACTTTGCCACAAATGCCTTTCACTAATTGAGATGGAGGTAATTTTGCTGTTTTTGGTTGAAGGCATATTATTGCTTGAAATGGGTGCACTGTTTGAATTATGATGCTCTCATACAAATTTAGTTGTTGCAGGGGTTTTCATAGTGGGAATAATTCCAAGTTATTTGTGATAGCACGTTAAGGTGTTCGGTTGTTGTAACATTTTGCAGTGCAATAATTGCAAAGTATTAAGGGGTCAGTAATTTTGAATTTGTTTTCTGCTATAAGGTAGAGGCTAATTGGAACCATTTGGAATCTTCATTGTCTTCTATTGTGTACGTTATGTCTACAGTTTTTGTGCTACTTTTATCAAATATCTTGCGGCAACACACACACGTGGTTTGGTACTTCAGCCGAGCTCCCTTTAAACTTTAGTATTTCTTTTTTGAATGTTTGTAATAGAAGATTGCTATTTGTACAGTACTTGCTAGTTTGTTGTAAAGCTAATGCATTTTGTAAGTGTCTTTCATTTCCAAAATATTTTCATCTGGATATGCTCTATTTCTTCGAGTAGTTGTTTGGCTGTACCATGTAGAAGATAGTTATTTAAAATGGCTAGTGATAAAGCAGGACTTTTAGCATAGTAGAGTTTATGGACCAGATTTCCTATAGTTGAATGATGTTTAGATATGATGGAAGGCGCTTTTGCAAATAGGTCCTGAAATGCAGGCTAATGAATGTCCTTGTAGTCCTGTGTATTTGTGCATTGGATAGGCATCCATATTTTGTAGTAGTTTCATTATGAATTTGTCTTTGCTTTTTCCATATTGATTGAGGAATTGGTGTAAAGATTTGAAAGATTTTTTGGCAATGTTACACATTGATGTGCACGGCCATTTGTAGTCTGGATGTTTTGGTTCAGTAGAATGGAGAGGTGATACTGATTTTTCTGAGGATATTTTTGTGAGGTGTTTCTTGCTGCATAATGGTGTTATTAGGTTGTTCATACTCTCGTCCACTGCTATGTATGAGAATTGGGTTTGTTTGCTTTTGTTTATATGCTTCATCATTAAAATATGGTTCTGTGATCATGATGTGACTCCATTCACCTTCACCGATGTTTAAGAAACTATTTTTGTTGATATTCCTTTTATTGAGAAGTCTTCATTGTACTTTAGTAGTTATATTTGTTTAAAACTAAAATAACTTCCTTTTGAGAAGGATTGTACTGTCTATGAGAGCTTCTAGGATTAATTTTCTATGGTAGGTTTTAAGAGTTGTGCATAATTTCTCTCCTGTTTTTATAAGGTTCTGAAGGACTCTGTGGCAGAACATTTTTTGTAAAATATTTTTTGTTGGTATCGTTACTTGCCACTATATCAAGATTTATTGCTGCAGCGTTAGTAGTAGTGGTAGCTAAAGTCTTGTTAATCACTTTCTGTTTTGTTTTACATTTTGATAGAGGCAACGTTTCTGTTCTGGAATCTTTTTTGTTTCACTTAATGACTGTATTAGCTGTTTTTTAACTTTTTGTACAAAATCTGCTAGAGATGGATGCTTATTTTGGACACTTTTATTTTGATTTGCTCTACTTCTGCGTTGCTTTCTACAGAGTTGCTTTTTGGTAAGCATTCTTTGGGGTCTGTTGGAGAAAAAGGAAAGTGTGGGTTGGGCTGTTGTGCAGTGTATGCATGCTTTGTGATTGAGTGTCTAAGTATGATGGTAAGGATGATTGTGGAGGGGTGTGATTGTGAATGGGAGCTACATGAAGTTGGGAAGGCTATTATTGTATTTGTGTGTTACTATACTGGGCTTCAGATGACACTATAAAGTATGCAACAGATAAGGAAAAGCACTAATACTACATCTAATGGGAACGGGTTAATACACTTTGTTCTGCAATACTAAAATGCTAGTGTGTTTGAGTAACAGAATATTATGTTAGTGCTGTACTTACTTTTTTGTATGGAAAGAGTAGGTTTCTTCTAAGTCCTTCTTCATACTTCAAACGCTGCTGCTTTTCAAGAGAGTGGTTTTCACTGCAATTGTAAAAGAAAGAAGTTAGTGAATATTTGTATTTATAGCACTTCTGTTAATGTAGACATTGTTTTTTTGTAGTGGTAGTATTGTTTTCCTACAACTGAGCATAGTATGCATATGCACTTTCCTTTGCCTACGTGCATCTTGTATATTTTATTTAAATCTGTTAGTTGAATATGTTTTACAAATGAGTATAATAGTAAACGTATAGAGCACACTTTTTCAATGTTTTGTTATTGGATATTAAGAGATACAACAAATAATCACATGCATTATTTGTTATTTTTACAGGGTAAATGGTAGAGATTGTACAGAAAAGCATGCAATGTATGCATTTGTGAGGGTGTGGGAAATAAAGCAGATGGATTTTCTATAGAGGCAGTGGTGTTGTTTGAGCTTGGAGCCTTTCTAATGATATTGTATGTGTGTGTGCTTGAATGAAGATGCATGTACTTAACCTGGCTGTGCGTAATTTTATAACACACTGGAGTGCCTTTTTCAGCATTATATTGTTATTTCTCCCATCTTTTAATATGAAATAACATTTTTTAGATAGCTGTGTATTTTAAGAAAAATTTGGAGAGCAGACATGTTTGAAATTAATACTTCATCATAGCAGATGGGATAAATGACAGTAAGTTCATTTTACAGTTTATTCAGGGTAAGTGGCAGTTACTCTGTTTATATACATTCCTAGAAGAGCTGTACATGTACTGTGTAGAAAATATTCATACCTGTAGTCTGTGTTCATGCATGTGAATGTGCATGAATCTGCAAGTAGATATCTTGGGGAGTTTTATAGTAGTGTTTGCTGTAGGTCTGTTGCAGTGATAGCCAAATTGTAATGGGAGTGATCAATAGTACATCTAAAGTGCTGATCTGTGCTGATAGAGTTAGATGTAGAGTTGTTGGATGTGATTGGTGGATGTCTGTGTGACTGCTTAACAGTAGCCAATGAGGAAATAGTGCAGAGAGTGAAGTGGAAAGGGGACTGTAGGGATCAGCCAATCAGATGTTGAGGTTGTGGTTTGTGTTGAAAGAGGATGTGTGTAGTGAAGATGGAAGAGGTGGAGAAAGTCATGGTGTTGGTGGTTGGATATATGTTGTGCATGGTTTGGAGCAGTATGCTAAATGTAGAAAAGTGGAAAACAATTTTGATGTTAAAGGAGTGGAGGTGGTGTGGAGCACTGTGCCTGGTTTCAATGAGCAGGGAATTGTACACGTTTTTGAAGATATGGGCAGGGTAAACATTCCATATGTAGTTGTTTTGCACTGTGGTGCTTTGGATTTGCGGGATGTCAGTGCCCATACTTTGTTGGCAGATGTGGAACACTTGGTTCAGGCAGTAATGAAAATACTTCCAAATGCCAAGGTTATTTTTTCTGCTTTAGTACCTAGGGCAATATGGGACAATAGTTTTGTTTTTTGTCCTCAGCAGGTGGAGAGAGTAAGATGTAGCATGGGCTTAAATGAGGTAGGTCGTAGACCTTCTCATTTTCTGTTTTACAGTAATGTTGGTATCATTATATTTTACCCATCTACACTTCGTTTTTATATATGCAGTGTAGTGACAAGTTCACCATGTGTGCATCTAGTTAGCTTGCAGTTGTTTTTGGTACCATCTGGATTATAACATAAAAGCATTACTATTACGTATTTAGTATGTGTCTGTATTTGTAAGGTGGCAACACCGTTCATCTTGCTAGTGACCGAAAGTGGGATAGTACAAACACAAGTGTGCAAATTAGAGGCCTTTAATATATAACTGTGGTTATTGGGGTCAGGGGACGGCAGCCTGGCCGGAGGGGTTTGCAGCAGGGTTTGCTTGGACATTCTCATACGAGACCATTTTGTCAGGGCTTGAAACTTGCTCCTTTGAAAAATGTTTACGTAATTTGCTGTGTGAACAGGAGATGGGCTGAGCTGATAGGTGGTTTGGCCTGGCTGAGGGAGTCACTGGGAGAGTGCGAAGTTCTCCAAAGGAACAAAATAAATCCATAGAAATGTCACCCACATTGGTGAATAGTAGCCAACAATTCATATGTTTTTCTAAAATATTTGTAATGCCACTATGGTCTGAAGGGATATTGCCTCCCATTCTGAGTGAAGGTCAGCGCCGTTGAATATTTGTTTCTGACCTGAGCAAACCCACGCATCGTACACAGTATGAGGTTCAATTGTTTTTCCACCTTGATACAAAGGGAGGATTCCGAATGGAATGCATGAAGGGAGGGATGTAACAATTTTAAATATGATAAGGTTCACCATTCCAAAACTGGACAAAGGAACATGTAATTCCATTGTATGACAAATCGTTGATCTGAACGGAATGTCTGTGTTACGCCGATAGAATGGAAATGCTGAATATTATGTACGTTTTACTGTTGATGAATTTATAGACGAACTAGACAAGTTATCATTCACCCATTATTATTGGTGGCTTACAATGTACTTGGTTGTTGTTTGTGGCATATTGCAACAACATGCAATTACAATTTGTGTGTGTATTTGACTTTGTCCTGTGCACATGGGCAGTTTAGCATCGAGATGCGTGTAGTGCACTAGTGGGTTCCCCCAGGTTCCACAAACTCGTAATTCAATGCTAATATTTAATAAATATTCCGCCTATGTGTTGTTCTTGGCCTTAGCTTGCTCCCTGATTGAAGTGTCAGCCTCTGCATCCCATTTCGATCTGTCCATACTCCATACTAACTTCTGAAACAAATTGAAGAGTACTTTCCACGTTGTTTTCACTGTGTTCCCATTCTTTCACGGCCGTGTTTATCAATAGTTGTAACACAGGGCCAAATTAATAGTTAAAATGATAAACTGTAAGAATGATCGCCTACTGAGTCTCATTTCTGATATCTTTTTTTAAACAGGTACATCAGTGCAAGGGTATAAAAACACAAGGAAACAATTGTTTGGAATCATAATAGCCTGAGGAAGCTCGCGAGTCGAGCGGAACACGTGGCATTTTCCACCCGCTGTGGGTGAGTGCTGCATGACACCTGGTCTGCTTAGATATTGTTATGTATGCTTTTTATACTATGTTCACTCTTTTTGGATAAATAAAATGAAATTTTGAACACAATTTGAAGTCTTGTGTGCTTGGGCATTTTTTGGTAGGTGTTTGTTGGAGAGCTTTCTCCTCCCCAGCACCTTTACCCTTCTGTTTAACATTTATTGAGTGTAGCCTGCTCTAGCCCGGTAGCACCAGCTCAGTAATGAGGCAGAGCGCAATTCGTTGGCTAATCATCTGCTTTAATATATATATATATATATATATATATATATATATATATATATATATATATATATATATATATATATATATTTCTTTTTTTACAGGGCCTGCGGTAGCGGCCTCGTAGTTATGGTTAAGTTGCTAAACCCATAGGAAGAGCCCTTTTTGGGTGGCTTATAAGGTTGCTCCTCCTGGACGAATCCTCACCAAACTTTGCAAAAAAAGTATATGGCCCACTCTGAATTAGCAAAGTTTTGTGAGGTTTGGTCAAGGGGGGCAAAGTTATAGGGGGGGACCAAAATTTTGTTTTTTTTCCCATAGATAGACATAATGGGAAAAAAATGTGCTCACGCCTACAGCCCAAACCGCTGCATGGATTTCCACCACATTTGTGGCAGGAGTGGCAGCTTGGTCCCAAAAGAATGCTTTGGTTAATTTGGTGTAAATCTGTCCAGCGTTTTGTTTTTGAACAACCAAAACGTAAGGCAAAACAATTTGTGCTATCTGTGTCCGCTCCGCAGACTCACTTCCCCATTCGGTCCGCGGACTGGCCTCTGATTGTCTGGAAAATTCATGGACTTTTGCATGGTCCGCGGACATCGGGAAGCGCCCGGCGATTGGCTGGTGGGAAAACATGAAATGCGTCGGTTTTCCTGAACTGCCCGCCATCTTGGATTTGCAGACTTTTTGGGGGTCCACGGACAGCAGAGTGAAAACATTAAAAAAAAGCAGCATTTCATTTGTCAAACTCCACAAACAATCTCTGGGTGTGTGGGGGGAAGAGGATTGGATTGATATGGCCATAAGAAGCCAAAAAACATGTTGTTTCACCCCCCCAAAGCCCACAAACACTCCAGGTGTCCTGTGGCAGTCCTGTGGTGTTCGTAGACACTTCAGATTTCCTAGGACATCTGTACCTATTTCTGCATTACAGGGTTGGGTAAAAGTTGTTTTTGGATGGCTTATAACTTTCGGGCCACTCAATGAAACTGCATGTCATTTTGCAATTTTATTCTAGAAATAATCCTGAATGGGTTTGCAATGTTTTTTGGGATTCTGTCAAGAGGGTGCAAAATTAGAGTGGGGTCCCAAAATATTGTAAAGGTATATAAATGTGGTACTATTTCACGAATCTGCACAACATTTGGCAAAATTATTTTGTATCTAGATATAAATGGTTTTCTAAAATTTGGGGGCATTTTCTCAAGAGGGGACAAAATTAGAGGGGGGATCTCAACATTTTTAGATGGCTTATAAAATTGTTGCTAGTTGACAAATGTGGACAAGTTTTGAGAAAGATTATAGACCCAACCTTCAATGTTTGTGTAAAGATGAATGGATTTTGTCAAGTGGGGGCTAAATTATATGACTAGTGTATGTACAGATACTTTGACACTTTAAAAAAATTAAAACATGAGCAGATTTCGAGCAAACTCATGAGGAGCAATGGCAAGGACATTAAAGCATGGTTTTGCAAATGTGCCTGGGCCTCATTACATGGTAGGCGGTAAGGGTTTACCGGTACCGGTAAGGGCTCCGGTACCGGTAAACCCTTACCGCCTTACTACGAGTTCCCTTTGCGGGATCAGATGTTAACGGCTGGTTTTACCAGCCGTTAAAGTAGGGTGCCACAAAGGGACCTTGGTGCTAATTACGGTACCGCAATTTGCGGTACCGTAATGAGCGCCTTCCCCATTCCCATTATGCCTTATGGGGGCAAAAATGGGAATGGGGAAGTGCCTTGGTGAATGGTAAATTACCGCCCCCGCTCACCTTGGAGTAGGGTGGTAATTCCGCCATCCACCAAGGCGAACACAGTAAAATACCGGCGGCAACCATGGCGCTGATAGCGCCATGGTTACCGCCTACCGTGTAATCAGGCCCCCTGTGTTTTATTTTTTGACAAGTGTAATAATGTAGGTACAAAAAATTGTCA
The DNA here is from genome assembly GCF_040938575.1 of Ambystoma mexicanum. Taxonomy (NCBI): domain Eukaryota; kingdom Metazoa; phylum Chordata; class Amphibia; order Caudata; family Ambystomatidae; genus Ambystoma; species Ambystoma mexicanum. Next base: position 943,510,132 of record NC_090926.1, read on the forward strand.
TATGCCTTTGGTGACTGAGGTATAGCCTTTGGCCGTGGGCAGTAGCAGATTGTCTGGGTCATGCATAGGGTCATGACGCGGACAATCTGTCTACTGGCCATGACTGCTAGGGATAAAAAAAGGAGGTAAACAGGCTATGTCTACCTGGGACCGGCTATGTGGTAAAGTTATTCGAAGGTAGGATAGGTTTGAAAGGGAAAAAAGTGCGTGTGGTAATATGTTCATAGGGTTTTGCAGGCTGCCATGGCAAAGGAAGAATTGGTGTGTACAGAGCCCCGCCTTAACTTTCCATGTTGGCTGTCTTGGAAAATGATTTTCCTTCCTACAGCAGGACAACGCAGGAGTCCTGCTGTAGGAAGAACAATCCTTCCTTCTTACAGCGGGACGCCACAGGCTCTTTGGGAACCCAGGGTGCTAATGGCCTTTATCCCCCATTTCAGGGGCTCCAATGGACGGTAATGGTGAATTTCATTTTTTTTTTAATTTTACTTGTAACAATAACGTCCTTTTAACAACGCTTTTTTACTGAATTTCATAGTTTTTTATTAGTACAACTTATCCATAACATCCCTTTAATATATTTTTTTACTGAATTTCATAGGTTTTTATTAATGCAACGTAACCATAATGTCCTTTTCAATAGATGAAGACCACTAGCATCCTAGGTCCTCAAAGTGGCAATCCCGGGCGGTATAAAAAAGATTTTTCTTCCCAAACCAGTACGCCTGCGGTGTCCCGGTGTAGGAAGGAAAATCTTCTACAAGATGGCCACCATGGAAGGGGAAGGCGGGGTGTATAAAGAGAATACAACAGGGCATCAGCGGGTTGGGGGTAACAAGAGGAAAACAAGGGGCATCATAGGAGGGGGGACAAGAGGAAGACAGAGGGCTTTAGCGGAGGGGAACATGAGGAAGACACGGGGCATGAGCTAGGGGTGGGGGGGAACAGGAGGAAGACACGGGCATGAGCGGGGAGTGGGGAGAACAGGGGAGACAGGGGGCATGAGCGAGGGGTGGGGGGATGGGAGGTAGACATGGGGCACAGGCCATGAGCGGGGGGTGGGGGGAACGGGAGGAAGACACAGGGCATGAGCGGGGGGTGGGGGGAACATCAGGTAGACACAGGGCAGGAGCGGGGGGTGGGGGGACCGTCAGTTAGACATGGGGTATGAGTGGGGGGTGGGGGGAATGGGAGGTAGAAACGGGGCATGAGCAGGGGTTGGGGGGAACAGGGGAGACACAGGGCATGAGCGGGGGGTGGGGGGAAACAGGGGAGACACAAGGCATGAGAAGGGGATGGGGGGGACAGGGGAGACACGGGGCATGAGCGGGGGGTGGGGGGAACAGGGGAGACACGGGGCATGAGCGGTGGGTGGGGGGGAACAGGGGAGACACGGGGCATGAGCGGGGGGTGGTGGGAAACAGGGGAGACACGGGGCATGAGCGGGGGGTGGGGGGAATGGAAGGGAGACACAGGGCATGAGCGGGGGTGGGGGGAACGGGAGGTAGACATGGGGCCTGAGCGGGGGGTGGGGGAGAATGGGAGGGAGACACTGGGCATGAGCGGGGGGTGGGGGGGTACATGAGGGAGACACAGGGCATGAGCGGGGGGTGGGGGGAACGGGAGGGAGACACGGGGTATGAGCAGGGGATGAGGGGAACAGGGAAGACACGGGGCATGTGCGGGGGGTGCGGGCTACAGGAGGGAGACACGGGGCATGAGCGGGTGGTGGGGGGGAAAGGAGGGAGACACGGGGCATGAGCAGGGGTGGGGGGACAGGGGAGACATGGGGCATGAGCAGGTGGTGGGGGGAAAAGGAGGAAGACACAGGGCATGAGCGGGGGTGGGGGAAAAGGAGGGAGACAAAGGGCATACGCGGGGGTTGGGGGAACGGGAGGGAGACACGGGCCATGAATGGGGTGGGGGGAATGGGAGGTAGACATGGGGCATGAGCGGGGGGTGGGGGAGAATGGGAGGGAGACACTGGACATGAGCAGGGGGTGGGGGGTACATGAAGGAGACATGGGGCATGAGCGGGGGGTGGGGGAGAACGGGAGGTAGACACTGGGCATGATCAGGGGGTGGGGGGGTGCAGGAGGGAGACACGGGGCATGAGCGGCGGTTGGGGGACTACGGGAGGGAGACACGGGGCATGAGCGGGGGGTGGGGGATCGGGAGGGAGACACGGGGCATGAGCGGGGGATAGGGGGAACAGGGGAGAAACAGGGCATGAGCGAGGGGTGGGGGGAAAGGAGGGAGACACAGGGCATGATCAGGGGTGGGGGGAAAAGGAGGTAGACACGGGGGCATGAGCAGGGGTGGGGGGGACAGGGGAGACATGGGGCATGAGCGGGTGGTGGGGGGAAAAGGAGGAAGACACGGGGCATGAGCGGGGGTGGGGGAAAAGGAGGGAGACACGGGGCATAAGTGGGGGGTGGGGGGAACGGGAGGGAGACACGGGACATAAACAGGGGTGGGGGGAATGGGAGGTAGACATGGGGCATGAGTGGGGGGTGGGGGAGAATGGGAGGGAGACACTGAGCATGAGCGGGGGTGGGGGGTACATGAGGGAGACACGGGGCATGAGCGGGGGGTGGGGGAGAACGGGAGGTAGACACTGGGCATGAGCGGGGGGTGGGGGGAAAGGAGGGAGACACAGGGCATGATCGGGGGTGAGGGGGAAAAATGAGGGAGACACAGGGCATGAGTGTGGGGATTGGGGAACAGTGGAGACACGGGGCATGAGCGGGAGGTGGGGGGAACGGGAGGTAGACACGGGACACAGGGCATGAGCGGTGGTGGGGGGAACGGGATGGAGATAAGGGGCATGAGCGGGGGGTGGGCGGGAATGTCAGGTAGACACGGGGCATGAGCGGAGGGTGGGGGGAACAGGGAAGACATGGGGCATGAGCGGGGGGTGGAGGGGGAACAGGGAGACACGGGGCATGAGTAGGGGTTGGGGGAACAGGGGAGACATGGGGCATGAGCAGGGGGTAGGGGAACAGGGGAGACACGAGGCATGAGCGGGGGGTGGGGGAGAATGGGAGGGAGACACTGGGCATGAGCGGGGGGTGGGGGGGTACATGAGGGAGACACGGGGCATGAGCGGGGGGTGGGGGACCTGGATGGAGACACGGGGTATGAGCAGGGGATGAGGGGAACAGGGGAGACACGGGGTATGTGCGGGGGGTGGGGGGTACAGGAGGGAGACAAGGGGCATGAGCGGGGGGTGGGGGGGAAAAGGAGGGAGACACGATGCATGAGCGGGGGTGGGGGGGACAGGGGAGACATGGGGCATGAGCGGGTGGTGGGGGGAAAAGGAGGAAGACACTGGGCATGAGCGGGGGTGGAGGAAAAGGAGGGAGACACGGGGCATAAGCGGGGGTGGGGGGAACGGGAGGTAGACATGGGGCCTGAGCGGGGGGTGAGAGAGAATGGTAGGGAGACGCTGGGCATGAGCGGGGGTGGGGGGGTACAGGAGGGAGACACGGGCATGAGCGGGGGGTGGGGGGAAAAGGAGGGAGACACGGGACATAAGCGGGGGGTGGGGGGAACGGGAGGGAGACACGGGGCATGAATGGGGGTGGGGGGAACGGGAGGTAGACATGGGGCATGCGCGGGGGTGGGGGAGAATGGGAGGGAGACACTGGGCATGAGCGGGGGTGGGGGGTACATGAGGGAGACACGGGGCATGAGCGAGGGGTGGGGGGAACGGGAGGGAGACAGAGGGTATGAGCGGGGGGTGGGGGGTCTAGGAGGGAGACACGGGGCATGAGCGGGGGTTGGCGGAGTACGGGAGGGAGACACGGGGCATAAGCGGGGGGTGGGGGTAACGGGAGGGAGACACGGGGCATGAGCGGGGGATAGGGGGGAACAGGGGAGATACAGGGCATGAGCGGGGGGTGCGGGGGAAAGGAGGGAGACACAGGGCATGATCGGGGGGTGAGGGGGAAAAATGAGGGAGACACGGGGCATGAGTGTGGGGATTGGGGGAACAGTGGAGACATGGGAATGAGCGGGAGGTGGAGGGAACGGGAGGTAGACACGGGACACAGGGCATGAGCGGGGGTGGGGGGAATGGGATGGAGACAAGGGGCATGAGCGGGGGGTGGGCGGGAACATCAGGTAGACACGGGGCATGAGCGTAGGGTTGGGGAGGAACAGGGGAGACATGGGGCATGAGCAGGGGGGTGGGGGGAACAGGGGAGACACGGGGCATGAGCAGGGGATGGGGAACAGGGGAGACATGGGGCATGAGCAGGGGTTGGGGGGAACAGTGGAGACACGGGGCATGAGTGGGGGGTGGGGGGAATGGGAGGGAGACACGGGGCATGAACGGGGGTGGGGGGGAAAGGGGAGACACGGGGCATGAACGGGGGGTGGGGGGAACAGGAGGGAGACACGGGGCATAAGCGGGGGGTGGGGGGAACGGGAGGGAGACACGGGCAGGAGCGGAGGTGGGGGGAACGGGAGGTAGACATGGGGCCTGAGCGGGGGGTGGAGGAGAATGGGAGGGAGACACTGGGCATGAGGGGGGGTGGGGGGTACATGAGGGGGACACGGGGCATGAGCGGGGGGTGGGGGGAACGGGAGGGTGACACAGGGTATGAGCAGGGGATGAGGGGAACAGGGAAGACACGGGACATGTGCGGGGGGTGGGGGCTACAGGAGGGAGACACAGGGCATGAGCGGGGGGTGGGGGGAGAAAGGAATGAGACACGGGGCATGAGCGGGGGTGGGGGGAAAAGGAGGAAGACACGCGGCATGAGTGGGGGTGGGGGAAAAGGAGGGAGACATGGGGCATAAGCAGGGGGTGGGGGGAACGGGAGGGAGACACGGGGCATGAACGGGGGTGGGGGAACGGGAGGTAGACATGGGGCATGAGCGGGGGGTGGGGGAGAATGGGAGGGAGACACTGAGCATGAGCATGAGTGGGGGGTGGGGGGGTACATGAGGGAGACACGGGGCATGAGCGGGGGTGGGGGGAACGGGAGGGACACACAGGGTATGAGCGGGGGGTGGGGGGGAATAGGGGAGACACAGGGCATGAGAGGGGGGTTGGAGGAAAAGGAGGGAGACACGGCATGAACGGGGGTGGGGGGAAAAGTAGGGAGACACGGGGCATGAGCGGGAGGTGGGGGGAAAGGAGGGCATGAGTGGGGGGTGGTGGGGAACAGGGGAGACACGGGGCATGAGCAGTGGTTGGGGGAACGGGAGGGAGACACTGGGCATGAGCGGGGGTGGGGGGTAACAGGGGATACATTGGGCATGAGCGGGGGTGGGGAGAACGGGAGGGAGACACGGGGCATGAATGGGGGTGGGGGAATGGGAGGTAGACATGGGGCATGAGCGGGGGTGGGGGAGAATGGGAGGGAGACACTGGGCATGAGCGGGGGTGGGGGGGTACATGAGGGAGACACGGGTCATGAGCGGGGGGTGGGGGGAACGGGAGGGAGACAGAGGGTATGAGCGGGGGGTGGGGGGTCTAGGAGGGAGACACGGGGCATGAGCGGGGGTTGGCGGAGTACGGGAGGGAGACACGGGGCATGAGCGGGGGGTGGAGGGAACGGGAGGGAGACACAGGGCATGAGTGGGGGATAGGGGGGAACAGGGGAGGTACAGGTCATGAGCGGGGGCTGGGGGGGAAAGGAGGGAGACACAGGGCATGATCGGGGGTGAGGGGGAAAAATGAGGGAGACACGGGGCATGAGCGTGGGGATTGGGGGAACAGTGGAGACATGGGCATGAGCGGGAGGTGGGGGGAACGGGAGGTAGACACGGGACACAGGGCATGAGTGGGGGTGGGGGGAACGGGATGGAGACAAGGGGCATGAGCGGGGGGTGGGCGGGAACGTCAGGTAGACACGGGGCATGAGCGGAGGGTGGGGGGAACAGGGGAGACATGGGGCATGAGCAGGGGGTGGGGGGAACAGGGGAGACATGGGGCATGAGCAGGGGATGGGGGAACAGGGGAGACATGGGGCATGAGCAGGGGGTGAGGGGGACAGGGGAGACACGTGGCATGAGTGTGGGGTGGGGGGAACAGGAGGGAGACACAGGGCATGAACGGGGGTGGGGGGAAAAGGGGAGACACGGGGCATGAACGGGGGGTGGGGGGAACAGGAGGGAGACACGGGGCATAAGCGGGGGGTGGGGGGAACAGGAGGGAGACACAGGCAGGAGCGGGGGTGGGGGGAACAGGAGGTAGACATGGGGCCTGAGCGGGGGATGGGGAGAATGGGAGGGAGACACTGGGCATGAGCGGGGGTGGGGGTAACGGGAGGGAGACACGGGGTATGAGCAGGGGATGAGGGGAACAGGGGAGACACGGGGCATGAGCGGGGGGTTGGGGCAAAAGGAGCGAGACACGGGCCATGAGCGGGGGTGGGGGGAACATCAGGTAGACACGGGGTATGAGCAGGGGGTGGGGGGGAACAGGGGAGTCATGGGGCATGAGTGGGGGGTGGGGGAATAAGGAGGGAGACACGGGGCATGAGCAGGGGGTGGGGGAACAGGGGAGACACGGGGCATGAGCGGTGGTTGGGGGAACGGGAGGGAGACACTGGGCATGAGCAGGGGATGGGGTAACAGGGGAGACACGGGCATGAGCAGGGGGTGGGGGGAGAGACAGGCATGAGCGGGGGTGGGGGGCAACGGGAGGTAGACACAGGGCATGAGCAGGGGGTGGGGGAACAGGGGAGACACGGGGCATGAGTGGGGGGGTGGGGGTGAAAAGGAGGGAGACACGGAGCATGAGCGGGGGGTGGGGGGAAAAGGAGGGAGACACGGGGCATGAGCAGAGGTGGGGGGAACAGGGGAGACACCGGGCATGAACGGGGGGAGGGGGGAAAAAGGAGGGAGACACGGGCATGAGCGGGGGGTGGGGGAGACAGGGGAGACACGGGGCATGAGCGGGAGGATTTGTCCAGGGGGAACGAAGTTATAAGCCACCCAAAAAGTGCTCTTCCTATGGAAACAGCAACTTAACCATAACTAGCTGCCATATGGCTAACTAGCAGCTATATATAATATTCAGTAAAAAAACTTTGTCAAAGGGACGTTATGGTTAAGTTGCGCTACTAAAAACCTATGAAATTCAGTAAAAAAACGTTGTTAAAGGGACGTTATGGTTCAAAGTAAAACCGAAAAACCCCTGAAATTCGGCAGTTATGGTATGTCATCAATAACATGTGTGATGTCATCTTTGATGTCCTGGGTGTTAGTGTTAGCAGTGCACGGTGGCGGCGCGAGTTATGGTTGCTTATCTCACCATAACTGCCGAATTTCAGGGGTTTTTCTGTTTTACTTTGAACCATAACATCCCTTTAACAATGTTTTTTCACTGAATTTCATAGGTTTTTAGTAGCGCAACTTAACCATAACGTCCCTTTAACAAAGTTTTTTTACTGAATTTCATAGGTTTTTAGTAGCGCAACTTAACCATAACATCCCTTTAACAAAGTCTTTTTACTGAATTTCATAGTTTTTTAGTAGCACAACTTAACAATAATAACTTTGACTTTATGTACATATAATATGGAACATACTGAACCCTTTCTACTGAATTTGACGGTCCGCAGACATGTTTGGACAACAGTACCACCACCTAAAAACTCTGGGGAGGTATGTGTAATAGTTGTATCATAACATAGGAACATTTAACAAATTCACAAAGCAGCACACATACAAAGTATATGTAGTAATACTTAAAAAATGTTACCCATATATGTAACACACTAACCATTCATGTAAATACAATATGTTTTAAAATGGAATATACCAAAAGAAGATAAAGTGGCTTCCACCATAATTACCTCACAGACGCTCCACAACCAACAGCAAGACCAGACGTATACACTACTGATTACATATCTCGCCAGACATTGTAAGTGCACTTCTTTTTACTCATATATTTATAAACTTTCTATATTAGAAAAAAAAAACATATTACTTTTTTGTTTTCTCACAGAAATGTGTAGTACTCTCGACTGGCTAGAGGAGCATTTCCCACGAGAGGAAATGTTAGAAAATAGTCCACCTAATGGTACACACTTTACTATATAAACCAATTAATAAATATTATTTTGTATACTTTTAACATATACATTTTTTTTATTACAGACCATACAAAAATTCCAAGCATCTCACAACAACAATCAGAGGATATCACTCTACAGCAGATTAATCAAAAAATGGACGATCTTTTACAAAATTTTATGGATTTGAAAAACTTTGTGGAAAATTATGTGAAACCCCCAACAGCACACCATTGTCCAACCTGCACTTGTCCCCCCTCACCCTATCCCACGCAGTTAACCCCAAACCCTGTCTATGGACCAAAGCGTTTCGATGAGATTTCCTTCCCTTCTTCACCTGATCCCAGTATCTAGAAATCCCTAATTCTCCTGTTTTTGTTTCCGTTTCTGCCCCACCTTCCCAGTCATAATTGTATATATATGTGAAATAAAGTTACTTTTCTTATATTGTGTTGTAATTACTTTCAGTTCCTTGTGAAAAAACCAATTTAGGTGTCCACGGACACCACGGTTGTTGGGAAATGTTCGTAGAGAAACGAAAATGTAACTGTCCTGAGGACACTACATCTGTCCGTAATGTTCTCATGCAAGTTGAAAATGTTCTAAGAACACTCGTAGTGTCCTGAAATGTTCATAAATAAACGAAAATGGAGGTGTGCTTGAAACTCTATGTCTGTCCATATTGTTAGCAAATAAATTAAACTGTGCTAAGAACAAACGGCTGTCCGTAACTGTTTGTTTTACATGTGACGCACTTTTAATTAGTTCAGGACCCGAACACTGTCCGCAGAACATCAACACGCATGCGCAAAACAATGTCCGTACATTGGGTGTCTTGCGGACGACCGCTACCTTAGCGAACATGCTCACAAAACAATCATGTGACCGCGCCCGCGCTCCTCTCGTGTTCTAAATGTGGACACTGTTCGTGTCCCCGACCAGTTTAAAAGTACATTTCCAAGTAATCCACAATATTTCTCATTAAAAAATCACCATACTACAAATCCCACATACTAATCCTAACTTTCCACATAGTTTTTGTGACTTTTTGAACCTTTTTTGATGTTCAATCTGTCTTGCGGATGGCGCGCATGTCCGCGACCCGCGCACAAGCACCCCGATATAAGACCACGCCCTAGAGCGCATTCTCATTGTGTTTCTGACTATTCCACAGAGCACACTGCATTTTGCTGCATACTTTGCAAATTTTGAGATTTCCATCTCCAAGCCTATGACATCCATGGCTCGACTATTACCACATGGTGGTACATCTGCCTCAGCACCACCCCCTCCACCACAACCATTTCCCCAAGGGCCTGAAGAGGGGAACAGGAGTGAGGATACAGAGTAGGAAGAAGAGGATGACGAGAATGAGGTAGAGGAAATCCCTACTACCCACCGTCGGCGTGAATCTTGGGTGTGGCGATTTTTTACCGTTCATGGAAACGGTCCTAAGTCTCATGCAAACCGTGTCACCTGTAATGAGTGCAAAATGGTACTCAGTCGCGGGAAGCATGGTTCGTATAGCTTTGGGACCGCTACCACGAAGCAACACCTGCACTCATTCCACACTGGGGCCATTCGCAAGGTTGTACCTTGCGAGAAACTTAGTAGGTTGAATGCCTCTACTTCATCCTCCGTTCCTGATCCTGTCACCACAAGGAACACCTCTGTGGGGCCGCGTCTTCCTCAAGCTGCCTCACAGGCCATACAGAATTCTGATGACCCTTACCTTTCGAGGGTCATAGTTGTATGTGTGTACTGTGACACAGTACTCTGCAGGGGGGAGCGACTTCAGAGTGCTTTTGAGACGATCGTCTCAGAGCACCAGAAGACCTGTTCACTACCCAAATAAAACCCACTATACATCTTCCTCTCTCAGCTCGCCCTTTCTTATCCCTTTGGTTGGTGTCCCCCTCCTTTTACCCTCCTTTCCCTCCACTCCTAGTGTGTCATGTATAAAAAAGAACAGAAAAAATATATAATAACAAAAATCAAAAAACAAAATAAGGCTCTTTTCAGAACCGCCTTTCACAGTTAAAAAATAGAAGTTAAGATACATAAAGCATAGCCATTTCCATTTCGTGAAAGTCCGCGGACGGTCCGCGAACAGAAAAACAATTGCATTGCTACCCTATTGAAACCAATGCATTTTTCTCTAACAGGAAGTGGTGGCTCTGAAAAGAGCCTTTGGGAGGTATTTGAATGTAAAACATTTTAACTACGTAAGACGTACTTCAAAACGAATGCTGTATTTCTAAAAAAGGTTGCAATGCATTTTGTACATTTCTCAGAAATCTGATTGCCAGCATAAGTAAGATGGACTCCATCTTTGCGAAAAATGTATGTACTACGAAACAAAATATTTTCATTGTTAAAAGAGGACATGCCAAAATCTTTTAGGAAGGCACAAACAGCCTTATTAACATTATGCCTTGCTTTCTCCATTTGTGGACCACATGAGAAAGAATGAAGCCACACTTGTCTCTGCGCAATCCGTGAAAAAATTATTTTAGAGTTTGGAAACATGTCCATTATCTTCTAAAGTCCTTCTTTCATTGCAAATTGCAAAGAAATTCCAGACACATGTCCTAAACTGTTCCCTCCACAATGAATTACAATTATGTCTGGATGTTCCTCTATCTTCAAAGTTGCACAGGGAGGTAGCAAGTCCAACCACTTCATTCCACGCACTCCATGCCAGTGCACTTCCACATGTGGGAATCCAGGATCTATAGATACTCCACAGCTTTCTGCATGCACCTTCAACCAATGAATCCACGAGTCTCCCAAAATCCATACAATCTGTGTTTTCAAACACTCAGGCATAGCTATCTGTTCTTCTCTCTGCAAAAACAATATCTGAGAAAACCTCTCCTAGCACAACACACTCACTAAACTTTACTGACCAATCCCTTGCTTCATCCAATCTCATTTCCATACCTCCCCTCCCCAAATTCCCTGGATGTAATACGCGGTGTGCTAGAACTACCGCCATGTCCACAAACGTATCGTAACATGTACAGCCCTTCTACCATTTGGATTTCACTCTCTGTGCCATTCCCTCATTGGATGTAGCTAAGCAATCACATGACCATCCACCAATCAAATCCAATAACTCTACATGTAACTGCATCATCATAGAGCAGCACTACAAATGTACGGTGTATCTCTCGGAGTACAAGTCTCATACCATTGACAACCACGATCTACGAGAAATACTATACAAATCTCCAATATTTCTACTTGCAGCTTGGTCCATATCCATATACATGAACAGAAAGTACAGGTATGCATATTTTCTACACAGTACATGAACACATTTTCTAACTGACTTTTACCTTCTATAATCTGAAAAATGAATGGACGATCAGTGTTTCATTGTCCTAAAATGACCTGTCACTTACAAACCTTTATATCGTTTAATTTCTTCATACACACACACACATGCAAATACTATTAAACTAACATTTTTTAAATAAAATATATGCACGACATATAATCACACAAAATAACATACACACTCTATGATGAAATCTCAAACAATAATATTTGTACAAACACATAATTGGTTTTAATTTTTTTCGTTTATATAAGTACTTACATACATTTATATAGGACAAGCAGACTATGACATTCACTCACTGTTATGTGCAAAAGCAGGCTATGACACATAGCTCTCAACTCACATGCTTTTGGCGGGTGTCACCCGCCTTGTAAAGGACTGACTCACCCGCCAAGCCTCCTGCACGCCCATTCATTCCAATGGGCGTCTCACCCGCCAAAAACAAAATCAGGTGATTTCACCCGCCTTTGCGACACACATGGTTGAGAGCTATGATGACAATGACTCACTATTACGTGGAAAAGCTTAGTTACAAGAATAGTGGTATATGTTGGTAGGTTATGAATTCCACAAACCATAGTAAAGATATTTTTTTTCCTACTCTTAGTCATAATATAGTTTTAATGGTTTTCAGGAAGGCGCTGAGCATTTCAATTTAAAAAAATCTATGTCTAAAATGAAAACAGTGCTACATAGCAACCAAATTACTAATTTCTTTCTTTTACAATTGCAGTGAAGCCCATTCTCCTGAATAGAAGCAGCCGATTTTGTTTTACAAAAAACAACTAAGAAGCAAACTACTCATTTTTGAAAAGAAAAATAAGTAGATTGTTACCATAATATTTGATTTATAACTCACACGCACTGTACAGTGCTTTCATGGTATTTCTGTGCCTAAAAATAGAGATTCTGCACCATTCTGACCAAAAATCTGCGCCGTCTTAAACAGTGATCTCCTGTCAGAATGGCCATCAAATTACTATTTTTCGGCACACAAATTACACAACTCAGCCGCTAGAATGTAGATGTTGTAGAACAAACAACTGTTTTAATTGTATAGCTTTACCTATATTATTTATTCTTCTCCACACCACCGGCTTACTTTTTTCTGTCATCCGAACCCCAGTTTAGTAACACATTAATTGAAGAATACCCATCCCTATTAGTTCAACTTGCCAATTCACAATCACACACCATTACATACATCTTTATCATCTTACTCAAACAATCATGCACACAACACACATGCATTGCAGAAAACCCCAACCAATACCTTCTGTATTTTTTTCAACAGACGCTAAAGAATGCCCACCAAAAAGCAACTCTGTAGAAAGGGACGCAGCAGTAGAGCAAATGAAAACACCCATCTATAGCAGAATTTGTAATAAATGTTGAAACACAACAGCTAATACAGTCATGTTGTGAAACAGAAGAAGTTTCTAGTGCAAAAACTTTGCCTCCTCTATTACAAAGTAAAATGACCAAAAAAACTATTAACAGAAAATCAACTATCACTACAAATAAAACGTCTTCTTTAAATCTTGATATAGTACAAAGTAAGCATACCAAGAAAAGTATATTAGCCAAAATGTTCTGTCACAAAGTCCTTCAAAATCTGATACAAACAGGAGAGACACCAGGTTCAACACTTCAAACCTATCGTAGGAAAGTAATCTTAGAAGCGTTGATAGACAGTGCAATTCTTCTCAAAAGAAACTTATTTATTGTTGTGCTAAACAGAATTAAACCACTAACAAAACTAATAACTAAATTTCAAAAAAGACTTCTCAATAAACGAAATGTGAATAGAAATAACTTCTTAGATATCTGTGGAGGTGAATGGAGTCACACTACAAGCACATAATCATACTTTAATGAAGAAGCGTACAAACAAAAGCAAACAAATACAATTGCCATACATAGCAGTGGTCGAGGTTATGAAAAGGTTAATAATACCATAATGGAACAAGAAGTACTCCTTACAAAAATATGCCCTGAAAACTTAGATTTACCCCTCCATTCGACTGAATCAGAACATCTAATTTATACATGGCCATGAACGTCAATGTGTAACATTCCCAAAAAAATGTTCAAATCTTTACGCCTATTCCTCAATCAATATGTGAAAAGCAAAGACAAAATCAAAATTAAAATACTGCAAAGTATGGATGTTTGTCCAATACGCAAGCACACAGGACTGCAAGGACATTCGTTGGCCTGCATATCAGGAGCTACTTGCAAAACAACCTTCCATGATATCAAAAGGATATCAATACATCATGCAAGTATAAGAAATCTAGTTTATAAACTGTATTATGCAAAAAGTCCTGCTTTAGCACTAGCCAATTTAAATAACATTCTTCTACATGGTACACCAAAAGACCTACTAGAAGAAATCGAATATATACAGAAAAGATATTTTGGAAATGAAACCCACTTACACGATGAATTAGCTGTCAACCAACTTCGTAACAAATCTGCACATGGCAACCTTTCACTACACACATACAAAAAAGAAATACCAAAATTTCAAAGCACTTCAGCTGAAGTACAAAACCACGTGTGTGTATGTTGCCGCAGAACGTGTTATAAAAGTAACACAAAAACTATAGACCTTTCATACAAAATAGAAGACAATGAAGATTCCAAATGGTTTGAATTAGCTCTCTACCTTATAGCAGAAAACAAATACGAAATAATTGACCCCATAATACTTTGCAGTTACTGCACTACCAAACTTGACAACAACCAAACTCCTTCACGTGCTATCTCAAATAACTTGGAATTACATCCACTACCAAAACTCCTTCAACAACTTAATTTATATGAGAGCATCATAATTCAAACAGTTCATCCATTTCAAGCAATAATACGCCTTCAACCAAAAACTGCAAAATTGCCTCCTTCTGAATTATTGAAAGGTATTCGTGGAAAAGTAGTGTATTTACCATTAGATCTAAAAGAAAATGTGCACACTCTAGGAGTGCAACATCCAATGCAACAATCTTTAATTATCTTGGTAAATGGAGTGCCTACAAAAGACAAAAACATTTTGCAACAACTGGTAGATTTAGATAAAGTTAGAGAAGCCCTGCTATATATCAAAGAGAATAATGATTATTACAAAGAAATTAATATCGAAGAAAACTTGAAAGATACAACCGAAATAATTCAAGAGACACAAGAAACTGGTCAATTTGAGCTCCTAGATCCTGCTACAATAGCAAACACTTTAGACCATTATACAATTCACTCATTGCACTCTAATGACACCATAGAAAATGCACTGGAAACGTACCAAATGTGTCAAACAAAAGGATCACCAATCAGCATATGGGAAAAAAGTATAGAAGCACATGCTTTTTCCTCTACTCTTTCCTACTGGCAAAGGAGGAAGATACGATGATAGACCTGTTCAAATATCAGCATCAGAATATCGCTCATTACGAATGTATTCGGAAGATCTCAGATTTCGACAAAATGTGGAATACATATTCCACCTACTCTTTGAAAGTGAACTAGCAACATTTTGTTACGGAGTTGCACACATCTTAAAATCAGGATCACACTTTCAAAATATGACAGCCACACAATTATTACAAAAAGTTCAACAAAAAGATGAGGTTTTACAGGCAAATCTTACATATCTATTAGCAAATATGCGAGATACTAAAGAGTACTGGTTTCGACGCCATGGAGATGTACATTGTATGATCAGAAACCTTGGCCCACCCCCTTGGTTTGTTACATTAAGTTGCGCAGAATATGCATGGGAAGATTTACATGCTTTCCTACGCATATCAAACGAAAACAAAACAAACATAGATATACTAACACCTGGAGAACTTTGTTCTCAGGATCCTGTTAATGTTTCTAGATATTTTCACCATCTCTTCATTGCTATGCTATATTTTATTTGTAATAAAACTGTTCCTCCCCTTGGAGAAGTGCAACACTTCTTTTGGAGAAAAGAATACCAAGCCAGAGGAGCGCCACATGTCCACATGCTTTTATGGATTAAAGATGCTCCTAAATTTGGTCAAGACAGTGATGCCACTGTTTTACAGTTTATTGAAAAATATGTCACTTGTGAAATTCCGTCAGAATCCACAAATAGTGATCTTCATGCAAAAATCTTACAATTCCAAAGACACAAATGTGGCAAATATTGTCGTCGCAAATACAAAAACAAAGGGAAATACTACACCAAATGCCGATTTGGTTTCCCTAGACCAGTTACAAATACAGGTCAAGTGAACAACCTCATGTGTTAAAGGTAAGTCACCTAAAAATACATATTGCATAAAAAGAAAAGAAGAAGATTACAATGCAATCATTGCCCACTTGTGGAATGCAAACATAGATGTGCAGTACATTGCAGACAATTCTACTGCAGTTGCACAATATGTCACAGCATACTTAACCAAATAAGAAAATGATTGACACCTGTAAAAGGTGAGCCTATTTTTAAAACATTAGGACACAAACTCTGCCGTAAAACTGTTGGCAGCATTGGAAATGTCAACCTTTGGCAACATTTCCAATACAGAGAATTAAAAGAAAACATGCGCCAATCTGCAGATCTCACTTATGGCAACATCTTAAAAAGTATCAGAGTTGTTATACTTTCTAGAGAAGTAGAAACAATATTGAAAACCCGGCACATTCATGCACTTTATGGTGATAATGCATGTGCTACAGATGTTATGGAACAATTAGCCAACAAAAATGTCAATTGTATGGCCTTAATGCCAACTCTTGCAAGTTGTTTCAAATTCAATGAAATAATGTTAAGCAAAGAAATGCAACCAATTATGGAAATTAGCGCCACAGACAAAGTAGATGTACATGGAATGACACTACCCATGTGTGACCAAGCCACGGCAAGACTAAATAGTTTAGAAAAATCAATCTCAAACACAGCAGGCTTGGAAAAGATATTAAAATTATCCTTAAATTGCAGAGTAATGCTTAAACGCAACCTTGACGTGGACCAAGGACTAGTTAATGGGGCACTGGGTACAGCTGTTGGCTTTCAAACATACCCACATGACAACAAAATTCAGTTTGTCAATATTCTCTTTGACAAACTTTCAGAAGTAAAAAGAATAGGACGCTCAACAGCTCGATTCCTTCTCTTCAAAGACATGTATGTACGCAGAGAACAATTTTCTCTAACTCTTGCATACGCAGTCACCATTCATAAATCACAGGGACTTACTCTAGCCAAAGCAATGATAGACATTGGTAACACAGTCTTTAAAGAAGGCATGAGCTACGTAGCACTTTCACGCTTACGTACACTTGACGGTCTATTTCTAATCAACTTTGATGCAAGTAAAATAAACGCTGATATTCCTTGCATTTTAGAATATTATAGACTTTGCTCACTATACACCCCCCACCTAAACACATATTCTGTTCCACAAAAGGTAAAACACTATAAAAGAAAAATAAATCAAACAGAAATGCAACAGGATGTCACTGCAAATCCTCCAATGAGAGTAAAAGAAACTAATACTTCATCAAGTACCACAAGCAAAAAAGAATCAATTAGGGAAAGTAAACCAGGTACTTCTTTAAAGAAGGAAGACAAACTCCAAAAAAAGCAGTTAGATACAGAACTACCTGGACCATTTAAATTCTCAAATATAGTTGGTGTAAGTTGCTACGCAAATGTAGCAATGAATATTCTATTTCAATTACCACCAATTTTTGACAACATTTACTTACACAGTACAGACCCATTGTGTTTGCAAATGTTAGTACTTCACAGAAATGCAGCAAACAATCCTGACAACATGTATAATGTTTATGGAATAAGACTACAATTGGACTACTGTGTTGTAATGCTGAAATTCACTATAAACTCACAGGAAGATCCACAAGAATTTCTAATGTACTTACTATTAGTACTGGAAAACAAAAACATACCTATAAATGAAATCTTCCAGATTTCATACATGTGGAAACATACATGCACTCTCTGCAACAATGTGACACAAGAACAAATCCCCAATGAGCGCTTTGTCTATATATCAATACCTAATTGTGAATCCGTTCCATTTCAGCAACTTGTACATAATGCAAACCACGGTAGATTATGTTCTACCTGCAATTCGGATCATCACTCCACATTACTAATACAAACACATAGTAAATACGTAATACTAATGCTTCTACGTTACAATGCAGATGGTACGAAAAACAACTGCAAGCTGACTGGATTCACACATGGTCAAATATCACTTAGTAGGAAAACCTTCACAACAATAGGAGCCACAACCAACTCAGGGCACTACACTGCATATATAAACAAAAATGTGGATGGTTTGAATGTAATGATAGTACCGTTACTCTAAAGCAGAGATTACCAGCTAATCTTACAAACGCGTATTTAATGTTCTTAAAACCAAAATTTGATAACTGAACTGTACTTAAACCTTAAGTACAATTGGAGTAAAAAAATATAAACTCACAATGGCCATGCACCCAACATTCTATACTCTGGCCACAACCACTGCAGCATATCACACCCATAGATGTAAGCATTGCAACCATTTTTATGTCCGCGGACAGGGGAAAGGTCCTAGGACACATTCAACTTGCCAGAGGACAATACAAACAGTGTCCTCAGGACACCCCCATTTTCTTTATGTACGAACATTTTAGGACACCGCGATTGTTCTTAAAACATTTTCACCTTGCCAACGAACAATACAGACAACGTCTCCAGGACACCCCCTGCAAACATTCCAAGACCCCACAAGTGTTCCTAGAACACTTTCAAGTTGACACTGAATCCATTCTGTTTATTTACGAACATTCCAGAACAGCCGTGTTGTCCGCAGAAAAATTGAACACAACAAAAGCGCCTAGCACATAAATAAAATACAACTTTGAACCTATCTCATACTCCCCCATCCTGCCCAAAGACTTCTACACACCAACACACTCTACTAAATACACATTTTGAACAAACTTTCACCACGCTGTCTGTGGACGTCCGAAAATGCAAGATGGCGGGCACGACAGAAAATCTGACGCGCATCATGCACCACGCCGCCCAATCAGCGAACACGTCGCATGTCCGCGGACATGACGAAAGCTGCTGGGCCAATCGGGGTGCTGTCCGCGGAGCAAACAGGGAAATACGTCCGCAAAGCGAACACAGATATCACTAATTTTTTTGCCGTACATTTTGGTAATTTTTTAAAAAACTACTGGACAGATTTACACCAAATTTGCAAAAGCACGGTGTAAATCCGTCCAGCGGTTCGGGCTGTAGCCGTGCGTAAAGTTTTTTCCCATTCAGTCTATGGGAAAAAAAAAGTTTTGGGCCCCCCTCTATAAATTTCCCCCCCCTGGACGAATCCTCACCAAACTTTGCGAAAAAATTCAGAGTGGGCCATATACTTTTTTTGCAAAGTTTGGTGAGGATTCGTCCAGGGGGAGCGAAGTTATAAGCCACCCAAAAAGTGCTCTTCCTATAGAAACACCAACTTTACCATAACTATATGGCCACTACCGTGGTCATGTAAAATATATTATATTGATATTAAATGGCAGCTATTTATGGTTAAGTTGGTTATAATATATATATATATATTCAGTGAAAAAAACTTTGTTAAAGGGACGTTATGGTTAAGTTGTGCTACTAAAAACCTATGAAATTCAGTGAAAAAACTTTGTTAAAGGGACGTTATGGTTCCAAGTAAAACCGAAAAACCCTTGAAATTTGCCAGTTATGGTAAGCTAAGCAACCATAACTCGCGCCACCACCGTGCACTGCTAAGACTAACACCCAGGACATCAAAGATGACATCACAAATGTCATTGATGACATCACTGATGATATCACATGTCTGGCTCACTATTTTTTCTTTTGCTGACATATATAGGCCACATGGTTTTCTTCAGTAACAGTCAGAAACTAAGAATTTTATTTTATTTATAGACGTATCCTTCTAGTAGGTTCTTACAGTAATTCCCTTAGAGTACAGTCACATCATATGAAACATATACATATGGGAAAACACAAGCTTGAAAGATAGCAATCCTTTTTGTGCATAAAGATAATCACTAGACTTATGAGCACTTTCTGATAGTTCTGTTGTTTTTTTTTTATGGCTGTACTTTCCCTGTATATGGTCATATTTGTATACATTGTACTCACACTACTTTCCTTAGGTTCCAATCACATCAAGTGATACATATATATAGGGTAAATAGCAGCTTTGAAACAGAGCAATCATTTATTTGCATGAAACTAATCAGTTAAGTTATGAATTGTTTCTGCTACTACTTGTGCTTTTTTGCTAACTTCACTTTCCCTGTATATACCCATATTGGTATGTGTTCTTGTGTCTTTGTGTTTTGTCTATAGTAATACAATTATGTAATACATGGGTTTTATTAGCTACTTATTACATATTTCACAGTACACAAAAATCTATTAAGAAAATAATTATCATTTCATTATTCAACATATTAACATTACGAATATCATACCTTCATCTTGTACGCTGGACACAATGTTATGTTTCTGTATGAGTAGCTTAGTATACTAGATAGAACCCCATAATAGGATGCTATTTATATCAATGCATCGTTCAATGCACTTATTAGGGTATATTTCTTGCAATGATTCTTGACACTTTTTTCGCAACATAATAAGAATCCCTTCTACACATACTTCATGAGAAGTACATACACATGTGATGTCATCAGTGATGTCATCAATGACATTTGTGATGTCATCTTTGATGTCCTGGGTGTTAGTCTTAGCAGTGCACGGTGGTGGCGCGAGTTATGGTTGCTTAGCTTACCATAACTGGCGAATTTCAAGGGTTTTCGGTTTTACTTGGAACCATAAAGTCCCTTTAACAAAGTTTTTTCACTGAATTTCATAGGTTTTTAGTAGCGCAACTTAACCATAACGTCCCTTTAACAAAGTTTTTTTCACTGAATTTCATAGGTTTTTAGTAGCACAACTTAACCATAACGTTCCTTTAACAAAGTTTTTTCACTGAATTTCATAGTTTTTTAGTAGCACAACTTAACAATAATGACTTTGACTTTATATACATGTCATATGGAACTGACTAGATCTCTTCTTATGAACTTGATGTCCGCGAACTTATTTAATGTTCGCAGACATGTTCGGAGAACAGTATCACCTCCTAAAAACTCTGGGGAGGTATGATGTGTAATAGTTATATCATAACATAGGAACATTTAACAATTTCACAAAGCAGCACACATACAAAGCATATTTAGTAATACTTAAAAAATGTTACCCATATATGTAACACACTAACCATTCATGTAAATACAATATGTTTTAAAATGGAATATACCAAAAGAAGATAAAGTGGCTTCCACCATAATTACCTCACAGACGCTCCACAACCAACAGCAAGACCAGACGTATACACTACTGATTACATATCTCACCAGACATAGTAAGTGCACTTCTTTTTACTCATATATTTATAAACTTTCTATATTAGAAAAAAAAACATATTACTTCTTTGTTTTCTCACAGAAATGTGTAGTACTCTGGACTGGCTAGAGGACCATTTCCCACGAGACGAAATGTTAGAAGATAGTCCACCTAATGGTACACACTTTACTGTATAAACCAATTGATAAATATTATTTTGTATACATTCAACATATACATTTTGTTTAACAGACCCTACAAAAATTGCAACTTCCAAAGAAAAAGAAGTGGTGGATAACACTCTTGAACACATTACCCACAAAATGGACCAACTTATGGCAAATTGTATGGATTTAAAGAACTTTGTGGAAGATCACCTAAAACCACCAACAACATACCATTGTCCCACCTGTACTTGTCCCCCCTCACCATATCCCATTCATTTATCCCCAAACTCTCTCCATGGACCACAATGTTTTGATGAGATTTCCATCCATTCTTCACCTGATCCCACTAATATTGAAAACCCTAATTCTCCTGTTTTTGTTTCCGTTTCTGCCCCACCTTCTCAGTCATAAATTGTTTATGTATGTTAGATAAAGTTACTTTTTTATATTGTGTTGTAAATTACTTTCATTTCCTTGTAATAAAACCAATTTAGGTGTCCACAGACACCGCGGTTGTTCGGAAATGTTCATAAAGAAACAAAAATGTAACTGTGCTGAGGACACTACATCTGTCCGTAATGTTCTCATGCAAGTTCAAAATGTTCTAAGAACACTCGTAGTGTCCTGAAATGTTCGTAAAGAAACAAAAATTAAAGTGTTCTAAAGAACACTATATCTGTCTGTAATGTTCGCTATCAACTTAAAACTGTCCTAAGAACACAATTGGTGTCCTGAAATGTTCGTAAATAAACAAAATGATGTGTCCTGAACAACAGTACAACTGTTCGTAGTGTTCGCTACCCAATTGAAAGTGTTCTAAGAACACAATTGGTGTCCTGAAATGTTCGTACATAAACTAAATTACAAGTGTCCTGAAGAACACTATATCTGTCCTTACTGTTCGCTACCAAGTTTAAACTGTTCTAAGAACACACGCGGTGTCCTGAAATATTCGTTTCACGTGTGACGCACTTTTAATTACTTCAGAACCCGAACAGTGTCCGTAGGACATCAATGCGCATGCGCTAACCAATCTCCGTGCACTTGGTGTCCTGCGGACAGGCGCTTCCTTCGCAGACTAGTTCGCAAACAGATCATATGACCGCGCCCACGCTCATCGTGTGTCCTGAAATGCGGACACTGTTCGTGTCCCCGAACAATTTAAAAGTACATTTTCAGTTAATCCATAATATTTTTCAATAAAATCTCACCATGCCACAAGTCCCACATAGCAATCTTGAGTTTATATATACCTTTTGAAACTTTCCGATCCTTTTTTTGTGTTCGATCTGTCCGCGCACAGTGCGCATGTCCGCGGACCGCGCACAAGCACCCCTACAAAAGACCACACCCAAGAGCTTATTCCCATTGTGTTTCTGGCTATTCTTCAGAACACAGTGATTTTTGCTGCCACCTGCAGACTACACCATCATCGACATGGCATCCTTGGCTGCTGAACTGCTACTTGGTGCTGCACCTGCTTCAGCACCACCACCACCCCCTCCACCACCACCACCTCCCCAAGGGCCTGAAGAGGGGAACAGGACTGAGGATGCGGAGGAGGAAGAAGAGGATGATGAGAATGAGGTAGAGGAAATCCCTACTACCCGCACTAGGCGTGAGTCTTGGGTGTGGCGGTTATTTACCATTCATGGGAATGGTCCTAAGGCTTGTGCGAACCTTGTTACCTGCAATGAGTGCAAAATGATACTCAGTCGCGGGAAGCACGGTAACTACAGCTTTGGGACCACTACTATGAAGCGACACCTGAGGTCATTTCACTCTGGGGCTATTCGCAGGGTTGTACCTTGCGAAGAACGTAGCAGGTTGATTTCCTCTACTTCATCCTCTGTTTCTGATCCTGTCACCACAAGGACCACCTCTGTGGGACAGCGTCTTTCTCAAGCTGCCTCACAGGCCATACAGAATGCTGATGACCCTTACCTTTCGAGGGTCACAGTTGTATGTATGTACTGTGACACAGTACTCTGCAGGGGGGAGCGACTTCGGAGTGCTTTTGAGACTATCATCTCAGAGCACGAGAAGACCTGCTCACTACCCAAATAAAACCCACTCTACATCTTCCTCTCTCAGCTCGCCCTTTCTTATCCCTGTGGTTGGTGTCCCCCACTTTACCCTCCTTTACCCTCCTCTCCTAGTGTGTTGTGTCTGAAAAACCAAAAAAAATACAAAATTACAAAAATAAAAAAAAAATAAGGCTCTTTTCAGAGCCGCCTTTCCCAGTTAAAAAATAGAAGTGAAAATAAGTGAAGCAGGGCTCTTTGTATTTTTTAGAAGTCCGCGAACAGTTCGCAAACATTAAAAAAATTGGGTTACTACTCCATCACAAACATTGTAATTTTCTCTGGAAAGAAGTGGTGGCTCTGAAAAGAGCCTTTGGGTGGTGTTTGTAAGTCAAAAATTGTAAATGCTTAACATCATCTTCAAAATCGTGGTTGTAATTACAAAAAAGGTCGCAATGCATTTTGTACATTTCTCAGAAAAATCTGATTGCCAGCATAAGTAAGATTGACTCCATCTCTGCGAAAAATGTATGTACTACAAAACATAATATTTTAATTGTGAAAAGAAGACATGCCAAAATCTCTTAGAAAGCCACAAACAGCCTTATTAACATTGCGCCTTGCTTTTTCCATTTGTGGACCAAATGAAGAAGAACGAAGCCACATTTGTCTCTGCGCAATCCGTGAAAATATCACTTGAGAATTAGGAAACATGTCCATAACCTTCCTCAGTCCTTCTTTCATAGCAAATTGCAAAAGAAATTCCAGTCACATGCCCTAAACTGTTCCCTCCACAATGAATTACAATTATGTCTGGATGTTACTCTGTCTCCAAAGTAGCACAGAGAGGTAGCAAATCCAACCACTTCATTCCACGTACTCCATGCCAGTGTACTTCCACATGTGGGAATCCAAGATCTACAGCTACTCCACAGCTTTCTGCATGCACCTTCAACCAATGTATCCACAAATCTCCTAAAAACCAAACAATCTGTTTTCTGAAACACACAGCCATAGCTATCTTTTGTTCTCTCAGCAAAAAGAGTATCTGAGAAAATCACTCCTGGCACAACACACCCCCAAACTTTCCTGACCAATCCCTTTCAGTGCTTATTCTCATTTGCATGACTTCTGAACCCAAAAATCCCAGGATGTAACTCCCGATGTCCGGGAACTACCGCCATGTCATCGGACATATCGTAACATGAACAGCCCTTCTACCATTTCCACTACACTCTCTCTGCCATCCCCTCATTGGATGTACCTCAAAAATCACATGACCATGCACCAATCACATTCAAGACCTCTACATCTAACTGCATCATCATAGATCAGCACTGCAAATGTACTCTGAATCTCTCTGAGTACAAGTGTCATATCATTGGCAAGCAGCATCTACCACAAATACTGTACAAGTCTTCAAGATTTCTACTTGCAGCTCCATGCATATCCATATGCATGAACACAAACTTCAGGTATGCATATTTTCTGTATAGTAGATGACATAGCTCTCAACCATTTTTGTTTTACAGGCGGGTGAAATCATTTTGTTTTTGGCGGGTGAGACACCCATTGGAATGAATGGGCGTGCAGGAGGCTTGGCGGGTGAGTCTGCCCTTTACAAGGCGTGTGACACCCGCCAAAAGCGTGTGAGTTGAGAGCTATGGTAGATGAACACATTTTCAAACAGACTTTTACCTTGTAAAATCTGTAAAATGAATTTACTGTACTTTTTTCAATTTCCTAAAATCAACTATCACTTATACACCTTTATACTTTTTACTTTCTTTATACACACACACTCAAATCATGTTAAACTAACATTTTTTAAATGAAATATATATTATATTATATTATATTATATATAAATTGCATGCAAACACAATCTATGTTTAAACCTTTATAAAAATACTTATACAATTTCATATTTTTTGTTTTTATTTATTTATTTACTGAATCACTTTAAATTAGACATGACATTGAGGCGCTATTACCTAGAACAGTTTACTTACAGATATAGTGGTATTCACTAATATATAATACATTTCACAAGACATAGTAAGATATTTTATTTTTGCTACAGTTAGTCATTCAATACAATTTGTTCATTAAGAACATATCATATGTACTGAACTGATGCAATGTATCTTATGTAAATAAATAAGTTGAAAGGTTTTACAGAAGGCACTGAGGATTTCAATTAAAACAATCAATATCTAAATTAAAAATAGTGCTATATACAAACAAAGTTACTAATTTGAAGCTTTTACAGTTGCAGTGAAGACCAGTTTCCTGAAAAGAAGCAGCCGAATTCGAAGAAGAAAGAAAAACTAAGAAGTTACCTGTTAATTTAAAAAAAAAGTAAGTAAAATATCACCATAATATTTATATTATTAATCAAATATACTATAACATTAATACTAGCTATTTTGGTTTCTTAAAATAGAGTTTTTGTACCATTTTGTCCAAAAATGTCCATGTCGTAAACAGAGATTTACAACCAGAATGGCCCACAAATTTCTATTTTTGGACACACAAATTAGCCAACTGAACCACTACAATTTTCATATTATCGAACAAACAACTCTTTAATTGTATACATTAGATTTACTATTTGTACTTTTCCACACCACTAGTTTACTTTTTTTTTGTCATCTGAACCCCAGTTTAGTGACACATAAATTCAAGAATACCTATCCCTACTAGTTTTAGTTCCCAATGCACAATCACACACCATTACATACATCTTTATCATCTTACTCAAACACTCATGCACACAGCACACATACATTCCAGAACACCCCAACCCATATCTTCTTTATTTTTTTCAACAGACCCTAAAGAATGCCTACCAAAAGACAACTCCGTAGAAAGCAACGCAAAATTAGAGCAAATGAAAATAAAGGTGTCCAACATAAGCATCCATCTCTAGCAGAATTTGTAAAAAAAAGTTGAAACAAAACAGCTAATACAATCATTCAGTGAAACACAAGAAGTTTCAAGCGCAACAACTTCGCTTCCTCTATCAAAATGTGAAACAAACCAAAAGACAATTAACAGAAAATCAGCTATCAGTACAGATAAAACTACTTCTTCAAATTTTAATATAGTGCAAAGTAAGCATACCAAGAAAAGTATTTTAGCCAAAATATACCATCACAAAGTCCTTCAAAATCTTATAAAAACAGGAGAGAAATCAGGTTCAAAGCTTAAAACCTATCGTAGGAAATTAATCTTAGAAGCATTGATGGACAGTGCAATTCTTCTCAAAAGAAATTTATTTATTTTACTGTTAAACAAAATGAAACCACTAACAAAACTAATAACTAAATTACAAAAAAGACTTCTCAATAAGCGAAATGTCAACATAAAGAACTTCTTAAGTATCTGCGGAGGTGAATGGAATCACACTACGAGCACAGAACCATATTTTAATGAAGAAGCGTACAAACAAAAGCAAACGAATACAATTGCCATAAATAGCAGTGGTCGAGGTTATGAAAAAGTGAATAATACCATAATGGAACAAGAAGTACTCCTTACAAAAATATGCCCTGAAAACTTAGAATTACCCCTCCATTCAACTGAATCAGAACGTCTAGTGTACAAATGGCCATGCACGTCAATGTGTAACATTCCCAAACAATGTTTCAAATCTTTACACCAATTCCTCAATAAATATGTAAAAAGCAAAGACAAAATCAAAATTAAATTACTGCAAAATATAGATACCTGTCCAGTGTGCAAGTACACAGGACTACAAGGACATTCATTGGCCTGCATTACAGGACCTACTTGTAAAACCACTTTCCATGATATCAAAAGGATATCAACACAGCATTCAACTATAAGAAATCTAGTCTATAAACTGTACTATGCTAAAAGTCCTGCTTTAGCACTAGCAAAGTTAAATAACATCCTTCTACATGGTACAGCAAAGGACCTACTTGAAGAAATTCACTATATCCAGAAAAAATATTTTGGAAGTGAAAGCCATTTACCGAATGAAATAGCTTTAAACCAATTAAGCAACAATTCTACACATGGCAACCTTTTGCTAAACACATACAAAAAAGATATACTAAAATTTAAAAGTACATCAGCTGAAGTACCAAACCATGTATGTGTATGTTGCCGTAGAATTTTATATAAAAGTAACACAAAAACTGTGGACCTATCATACAAAATAGAAGACAATGAAGATTCTAAATGTTTTGAATTAGCTCTCTACCTTCTACCAGAAAACAAATATGAAATAACTGAGCCCTTAATACTTTGCAGTTATTGCACTACAAAACTTGACAACAACCAAACTCCTTCACATTCTATCACAAATAATTTGGAATTATACCCAGTACCAAAACCTCTACAACAACTTAATTTATATGAGAGCATCATAATTCAAACAGTACACCCATTTCAAGCAATAATACGCCTTCAACCAAAAACAGCAAAATTACCTCCCTCTGAATTGGTAAAAGGCATTCGTGGAAAAGTAGTTTATTTACCATTAAATCTAAAAGAAAATGTGCATACTCTAGGAGTGCAACGTCCAATGCAGCAATCTTTAATTATATTAGTAAATGGAGTACCTACAAAAGACAAAAAAATATGGAAACAGCTGGTAGATTTATATAAAGGTAGACAAGCCTTCCAATATCTTAAACAGAATAATGAATATTACAAAGAAATTAATATTGAAGAAAACTTGAAAGATACAACTGAAATAATTCAAGAAACACAAGAAGCTGGTCAATTTGAGCTACTAGATCCTGCTACAATATCAAATACTTTAGACCATTATACAATTCATCCTTTGCACTGTAATGACACCGTACAAGATGTACTAGAAACTTACCAAATGCATCAAACAAAAGGATTGCCAATCAGTATATGAGAAAAAAGTATAGAAGCACATGCTTTTCCACTACTCTTTCCTATCGGCAAAGGAGGAAGGTATGACGATAGACCTATTCAAATATCAGCTTCAGAATACCGCTCATTACGGATGTATTCTGAAGATCCCAGATTTAGACAAAATGTGGAATACATATTCCACCTACTCTTTGAAAGTGAACTAGCAACTTTATGTTACAGAGTTGCACATATATTAAAATCAGGATCACACTTTCAAAATATGACAGCTACACAATTATTAGAGAAAGTGCAACAAAAGGATGAGGTTTTACAATCAAATATTACAAATCTATTAGCAAATATGCGTGGTACTAAAGAGTACTGGTTTCGACGTCATGTAGATGTACGTTGTATGATCAGAAACCTTGGCCCACCCACTTGGTTTGTTACATTTAGTTGTGCAGAATATGCATGGGAAGATTTACATGATTTCCTACTCATATCAAATAAAAACAAAACAAACATAGATATTCTAACACCTGGAGAACTTTGTTCTTTGGATCCTGTTAATGTTTCAAGATATTTTCACCATCACTTCATTGCTATGCTACATTATATTTGTAATATTCCTCCCCTTGGGGAAGTGCAACACTTCTTTTGGAGAAAAGAATACCAAGCCAGAGGAGCACCACATATCCACATGCTTTTATGGATTAAAGATGCTCCTAAATTTGGTCAAGACAGTGATGCCACTGTTTTACAGTTTATTGAAAAATATGTCACTTGTGAAATTCCATCAGAAGCCACAAATAGTGATCTTCGTGCACAAATTTTACAATTTCAAAGACACAAATGTGGAAAATATTGTCGTCGCAAATACAAAAACAAAGGCAAATACTACACCAAATGCCGATTTGGTTTCCCTAGACCAGTTACAAATACAGGTCAAGTAAACAACCTCATGTCTTCAGTTAGACATACTGTTAAAGGAAAGTCACCTAAAAATACATATTACATAAAAAGAAAAGAAGAAGAAAAATATATCAACGATTATAATGCAATAATTGCCCACTTATGGAATGCAAATATAGATGTGCAGTACATTGCAGACAATTGTACTGCAGTTGCACGATATGTCACAGCATGCTTAACTAAAGCAGAAAAGACAGAGCTCCAAGACCTCTGGAATGACCTGTCATCAGATAAAACAGTATATCAGAAATTATACAGCTTGGGCATAAAAATGCTCACCCATAGAGGATGTGGATCTTATGAAGCAGCTGATCGTTTAACTGGTACTTCATTGTATGGTAAATCTGAAAATATAGTATGGCTAAGTCTTGGTCCAGCTAAATCTAGAAAAAGAGTTCTAAAATCATATGAAGATATAGAAACAATAGCCAAACATGATCCCAACATCCAAGACATTTTAAAAAACAATTTATTGGACACATACTACCCAAACAGAAGTAATACTTTGGAAAACATGTGTCTATACCAAATAGCCCAAAACTACACATACAAAAATAATATGAAAACCGATGAAAAAAAAGGTAAATATAGAGTGACAGACAGTGAAGGCAGCGTAGTTAAACTCACTAAACCAAATTTAATTAATCATATCAAATTGTCATTGAAGGCTCCTCAACATAAAGAAGTATATTACATGTCCCTGCTACAACTCTTCAAACCATGGAGAAAAGAAGAACAATTACTAGATAACTATGACTCATATGAGGATGCTTTCAAAGCAAATGAAAGCACTATAACTGATGTAAACTTTACACAGTACAAAACAATGTTGCACAATGAACAGCAACATGAAGAAGAACTCCAAGCCCAACTAGATAAGGATACTCCTGACAGTAGTCAACCTTCTGTAACAGGAAGCCAAGAACCACTGGGAGAACCACTAATAACAAATGAGGCAGAATTAGCTATGGTAGAAGTAGAAAACACCATGTGTCAGTATGAAGATAAGGAAGACTTAACTATACTACAGTCAAAACTAAACAATGAGCAAAGTAGCATTTTTCAAGAAGTAACAAAACAAATTGCACATGGTGTAAAACATGAAAATAAATAATGTTCCTGCCATAATTATAAACCTATACTACTGTACGTCAGTGGTTAAGCTGGTTCTGGCAAAACATTCCTAATCAAAATCATTAGTAAGTTCCTTCAACAATTGACAAACAACAAACTGTCAGCTGTTGTCACTGCCCCCACAGGTTTAGCTGCCTACAACATAGGTGGTGTTACATTACACAGATTACTACTATTACCAGTAGAACACCAGAACAAATTATACTATTACAAACTTTCTGCAGAAGCTGCAATGGAATTATGCAGAGTATTGAAACAAATGAAAATGCTATTAATAGATGAAGTGAGCATGGTCTCCAACCTGATGTTAGCTTTGATTCACCTCAGATTACAAGAAGTACTCAAAACAGACTATGAAGAGCTCTTTGCAGGAAAACACATTATTGTTTTTGGAGATCTGCTTCAATTAACACCAGTAAAAGGTGAACCTATTTTTAAAACATTAGGGCACAAACTCTGCCGTAAAACTGTTAGCAGCATTGGAAATGTCAACCTTTGGCAACATTTCCAATACAGAGAATTAAAAGAAAACATGCGCCAATCTGCAGATCTCACTTATGGCAACATCTTAAAAAGTATCAGAGTTGTTATACTTTCTAGAGAAGTAGAAACAATATTGAAAACCCGGCACATTCATGCACTTTATGGTGATAATGCATGTGCTACAGATGTTATGGAACAATTAGCCAACAAAAATGTCAATTGTATGGCCTTAATGCCAACTCTTGCAAGTTGTTTCAAATTCAATGAAATAATGTTAAGCAAAGAAATGCAACCAATTATGGAAATTAGCGCCACAGACAAAGTAGATGTACATGGAATGACACTACCCATGTGTGACCAAGCCACGGCAAGACTACATAGTTTAGAAAAATCAATCTCAAACACAGCAGGCTTGGAAAAGATATTAAAATTATCCTTAAATTGCAGAGTAATGCTTAAACGCAACCTTGACGTGGACCAAGGACTAGTTAATGGGGCACTGGGTACAGCTGTTGGCTTTCAAACATACCCACATGACAACAAAATTCAGTTTGTAAATATTCTCTTTGACAAACTTTCAGAAGTAAAAAGAATAGGACGCTCAACAGCTCGATTCCTTCTCTTCAAAGACATGTATGTACGCAGAGAACAATTTTCTCTAACTCTTGCATACGCAGTCACCATTCATAAATCACAGGGTCTTACTCTAGCCAAAGCAATGATAGACATTGGTAACACAGTCTTTAAAGAAGGCATGAGCTACGTAGCACTTTCACGCTTACGTACACTTGACGGTCTATTTCTAATCAACTTTGATGCAAGTAAAATAAACGCTGATATTCCTTGCATTTTAGAATACAATAGACTTTGCTCACTATACACCCCCCACCTAAACACATATTCTGTTCCACAAAAAGTAAAACACTATAAAAGAAAAATAAATCAAACAGAAATGCAACAGGATGTCACTGCAAATCCTCCAAAGAGAGTAAAAGAAACTAATACTTCATCAAGTACCACAAGCAAAAAAGAATCAATTAGGGAAAGTAAACCAGGTACTTCTTTAAAGAAGGAAGACAAACTCCAAAAAAAGCAGTTAGATACAGAACTACCTGGACCATTTAAATTCTCAAATATAGTTGGTGTAATTTGCTATGCAAATGTAGCAATGAATATTCTATTTCAATTACCACCAATTGTTGACAACATTTACTCACACAGTACAGACCCATTGTGTTTGCAAATGTTAGTACTTCACAGAAATGCAGCAAACAATCCTGACAACACATATAGGGCCTCATTAGGACCCAGGCGGAGTGGGTTTCCGCCAGCGCTAATCGCGGCGGACCCGTCCGCCGTACTACGAGTTCCCTTAGCGCCATGGAGGTTTTCTCCGCCTGGTTTTACCAGGCGGAGAAAACCATGGCGCTACGGGACCTCGTTGTTAATTACGCCACCGTATTTTACGGTGGCGTAATTAACTCCTTCCCCACTCCCATTATACCCTATGGGGCAAGAATGGGAATGGGGAAGGGCAGAATGGGGATTGGGGATTTACCGCTCCGCCGAGGTCGGAATGGGGCGGTAAATCCGCCAACCCCCATGGCGCTATCGACGGCTTTCCGCCGTGCTTCGCGGTGCATTTAGCACCGCGAAATCCGCCTGGGTCCTAATGAGGCCCATAGTGTTTTTGGAATAAGATGACAATTGGACTACTGTGCTGGAATGGTGAAATTCACTATAAACTCACAGGAAGATCCACAAGAATTTCTAATGTGCTTACTACAAGTACTGGAAAACAAAAACATACCTATAAATGAAATCTTTCAGATTTCATACATGTGGAAACATACATGCACTCTCTGCAACAATGTGACACAAGAAGACATCCCCAATGAACGCTTCATATATATATATATCAATACCAAATTGTGAATCCATTCCATTTCAGCAACTTGTACAAAATGCAAACCATGGTAGATTATGCTCTACCTGCAATTCAGATAATCGCTCCACGTTAGTAATACAAACACATAGTAAATATGTAATACTAATGCTTCTACGTTACAATACAGATGGTACCAAAAACAACTGCAAGCTGACTGGATTCACACATGGTCAAATATCACTTGGTAAGAAAACCTTCACAACAATAGGTATAATCTACCACGCAGGAGCCACAACCAATTCAGGGCACTACACTGTATACATAAAAAAGAAATGTGGATGGTTTGAATGTAATGATAGCACCAATACTCTAAAGCAGAGATTACCAGCAAATCTTACAAATGCTTATTTGATGTTCTTAAAACCAAAATTTGATAAATAAACTGTATTTAAACCTTTAAGTAAATTTGTGTTACAAAAATATAAACTGTTAGAATACTCCAAAAGCTATCTAACTGCTCAAAGATTCTACAACAACTAATCAGATAAATGAATACCACTAAATTAGGCCAAAAAATACACAGTTAGAATACGCCAATTGGTATCTAACTGTCCCAAAATGTAACAATATCAAATAGGTAAATCAAAACCACTAAAATATATTAAAAAAATAGACAGTTAGAATATGCCAATTGGTATCTAACTGCTCCAAAATGTTATAATATCAAAACAAATGAAGAATCTGTTACTGCTCCAAAAAAAATACAACAAAGCAAAGTATAAAGCATTAGCCAGAAACAACAAGTGAACACTGAAAACAAACAAACAAACTGTAGCATAACAGAAAAAGGTTTTTTTTTTAATCCAACATGGATTTTTTTTTTCTCCCACAGACCCAATGATTTTAGCAACAAATACAGAAATTGAGCAAATTGCACAGTACTCTGATTTGTACTCTACTAAATATGAGGGTCGAAAAAAAATAAAAGTATATTGCTTATACAATGTAATAAGTCATTACAAAATACTAATACTAACATGCTATTTTCTTTTATCACAGAAATGAAGAAGAAAAACATGGACTCCCATTACTAGACCAAACAGTAAGTATACAATAATAAGGACAACCATAGCAGAATATCACATCCATAGTATCTAATACCTTTGTTCCTTATACATTTGTTTTTCACCCAAAGTTATAAGCAAATATGAATGTGATATGTTGCGGTGGTTGTTGCCAGGGCATACAATCTTGGGTGCATGGCCAAATGGCCATGCACCCAAGACTCTATGCCCTGGCAACAACCACCGCAGCATATCACATCCATAGAGTCAAACATTTCAACTGTGATCTATGGAAAACGTTTAATGTCCGCGAACAATGTGAGTGTTCTTAAAACTCTTTGAACTTGCCAGCGAACAATACGGACACCATTTTCAGGACCCCCCCTACGAACATTTCAGAACAACGCAATAGTTCTTACAACACTTTCAACTTAACAACGAACAAAACGGACAGCATCCTAAGGACACCCCCTACGAACATTCCAGGACACCGGGAGTGTTCTTAGAAGCGTCTTCAGATCACCACCATCTTATTTATTTGCGAACATTTCAGGACATCGCGAGTGTTCTTAGGACACATTCAACTTGACAAAGAACAATACGGACAGCGTCCTCAGGACACCCCCTACGAACACTCCCCGGAACCGGGAGTGTTCTTAGAAGCGTCTTCAGAACACCACCATCTTGTTTATTTGCGTACATTTCAGGACACCGCGAGTGTTCTTAGGACACATTCAACTTGACAAAGAACAATACGGACAGCGTCCTCAGGACACCCCCTACGAACACTCCCCATACACCGCGAGTGTTCTTAGAAGCGTCTTCAGAACACCCCAATTTTATTTATTTGCGATCATTTCAGGACACCGCGAGTGTTCTTAGGACACATTCAACTTGACAGAGAACAATACGAACAGCGTCCTCAGGACACCCCCTACGAACACTCCCCGGACTCCGCAAGTGTTCCTAGAAGCCTCTTCAGAACACCACCATCTTGTTTATTTGCAAACATTTCTTTACACCGCGAGTGTTCTTAGGACACATGCAACTTGACAGATAACAATACGGTCAGCGTCCTCAGGACACCCCCTACGAACACTCCCCGGACACCGCGAGTGTTCTTAGAAGCGTCTTCAGAACACCCCCATTTTGTTTATTTGCGAACATTTCAGGACACTGCGAGTGTTCTTAGGACACATTCAACTTGACAGAGAACAATACGAACAGCGTCCTCAGGACACCCCCTACGAACACTCCCCGGACACCGCAAGTGTTCTTAGAAGCCTCTTCAGAACACCACCATCTTGTTTATTTGCGAACATTTCTTTACACCGCAAGTGTTCTTAGGACACATTCAACTTGACAGAGAACAATACGGACATCGTCCTCAGGACACCCCCTACGAACACTCCCCGGACACCGCGAGTGTTCTTAGAAGCGTCTTCAGAACACCCCCATTTTGTTTATTTGCGAACATTTCAGGACACCGCGAGTGTTCTTAGGACACATTCAACTTGACAGAGAACAATACGGACAGCGTCCTCAGGACACCCCCTACGAACACTCCCCGGACACCGCGAGAGTTCTTAGAAGCGCTTTCAGAACACCCCCATTTTGTTTATTTGCGAACATTTCAGGACTCCGCAAGTGTTCTTAGAACACATTCAACTTGACAGAGAAAATACGGACAGCGTCCTCAGAATAACCCCTACAAACATTTCAGGACCCCGGGAGTGTTCTCAAAAACGTCTTCAGAACACCCCCATTTTGTTTATTTGTGAACATTTCAGGACACCGCGTCTGTTCTTAGAACACATTCAACTTAACAGAGAACAATACGGACAGCGTCCTCAGGACACCACCTACGAACACTCCCCGGACACCGCAAGTGTTCTTAGAACAGTTTCACTTTGCTTGCGAACAAAACGGACACATATTGACTCCTTAGAACACCCCCTAGTCAGTTTATTTAGAACATTTCAGAACACCCGTGATGGCCGCAAACAAATCGAACACAAAGAGAACGTCTAACACATAAAAAACACAACTTTCATCCTATCTCATACACTCCCACCCTCCCCAAACACTCCTACACACCAACACACTCTACAAAATACACATTTTGAACAAAGTTTCACCGCGCTGTCCGGGGACGTCCGCAAATCCAATATGGCGGGCGCGACCGAAAAATCTGACGCGCTTCCCGCTCCACGCCGTCCAATCAGCGAACACTTTGCATGTCCACGAACATCACGCAAGACGATTGGCCAATCAGGACACTTTCCGCGGAGCGAACAGGGAAGTGTATCCGCAAACCGAACACAGATATCACTAATTTTTTTTTACCTACTTTTTGGTCATTTTAAAAAAAACTACTGGACGGATTTTCACCAAATTTGCAAAAGCACACTTTCGGGACCAAGCCGCTGCTCCTGGTCCAAATTTGGTGGAAATCCGTCCAACGGTTTGGGGTGTATGCGCGAGCACATTTTTTTTCCCATTCACTCTATGCAGAGTGAGTATAATGTATACAAATATGAGCCTATAGAGGGAAGGTAGAGTAATAAAAATAAAACTATGAGAAAGTGCTGATAGCCATAATGATTATCTTCATGCACAGAAAGGATTGCTCTCTTTCAAGCCTGTATCTTCCGCTATGTACATGTTTCATATGATGTGACAGGACCCTAAGTCTACAAATATAGTACCTTTTCAATTTTTACTTCCTGACTGTTACTGAAGAAAACTATGTGGCTTCGATATGGCAGTAAAGGATAAAAAGGGAGAGCCAGCCATGTGATGTCATCAGTTATGTCATCAATGACATTTGTGATGTCATCTTTGATGTCCTGGGTGTTAGTGTTAGCAGTGCACGGTGGCGCGAGTTATGGTTGCTTATGTTACCATAACTGGCGATTTTCAGGAGTTTTTCGGTTTTACTTTGAGCCATAACGTCCCTTTAACAAAGTTTTTTCACTGAATTTCATAGGTTTTTAATAGCGCAACTTAACCATAATGTCCCTTTAACAAAGATTTTTTAATATCACGCAAACAATATACAAACATGGCGTGCAAAAACCAACTTCTACAGATGGCTTTACACAGAATGTTGCAAAGTAAGAATTTATGCTCGTTCACAGTGAAGGTCAGCTGCTTCCACAACTTCTACAGATGGCTTTACACAGAATGTTGCAAAGTAAGAATTTATGCTCGTTCACAGTGAAGGTCAGCTGCTTCCATTTTTTTCTCGGGCCCCGGAGAGGCTCACGAAGTGGACTATACGGTTGTATTGTGTTTTGACCTTGACAGACAGAGATTGTGATGAAAGACTTCTCTTGAAGGAGCGTTGCTAAAACGTAAGAGAAGATAAAGATGAAATTTCTGAAACGAAACCACTTTTACATATTATATCACTATACGAAAGATCATTGGCACACGTGGAGTCGTATT
Source organism: Ambystoma mexicanum (assembly GCF_040938575.1). Taxonomy (NCBI): domain Eukaryota; kingdom Metazoa; phylum Chordata; class Amphibia; order Caudata; family Ambystomatidae; genus Ambystoma; species Ambystoma mexicanum. The sequence goes on from NC_090926.1 coordinate 943,546,998, forward strand.
TTGGGACTGCACCACTCATAGACAATGGAAATTCCAATTGTACTGTAAGTTACCCTTTAGATTACTTTAAACCAAATATAATTACAATAGCGTAGCATTAAAGACCGCTCAAGTTGAACTTGTTCATTGAAAGTGGCATAATGTTTTCTACCACGCACTATCACCGCCAAATTGATCCCCTGTCATTTAGAGGGCTCTGAAAAAGGCAGACGACACAGGGTGGGTTAATAGAAATAATTTAACCGGTCTATAGGCGGTCAAGCGCTCTACTCGCTGTGCCACTTCACTGTAGCCTGTCAAGTGGCACAGCGAGTACAGCGCTCGCTTTGACATCGGTGCACAGCTTGCTAACGCAAGTTTGAATCCCGGCAAGGCGAAACTCAGCCTTTCATTCTTCCGTGGTTGATAAATGAGCACCACACACCGTGGTTAATAATAAGCACCGCTTACATACCTCACGGTTCTTACCGCTATATGAATGGGAAAATATTGTTATTTTATTATTAACATACTCTGTTGCACTATCTTCGATAGCAAATAGTTTCACGCCCTAATAAATAAAATGATGATTTTTAATGAAGATCGGCTGGTGAGACTAATTTATGTTTTTTAAAACAGGTACGTGGCCCCATTTTGTCTATGTCACGATTTACAGACTCCAGCGGATGGGGTCTTCAACTGCCAGGTGCAAGTCCAAATATGCAACTTCATGACCCTCACCATTTTATGGGACAATCACCAAGGACCAATATGCCCTTACGCAGTACTAGCGGCTACAAACAACATACCAACCAATAGGGTGGTCTAATGGCTCGTTGGTGGAGCAACCTTCCGATTATCAGAGCGACCATTTACTGCTTTTATCATAAACCAACAGTCTATCTACCGCAAAGGAACAACGCGTGGCTCCAAATAAACTTTTGCTGATCGACAGCAGAGACAATAGCAAATCGCTGAATATTCACTAAACATTTCATGTGAAATAAATGTACTTTACCAAATGTACAATCCTGCTGTTTACTTTTAAACCACAGTTTTATATTCCGAATTGTGGCGCACTGAGTTGTAAGCTGATCTAACACTCTCTGTACCGCAAAGGAACATCGTGTGTCTCAACATGAACTTTTGCGGATCGACAACAAAGACAAATGCAAATTGCTGAATATTCTCTAAACATTTGATGTCAAATAAATGTACTTTACAACATTTACAATCTTGCTCTTTGCTTTTAAATCACAGTTTCATATTCCGAATTGTGGCGCCCTGTGTTGTGACATAATGTGTGTTGTCTTCCGGGTTCTATGTAAAGTCGCGTAGTACAGGAGACGACTGTATGCATTTTATTACGCACCCTGTAACGTCACGGAGAAAGGCAGGGAATATGAATGCTTTGATAATATCAGGCTTAGGGGCGGGAGATATGATTTAGTGTCGCAAAAGCAAGTCAGCCAGGTCAATAGCGCCAGTCATAGGATTATCACATAATGTCGGCGCACACCAGCTGGATTTATCGTTTCTTTAGTGGACAAAAAGTCGGTTAACGCCCCTAGGAAATTGTACTATTAGCGAACAAAAGGAGTGCTCTTAAAAGACTTTCACCCTGACAACGAACAATACAAACAACGTTCTCAGAACACCCCCATTTTGTGTAATTGCAACCATTTCGGGACACTGCGAGTGTTCTTAGAACACATTCAACTAGACAGATTACAATACGGACAGCGTCCTGAGGACACCCCCAGTTTGTGTATTTACGAACAATTAAGTACACCGCGAGTGTTCATAGCTCATTTTTACCTTCCTTGCGAACAAAAAGAACACATACTCCGTCCTCTAAACACCCCACCATTTAGATTATTTACAAAATGTCAGAACAGCCGTGTTCTCCGTGGACAAATCGAACGCAACAAAAAGGTCTAGCACATAAAAAAACAAAACATTGAACCTATCTCATACTCCCCCACCCTCCCCAAACACGCTTACACACCAACACACGGCACTAAATACAATTTTTTATCCACGTTTCACTAAGCACGTTTCTGTGGCGCCCGCCATCTTGTATTCGCGGTCGACTGCGAATACAAGATGGCGGGCGCCACAGAAAATCTGACGCGCTCCACGTTCCTCGCCGTCCAATCAGTGAACATGTCGCATGTCTGCGGACATGACGCAAGCCCATGGGCCAATCGGGGTGCTGTCCGCGGAGCGAACAGGGAAGTCCGTCCGCGAAGCGAACGCAGATATCACTAATTTTTTTGCCTTACATTTTGGTCATTTTAAAAAAAACTACTGGACGGATTTACACCAAATTTACAAAAGCACGCTTTTGGGACCAGGCCGCCGCTCCTGCCGCAAATTTGGTGTAAATCCGTCCAGCGGTTCGGGCTGTAGCCATGCACATAGTTTTTTCCCATTCAGTCTATGGGAAAAAAAAAAGTTTTGGGACCCCCCCTATAACTTTTCCCTCCCTGGACGAATCCTCACCAAACTTTGCAAAAAAATTTAGAGTGACCCAACTACTTTTTTTTGCAAAGTTTGGTGAGGATCCGTCCAGGGAGAGCGAAGTTATAAGCTGCCCAAAAAGTGCTCTTCCTATGGAAACAGCAACTTAACCTTAACTACATGGCCACTACCATGGTTCTTCGAGATATTAGGTGTATTATTCCACATAAATGTATTTCATTGTATAGATCCAGCTGTTGTGTGTGCTGCTCCATTTAGCATCTCATATTATAAGGATCCCTTTGATGAGCATCTTAAAGTCTACACTGTGAAATGTCCTGTTGCTTGAAATACTTGTATGATATATCGCATGAATTGTATTTAAATTATTGCCTGCCATTTTAGCATATAAGTGTGCACAGGACGGGAGTCCTAATTTCCAGGGTACCACTCATATTGTTCTCATGCTAGGGTTGTTTGTAATTCCCCTGCACCTAAATTGTTTATATTCATCCTTTCTTGAATATTGTTTAAACTTTAAAGAGTTGGTGTGCATTTCACACTTTCTTTTTCCTCTATTTTTAAACACTAACAGACCACCAACCAAACACTTTGGCCTTCACCAGTGGCTACAGCTTTCAGTTGTGTACACTGTATATTATATACACTGATCAGACACTAGCCATGGACTTTAGCACAATACTGACCAGTGGCCACAATCTTTGGCTGTGCCCAATATAGATTCTAACATGTAAATGGGTGTCACTAGCCATGCCCTTTGATCATGAGTAGTCTTTACATCTTTTGGCCATGTCCACTGTATATTTTAAAATAATAAAATCAATAAGCGATGGCCTTCGGCCGTGCCCACTGTGTATTATACAACACTAACCAGCCACTAGCTATGGTCTTCGACCATGTCCACTGCATATTGAATATGCTAACCAGCCACTAGCCATGGTCGTCAACTCAATACTAGCCAGTGGCCATGGATTTTGACTGTGCAGACTTTATATTCTAACATATAAATGGGCTAGCTATTGCCTTAAGTTATGGCCACTGACTACAGCTTTCAACGTTGCCCACTGTATGTTTTAAAACAGGGATGGGCTACTAGGCATGGCTTTTAACCAGGCACATTGGATTTTTTGAACACTGACCAACCACTTGCTCTGGCCTTTGCTGCTGGACAGTGACACCAGACTGTGCCATGGCCAAGTCCATGGCCTACATTGTTAATAAGGTAATCAAAATGTTCATGAGCTAAATAAATGATGTTATGTCTAATTCCATTATTAATGTAATCAGTTAAATACAATGTCATTATTGTTGTCATCAGTAATGGCATCAGTGAAGTAATGTGTAATGTCATGAGTGTTCTCATACAACATGTAATTAGTGATGTCATCAATGATATGATCTGTGATATCATCATATGGTCAAAGGCTTCACAATAGGGGGTGTGTAGTTAAGGTGGCTTTAGCTGAATTTAAGGGGCTTTGTTGTTTTTTAAGTTCTCACCTTAATGTCCCTGCAATTAAAGTGTTTTCCTTGAATATATATATATATATATTACATGGGCTGTGGTAGCAGAAGTGTAGAACACTTTTTGGGTGGCATATAACTTGCCCCTCTCCCCCGGACGAACCCTCACAAAACTTTGCAAAAAATGTATATGTCCCCTAAAGATTGATTCTATGAAGTTTGGTTTGGTTTTGTCAAGTGGGAGGGTGCAAATTTATAGGAGGGGTCACAAAATGTGTGTTTTTTCCATAGACACAATGGAAAAGAAATTGTGTTCACAACTACAGCCCAAACCGCTGAACGGATTTTCACAAAATTTGCGGCAGCAGTGGCGGCTTGATCCCGAAAGTGTGCTTTATTAAATTAGGTGTAGATCTGTCAGTAGTTTAAAAATAAAATGGCCAAAATGTAGGTAAAAATAAATTAGTGAAATCTGGGTTCAGTCCGCGGACTCACTTACCTTTTCACTGAATGGACGGGCATCAGATTTGTCCAGAGGGTGGCGTGATGTACGCAGACATCGGAGGAGCCCACTGATTGGATGGTGAAAAGTGCAAGATGCGTCAAATTTGCCGAAATGCCCTCCATGTTGTATCTGCGGACAGTTGCGACTGACCACAGACATTGCAGTGGGAAAAACATCTGGAGAGCACATTTCGGGTTATTTGGTGGTGGAAAGAGGAGCTGGGAAGGGTGGGTGAGTTTAAAAGGAATATATGGGCTATTTTTGTAGGTGTACAAAGTGGGTGCAGGTGTCTCAGCAGACCGCGGACACCACAGTAGTTCACAGACAGCACCGTGAATGGACGACTTGGGAAACACATTTAGAGTTATTTGGTGGGTTAAATAGGGTTTGGAAAAGGTAGGAGAGTGGAATAAAGATGATATGAAGCTGTTTCTATAGGTCAAAAAAAGGTTCTGCAGATGTTGCCGAGTCTGCTGTCAATTTTAGTGTCCGCGGACATCATTTAGATAGCTGGGGCGTCTGGTGAGTTATTTGAAAATGTATTGTTTATAATTGTTATATGGTTGATTGTATTGTGGTGGTTGTGGCCAGTAGCCAGATTCTTGGGACCATGGCCTTAGGACATGTCCCCAAGAATCTGGCCACTGGCCACAACGACCACAGTAGTAATATGTGTATAGTAATTATAGGTAATGTATTTGGAGTATAAAGTTTTTGTAATATGGTGGACTGATACAATTGAATTGTTTACGGTACTTATGATTATAGCAGAATTGAGGATTGCGCTTATGGAATATGTATTTGATTATAGTTGGTATGGTTACTTAGTTCCATAGCGTTATGAAGCTGGAATTTCTGGTTCATTTTCCGTGGAAAAAACTTTATATTTGTTAAGCAGGATAGTTTAAAAACCTTAATTGTATACATTTTTACATAGAGATTTACATTTTTAGACCCTCTTAAACAGTACATTCTAACTACTATGTTTGGTACAATATTAGTGTATGACACACTGCTGTTGTACTGACATTAAATAATCATTGGGTCATTGGGAAAAAAAATCATACTGGGTTTAAAAAACCTGATTGCAATTATTTGAGTGTCATGATATTTATTTATTTATTTATTTATTATTTATATAGCACACACAACCTAGGGGTATCTAGGCGCTTTTACTTAAGATATTGGTTACAGTGCTTCAGTTACAGAAAGCAGGCACATATGGTGATTACATCATGAAAGAACATATAGCAGTAATACAATATAAGTAAAGTGCAAAGAGTTCAGGGTGAGTACATTCCTAGAGCCTAGCGCCATGCTGCAAGGCGGTAGAACACATAAATGCAAGCGTCAATTCAGTGGGTGTAAACACAGAGCCTTACCCCATGTTGCAGGGCGGCAGCACATACAAATGCAAGAGTCAATTCAGCGGGCATTAACATGTATGTATGTATGTATGTATTTAATTTTTATATAGCGCCGATAGCCCGCGGGCATCAGGGCGCTTGAACATAGAACACTGATACAGCAAGACCAAGGACAAACAACACATATGGAACGGACGGATGGTACAGCTAACTAATAAGCGACGAGGTCTCTAATTAAGAACCTGCGCCCACGGGTTCTTATCTGAAGAGGTATGTTTTCACCCTCTTTCTAAAAATTGGGTGGCTGACTTCAGACCTAAGTGATTCAGGGACGCTGTTCCACAATTTGGGAGCCAGCACCAGGAAGGATCTGCCCAGCCCTGTTTTTAGCTTAAACTTGGGCACGTGTAAAAGGCATTTTCCACCCGAGCGAAGGTTTCTGGTGGGATTGTAGGGCCTTACGTGAGTTTTCAAATAGGGAGGTGCTGTGCCATACAGGCATTTGTGAACCAAGCAGAGGGCCTTGAACTTAATGCGCTCCTCTACCCTGAGCCAATGCAGCGCACGCCTCTCTTCAGTGACATGGTCTTTCCTTTTCAGGTTTTTTACTATTCTGACCGCGTTGTTCTGAATCACCTGACAACTAGATAGATCCTTGGAAGCGGCTCCCAACAACAGGGCGTTCCCATAGTCAAGCCGTGAGAGAATAATGGCTCTGGCTATCGTTGCCCTATTTGCTTCATTAAGCAAAGGTTTAATTGCTTTCATGAGCCTAAGATAGTAAGCTGAATTTTTTTGGAGGAAGTTGGTTTGGGCGTGAGAGTCGACATCTGAATCGACCATCATGCCCAGGGTCTTCACCTTGGGAACCACTTGGATGGTGGCATTTTTTATTTGAAAAGAGTTATACTCTGCTCCCAGTTTTTCCAACTGACGACTAGAGCCAAACAACATCAATTCTGTTTTGGAGTCGTTCAGGCACATCCAGTTTGCCTGCATCCAGTCGTCAATTAGCTTATAAACCTTGGTGAGCGTTTCGCTATCTGTGGCGTGGTTCCTACCCCCCAACTCCAATATGAGTTGGGTGTCATCTGCGTAGTTAGTAAATGACACTCCGGCTTTCACCAGGAGGGTGCACAGAGTGCGCATATAAATGTTAAAGAGCATTGGGGATAGACTAGCGCCCTGGGGCACTCCGAATAAGATGTCGCAAGAGTCGGAGAAACTATTACCCCAGTGCACTCTCGCTTGGCGGCTAGAAAGAAAAGATAAGAGCCAGTCAATAGCTCCCTTCGAGCAGCCAACGCTCTCCTTAAGCGCCTTGATAAGAAGACTGTGATCCACTAGATCGAATGCTGCACTGAGGTCTAAGAGCATCAGCATCCCCAGTTTATTTTCGTCCAACATCGTCAACATCTGATTCTGCAAATCTAGCATAGCTGTTTCGGTGCTATGGGATGCTCTAAAGCCGGATTGTTGTTGGTGCAGAATCTCCTGTACTTCAATGAAGTGTTGGAGCTGATGTGTGGCTACCTTGTCTAGTAGTTTGAGAACAAAATTCGAGTTAGTAATGGGGCGAAGATTAGCGGGATCCTTGGGGTCTAGTCCCGCTTTTTTGACAAGAGGAGTGATGGTAACTCTCTTCAGATCTTTAGGCACCATACCCTCATGAAAAGACGCGTTCACTATTCTCCGGAGGATGGGAGCAAATAAAACCTTGTGTTGAAGAATAATGCCAGGGGGCAAGACATTTTCTGCACAGGTAGTAGGTTTCATGTTATTCAATACCTCTAACATATCTGCTTCTGAGATGGGGTCAAATTTAAAGAGTTGTTCCCTGACCGGAACATTCCCTTCAGTAGGGCGGATCTCCTGGTTAGGGGTAGATCTGGCCTTAATAATGTTTTGCCTCGCCTTTTCTGTTTTGGCTTGGAATGCATTAAGCACCATGTTGCAATCCTCCTTGGTTGGGGTGAAAGGAGGAGTAAGAGATGCAGGTTTTTCTATGCTTTTCAAAATATTGAAGAGTTTGCTTGTGTTGTTATCAGCCTGCTCAATTTCGGTATTAAAGAAATTAGCCTTGACTGTCTTGATTTTCTCTTTATATTCCCTATCCTTCCTTTTCCAGCTCGCTTTACTATCCACCGATTTATCTGAGATCCATTTTCTTTCCAGGATCCGTTTTTCCTTCTTCAATAGAAGAAGCTCAGGTGTGTACCATTTTTGGTTGACGCTGTTCCCCCTGGTTAGTTTGGTGGTGAGTGGCGCCTCAGTCTCTACTAACTCGACTAAGTGTTTATTATATTTAGCTAATAGTTCCGCGCAAGCGTCCTGATCCTGAAAAGAGCACCAAATTTTTTCCAAGCAAGGCTTGAGCTGAAGTTCGGTTAAGTTTTTGAAGTTTCTGAATTCTGCCTTAATATGGGGATTTTGCTTGTGTATATAGCATGGCAGCTTTAGATTGGCTACTATCAGATGATGATCACTCCATATACAGGGAGTGGTACTACAGTTTTGTAAGAGGGTGTTGTGACCACACAGCCAGTCCAGCTGGTTTCCCTGGGGGGTAGTGGGATCTTTATTATGCACTTTGAAGTCTAGATTGTTCAGAGCTTTCTCCAGTGCTATGGCCCCTTTGTCTCTCTTATTACCTCGCCAGAGGTTCCAGTCTCCCATGATGACCGTGGACACGTTAACCGATCTCAAGGTGTTTAGGTGGGAGCAAAGTTCCAGTGAAAAATCTGAGACCAGTGATGGTGGTCTGTAGATAGCTATCAGGTTGAGACAATTGTTGGGAGAGAAGATCAGTTTGAGGTGTAATGCTTCGCACCCGCTAAAACCTATAGATACCTTAAAGAGTTTGAGACTGTTCTTGGCAATAATTGCTACTCCACCTCCCCTACCCTGTACTCTATTTTCGTAGTAAATAGTGTAATCTGCTGGAACGGCCTGCTCACATGTGAGCCCTAGAGGGTCTTTGAGCCAGGTTTCTGTTATGCAGAGTATGTCGAAGTTATGACAGGATATCATGTCTTTAATGTTAGTGGCATGTTTAGTTAGGGAGCGTGTATTAAGAAGACCAATGCTCAGGTACATCCATTTCTCCATACCATCCCCAGGGGTGTCAGCGGACACGTTCCCCTCCCTTTCATGGCTGTTGGCCTCCTCCCCCTCTGCCTGGCTCCCATGAGTGACTACGGCTGGTATACGCATGTCTCCCGCTCCCACTTACCAAGATACTAAGGCACCTGGTGTGTTCTGAGTGTCCGTGGGTCCGCTGGGAGGGATTGAGGTCCCAACGTGAGGTAGCACCGAGCGCCCGCACGTCCGGCCACGGACCGGCACAGACCGGCTTGCCCCCTTCGCGCCGGCGCGTTCGCGCCGGGTTTAAACTAATAAGGCAGCCTAAAACTACCAGGCTGCTGGGATGTGTAGTTCCACAACCCAAGCAGCACTGGTAGGGAACAGTCAGAATGCAGTCAAACTGCGCAACTTTAAAACAGTACTGAACAGTAAGCACACTCTAAAAAAGTCGAAGTAATATCTTTAAAACACACTGTTAGCTAAAAAGTGGGTTTGCTTAGAACAAAATTGAATAAAATTACCATAAGCGGCGGAATTACGGCGGCGTTATTTAAAAATACAATCCCTTAACTGGGGAGGTAGTTTGAAGTGGACTTTATAGTCCGGCCAGACCGGCACAGACCGGCTTGCCCCCTTCGCGCCGGCGCGTTCGCGCCGGGTTTAAACTAATAAGGCAGCCTAAAACTACCAGGCTGCTGGGATGTGTAGTTCCACAACCCAAGCAGCACTGGTAGGGAACAGTCAGAATGCAGTCAAACTGCGCAACTTTAAAACAGTACTGAACAGTAAGCACACTCTAAAAAAGTCGAAGTAATATCTTTAAAACACACTGTTAGCTAAAAAGTGGGTTTGCTTAGAACAAAATTGAATAAAATTACCATAAGCGGCGGAATTACGGCGGCGTTATTTAAAAATACAATCCCTTAACTGGGGAGGTAGTTTGAAGTGGACTTTATAGTCCGGCCAGACCGGCACAGACCGGCTTGCCCCCTTCGCGCCGGCGCGTTCGCGCCGGGTTTAAACTAATAAGGCAGCCTAAAACTACCAGGCTGCTGGGATGTGTAGTTCCACAACCCAAGCAGCACTGGTAGGGAACAGTCAGAATGCAGTCAAACTGCGCAACTTTAAAACAGTACTGAACAGTAAGCACACTCTAAAAAAGTCGAAGTAATATCTTTAAAACACACTGTTAGCTAAAAAGTGGGTTTGCTTAGAACAAAATTGACATACCCCATGGAGCCATACCCCATTTTGCAGGGCGGCAGCACACACAAATGCATGAGTCAATTCAGTGGGCATATACATGGAGCCTTACCCCATGTTGTAGGGCAGCAGCACGCACAAATTCAAGAATCAATTCAGTGGGCATAAATATAAAGCCTTACCCCATGTTGCAGGGCGGCAGCACACACAAATGCAAGAGTCAATTCAGTGGGCATAATCATGGAGCCATACCCCATGTTGCATGTTGTGATCAAGGGAATGCTTAAAATAGTTAGATACCTGTTGGTGTATTCTAACTACATTAGAGCTTAGAAGATGTTTTATCATATATGAATTGTGATGGCGTATTTGAAGTGTTTTGCAATTGAGGATATTTTTTAAGTAGTAAGATACCTGTTGGCGTATTCTAACTATACTGACTTTTAAAAATACTATTGTAGTAGTACACAGCATCCAATCCTGTTTTGTCCTGAACTGAATACATAAAGGGGAATTTTACTACAACCAACATTAATGCCAACATGTGATTTGGACCCAGACCTATAGTGGTTTACCCTGTATGATGAGCCAAACTGGAAGATAACAAGAGGGTTGGGAACATTCTTAGAAACAATGTTAAGGAGATTGGGCCAATCCTAATGTTACAATATTCAGACTAATAGGAAAGAAGTGACCCACACAGCAAGCCAAACTAGGACCTAAAGGACAAAATAATAATGAAGCCAAATTGTGGCGCTGGCGAGCGCCAGCTGTAGGACTCTGTAAGACCTACCGGAGCTTCCCTCGCAGAGATGCTCCAGCGAAGCCTGGGAACAGGAGATGCCACAGCGCATCCTGCCAGAGGGGCTAAGCAAACGTAGCCCCAATGATTGCCACAGCTTGGTGCCCTGGGCTGTCAAGAGAGCTGGGCCACGCTGTGTGCGCACTGTGACATCTGAGACAACACTCAGAGGGGAGCCAGCAACGGGTGTGCGTACCGGCGGGAGGAGACAGGCTGAATACCCTGGAACCATTGCACAGATCCCGCTCTCACCCCCCCTGCCAACACCCGCAGATTGTACATGGCAATTCAGGTGGCAAAGGGTCTCAATTATGCTGCCTACGTTCCTGTGGAGATGTGCAAAATAATCACGTCCAACCGTAACGCTTTGCAGAGACGAAACCCTGTAGGTCACCTGCAGAAAGGAAACGCTTGACGCCGACACAGCTGTTCCTGAAGAAATATTGCGGCTGGATGGAGCCTGGCCCAAGAACTTCCAACATAATGGGGCACATGGTCTATACAATGCAACACACCAGACTACCACTTTGGAAGAACACCCACGGCCAGCAAGCTAGTTAAATAACATCTGCTTCTTCCCCTGGAAGGTTATCGGGACACACTGAATAGCCAAGCCCGCATCTGCCTGTACACGGGCAAAGTCGCTGAGCATTATGAGCACTTTTGTACCGATGAGACGAAAGGCAAGAGGTAAATACTGCTGAGGTATATGTAGTGTTACACACCTCAGACCATAGCCAGCTGCAATGGAACGTGCCCTCATAGTGCTGTAATCCAGGCGAAAAGAAGTTTAACTTGCTGCAATTATTGTCTTTCTGACAGGCCATAGGGGGAAAAGCTGAAAGGACATATGTGATAACTCAGCGGACTTCTGGGACGAAGTCACAAATAGGCCAGTGCACAATACCCATAGGAGAAAATAGAAAGTGAGAAGTGGTGATAGGGATTACAGTGGCACCTCCCGCGTGAGGTAGGAACCTGGCGTCTTCATAGTAAATCAACCAACTGTATGCGTGCAGTAACGACTCATAATAAATGGTGGCCAGTGTACCTGCAGGAGTGGAATGAGTGCCTCTGGGGATCTGCTTGACTGGTCCCCACAAAGATCCTGGAACAACTGTGACAACTGGAAGGTGCCTTACCAAATTGTTACACCCGGAGCAAACACCCCACTGACCTAAACGACTGCACAAATAACGGCTGAGAAGGTAGGGAGTAACCGCAGATCAACATTTTTAGACCACCATGGGAAAAGACAGGGCAAAGAATGCAACAACGCAGAGCACAATGGAGCAGTACATAACCTCTGCCCAAGCTCCCCCACAGGAGCAGGCCAAATCTGGTGATGCACTGCGAACGAAGTACGAGATATCCCTTAAAGATTCTATGAATGCTATCGCCAACTTAAGAACCTCCATGGAAACAAAAATGGATGGCATAAGTACAGAGGTGTCGCGTCATGACCTGCAAAAGCTTACGGTCCTGCATGGGGGAGGCTGAGGGCCGCATCTCGGAAACAAAGGATGGCCTGAGGACTGTAAACTACCAAATGGCTGGAGCGTTGGCATGCATCAAAGCACTGAGAGACCAGGTGGAAGAGTGAGAAAGCAGAGCAAGATGGAATAACATCCGGATCCTCGGATTGCCGGAAAGGTCGGAAGGCCCAAGCATGGAGTTGTTCCTCAAGCAATGGCTTTCAGATGTATTTGACCCCAAGACCCTGTCCAAATTCTTTTCAGTCGAGGGAGCTCACAGTATACCATCCGGCAGACAGATTCTCGGAGCTCCCCCGCGAACAGTCAAGCAAAGCTCCTGAACTACAGGGATTGGGATGCCGTATTTCAGATGGCCAGAACTAAATGCTCCATAACATATAAAGGCTCCAAAATCACCTTCTTCACGGACTTTACCAGGGAGGTGCAGAAAGCGAGAGGTTAGGGAGAATTCTCTGTTTAGGCTGAATTTCCTAACCTAGTGAGTCCCCCAGCAGCTTTTTCTGGAGTTTGTTTTTTTCATCCTGCCAAGAGTGAGACTCTTTTCCTCCCACTCTTGGACATGATGTGTGGTATTTCTTTGAATGTTAATGTGTTCTATGGGCTATGGGGTCTTTTACTCCATAAGGTCTCATGTGTTTTGCTATGCGTGTTACACAGCACCCTCTGTGCCGTAACAATGGGGTGTCATAGACTCCATACCCTGGGACTGACTACTGTCTCCCAGGGCATGTAAAGTCACCATTGGCTTTACTAGACCTAAATTTACTAACAGAACTAGTACAAACCATCCTATTATGGACGTACTGGTAGGGGTAATTCGATTACCCCTGGGTCTGTTGTTCGAGGGGGCACTGTCCCGTTCCCCCTCGTCGAGTTCTGGCTGGTGGCAGTGGAAACTACTTTTTAAATTCGACCGCAAATATATTCCTATGGGATTCTTCCCATTGTTCGAGGCTAATACTTTTTTTCACATTAGTCTCTAACATACCGCCGGTTTATTTGTCTTAAATAAATTCACCGGTTGGTATTTTCTGCCAGAACTCAGTTTTTAAAATGGCGTATGTGTTCGCCTCTGTAACTCCAAATCAAAGGTTGAGCCCTTTGTTCCACTTTTGGCGGGCTTCTGCACAGAAGCCCTCCAGAGTGGTGCCATTCTGTCTGGGTACCACAGGGGGTGTGGGAGGGGGTTTAGGCACCCTGGACTGAGTTGCCTTGCCAACTCAAGCCGCACTCTGGTGTGATTGGCCCAAGTGGTGAGCCGCCCCGCTCACCACTTAGCATGTTTGATTGACAGCTAGGCTGAATGAATGGGGGTTTTCTGCATAAAAGCAGGGCTTTGGGGACTGGAACTTCAGAAGTCGCCACAGGACCTAAGAATCCTACAAGGGTAAAGCTGAGCCGACCTGCAACGACGACACCTCCGGTGGAACCCTGCTGAACAGACTCACCACTTCTCGACAACAGAGGAGATCTCCCTGCTGGGGAGTTTTCTTCCCTTGACTGGTGGGAACAACCGGTCCCTTGCTTTTTCTTCGCTTCCAGGACGTCTAGTGGTCGAATTGCCCGTGCTGAGCACCCAGGCAACCGGATAGCCAATAACCACTGTACCGCGACCAAAAGGTGGTGCCTTGTGACGGAGCACTCCGCGGCTGATCTCTTCCCTGGTGGTGCAACGATCTTCAACTTTTCCTTGACGACGAGATCCTCTCATCTTCTGGCAAAGCCCTGACTTGCATCCACCACCAGGAACAACTGCCCTCGCCGGAGCTATCTCTTCACTTTCAAGGTACTGTGTCCGCCTGGCTTCCCTTGAAACGGTTAGCGTGAGGTGTCTTAAATCCTTACCTTTCCATTGGGTCACCTCCTGACCTTCTTAACTTTTTGTCAGTGTCTGCTTATTCTACTGTGTAAATTGCCCTATCTTGTATACTCTAAATACTGCCTAACTCATCTTGAGAGAAGTCTGACTGCTCAGCCACAGCTACCAGGTAAATCTGGGTGGTACAGACTGCTACCAATTAGTTTTACCGCTAACTCCTGTAGTCTTAAACTTTTTGCAGTGGTCCCAGAGGGATTTGCACAGGTTTCTGTCTAACACGAGACAGTCCTTTGATCCACTCAAGAAACGTCTTCAGACTCTTAACATAAAATACAGACTTTTATTTCCTGCACAGCTGAAAATATACTATAACGGAACAACTGTGCATTTTACGGATTCCATAGAAGCATGGATCTGGGTGGAAAGGCATCTGGAGGGCGACTGGAAGCCGAATCGGAAAAAAGACAATGGCAGAAATTAACCACGACCAGAGAGAGCACCGCCTGAGCGCCCACAAGAGCAGCTGGAAGTACTGCCAAACGGTGACAATAGGCTTCATTACGAGTAGCGCGGTAAAAACGGGGTCATTACCGGCATGGAGTTACGAGTGGGTCCATGCTTGTATGAATCCGCTAATAGTGGGTGATTACGAGTGTGCGAGCACACGCAAACCCCCATGTCAGTAATGGCCGTACCGGCATGCAGCTAAAGGTCCTCCAACCCCCCCGATAGCGCCATCACGGCACCCGCTGATACCGCCACCGCCTTGAAGGAACCCCTTAATACCGACCCGGTAATAACAACATGCTAATACCGGGCTCGTAATAACGGACCCGGAAGTAATGTCATCGCGTCAGAACAGGAAATGCTGCGGTGGCCATCTTTAGAAACACAATCCATTGCAATCCTCCCAAACCACCAGTCGTTTCCAGGAGAGCTCAGTGGCAATACTTTCATTATGTCTAAGGCAACCCGGAAGACCACCCACCAAGAAACAGCGCTTTTCAGATGCTGTATTAAACATGCTTGCGGACACCCTTGCCGCACAGGCTGATGTCATCAAATCACAGAACCTGAAGCGTGAGGTGCAGCAGCAGAAGGACATCTGACAGGAGGTAGCCCGCAAGGTCTCCGCTGTTGGAACCACCCCACGGAGTGTCAAGGATTGCAGGAAGAGGTGGGATGACCTCCGGCTCAGGGTCCATAACATTCTTGCAAGCAACAGGAGGGAGGCCATGGCCACAGGCGGGGGTCCCCACTCTCCTGCCAAACTGACCACCTGGGAGGAGACGGCAAGCACCTTCATAAGTCTGGAGTCCATCGAGGGATTTGGGGAGATGGAGACGGGTGCAGCAACATCACCAGACGGAGGTGAGTGACCCTGCAGATCCCTTTAGGGGAAACTATGACATTGCAGAAGTGATGTGTAAGAGAGTCTAGGCAAGGCAATGCATGTCCCAACACTCACATGAACATATCCAAGTCCAGATGGAGGGCCAAACCCTACCAGACAGAAATGCATGCAGAGTGCCAATCCCATTACCAACACACATCCAACACACATGGACACAAGCCCCAATACAATGGCATACCACCTGCCATGCAGCAAATGCCAAAATGCTCCCTCAGACTACCCTGTGTCACACACCTGTAAGACATGAATGCATGATTAATGAAATACTGTACAGCACCATAGTATGCATCTGCATGTAACACCATCACTGATGCCCTTCATCTCTTCTACCCCCCCATGCACCGATGGAGAAGATGACAGCCAGGACACCACCACGAGGGTATCCACGTCCCGGCCACAGAAAAGGGTAACCGACACCACCACCTCTGGGGCAGCTTTGCAGGCAACACCTACAGCCAGTGCGCCTGACACTGTCGTCACCCAGCTGTCAACACTCACACCAGTGGAAGGGGAGGCCCTAGAAGCACTGGCCACCATTGAAGATGACTTGGAGGACATTATGGACCAGGAAGGAGTCACAGATGTGGCATGTCCAGGCACCCCAAGCCCCGTGTCCACCCCCGCCCCAAAACTCAGCCCTCACCCACCTACAGCAGTGCTGATCTTTGCCTGCATGATTCCAACCTGAGCCCCTTTCCCGAGGACAGCACTGATTATGCAGGCCCCGTGACAGCACCACCCACCACTCCTGCTCCCACCAACAGCCTTGAGTCACGGCTGGTGAGGGTGGAGGCCCAACAGGAGTTGATCTTGCAACTCCTGCACCAAAACATAGCGGATGGCGAGGACACCAGGTGGGAGATAGCCACAGCCATAGCGGGGACCACAGCCACCATTACAGCCAACACAGCCGCAGTCAATGCCTGGGCAGTGCTGATGGGAGACTGTCTGGGGGCCATCACTCAGGTACTGACATCAATCCTGCTGCACATGCAGCGGCCACGACCTGCAGCAGGCATGGAAATCCCCACCGATTCCTCATCAGCCACCACACCTGTTTCCTCTGCCCCCACCAGCCCTGTGCATCCTACGAGAAGGAGTGTGAGGCACACTGAAATGCTGCCCCCACAAAGCAAGAATTCCTGAAAATAGTGTGGGAGGACAATGGGAGTGGCTCACATGGTGTTGGGGGTGAATGGGAGCATTTGGGGGAGTTTATTGGAGTGGTTTGGGCATTCACTGGGGGGGGTTGTAATTTACTGGGGGGGTTTGGGAGTTCACTGGGGGGTTGTAATTTACTGGGGGGTTTGGGAATACACTGGGGGTTGGGGGGGTTGTCACATGTTTGCAGTTTGAACCAATACACCCGTTGTGAGAAAAAACATTCAATGCCTGGACATTGTTCATTTCGTGTGTATCCATTTAATGTATGACGGTGTTCAGTGCCCAACTCCCAACATTCCCTGTGTGCATGTCCACATGTCGCTGACACATGTCTATCATAGTTCCTGTGGTTCAGAAGTATTTGTGAATCAGTGATTGGCATACTGCATGGCCATCCTGTGCATCACATACTGGCAGGGGTGCTGCCTCACCTCCGTCTCCATCCTCATTATCCTCACCCGGTGCACGCATGTCAATGTCAGGTGGCAGTGGTACATTTCTCCGGACGCACATGTTGTGCAGCATGACACAGGCCATGGTGATCTTTGCCACCTTCTCAGGCCTATGAAGGAGTTCTCCACCAGACCTCCTTAGGCTGCGGATCCGCGCCTTCATCAGGCAAAAGGTCTGCTCAATCACAACATGGGTACAGGTGTGAACCCGATTGTACTCCTCTTCATGGCTGTTCTGCGGGTTCCGCACAGGGGTAAGTAGCCATGGCCTCAAGGGATATCCTCCATCACCTGCAAGCAAATACAAATAGGTGTGTGTCACTCTGAGCTGCCACCTTCAGGAAGCACAGTCATGCCCGCAGCTATTTGGTGTGGACATGCACATGTCCCTGTACGTATGCACAAATGTTATCTAGATGCATACTATACTGCTGTGAGCTATGGTAGTCTGGACGGCGTTCAATTGAAGATGCAGGTTGAAATAATGCATGCTGAGGCGGATGTACTGTGGTTGTACGACAATGTTTGGCCTCCCATTTATGCTGTGTATTCTGCTCTGTGCATGGTAACACTAGCCACATTGGTGATCCTGTTTATTCATGCATTGCTTGACATACACATGGTGGTCAGGTTGTGCATCTCACATGCGGTCTGTGGAATGTTCTGACCCACTAGGCTCTGCCTGAAACATCACTGTGTGCTGCGTTCATCAAAAACAACAGAATAGCCGCCGAAAAGCCTTATGTGTGCTAAAAATCTCTGAGAAGTGTGCAGGAAAACCTGAAAAATAGGCCACCAATCCATGTCAGTGGTAACACAGGAGACCACTCTGCCAAACCTGTCATTGGGCTGTCCAAAGAGGGAAATGGAACTATTTGAAAAGGCAGTTTTGCATGCCAGGGAAAACCCAGAAGTGCTTTAAAATCAGTTTTTTCCTTGGCTGTTGAAATTGCTAAATCATGGTTCCCTAACCTCAGAAAAGATCCAACATCCCTGTTGGTTGTCAAACAACACCTTATTTAAGGAATCCCCTTAAGCACAATGTCAGGAGAAGCACATTTCATCGCAAAAATATCCCCATTCGAAAAGGTGCTTGCCTGGAAAAATAGTTCAGAATATGGGCGCAGTACCGCCGCCTGCCTGTGTCAAAGCTGCCAATTACTTATACTGGCAGTTTAAAACTTGTGTCTTAAAATCAAATTGTGGCAAAGAAGAGACTTGCCATCAAAAGCAATATAGGTGGCTACAATTCAATTTCTATGCTTTAAAAAGACTGGAATGAAGAGATCTGTGGGTATATTTGTTGAAAATGTAAGATTTAGTTTAGCAAAAGACAAGTTTGAACCAAGTGTTTTACAGTGAACTGAGGCCAACCACACTGGAATTTAAAAGGCACATTCCACAGTTTGCTCCAACAAAGGGTGCCTTCCTTTTGCTCTCTGCCCAGGATCTAACATTTAAATGCTAATGAAAGGAGGAGGGGGCGTTGCTCTGCTTCTCTGTGAGAGAGACAATAGGCTTCCTGGACTGAAATGAAATGCAAATTCGGGTGTCAACAGAAACCAACTGCCAGCAGGAAGTGAGCCCTGGACTGCTCTGGGCCCATCAACCTCTGGGGCAGGACAGACAGGTTTGTGTATCTTAGATTACAAGAAAATATCTTTTTGAAAAAGACTCATAGAAAACTGTGAATAATGTGTAAACATCTGTAAATTAGAGGATGTTAATTTGAAAAGGCTGCTCACCGTTTGACACAATTCTGGACTCTGTGCGATGTTCAGAGACAGGACTACCGAAATTTGGATGTTGTAGCAATTGTGATAATGCTCGGAATATGAAAGTTTACAGGATTATGCCCAAATGTCATGCGCATGTATGGAGAAAAATGTGGACAGATCTGACACTGGGTACCCCACCAAAAGTGCAAAAAACTGTCAATTTTGAACCGAAGCTCTCACTAAAATGGAACTCAGACGGATACGTGCCCTACTAAATTTGTAATGTGAATATGTATTATTAGCAAGTTGGTGATATTGTAAATAGATTTACTGTACAGAAACCAGGGGGAGGGACTCCCTGGGTTGTAAAATGCAGCATCACTATGACACTAGATTTCCTGCTCAAATCAGGAGAGGGAAAATACTTTAACCAATAGGAATCCTAGAGGATGTGTTTAGTATAACTCAGCCTACCCATCCCTTTGGGAAATACATAAATACATAAATAGAGACTGCTTAGGACCTAGAGAGACACACAGATTCACCCATCAACTGATTGTCAGCGAGGCACTCTGCAGGAGAAACCAGATCCAAGACTCCAGAACTCTGAAAGCAGAAGGCCCAATACCAAAGCTGAACCCTTCTCAGTTGGCCTTTAAAATCTTGAAACCTGATTTTAACCCCAGACTTCCAAGGGGCACACCGAAAATTGAAGAGCCTGGCTGTGCTGTTTCTGCTTCTTGCCAAGAACTCTTGCTAAAACCCAGAGATCCATACCAGTAGAGCAGAGCTGTAACCTGATAGCTGTAACCCAGAAACAACCTGTCAGATCAAGTTCAGAGGCCGTGCAGAGACCAATTGACGTGCTGAGTGCAGAACCGGGTGCCTGAATCCTGTCCGGTGGGCTAGCAGAATTCCAGTCCAAAACCTTTCACCAGATCTTTGACGGCCCTATTCCAAACCATAGTTGTATCTATATCATAGAATTGTCCATAGCCAATCTCTTATCCTTAAGTAATATTATCCAAATGATTCCATCATATCCGGAACTGCATTTTAGAATCTCTTTTGTTTTTCCTGAATTTTTCCCTCATCCATATAGTCCTTTGTTAATGGTAGTGATAATATAATCTTTGCGCTAATATATTTGCTGAAGAAAGACAAGTGTCTCGGCGGGCAAAAGTAAGAACAGAGGCGCCCTGATCTGGTGGCTGTCCCGTTGGGTATCTGCATCTTCATAGACTCTCTAGTGTACAGAAAATCCGTGTTAGTAATATTCAAAAGCGCATCTTTCATTTGAAAATCTTGACTCTTTCTGAGAAAAATTGACCTCTACTAAAACCTTGGTAACTTCCATAGTTTTTCTGTAATCGCGTTTCTTGCGTGCTGAAAAGTGTGCCGCAAATTCACGTTTGGCTCAATTTCAACATGTGTAAAACAGCTATTCTTTGCATCTGACCTCAGAATTCCGTTTTCATTCTGCTAGTTGTTCAATCATCATTGCTAGTGTTTATCTTGAACTATACAAAGCAGCTCCCACTAGTTTTGAATCCAATTTAGATTTAAATCTATTTTTAGCATTTTTCCCATTCATTCCAAGCCAAGCCACATTCAAAAGCATTTCAACTGTTTTGAAATCAGTGACGGAGTGACGAAGGAGTGTTCTTCGTGTTCTCACCCTGCTGTTTTTGGCCCGGATTGCTGCAGTGTTTTTTCTAGCTCCATTGACCAGGAGGAGCTAGTATACAAAAAACCCTCTCACCCGCGGAGCAACGCAGAGTGACGAGGGAGTGTTCTTCGTATTCCTCGTGCGCCTTGGTTACCGCGGGGTGTTGAATGAAAGTGCTCATACCCAGCGGACATATGGAAACGAGAAGGCAATTTTGTGCATGCACCCAAGCTCAAAGCTGCGAGTCTGCCCCTGCAAGGATTCCGGTACGAACACTAAAACAGCCGTTAACAAACTTTCAAGTAAGTGAAAATAACTATGTCAACCAGAGTAATGAAATCACAATGGAAACAGCTATGACTGGGAGGGAAATTGAAGAATGGAACTAGTCTCTGATTCAGCTTGTATTGATTTAGATGCAGAATATCAGGTTTTTGATGATCCTTGCCTCGTGTCTGCAGACTTGGCAGTCTTGGCGAACGCTGCGAACCCTGTGATCTCAGATTCAAATATTGCCGCTGCAAAGCACAAAGCCAAAGATGCAGCGGGGGCGATAAACACTTCCACGTCCGCGGCCAATCAACAGAAAGGCGGTTGTGTCCAAGCGACAGAAAGGATTGATCAATTACTATGTACACCAAGATCAAATAATCCTGCCACCACCTCAAATATCTCAAAACAGTATGTGCAGGAAAAATAAGGTAACACAATGGTAATGAGATAAAGACCAAACCCCAAAAAATGAGGAAAAGCGGTTGTGAATGCTCAGATTCCGATTATCATATCCCGGTAACCACTAGTGGGGAAAACTTTTGCCACGACATACCGCTTCTCCCAGCCACTGATTGTTACTCACAACGACCTCAGAAAGAACTTGATCCGTCTGAGACGGTAGAGACATCAGAGGCTGGTATGGAGAGTAACATGACTCATGACCAGTCCGTGCACGAGTCCGTGCACACACCCAAAACTGGCCCCTGCTTAGGGGAGCCCCCACTCGAAATTTCACACTGGATGATACACTCGCCAGTTGAATTAAATAAACAAAACATGAGTGACCTTGACCTTGATACACAATATGCAAAGCTTAATGCAGCTTTTGTTAACACACAACCGATGCAACTATCTAATGAGCGTGAGATAAACAGTGAACATGAGTCCGTGATATCTAACGAGAGGCGTAACTCTCTCGCTGTGGCCGATCAAATCATCAAAGACATTATGGCCATGAATGAAAAAGTGATCCTGTGCAAGGATAAAAACTCATATGGTAAAAAATGTAGTGAAAAGAAAATACTGACACTGAGGTGGAAAGCGGACAAAAAATCGAGCGAAAAGAAAAGAACTGCTCAAAATTATGAACACAGCAAAGAAAGCTGACCATCGGAAACGAAGACGAGGGGACTCAAGTCCCATGGCAGACTTATGCTGTTCTCAAAAAAGAAACCCTAAGCTGATAAATCTAATGAATGAGGAATCTAAGAGCAATAATAAGAACATCAAAAGGCATAAGACAAGCTAACTGGCCAACATTGTCTGAATCTTCAACAGATGAATCCTGATGTTTCATCATTTGAAGAGGATCTCATGCAAAAGAAATATAAAGCATTGAGATCAACTACCAATGCTAGAGTGAGAGCGAAAAATAAAGACCTGTTTCAAAGGAATTTTATTCAACAAGTAACTGAAAATCTAATTAATGAACTGAGGCCAAATTTACTGTCAGCCACAGCCATTGCCATCACGCCTCTGGCTAAAATATATGATCAATTCAACAAGAATTACAGAGATCAAAACACTCTGATTGCTCTTGTGTATACTAAAATGAATAGCCTAGAGATGAAGTTACAAGAAATGAATAACCAGCATCAAAAGGACAAGCATAATGATGAGCTAACTGCTACCGTATTGAAGGAAGCCATACAAAGTTCAAGTGAAGATAAAATGCTGTTAGCAGAAGTGGCTAAAGAAGCACTTTCGATTTTAAGGAACTACCATACAGACAGAAATGTAAATATGGTTCCTAAGAAAGTGATACCAACAAATCAAGAAGTATTGCAACTTCATAAAGATGGCTGTGTTGATAAAGTCATTTGTACTCAGGAGAATGAAATTAGTGAGAGAAGACCTCACAAGGAGTCTCGAAACTCCACACTGAAGCAGCCTCTAGCAAAGCCAGAAGAGGGGAAACAGAGCCAAGATAGGATTAACCCCAAGTTCTTGGAAAGAGACATGTCCCTACTGTCAACTTCAAAAAATGCTGCAGGCTTATCTTTTGAAAACCTGAGTGCGAAGGATAAGTTAGCAGCACAAACGCTTAACCATAGCGAACAACCAGTAAAGACGCCGGTTCAAAAGAGAATTGAGACAGATGAAGGAAAAGGCTCTAAGGAACGCCACCCATTTCGGGTGATAAAGAAGTAACAAGCAATCGACCATATAGATCTATCCTATGTTTGAAAAAAAAAAAAACATCGGATAAAGTGAAAGAGTCTAAGATCAAACAGAATGAAATGCAAAATGAGAAAGAAAAAAAACAAAGAACATGAAAATCAGGAAAAATCCAACCGCCAAAAATGCATGTACGTTTTTGAGAAATCTCAAGGCGTTCAGTGTACCAACTCAAATAAGTGACAGCTCAACTCTGGAAAAGGTTCTGCCTAAACCATTAATGTCAAAAATTGTGTTGCGTGATCCCCAACAGGAAGTGCAGAAGGCTAAACCATTAGCTCACGCAGCCCACCTAGAAGAAGATAACACTGAGGAGTTACTTGAATTGTCAATCTATGAAGTTTCTGAAGAAGATGAAGAAGATGAACTACCTTCTGAGGACAAAGAAGAAATCCTAAATTCATCTTCTGAACTTGAATCTAACTCCGAAGGACAGCCAAGTATTGAGCTGCCACCATTTAACAACAAAACATGGAAAAGAATGGTTGTCCAACTGTCACCTGATAAGGGACCAAACTTAAGTGACAACCCTAAGAATGACAAAACTGTGACCTTTCAAGAATTCCTCACAGTGAAGGAAAAAAGAGAGAGGACTCTCGCTAAAGCAAATTTAGAGCATGATGGAACAAAAAAAGACAATACTGACGAAAAATCGTCTACTCACTGGGAAAGAGAAACAAACAAGAGGAAGAAAGAGTCATCAATAAAAGGAATGCAAGGAGTGCAGCCCGCAGATGGAAATTGGAGAGTGGACAGAAGAGTAAAAGACACGAGCCAAAAAATTGGTCCGCAACCCACTCGAGAAGAATATAACTATCGTCTACTTTTAAAATGAACTGAACCCAAAGACGATGGTTTGATTCTAAATCGCTTTAATGTATTGCAGCTCTTGAATCATGTGGCAAACATGAAGATGGTGTCATCCAACAACATCAAAAGAGTTGAATTCATAGGCGATTCAATTTCAGATAGTGTTGTGCTACATATGCATTCAAAGGTTGTGCACAACCTTATATTGAGAAATGCTGAAAATATCTACTATTTAGGTTTCTCAATAGAAGAAATAAGTAACAAGACAAATCCCACGAAACTGCCCCAGGTTGCTGGCCAATGCTTCAATGAGGATCTTTCTTCGTTACATGCCCTGACAACCAATAGAGAAAAGCAATATGAGACTAAACTGCTTCCAAAGCATACTCAAGAAGAATTCTGTTTGGAGGAACAAAACATTAGGGAATTAATGAACTCAAAAAAACCTCTGAGAGTTACTATCAAAACACAAAATGGCAGAAAAAGCATGACACGAGAGGAGGATATACAGCCAAATGGTGCCATTGATGTTAACTGGACCTGGATGGCTGGAGCCCTTCATAGCTCAAATCATAGTTAATATGAGAAGGAATCAGAAGTAAACTTGATAGCTTTAGGCTCCTGGAATACCATAGGTTTTAGTCATCTTTTCCAGACTTCCAACAACATTCTACAACCTCTGGACATAATTTGTTGTCAGGAAACATGGCTTACCAAACCACCTCTTGTGGATGGATTTGATTTGGCATTCAGTCCAGCTATATGCAAAGAAAGAGGTCGACCAATGTCCAGAATGCTTACTATGGTCAGAAGGAAAAGTGGATTAAAAATCAGTACCTCAAAAAATATCTGCCCATATATCCAAATAACAACAGTGTTAAATCCAAGCCGGAATGAGGCACCCACAAAAATGTATATCATCAACATATGTTGGCAGCATAAAGCGACTGGGGAAACTGCATTTGTAGACCAGCTATGTGATCTAGTGGACCAGCTATCAGAACTAGAAGACACTGTCTCTATTATCATTTGTGGTGACTTCAATATGGATTTGATAACAAAAACAGACAATGGACCACAAGAGAAACGTTTACAAAAGTTGAGAAACATTATCTGGGAAGAATTAGATGGCAGGTGTCTGGAGATTTTAAATGGTAACACATTAGGAGACATCCTGGCGCATATTACTTGGCATAGGGGCATACAAAAATCAATCCTGGATTATGTTAAAACATCAAAAGCTCTGTCAAAAAGGATTCAAAATATGAAAGTTATTGAAACCAGTCTAAGCGATCATAATCTTGTTACCATCACCTTTACAGTTAAAATAGAGGAAAACCAATAGAAATGGGCACAAAAAATCAAAGTCCTACCTGGTGGTAATCGATTATGAATGAGCAGCTCAAACATAAAAGACCTCACAACAAAACTAAACAAGTTAAGTGATGGCGACAAGGGTGTAATGCTTGAGTTTGATACACTTTTGAAATTATACAAAGTTGCAAGGCCAAAGAATCATAATACCAGTGTAAAAATCCATGTATATGATCTTGAAGTAGTGGGCAAAAAAGAGCACTGAGGAAGCAATTGAGTAAAATTGTAAGTAGTGACAAATCAAGAGAGGATAAATATACAGAAAAAAAGAAAAAGAAAATTCAATACAGAAACTGGATAAAATGGCATAAAGTCGCCAGAGAACAGAAAGATGCTGAGTTAATGTTATCCTATTTAGCCCAACAAAACCTGAGAGATTTTTAGGCAGCAATCAAAGACATAGAGAATCCACAAAGGGCAAGTCTAAGTAATGTGGTCACAGAATCACAATGGATTGCCCACTACCCGGCACTGTTCCAGAAAGATAAAGACATAGAACAAACTGCAACGCCATACGTGGGGTCCTGGAACATCTGCATAGAGAGAGAGGAGATACTAAACAACATTAAAAGACTGAGTACATCCAGGGCACCAGGACCCGTTGGCTTAACAAACCATATCTTAAAAAACAATCCGAAGGAATGGGCCGACTTTTTGCTTGATGTTGTTTAAAATGGTATTGGAACAAGGAAGAGTGCCTATTACATGGAAAAGAGCTATTAGTGTGCCAATTTTTTAATAAAGGTTCAAGGCTAGATCCCAATAATTATAGGCTAATTGAGTTGTTAGACGTAGTTGGACATTTTTTTGCCAGTCAGCTGCTGAACCAACTAACAGCATGGATCCAGATGGCAAGGGTAGCAGATGTAGGCAATCAGGATTTGTTACACGAGTGGGTTGCAATCTAAATGTATTCATTTTGAATATATTGAAAATGGAGGCTATAAGACAAAAACAAGCATTTTATGTTGCTTTTATTGATTTGGCCAAGCCTTTGATGGAGTGGAAAGAGAAATGCTGTGGCAAAAATGAAAAAAAGGATGCTCAACAAACTTAATTGAAGCAATAACTGCGCTTTACTCAGACTCCCAGACTTGACCAGAAAGGGAATATTACTGCACCCATTCTAACTACGTGTGGAGTCAAGCAGGGAAGCCCCTTGAGAGCTACGCTTTTTAACTTCTTCATATCAGATGTGAGTGAGGCGATGGGTAATGTGAAGTCTTTTCCACCCAAAATTAATGAATAACATATTTTGATTCTATATGCAGATGACATTGCTATTATGGATCTAACACCAATTGGACTGCAGAGAAAGATCAATGCCCTAAAAATCTACATTGAAACAAACAAACTGAAAATCAATGTATCCAAAACAGAGATTCTGGTGTTAAAGAACTTACAAGGCACCCACAATCAAAATATAAGTGGTAAGTTTCAATGGAAGTTGGGCAACACTGTCATCAAAGTGGTTTCTGAAGTAAAATATTTGGGCGGAACAATAAGCGCTAGCATCTGTGATGAACCAATGGTGAAAAAACTGGTGTCCAAATGCAATCAATTAGCTGCCCAAGCCTCTAAACTCAACAAGAAATATGGAAAGTTCACTGTTGTCCCTGTTGTTCGTTTCTACCAAAATAAAGTGATACCTGCTTTGACATATGGAGCTGAGACTCTCTTTGGAATTGGTCGTGAGTTTTGGGCAAGATGCGAACATGTGATTTGGAGGAGAATCCTCAAACTGCCTAAAGGCTTTCCAACTGCCTACATGAGGTATGAACTTAGCCGATCATCGATGCAGGTGATTGTCATATGGAATGCACTAAACCTCTATAGAAAAATTGTAGTAGATAATATTGCTCCACAATTTGGAATTCTAAAACAAAAAAAGAGGAAAGGAGAGATGGTCTCCTCATAAACTGGAAAGATGCGTGTGAAACCATCCTAAAACAGCTGAACACTAACATGCATACTTTAGTCCAGAATCCAAATGCTGTAAAAAAAAACTGCTGACACTCGACTGGATAGAAACACAAGATAAGAGAACTCAACACAAAAGAATGAAAAATACCCCAAAATATTTGGCTCAATTTCCATGTAAAAGGAAGAGAAGAACCTTTATGCTCTTCAGGCTAAATGAATGGGAAACTATGGAGATTGCCTATCAAGGAAGCAGTAAGAAAGAAGAAGGGTTATGTCGACTCTGTAACATTGGAGAAGACTCCTAGAAAAGCATCTGGTGCTAACTTGTCCGAATTTAAGAGATGATAGAACGAGATGCTTGGGCCAAGAGCACGCAAAATACTCTACATATACCGACAAAGAATGGTGGAGTGCTATTCACACAGGGGAAAATAAAAAAATAACTTTCGCATTGATCGCGTTCTTAGAAATGATAGAAAGACAACTGAAAGCAAAAAGTGATTTATCTAGCTAAAGATCATTGGCACTTCACAGGAAGGAAAAGAGAATAATATGTGGTGGAAATCATGATCCTGTAAAATTGTAGAATTCTGTAAATGTTTTAAAGTTTGTAATAAACTAAATAAAAAATAAATAAAAAATAAATAAACAATCATTCCTGTTTCTCTCTGCTTGCTAGGGGGAACTGGGATTGAAACTGTATTTGTTGAGTGTTTATACCTGAAACCTGTGTTCTCTACTTCCACCTCTATATTGCATATTGGGAATTGAGTAGTGTACAGGGGGAAAAAGTGACATTGCAGTTGATTGAATCCCTATCAAGTATTATTCTATGCTGCATTGTTTTCGTATCCATAGCAAGTATTATTCTAGGCTGCATTATTTTTCTTATCCATACTCATTCTGATTAAAGATATTGTTGATTGTTGTGATATCACCCAATGCTGATCATTGTATACATATTAATAGTGTGATATATTTATTTATATTGTTCAAATTAAAAAAAAAAAATCTTTTAACTTTGCAAAACAGCCTGCTTCCTGGTTCAGTGAGACCGGGGGGATTCAAAGCGAGGGGCGTGATATAAGGGTACATCATTCAGAAATAAAAGAACTCATAGACAAAATATATATAATTAAGGGTTCCAACTGTTCATCGCACGCTAGGCATTGACTTAGGAGGAGTGCCGGGTTGAAATCACTTACAGGTCATTGATATGCGTAAATGGTCAGATGTGTGCCAATGATGTGTCATGTTGGGGTTGGGAGGCTCAGGTCAGGTGTCATTAGCTCTGCGTGCATTCTCCACTCACTATCCATTCCCACCCAGGTGGGGTATGCATCCCCCCCATTCTCACCCAGGTGAGGTATGCACCCCCCATTCCCACCCAGGTGGGGTATGCATCCCCCCCATTCCCACCCAGGTGGGGTATGCATCCCCCCATTTCCACCCAGGTGGGGTATACAACCCCCCATTCCCACCCAGGTGGGGTATGCATCGCAACACATCCCTACCCCAATGCACTGCCATGGCCCACTCAGGCAACTCACCAAGTAGCCAGGCACGTGGTCCAGCATGTCGCTCCATGTGACGGGGTAGCGTGGAGTTACGCAGCACCATGGCATCATGTGTTGATCCGGGAAATCTCCCGCAGATATGTGTGATGATCTTGCTGGAGTCACATACCATCTGCATATTAATGGAGTGGTATTGCTTGCGATTGCGGTATATCGCCTCTACGGCATGGGGGACTACCAATTCTACATGGGTGCAGTCCAGGGCACCAACACAATTGGGCATGCCTGCCAGTGCATGGAAGCCTACTTTGGTGTCGGCTATCTCCTGGGCAGTCCGTGGTAGGGATATTTGGGTGCTAGCGTGCTTCAGGAGTGCATCCAGCACTCGGTTCAGCATGTGTGAAGATAGTGGTTGCGAAATGCCATGCATGCATGCTGGCCCACTGTGTGCTGGTAGGTGCCTGTGGCCAGGAAGTTGAGCACAGGCACCACCTTTAGTAGCGGAGGATGGCAGTGCATATTTCTTTCAGGCTGACAATGTCATTGTGTATCATGTCCACTATGGTGGTGATGGTGTCCCGGTCCAACCAGTACAGGGTGTGGATGAGCTCAGGGGTTAGATTGAATGGACTGGGTCTGATGCGAGGCATTGGCGGCTGCCTATGAGGAACTACTTGCTGCTCTGGTGGTAATTGCTGGGCCAGTCTCACCCTCCTTCTCCTCCTGCATCTCCGCTCCGCTGACTGTTGTTGCTGCTGTAGTTGTTGTTGTAGTTGCTGTTGTTGCTGTAGTTGTAACAGTATAGGCATGTCCTCCAGCACCATGATTGAAACAGCTAGTGGTAGCATTTTGGTGTAGGAAGGGGTGTGGGTGTACTCCTTTTATACTGGGCCAGACTCCATTGAGTCCACCTGTGGTGATTGTGTGCACCTGTGGCAGTTGCTTTGATTGCTGATTGCTGTTTACGAGTGGTTTGTGATGCCTGTATGGCCGCCATCGTGCATCCCCTAATTACCACCTCCGGGATGCCGGTATTTGCATGCCCACGTGGGTTGTGAAGTCCTCCAATTACCCCCATGTCGGTATTTGCTCCCCGTATTGATGGGTTGTCGGGTCGTAATGACCAGGACCCCTTAACAATGCCGCTATTACCATTCCACCTTCCTTTTTCATTACCTCCATGCTCGTAACGAGGCCCAATGACTGATGCGAACGAGGCAACACTAATATAACCTGATGTGCACTAAGAAGTGGCAACCATGGCAATGCCACGTAAGTACTCTGCCAGCGCTGCTGTAGAACCTGCTTTCATAATCATTGGCAGCCCGGACCACATGGACCCCCATTGCTGTTACTTTGCGAATAGGATAAGTAACACTCTTGTCTAATTATTGTTTTACAGTGTTCGTAGGTTTGCATTGATCAGAATGTAGAGTATTAACCTGCTAATCTCACAATTTATCCTACTCTGTACACAGATGCTTCATTGTGGGATGGAGTATGGGGAGGGGGTAGTTGGGGTTGTTTTTGTTAATATAAACACAGGTCAATTGTTTGCACTAGACACAAGTTGAATATGGGTACTTAGGATTCAAAGAATAGAAAGTGCCTCCTGCGGCAGGAGTGACAGGCTGGCCACAGATGCTTACACGTCATATGATGACTCAGGTTAGGCCCACCACTAAACAATTGCAGCTCATAACATGGAACATAAACGGTCTAGGTAACAGTTTCAAAAGGAGACTGGACACAGTTCTTAAACAGATACAGCCCAGACATAGTGCTCCTTACAGAAACTCATCTGGCGGGCAGGTCATGCCACTTTTTCAAGAGAACAAATTACCGTACAGTGGTGCATGCAGGATTCTCCATGGGGTCGAGAGGTGTACTGATCTTAGTGCACAAGAGAACTCCCTTGAGATCTCCAAGGTAACCCAAGACACAGGGGGAACATTTGTATGTATACATGACACACTGTGGAGCCAGACCTTTGCCGTTCTAGCGGTTTATTCACATCCAACACTCGTCGGCCTTGATAGAGGATATCACACCCATACTAGCTAATAATGTAGCAGATAACTGGATAATAGGGGGGGACTTCAACGAGGGAATGAATGTTGAAATTGGCCGCACACACATAAGGAGAAGGAACCCTACAGTACCTACCAAATTAGCAGCTTTCACATCAGCACTGGGTCTGAAAGATGTGTGGCGCGACCTACACCCTACTAAGCGTGAATATTCATTTCATTCTGGGGCACACACATCACTCTCCAGGTTGGACTATTTCTTCCTGCCTGCAGCAGACATGCATAAGGCAACGGAGGCTCATGGCATCTCGGACCACTCCCCACTACTGCTGTTTCTCGAAACGGAAAGACCCCGCCCTCCACCAGCCTGGCAGCTAAACAATCATTATCTGGGCTTCCCGGATCCGGTGGAGAAAATACAAACGCTCACAGACTTATATTTTGAGTTGAATGAAGGTTTGATAGATAACACCTTAGTTCTCTGGGAGGCTGTAAGGCATATCTTAGGAGCGAGATCCTTGGGTGGATGGCGGCATACAAGAAAGCACATAGGAAAGATGTGGAAGATGCTGAACTGCAAGTACAGCCAGCTGAAACACTGTACACAAATACTACTTTAGTTGATCACAATAGAGCCCCGATTCTGGCACAAAAGACTACAAAATGTAAGATTGAACTGTGCAAAACAAACACATAGAGTGATGCGTGCAAGACTATGAGACGGGTGACAAAGCGGGCAAACTGCTGGCATGGTTGGAGAGGAGGGATGAGGGGCATCAGCAGGTCAGACACATAACCACCGAAACTGCAGGGCAGGCCTCAACCGATCAGGAAATTGCAGAGAGCTTTGTGGCCTATATGACGAATTGTACCGCACCCACCTCAGGCCCTATTGATACTACAATCCTAGACGAGATTACTCTCCCATTATTAAACGATACGTAGAAAGTACGCCTGGAGGAAGAGATTACGGAGGAGGAACTGTTAGCTGCTCTATCACAACTCCAAACTGGGAAAACCCTGTGGCCATATGGTTTCCCAATAGAGACATGTAAGAAAATAAGGGGTAGTCAGGTGGCACCACATATGCTCCGTATGTATCTGCATTCAAAAGAGCTGGTAATTCTACCTTCGGACCTGAGGAAGGCCAGCATAATAATGATCCACAAAGAGGGTAAACCCACAGATAAGTGTAATTCCTACTGGCCAATCTCTCTTATCAATGGCAAGGCCAATATCCTCAAGAAAATACTTGCAAACAGAATGTCACTGATCTGTCCCATTGTCACACAAATACTGGAAAGGTATGGGTTGTTTAGTGGGCTAAAGGTAAATTGGGGCAAATAAATACTATTTCCAATAAAAGGGATAAGTAATATTATTCCGGATATCTGCCTGTACAGGGTGGAAGCGGAGCAGTTCTGTTACCTTGGCAAACAAATCATGGCTAAGCTTGGGGACTATGTGCCAAGAAACCTAGATCCAATTATGAATAGATTTGCCAATGACGTGAGCCATTGGATGGCTCTACCTCTTATTGTTCTGCGGAGAGCAGCGCTGTTCAAGGTGCTGGTCCTCCCTCACTTTTTATTCATACCACAGAATGCACTGCTACACATCTCCATGATGGAATTTCAAAAAGTAGACAGGATACTCAGGACACTACTATGGGAGCGGGCGTCCGCGGATAGCTCTGCGCACCCTAAAATGATCCATGTAGGAGGGTGAAATTGGCCTCCCGTGTGAAAACAAAATCAAAATATCGAGGCTGAGTACCCCAAAAGGAAATACACCGGACACGGGTTACAAAGGAACATACAAAGTACTTTACTTTATACTGAATTCAGTTACAAAGAACGGAACAAAATCAGATAGCTATCGGCCCTCAGTGCAACACAGCGAACTCCAGCGTGGTTCGGTGTATTCAGTGACAGACGCTGTACATTAGAATTCATTGCTCTTTTGTACTATTTGCGAACACGATGTGTAACCCTACTTCGGGTTAATATTCCTCTAATACATTACGGATCTAGGGTTCATACCGAGTTTGCATATCCACACGTAACTCGTTTGCCTTCAATTCATACGTCAACAAGCCTACAGGGCAACTGTGTTTTGTGATTTCCCATACAGGTCTTCTCAAACATTAATACAATGTAGTTAAACAAGTGTTCTTAGTTCAGTATTTGAATACATTGTTCTCAACATATGCTCGTGGATTAGTTTCATTGCACGAGTAATCCTTTATACACAGGACAACGAAGGACAAGGTCTCAGTTCACGACCTCAACAAGTGGCCTGCAGGCAAGTTACATATTAGCTACATGCAGAGGTCAAGACGGCCATGTTGTATTTCGGAATGACATCGTCCACTATTTTAACTCACAGGGTGACTTTACAAAGTGAACCTAAAATGGCGGATTGACCTAAAATGGCAGCTTACATTGATTTTAAGGTCAGGACCTTGCAACACGGATTCTTCGCAAGTGACTTACAAGCAGCTTTGCGTAGGCCAATATACATATATTCATTGCAATGGGAGGCACAATATAATTTCTCATTTGACAAACCCTCCTTTTGGCCTATGCCAAGTGCTAAACTACTTCTGATCTCCTTGCAAATAACTCCATGCATCATCGTCCATGCACCCTGAATCGCTGTCGGAAATATCTATTGCCATTAGGTAATTCGCTAAAATTTCTTTAAACACATATTCTTTGGAAGTTTTATCTGGGGCATACACTTTATGTCCTATCGTACCTATCGCTTGTGCGCAACATCCCCCTAGCATTGAACATATACTAGGTAGACACTGAATACAACAACAAAGGAACAACAGAATTCCCAAAATAATCAGTAAGTACCTTACAACCCCAAGATCGCAAGAAGTCCCAGAACCAAGCGCTAAGATCCCAGTTTCCCTCGGGAACATGAACTTCTGAACTAAGGATGTGCAGATTCTGTATTGCCTTGAAGATAGTTGGGGAGGAATCTGGTGCGAAAACACAGCAAGCCGACCCCACTAATTTACACACTCCACCACGTTCAGCCAGAATGACATCTAATGCCATCCAGTTTTGAAGCGCTACCAGTCTTATCGCCTTCTGTTCTAACGTCATATTATAGAGTATGTCCGTGGTCCGGTT
This sequence comes from Ambystoma mexicanum, assembly GCF_040938575.1. Taxonomy (NCBI): domain Eukaryota; kingdom Metazoa; phylum Chordata; class Amphibia; order Caudata; family Ambystomatidae; genus Ambystoma; species Ambystoma mexicanum. Next base: position 943,580,869 of record NC_090926.1, read on the forward strand.
GATGGTTCTCTCCAATACTCTCGCTAGTCTTCTGATATTTTTGGAATTCGCTATCTGCAACCAAAATGGCACAATTGATTTTGTTATATCTCCCAAGATTTGTGCTGGAGTGTTACCGTTCTCGTCCCTCCCTGGACGAGCCTTTGAAACTTCTATTGTATTAGCTATAAACACCACAGGTAACAGGATCCCTAAACAACATGTTCCCTGCCAATCCCTGGGCAACCATGGAAATGCTACATTACCGCAAACAAAGTAGACAGGTTTGCCTACATACAAAGGTCTGTCTTCCGCAGTCAAATTTGCAACGTTGGCACAACCTTTAAAAACTCCCATTGACTGAGTACCATTCCTCTGTATGCAAAAAGAAACTGAATCGGGGCTATGGTTAACATTGCAAGAAGTAGGCATGGCATCCCTATTGCCTATCGGAGCCATCTTAAAGGAAATCAAATATTGGAAAGGACGAGACAGTCTATCAGAAGGCCTAATAGAAGCAACGTTAGGTTTCTCCTGTTTGCGAAAAGCGAGCATCCCATGGGAGTCAAAACACGTTTCTCAAAACTATTCAAATTAGTACCATCAAAGTTTCTCAAGATGTTATCGTTCCAACGGCCAAAGAACAGTGCTCTAAGAGAAGCATAACAAGCAGTTGTCAAAGGTAAAGGATGAATATACCAACCTAGCCCCTTATCCGCGTGTTGCGGTAAATGTGAGCAGACCCATCAGTTAGATTTATTAAAAATGGCATGCGTAGCATTCATGATAAGTAGCAGAGTATTATTGTGGTACCTTTGTCTATGCTGAGAGTCCCTAGGGGACAGAGTATGCAAATGTACAATAGGAGTAGGAACAGTAGGTACATTTTCAGTAGGCAACAAGGATTCTAAAGGATGCTTTTCCTCGAGGTACCACAATCCTAAAACAGTGACTATTAAAAACCCAAATATCATTATAAAAACACAGCAATACGTTTTCGGGGCCCAGGTGCATTGCCCATTGTCCCGGTTGGTCAAACAATCATTTACAAGTCCCATACGAGCGGTAGCGGTGGCAGGCATTGTAGTCTTTAAACAAAGCCCCCAATGTTCGTTGCTGGCGACCTCCCAGCCACGCAACTTCTTAGTCCTTCCACAACCCTAGCCAACAGAATCCCCTTTCTCTAATTTGGGCAAAAACAAGCCCTCGATGATCCTTTCCTTCTTCTAATGCATAGGCAAACCATGCCGTAAGTCTATCAGATGCATAGCAAAACCGTGCCGTAAGTCTATTTTCTTGGACGCAGATTGTACTTTGCTTTTCCCGGTACTGATTGATCCGGAAACAATGTGTCATCACTACCTGTTGGAAGCAACGTATCAGAAACAAGTGAAGATGCTGAATTTGAAACAACAGTTTCCGAATGCAAAACTTTTGCAGAGTGTGGAGACAAAATGGCTGCTTCCCCAAGCCTCACAGGCTCAGAAAGATTCTCCGACACACTCTCGGCGATATTTACTGCTTTGAGATCGTTGGTTGCAGCATTAGCGAGGGGTTCTGTTTCTTCTGCATCGTGTGGCACAGAGTGAGGAAGTTTCTTGACGTGGGACGCGTGGATCCAATTCTTTCTTCCAGAGACCCGCACCACTGTTTGCGTGACCAACAAGACCAGGAACGGGCCCCGCCAGCGAGGTGCAAGGCAGGAAGAGCGTTCAAATGGCTCGATGAGCACCCAGCTTCCAGGCCGAATGCTGTAGCCCGGGCCCTCGTATCGCACAGGTAAAGCCTCTCATACCTTGTAATAAATCAAATACAGGTTTTTTGTCAACTGGCTGCAATAATCTGAAAGTAATACATTTTCAACATTTCTTAACGATCTACATTTAGGAAGGTTCCAAATATTGGCAGGTCTCCCCATTACCAACTCAAATGGAAAGAGCCCAGTCTCAGTTTGAGGGGTTGTACGCATGGCTAATAACACAATCGGTAAGGCGTCCAGCCATTTTAATTTAGTGCCAGCACACGTCTTAGCGAGCTTGTTCTTGATGATACCGTTGTCTCTTTCTACTAGTCCGGTGCTCTGAGCATGTCTGGCCGAATGGAACCATTTGTCGATCTGTAATGCCGCACATATCTGCAGAATTACAGCAGCGACAAAATGTGGACCATTGTCCAACCAGATAACTCTTGGTAGCCCGAACCGTGGGAAGTACTCCTTTAACATGCTTTTTTCACAGTAGTCATGGCTGTAGAACCTTTGACAGGGAAGGCCTTAACCCATTTGCTAAAAGCACAGATGACCAGCACGTACTTCATATTGTTTCACTGTTCCATTTCAATAAAATCAAAGTGGATGACTTCAAAGGGGACAGAGGCTGGCCCAAAACTTCCCCTCAGAGTTGCTGTCCCCTTTCCCACATTGTGTTGTAGGCAAATCATGCAATCCTGGACATAGCGTTGGGCAGTTTTCGAAATGTTATAATTTACCCAAACTTTCTCAAACATTTTCATTACTTTCTGGGCACATACATGCGTAGGACCATGGGCCATGATGACCATCATCATAACATAGGCATCAGGGAGTAGCCATTTCCCTTCAACTATGTCTACCCAACATCCGTCATCATCAAGTTTCCCCAAGCCTTCAGTCCACCTCTTGGATTCTTCTAACGTGGCATCAGCTTGGATATCCCGTACAGACCCAACACCCTTGTCCATTGCATAGGCATTTACAATCTCCCTTGAAACATGCATCTCCGTACGGAGATCAGTAGCAGTTTGTCTAGCTATCTGATTAGCGAAAGCATTCCCTTTTCCTATGTCATCTGTAATCTTTCGATGTGCTGCACATTTCATAACGGCTAACTGGATAGGGAGCACAAGCGCTGACAGTAGTTGCACTGTTAGGGAGCCATGTTGGATCTTGGTACCATGTGAAGTCAAGAACCCTCTCTCTGACCAAAGTCTCCCAAAGTTGTGAACCAACCCAAAGGCATACTGGCTATCAGTATATATGTTTATTGCAAGCCCCTTGGAAAGTTCACAAGCTCGGGTCAATGCTATAATCTCTGCAGTCTGCGCAGAGTTATGCGTGATTCTCTTGGTTTCCACAACCGTGCTTAATGTGGTGATTGCAGAAGCAGCTGTGGATGTCCCATCCAGAAGTTTAAAGCAGGAGCCATCACAAAACAGCTCTCCTTGCGGATTATCCAAAGGAGTGTCTTTTAAATCAATTCTACCCTTTGTCTCTTGCTCGGTAGTATACAGACAGTCATGTGACTCTTCATCGCCGCAAGTAGTATCTTGTGGGAAAGGTAGGAGTTCAGCCGGATTAAGAACACAACACCTCCTAATTTGAATGTGAGGAGCAAACAAGATCAATTCATATCTCGTCAACAGTGCGGAAGTGAGGGGTTGCCTTTGGGTTTAGTTCAGTAGAACATCTACAGAGTGAGGCACCATCAGGGTTAGATCTTGGCTTAGGAAAATTCCCTCTCTCTGTTTTACAGATGCAGCAGCAGCAGCTCGCAAACATCTTGGCAAGGCGCATGCTACAGGATCAAGGGCGGAAGAAAAGTAACCGCACGGCCTATTCTTCCCTCCATGTTCCTGCGTTAATACAGCCAAAGCACATCCATCACATTCATGCACAAACAACACAAGGGCCTTTTCATAGTTTGGTGTGCCCAAAACTAGTGAAGAGAATAATGAAGTTTTGAGCAAAGCAAATGATTGCTGGTGTTCCGCGTTCCTCGGCAATGGCAAATAAATGCCCTTCTTTGTCAAAGCCAACATCAGTTTGATCACTAGTGAAACATTTGGGATCCACAACCTACCGTAAGAAGCCATACCTATCAAGGTTCTAACTTTCTTCTGTGTATTTGGGACAGACATGCCAGAAATTTGTTTTTTACGTTCAGGTGTCAATCTTCTTCCCTCCTTTGACAGAAGATAGCCTAAATATGCGACCTCCTGGCAACAATATTGAAACGTTTTAAGCAAAGCTTTGTGACCATGCTTAGCTAGATGGATAAGCAATAACAAAGTGCCCTCCTTACAGGCGCTCTCAGAGTCGTCAGCTAAAAGCAAGTCATCAACATATTGAAGCAATGTACAAGTAGAGGGAAAATCAAGGGTATCAAGCTGCTCTTACTATAGATGCTAGGACTTTCTGTGTACCCTTGAGGTGCACGAGTAAATGTGAACGAGCGTCCCCCTAAGGTGAACGCGAACAAATATCTACTATCATTGTGTATAGGAATATTAAAGAAAGCATTCTTTAGATCCACAACACTAAAGTAAGTAGCTGTAGCTGGAATCATGGTTAAGATTGTCGTCACATCAGGCACAATTGGAAATTGTGGATCGACGACTTTATTAATTGCACATAGATCAATTATGAAACGGAATGGAATTGCATTATCGCCTTTCTTGTACACGGGTAAAATCGGACTATTGCACAAACTTCCTGAAATTTCCTCAATTACCCCGAGATGCACAAAATCGGGAACAATGCATTTCAAAGCTCGCTCGCCCTCAACTGAAATCATATACTGGGGAATGCGTGGCAGCTCAATTCCATGTTTCAAAACTATCTTAACAGGCTCAATCTGTAAAACACTGACATTGTTGTCGTCAACAGCCCATAAGCTCTCTGGTACATTAATGCATTCTGGCGGCAAAGGTCTAGTCAAGAATTACGAGACAGAATATTGCTTTGGTGAAATCGTCAAGCGCACTCCATCAGAAGAACAATAAATCATTGCATTTAATTTTTTTAACAGGTTCAATCCCAGCAAATTCTCTCCACAATTCGAAGTCAACAGAAATGGACAGTGGTCCGTAAAGGGACCCAAAGAAATGGGTACCGGCGAAGAAACCGGACAAACAACTGGCATGCCAAACCCTACAGAAACATTGGTTTGCCCTGGCAGTGGAATGTTTGGAACCCGTGAATGATCAATGGAACACTTCTGTGCTCCAGTATCTATCAAAAACTGATGTTTCCTATTTCCCACCACCATTTCAATGTAGGGACCTTTCTGATTGACGAGAATAGGTATAGGTTCCAAAGCCTGCTTCGGGCAATCCTAACGAAACAGAATATCATCAAAAGGAAGCACTTTCGGATAAATATGCAGCAGAAGGATGATCAAATATGTTCCTAGTATCGACACTCAGAGTCTGATTATCCTGCGAAAAAGGTTGCTGAGGATCCTGTGCAAACTGACCTCTACCAGGGCCCACTACACCCGGGCGACCTCTGGATCGTCTGCCCATATTCCCAAATGTGTTATTTGACCTCTGTCGAAGGACGGGGCATTGTGCATCCAATGACCCTCTTGACGACAATAGGCACACTGGTTAATGTTCACACGACCCAAGGGCACATTCCCTTGCGGGACATACTGACCTCTAATCTCTGAGCTACCCCCTCTGGGGCCTCTAACAATTTGCTGTAATAGTGCTTTAGTCTTTAAATCACCTTTTTGTTTTTCAACTCTATCTTTTTCATTATTGACAGGATTCTCGTAGTACTGAGCCATATGCAGTACTTCTGATTGGGACTTCGCCTGCCAAGCTCTCTCAGAAGACATCATTTGTGACTGGATGTCAGGCAGCAATCCATGCACAAATTTGACCACAAATAGCCTTTTCCCAGAATCTGTGCCTAGGACTTGTCTGCTGAAATCCAAGAATACCTGTTCGAACCGATTGAAGAACTCGGTAGAACCCTCAGACTTCCCTTGGACACAGGCCATAAGTTTGTTCCAAATAATTCTTTTCTCAGGGATTATGGTTTTCAATTTTGCAATAATTCTATCAGGCAAAGTCAGTATCACCTGGGGCGGTCTTTCACCAGCTGGCCTTTCTCCATCGAATCTAGTTATACCCGCCCATGTATCGCCCAACCCTGGCACGTCGTCTACAGTTCTAACTTGTTTCCACAAATCTACGGGCTGAAGTACAGGAAATAATAAATCAATATTGCCTAAGGTGAACACTGAAGACTGCAAGACGGACTCTATTTCTTTATAGAATCCTGTCAGATTTTTCTAAATATCAGGAATAGATTGCCTAATAGTATTCACTTCCTGTCTTGAGAACGGTACATGGACAAACTGCAATACATAATGTGCAGGAATGTTCACAGCAACTATACCCTGTGCAGCATCGGCCACAACCTCAACCTTCGGGAGAAATGTCGGAGGAACCTCTCTCATAGGCAACTGAGAAGTAGGTGACTCCGAAAGCTTGCTAAGCAACAGAGCTAAGTCGAGCGCTAAAGCAGTCGAAGGAGTGTCAAGTGAATAAGCTCTCTTATAAATACTCAATAACTCTGTGGGACAAATAATCTTTTGTTTTACACAATCATCCTGTAGGTACTCTATCATTACCTGTATCACTGTCCTCTGCATTTCTGGCGTATACTGACTATATATGTCATGTACTTCAACTGGAGTCATTGATATATCTGAAATCCATCTAAGCGCGTCCTTCGTACAAATTCGTGCTTCCTCAGATATCGATTTTACGACAAGGCAGGAACGATTTCTGTACATACATACTTTCCCCCTCATCATCCTCATTCTATAACCTTTCCAACTCCTTTCTATACTCAAATAACCTTCTGAAATGCTTGTTTACTTTCTCCACAGTGTCTCTTGAAAACGGTAAAGTATTTGGATCCCATAAATCTTGCGGGAGATCTGCATTATTTAATTTTCCCCACATTACACATAAATGAATCCCTAAACCTTCAATAAAAACATTTTTCTCAGGAAAATTATCCATATTATAAAGTGTGGAAAAAACATTACCTTGATCATCCCTCTCCATACAATGCTTAGCACATGCAATCAAATCACGCTTCTTCTCTGGTGGTACAGTATTGCGAGTGACAATCTTCGACCCCGCACCTTGATCGACTACAAGCGGCACAGGACCACTTGGAAGAGAGGGAGCAGGCAAATTCAATGGAGGTACTGTTACTGGTGCGATAAGAAAAGGTGGAGGAGCTGGAGGAAGAGGAACACTAGGAGGAGCAGGAACAATGTGAACAACAGCAGGTAGAGCAGGAATAGCAGGAGGAAGAGGCAAAGCAGCAGGAAGAGGAACATACAGAGGTGGCGCAGAGGCACCAGACCTTGGTTCATTTAACAATTTGTCTATGAATTCGTCGGAAACATGAAGATCTTTAGAAGGATACTTTTTCTGAATTCCAAGTGAGAAAGCCCTATCCATATTCCTAGTCGATTCAGAATGTTTATCTTGGGGCCTCATTACGACCCAGGCCGTAATTTACCGCCTGGGTCGTACCTTTACCACCATGGCGTAAACTACGTTTACGCCATGGTGGTTGGCGGACTTACCGCCCCATTCCGAGGTTGGCGGGGCGGTAAGTCCCCAATCCCCATTTACCCTTCCCCATTCCCATTTTTTTCAATTTTGGGAGTGGGGAAGGCGTTAATTACGCCACCGTAAATTACGGTGGCGTAATTAACATCAAGGTCCCTTAGCGCCATGGATTTTAACACCTGCTAAAAGCAGGTGTTAAAACCTCCATGGCGCTAAGGGATCTCGGAATCAGGCGGTAAGGGTCGGCGCTGTTTACGCCGCCGTAAACCCCTTACCGCCTGAGTCGTAATGAGGCCCTTGGTCATACAATAATGCTTTTTTGGCGTTCGTCTTATGACGGCGCGCATGTTTTTCTCTACTTTTAAGTTGCTGCAACGCTTTTTTTTTCCAATTCTGCAAAACATCAAATGCTGCAGTTCTAGCCTTTTTCTTTAATAGAATTGACTCTAAATACTCAATACGAGGGATTTCAAAACTACCATTGATTGGCCACTGAAGTTCAGAGGCATGTCTAGTTTGTCTATGCCGAATATCATTAAACACTATACTTCCAATGCCATGCTTACAGTACATAGTACACACTGGCGACCCCTCCTGTGGTGCGGAATGGCTAAATTCCAAAGATTGTCTATCGCTGCGGAACAACGCCCTGAAGCAGGTATACAATTTCCCAGGCATATCAAATTATTGGTGTTCCCTGGTCAATAATTGTGTCTGCAGATACAATACGCCAAAATCAAATTATCAGGATTATATTAAGAGTCGGGTCACCACTCACCTGATCAAGCCTAAGGAGGTCCGATCGGATTTCAAAGAATATTACCTAACTAATCTTACCTCGTGTGTGGTGATTTCGACAAATCTGCTCGCCTCGATAAGTGGACCCTCGTCAAGATGCTGTTCTCAGACCACAAGCTAATCGTCCAGGGATCGGGTCGTGCAGCACTGCTGAGGTGTCGCGTCTTGTTCAGTGGGGCCACTTTTTTCATCACACCGTCCGATCCCGGTCCGATAGCAACGGTCAACCTTCGATAATCCGGCATCAATCTTGAGGGTCCCTATTCGGGCGCCAACTGTGAAAACAAAATCAAAATATCGAGGCTGAGTACCCCAAAAGGAAATACACCGGACACGGGTTACAAAGGAACATACAAAGTACATTAATTTATACTGAATTCAGTTACAAAGAACGGAACAAAATCAGATAGCTATCGGCCCTCAGTGCAACACAGCAAACTCCAGCGTGGTTCGGTGTATTCAGTGAGAGACGCTGTACATTAGAATTTATTGCTCTTTTAAACTATTTGCGAACACGATGTCCAACCCTACTTCGGGTTAATATTCCTCTAATACATTACTGATCTAGGGTTCATGCCGAGTTTGCATATCCACATGTAACTAGTTTGCCTTTAATTCATACGTCAACAAGCCTACATGGCAACTGTGTGTTTTGGGATTTCCCATACAGGTCTTCTCAAACATTAATACAATATAGTTAAACAAGTGTTCTTAGTTCAGTATTTGAAAACATTGTTCTCAACATAAGCTCGCGGATTAGTTTCATTGCACGAGTAATCCTTTACACACAGGTCAAGGAAGGACAAGGTCTCAGTTCACAACCTCAACAAGTGGCCTGCAGACAAGTTACATATTACCTACATGCAGAGGTCAAGACGGCCATGTTGAATTTCAGAATGACATCGTCCACCATTTTAACTCACAGGGTGACTTTACAAAGCGAACCTAAAATGGCGGATTGACCTAAAATGGTGGCTTACATTGATTTTAAGGTCAGGACCTTGCAACACGGATTTCTTCGCAAGTGACTTACAACCAGCTTGGCGTAGGCCAATATACATATATTCATTGCAATAGGAGGCACTATATAATTTCTCATTTGACACCTGCACTTAGAGACATACTACTGGGCCACCCAAATGGCAGTCGTAAATGGTATTCTCCACGTCAACACTGAACTCCCGCACATACGAGCAGAAATGCACACAAGACAAGGAATCTCCCCACAAGAAAGCCTCTACCAAACCATTAGACATCCACCTCCTAGAAAAATGGTAACTCACACGGCACAGATATTGGTGGAAGCACAGAGACAAATAGGTTGGGAAGGGAAGGTTACTCTGGTTCAACCTTTGTGGAAGAATAGAAACCTACCCGAACTTAATGTGTTCCGAAATGGGTGAACTAGGAGGTGGCAGGAGTAGCCAAGATAAGTGATGTAATACAGGAAGGCAAAATAGTACCCTTTGAGAGTCTAGCGAATAGGTTTGGTCTCCCGTTGACAGAACACTACCATTACATGCAAATGTCTGACGCACTGGGAGCGAACTTGCCAGTCCTCTCTGATATGCCCGAATGCACGCCAATTGAAAAAAACATTGTCCTAGACCGAGTCGACGTGAAAACAACCACAGTAATGTACAACACAATCTCCTCTTTCACAATGCCAGCTCTCTGTAATACAACCTGAGTACTGAACAACAGCTCTAATGTACCCTAGAGGAACTGCCATATCTGCCATTATCAGACTTGTACAACCCAAAATATTTCACAGGGTATATTACCCACGGGTAGTGCTATATCAATGGGGTAAAATTGCGGAATCTAACTGCCTGAGATGCCATCAAGAGGGGGGAACCTTCTTCCATATTTTATGGGATTGCCCACAAAGTCAAAGTTTTTGGCAGAAATGTTGCGATAGACTGTCGACGGTCATGGGCCGAGTGGTACCTATGGATCCTAAACTGATAATACTGGGGATGGAGGTGGATGGATATATGTCCCGCTTTGAGAAACTATTGTTCTCAACGGCCAGAGGCCTGGCTAGGAGGAACGTGGCACGGTTCTGGGGTTCAGACATTGCTCCATAATATGATCAGTGGGTGACAGATGTGGATGCGTGCATTGCATTGGAGCACTGAGTATGTACAGCTAGAGGGTGCCCTGGGAAGGCGCATAAGATTTGGCAAAGATGGGAGGACTGTTAGCGAAATGCATAAGAGGTGAAGGTGGTCAGCTAATGTGTAGAGGTAATTAAAGTGTATACATAATTCAATGTACCCAATCGGGGCGGGTTGAAGTACCCAAACAATGAATGACACTTGTAATCTGTGTACTGTGTTTGTATGTTTTAATGTGTTGACTGCTGTTGTTTTCACCAAAGAAAACCAATAAAATAATCGTCTCTCCCATTGCTCAGAGACAGATGAGGATGCATTTGAGTTTATTTGGTCTGCAAATGGAAAAGCGAGGTGCAACGTCAATAAAGCTGTGTGTGATATTCTGCGAGATGTTGGCATGACATCTTTTCATAATGAGAATATTAAGATGGAGTCCATCTAACTGATGTGGGCAATCAGATTTTTCTGGAAACCATTCAAATTGTTTTGAGCAGGCATTGTGAGCCACAAAGAACTACAACAAAAACACCAAAATATTACTTTTTGTTCTCACATCCCCTTTATATTCGGCAGAGAGATCCCATGCCCATTCAATACATGAAAATGTTAACCTTAATCCTCATTTCCTCTTAATTAATTGTACAGCGATGTCTTCTTCCACTAATCGGGAAGGATCATGTTGCCCCTTTATCGTCTTTACTCTGTATAATAATAAAAACAAGTCATCAATACAAAATGCCACGTGGTCTTTCCACTCCACAATCACACCACTATCAACACTCTTCTCCAGTCCCTACAACACTCATACTTCCTCCACATGTGCTCTTTTCTCCCACAAAGGATGCACACGCATCTAAGTGCTCTCCTGAAATCCCCCGTCACACAGTCCCATCAACTGCTTGCACAAATCAGGAGCGACGTCCCGCTCCAAAGAACAGACAGGAATTCAGGCAACACGGCTCATGTAATCTTCACCAATTTGTGCACAGGAGATTGGTCACTGCACGGGGGCTCAGCCCCTCCAGATGAGCGGCCTGAAATCCTCTGTTCATGCAAAGGGTCTGGGATCACTTCGGGGTCACCAAAGGCAGACCTGCAAACAACCAGACAGAGAAAAAACAATCCTCTAAGGAAAAAGGCTTGGTGCACTTCTTTGCAAGGAAAACAAATTTAGTTTGTAGACAATAAGGTGAAAGGTGACAGGGGGTGCCAAAATACTCAACTGTCATGGAGCACTCTGTTAGTTTAAAGCAAATATTATAAGGTTAGAAATGTTCACTATTGATCCACACAATATACCCTACCCTCATTGGCTACCACCTATATGCATACTATTAGGTCTGAATGGCCACATCTTGGTCTTCCCCTGCCCTCTAACACATGGAGCCTCATTCTAGGTGTGCCGATCTGGAAGCAACGGTGCCTGTAAGCTTACTAGCACTATTGTTTCCATACCGGCACACTACAAGGCTGCGGGCCGGTGCCCTCCCGCCGGGCATATCAGACCGGCCGGGCGGAATTGCTCCCACTCACAGAGTTTTCACGGGAGCATCGGCACTGTTATCAGACGCTATGGGAATGGGGACCTCATAAAATTACTGGCACCTGACATCCCGGGACAACGGACTTGGAATAGCTTGGTGGCACCGGGAAGTCAGGAGCTTTAATTTTTTAGGGGTCCAGTGGCAACCCGCCGTTAGCACCGGCACGGCTACCACTGGACCCGTACTGAGGCCGGTGGTCTTCTACTCTGTCACCTAAATTCCCTGCTACCTAATTGGGGGACCTCCTAGGGTGTTACCTTCCCCAGGCGTCTAGTCAGATGGTGTGCACCTGTCATTAACATGAGCACAGTGGATACTTTCGAGGTCAAATTGGCCACAACATCATCTTTGATCAGGTGATGCGCTTCACCTCTTTTTTCACAAGGTTCATTAATGCCTCTTTTCGAGAAGGTAAGGTTCCCAAATCTAGTCAAACTGTCACTGTCACTCCGCTACCTAAAAAGCCCAATCTTTATCCTAAATAACACAAAAACCTTAGACCAATTACCAATTGTAATTTTTTGATCAAAGTATTGGACTAGCTTGTGTTGAGGCCAATTGTATCTTACATTCCAGACAATCAGGCTTCAGACCCAACTTTAGCACTGAGTTGCATTAGTGGATCTTCAAGCACACATGCTCCACATTGTAGACGTGGGCAGAATGGGCATCCTGGCCCTGCTGATCTTGTCTGCGGCCTTCAAACTGGTGGACCATGACACCTTGCAACAGACACTATATCACCTAGCACAATACTTGGGCATTGCAGTTGACTGCTTTCTCTCTCTCTTATCAGATCGGGATTCTCGTATTCAGTGGGGCCAGGGAAGGTCACCCACTAAATCTCTCTGGTGTGCCGTACCACAGGGGAATTCCCTGTCACCTATTATGTTTAATCTATACATTTGGCCTCATTGTACCCATTTAAACAACTCAGAAACGTTTTTTAACAACTATGCAGAGGATATCCAACTGGTCCTAGAGGTACTTTGTCCTCTATTTTTCACCAAATCGAACATTGGTTGTCCTCCAACTGGCTCTGCCTTAACTGCAATAAGACAGAACTACTCATTTTCAGTTTGAAGGCAGCATGGGCCAGGCTAGACGATAGCCACTCCAGCTTGGTGCAAGTAGTATCCATATTCTTAATAAGGGGAAAACCCTGATCATCTGCTTAGAGGCCTCTCTAAATTCTGATGGTCATGTCAACCTCTTGACAAAAAATGGTAACCATTCTTTCCATCTTCTAAAAAATGTATTCCCTTTTATCTCTTGAGATGATACTGCAATCATTGCCCCTGACACGATCCTCACAAGACTCAACTACTGTAATGCCTTACTGATAGGAGTTACATCCAAAAACTCGTGAAATGTCAAGTACTTCAAAACAGTGCTGTGTGCATGATTAGCAACTTTCCCAGGTGGCACCACATTTCAACTCACAGCAAGGAGTTAAATTGGCTTCTCATCCAAGACCGCATTCATTTTAAGGCAGATGCCATCATCCACAAATGTGTCTGCGGAGAAGCCTCTTGTTACATGAAGACACTGGTCCCTCTGTATCGCCCGGCCATAGTACTACGCTCTGCTAACAAAACACAGATTGTTTGTCCTAGGTTCCAACTGGAGATGGGCATCGCATATCTTTTCAGGTCAAAGCGGCTACATTTTGTAATTCACTTCCTGCTGCTATGACTCTTGACCATAACTCCCGGACCATCAGAAAGCCCCAAAAACCCTGCTATTTAACTAAGCCCTTCCTTCCAGCAAGTGATCTTATCCTGTTTTTTATGTTGATTCTCCTTGTGCGTTTGTCGCGCCCAATGCCCGGCGCATAAGAAAAAAATAAATAATAAATAAATAAAATACAAATAACAGGATGTTTCACTCCTTGCTCCCCCTTATCATCTGCCCTTCCCTGGAGCTTTTCCTGGGCCCCTTGAGGACCACACTAATCAGCTGAATTGCGATGGATTTAGGTGTTCGATTCATTGCCATCAGGCAATTACAAATGGGTTGGCCATTATTCTGGGAGGTGCTAGTGCCCTAAATCCAGACCAGTCCTTTGGCAGCTCAAGATCTCTGCCAGGCCCCCATAGGTTTGTCCTTCGGGACGGGCGCAGCCCTGCCTGTGCTCGGCCAGTTCACATTCCTTTATGGTTTTGCAGGCCTTAACACTATTATTTTATCTATAAGGTCCGGTTTCCCTCCTGGGGCTTGGGATGGGAAGATGATGCAGAACTTCATGCCATGCCATACTGCTGCTTTCAGCATGGCCGGTGGCAGACTAGTCCTCACTTTTTGGTGGTGCTTCAGTGTTTCTTGCAGTGTGACACCAGGGCCTACATTTACAATGTTATTCACTACATCTCAACTACTGTACTTTAATATCATACACACCATACACCGGGGCCTAACTATGCTTCCGCAATAACTACACACCACTACATATGTTGCCCTCATTCCCATACAGCCGCGCATGGTCACTTTCTCGTGTACTAATATATTTTCCTCAACCTGAATTGTTTGGGTGGACATGCGCGCTGGGCATTCATCCCAACATTTCCTACACCTAGCCACAGTAGGTTTTGTACACCTGCTCAAAGCTCGTAGATATGCAGTGCAATCTCCAAACCTGCCAAATGCTCTTCCCCTACCGCATTAAATTTGTTATACTGTATGCCTCTTGTCATTATGTGCTCAGAAGTGACAAATTGTGTTTAATAAAGAATAAACATGAGGTTGTGTTTATCACATGTGATTGTTTCTGGCATAGGATGGCTATGCATATTAATATGTATTACATATATCACTGTACCCGTGTTCTCAGGTTCTGTTACTAAGAATTATCAGCAGTGCATGTGGTATCAATGTGTATTGATATTATTTTGGGATTGTAGGGAAAACCTGGACATATGTTGGACACCTTTGGGTATACGAGACTTTTCATGGCATATAATAGCATTATCTTGGCCTGCCTTTGGCATATGCAGCATATGGATCTGAAGGACGTTCCTGTTCATGTGATATGATTAATAGAGACAGGTTCATAACATATGAGGCATAAGTGCACTTAAATAAGGCTAGACCAATGTACTGTGTTAATGCGTTTTTATGTAATCTTCTATAATATTAAGGAAATCCTGAAAACGATAGTCATTAATCGACAAAACAGCCAATACTGGTGTCCTTCAAATAGGGAATAGGCAGACATACATCCATATTTTACATATTTTTGAGCTGTGATGCAAAATGGATTTTTATATTGGTATATTTTCTGCCTACCTTTATAGAATATTATCTGTGAAAAACATTTGTGTACCTACATGAAGATCCCATTTGCAACCACTGGATGGCGGTGCGATACCACGCTGAAATAATTCCAATGACTATTAAACTGCGAGCACGAATTTCACAGAAAGATAAAGAACAGAAGTAGTACCATTCCACATTTTATATTAAGTATTTTTTTAGGGGGACTTAACATCAGGCAGCATTACCCTATATAGAAAACAGCGAACAAGCAATGCATTTTGTAATTTCAAAAAACACGTGTGAGCTTTATTCTTTAAACCATTATACGAATAAACAATATGGGTAGCAGGTCCCCTTCGCTATAAGATGTTGATGTTACATTGTTTAGTAATTGTAAGATGTTAGTTTCATACACATTGCACTTAATTGGGGAAACGAAAACAAATATGATACAAAAAACAAGCAAAGGAAATTGGTCCATGCTAATGACAAAAGACTTTTGCGTTTCATAACAGTGAATTTTATGACCTTATATTTCTCTGTTTTTTTTTAACATAATTTATATCCGAAATAAACCTCAACAATAGCGTTCTTCGGTTATGACCCTTTCCGCCATTAGACAGAACAGGCCGGACACAGTTCACCAGCCCCCAATTGGCATGAGAACATTGTCATGAAGTATGGATAGTATGCCCCTAATATGAACTACTTTACTAATGGCAATACTATATGGCACCCTATTCATATAAGCATCAGGTGGCATAACTATGATGGTCAATGGCATGTATAGGAATACCCATCACCAGGCACTGTAAGAGTGACCCACTCCTCTCAAATCAAAGAATATAGGAAGGACTCCATCTGGAAATGTGTCACATACACTAAACAGGTTAAATAGGTAGAGCAAGCATAAGGAAGTAGGGAAATGTCCTCCATGCATGATGTATGTATTACGTCCATCAAGCAGTACATATTTAAATTCCATCACTCTCTTTAAGGATATAGAGTAATGGTCCCATTAAGGTTGTATGCAAAAGTCTACCAACAGGGAGCATACCCAACCTGATAGGGGAAATATATTTGTTTGGATCCCCCATCAACGTTTATATGAGTACCTTATAGTGTGTCAAACTCACTGTGCAACTTCTTACAGAAAACACTCCTCTTTACCCCATCCATATTCCCTCTGGAACCTCTAGGTCATCTCAGCGCTGGGTACCTCATCTATATACATTAAGCCATACCTCAAAGACCCTTCAGGAAATACAGGATTTAACTAATTATTGGCATATGTCAAACATCCTATGCCAGGCTAAATGACTGAAACCTACGCATAGGAACAAATCCAGACCAAGCATACGTTGGATTCAGACCCATGAGAAGAAGTCAATTAGCACTACTATCCATCTAGGAGGACCTAAAACCTAAGGCCGACTCCGACATCACCTCCCCTCAACACTAATTCTACTAGAACTCTCAGCAGCGTTTGTCACATTTAACCACAAAACCCTGATAAAAAGACTACAAGAAATAGGGACAAAATAAAGCAGACTTGCCATGGATTAAGTCCTTTCTAACAAAAAGAAGGGAAACATCCAGGCTAACCCCCTTCAGCTCAGCACCACGCACACTGTCATGTGGGGTACCACTAAGCTTATCCCTCTTAATACTACTCCTCAACATCTACATGACCCCACTCATTGAAGTTATCAAAGGTCATGGACTCACTTGCTACAACTACCAGATGACAAACAAATCGTCTATAAAATGTACACCACAAAAGAAGTGGACTAAACAATTACCAATTGCTTTGTACAAATAAATGGGTGGATGAGCACCAGCCGCCTCAAACTCAACCGGGATAAAACAGCGATCATGATTACGCCCAACAACCCATCTAATCAACTTCACATTCCCTGGCCCAAAGAAATCGGAAACAGACCGAAATCGAGCAAAATAGGTCAAATCTCAGAATATTAATGGACAGTATACCCATTAGCAAATGAAGTAGTAAAAACATGGTATTCCACCTCTAAACAATAAACAATGTACTACCTTCCTCAGCTTCACACAGAGAACACTCACCCCCATCTCCCTCATCATGTCAAGAATTGAGTACACCAACAGCATCTACCATGGAATGTTGGACTACCTCACCAAAAAACTACAACAAATACAGAAAACAGCAGCAGGACCGCTCTTCAGACTCACTAAGAGAGACCACATCACACCAGCACTCAGAACCACCGTACACTGGCTACCAGACAGAAGAAAAGGATCTTCTTTAAAACACTCTGCATAACCTAAAGAGAAATCCTTGACCAAGGAGCGCAATTCATGCAAGGGAAATTCTCTTTCTATGAAGCGAAATGTAACCAAATCAATACTCGAAACTAGAATACAGTGGATCAGACTTCTGGAACACACTTCCCAAGACCTAAAATTTCGAAAAAAGTACTTAGATTGCTGGCTTTCTAACTCACCCAACCTAAGCAGGAAGAACTATCACAAAGAAACACCCATCCACAATTCAAGGGCATTCAATATTATACAAGCACATAGTTTAGCCTCCAAATACTGCACACATACCTCTGCCACAGCACTAATTTGAAATCCAAAGCACAATGCACACCTCATGTGACATCCCGCTCAATCACAACAAACTAAACCTCCGGCACTACACCACAAACACACACAACAATCATATACACACTCATACTCCAAAAAACAGCAATCCAATGAAAACAGTAGGAGGAATGTAGGCTCTTCATTTCAACATCCACATTTAAAAGAGGGTTTGAATTTTAACTAGGGCCAAGGGTGTGAGACCCATAGATGGACTCAAGGGTATGAGTCTCAGGCTGAATCTAAATAGATGCCATTGCACAGAGCACATGCTAAAACATGATCACTTTGCTCCACGATCCTATGTTAATGGACTGAGTTCCACTAAAAAAATTAAACTAACATGAAACTATTATACTAATTAGCCCAACCCCATTTAACATGTAACAGACTCCCATAATAACATTTAGTGCAAATTGGTCCATTATATATACTGGATGCAGGTTGAAGGACATGCATGATGCTCTGGAAATGGACAAAACAAAACTTTAAACATGCAGGCGAACAGCTGCGCTGTGTGGTAAAATGTGGAATGTGAGATATGTTCTGCTGAAGACATGGCATTGTCTAGGGGCAGGATGTGCTGGAGAGATGTAACAAGTTCTCTTCAGCAATGCAGTTTGTGCTTCGGGTAAAGGCACAGAGGAAATCACATGCTATTTTAGTGGGATGATCTGGCCAAGGGATGATGCTTTTTGAGAGAAAAAGGGTTTGGTGGAAAGGGGTGAGGCAGAGAGGGCTGGGCATTCCATCCACTCACTGATGAAGGAGGCAGAAGTGCTGGAAGGAAGAGAGGGCTGCTTCATGGGCAGACAACGTCTTCAGGGCTGAGGCTGTCTCGCTCCTGGGATGGCAGTGCCTAGAAGAGCAGTAGTCAAGCAACCTTATCTATGATTGACCCTTGGTCACTGCCAATATTTTCAGGGAATATCGCCAACAGACCTAGGTAATTATGCTGTTAATTAAGGGGCGTGTGAAGTGGCTGTTTGAAACTATGTAGCATAGGTTAAATAAACAAGTTCATTTTTATGCTCTGCATTAGTAATAAGAGTTTAAAGGTGCATGTCAAACTGTGTTTATATTTTTCTAAATTTTGTTGCAAGTCAGATATGTTAATTCTGCCAGCTTTGTTGCAAACTTCAAGGCTGACAACAAGCAGAGCTCTGCACTTTATTGCAGATAGAGCATTGAAATCCATTGCAGGAAAAACCTTGTGTATGTCGAATTTATAACGTGGGCACACATGTCTTTCTGTGTTACTTGCATAGTTCTAGTTTATTATAAATAAAAATAATTTGAAAAAGATAATTTAGTTTTGGTGTATTTCTTCTGCATTCAGTCTCAGTGATTTGGCATGCACAGAGAGATAAAACGTGAGATAAGAAATATCAACGGAAAGTCAGTCACAGAAAATTAAATTTTCATTTGAGAGGCTGAATAAATGTTTTGTATTTAATTTGCATGTTTAATGTTTAACACAGCCAAAAGGGCATACGAGTGATATTGTAGATAACATATCATAGGGGAGCATGAACCAATTATTCAGAGTGCACCAAGTCTAGTATTTGTTTACCGTTAGTGACCGTGGTGAAATAATTAAAAGGCAGTATTCTGAAATTAGTCTCACCACTATAAACACACCCCAATAAGTTTGACATAATATATTGACAAGAAATACCAAAAAATGCCACCATACCAAATACCACAAAATACCACGGAATACAAAATATAACCTGAAAAATGTCCCACAAATTTGGTGCGTTGGCCAGTAAACATTAAAATAATGACAGTTGTGGCCTTGCATCCTTAAGCATAACCATATTGTGCACGCAATTGAATTAGTACTGTGAGCTAGTGCAGTACTGTGTGCTCACTTGACTCTCTTTATATTATCGTCGTAATAGTGCTGTCTTGTCCCAGATTCAGGCTGCGTTTTCTGAATTGTCAGATTACTTCGAGGCAAAGCTTTATGCCCATGCACATTGGTCATCGGAAAATGTGACAATATGGAAAAGAAGGATTACCACAGAGGCAGAAAGAGAAGCATTTGAAGGTATTTTTGATGAAGGAAGCATTGTGCAGGTGTGTCTTCTTGGGTTCTTCTGGGTGACAGACCACACAGAGGAGAAAAACTGCATCATCAGGCAGTTCAAAACATTGGTTTATGCTACACAGATCCATAAAGATGCAAGAGAAAGACAGCGATGTCATTAGTAAATTACAACACCGTGTGTACAATGAATGGAATCAGGTTCAGCAATTTTAACCAGAATTAAAGCAGAAGGAGGTAGACAGAATTAAAAGCCACATATAAGGATTGTGCTACTCAATTGGCTCAGAGAGAGAAACATCTTAATGAGAGTGAGCAAGAATGAACCCATTTAAAAACAATATTGAATTATATAAGGCAAGATAAAGGTGTTGCAGTTTCCTGAATGCAAGCCCTTAGAGAAGATGGCAGGGAGAATGATAAAGAACTCCATGCTGTGGAACAAGAGATATTTAAATTAATGGAAGAAAATGGAAGAAAAAAAAAGCCAAAACACTTAATCATTCTCAGACACAAATCAATAAATTGCAAGCAATAATCAATAAGGTCAGGGATGAGAATTCCGCTCTCTGTCATGAAGCAGAACAGCTTCATGGACAGTGCAAGAACCTGGAACAGTAAATATTTAATCACAAATTTCAGGAAAAGCGACAGGGTACCACACTCACTGGTGATGAATTGAATCACAGCCCTAGCCAAGGAAATTACCAGAAGCTGTCTCCTTGGTCAGACCTGGTTATAACCCAATGTTAGTGACTGAATCACCTGCAAATATTCACACACATTCTTGCCCACAAGAGAACAGGAATGAGCGACAAAGTGACACATACAAGAATGCACTATGTAGTATGATATAAATTATGAAATCTATCAAAACTTTGATTAAACCATTCAAAAAGGGAGGTGATTGTTTCATGAAAGACCATTTAGAAACCGTTCATGATATATTAAAAACCCTTCAGATACCTAGGGAACAATATAGACAGTACTTTCACCTCATTCTAGATGCAGAATCTGCCAGTATCATTCGTGATCTCAATGAACATGAAAGTTTGTCATGGGCAGACTGTGAGAAGGAGATTAGACACCAATTCCCACCTTACCAGTCTATACAGGATGCCAAGAAAGCCCCTTATACTATGATGGCAAACCAAAATGAGTCACCTCGCCAGTTCTTTCTAACACTTAAAAACAGCCTTTTCACGCTTTGATTTGACCATTAACCCTAACTAGATTTTAAAACTGAATACTTTTATGGGCTCCAAAAAGAAATTTCCTTCCAGTTAATTTGTGAATTTGACAGGGAAAACCCACTGGAATCAGGTCAAACTCTATGAAGTGATATTTGGTCAGAAAGAGGAGGGGCCTAAGAATAAAGACACAAAAACAAAGTCTAAGGAATCCACACCAGTGATTGTGGAGGTACAATCTGTAAAGATGCCGCTGGAATCAGCCCAAACTCAGGCAAAGAATGACATGCCACCTAATCAAAGGGGCATGCCTCCACGGATGACATACCCCCAAACTCCTCTGTTCCAATCCATTGATCCCAAGTTCTTACATTAGTCCTCAATATCTTGGTAGTTCTCCCAGAGTGGGATTTCACCACCATATGCCAGGCCTAAATAACAATCAAAGTCAGATATAGAATGGGCAATACCAGACACTTACGCCCCAAAGTCGATTTGACCTCAATACAATCGGGTTTGGTCACCAAGAAAGAACAAGATATGGGGATAGATTCATTGAAAATAGAAAGCAGCATAGGGAACAGTTCTCACCAAATGAAAGACAAAATATGAATGATGTCCCTTGCAAATATAATCAGTCACCACCACTGGTCGACCATGGTCAAAGGATGGTCACTCCACATTCTCCACCTTCTGTGTCATGCAAATTCAGAGGTACCACAAATAGAAATCAATCTCCTGACAAATATCAGAACATGCCTAATACGGATGAGTTTAATCATTACCGACCTAGTCAACAAAGAGAGGAATTCAGAGACATGGACAGGTTTCAATGCTAAGATGCCCAAGTCAAACTGTTGTCTGAACAGATAGGAAAATGATGAGCAGTCCAAAAGCAACAGCCAATTGAAGATGCAGAAAGGCATATGAGTGATCTTGTACGTAGCGATAACAAGCGACTAGCTAATGACCTCTGCCCAGAGGCGAACACAGATGTCCATGAATCACCCTTGAATAAAAATACAGAATTGCTTGTGAATTTAAAAAATAAGAAACCAAACCAATGAATGTGAGGCAGGGAATTTCAACACACACAAAAAGGGAGTGGTGTTCAATCTAGAATTGAACCAGACCAATCAGGTGTGTGAAGATGAAGAACAAGAAAGGGAACATTAACAAGAAAAATCCAAAGAACAGAGAAGCAGATTTAAAAATAATAACCAATATTTAAGTGAAACACAAAACAAAGAATTGGGATCAACAGGTAGATTAGCCTTGCTAGATAATCAAAATACTGTTGATACCCCCACAGAGGAAGCAATTACCCAAAAGGCGGATGCAGGTCACTCACCTGAGGAATATTTTGAACCACAGATATTCCAAGGGACAGAAATGACATGCTCTGTACAAAATGCTTGTGACACTTGTGAAAATACCAAGCCAATAGGGTGCAATGTGGAAGTAAGTACAGAGGACCTAGACAATGGGAAAGGCACAATGTGGAATTGGGGTGTGAACACTAATAGTCCCAAGTCAGAGGGGCAGTCAGTTGCTACACTCCAAATGGGTTCTGAGCCCAGGAGAATAGACAAAGAAATTCAAAATGAAGTGGGCAAAAAGGAGGGTAAATCGTCATTTCATATGCCCAATTGCCTAGCAAAAAGTAAAAAAAACTAAGAAAAGTAAGTCCTGAAATTAGCAAAAATTGACATTTTATATGTGTACTAGACGAGGTTGATGATAGGTACTATGCTCCTATCACTATTGAAGAAAAATGTAATGCATTTGCAATGATTGACAAAGGTGCCCATGCAACAATAATGTCGAAAGAACTTGTGGAAAGTATCAATGAAGGGAGATTCCCACAAAATCATGTAAAGGCGAGGCGAAATGAAGGCTACATGCACAAGTTCAATGGGGAAGAAATACCTATTGTAGGTATCACTGAAGTCCTATTTTGAAAAATTAGGAGAGATCCAATTTCTGGGAATACCACCCTTAGGGATCAGGAAAGACCTATGAGAAGAGCAAACAAGGGGGGTGGTAACCCTAACCCTTTGAGCCACACTTAGGTCGAACCCCAAATGGTAATCTAGAAACCTCATTATATAGAAAAGATACTGATAAAAACACTTTGTTAACACTTTGTTAAGGTTCGACAGTTTTCACCCAGCCAGTCTGAAGGAAAATTTGCCGATAGGACAATTTTTCAGAATTAGAAGGAACTGTACTACCACTTCTGATTTTGAACACCACGGAAAGATTCTAAAAACTCGTCTTTCAAACCGTGGGTACCCCCCTAGAACTATCCAACGCGCATACAGAAGAGCAAATCACACTTACAGACAAAGCTCTTTAGTACCAACCAGCAGAAGTACGTTGGAAAAAATTACTTGTGTATCCACCTTTTCACCTATTAGCCATCTTTTGAGGAAAACAATAATAAAAAACTGGCACATCATCAAAACCCCTGATTTTGATCCTGCCACACCTCGCTTCGCGTTCAAGAGACAATCAAATCTGAGAGACAAATTTGTACACACTTATCCCACTATACGGAAGCCAATAAACTCTCAAACAACACTGTGGTCCTTACCACCGGTGATTGGCCACTTCAAATGTGGCTCTTGTTCGGTTTGTTATCTAACGAAAAATGAAAAAAATTCTTCAATTATACAAAACAAAATGGTCTCTCTCAAGTTTCTCTAACTGCAATACCGCATGGGCTATTTACGGTATAAAATGCCCTTGCAATTTATTGTATATTGGGAAAACGAAGCGTCCAGTAAAACAGAGAATATGCGAACATCGTTCGTGCATCAAAAACAAGATCGAAAATAAAACAATGGTGGCCCATTTCACTCAGCTCAAACATTCCCACAATGATTTGACTTGGTTCATCATTCAAACGATCCCAGTACCCCCTAGAGGAGGTAATAGAGATTTGTTCCTTACTAAACAGGAACAAAAATGGATTTTTAATCTAGACACTGTAAAACGGGATCTTAAAACCTTAGTGGAGTGGTCCCTTTTCTTTTAAGTGCCCTGTTATCCACTATCCTAAAAAATACCTGGTGTTTGAACATCGTTAATATCACTCTAGACGCTTACACCAGTAACCTTTTATACAAGGGCACAATCGTTACAATTGGCAGTGTGAATTAATAACTACTCATCAACCCATTCCGTGTAGAATCTGAACTCTCACACAGATCATCCCACACATAGAAGTTTGTGCGCCAGACCGGCATTTTTAAACAGCCACTGGCGGTCATTTCTTCTGGTGGCACTGGGCGGCATTATGCGCCACACCCTGTCACCACTCTACATTTACAAACACGTGAGTAACTTTTGTAGTTTGGTCGCAATTCCAGAAAGAGAAGAATCAAGGCAGCAGTTTTACGGCCTTACACATAAATCACAGGTTTTGGGAGCACTTTACAATGTTCCGTTTCTTGTTTTCCACATACAAACACAAGAGAAGACTCGCCCCCGGGTTTACAACATCACACGTAGCATTCCTATAAAAAGAGCGGGTATTTGCCCACACACAGCTGATTATGACAGCTGACACGCTTGACACTTCTTCCGGTCTGGAATACGAAGAACACCACGCCCCATTTTGCGAAGCACACTTGCAGTCCCAGTCGATCAGCGACATCGCCTGCACAGTTTCTTTACAAGCAACAAATCGGTTAAGCACTTTTATGACTACTTCTGCTACAATTGGCATTCCAAAATAGCAGCTTATAATGTATCTCCTAACCGTAGGTCCCGCCTTAACTGAATAAAACTTTAGCGAGGAGAAAGCTTCCACCAACAATTTGTTTTCTCTACAAAACAGCTATGACCAAGTGGTTTTACCTACACAGAAATTAAAAAGGTAATTATCACTTCGCTTTTCGCACATTAAAACCATGTGAATACTGGTTTTGAAAACTCACAGTTTTCTTTTATGTCACCATTGTTATCTAGCGGTATCTCCCGATAATGCTAATCGTAAAGACACATTAGACTCCGGACAAAGTACCATTCATTGATGCACCGCGTGGTCAACCATTTTTACTAACAGAAATCCTTACAGCATCAAATAGAGGTGAGTGTACCTAGCACCTCGAGCTGTTCCGACACTTACCGTCTTAGGTAAATACCAAATCTAAAATTGATAACATAGGCGTAACTAACTATAAATTCACTTCATACACAGATCCCTTCTTGTCTACTGGGATCAACAGCTAACTTCTCCTTTGCCAATGTATATTAAGCAGACCGTTAGACCCTCTACTCCATTTAACATATAGGTGAGTGTACCACATTAAGTGATGTAAAAACTTAAAACTATCCCTTGTAGACATACATGGTCTTTTTGGTTGTCTGGCTTCCTTTGATGAATTGCTCTGAATTGCCAGTTGGAAGGTTTTAAAGGAAACATGCCTTTCACTCTCATGCATGAAAAAGTAACATTAAATGCATAGCTCTCGGCCACTACTAGTGTTGATAATGATGATGTGCACTATTATGGAGGACCCAGCTCCTGCAACAGGTTCAAATCCTTTTTTTAAAACTGTTTCTTTACATGTATTTTTTTCAACCACGTTTTATTAATTTACATATCTTTGTTTGTTTATTTCACAGTGGGCTTTTTGTCAAATAAGTACAGCTATCAAGAAGTATTCAATAGTACCAAGTAGTTATATTGCTTTGTTTTCTTGTGTCCTGAAGACGGCTACACCTGCATCAACAGACAACTGTTTTGTGCATTGTCTGATTTTTTAGGATGCTTTTAGCCGAAACATATGTCGACTTTCACAAATAGAAACCTAAGACATCCACTAGGTTTGCTTTTTTGATAGAGCTGGTAAAATCAAACAGCGCTTTACTCCCAAACACCTGATGTTGCACCTTTAGTGCCCATGTAGTACTATGCTTCACGTACTAACCCCACTAAACGTTCAGTTCTGAAAATAATATATCAAATTGCTGTAATTACGTTCATTTATTGTGATCATTGTTCGCCACTTTGTTAAGTGGAATTTTTAGATTGGTTTTACCATTAAGAAAAATAAAATCTATTTTGTTATGATTTAGTGGTTGAGTTTTGAGGTGCTTCTGTTACATGTTCTCCCATTTGCACCTTTTCCTCTTTCATTCACTGAGTGTCACTATTATACTCACACATTTTAAATAGGTGTTGCAGTTGCTTTCCCCTCCAACAATGGGCATATCATTGACCTAAGTGTGGCTGGAAGGGTTAGGGTTACCACCCCCCTTGTTTGCTCTTCTCATAGGTATCACTGAAGTTGACATAAAGTTAGGATGAGATCGAGAGTTTTGGTCACATCCTTTAATGAAATAACCTTGCTAATAGGGATGAATTGCCTGAAGAGGTTATCAGCCCTCATTGATGGGGTAAATGGAGTATTGTGGTCCTTTGCTAAAAAAAAAAATCATTGGGAACACTCAGAAAATAATTGCCCAAAGCAACAGTGTAAAAGAATGCCACACTGTTGCTTAATCAGAAAGTGCAGCGGAAGTATATCTTCAGAATGCCTGTGTGCCTAGCGTCACTGTCATTCTCATGTGTCAGGATGAAATGCGAGGAGAAAAAGAGACGCAGTCTTTGGAGATTTATTTGGATCCAAGAAAAACTTGTAAACAGAAATAGTTAAATCAAGAAAAATCAAGAGAAACACATTTCACATTTCAACAATCTCAGAAATACACATGGGAGAAGGGCAACCATCAGAATGGGCATTCTGAAATGATGGAAGCCACTTTAGCACTTGAACATAAAGGAATTTCATCAGTGAAAAGGTACTCTGACAAATACTTGACAGGGAGGAGATCCCAAAGTTTAAAATATAGACTCAACACATCTTTGGCCTTGATGACACCATGTTGGGACAAATAATTGTAGGAAGATGCATGGTAAAGATTAAAATTGGCTCTAAGAGTATTAATCAAAATGTGTGGATCGTGAGCGGGACACATAACAAATATTATTTGGGAAATGACATCATGCAAATGGTTTAGATGGTATTAGACTTTCTGAATCAAAAGTTCTGGTCCAGGTAAGAAGGAGCCACACCTGAACATGAAAACAAAAGACAAGCTTACCATTGTTCCTAAATGACACCATATGCATTTGAGCTTCATGTGAAAAAGGATGTTACCATTCCCGCATTTACCAGACAATTTACAGTAGCTTTGAAATACAGGAAGGGACAGCAGCTAAAACATTCTGATGCATTTGTATGCCTAAATGAATCTGTAAAGCAGTAAGGATTAGGATGCAAATATACACCACTCGTAGAGATTGGGGATGGACCCATTCAAATATTGGTCGAGAATAAAGGGCATCAAGACATTTATTTGGAAGAGAATTTAGCATTTGGAATGGCAGTACAGAAATCTTATTATAGTGCTGATTTTAGTAACGCAGTGATCGGAACCATCCCTGAAAGCTATTTGACTGCACAGTGTGAATTTCCAGAAACATTTAAAGGAATCTATAAAGTTCAGTCTATGTACCCTTATGAGCCAAGTGAAATGGAATACTGCCCTCAGGATCATTGTATCCTATTTGAATTAAGTGAATCTAAAAGAGAAAAAACTGCATATTGATATGGAGGGCAACATTCCAAAATATTTGAATGTAGCGACTCTCCAGAGAGACACTGCCACATGAATAGAGTAAAGTACAGAGGTTCCTCCTTTGGAGGATTTCCCAGCATTTTCTAAAATGGTAGAGGAGCAGATTCAAGCTGCATATGCTTGCACAAATGGGAAAGAAAAAGACCAATTGATGAAACTATTTATGAAGTTCAAACAGGTGTTTGCCAAAGATGCCTATGACTGTGGGCTGACCGATTAACATGTTGCCACATTACCACAATGACATGGTAGGGAGGCAGTATTTGTGTGACAATATAGGTTAGCCCTTGCAAGTTTGGAATCAAACTTTTAGAATCTAGAGGAATCATTAGGCCTGTTCATAGTACATCAAATACCCCTATATTATGTTTGCTAAAACCCAATGGCCAATGGGGTTTATGTGCAGATCTATGAGAATTAAACAAAAAGGTTCCAGTGCCAAGGTGGCCTCTTCCATTTAATCATCAGGGTCTTGCACAAGTTCACGGGTCAAAGGTTTACCACATTAGACCGTACAGCTGGATACTGATGTGTGCCACTAGCTGAAGAAATTCAAAGTTTATTTGAATTTTCATTTGCCATATCACAATATGCATGGTCACTGACCCCTTTTGGGTATATTAATAGTGGACATTAGTTTGAGATATACCTGAAAAAGGCACTCCAGGATGCAGCTGAAAGAGGGGCAATAGTCTAATTGGATACTGTGCTAATCAAAAATGAAGATCTGAAAAGCCATTTCAATGATATTAGACATATGCTCCGTCTGCTACAGAAGGCTGGGGCAAATGTATCTTTACAGAAAGCACAGTGGTGCAGAAAAAGCATAAACTTCCTAGGTCATGAAGTGACAGAGCATAGGTTAAACCCAAAAAAGAAACCCAACACACAATGACCATTTTTTTCTGAACCGAAATTGCCAACAGCACAGCAAAAGGTCACTTGTGCTGTCCCTCTCTGACACACTAACTAACCATCCCAAAAGCGCTTCCTATTCAGATCTGCTTGAACACCTGGAGACCATGAAAATGACAGGGGTGTGCTGTATTAATCTAATTTGCACACAGGGAACTGTGCCCACTGAATAAGGGGTCTGGAAATGTGGGTGAGAACACAGAGTGTGCACCCACATTTTACAGCAACTTGAGACCCTTCCCTGGTGCTGCCATCTTGATTGTGGGAAGCAAGAGGGAGTCTCTCCCTGTTGCCTCCCCACACTCCCACCCTGCACTCCCCCCTCAAGACATCACCACCATTTCCCACCCCATCACCCCCTCCCCACTTACCTGCTGCAAAAGAGCTTTGTATTCAAGTCACAGCAGCCCTTTCTGCCCACGGCTGCCCCTGCAAAAGAAATAGAAATGTCCCTTTTCTATTTATTATGGTGGTAGACAACGTTTTTATTAACAGGAGATTTGGCTTGCACAATACATGGTGAGCCATTCTCCCATTAAATAAAACATAAATGTGCACCCTAGGCAAAACTTGATCTGTGCATAGCAATCACACCCACTGAGGGGGCGTACAGGCTCAGTAACAGCCCTGAGACATCGCCAAAGCCATCTGTTCATTTGGGACTACCTAGTCTTGGGCTGGTGGAACATTACCGGTCCTGTACAACCACATACGTGGCAGTGATTTCTGCAATAACATAACATATTTGTTCAATGGAAGAAGCAGCTCCACCCTGATAATTGTTTTTTTGCAAATTGATCCACCACTACATCTATTTTCATCAAGAGCAGTCCCAAGTGCATGCACTACTGCTTTCAAGATACATGTACATTTCGAGTTATGTGCTCACTTGACATTTCACCAATTGGATTCTCACGTAAATGTATTTAAAGGACCATTTACAGTATGTTCAATGAAACTGCACGTCAACTGCACTGTGCCAGAGCAGGCAGAAAGTGAACCCTCAAGTTTGAAAATCTTTGATTCATTTTGGCCGGAGTTACTCTTATTGGAAGATTCAGCACATGCATTGTTGCATATTTTGCCAATGTGTGCGTTGCTATCAATCCTGCAGCTCGATTTATGTTAAATGAGGAAGTCCATTCAGTGGAAGCAGCTGATTACATTTGTTTTTAATTTTCTGGCACCCGAATTGACCAAGCCATCACACAAAGCTCGCGTTGACAAGCCATATGTTTATTTGAAAGTTTTGGATCTAGCTTCAAAATGCTGACACTGATCCCAGAAACGTTACCAAATTGTGCAAAAGTGCAACTATAAGTAACACATCAGTCAACTCAATCTCACTCGAGAAAGGTAAGCTTCTCCCCCTTTCCATCGATTTGTAGTGAAAATAGTTATTCATGTTTGGGGTGGTATGTTCCTGGCTGCAGGGTGTGAACAGCTCAAACATTGTGCATATGATAATACCTAATAGCCACTCCTCTTTGCTTGGAAATCCCTTTAACTTAAATGAATTCTGCATTCCTGTTTTTCCCTATTTCCATTATTTAACTGTTGTGCAAAACTTTCAGGGAACATGGCAAGAAACATTACTTAAAAAGTTGCCATTGACCCTGAAAAGGAGGATATTTCATTTTTATTGAACTGCCCATTCTATCTCCCTCCAAACAGATTGGGCCTCATTACGAGGGGGCAGTAGGAGGTTAACGGCGCCGCTAAAGGTGCCAGAGCCATTAACCCCTTACCGCCCCATTACGAGGTCTGCTCGCGGGACACGCTCAGGACGCCTGGTTTTACCAGATGTCCTTAGTGGGTCCTGGGAGCGGCCCAGCATGCTAACAACATGCCCATCATTAACGGGCCCATTGTTAGCATGCTCCCCTTTTCCACTGAGCCCTATGGGGTCTCGAATGGGGATGGACCTGGTCCTGGTTCCCTGAATGGGGAAATACCGGGCCCTCCAAGGTCGGAATGGCCCGGTATTTCCCTATTCAGGGAACCCGGACCCGAGTTTGGAGGTAGCCATGCCCTTAGTAAGGGCATGGCTACCTCCAAACTCGTTATGAGGCCGTCTTTCACTGACAGCATGTGTAGCTTCACCTTCCTGTTGATGCCACATTCCCTTAGGTCAAGGGATGGTGCCTCCACATTAATGGTAATACACATTATCCTTTTGCTACTCTTCATTTCATGAAGAAGAAACCCCCTGCAGAGTTGCTGCATCCTTCTTACGTCAAAGTTACAATTTACCTAGTGAGTCATGACTGGTGGTGGGGAATTCGATTGTGTCCTGTGGCTGTGTGCCCTGTGGTAGAGAGGTCTGAGACTTCCAGGAGATACTGGATTAGACCACTGGGAGAAACAACCTCATATTTCAAGTAGACCTTTCTCTGAACCAAAAACCTGCTTCCCCGAATCCCTAGCCTGTCGATTATGGTAGTGAGTGGATACACCAGACTGACAATTACCATCAAATATCATCATTTATGCACATGGTGGACAGGCTAGGAATTCGGGGGAAGCAGGTTTTTACAGAGAGGACTCTCTCTCTACCTCTCTCTCTCCTTTTGTCTCTCTCTCTCAAAGCATCAGCAGCACTAAGGAAGTGACCCATAGCTCACCCTGTATCTACAAACCTTAATAGTGCCAGTTTGGTTATCTTCAATGCTGTACTAGCTGCTGCTTGGTAATGTTGGGAAGGTACCAAGCCCATCCCACCCCCCTGGGTGCTTTAGGTTGAGGCGAGTCCCATTGGAAGAATTCTAACAAACCCAGGGACATTGGGCCATCCTTAAGGTCTCCACATGATCATAATATTGTACGCATTTTAGATGTTTAGAGATAGTTCTGGTATATAAGCATATGCGATTTTGCGGATATTAAATAGCCATATTCAAAGCATGGGGCCTGCATGGCCATGCAGTATTTAGTGCGTTAGACACAGGCCACAAGCCTTAAGGGGAAATATGAACAGGTCCAAGCGCTGATGAGAGAGGCCCACGCTGCTAACTTCCACAGAAACCTCTTTGTTCTAAAGTTGTAGCCAATATGTTTGTTCTAAGAAAGAATGTGCCTGCATGCCACAAGACAGTCCTGGTGTTTATGTTATCACAAACAGGCCCGAGCAGGCCTCTGCCCCATATCCAGGCAAATACGAGTTATAGCCCCTATAACTGCCCTAGACCCAAGACCGCTGAATTCCGAGATACCAGTTGACCCCAGACCACTGACCATAAACCAATCAACCAATAAATATCTAAGAGCATGGTCGTTATACCTTTATTTCATAATGACATGATTTGTAATGCAAGGTACAGGGAGGGATAAATTATAGTTCGAAAGCGAGGGTGGCAAGGTTGTAAGCCAAGAGACTAAGTTAAGTATGTGTGGGTTAGTGTGATCTCAGGACTAGATTTTGAGCATGCCAGGTGAACTGTATAATAATAGAGTAGCACTTTTCGCAGATGTAGCTACTTGCTTCTTTGGCCTTGGTTCCCTGGAGACAATGAGCCCAGCAGATCCCACATGATGGAAGATGGATGGACTGGGCTGGTATCAATGGCCTGGCATCCCCTATGAACCAGGTCAGCCATGTATAGCGTTGCACCGACCAGCCACGCAGGTTCGCACTATATGCAATGATGTCATCTTTTTTTGCTGTGTCTCCTTTTAAGCTTCTGCTTGTACCCTTTTTCAGCAGAATGTTCCATGGTGGCAGAGTTCTTTGCTGACAACCCTTTTTTGTAGGAAATAAACACTTGTTATCTTTGCAAGAGTTTCTTGGGCCTTTTTCCCTAGTGGGTTGTATTTTTTCTGGAGTGAGCGTTGAGGGGCGTTCCTTCAGTTGGTGACCCTGATATGATCCCAAAGCATCCTTGTCTGCAGACCTATCCTTGCTGCTTCTCCTGAGGGGTCGCACCTACCTACAGCGACCAGTCCCGAAAAAAATGCATATTCACGAATGGTTTTACAGGAGCCGTCTTTGCAGAAATTCTGTCTGCTCTTTGGAGGAGGGTGCGACTGTGAGGAGAGTGCAGGCTGGTGTTATTGGGACCCCGTGATGGAGGATCTCGGGAGAACATGCGCATGTGAGTATAAACTTGCAAGTGATAACAAGTAGGGGATGGGAACATGGGAAAGAGTAAAGCGTGTGAGCACATGCAAAGTGATAGTATTGGTGTGGCATGAATGTAGCTTGTTTTATTTTTTAGTATTATTAAAGGAAACAAGTAGGATCCCTGCATAATTAGTGGGCTCAGACATAGTAATTGTTTTTTATTTTAGCTTGTTATTTTAACTTGTTTTGTTTGTGTTTTTATTGAGTATGGTCGGAGGTCCGAGGAGGGGTGTTGTGTATGGAGTAGTGTGTTTTGAGTGTCAGAGTGGGGGTTAGGGGAGAAGCAGAGTGTGGGGGAAAGGTATTTTGTTTTTTTGACAGGAGGGAGAGGATGTAGGACTGACCTTCTTTATATTTTTCATTTTGATGAGCAGCAGCAGCATGCACGACATGCTAGTAAAGGCGTAAAGGCAGTGAGGTGCAAGGATCATTATAAAGCGAGGAGAAATGCCCATAGAGTATATGTATAAGGCCCTGTCACTATATTGTGACAGAATCGAGAAGTATCACAAGCAATCGGTGGTAGATATGAGAGGAAGGGGCATGCCCTGCTTGTGGCCAGAGCAGAGATCCCATAATATGGGTATTCTGGAACACATGTCCAATTATAAAGGAAAACAGTTACAAAAGAGAAGAGTAGTGTTCGAACTCTGGAAAATATTTGAAGTTATGGAAGAGTCTAAGGGAGGAGAAGTACAACAAGATCGCAAGGGCGACTGTGCAGGAAAGGAGGGTGGGGCACCAGCATAACATGGGAGAATATACCCATTGACAGCTCACCCTGCAGTAGGTCACACAAACCCGACCTTTGTGCCTACTACAGCGATAGCCCCACCAACCCCCTTATGCATCCCCCCTGAGGTCCCAGTTCATGCTGATGTCCATAAAAGACACCTAGAAGTGACACTGGCAGCGGCACATACAGAACTGACTAGATTGAGGGCAGCACAGATGGAAGTAAAAACAGATAAACCAGCAGATCAAGGATCAGATGGGTGAAAACAGGATACATTTTGTTTGAAATAGATAGCACAACCACAAAAATAAACATGCATATAGAAAAAGAAGAAGAAGTGGGTGAGCGGGTGGACAGTTTAGGTATGAGAATCTAGGATCTCCCTGAGGAGAGGAAGACTGGTGGAGTAGGATTGATGAGTTTGAGGATGATGAGACACAAATATGGGACACACTGCCGCGAGCATTCTCTGACACACCTGACCTACAATTGATAATGCAATGTACTATAGGCGAGAATGAAGTCCCCTCTCAGTTTATTCTTAAAGTTCAGGAGATGTCCTGAGTGGAGACAGGTAGCTTGTGGGACCTGTCAATACCCCTTTTCTACTTTATCATTAAAAAGGGCCTGCCCAAAGAAGTGCAAAGGCACTAGACAAGATCGTGGGTATCGAGCCAAAGGGATGGGAACAAAATACAGAGCATAATAATAAACCATTGAAAGAGGACAAAGAAGTGTGATAAGGAAACGGCCCAGAGGCAGCAAGCAGAGGAAGCAAAACTAGTACAAACAAGTTAGCTAAAATCGCTTTGGAGGCATCAGGAAATGCCCAAGAGTTTGCAAATGCTACAATAGCTGTGGTTTGATCAGAAGGAGGGCAAGGTCAGTTGGGGAGGGGTCCACAGTAGCCCAGCCCACAGTGGCAACAAGGATGACAGCAGCAAGGAAGAGGTGAGTTTCGAGGAGCATAGGAAGGGGTTTTTGGGTGAATGGGGCCCAAAGGGATGGAATGAGGCCTTCACAATGCTGGAATTGTGGGAAACGGGGGCATTTGTTCAAGAGAATATAGGAGCAGACCAGAGATGGGTTATAAATATGGCCCCCATCACACGGGCCCCAGGGTTGACACATATAATGACTTCTATACCCTATGAAATACACCAGGCCTACACACAGTTACCCCTGCAGATACCTGGACCATCTGCGCATTGTTTGTGCCATGCCAGGAATGTGTGCAATAAGAGCAATGGTGGTATTACATGCAATTGCAGGGGATGTAGTGTTCCAGACATGTTTATTTATGGAATTACAGAACTTGTGGAGGTGATGCCACAAATTGACAAAGGCTGGTGGAGAGTGCCACCAGATTTTATCTTTCACCCTGTGGTGTCCCCGAAATTAGCGGTGGGCACAATCCTGTCCCTAGACCTGCAAGGGTTGTTGGTGTCAGTGAAGAGAGTGGTTGTACTTGGGGCACGACAGGCATGGGTGCGAGTGGAGAAGAAGCATTGCACTGACCCCTCTGTACTCTTAAGGTGGTGACAGATGCAGAATTGTTTGAGAATAATGACAGTGACAGAGAAATAATTATAAAGATGTGCATCCCTTGCCAGATCATGGTGCAGCACCGAAGAGTGCAATGTCCCCTGATGGCTGTTCTGGTCCCCGCCCCTTCATTGAATTAGATTTGGAATATATACCTGAGCATTGGTGGACCACCAAACCACATGATGTTGGGCATTTAAAAGAAGTAACCTCGGGACACATAACAATAAAGGCAGGGGCAGTGCTACCCTGGGTGAAACAGTACCCACTATCAACAGAAGGAGAGGAGGGAATTAGATACATGATACAGGCTCTGCTCAATCAAGGTATAATAGTGCCATCCACATCACTGTCGAGCACAATGATCTACCCTTTGAAAAGGGCAACAAGGAGCAATTGGATAATGATCCAGGATTTATGCCCCCTAAATGATGTGGTACAGAAGGAGTTTCCTGTGGTCCCCAAACCCGCCACCATTCTATGAAGTATCCCCAAGGAGGCTACCCACTTTTAAAAAAACTTCTTTTTGATACCTTTGCACCATGATTCACAGTATCTGACAGCTTTTACCCAAGGCAGAAAGTGCTATGAACACACTTGTTTGCCTCAGGGGTACTGTGAGAGCCCAAGCATTGTCAACAGAATATTGCACGCTGATTAGGAAACATTCAAGCACCCATGTGATCATCCAGTACATGAAAAATGTACTTTTATGTTACGATATTGAGCAACACTGCCTGAGAGACTCTGTTACACTCCTACAGCTACTAGCCCAGAAGGGGTACAAGGTTGACAAGGCCAAACTACAGTACTGCCAGCAGGAAATGCTGTATCTAGGTCAGTTAATATCAGCAAATGGCAAAAGAATCATACCACACAGAGCAGTCTCTGTGTGCACCATCCCTGACCCATAACAGTGAAAGACATGCAGAAATTCTTAGGGCTATGCAACTACTGCAGAGCATGGATTTTCGACAATGCAGCATATACCAGGCTGCTCCTGCTGGTCGCACCTTGAAACACTTGTGTATAGGCATGTTATAAATTCCATATCATATCATATCGTCAAATTTACAGCAGACATGATAAGGAATGTCAATGATTTAAAGAAAGTGATATCTACAGCCCCAGTTTTCGCCACCCCAGACTATACACAGGAGTTCTACATATCCTCACATTCTAACGGCCAACTCAAGACTGCAGTATTGACTCAGAAGACAGCAATGGGCCACAAGCCATTTGCCTATTACAGGGGCACACTAGACTCAGTGATGCAGGGACAGTTAGCACACGGGCAAGCAATTGCTGAAGCTGCGTTCGCGATTGGTAAAGTTCCAAAATCGTGATGGGGTGTTCCATCACTTTGAATGTGGAACATTCAGTGTTCGCCATCCTCGAGAGATCAAAATCCACCTTGACCACACTGAGAGCCTCCGTGTATGAGATTATCCACTTAAGCCCACACAATCATGTTGTGCGATGCAAACCAGTGAACCCTGCCACCTCTGTGACAGAAATGAGTACAGAAGTTAACTTAGTAATGCATGACTGTGTCACGTATCATATGAAGTGGAGGAAGATGACATTCTGAAAGCAAGGGACAGCCCATTGAAAGAAAGGGAGGATCTTTTTGTTGACGGTTCAACATCAATTGAACAAGAGACAGGAAAAAGACATACAGGCACCGCAGTGGTGCACCTTAAGGGAGGTGTATATGAGACACTTTTTATGAAAAGACTGCAAATACATTACTCGGCTCAAGCATCAGAGCTCATAGCACTCATTGAATCACTGCGGGCATCACAGGGGTGTCACATGACCATCTATTCTGTCTCAGAATATGTCACTACAACAGTACATGCCGGTCTGTCACGGTGGGAAAGGAGTTGTTTAAGAAAGACAAATCCCCAGTTCAAAGTTCTGCATTCTTAGAGATATGAATCTCTGCGTTGTCCCAACACTCTGTTGTGGTGGTCATGAAATTCACTAAAAAATAAAATAATAATAATTAGGCTTTTATATAGCGCTACAAACCCTCAGGTATCTGAGCGCTGCTTATTATTACCCACGGTGTGTGGTGCTCATTTATCGACCTCGGAAGGATGAAAGGCTGAGTTTGGCCCCGCCGGGATTCGAACCTGCGTTAACAGGCTCTGCACGGGTGTCAAAGCGGGCGCTCTACTCGCTGTGCCACTTGACCACTGCCTATACCAATAACACAGGCAAATTTTCACGGGGAAATGCCACTGCTAATGCACGGGCCAAAATGGTGGCCTGTCTTCCAGTGGAATGCCTGGCTAAATATTGCACCATGTGTGGAAAATCAACCTGATAATTTCCATCTGAAAATGTTATCATGAATGTTACGCAAATCGATTATTTATTCACTATTGGACTATTTAGTGCAGTTTTTAAGCATTTTACATCACTGTATAACAGTTGTTGATATAATGTAATGAACAATATCAACTGTATACCAATCAGATATCTCAATTTTACAATGCATTTGTGGCCATTTGAATGTGGTAATGGGACAATGTCTTTTCATAATAATATTATTAAAACATTGTGCCTCATTATGAGTGTGGCGGTCCAGAAACAATGGTGCCGGTAAGCCTACCGTCACTGTTGTTTCTGGACTGGCAAACTACGACTCTGCGGGCGGGTGCCGTACTGTCCGCCAGGGTCAGACCTGGCGGGTGGAACAACACCCGCACGCAGAGTTTTACGGAAGCACCGGCACCGTTATTAACGGTGCCGGTGCACTGTGGTCCCCATTCCCACTGAGTCCAATGGGACTCATATGGAAATGCGGATTAACATTTACCGGTGCCTGACTTCCAGGAATGCAGGGTTCGTAATCCTCGGGTGTTTCCGGAAAGCCAGACGTCGGTAAATATTTCAAGTCTGGCGGAAACCCACTTGTAGCACCAGCTGAGTTACCACTAGAATTGTAATGAAGCCCATTGTCTGTAAACAATGTTTTGTGTTGCACTTTTTAACACATTTCCCATTGTTGTAAATAAATTATGATCCTACTATACAATGTATTAATAAATAATGTTTCACTTAAACATGCTTCATTTAACCATAGTTTATTAACGTCATTGCCTCGAGGATGAGAGGATGAGGGATAAGTTAGGAAAATGTTTGTTCAGCTCATGGGTGATATTTAACCCGGACTAACACTATTTATAACATTTTGATAATGGACTGTATATGCCATGAAATATAAATGCCATTGTGATAAGTGAAATGGAGACATTGGGCCTCATTATGACCGTGGCGGCCACGGTATGAACAGTGCCGGTAAGGGACCGGCACCGTTCATACCGGGCCACCACATTATGAGTTCTGCAGCGGGTCCTGCTCTGTACGCCTGGCCAGACCACACGTGCAGAGCGGGACCTGCTAGCAGGGACGTCATTTCACCAAAATGCCAGGGGTAGTGGAAGTGACATCACACGACCCTTGACCCCTGATGACATCACAGGAAGTGAGGTAACTTGACCCCACCCCAAAGTGATATCGCGGAAAGCGATG
Source organism: Ambystoma mexicanum (assembly GCF_040938575.1). NCBI lineage: Eukaryota > Metazoa > Chordata > Amphibia > Caudata > Ambystomatidae > Ambystoma > Ambystoma mexicanum. The sequence goes on from NC_090926.1 coordinate 943,619,302, forward strand.
GAACAGGACCTTTCAACGGTTGACAAAACAGGAAGTGGCATCACATAGCATTGTACACTACAAAAAATAGGGTTACAATATCACTATAATGTGATATACATTTCATACCTGAATGGATCGCCATATGTATCATTAAGATCAGTGTGTATAGGCACATATTACCAAGTTACTGTGATTGCAAGCAGACGTCCATGATCAATTGATAATGATTTGTTATTATATAGCACTTAAACTGAAGCGCTTTACATAGAAGAAATATGCACCCAATATCACCCAACCTGTGTTGGTACCGATTTATCGACCTCAGAAGGATGGTAGGCTGAGTTGAGGCGTTTGAGAACAGACTAAATCAGGGACTCACCCCCTGAAGTGTGCCTGAAATAAACCTTTAATGAGTCTAGCAATTATTGTATAGAATTCCAGAAAGACACATTTTTTGGCATTCCTATTCTTTCTTATTTAGGTTCAGTGCTGAAAGTGTTAGACTTGTGTCCCTCGTGTTCTTATTTTTCTTCTTTTTTTAAGGAGCCTGAACAAGAAAGCTAGCCACTCCAGAATTAAAGAGCCACATGGTGCTGCCCACAGCCCAGAAGCTTGCATTGCAAAAAAGGTGGCAAGGGAGACCACAGAGGTCGCAAGGAAGAACTCAGAGGTTGCACTTGCGACCTCTGGCGACCCCCAAATGACGTCCCTGCCTGCTAGCAGTACAGGATGCTAACAACGGGCCTGTCATTAATGGGCCTGTTGTTAGCATCCTGACCATTCTCATGGGAATGGGGACGTACCGAGTCTGGGTCCCGCGAAAGGGAATTACCGGGCCCTCCAAGGTCGGAATGGCCCGGTAAGTCCCCTTTTGTGAGACCCGGCCCCGAGTTTGGGGGTAGCCATGCCGCTAAAAAAACAGCATGGCTACCTCCAAACTCGTAATGAGGCCCATAGACAAATATTTAGGGCCGCATTACGAGGAAGGCTGTAAGGGGTTAACGGCGGTGGTAAAGGTGCCGGAGCTATTAACCCATTACTGCCCCATTATGAGGTCTGCTCGCGGGACCCGCTAAGGACGCCTGGTTTTAATGGGCCCGTTGTTAGCATCATCCCCATTCCAATTGAGCCCTATGGGGGCTGAAATGAGAATAGGGATGTTCCGGGTCCGGGTTCCCTGAATGGGGAAATACTGAGCCCTCCACGGTTGGAATGTCCCAGTACTTCCCCATTCAGGGAACCCGAACCCGGTATCCGGAATGGAGGTAGCCATGCTGCAAAAAGAGGCATGGTTACCCCCTTCCTCGTAATGAGGCCCTTAGTTTTTCTCCATAAGGACCTTGATGCAAGGGTTAATCAGTTTCAATGTTCTATGTTTCAAAATTTCAAGCAATATGGGTACCGAAGTATTAGACTATTTGACCTAAAACATTTGACCTAATGACCAATTTGACCTTTTTTTGCATCTGGTCCAAACTGACCTTTTTTGTTTTAGATCAAATAGGCTAATATCACTTACCTACTTACCTGAACATGAGGTGTGTGGGTTCCCCGCTCCTCATGTTCAGGTAAGTAGGTCAAAAGGGGATTGTGGGGGACACAATGGAGGCAGGGGACACAGAAATAATAATTTATATGTGTAATATAATTGCACCTATTTATGTTCATGTGTTTGAAATTGTGTGCAGTAAAACTAATTATTTTCCCACACACAATTCCAAACACATACATATTTGCAATAATATTGCACGAAAATATGCAAAACGAAAGCTTGTGAAAACCGTACAATATCCCTCACACAACTGCGATCACGTTATCATCAGAACATACTTGGTTGCTGTTTCAGAAGCACCGTTTGTTTTCATTCGAAATCTTGTAAGATTCATTCTTTATGGCGTTTCCTCCAACGCCGTCAGTATTTCCCGATTTTGGAACGCGAAGTGAAAAGTCAAGTGCCCGAAGACACACTTGGTTGAGACATTGTCATGCAATAGCAGAAGGTTTATAATGACACTACCTTAGAAAGGCTGCCTAAAATCGCATTGGCTTCCCTTTAAAACACAGAGGTGCTTACCAAGATCCTTGGGGAAGGGTGCTTTGAATGGGGAGCGGCCGGTGGCAGGTGTTAGTTGAGAATTACCGTGGGGACTAGCATGGCCAGCAGTGGCCAATGGGTGGATACAACACCAAAGAACACTCACAGCATGTGTGCTTCGCTCACCTCCCATCATTCTGCATGGTTAGCTTCCCATGGCAATATTGGTGGCTTATATTTAGGAAAACGACAAGTGCCCGAATTCCACACCTAACAAAGGGGGAACTTGAGAGCTCTGAGAATCCTGCCTCCCTATCACTTTAGGAGAGTTGACCTCAGGCTTTAATATCAGGGAGCTCATACGTACTTCAAGCAAGCATTTTGATTTGCCTGCATCCAATGTATCGGGTTGCATATTGTGATTTGCCACTAGCTATGTTCCTTTTGAGACCCCCACTCTAGTCCCTAAAACAGGAGAAACTGAGCATAAAAAGGAATGGTTATGGGAAATGCAAGGGTATGAGACGTGGCCACGTGAGAAGGAGCCTCATAGAAAGGTGTGTGCCGGCTTACACAAACTAGGAATGGAATGCACAACATGCAAAAGCACTTTTGCTTGACACTATGAAATACTCAAGGATGTGGAAGCATTTACTTTTGAAAGCTGTCAAATGTGGAAATTTCCCAGACAGCACACTAACGACACTAGTTACTAATTAATATTTGTCTTTCTAAAATCAATCTTATGGCTTTTCATACCCATAGTCCACTAATTCTTTGGACCAATAATTACCAAAAGTTATTCAGGTTCATTGGATGGATCTTATTTATTGAGAAACACAATGATGACCTCTTAATAAATGGCTAGATGTAAAAAATACATTCACTCAATAAAACGCATTGATGCAGGGTAATGGGCAATCAAAAGATGTTTTAATAGCCAGAAAACGTATTTGGATCAGCACATTTTAAGATGTACATTCTGACTTATATAGTAGTCAAATTAAATAAAAATACTCTACAGTTCTGATACTGTCTCATGTCCGTAGAGGGTAGTAAGAGAGAATATGATAGAACTGTTTTCTTAATTAAGTGCTAGTTTTAACAGAACTTCTGTGGAAGGAACAGATATTTTTAAAGGGGCTGCAGACGCATTTGGTTTATTACACCAGTAACACATTTTACAATTGCAATTCGGACATTAATTCTCAGCGGACAGCTGCGAAACTATACTGGCAGACAAATGTGTGATGTTACTGTTTGATAAAGATAGCTCAAAGATATCCCTATAACATATGTAATGTTGGTGGGGACTGGCAGGTACTAGTCAGAAATGTCCATAGGAATTAGCATGGACATGGACAGTCAATTGGTGGGTAAGTACAACAACACATAGAATCTGTATATTCCCTTGCAGATGCCTCCTAGTTGTATTCCAATGCAATCGTTTTGGCTAATGGATGGTCTCCTGAAGCATCACCTTATAGCCAAAACTAAAAACTAAGGAAGTAGCAACCCTGTCCTTTAAAATTAGAGAGGTGTTTGTTGTTGCTTTCATAGACCTGAGGGCTTTTGATTTTGGACTGGTGTGGGAATGCATGTTTGTCGAACTTTCACATAGTATCACCTGCATACCTTTATTATAAAGCCAGCCCTGGCACTGAGAAACTTCTGTCATTTCGCTTGCAGGAGCAATTATCAGGTCAGATAATTGGCTCACCCACGGAAATTGACTAGACATGTTAAGACAACTATAATGATGACGTGGGCAGTAATAGGCCAAATAACATAAAATGACATATCAGCAATCCAAAATTGTAATATTGCAATGCCCTTTTGTAGCGACATGTAGCGCCATGAATGCAATAATGGGGTATTTGTTTAAATTTAAATTTAAAATGCTGCGCCCCTGGAGAAGATCACCCCATTGGTACTAGCGCCATAGGCTGCGCTTGAGTGCCACATTTTGTTGCAAAGATGGGTAATATGTTGCAGCTTTTTTAGACACTTCCGTAATGAGCTAGAACTGCCAAGCCACGAGGCGCTGGGTAAATGGGTGATCCATCATCCTTAGACTTTTTGCTCAGTGTACATGCCATTCTCTCATGAGCCTAGGATTCCATATAGAAAAAGATTAAGACACTTTTTTTGTGTTTTTCTATGTTTTTTACACGCATGATTCTAGATTACCTTTGCATGAGACATGCATGTACCCGAAGGACAGCAGCCTCTATTTCCCTGGGCAGGGCAATGCCGCCCATTAAGATGTGCACACATCCGTTTCAAAGGCTGCCCCAATGTTCACAAATCAAAGGTTAGCATGCAGCCTCTGCCCCGATGACATGATGGATACAGCAGCTCTGCAGGTCCGGGCCGCCGTGTGTCCAGTCCCTCGCAGCCAGGGTGGTCGTCTGAAGCTAAAGCAAACACGGGGCGAGATGCGGCCAGATGTGGAGCCTCTCCAGTTCACTTCCCCGGAAGGCTCGCTCGCAGCACGTGTGATATGTGCATTCCTCCCGAGAACGGGAATGTGTGACCCTGACCTGGAGATACAGCGCCATCCAGTACCATCAGAAAATAGTGATTGTAGTGCCCCGTATTTGCACAAAATAACTCCAGAGTGTAAAACATATATGTTCTTGGTGTTGAAAATAAGCACGTATGATGTGGCTTCTCCCATTCCCATCAAAATCAACCAGAGAATTCGAATGGGATGTGTGCCGGATGCCACTGTTACGTGCATAGTCTCCATGGGTATGACATGCGACATAAGAGGGTGCATTGCAATGTAGTAGAACACATTAACCAGTGGTTAGTTATTACATCATACGCTCGAATGTGCAACATACGGTATTTTGCAAAATAATTCCCCTACAGTTACAAAGCTGAGATGCATGTTCCATTTGATTAGAGTGCGGCTTTCTAAGCATGTGTTAACACCATGTGAGTGCAATTAGGTCCCTTGGAAAGTGGGGAGTGGAGCAAGGAAATGGCAGATGGCCATGATCTCCCCAGATAGTCATGTGGTGAGTGGGTGGGATCGTTATAATGGGGTTCACTGAGAGATGAAGCTCCTCCTGGTACTGGGCATCACTAAAGAAGAGAGAGGGTGCACTTGTACTTGAGCACTAAAGAGATATGTTTGAAGAGGAAATCTGAAGAGCTGATGGCTGGGTTACTCCCCAATGTCAGGAGGGAGGGAATTCCAGTGTCTTTGACTCTATACAGTACATTGTTTTCCACCACATGTGGAATATGTGATCCTGAATCCTACTAGATGTCCCCTATTGGTCAAGTACCTTCTTTTTTTGCTAGTCAGGCGGACTGGCACGTTTCCCCAGAGACTTATGTGTATCAAGCATAGATGGGAGCGGTCAAAGGTGCCACACCAGGCACCACACTGAAGGGTAACTAGGTAGTGTACCTGGAGTTGTATGACATCTTCCTCGTTATGTCACATCCAAGAAGCCTCTCCAACGGTATCATTTTCTCTGATGTGGGAAATCCTAGAAAAACAGTTCCTGTCTATTCTGCATAATAGATTGTAGAATTATAAGATCAGGGAAGTTCTGCTGGGTGAATTTTATTTGCTTCTGGATCAATGGTTGTTTAAAATATAACTGTTTTAGATGATATTGTGATTGTTCTGTATTTCGATTATTTTGCTCTTATTTCCTACAGTTCTCCTGGTACTTATAAAATGATGCAGGGAGATGGTACTGTACCTCTCAAATAATGTATATAACAGAAATGGGGTATAATAGTGTCTATGAACTAGTGCTAGTACGAGGGAAACCTTAGGACAGGTCAGCTGCAGGATATTACAAAGTGACAGTTGCATCTCAGGTATCTCAAATTACCAAGATTTATGTGTGAGTTCTTGTAACTTCATTCACATAATATCAATTGGGATTAACTCTCAGATTATAAATTATACAATAATCAAGGGAAACTAGGATTCGAAGGTGGATGTTTGAACTTGTTATCTCTCTCTATATAAAAGGGACATTTGTGCATGTGTTTGTGTCTGTTTGAAATGTTCAGCCTACTTCCTAACATGCTACAAACCTGAAATGTGGCATGTGGGTAGGTTCCATGGCATAGACATTGTAAAATGTGTACAATATACATTTTCTAATTGTCTTTTTTTAAGCGTTTTTGTGGTCTGTGATGCTTAGAAATGGGTGTGGGTGCCTGTTCGAAATGTTCAGCATACTTCCCAACATTCTACAAATTTGAAATTTGGCATGCAGGTAGGATCCATGGTATAGACAATTTAAAAAGTATAATATATACATTTTTATATTCATAGTTTTTTTGTAAGTGTTCTGCAATGCTTGGATATGTGTGTGTGTGTGTGTCTGTTCAAAATTTTCAGCATACTTCACAACATGCTACAAACCTGAAATGTGGCATGTGAGTTGGTTGCATGGTGTAGACAATGTAACAAGTATAAAGTATACCTCTTTCATATGTATTTATTTTTTTAGCTGTGTGCAATGCTTACCGCTGCCATGTGGCTCTTTGCACCATAGCTCCGTTGTAGTTCTACGTTCATTGTTCTGAAAGTTTTGCAGTTCATGAAATCTTCAGCAGTTCATTGTTCCTAAACATTCCACACTATCAGCATTCTAGCTGATATTAGCAGCACTCACTTTTGAAGTCATGCATGTGACACAAAATGGTGCTTTTGTAGTAATGCGAGGAGACAGGAAACAATACATGTCTCTTCAACAGTGTCAGCAATGACGTTGTCCATCACATTGTGGCAATTCTCTACAAAGCATACATGCTTCAGCGATACACGTACGGTTACGGCACTTAAAGCTTACACACTTTAGCCCTACATGTACGGCTCCTATGTTGAGGTTGCTGCTGCCTCAGCTGTAGATCAGGACACAAACAATGTTGCTACACATTCCCAACGTTCCAACTCAAAGTAGCTGGAACCGAATTACGGGATTCATGCTTTGCTCATGGTCAGCTTTATGGGGCTTGCTCCAGAGTTGGAAACAAAGACAATTTCCTCACGCTAGTTATATATATATGTATATATATATATATAAAAGACGATTCTCATCAAACATAATATTAAAACAATAATATAAAGGAAAAATAGTATTGCACATACTCTGGCCTGCACATATTTCACTGAAATATGAGCTTCTTCTGGGCCATATAGGATCAGCAAATGGGTGTTATCCCTAAATTTCAGTACATAACATGAGAATAAGTACTGAATACCCTTGATTTGACACTAACTTACATGAATGATAACACAAATCCTAGCTCAGTCACAGAAAAAAACGTATCATATAGAGATGTAACAATAGAGTTGTTGGGTACTATGTGAACTTTTTAAATATTACTCTGTCTCCTGAATTTCGCGTTATGTTTATGATGATACAATTTGAGTGTTGATCTTGGGATGTGTGCTTGTGAGCTTTTGAAGGCGTTGAAGTTGTCTTTTTTCTAACTGCTTGCTGTTGCCGGGGTCTGCACACAATTCAATGCCAACTCCAACACCAATGCAAAATCCAAGAAAATATAAGGAGACCATAGTAAGTTTGCAGTCGTTGCCAGCGGTATCCAGTAATTTTAGCGAACAGAAAACAGAGTATTTATTTTTTACCGAAACCATAATGATTAAAGAATAGTGAAATTTGAATTAAAATGCATATGGGGGTGCAGTGAAGGTGTACAACTTGTGGGGGGGTGTTTGGGGAGGGTTTCAATGCACAGGGAAATGGGGGATTTTTTTCAATTAAAATATTTTCAGTGAAAAGCATTCTCTGTAATTTAATTAGTTAACATCACATAGCTTTGTTGCCAGTGATTGTGAGATTATGCATGTGAGCAGTGTAGCAGTGAAAGCACTCAACACGCTTCCATGTCTAGTGGGTCAGATGCAGGACATTCAGGATTCTGTGCTTTTGCTGATGTATCTGCAATCTTTGCATCGTTGTTGGACTGTTCAGTGTTGGTGTCCCAGGGCAGGCCAAGGTCAGGTTGTAGTTAGCAGTGAACCAACAGTGGCCTGTGTCCTAGAATAATATCATGAAAACATGCAATTACAATGGATGCTCTATTATGCTCCAGACAACTGGCCGATGGCAATCAATGGGAAAACTAAAAATAAGATAAGCTGAATAGAAAACTGCAAAAAAGTGCTTGTTTCCAGGTGAGAAAAGTACCTCTAATAATATTGAAATTAAAATGGAAATCACTGCTTTGTTCTAGAATGGTGGAGGTGATCAATGATCAATAACTGAATATTTAAAAAGACAATCTGAACACAAAATTGCAAAAATGCCTGTTCTCACAAGAAAAAGAAAATGTAATAACACAAAGATACTAACAAAATGGAAATATCTACTCTGCATTCAATTGGGTGGTATTCAATCTCAAAACAAGGACTTACACAAATGCTCTTTTTTCATAATATGTAAAAAATAATCAAATCGAATAAAGCAAACAGAATACTTATATTTGCTGATAATAGGTAGATAATATAGGTAGGTAATAATAGATAATAGCTCACTCCTTAAAGTGGAAGATTAAACAAAATGCCACTTAATTTTAAATTAGATCAACAATAAAAAAGTGGAAACAGAAAACAACCTTCTAGGGACAAGTTCTGAATTTAAGTGTGATCAAGGCACTCAGTAAGCAACTTGCAAACTGAGCACTGGCTCAATGAACCAGACCCTTATGTTTTTCATTTATATTGAAATAAATCTGAAGCAAACAACGATGTAATGGTTTTCTTCAAATTAAAGAATACAACTACAAAAACGAATTAATGTTGTTTTACCATATAGGGATTTTGATTAATGATGGCTTTGGAATGAAGCACATGAGGCCTTGAGGTCTATCACTCTTCAAGCGCTGCAACTGAATAGCTGCATCATTAATGGCCCTATTGCATCCTTCCCATAGCCACCAGTAGTCCAGTGTTCAATATTACTGTAGAGTAAAATTCAAGCTATACAGGTGGCTCGAAATCAAGCTTGAAACTGTCAAACCATTTTGAGCTTTAAATGGAAATGGTTTGGATCGCTTGAATCAAATGGAACCCACATTGTCAGGATCGGTTCGAAAACGATTCGATATTGTTCACCCGTCCCTAATATTTATGTCATACCCTGTAAAGTGTTTAATAACCTGGTAGGTACCAACTTGCTTTCTAGGAATTAGCACGGCACCCATTATACTATTTGAACTAGGTGTGTGTGTGCGTCTGTGTTAAGGTTACCGTAGACGAGTACTGGGATTTATTTATTCAATTGTAATGACCAAAGGCACAACTCCCAGAATGCAATTAATGGAGCAATTACATCCCAGGACCAGGAGATGTCTAGGAAGTCATGGCATGATCTAGTAGAATGTGACCGAGTGTTTAAATGTGGGTGTGAATGCGAGAGAGAGATGAGAGGGAGAGAAAGGATCAGAGACACAAATGCAAAAAACATGAAAGCGAGTGAACGAGAAATAGAGAGAGAGAGCGAAAGAGAGAGGGAGAGAGCAGAAGAGCAGGAGATGCAAGGCAGGGAATACACACAGATAAAGAACTTATTACAAGTTTGTCACTAGTGGTTAAAACAGCCAGTAACACCATTGAACACTGTTTTACGGTTTATCGATTGTGCAAACTATAGAATAAAATACCACCTGCTTGTGGATTTTCGTTCCACTCTCAATGCCAATAATTCTGAATTCAGTATTAAACATGTGGGAATACCATATTTCCGTGAGCTGGGGTTATGGGGCATGCCCCCAACTCGAAACAGCTTGGGCAATCACTGTTTTCCACCTACCGTAATGGTAACAGCGTTTGACAGTATTACCAAAGCTTATCTCGCCATACTCGAAATGAGGACCAAAGAGTAAGCCATGAAGGCAGAGCAACAAATAAACTGAAACTAGATAGATAGATAGATAGATAGATAGATAGATAGATAGATAGACTACCACTACAGGATGCCGTGCAGAGCCAAACGTCTTTTGGAACCTTTTGCATGCTGCAAGGCGGGATCAGGACAGATTACAGTCCTCCCCGCTTTTATGATACTTTCATGCAAGCATTATCAGGCTTCTAAGCTCTCACGCCATTGTTGGTGTATCATCCAATGTGGTCACTCGTACCCAGTTTAACGGGAATACTGCATATGCTGTTCAGCTGAATCAAAACATTTTGATGATTGTTTCAACCTAGCATTAGCAGCCACTCCTATACGTACTGCATTCACGGTATGTCTACCATATGGGCCACTCTCATATGGACCAGACTCACATCTTAGATCCTTTCAATTGCACTGAGTGATAGACCCGGATTGTACTGGGGCCAAAGAAGGTTTTGCCTCGAGGAAGACCTGTGAGGGTCAAAACACATTTTGGCTGATTCACTTATTATTTACATTACATCTTACAGAGATGTAAATGCTATCACGCAGTATCTTTCATTGTTACTAATTGATGAACCAGAGCAAGATTTCCAGGCGTGACCTTTACTATTGTTCCATATGAGGCATGAGAAATGCCTGCACCTCCTGTGTTCTTGCTGCAGGTTCACCCTTTTCAGTGATTTTGAAAACTCTAAGAACTTGTGTATTTACTTTACAAGTGCTGTGCAAAGTTGATTCAGTTTCATGCTATGTTATGTGCAGGGAAGGGATATCATACGGGCAAGTATTGTTGGACATTTTGTAGCTCCGATACACATGAATGAAAAAATAGATTTGTTTCACAGTCCTATTCATATCAGGAAGCAGTTTAACATGCACAGAATTCATAATCATGTTGGAATGTCTGCAAATGCAGTGAATTCATATATATGAATGAATGTCCCAACACACAACTGTGAGTGCTTAAATCACCAAATGGTGCCAGACAAATATATCACAGCATGAGCTTTGGAGTTTTTGTGAACATCTTTTGTCCTGAGATAACATGCACTAAACAAAACTTTTTCTCTTTTCCTTCCCCTCTTTTTGTTTCCCATCCATTCTTCCTCCGGTATATTTATGGATTTTTCAAATTGTTTATTTCACGTCACTGAATGATTGAACACATGATTATGCCTATTTTTGTATACAGTGTTATAGGAACTCTTTTGTGCCCTGATGACGAGCCTAGAGGGTTGAAACATGTGTCGGCAAGGCAAAATTCCATATTATGATACATTGGCAACTTAGTATGCTTCAGCCTAATTGCTATGTGATGTTATATTGGTAACTGAGTATGCAATAATATATTGGGCAATATGCTATATTATGTTAAACTGTGTTGGAAAATCTGCCACGCCATGAAAAACTGTGACTTTTAGTCACATCCAATATCTGGCAATCAGCCAGGTTATGCCAAACTGAGAGTGCACACAATTGTGTTTACTTTTAAACCTAACAAAGAATAATAACCCACAGAGTGGTGTCTTCCCCTGATAAACCCAGCCACTGAGCTGTTTTTGACAAATTTGGTGCATAATTATTATTATATGTTTTCTGCAAGTAAGCGCGGCAAGGGAGGATACTCTGACATATATTGATGTTGTACATAGGTGACAGTGAGAAGCCACCTACCCATCCTCACCACTGTGCACACTTGACTTTTTGCCATTCATTCAATTTTCAGAGAGGTTTGTGCACACCCAACAAAATGTTTTCTCACACATCAGCCCTATACTTTTTTAATATGCCTCTGTGTCAACCTGTAGTCAGCTCCCGCCTCTCAGTATCAAGGGCAAAGAAGTGTCATGTCTAGGACGACTGTTTACAGTAGTCATCCCCGGAGGGGGACCCTGATTCAGATGATAGGAGCTTGTGACTGGATGGAGACAGAAAGTCTGTTGTTGCCACAACTTCAAGGGAGACCGGCCTTTAATCAGGAACCAAAGAGAGTTCCTTTAACCAGAGAGACCCTTTGATCCACAACAGACCGGAAGATGGGTGGGACTTAGTGGTACATGTTTTTATCTCCTTTACCTTTCCTGTTGCAAAGCACGCTGGTTATGACCTCACGCATAACACAAGATTGTTGGTGGGGACCCAGAATTGTTTCATTAAGGTAGGTTGAGCCTACATCAATCACTGAGGCCTATTTGGCTCTAAAAGAGGGCTGAGTCCCTATTTTGACGAGATCATCTGAAGATGTAACAAGGAAAACTTATTTGGACCCTAGCTGAAGGTACAGTCTCCCTTACAGCTTCTGCCAGTCAAGGAAGGCCAGGATTTTCAAAGAGGGAAGGAAGATCCCTCCCCTAAACATCTCCCAGGGAACAGAGGGAGATACAGAATCCAGGGGACCGTTCAGCAGCTCCAGAACCGATAACCAGCCGGCACACAGCGTGCCCTGCTAGGCTTTGCAAGCAAGCTTCATAGGTGGGAAGTGCCAAAGAGTCTCTGAACCAAACAAATGACAAGGCTGATGCCTGCAACACTCTCCTCAGCTTTGGGCTGTTCACCTTAAAGGATGACACAAACCAAGTGCAGAAGCTAGGAGTGCATCAACAAGCATCAACCAGCGTCCAGCTGAAAGGACATTTTCGAGACAGTGAAGCCCTTCGAAATACAACCGACAGCACCACTGACTGTTGTCAGCCCGTAGTCACCAACACCATCCAAAATGCCACTACCATTGCTTCACCACCGCCGACCAGCAATGAGACAGAGATTCCTGACCCTGAGCCACCAAATAGGCCAGCCTGCTGCCGTCCATCCAGCCTCACTCGCTGAACTGCCTGCTGCCTGATACCCGGAGCTGTCTAACGCCTTGACCTCTGTTGCAGAAGCTGCAAAGCACCCTGGTACATTGTGATTCTGTCCCCCTGGACAGGCCCCTACTGACATTTTACGACCCATTGATCCCTTTGGTATGATATTATATTTTATTTATATTGCACTCATACACAAGTGTTTCAGAGTGTGACAAGACAAGGGAGGGGATTAGGGGAAAACAAACACACCGATCGTACTAGGCCCAGTGACATTGAGAATGTGCAAGTGCATGGGTAAGGAAAAAGGGGACAAGTGCATGGAAGGGGGATAAATGGAAAGTGTGGAACAGAGAAAACAGATAATAAATAATAAATAAGTAAATAAATAAATAAATAAATAAATAAATAAATAAATGAATAAATAAATAAATAAATAAAGTAAATAAATGGTTGTAGTGCAGCCAGCAAGTGGCAAGTGCTGGGTTTAGCCAACAGGGAATATATGATAAGTACAGAAGAAAAAGGGGAGGGGGCTGTATGGGTACAAATACAGACCCCAGTGCAGGTGGTGGCCCAGAGGCAGTGCAGGAAGGTGGCAGGGTGAGCGGGTACCTGGGCCCGGGAGTCAGAGGGTGGCCAGGTGCACAGTGCTGAGAGAGAAAATAGATAAACAGGGGACAAGGGGGGGCAAAAGCAGAGGCAAAGAGGAAAGCCTTAAGGTGCTTCCAGAACCGAAGATGGTTCTCCTCAAGTGTCAGAGTGGCAGGGAGACTGTTCCAAAGGGAGGCCTCAGCCGAAGAGAGAGATCTACCATCAGCTCACTTCTTTGAAAGACAACTGACCGTGAGGGAGTTAGAGGTAGAGGAGCGAAAGGCTCGAGAGAGGAGTTATTTTCGGAGGCATAGTTAAAGGTATTTTGGACCCAGGCCCCAGAAAGCCTTGTGGACAATGACGAAGGTTTTAAATTGAATCCTTGCATCCACTGGGAGTCAATGAAAAGATTTCAGAGCTGGATAGATACAATCCCAGGGCTTGGGGCCAAGGACAAATCTTGCAGTCCTGTTCTGGATTAGTTGTAAAGGGCGAAGAGAGGAGGCAAGTAGATTTAGAAAGAGGCTGTTACAGTAGTTCAGCCTGGAGAGAAGCAGAGCTTGGGAGACAGTGAGCTTCTGGGATAGGGAGAGGAGGTGCAGTAGGAGGTTTGACATTTTAGAGACGTCAGAGATGTGGGAGGAGAAGGAAAGTTTGGATTGAAAGATGACCCCGAGGTTCGTAGCCTCACAGGTAGGTGTAGAAAGGGGAGCCAAGGGAGGCCGGCAAGAGATAGAGGGGAAAGGATGGTGAAGGTGTACCGATCAGGAGGATCTCAGTCTTGTTGGTATTTAGACAAAGATCGTTGCCGGAACACCAATCTTGATTGGCAGTTAGGCAATCAGAGATCAGAGAAGGAGAAGAGGTAGTCGAGGGAAGCTTGAAAATGTGTTGAGTGTCATATTTGAGCAGAAGATGGCAGTGCAGTGGGTGAAAGTTGCCAGGTATTGGTTGAAAAGCTAGGGTAAGAGATTAGATACAATAAATAAAAAATAAAATATCATTTTGATCCCTTTTTACTGAAACCAAGTATCCTTGAACTATTGAGATTAATTACTTTACTGACTACCCTCCTATCAGTATCCAGAGTACATCCCTTCTCCTTCTTGAAACTGTCTGTGCTCTGCATTTTTTTACAGGGTGGGTTGTATGTTGTAGTGTGCTAGAACTGCCTGTTGAATAATAATAAAGTAGATATTTGTATACAAATTGACTGGACAGTCCCTTTTATCATTGGGTAATAATTGTATTTTTGCTGTGGTGCAACTAACCGACAATCCATAACCTTGCAGAGATGCCGTTCTGTCCATGTTACCAAAATTGGACAAGAAGGTTTATAATTTGCCTGTGTTTTAAATCTGTTTGTATCCCTTCTGGTGTACTATAGTTGTGGGGTTGATTGAAGGTTTAGAAATCAATAATCAATGCTGGACCGCTGGTGCCCCAGAAGTTGATTCATCACAATAGGACTGTACTGAAGTAAATTTATTGCCCTCTTAAGATAAGCCTGTGCTGGACACCAATGGTTGTCAGCGGTCACAAGTCACTGAATCAGTCAGGCTTCCCGATGCAAATTTGTACATCAAGCCAAGCAGCCCTACAGGGATAGTTGACAACTAAAGTGGCGTTGGAGGTCCTTTCCCTCACAATACGGTGCACTGATTGATAGTGTGTTTCCTACACAGGTGTCCGTCTCCTACTCTAAGTTCCATTCACCATTTAGAAGACCCTGGCACCTGAAGAAAATCCCCACACTTACAAAGAGGGATTGAAACATGTACGGCAAGATCATTGGGCTCAGGACAATTGACAATAAAGAACATTGAAAGATATGGGACCCTTAGAATTATGCGAATGCCCTTTCTTTAATTGACATTTGTGTTATAATGTGGTGATAAGAGCAATATTTTTGCAATCACTCCATTTGGCAGGCTTGTATAGCACTATTTGCACTGTGCTATTTTGGTACCAGGCATGTTTATTTATTGTGATTTTTGAACATTTATGTTTTGCTCATGTTTACTTTTTTGACAATTCCTTTGAAAAAAATGTATTTTTACTTGTCTACGAGGTGAAAATGGGCCTCATCAGGGATTGGGCGAGAGCTGTAAAAATGTGGTGGTAATAGTGTTACCGCCACATTACCGCTCCACCCAATTACGAGTTTGGTTGGAAAGTCTGAGATTTACCTCCAGCTTTGAGCTGTCGGTAAATATGGCCACTTTCTGCCGATTTTTGATACAATTACCACAGCACAATTTGTGTTGTGTTAATTGTGCCAATACTGACCTATAAAGTCCTATGGACTCTTAAGAAAATGGGAAGTAACAGAATTGCCGCAACTTGGGATCCGGCGGTAATAGCGTCAGACTGAGCTGTGGTAACGCTATTTGTGTTGGAAGGTTTCCTGGCACTATTTACCGCTGGGATACCACCATTTTTCTGATGAAGCCCCATATCTTGATAATTCACAAGTGTATTGAAATATTATTTCCTCCTTGTACACTTCCCATCAGGGAACGAATGTTGCACTGACTACGATCGTTTGTTTGTGTCTGTAAGACTGTGTTGGGTATTCAGATACATGTAATATCATCTTGAACTCCATATGGAACAGATCTCTTCTTAGATCGCTTCAGCCCAAATCCTGACCCAAAACCATCCCTAGCTCTATATTAATTTCAAGACAAATAGAAGGAAATAAAAGAGGTACTGGTGATGCATAAAAGGCGGCTGTCAGGAAGCGGTGAGCAAAGGTGGGAGAGCAGCAGGTAGACCGTGTACATATAGAAAATGGCAAAGTTGAGAATTTTGTGAAGCGGCTAAAGAGTGGAAAGGAGATCTAAGATGCAGCCAGAGCGATAGGAACATTGATTGCATGGAAGGGGGAGATGTGCGTGCCAGTGGAGCAGTACGTGAGAAGTGAGTGTGTTTTCTGATGCTTAATAGGATGTGCCTTAAAGTGGTCATAGCAGAGGTGATTCATTTCTGGACATTGGAATGAGGCTATAAACGCTGATAAAGTGTCTGTCACGAAGTAGATAGGGCCAGGGGAAAATACAGTCCTCATTAATGAATGATGAAACCAAGTGCAAGTGGAGGAGAGTAAACGTCTAGTGAAACATAAACGTACTCTATGAGTGCCCACACCCCGTGGAGAGTGATGTTTCAACTTACCGGACACTAGCACAGCTGCCAATTGATACAACACGTCGGTCAATCGATCTGAGAGCCCTGGTCCCTCACAGAAGACCCAGTTACTAAGGACATTCTCACAAGCCTGCCTTGTTCTAGCCAGTTCCCCCACCACCTAAAAGGGTCTACCATCATTAGGCCCATTCAGGCATAGCAGCTGGGGGCCCGTGTAAGCTGTGATCCAGGAAGCTTGAAACAACTGATATCCCTCTTCAGTAGCTGAAGGAAACTGATATCCCTCTTCAGTAGCTGGAGGGAAGAAGGCCGATGGTTCGAACTGAAACCCTTGATCCCAGCTCCCAGAGTTCGCAGAAGAACGGCTTAGCAGTGACTGTGACAGAGTGGGAATCAAAGCAGGCGGGAAACACAAGACAGAGAATCGTATTGACCCTCGGTTTATGGAAACACAAGACAGAGGGTCGTATTGACCCTCGGTTTATGGATTTATAAAGTGCTAACAAAGGCTCTCGGTTGCACTTGGTGGTAGATGGAAAGAAACAGTCTTTTGAGTTGTTAGTATATAGATAAAAAACGAATAAGCGCCGTAAAACACTTGTTTGCAAAGGGCATATCCATCCATAAGACACCCAACTCACGCGTATCTCATCATTTTGGGCAAGTCGTTGAAAAAATGACCTCCGCAGATGCACGTTGGTTTCCTCATTGCATGTTCAAGCTTAAGGTTTTCACTTTAAAGATGTTTCTTTTTACAGAGCCCATATAATCGAGGTTAATTTATTTAACCCTCTGGCTCAATATGAAGCTGGTTTGTGATGGCGGATGCCAGGGCGACCGGATGTGTCCTTTCAAAAAGCTGCTCGCTGGGACAGGGCTGGATAATTTATTACCTCGTAAAGCCAAATCTCTCTTCCCTGTTGCCGAGCAGTGCAATTGTCTGGCCGCCTACTGTCCTTGCTCTACTCGGCCCATGACAACAATGGCGGCAATGGAGGCCGGCACCTGCAGCATTCACACAGAGGAAGCCACCATACAGGGATTAAAAAATAGATTTTTAAAGAGTCTGTGTCTGCCTATAGAAGCTCCGCTGATTGAATGAGATGCCAGATACATGGAAATGGCATGCAAAGAGTGCGGGCCGGAAGGCCCTGCATATATTTGAATATTTGCAGACATGTGTTAAAATAAGGAACAATGCTGCGTAGTTGGAAGTCTTATTTCAATAGGATCCCTTGACAGCGCTCCTACCCAGGCAGGGCAGTATCCAGTATGGAAGAAGTGGGGAGTCGGGCTATGGACAAAGTCCTCTTTGGAGTGCGGCAAATCATGTTCTCCCAATGTGTGGTCAAAGACGGTAGCAAGAGCTAACTTGCAATACTCATGGGTTTCTACACCCGACTCCGACAATACCACCACCGTCTAGGACAGTTCGGGTTTGCGAATTTTTGAAGCAAAGGGGTGTAAATACTTTCCCTGAAGTGAAACGAGAAAGCAAATGTAAGGTTGTGGCTGGTGCTTCCCCTTAGAAATGTTTTAAAATAATGGAGTGAAATCATGCATTTCACAACAAAACAAACTATGACAAAAATGTGTGATAAAAGAATGTATGCAACATTCTGAAGGACAATACGTGCAGCACTCCAAAAGATACCAGGTCACCATCCTTACACAGGAGCATTTGTTAACAGGTGTTCATTCTGGCTATCCCAAAAGCGTAATCAGGAGGCCTCTCTTAACAATATATGCCAAATGTGTGTCTCATTTTATGTACGTTCCAGATCATGCAGTCACTCCCCTTTCATAGAAGGTAACCTGTGAAATTGGCAGATGTTCTACTATATGAGCCTCAATACAATAGCATAACAAGGTATGTTAAAGAGTTTCACTCATTCTCCTCTTGGGCATTTCTTCGTATGACACAAGCAACTTCAGTGATTGGCAGTAACATGGGAGGAAATGAATGTTGGTTCTGCTGCAGCCAGACCACTACACTAAATTATCTGGTACGCTGACTGGCTGGTGAGACTATGTAGCTGCCTGTCAAATCAAGGACTATGGGACTGAGGGAGAGCCAGTGCAACAAAAAGAATGCAATTCTAGGTGACAGTCTCAAAGGTCACTACAAGAGCAGGCCAGGGGGACACAATCTGCCAATTATGTTTTTTTGTTTTGTTTTTTTCTTTCTCGAATAGAGTGAATCATTACTAAGAACTTATTTTTTTGCAATTGTCATTGGGATTAACGTATTTGACCAGGATCACACACAGTGGGCCTCATTACAAGTTTGCCGGTCCAGATACAAGGGTGCCGGTAAGCTCACCTGCACCATTGTTCCGGACTGACAAACTAGGAGTCTGCATGTCAGAGCCGATGTGCCCGACAGGTTTGGCCCTGGTGGTTCAAATAGAGTGACCATTATTCTGGGTGGCGCTGGTGCCCTAAATCTTGTTTTGATAATCGAGGTCCTCTGCCCTGGCTCCCTTGGGTATGACTATCATACTGGGCCGCAGCCCTTCGCCTATTTGGCTGTGCGCATTCCTGCCTAATTGTTCAAAGGCCTAACTCAATACATTTATATGTCGGTTTACATGCATGTTCCTTGCTAGGATTGGGAATCAGAATGTGATAATCACACAAGAGACACATCCTTGTTGTTCTGTGTCTCCAACACGGCCTGTGAGGATTCAGGTCTGAAATGTAAGTTCATGTTATAACTATCGAGCACATGCAATATATTCTACATAACACCATCATAAAGCAAATGGTTAGTTCCCCCCTGTATAACTTCCCACTCCTGCCACTGGCTCCATCTGCAAAGCTCCCACCTCCCTCTTGCACCAGTCTTTATGCATTCTCTGTGTTTTAATATATTTTTCGCAATATAAATCATTTGGGAACGGTGGTAATCTGAACGTGCATCCCAACATTCCCCCTTTTTGTTAATCCTCCATTAATAAATTTCTCCCTTTCTCTCTATCCGCTTCATCCTTAAGGACCTATGCCCTACACACATGACATAAAGTATTACCATCCCATGCATACTTCTCTGGTGGTGCCCGTAAGGTAAATGCAATCCTCATCACCCGCTAAATCCACACAGTACTCAGTGTAGTTTTCTGGAACTGGTGGGCGTGTGGTTAATGTCCCTATGGGGTGAATAGGCTGCTCAACCCTAAACATGGATGTTTTTTATTTGGGTCCTCAGTTTGAGCCTGCCCATATTTCGTACCCAATTCCTGACCCAATAGTAGGCATCAGCCTTATGTTGTTCGGAATAGTCTTGGCACAACATTGAAGCATCATCTGGCACGTGCAGAACAACACCATCAGGAACACCACAAAAGAACCAGTACTGCCACCAGTGCTCATGCCAGGATGGTGCCCAGGAAAAGAATGTATCAAACCAATCTTTGGTCTGCACACCTGCTTCACTTTGCTTGTCAGTCTTTTGCTTGCGTAGGGTCCCTATAATGTGTTTCAGGGATACATTCTTGGCATCATTTGGGGGTAAGTACGTACAGGAGGACAACCCTATCTTCTTGCAGAAGCACCCTTCCATCATCTCAGGAGATCCAGAAAGTACCGTTTTTCAGGCATCATCAACCGGATCACCCTGAGCTCTCTCTTGATAGCGTTTAGACCTTGTTCACTGGATCACTTTCCACCGAACAATCTGCAACCACTTTGGGTTTGCTTCAGCCCGGATCCCTGGTTTTAAAAGACAACAACACCTCTGCCTTGGTGTACATTCAATATTTATCTGGGATTGCTTTGAGCAGCCTGGACTTATCTTTCAACAGATAATTCGATCTCTTCCTCCTCATCTTCGCCAATCATTTTTCTTCTTCCTCATTTCAGGGGGTTGGATGGAGGCTGGGATAGATTGTGACACCCCATGCTTGGAGGCTATTTGCAAATGTGCTTCAGGCACCACCAGGATAGCAGAATGCAATGTTGTTAACGCACATGTGCCTCACCAGGAAGACGGAAGATGCAGATATGCTTGTTGGCTGCATACCCAGTACAGGTCCATAAGTGCCGCTGTTCGTTTAGCAAGATCTGAAATTAACAGTGACTTATTGCATTTAGTGTTAGTGCCCACAGGAACAGTCCCATGTCCTCAAAAACAAAACTGATATTCATCTGTTTATTGAACTTGTACTGGGGTGTCACATGCTTCAATCCATGTCAGTTCAGGTATATATGCAGTCCATATCGTAAGACAGTTCTAATTGACGTTCCATATGACTTCTTCTCCAAACCCTACCAAACCCCTGCTACACAGCTCATCACTACCTTCTCCAATATTTTCAACATCAACAATTCATCCAGTTTTAACATGGGCCATGGCTTACATTGGGGGCACTGTCATCTTTGGCACACTTTTCTCCATCTCTGTCCATTAGTACAACGTATACCTTACAACCTGGAACAGACTGCAAACTTGACACAGTCCTAAATGCACCAAACATTGTGCCTCTAAGGGAAATATTTCTTGGGATACTAACATTTTGGGTGCCCCAGCCACATGGAGCATAAGGCAGCAGACATAACAACTCCTGTTATACCTGTTTCTCCAGTAAGTTCATATGGCTATACCACATGTTGTGCAGCCATGGAAGCACATCTCTGTGCAAGGAGACAGGAGGACTGTAGGAGTAACAGTGACAGCCCCTTGGTGCATGGTGAGCCAGGAGGTCAGGAGGCCAGGAGGCAGTGCAAGGATGACTGGTCATGGAGGATGCTGGTACCCTGCGAGATTCTGAGGATACCAAGCAACCAGGGAGGGCAGCAGACAGGTGGGTTAGCAAGGAATCGAGACAGATATCCGAGGAGAAAAGGAAGGCTTGAGCAGCTTCCAGATCTTTAGGTGGTCCGACTGAAGTCTGAGGGGCAGGGAGGCTGTTCCAGAGGGAAGAACCTGCAGAGGAGAGAGATGTTCCCCCCACTTACTGCTTGGAGAAGCGTTTCACCCTCATGGTGTTAGAGGTAGATGAGCAAAGGGCTCTAGGAGGAAGGTATTTAGGCAGAGAGAGTTGGATATAATGAGGACCCCGGCCTCAGAAGGCCCGATGGATGATGCAGAGGGCCTTGAACTTGATCCTTGCAGCCACCGGGATCAAGTGCTGGAGAGATGTGTTCCCTGGGCTTAAGGCCAAGGATAAGTCTTGCAGTCCTGTTCTGGATTAGTTGCACAGGGCGAACAGTAGAGTTAGTTAGATTGAGAAATAGGCTGTTGCAATAGTCCAGCTAGGAGAGAACCAGAGCTCTAGAGAAAGTGAGCTTCTAGAGGAAGGTGAGGAAAGATAGAATACCTCTGAGGAGGTGCAATTGGAATTGGGCCTTCTTGACAAGGTCTGTGATGTGAGTGGAGAAGGAGAGAGTGGAGTTGAAGATGACACCAAGGTTTTTGCCTCACAGGAAGGTGAGGGTAGAGGGCCCAAGCAGGGTGGCCGGAGTGAGAGAGGGAAAGCAGGAGCAGGGGACTTAATGAGAAGGATCACATTCTTTGTGGCATTGACGCAGAGATCGTTGGAGGTGCACAATTCCTGAATTGCAGATAGACAGCCAGGAAGCAGCGAGAAAGGAGAGGAAGCTGAGGGAAGCCTGACGGAGAGCTGGTAGTCCTCTGATTACACTGAAACTAAGAGAAGGTGGTGATAAGGTGGGCCAAATGAGACATGTAGACATTGAAGAGCCAGGGTGAGAGGATATAGTCCTGGGGACACCACATATGGAGAGAGAAGTGGTGGAGAGGAAGGACCCAAGTTGGACCTGCAAGGGTATGTCCAGGAGGAAGGAGATCAGCGAAACCAGAGCCTGATCCATGATGCCTGGGTTCTCATGGAGTCGATTGATCAGGGTGGCATGATTGACTGTGTCAAAATCAGAGGAAGGGGCAAAGGGGTGACAGGGTTGGAATGAGCTGGAGTCAAGATTAGAGACCAGATCTTTATGATTGTTCAGGAGAGCAGTTTCCATGCCAATTGCTGCTCTGAAGCCGACTGATGGTCATGGAGATAGCCAACAAGTTCAGTGTGGAGTGTAAGATTGGAGGTGGCCAGCTTTCCCAGGAGTTTGCCCATGAAAGGTGTGACAGAAATCGGGCGATAGTTTACAGTACAGGTAGGATTGGCCAAAGACTTTTTAGGAGGGTATGCACAAGGGAGTACTTGAGGAGAGAGGGGAAACATCCAGTGGAGGATCATTGATTACAGATATCTGAGGAGTTGATAACATCCAAATTGTGTCCAGCAAAGTTTGTCGGACCAGAGGATAGAATGGAAAGGAGAGAGTGTTGCAAAGGTTGCAGAAGAGGCCAGAGGAGGGGTTAGAAGCATCCAGGTGGATGTCGAGGTCTCCAAGGTGGAGGAGTTGAGAGGCAGAGGCAAGGAGAGAAGAGGAGAGGTTAGCCCATTCTGAGAGGAAGACGGCAACCGGGATAGGTGGCCTGTAGATGGTGGTCACAGTCAGTGAGAGTCCAGGAGAGATAGAGAGCGGGTAGAATAGGCATTCAAAGGATGAATAGGCCTGAATGGGAATGACAGAAGCAGAGACCCACTCTGGAAAGATCAGGGCCTCTCTACCTCAGTTCTGGGCTCAGAGGGAATATTGTAGCCATCTGGGACAAGAGTGTCAACATTTCTGAGGAAGCTGGATGTGAACCATTTCTCGGTGAGAGCGAGGACATCCAGTCCATGGTCTTTGAGAAGGTGTCAGATGTCAGAGGAGTATTTGACAGCAAAGTAAGCATTTAGAGTAGCAACCTGGAGCAGGTTTCCACATTTGAAAGGCTTCTGGTGTGGAAAACAGGAGTGAGGTACAACCACCAGAAGCGGCATAGGGGCCCAAGAGCAGGCAGAGGCAATAGACAAAGGTGGCATAGGCGGAGTGGAGGGGGAGGAAGGAGTAGCAGGAAAAGGGAGGAAGTTGATAAAATGTGGTAGATGCCTATCAAGAAGGAGGATATTGGATTGAGAGCTCTGGTCCATGATGGTACCATTTTGATAGACATTAATGATGGCTAAGGCGGAGAGGAAGGAAGCCTAGAGGACTTCCACTGAGATCAGACATGAATGCTAGAGGAGAAAAAATGAGAGAGAACAGAGACCATATGAGGGGTCCATAGGGCTTAAGAGAAAGCGACAAAGGGCAGTAAGAGTCTGTGTGGAGGAAAGACTGATGTAGGTATACGTGATGGGCAGGCCTGGGTTGGAGACCAGGATATCCTTCTTGAAATTTTTCCTTCCACACTTAGTGAGAGGGTTATCATAGGAGATAGACTAGCAGTTTGAGAAGATGGGATAAAGTGAGAGCACTATAGAGGGTGTGAGGAGGAAAAAGAAGAGAGTGAGAAAGAGAATAAGAGGAACAGAAGCACAGACAAGAACCTGCAAGATGCAGAGTTCACAGGAGGGGATGTTCACACAGTAGGAACCCCAACAGAAGCATATGCATGAAAAATCCACAAGGTTAATGCAGGGAACAGCGTGGCAGAGGACAGGGGGGACAACAGAGATCGCTACAGTTCACAATGGAGAGGCACAAAATACAAGAATAGCAGCTGCAGAGGGGAAAGCCAAATGGATGTGCAGAGACAGTGCAAATTAAGACAAACGTTAAATTGAAAGAACACACAAAACAAAATAACCAGTTTCAACCTTCCTAGTGGAGGGGAAGGACTCAGAGTTAGTTACAACATTTCACCTAGTGCTAGATATGGAAACAGCAACTGTGATAAGTAGCAGACAGTAGGAAATTACCAAGAAGTAATAGGAGAGGAGGGGCAGGTTGCTGTGGAGCAGTAATGGCTGTTCACTTTTATTTACCTTGACAGTCTCTGCTGGTGGACGACTGTGCTGCATGCTCCCACAGCGACCACTGGCAAACACCTTCTGGAGATGCAACTGTGGGACCTGCCCTTTCCCTCAGGGCCCTTAGCCACAGGGTGCTGTAATGGGCAGTGGGACTGCCCTACTGGAATTGCAAAAGAAGACAAAGTGCACAATCAGGAGTTGGGCCAGCTGGGAGGTGGAAGGGAACACAGGAAGAGGGGACAAAGGGCAAACTGTAGCCGTAATGCAGCCGTACAACAAATTACCACTGTTTCCAAGTAAATGCAGCGCGGAGTGTACTATATGTTGTGAAATGAGGTGAAATGCCAGGAAATTCTGTACCGAGTGTCACCTGGCCTAGATGGCCAACAGACCTTGGGCAAAGCACCCAATTAGGAGGTGGGGTGGGCTGGGGGGCAGGAGGTGACAAAAGA
Source organism: Ambystoma mexicanum (assembly GCF_040938575.1). NCBI lineage: Eukaryota > Metazoa > Chordata > Amphibia > Caudata > Ambystomatidae > Ambystoma > Ambystoma mexicanum. The sequence goes on from NC_090926.1 coordinate 943,644,043, forward strand.
AGAGGGGACAAATGGAGAAACTGCAGCTGCGATTCAGCCAGAAAACAAAGAACTATTTTTTCAAGTAAATGCTGCGAAGAGCGCCCAATTTGTAGTACACGCTCACTCAAGGGAAGACATGCCAGAAAACTTCACTAGACAAATATAAAAAGAAACCAAGAAAATAATCCACACAAAAGAGGAAACAATGTTCTCCAACAAAATCTTTTACACCAGATATCATTTGTTTTATTTAAACATGCGAAACTCCTAAATCAATAGCAGAAAACTTAATTGTTCATGAAAACCTAGATATCATTAAAACATTCAAACCAAGAAATGTGTCTTTACCTAAAGAAAAATCCCCTTGTTAAAAATACTAAAATGCGTTTGGTTGGTGGCAATGTTTGCAGTGCTTTCCTAACATCAGACAAATGCACCTTGTTCCGCAATTTCCTTAACTTTGACCACAAGCACAGTAGCATAGACCACGGCATAAGGTCCATTGCATTGAGACTCACTCTACCTGCAGACAACATTTTCCACATATACTCTATCCCAGGGAACAATTGCAATGGTAGCGAGCTCACAAATTCTGGTGCATCACTGTTGTCACCTTCTTCTGTTCAATGTGGAGGTATCTGTTGAGAAAGGTAATTAATATACATTGTTTTCTGAGTCAAATACAAATGATCCTCATCCCCCAAAACTGATGCAGCCCTGTGAACATCAGAGGCACTACACACCGGAGACAGTGGCATATGCATACGTCTCACCATCCCAATTTCATGTGAGGACAGGTGATGGTCTTTACAGGGCTGAGTCTTTAAACTGAACAGGGCCAGGAGAAGGCAGCACACCAAGTTCCTCTACAGGGTGTCACAGAGCTTAGACAACTTTGTTTTCAATAAACCATTCATCCTTTCTACATTCTTTTGGCCTGGGGTTGACAACAGGAGCACATCATATGTGTAATTCCCAAAAGAGTTGCAATTATCTTAAACAGCTCATTAAAGAAGTGGGTGCCATTTTCACTTTTAAGCATTTTGCACACTTCCCATTGAGGTAACAATTCTCTTACCAAAAACTTGGTGGCCGACTTGGCATGAGGATGTGCACATGGACCAGCCTCAATCCAAAGGAGAAAGGACACACTACATCTATAAGATAACGGAAGGAATTACATCTCTGACCTATATCTGCAAAGTCAATGTGGGGGTCATGGAATTGGCCAGTTGGATGTGGCAGTAAGCCCCTTAATGTGTTTAATATTTGCCCAGTACTTTCCATGTGGCAAAATGCACAATTAACATGAACATAGACAGCAATGCCTGAATATTGGGCACATACCAATCTTCTTGTATGTCAGTGGATATATGCTGTTTGGACACATGGGTGGGGTTGTGGTTGGGGACTGTTCACACTCTCTTAGTTCCCACAATAACTTCACACTTTGCGGTGCCGGATCTTGTATCTCAATTATTTTGGTGACAGTTTATGGAACCTGTAACTGCAATTGCATTTTTGCAACCACTGGGTGTTCTGGAATATCTGGTACTGGCAAATTAGTGCACTTGTTTGGGCAACACACTTAACTACTGTGGCAAGTGTGGGCTGTGACAGGGCATGAATCAGATGATCCAACAGGTCTGAAAGCTGTACTGGGGACCCATCTGCTCTAAAAAGTCCTTTTCTCAGCCATCTCAAAACCCCTGAATAAACAGTTGTTGTAGCATAGGCTGAGTCAAAATAAATTGTGACTCAGTACCCCTTCATTGCGTCAAGAGCTTCAATAAGGGTGATCAATTCTGCTGCCTGCGCTGAAAAATTTCCCGGTAACCTATTCTGCACAAAAACCTCATACTCCCTGCCAACTAATCATGCTACTGCTGACCCAGTATGTTGCTTGTCTGTTTCCTGGTCAACAATTGAGGACCAATCTACGAAACACACCATGCCGTCATCTAAAGCATAGTCATCTACCTTAAGAATGTCATCCTAAGGGCCCTCATATGAGACACAGTCATGCACCTCGTCATGGTCAGCAATGGGTTCAGTCAAAAAGGTAGCCGGGTTCACTGTCTTACAATAGACAATGTGAATAGATGGGCTTGACAGGATCACTTCATATCCAGAAACCCTTTGCGCAGTTAACATGGACTTGGATCTCTTTAGTATTGCAAATACAGTGTTTTCAATGTACAACGTCAATGCACACCCGATAACAACAGTAGCAGACTTCTCAATAACAAAAGCAGCAGCAGCCAAAGCCTGTTCACAAGGAAACTGTTGCTCTATGACAGAATCCAACATGCCACCGTAATATGCTAGGGGTTTGTGACCCATTGTACTGTGTTGCGTCAAAACTGCAGGCATCATCTGACCATCATAATGTGAAAAAAAGATCAAACTCTTTGGTACAGTCAGTGGTTGTCAATACTGGTACAGTAGGAATGACATTTTTCAGTTCCTGAAACCTAGTGCCCATTTCATCCATGCAAATAATAATATTTGTCATATTTTGTGCTTCTTTAAGGGCCTGTAGCAACGGTCGAATATAGGACTTGTAATCGAAGATCCATGCTCTACTGTAATTACACAGACCAACACATTTCTGCATATCATTAACTGTCACTGGCTGGGACCTAGCACATTCTGCAGCTGTGCATTCTGAAGTTAATTTTTTACCATTTACTGAAATCAATTGACCCAAATACAACACCTCTTGCAGGTAGTATTACAAGTTTGCTCTGTCCACTTTATATAATTTGTCAGGCAATAAGCGTAACAAGGCAATAGAGTCTTCCCTGAACTGTTGTTCAGTCATGCTACACACCAACACATCTTCCGCATATTGAATAATAGTACTGGGGACATCAATGTTCCCTAGATCCTTGTGTAATACTCTGCTCAAGATACTTGTGGACTTGCAGTACCATAGAGGAAGCATAGTATGTTGGATTTGGCTCCCGGCAAATGCAAACACTATGAGAATTTGTGAATCTGGATGTAAGGGTACTGAAAAAAATGCATTCTTCAAATCCAACACAGTAAAATGGGTTGCCTCAACAGGTACATTACATAATATGGTTGTGGGGTTGGGAACCACAAGGATCTCTGCCTGTACAACATCATTAAGGGGGTTAAATGCTGAATCATCCTCCAAATAGCCCCCTATAATTGTTTTCACTGAGTAGATAGCTGTGTTATATGATGATTAGATGGTACTGTGATACCCTGATGCAAAAGGGACATTATGATATTATACATTCCTTCTTACACTGCCTTTGATAAGAGATACTGTTTAACTCAGGGCAACACTGCTCCAGGTTTCAAGGTGATACATATTGGTGCAGCACTCCGTAAGGGTACAACACTCCGTAAGAGCCCCATATCATGCGGATTACTCAACAACAAATCCTCTGAAGCAAAGGAGGGGGTATTCCATATCAATAACATGGAACAGGCCATGTGTCTGCATTGCATCATAATCTCACAAGGGACACACACTTGTAATATTATTTCCCCCCTCATTTTCTATATTCTCAAAAAGGGTCCTCACCTGAAACGTTTTTTCATTGGTATCATAGTTTCAATGCACAAAACTGTGAGCCACTCTCCCTTATCAGAAACAACTGCTATCAACACAATCCTGTCCTTTGACACTAGAACCCCTCAAGTACGATGATCTTTCCTGCAACTACATTCTGAAGTTGCTCAAGTCTGAAAAAGAATTCAGGAGGTACTCGCCAGTATTTTTTAGCCACCTCGGCCACTGCGCTGAGTAATATTGTGATACCGTATAAAAACAACGACAACAACGATTTCCCGTATGTGGTAATTTCAAATCTATTTGGAGATTAATTCAGCATTAAGGAATGCTAAGTGATTTAATCACATAATTCATTATATAAATGGAAAATGTGCTAATATGAAGTGTGCTGATCTGTATTGAAACAATAGATCATTGTTCACAGAAGAAAAGACAAAAGAGTAAAGAAGGAGATCTTGTTCCTTTTTTTTTTTTAATAAGAAAGGCACACATTAGTATTTGAGCATTTAGAGGTGAGCAAAAAATAGAAAAAAAAATGTTACAAATTGACAAATTCTAGTGTAAATTAATATATGAATACAGTGTTAATAATAACAGGGAGCAATGTGTCTGGCAAGCACGGTTGTTAGGGTAAAACATGGACCATCAGGGAGCAAAGCTTGCAAGTTATTTGACTCTATAACTATTTGGGTGTGCAATTAGCTAGCCAAGGGGCAACCAAAATCTATAAACAGCTCTTGATTGATAAGGTTAATACAGTCAAGTATCAAACCAATACTATTCAAAGAAGATACAGCAAATGTTCAGCCTTGCTGGCATTGACGTATTATCAACAGAAAGCCACACCTATTTTGTTATACGCCGCTAAAACTAGACTCATCCTAACCAAGGAGTTCTGGTCCCTGTTAGAAGGCAAATATTGGCGAGGAGTACTTAACTTGCCAAATTGCATACCCTCCCCTTAGTACGATACAAACTGGGTCTAATCTCCTTGTCCAGCAGAAACACTTGGCATGTAATTGCACTGTTCAGAAAATGCATCATGGCCATTGAAACCAACTCTGTATTGGGAATCTTGGCTGATTATGTGTTTACATCATCTGATTCGTTTATAAGTAAATGGAGAGCTTATGTGGTTCAGACCATGGCTGATATAGACGTATCTCTAACCGTACTGCTCCAAAACCCTACGCAAGTCAAATCCAGATTATATGCAATGGACTGGGCCAACAATTGCGAGATATGTGCAAAATATTGTGACTGTAACCGAGATGCCTATCGGCAAAAAAAACATAGTACACCTGAAGTGCAATCTCCGTCTTCGGCTCATAGACAGGACTTTCTGCGATTAAGACTTAATTCATGGCTCACCAGACAGGTCTTGATGTGCAGGAAGGCCATTAATGAAGCCGCAACCTTATGTCATTTTTGCCTAGATGCCAGCAAAAGAGAAGATCTACAGCACTTATTTACTGAGTGTAAAGCACTCCTACCGCAGCGCCAACATCACTTCAAAGCAATTGTTGATCAATTTGGTGTTAAAACCTCCACCACTATGTGGCAGATGATCTATTGTGGCTATTCTGTCAAAGTGAGAATATGTGCCATAGCGCTTTTGCCTGAGCTTAAGCTGCGAGAGAATACGGAGGCCTAGGCGCCGAGTCTTAAATTTGGCAACAAAGATTGTGTGCTCTGTATAATAATTAATGTATCTTCTTTCATCTATTTTAGGTTCATGATTAGTTTTATATTATTTTATATTCCTTCATATTCACAGGTATGCAATCCTATGCTGTGTTCTTCTTGTTTTGTGTTCTTTTGTTATCGTTTTATTTGGAAATTTTAGAAAATCAATGTTTTAAATGTTGTAAAGTTGATATTTTTCAGCTATAATAATGAAAAAAAAAGAAAACGGAGCAGCAACAGAGAAATAAGGAACAAAGAAAGCTCAATCTTGAAATGTGTTAAAAATATAAATTAAACACATATATATAAATTAATAGAATTATTTAAACACAAATTGACATCCAAGTGTTAAGGCAAAATAACACAAATTACAGTTCATGTGCTGAAGCACATACCATCTTGCTACCTGGCCTGGCTAACTCATATCTGTGTGTGTAAATTTCACATCAATTAATGCCAGTGGCTTAGAAGCAACACCGTGTTAGTATTTGTCAGGCATATAGCCTGAGGGTAGAGAAGAACAATACAGTGAAAGCGTCATACATTGTTAGACTGGTGATTAAATGCCAGCAAGAGGCTGAAGAAGGAGAACAAAATTAGTAGTCTATGCCAACCATTACTGTTGAAACTTGATCCAGTAGTTTGTTATTAGCGTGATGTGCCATCCACTTAAATAGTACCAACAGGTAGTGTACAGTGTGGTACACGTGTGCAAACGGCACAAATGGCATTTCGGTGGAAAAAGGAATGCAAAGCCACCTTCATCAGGAAAAAAACTGTCTCTGTACAACCCCTATGGAGAGGAAGGCGAGCAATTTAGAGCCTTCACTGAATGGAAGAAATATCTAAATAGATGTACCATATGAACACAGCTGGTAGATAAATTAATGCAAGGAGCACGTGAAGAATACACTTCGGCACCCTCTGCTGTCGTATGCAATTTATGCAAGTCAATCCGCGCTGCCAATATAACACCTAGAGAGGCGTGACTCGTGTTGCACAGTTGTTCCTAACTTATTTGGAAAAGTATGGCTCTTTCATCCCAATGTGTGTGCTTTGTTTGACTCTAAATTGCTCGCCTTCCTCTCCATAGGGGCTGTACAGAGACAGTGGGCCTTATTACGAGCTTGCCGGTCCGGATACAACGGTACCGGTAAGCATGCCGGTACCGTTGTATTCGGACTGGCAAACTCCGAGTTGTGCTCGAGGGTGCCTTTCATTCCACCAGGTCTGACCTGGCAGAATGAAAGGCACCCTCGAGCACAGCATGTCAGATGCACCGGCACCGTTATAAACGGTGCCGGTGCATCCGACCTCCCCATTGGGATGGGGAAGATTTTTTTGCCGGCACCCAGGTATGGGAAAATAAAGGGTCCGGCAAGGCCGTAATGACCTGGTAATTGCCCATTTCTAGGTGTCGGAAAAAAATGAATACCGGCAGCAGCCGTGCCTGTAATGAGGCCCAGTTTTTTTCCTGATTAAGGACTCAATGCATGTAAAGTCAAAATTACCCTCAGGGCACGCATACAGGGTGTTGAGCATATCAAACCCCTTTCAGTGAACTCGATGGTCATGTTGAGCTTATTGTTAATCATTATGGGAGTATAACATGAGCCCTACCTCGACCATCATTGTTCCCCAAGCATATTTCCTGCCTTTCACCAAAGAGCTAAAAGCAGGATAACGCATTTCAGTGATAGGTTAGCACCTTTCATCAAAGGATTATCTTTGGCTAGCAAAAGCACATTTAAAGTGACTCAGTTTGAAAAAGGTGGATGCCTTCTTAGAAATCATCTGCATACTTTGCAGCCTCATACTGTAGCAAAGACCTGGATAACACAATTGAGGTAGTGAGTTATTAGGTACAGATTATGACCGGGCAGGTAAATGGCAGGGGAGCTGAAAACCACAATGAGCACTTAAGAAAGGCTACTATGCACACCAAGCCTTAGTTGATTGTTTACAAAATGAAGGTGATTTAACCAATGATTGACTCTCTTATATAGCAAGTGAGAAAGCGATTCATTTACAGAGATTTATTTAGAAACTGAACTAGATAGAGCTTTATTTACAGTATGCAGAAAAGACCACCTGAGATAATGCTGACCAAAAATACATGTTTGCAGGACTTCATGATGGATTGTTTGTGGCAGCCCTTGCCTTAGTCAACTGTTTCTGCTTTAGGCCATAACCAGCACAATTTGTTCACACCCCCTTTCCAGAGGCCCCCTCAAATGTGTATGCCACTTAAAGGACTGATGAGATGTGTTGGCTGACCACACAGATTCTACGGTCTGCTCTGTAGCTCTTTTCCATTGAAAGGAACGATGCCTTGATCTAAGAAGCTTGCACACAGGCCCCCATCACACTATGAGACATTTCAAGATATGTGTCAGTGGTGTTACCTGCTCAAAATAGGTGGACATAAACTGATATATATAGTTAAGATACTTCACTGGAATCCTGAATGAAACTGAGCTGCCGTGGATCGTTTATTTGGTTGCATGTAATAATGTCCCATTGAACATGCAGAGGACACCCCGGGCAACATCTAAAACATTGTTTTCAAGGGGAGCAGGGGACACCCCCACAACCCCTGCTTCCTTTGACCCCATATATATGGTCACCATATATAATGTTGCCACAACCTTTTCTCTGCAGCATTATATATGGCAATATTATCGGACACCATTTATTTTATGTTCAGGTGAATCTGTGTTACAAGCATGGCACAAAAGAGTAGCCTGATGCAGACTAAAATAACAGTTTAGTAAACTTTGCTGGATGGGGTATAGTTTACGAATTTCTATCCATAGCATAAACATCCATCTGATGAATGCTCCATGGCACAGTTAGAGGAATCAAAATCAATTTCCCCAAGTGTGAGGAATTATACCATCCATGTGGTGCACCAGCACTCACCTGGGTTTTTTAAAAATGTTTTATTAATGGAGGTGGGGCTAATCCACACACATGTTCCTATGCTCCACACGATGACAAACGCATCAACCCGTGAATGTGACAGCCAGGAGTGCAATATGTCCTCTTCAGGAAGAGGGAGGATCCACCTTCCCCCAGCCATGGTCAGCCTGATTAACTGAAAAAGGCTCCATGGGCCCACCCTGCTCTTTTGTTAGGCCCTGCATCTGGTGGCACTGATTAATATACCAGTAGAGGGTACTTCAAACAGGCCCACATGGGGCCTGGCTGCAGAGGTTATCAAAGGAGATAGGAAACCCAACAACCTTTTATGTGTAACTGTGTCAAGCTGAAGCCAGACTTGCAGAGTTCGGGAATAGCTGAGGAGCACAGGCTAGCCCAGCTAAGGTGAGTATCTTTTCAGGGATTCTCATGCGTCAAACAAATGGATGTGCTAGACGGTCACCAGTAAGTGATGCAAGTACTCACCGACCCTCGACACAGTCCGGGACAAACTTTGACAGTCTAATCCAGTTAACTAGTAAGTTTCACCACTGCAGTTACAAGTCGCTCCAGGTCTCAGCGGCTGCAGGATGGGACGATCGTCCATGGTGGGCGGTAGTCTTTTCTCAGCTCTCAAAGTAAGGAGAAGGATAGTTTCAGTTCAGCATGTCTTAGGAGACAGGCCAGCAGGCGCTTACAGCGACAGTCACCACAGCAGGGTGACACAGGGAATGCAAATGCTTGCAGCATGGCACACTCTCATTAATCATGACACAGAGGAGCCAGGAGTTTGGCGGGAGAGGGCCCAGGACCACAAGTAAACAATTCCCAAAGTATTGAGTCTCAACTCTGGACAGCGGTGCTCCTGTATGATACACCAGGTGCGAGGTGGTCAGTTCCCTGGATGGCTCAGGAACACTTCCAAAGAGGCTCTTTGAGAGGGTAAGCAGGAGGTGCCGAGTGTATTTCTACCCACTACTTTAAAGGGTCGAAGTGCCCTTGCAGGACTTCTTGATATGATACAAAGCTGGGGTCTGAAGGGACAGGTGAGGGTGCCAAACCTTCCAGCAGGTCTCCGGCAGTTCCACAGGTCTGCACGCTTCTTCAGGATACTTGGCTCCTTCTGTAGTTCGGTGTGAACTTCAGGTGATCGACCTGGAATGGATGCATTGCCCCGTCTCTTATCTAAGTTTAATTTTGCACCCAAATCTGGGATAGCCAATGGATGATCTGCTCTCTTGCAAGTACACTGGGCGTGGGCCAATCGTGGCCCATGGTGGTTCCAGTCATTCAGGCCTTCCAGACATGCTGGTACCAGAAGTGGAGATTTAGACCAGACAGTCTCAACCCTCTTCCTATGCACTAGCACACGTGACGTGCAGGATCACGCGAAAGATGTGGTTTTCGCAGGTTGCTGCATGCTCCAATAAGGAAGATCTGGGTTTCACGACCTGGTTGAAGGCAAGGGGACAAATTGGCCAAAGGACAGAAAAAAGGACTTTGTGACACAGCCATTTTCGGCACAGGCCACAGTCTTGGGCCAAACTCGGTAAACACAGTATGGTACATAAAAATGAAGTAAAAATACTTTAAACGTGAACTGCTGCCACCAGTTCGTTCTAGGGACACTTGTAAAAACACCCCAGAATCCTTGGAGGGTAGCTAGAGCCGTAAAACAAAAGGACCCTTATGTGCGGTACTGTTAGGTACATAGCACATTGATAATAAATGACCACAACATGGCTACATAGTCAAAGACTAAGGGAAACATATTTTCCTTATACTGACAGCCTAAAAGACGAGTCAGTTTCGCCATAACAAATGAGCGAAAGCCCAGAGGAGTGCAGCTGAAGGCTATGCTGCACTGGAAAAAGTCAGGTCAGGTAAGCCAAACAAAAGCAAAATGTTTGGGGGGGGTCCATAAATGTAGGGAAAATTGCACCTAGGAGAAATCTTTCCTAACACTCGCACCTCCCAGACCTAATGACAGGGGGAATTGATCCACCCCTTGATGAGTCTCATGTTAAGGTAGACTAAACATTCTGGAGAACCCATCAGCTTTGTTGTGTTGAAGGTCTGGCCTGTGCTCAATGGTGAAGTCAAACCCTTGCAGGCTTATGGACCACGTGAGCAACTTTGGATTCTCTCCCTTCATGTTCATTAGCCACTTTAGGGGCTTATGGTCAGCTTGCACAGTGTAGTGGGTCCTGTACAGGTAGGTTCTCAGCATCCTTAGGGCCCACACGACAGAGAAAATTATTTCTCTACTGTGGACCACCTGAGCTCTCTGTCCTTAAGCTGGCAACTAATATGTTCAATTGGGTTTTCCTTGCCTTTCTCATCTATCTGTGATAGTACAGCACCTATCAGGTTTATGGTCTTTTCAATGTATACAAATGCATTGAAAAGCAAATCCATCGATGGAAATGCATTGAATGCAAATCCATCGAAATGCTATCTAACATGTAAAGGTACATATACAACAAAACTTGTCCATCTAATATAGGAATGGACAAGTTTCGATGGATATGTACTTTTAAATGTAAAAGATAGCATGTGGATGCATTTATTTTTCCCCTTAAAATGTTACATGGATCTGTCCAGTGCGGATATCTTCAAAGTATGTCGGCCCTGGACAGCTTCATGTAACGTTTCATTTCGTTTGCTTTTTTTGGGGCTGGGGTCCCCACCAAAACCCCCCAAGCCCCAAGGCACCCCCTAACCCTAACCCAACTCTAACCGTAAACCTAATTCTAACCTTTGCCCTTCCCCTTACCCTAATGCTAACCCTTGCCCTACACCTTATCCTAACCCTAACCCTTTCCCTACCCCTTACCCTAATTCTAACCCTCTCCCTATCACTTACCCTAACCCTAATTCTAACCCTTGCCCCACCCCTTACACTAGCTCTTGCCCTAACCCTTACCCTAACACTAACCCTTGCCCTATGCCTAACCCTAGCAAAACCCTTTCCCCTAACCCTAATTCTAACGCTTGTCCTTAAATAAAAAATAAAAAAATCAATCGAATATCCATCACATTTTATTCAATGAAAATGCATTTTGATGGAAAGTATTTTCAATGAATAATATTCCATGGAAATGAATTAGATGAATCCATTTGTGATGGAAAGTCTAGATACCCACCTATCCCAGTGCCAGAAGCATCTTTCTGCATAAAAAACGCATGTTTGACATCAGGGGACCTGAGAACAGGGGCCTGGCACAGGGAGTCGTTCAAGTCATTCAAGGCCTTCTCATGCTCCACACATCAAGAGATCTTGTTGGTTTTCTTCAGAGTAGGGAGAGCAGTCAGAGGGTCAGCGCTGGTACCATAGTCTGCCATAAAGTTGTGGTAATACCCAGTGAGACCTAAGAAGGCTGTAACTTGGGTTTGTGTAGTGGGGGTAGGCCATTCTTGTACTGCTTATACTTTACTGGGTGGAGGTGGAATCCACCCTCCACCTACACCATTTCGATGGTAGACTACAGATCCTTGTCTGATTTTGCACTTACTGGCCTTTATGGTCAAGTGGGCCTCCTGAAGAGCCAGCAATAGTAATCCCAGGTGTTTCACATGTTCTTCCCAGGTGGCACCGAAAACTGCTATATCATGCTAATTTAGGACATGATTAACAAGCCTTTGAAAGGTAGCAGGTGCATTCTTTAATCCAAAGGGCATTACCCTGAACTGGTAAAGGCCAGCTGTGGTTGAGAATGGTGTCTTCTCCTTGGCATGCTCTCCTAGGGCTATTTGCCAATATACTGCAGTGAGGTAAAATGTGCTGAGGTACTTGGAGGCACCCAAGGTATCCACTGCCTCATCAGTTCTAGGCAAGGGGTGAGCATATGTCCTGGTGACAACATTATGAGCCCTGTAGTCCACACAAAACCTCAGTTCAGAGGTACCTGCTTTTGGCGCCAGAACCACAGGGCTGGACCATGGACTACTGAAGGGTTCAGTCACCCCAAGATCCAACATCTTTTTGACCTCCATCTTGATGTAGGATCTCACCTTGTCTGACAGCCTGTACCCCATACTTTTGGTAGGTACACTGTCCCCTGTGTCAATTTCATGTTTGCACCAAGGTGTCAAACCAGGAGTCAGTGAGAACAAGGGCTAGAACTGCCTAAGCAACGTTGTTACTTCCTCTTGCTGGGTAGGCCTTAGGTGAGGGGCCACTTTGACACACTCAGTGGAGCCATCTGAAAGGCTATCTTGGAACAAGTAAGGCAGAGGTTTGAATTCCTCTTCCTCTCTGGCTGATGCCAAGAGGAGTGCAGCTATTTCAACCCTAGGGATGAATTAATTCAGCCTATTTATGTGGAACACTTTGGGAGCCTGACCCATCCTCCTAAGGTCCACTAAATAGTTTATGGAATCAGAACAACCTTTTTAAAATCATATGATAATCAGTATAATTGCGATAATTTATCAAGATTTTGGAGCCTCTTCATGGAAGGAAATGATATGAATTTTATATATTTCATTACTTAGTTTAACTGGAAGTGTATTGAAATTTTAAATCAATTATCGAAAAGGTGTATTTTAATGGTTGTTGGCCCCCTACGAATAGTGTGGTTAAATGGAATATGTTGAATGGATAAATTAGGTTTTATGCTTTTGATGCTTTTTATATTGTTTAAGTGTAGTTTTTTGTATTAATGTATTAATCTCTCTTGTAATGTTTTATATTGTATATAGAAAATGATGTGGTTAAATGTATATTATATTAAATAAATAAATAAATAAATAAATAAATAAATACATACTTTACCTCACCCAGCTTCTCCACAACTGTGTAATGGACGGACCATTTATCCTGTAGGTCTCTAGGACGTGTAGGGTTCATAATCAGGACTTTCTGGCCTGGGTACAAGTGAATAAGTGAAGCCTTCTGGCCATACCAATGTTCCACCAGAGCTTGACCTGCCTTCAACTTATCACGGGCCTGAGCATTCAGAAGGACCATTCTCTTCCTTAACCCCAGTACATAGTTTCCTACATTGGTAGTGATGAAAGGGGTAGGCAGCTCCCATGCTGGCTTGACTATGGCCAGGGGTCCTCTAACAGGGTGACCAAAAATAATCTTTGAGGAGTTGAAACCAACACCCTCTTGAGGTATCTCTCTGTAGGCAAAGAGTAAGCATGGGAACAGGAGATTCCACTTTCTTCTTTGAGGTTCTTCGAGAGCTGCAATCATGCTTTTGAGGGTTCTATTCAACTTCTCAACTAAGCCATTAGTTTTTGGATGATAAGCAGATGAAAATGTGTGGCCCCAAAGTCTTTGCACATGGCTTGCATGTACTTAGACATAAAGTTTCTGCCTCTGTGTGACATAACTTCTTAAGGGAAGCCAACACTAGTAAAAATGCCAAGTATTGTTTTTGCGCCTGACCTGGCAGTCACAGTCATCAATGGGATGGCTTCAGGATAGCTGGTGGCATGGTCAACCAGCACCAAGATAAACCTATTGCCAGAGGATGTCGGAGGGTCAAGGGGACCAACAATGCCAATACCTACCCTTTCAAATGGCACCCCGACCATAGGGAGTGACACCAATGGAGCCTGGATTGTTGAGCCACTCTTACCATAAATCTGACAAGTGCCACAACTCCTAAAATGGCCTTCTACCTGGACCCTCTACTTGGGCCAGTATGCTTCAACAATCTGTCTTACCTTGTCTTACTTGTGTATTCCTGGTGTGGATCACACTATTCCCTTTTCTGTGAATGAGATTGTCATGTTCAGTCTGCTCATAATGTCTTGTCCCAGTATGTTTACAGGTGTCTGTTGAGAGTAAATCAAAGGCAGTGATAGATCACGATCTCCTATAGAAAATGAGATATTGGCCCTCATTACAACCCAGGCGTTAAGGGGTTAACAGCGGCGTAAAAGGTGGCGGCGCCGTTAAACCCTTAACGCCTGATTACGAGGTCACTTTGCGGGTGACACTTTAACGCCTGCTTTTAGCAGGCGTTAAAAAACCAACCCGCAAAGGGAACTAGGAGCTAATTACGGCACCGTAATTTACGGTGCCGTAATTAGCGCCTTCCCCAGTCCCATTGAGCACTATGGGGCAAAAATGGGAATGGGGAAGGGCCATGGCGGCATGGGGAATTACTGCCCCGCCAACCTCGGAATGGGGCGGTAATTCCCCATTCCGCCCTGGCAGAGTCGGTAAGTTACCGGCATGGACCATGGTGCTATTAGCACCATGGTCCAACGCTTGGGTCGTAATGAGGGTCATTGTCTGTAAAAGAAACCACTTCCCGAGCTCCAGAGCATCGCCCGACAATGTAAATGTTCCTTCCCTAATTGCTCTGTTTTCCCTCGAATCTGAGGTGCTTGCAAATACCGTGGTACTGGAGCCGGCTACTGGGGTACCTGCACTTGTGCTTATGATGCTTGCACCTGTGCTGCGGCAGCTGTTGATATGTGCCCTGTATCTGTCTTTGCTGCTGGTGGTTTCGTGCATAATAGTCATCCTGGTCCCCTTGATAGGGCTTCTGGCCCTGTGCTCCCCCTGTATCTACACACTCTTGAAATGTGTCCTGTCTGCCCACAGGTCCAAAACTGTGGTGGCTCCCTCCCTTTCCCTTGAAACCCCCCTAGAAATTCCCTGGGTTCTGCTGCATCCATTGCTCATCTCCCCAAAACCTTCCTGGGAAATCGCCTTGGTTGTGATGCATCTGTGGTTCAAACCCACGCCCTCTCTGTTGCCCCCCTTCCTAGAAACCCTTGCTGTGGCCCACCCCGTAAACCCTCCTCCCATGGGAGGTGCAAACTGCTGTGGCTGTGGATGTTGCTGTGGCTTTGGTGCCTGTGGGGTAGACCTAGTTGTGACTGCACTCTCCAGAGCATACTTTGATTTTTGTTTCTATAATACTTTTGCTTTGTCCATCTTCCTGTCCCCTGCCATTTTCTTGACCTTCTCCTGCACAGTCTACAATGATTAGCTATTGTGAGATGTATTTCTGGCCATCCTTTCACCTCCATCCCCACTAGTTTCCTTAAACTCCTCTGAACTGGCTCTGGTAGCCCTGTACTAGTATGTGGTAGACTATTGCTACTGTTTCGTCCCAAGGCTTTTGAGTTTCAAGGTGCCAAAGCTCTTGAATCTCATGAATGTACTGCACTGGATCTTGTCTTCCCTCATCTTTTGTGACGTAATCACCCCAATGTCTGAAGTGCCTGGGTATTGTGTTCTCAATGCTTGCCATACTGCTGCACTGCAGTTTGCAAATGGTGTACCATTGTGTGCTGTGTTTTGTGGTATCACCCCCGGGAACCCTTCCCCTTTCCATACGTCATCAGTTGCATCTCCTAAGATCGATACTAAGAGCCCCTTTCCATCTCCCACTGCTAGCCTTTGGCCATATGTCATTTTCTCCATCTCATAAATCCACTTCCCAGCTGCTACACTCAACAATGGCAATCTACACTTCACATTCTCCTTGTCGTCTGTGTGCTTCCATGATACATACTGAGGTTGTACCCCTCCTCTCTCAAATAAGGGCATCTGTGTGAATGCTGCCTCCTCCTCGTGCATCCTTCTAGTCAGTCTTACTTGTCAGTCCTCTCTCTTGCTCTCGATGCTTGCACATGCATTTATTGGTTTTAGTATGGGTACTCTCCTGCTGTCATTATACTCCCTTGTCAATGTGCAATTGCTGTCTCCCCTTTCTTTCATCCTGTGAGGTCTCTAAGCCTATTGATATACATAGTGGGGTCATGCTGGGCACACAAGTCATTGGTCTGCCATGCCTGCACCTCTGAGCTGACCCCTCCTTCTCCCTCTGTGTGTATCCTAAACTCCCACAACACCCGCTGGTCCATCCCCGCCCATTTGATTGGGATTGGGATTGGGATTGGGATTGTGACTGCTCTCAGCTCTCATCCCCACTATACCTGTCCTCATTGTCAGATCCTGTGTCCATGTTACTACAAAAATCATCTGTGAAACTCAGTCTCCTCAATGTCAAGTCTGTGTTAGGTTTCATAATCCAATAATCCTTACCATTTCCTTAAATGACGCTCGCCAATATTCACAACTGTGCTCTAGGTCGATGTCTCTCAAGTCATATCTGCTTCCTCCCCCACATGCATGTAAGCCTGCTCCTTTCTTGTTTATCGTGCTCCCGCCTCGTGAGTTTGTGCTGTCTGGTCCGGTTCTGTTCATCTGTCCTCCTCGAGTCTTTTGCTTCCCCTGTCTGGGGCTACATGCGTCTTTGCCACCCTTATTGCTCGTTCGTCCTCCTCCCTTCATACTCTTTCCCTTGCTACTCTATCCAGCTGCAACTTCCTCTTCTCCCACTCGGCTAACTTGCATTTTTCCTGCTCTGCTACCTCTCTTTGTCTTTCGATCTTTTCCAGATCCCTTTCCCTTTTCTCCCTAATATCCATTTCCTCTCTCTTCCTTTCTTCTGGGTTCTGTCAGGTCCCATAGGTGCTCCTGCAGCTTAATAGGGTTATTTGCGGATATGCATCTGCAAGCTTTGATCATGATCTCTTTTTTATTGTGTTTTCTGCGTTGCTGCGTTTGGCTAATGGCAAAATAATAAAAACAATGACAGTATGTATGTATGTCTGTCTGTCTTCTAACTATAGAACTGTTTGATCTTGTTCTTCATGTGTTTGTGTGTGTATTTATGTCCCAAAGTATGGATGGCACGTGTGCTTCATGTCTAATGCTGCTCTGTCTCTAACAACGTGAACAACATGGCTTCTTGGTGCTTAGTCCAGGCTGTCAATAGAGGTTACTTTGATTATGGCCTGTGGTTCTTCATCCACACAGGGGTAAATCCGTACAGCACCTAGTCTGTATGAATGATTGAGGGGTGTGGCTGTCTGGGGGGGTGTTGACATACTTGTCAATCATAGGACTGGGAACCAGTCCGAAATAGAATGTTTGATCGCAGTGTTTCCTGGCCTTCTTCCTTGTCATACATTTTGTGGTAAGGGGTGAGAGGATTCCCCATTCCTCTTCAATAGATTACTCTTCGATAGATGTATGTCAAAAAGACTTTCATGATAGCCTTTATAATGCAACACAAATAAACCACAGTAATCATAAAACAGTTAGAATGCACACTTTTCACTATGCAATTTATATACAAAATGCAAATTTAATTTTTAATGTTTTGTATTGCGAAAACTGTACTTTAATGGATACTTTCCTGAATAAATTTAAGAAAATATAAGTAAATATACAAAATGTGTTTAGCCTAATGCAGATGAAAGGGGAGAAAATAACCACAACCAGCAACAGAATGTTAATGTTAAAGGATATTTGTACCGTGCACTATCACAACTGGAGTGGTCCCCTGGTGCTCTGGCGTCTCCATAATGGGAATGGGGGGTGAGTTAGTAGGAGTAAGCGGGGAAAGTGCAAGAGAGCAGTGATGTGCTGTTGACAGCCTCAACAGGTTTAACACTGTTCGCTGGTCTTGGGGTTTTTTCTGGTCGGTAGGCGTCGTGTGCTGTTGTGCAAGTCTATGTGAGGTTTGTTTTGTTGTTGCAGTGTAGTGAAGTTTGAAAGATGTAGGCGGAGGGGTGAACTTATTAGTGGATTGGTTATTGGCATCATTGTTTATAAACGATTTGCTGAAATTCCACGTTTCTTCTTCTTCTTCTTCTTCTTCTTCTTCTTCTTCTTCTTCTTCTTCTTCTTCTTCTTCTTCTTCTTCTTCTTCTTCTTCTTCTTCTTCTTCTTCTTCTTCTTCTTCTTCTTCTTCTTCTTCTTCTTCTTCTTCTTCTTCTTCTTCCTGTTATTATTTGTTTTTTTTTATATGTGTGTTTGCAAACATCACTGCATGTCAATCTAGCTTCGGCAATCCAATAATCCTTACCATTTCCTTAAATGACCCTCGCCAATATTCACAACTGTGCTCTAATTCAGCCCGTGCCCACTATTGGAACCTGTCTAAGCGTGGGGCTAGCTAGTATTCACGATCCAATACTAATCTGGCCTTGGTGGCATTCCCGAAGAAGTTCGGACGTGGCTTTGCTCAACAACTGCTACTCTATCCAGATGAGGAAATGGTTGGCAATTACAATCCTACCCAGTAGATCATGCAGGCTATTGCTCACAACCCTGTCATCCAAGTGAGGTACATGCCAACACTCATAACTATGTCTAGGCGCGGCATCTGCCATCGTTCACAGCTCTGTCAGTGCTCTGCGCATGCTAACGACCATTCTCTGTCTAAAAGTGGCAACTGTTAACATTCATAATTGGCACTTGGTGGCGTTCAAGGAGTGGGTGAGGTTGTAGGATGGGATTGGTCAGGGGTGTTAATTCTGTCCTCATGGGTTGTCGCTTGTGTCCTATTCAACCTGGTGTTGTTGCTCTTGTTATTGTAGGACATTCCCTTAATCATTTCTGTGTCATCCTAATTTCTGTCAACCTGTTCTCTGTGTTTCCTGTTTGGTTGTTTAGTTGTTTCAATTTGTTTCTGCGGTGTTGAAGAGCCAGGTTTTTTGTAGGTCTTTGATGTTTCTTATTTCTTTCCGATGTTGTTCCAGGTTTTTGCGGCCAGGTGGGAGAAGGAGGAGCCTCCTAGTTTTTTCTTGACGTATGGTTTTGGCTCCATGTGGATTTCATTGCTTGATCTGAGTAGTCTCGTTGGCTTGTAGATTGTTATTTTCTTTTGTAGAAATTTGGCTCCCTGTACGCTTATTTCCCTGTGTGCTATGCACATTGTTTTGAAGGTGATGCAGTGTTTGACTGGGAGCCAATGTATTATTTTTAGCGCTGGAGTGATGTGGACTCTTCTGGATAGTTTGAGGAGGAGTCTGGCTGCTGCATTTTGGATGTGTTGTAATTTCTTCAGGAGGTATTCTGGCATCCCGAGGTAGAGGCTGTTTGCGTAATCGATTCTTGACATGATTGTGAGTGTTTTGTAGGTGAAGGAGTGGAAATGTAGGATTCTTCTTGTTGTGTGAAGGATGAAGAAACACTTCTTGATCATTGCGTTTATTTGTGGCTCTAATGTTAGGGTGTTGTCCATCAAGACTCCCAGATTTTTTACTACCTTAGATGGTGTGGGTGCGGTTCCCATTTCCGTTGGTCAGGGAATGTCGGTGTTGTTCTCTTGGTTTTTGGATATAATCATGAGTTCTGTCTTTCCTGGGTTGATTTTCAAGTTGTTGGCATTCATCCAGTTAAGAGCTAAATTCAACACAGATATCGCATTAGGCAGTTCTTCAAAGTCAATCCCTATCTTATGCAGTCCAGCCCTAAGCAGTGAAGAGCCTTATGCTCAAAAGTAAAGCAGTGCATTAACAAAGCACGGTTGTGCATAAAGCAAGTTCCTTTCAGGGACCTGTAGCTGTTCAGGAAGGGGGATGAAGTGATGAAGAATAAAGCCCTACTCCTCGAGAATGTCTACACTTGCAGGTAAAGTGTCTTTCAGAGTTCAGGAATAGCTGGTGAGCGCAGTCTAGCCCAGCTAAGGGAAGGATCTTTTCAGGGATTCTCATGTGTAAAACAGCTGGATGAGCCAGGGGGCCACTGTCACTGACCTTCGTACAGTCCGGGCAAAACTTTGCCAGTCTAGTCAGTTCGCTAGTAGGTTTCACCCCTGCAGTCAATTCACTCCGGTTCTCAGCGACTGCGAGACAGGACGATCATCTGCGGTGGGACAGTAGCCTTTTCTCAGTTCTGAAAGAAAGGAGAAGGATAGTTCCAGTGCTGTACATCTCAGGACACAGGGGGGCAGGTCTGCAGGTACTTACAGCAACAATCACCACAGTGGGGCCACACAGGGACCACAAACAGAGGAGCCAGGACAGCAAGTTTTGGCGGAAGAGGGCCCAGGACCACAAGAACGTGATTCCCAATATATTGAGTTTAAACTTGGGATGGAGGCGCTCCTGTACAATACCCCGTGTTACAGCTGGTCAGTTTTCTGAATGGCCCAAGAACGCTTCCAAAGAGGCTGTTTGCGAGGATAGGCAGGAGGTGCTGAGAGTAGTTGTTTGCGCTACTCCAAAGGGTCGAAGTGCCCTTGCAGGCCTTCTTGGTACAATACAAAAGCAGGGTTCAGATGGGAGAGCAGTGTGGTCAGAGTACCAAACCTTCCAGCAGGTCTCTTGTGGTTCCTCGGGTCTGCTCTTTCGTTCAGGATACTTGGCTCATTCTATAGCTTGGTGTGAACTTCAGGTGATCGACTTGGAATGGATGCAGAGCCTCTTCTCTTATACAAGATGTGTTTTGCGCTCAAATCTGGGATAGCCAATTGAAGATCTGCTCTCTTGCTTGCACGGCAGGCATGGGCCAATCATTGCCCATGGGGTTTCCAGTCATTCTGGCCTACCAGACATACTGGCACCAGTAGTGTAGATTGGGACCAGACAGTCACAACCCTCTTCCTGATTACTAGCACGTGATACGCAGAAGCCCATAAAATATGATGTTTTCTCAGGAGGCTGCATTCCCAATAAAGGAATACCTGGGTCTCTCAACCTGGGTGAAGGCAAAGGGACAAAATGGCCAAAGGACAGAAAAAAGGACTTTGTGGCATGGCCATTTTCATCACTGGCCCCAGTCTTGGGCCAAACGTGCTATGGTCCATAAAAACAAAGTAAAAATACTTTAAAAGTAAACTGCTGCTACCAGTTCATCCTAGGCACACTTGTACATACACCAACAAATCCTTAGAGGGTGGTTAGGTACAGAAAATAAAAGGACCCCTTTGTGTGATGCTGTAAAGTACTTGGCACACATATAAAAAGTTACCAAGAAATGGCAACATAGTCAAAGACTAAGGGAAGCATACTTTCCCAGTACTGACCACCTGTAGGATGTGTCAGTTTCTCCATAACAAATGAGCGAAAGCCCAAAGGCTGTGCTCTACTGGAAAAAGAAATGGAAATGAGGAATTTGTTCAGATTAATAAGGCTCAAATATTTTTTTCTGCAATCAAACGGATGGGACACGTCAAGAGAACAATGTAACCGGATTAAAGTTACCCTCCTCTTTCACACCGACGTCAATCATGATCTCTCCCGAGATCTTGACGTTTGAAAACAAAATACTGAGAGAATTACAACATCTCTTCAAGAGTAAAAATCAACAACAAGACAACTTGACCAAGGCAGAACGAAGTGCTTTAAAAGATCTTGAAAGCAACACCTCGTTTGTGATAAAACCTGCTGATAAAGGAGGAGGCATTGTTCTGTGGGATGTGAATGCATATAACACTGCACTGAAGTAGATTGGGCAACCAACAATGCTATCGTAAACTACCGGGCAACCCAACCATGGGATTGACAGAGGAAATAGCGAGCCTTATGAATCATGCACACGATCAGAGGTGGATTTGTAAAGATGAATTTGCCTTCTTGACCAGACCGAATCCAACCACTCCGGCATTTTATGTACTACCAAAAATGCATAAAAATGCGGTCAGTCCCCCTGGTCTTCCAATTGTGTCAGCAATAGGCTCACTACTGGAGTAGACTCTACGCACACTCTTTTTTAAGACCTTTTGTTGCAAATATGCAGTCGTATATACAACACACAACTGCTATGATTCACACTATTTCAAATGTACATCTTAGACCTAATGACATCCTGGTTACCCTCGATGTCGAATCATTATATACTAACATCCCCCACGAGCACTGCTTAGAAGTGCTACACCAATACCTCGAGAGAAGGGTAGATCGTTCAGTTCCTTCCAACTTTATCACTGAATGTATCAGATTGACACTCACAAAGAATTGTTTTCTATGTAATAACACCTTCTATCAACAAAGACATGGCACGTCTATGGGGGCTACATTTGCACCGGAATTGGCCAATCTTTACATGGATCACTATGAAATAAATGTCATCTCTGCGGACATGAATCCCTTCCACGACCATATCATGTTGTGGCATCGTTATATTGACAATATATTTATGCTATGGAATGGCAGTCAAGAGGATCTAGAAAGGTTCCTTATGTGGCTGAATAGACAAACACCTACCATCAAATTTACTATGAGTCACAATAGTGAAAGTATTGCATTTCTTGATCTAAAAATCTTTAAAAAGAGTGATCAAAGGTTGGGTAATACATTGTATAAAAAACCCACAGACAAGAATACATTACTGCTATACAGTAGCTTTCAACCATAAGTCTCTGGGAAAATTTGCCCTACAGGCAATTTCTCAAAATTCGACCCAACTGTAGTGAAATCGAAGATTTCAAAATCAACAGCCAGGAACTAAGTAACAAACTGCAACATAGACAATATCCCTGCAAGATTATTAAAAGATCCATGAAACGGGCACAAAATGCAAACCGTGAAGTTATTTTGAAAAAACAAACTAAAACTCAAGAAGAAAAAATTACCTGTATTTCATCCTTTTCTCCATTAAGTAACGACCTAAGAAGGATTATATTAAAAAATTGGAAAACTGGGCAAACAGAAGATTTCAGACTGAATTGCTCGAGATTTGCATTCAAAAGGATGCCTAATCTTCGGGACAAACTGGCTCACACCTATCCAATGAACAAAATTGAGATACCAACACAGTCAACACTATGGGGGCTACCTCCAGTCTGTGGACACTTTGCATGTGGACAATGCTCGGTATGCCATCTCACTAAGAGTATGAAGCAAATTGACCTAAATGGTCGTCTGTGGAAATAAAGGTCTTTTTCGAACTACCTCACGAAATGGGTAATATACGGGATAAAATGCCCGTGTGGGCTCATATATCTGGGCAAAACAATTAGATCTGTTAAAATACGAATAGGCGAACACCGTTCAGCAATTTGAAATGGAACACCCGACAAGCCTCTTATAGCCCACTATGCTGAAGCTAAACATACCTGTGAAGATATGTTTTGGTTCGTAATTGAGACCACAAAAGCACATCCACAAGGTGGTAATAGAGACCTGTCCCTTAGGAAATTGGAGCAGAAATGGATTTATGATCTAAAAACTGCCCATTCTGGACTCAACATGGCCGTGGAATGGAACCTCTTTGCCCATTAATATCGGCCTGTTTATTCTAAATATATCTGCAGTGTCAAAAATAATATAAAGAGGCCTTTTATCAACTCCTTCCGTAGAGCTAAGATTCCTCTTTGTGTTGCACACTTTGGAGTCAGCTGTGCAGGGATGTGTATAATCTATATCTGAAAAATGTCATATGTAAAATGCAGATGGACTATGTAAATAGATTTCATGTCCTAAATTGGATTTTTCCATGTCATTTAAGATACCTTTCACAAAGCCGGCCTATACACCATATGTGCTAGGCAATGCGGTGAGCTATAAGAAATAAACACTGTAAATATATATACAGCTGGTCTTCCCAGAAAAAAACTCTTTTATTTAATTTTTCACATTTCCAGACAATATGGTTAACTATGATTAACATATGCCGTAAAAATAGATGTTGTTATATATAGCATTTCTAAACATCGGCATAATTAAATAGGGTTTGTTGTCTGCTAATATGCATTACACCACTTGAAGATGCGTGCCTCTCTTGTGGTAACAAGATATATTGCAGTAGTAGTCCCGTCTTCTCTGTCTACGATTTGTTACGCAGAAAGGATATGACGGAGGTGTGTTTCCAGTGTGCTGTTTACATTGAATACCTCACTTGAATAGACGAGACTCCAGAACGGATTTCGGAGGCAAGCCCCCAGCTTGTCTCCATTCGAAATATATAATGACGAACATGGCAGAATAGCGCAACCTGCTAATGGGCACATTTCTTTAAAATATAGGGTGAACACCTTGAGGGAAACAGGCGCGTGCACACATGACATGCGAAGCTGTGTGGTTGGATGACGCTTTCATTCATGACACACATTTTCAAGTAAGTGTTGTACTCCCTGAATCCCTAGATAGTCATGGGCACAAAAAGTGCCGGCTATAATGGAAGTGTTGATACCAATACATGGTTTAGTTTTGTTTCCAATAGACCCTATGGTGCATTGTAGGACAGGTTGTTCCTGGCGTGCCTTTGTTTGGAATCATACCTTTTCCACACGTGATTTGAGAAACTGTGACACGGCCCATGCCAACGAAAGACTGTAACAATTTATGCATATCTAATATATGGAACAATGAAAAGTAGCTAACTGCTGATTACTGACTCCTAATATATATATCTATTTACAGTACGGAGTACCCTAGACAGCTTAATCTGCTGTCAGACCAGATTGACAAATGCAATCATCTCGCCCTCTACATCCAAAGAAATTGACACAAGGTTTGTTGGACCCCCACTCTGTTATTCACAACATTCACCACCACTACGGTCTTTTTTATGAAGATTTCTCATACTTGCCCCATTTTATTTGTTTCTATGTCACAACACTGACACATAGGTGCCATGCTGACAGTGTAATTGACCCTTCCTTAAACCAGCTGCGTCCTGAAGACGGATCTTGGGATACCACTGTTGAGATCTAGACTACAACAGTGCTGTCCTTGCCCCAGAAACACACTAGAGTGTAGACGCTGTTATACCACGTCTCTTTGTAAATCTTGATGTGGTCACATTCACTGTTACTAACACCACGTAACCACTTAATGCATATGAATTACAAGTGCATCTGTGAAAACAACAGCAATAAGTGTTCATTTGGCCTCACTTCTCTGTGTTAACTTCCCAACAACGAGCGCATTGAATGTTTTTTTAACGTTTTTTAGAATAATTGTTTGAAAGATTAAAATATGCTAATTTTGATATTATGATCGTGGTGGTATTATGTTATTTGATGATATTAGTCATCAAAGATTGAGTGGTTTTTCATACAACCATGGTGGAGTAGAGGTGGGTAGCTGGAGGTGAATGTGCTCTGGTTCTATATCCCATCATGGAAATGCAGATGGCCTCAGCCGGTACTTTCACATAGATGATGAACCAGACCCTCGGTAGGGTGGTGGTGATTCACATGTTGAGGCTGGAGGGGCATGTGAGATATTTGAACATCCACATGGTGTGCCTGCACTCATCTGGGCTTTGTTCAAACGTGTATTTAAATGGAATGATGGTAGACAAACCTCAGGAAAACATGTGGGGCTAATCCACACACATTTTCCTATGATCACACAACAAAAAACCCATAGACCTGTGCATTCAGGCATGGACACAGCCTACAGGTGCTGTCCACCCCTGTCATATTTAGTTCGAATGTGACAGCCAGGAGTGCACAATGTCATCTCCAGGAAGGCGCAGCCCCCCCTGCCATGGTCAGCCTGATTTAATTGACAAAGGCTCCATGGAACCACCTGACTCTTTTATTAGGCCCTGCGGTTGTTGGCAATGATTAACATACCAATAGAGGGCACTTAAAACAGGCCAACATGGGGCCTGGTTGCAGAGATAAACAAGGGATATAGGAAACCCAACAACCTTTAATATGTAACTGTGTCAACCTGCAGCCAGCTCCCGCCCATAGTATTAATGACAGTAAACAGTCAAGATTGAGCCTGTTGTTTACAGAAGGCTGCCCTGCTAGGGGGACCACATTGAAGTACTTAATTAATTAATTTATATTTAGTTCTAAAAGCACTTTTACAAAGTATGATAAAATCTCAATACAAAATTCAATTAAATTTTCAATTTAATTCACATAGATGTATAAATCGCAGTTACAATTCACCAATTAACAAATCACAATTTCAGTTACAATTCACCTATTACAATTACATTAACACAGAATCACAAAGTCCTTAAAAGTCCTTGAAACAATCCTTGTTTTTTTACAAATTTTTACAAGAAACCAAATCATGAATGCTACAGAACCCAATCCCAGAAGCCCAAACCCCTCAACAAACCTGTACAAGACTTTTAGCATTTGATATTAAATATGAAATGTTAGATGTTGAATATAGGGTTTACAAATGTTAGTTGTTAGGTATTTGTGGTAATCATTAAGCCCTATCGAAATGGATATAATGCTGTTACTTTATACTACTATATAAAACATTTTAAATAGAGATAAATACTAAAATTCTAAAAATTCTAAAAACCTCATAAAAGCTATACAAGTAAAACTGATTAGTAGCTTCCATTATTGACCGGAGAGTCAATTATCAATGGACAGGCATTTTTTATTAATACACCACAGGTGGTAAAGTGTGATATGCATCCTTTCCATCTCTTCCTTTATAGAATTGTAGCAATGTACATTTCGTACTAAAGTGGCCATATATTCAATGCCCAAAGCTGAGCATTCCATAAAAAGATGTTTTGCCATCTACAGTTCCCCAGGTATTTTACATATACAGCAATATCGATCCATAAGAGGTATCCCCAACAATGCACGCCCACAAACATATTTTGGCAGCTGATTTGTGCGCAGCCTCAGTCGGAAACTCTGGACCGAAGGATTCGGGCATTGCCTCAAGTATCTCTAAGGATGAAAATATTTGTGCACCACCCCTGATACATAGCAGTAAATTCTAATTATCGTCAAGTGGGCACAATTATTGGTCCAGTCCCACTGTTTGACTTTACATTTAAAGATATACTTTAAACATCCATAACTTGTCGCTCTGAGAAAATCGGGGCACAGGATTGTGGTTTGAAGGAGCCTGAGAGTATGGTCTCCCCTCAGATTCAAGGAGACCTGCCGTTTTGACAGGGACCACACAGGGAGATACATTAACCAGAGAGACTCTTTGAGCACAGCAGCAGGAAGATGGGTGGTACTAGGGACCGGGGAGTGAGCACAGAGATCCTTCTCTTGAGAGGAGGTTTGTGCCATCTTGTTTTTGGGACACCCCTGGTTCTGTATTACCTGTTTACCTTTCCTGTTGCTAAGCAATCTGGTTATGACCTCACCTGTAAGTGACTTCAATCCAGCAATCCAACAAAGTCAATGCCTAGTCTGGGATGCCCAATGGAAGCCCTTATTTATAAATATTTTTATGTCTAATTCTTTGAATCTGGATGATGAACCTGTTATGGTGTAGCTTTTATGAGACATATATATATATGTCAATTAAGATGCAGGTTCAAGATATAGAAATACAAGCAAGTTAAATATTGTGTTCAATAACAATGGAAAGCAAGTATTGCCATGGAAAGAATACAGCCCTGTCTATTCAATGTAGCCTGGAATGGAGGTATGTCATACTGTAAGAGAACATTCCATTTTGCTATGATGCTGCTGTTTACTTTTGTTGGCATTCCAAGTGAATCTGTTGCTGCTTTCTTATGTGCCTGGTTGTAGTGTTATGCAGCTGGAGGTCCTTTCATTATAAATATAACTTAAAATGAACAGTTCCTTTAACTTGTGGTTGTCCGGATGTTCATATTTAACAGAACCCTTATATAACGCCCCTCTCTTTGAATCCCCCTGACCTCACTGAGCCAAGAAGTAGGTTTGTTTTGCAAATTAAAAGGTTTATTGGAAAAATTAAACAATATATCTATATCACACTTTTATGAACAAAATAGTATCTGATAGCACACTTATGAATATAATAGTGGTCAACAATGAGTAATATTACAATAGCAAACTCTCTTTAAGCAATGAGGAGTTGGTATAGAAAGGATAAGGTAGCAGAGAATATTTTGTATGGTTTCAAGGAAATGCAAGATATGAAAGAATGCAGCGCAGAAATAAACTTGATATGGTTTCAATCACAAGATAATATGGTCACTTTTTCTCCTGTGATAACTCACTCCCCCCTTATGCAATAGGAAGTAATGGAAATGAGAACACACAAGTTTCAAGAATACAATTAATAATGCAGTTCAATTCCAGTTCCCCCCAGCAAGCTTAGAGAAGTAGGGGTGATTTTAAAGCAGGCAAAATGCTTTTAAATGTGATTGCAATGAAGTGAAAATATGCTAAAAATGATTTTAATTCACTAAAGGATATTCAGGATAAGTGATAACTACTTTGGATTAGTTCAGGTCAATGCTAGCAATGATTCATGAATGATTATCAGATTGAAAACGAATTTCAGCAGTGGAAAGCAAGAGCCAGCTATTTTGACAGAAAATGAAATGGAGTTAAATTGTAATTCGCAGCACTTATTCCGCGTGCATAAATCGTGATTATGGAAAAACTATAAGGAGTTGGAATCTCTTTTGTGTTTTGGGTTTGGTGGAAAGCTTAGGATCTTAGCTTTAAAATGACAGTTAAATTTCACTTCTAGGAAGTGCGGTTCAAAAGATATGGACTTTTTTGTGGAAGTAGATTTTCAAAAATAAAGTCAATCTTTCAGAATGACAAATGCGCGTTACAGATTTGAAATCACCAGGATGGACACAAAATTCTAAATGCAGTTCTGGAACGGTTGAAATGGATGGGATAAGATTACTTTAGACTAAGAGATGACTATGCACAGTTCTAGACTGAATACTCACTCCTAGTTTTGGAATGGAATGGAAAAGGTCCGCGTCACCGATCTGGTCAGGTTTGGACTCCACTCACCACAGGACGGTCTCAGGCACTGGTTCTGATCACAGCACGGCACGGCGGTCTGGTCTGGCCTCTTGGACTGGATCAAGCGGGTTCTGGATACAGCAATGCTTTCTGGGTCTGGATCTGGTTCTTGCACAGGGTTCTAGCCAGTCACAAACAGCACGGCAAGGCTGTTGAATAGTTTGTTTAGGTTGCTGGATTCTGAGGCCTGCTGGGAAGAGTTCAGCTTTTGGGTTAGGCCCCTGCTTAAGGTTCTAGAGATGGGTTCTAGAGCTTTGTTCTGGATCTACCTGGAGTCTAAGTTCTTCTGGATATTGTCTGGATCCGGTCGGGAAGAGTGCTGCGCAGGAATCGGTGAGTAGTGGAAAAATGAGTGTCCCCTTCTGGGTCTCAGCAGTCCCTTTTTATGTGTTTTCTAAGTGGGTGTAGAGGCTGCATTTCTATGCCCAACCCACTAAGGATTTGATAGGTTAGAGGATTCCCTGTGACCTGACTGGAGAACGGAGTAGTGAGTCAGAATGAGTCATCAGGTGTCATTTTTATGGCTGAAGCTGAAATCCCTCTCCTCTGCTTTTACTTAGAAATCAATTTTTCATAACCAAACATGCTTCCCAGATACACAAGTTGTTGAGAATACATGTACACATCACAGATTAATTAAGACAAGTCTCTGTTCAACCCTGATCTTTCTAAGAACTTGGGTTCAGAAATGATAACTTATTCCCGATTTTGGTAGGTTTCGCAATATTGGTTTTGCACCAAATCTTACACAGAGGTACACAACCTCTCTGAGCATGTTACTGTAAGTTTTCATTTTTCTAGCATAAACACTGTGTCTACAATATTAATAAATCCCGGGGTTTGGTGTCAGAACATCATACGGATTTCAGCTTAGTCTCAAACTGTGAGGGTATTTGTCATGTTAAGAATCCCAAGGTTGTACATTTCTGTCAGCTTGATACAATATTTTAGAAGCATTTTCCTTAAACAAATATTTGGTGCAATATTACATCCACAACCCAGTCTGGTCTGCCCCTAGAAGCTTGGTAAATCAGATGTCACATGTCTTGTTTCTCCCAGAGGAGGGTTGACAGTTACACCTCAAATCAGCATATTCTATTCATCCCAAAGCCCCCATTGTTCCTTCCTCCGGGCTGCAGAGAAAATCTCCTCCTCATCTGATCTACATGTCAATGCGATATCCTGTGCTGTTGGTGGTAAGACCAGGTGTGAAGGCTTCCCAGGGACAGAAGGCCTCTTGAACTTTTAATTAAATCAGACTGCCTTCTAATCAATTGCAACTTAGTTCCTTGTGAAAAAAATATAACATTATAAACTGAAAATAAGCAACAGATCTCTTTAAATCAAGTCTTTTTCAACATGAAATCACTGTGTGGCACTCTATATGGCATTTTGATGGAATTCTCTTGCTTGGCATATTTAGCTTCTGAAATACAGGTCTCCTGTCAGAATTTAGATCGCCAGCGCCTGTCGGTGGCGAGCAACGGTACTGCACCCATTTTGACAGCAATCTTAAATTAAATGTCTTTAACATGGGATTTTGTCCTAATAACATTTATTTTATTTATTTATTTTTATATTTATAAAGCGCTCACACAGCCCGCAGGCATCAAGGCGCTGTTACAGGAATTGTTTGTTTTTCTTAGTTGCGTATTTTTTTTTAATTTTTTTTTTGGTTGTCTTAGTTACGTATTTATAACGCGCTTAAACACACAGAGGTTTCTAAGCGCGGACCCGAGGATCGAACCTGTTGTTGCTTCGTGTCGTCTTGCTTCCAAGACGCGCACGCTGACGCTGAGCTATCCTCCCGGGACGGAACATATGATTCTTGCTGACATTGTAATGATGTGGATTCTTGCAGTAGAGTAATGTGGAACACTAAACAAGAAGTTTGGATCTGTATGGTGGTTTTGTGAGCCATGATTTTAGCAATTTTTGACACCAAATAAAACAGATTTTTGAACAGCTCTATATTCCTTTGCACTGATTTTGCTCTGTGTGCAGCCAAAGGATGGGGTCTGACAATGGTCTCCTGTATTAACACTGACAGAGGCAAAAGTGGATGGTGGCCTATCTGTCAGGTTGTCACTGCACACTTTCTGGTGATTTCTGGCCAGCAGCATGCTTTCCGGTGGCCATTATGATCTTTCCGCTGCCAGTAATGCACAGTTCTGTTGTAGGGCTTGGATGAGTGGGTTAAAACATCCCACAAGCCCCCCTCTTGCGATGGCCATTCTGCATTTTCATCGATGGAACTTCGCAAGACTGGGATGTCCGCATCATCTCTACGGATTCCATAGATGGCATGTTCAGCATCTTTTCCTCCATCAGGGGTGGATCGATCGGTTCTCCTCGCCAGTCCTGATGGGAGTATTGAGCGATACCCCGGGCCCCTCGGATCTTTTGCTCCCGGTTCCCGGGTCGTCCTCCTTGGTCAGTCTCCATGGTTTATCTCTCCTAGGATGACAATGCAAAGCGGCAGAAACATATTCGTAGACATTTCCCCACCACTATTAATGTAGTGGGGTGGGCATATACATTTTATAAATCAGGAGACATTTGCATTCTTATCATTGTATTTTATGGACTATGTGTGGGATATTTTAGGGTTGGAAATGTTATTGTTCTGGAGTGGCCCCCTCTGGGTTTCCAGAGAACTGCTCCAGTTGCTGCAGAGTATGCCTGGGATGGCAACACTTAAGCTGATTATTATGGACCCACTTGTCTTCCCCCTCCGCCAAACTGCCTTTGGGTAATCGGATCTTGTAGGCGACTGGTGAGATCTTGTCTACAATTTCAAAAGGTCCCTTCCAAGTAGGCAGAAACCTCCGCTGTTTGGCCTGGTTCCTTTGGAAATTGTACAGATAAACCCTGTCTCCTACATTGTATTCTTTCCTGGTGGACTTCAGGTCATAGTGGGTCTTCATGCTATTGGCTGATCTTTCTAGATTTCACTGAGCATAGGCAAAAGCATGTTGAAGGTGTTTTCTTAAATTTTCAACCTACTCATGAGTTGTGGAGGCATTGATCAATGTCTGCTCTTGGGTCCTGTAAAGCAGATGCCGGGGAAGCACCATCCTGCATCCAGTCATCAGCTCAAACGGTGACATTTTAGTTGCAGATGAAGGGGTAGATCTGATGGCCATTAGGACAAGAGGTAATCGGATATCCCAACTTGGCCCAGAATCTGCCACAAACTTTTTAAAGATGCTCACAATGGTTTTGTTGTAACTTTCTACTGCACCCGAAGAGGCTGGCCGGTAAGCAATGTGTAGCTTCCTTTTAACCCCCAGTATCTCCCACATCTTTGTCATTACTTTGCTGGTAAAATGGCTACCCCGTCTGACTCAATCCTTTGGGGTAGACCAAAACGCGAAAAGATGTGGTTGATCATCAGGGCAGCTGCTGTTTCTGCCTTGCATTTTGGGACCGGGAGACATTCCACCCATTTAGTAAATAAGCATGTCACCGTCAACATGTACTTATTCCCCCTCGAGGAGCGAATAACGGGCCCTATGTAGTAGACTTGCAAATCTGACCATGGCAGTGTCATCCCCCTCTTTTGGAGAGGTGCACGGTGTGTGAGGCATGTTGGCTGAAATTTTGCACACACAAGACACCCCTTCAAGTATTGGTCGAGGTCCTGCCCCATGTGTGGCCAGTATGCAACCTCTCTTAAGATTTCAAGTATTGTATGAAACCCCCTATGACTGGTTGTGGCCACGTCATGGGCGTGACTTAACATCAGGCTTCGGAAGGAGGTAGGAACCACCCACTGATCATGGCCAGCTTGGGATTTCCTTACCAACAAACCGTCTTGGATTCGGAACATTTTTGGACATTTCATCAACACTCTGAGGTCCTCTTTCCCAACGTAATCGGTATCCGTCAGGGGAAAGTTCTCATGGTCCTCAATGTGTTGGTAAAACTTACCAATTATTGGATCCCCTTTCTGAGTGGTAATGAAATCAGCATCTGGGATCTCCTTACTCCATTGTGCAGTTGATAGATCATTGTGAGCATTTGTCTGGGACCTAGTGATAGCAGTGACCTGGATTTCCCCCAACAGGGACTCAATCTCAATTAGATCCCCTTGGATGGCCCCGGTTTTGGCCAGCTGATCAGCTAAGTCATTTCCAGTTTTGTCTGGTCTCTCTACTTTGGAATGACCCTTGATCTTTTTCCAGTAGAAGGTCAACCCCTTCGAGGTGACCAGTTATACATATTTTGGATTAACTTCCCATGTTTCAAGGGCTTGTTATTAGCACATAGCATGCCTCTGGTTTTCCATTTAACCAGGTGCTCCACAAACCCGTTCCGTACACATTCCGAATCTGTGATTATGACCAGTTTGTGGAGTTGATGTTGGACAGCAGTGAGGATGGCTTGATGCATGGCCATCAACTCTGCCATCTGACTACTTCGGGGACCAATCTTGTACCCAGCGGAGGGTTCTGGGGACTCATTCACCCATGCATTCCCTACACCGGCCACAAGTTCTTTCTCCCTGTTGTTGTCAACATGGTAAGAGCATCCATCCACATAGACAGTGGGCATTCCCTCACACTTATCTTCTTCAAAGACTTTGTGTGGGTAATTGAGGTATGCCTCTATGCTGTCCTTGATTTTTAGACTTTCGTCCTCAAGACAGTTTTCACTGGCACAATCCTGCAAGTCAGCCAGACCTTGCGCGAGTGGACTCTTCTTGTTTTGGCCATATCTGACCTCCACAGGAAAGCCTTGCATTGACAGGATCCAGGAAGTAATTCGGGAATTACTCACATTTCCGGTCCGGATTCTGTCACTTTGGAGATATTGCAGAGGCTGGTGTGGAGTCTCCACTATGACGTGGTCCCCCTGGATAAACGGACGGTAGTTCTACAATGCCCACACTGTTGCCAGGAGTGCCTTCTCACAATCGTTGAATTTTTCCTCCACAGAGGATAAAGTTTTGCTAGCATAGTAGATTACTTTATTGACCTTGTCATGCTTTTGATATAACACTACAGTCAAGCATGTATTAGAGAACCCTGTCTCCAAGAAAAACTCCTTGTTTCTGACAGGGTAAGCTAGGCAAGGCACTTGTGAGAGGCTTCTTTTGAGTTTTCTTCCTGCCTTGGCTTGTTCTGGACCCCATTCCCACTTGACCCCCCCTTCAAAAGATGAATCAGGGGTCTAGTGATATCTGCGTAGCCCTCAATGAAGTTTCTGCTGTAATTACTCAGTCCAAGGAGGCTCCTTAGTTCACGCAGAGTTGTGGGGTCCTTCAGTTTCTGAAGTGCTTCCACTTTCTTTTCGTGGGGACAGAGACCCTGAGGAGTAATATCATGCCCCAAGAAATTAACATGGGTTCTACACCACTGTGCTTTCTGAAAGGAAAGTTTTGCTCTGGCGGCCCTCAACTGTGTCAGAACATAACGGATCTCTGCTATGTGTTCCTCCACAGATGAACTTTTGATGAGGACATCATCTACATAAGCCAGGTTACCCCTCACACCCAGTTCGGGCATAGCCTTATGTAGGAAAATGTTGAACGCATTACCGGAGTTGAGGTATCCAAAGGGAGTCCGGGTCCATGTGTACTGCTGGCCCCCAAAGGTAAAAGCCAGCTTGTACTGGTCCTCCTTACTGACAGGCACTGTCCAGTATCCATTGGCCAGGTCTATTGCAGTGAAAACCTCAGAACCCTGTATCTGGGCCAGCCCTTGGTCAATGTAGGGAAGAGGCGATCGTGAAATATGGACCCATTTGTTGAGCTCCCTATCATCGGCGCAGAGTCTCCACTGGCCATTTGGCTTCAATATTCCCAGCACTGTATTATTGAAGGTGCTGTGTACTTGACAGATTATCCCCCGGCACTCAAGGTTCTTAATTATTTCAGTAAGGGACTGCATGGATGCGAGAGGCAAGCGATATTGCTTCACAAACACTGGAGTCATGCCAGGGTCAGTGGGAATTATTGTTGTGTGGATGTCGGTGCGACCACAGTCATATGAGTCCATCGCAAAGAGATCTTGAAAATCCAAGAAAACTTGTTTCAACTTTTGCTTCTGCTCCAGAGTCACACAGGCATCAGCTAGGTTGACTCGCTCTTCAACCATCTGCCTGAAGCATGGAAACACTTCTGGTTTGGCTATCTCAGTGGCCTCCTCCAGCTGGGTGGAGAAGTCCCTGGTCAGAGTGCTGATTTGGACTGG
The DNA here is from genome assembly GCF_040938575.1 of Ambystoma mexicanum. Lineage (NCBI taxonomy): Eukaryota > Metazoa > Chordata > Amphibia > Caudata > Ambystomatidae > Ambystoma > Ambystoma mexicanum. The sequence continues at coordinate 943,678,803 of NC_090926.1, forward strand.
TGGCTTCAGGTGGGAAAGGCAGTCCTCATGGACCTGGAAAATCACCCCATCCCCTCTGAAGTCAAAAGTCACATCCCCCTTACCATAAGGGCAAGAAGTGTACACCAGGCAGTTCCCCCCATGCCGGGTAAAGATCCTATCTGGTGTTGTATGGTCATCACTGTCATTGTCAAAACAGTCCTTGGGGATTGGTCCTAAGAGTTCATTTCCTAGATAAATGTAAAAATGTCGGTCATCAACCGCCATTCCAATAATGGTGCCTGCGGCTAGAGTAATACTCTTTAAGTCGCTGTTATCCATCTCTATTGGAATGGTGTCATGTTCTATATTGACTAATGGTGTTGTGTTTACTCCCAACCCTTGGTGTTGGAGAGAAGCATTTAAATGAATATAAGCATCAGGGTTTTTCAATTTTTGTCCTCTTTTTACTTTCACTCCCAGGGAGAATTGTCGGGTCCTTTCTGGGATCGTGACTCCCTCTTTGATCTGAATTTCAGCTGCATAAGGTAGCAATTGAGCTGACCTAAATGCTTTCTCTGGATCATAAAAGCCCATGGGATTATCCGCTAATCTGGACCAAGCTTTGAAGTTTATTAGGTCCAAACTAATGGCAAAGCGATTGAGAATGTCACTGCCTAAGCAAAAGGCGGCAATGACGTCTCGCACGACCCAACAATTATGGACTATGCTCTTGTTGCCAATGGAGATTTTGAGCATACACCTGCTTGGCAGGAGATGTTTGGAATTGGGTGTTTCCAGATCCATTTCCCATTTGTCTATCAGTTTGAATGTGGGAATGGCTGGATCTTTTGGGAGTTGGCGGAACATGGCTTCGCTAATGAAGCTCTTATCGTTGTTCACACACACTCGGGCGAGAACAGAGTCCTTCCCGTCATTTAACTGAACAGGGATGAACAACTGCTCTCCAATTTGCTGAATATCAGCCAGGCTCTGAGCTGATTTCACCTCTTTCTGGACTATTGGAGTGGGAATGTCGGATTGTGGATTTGTAAAGAATTTCAGAGTGTTTCCTTCCAGTGTGGAATACCACCTTAAACTGGAAGGATGGTTGATTTTCAGAAATAGAGAGGACACCCCATCACCAGTCTGTTGTCGTACTGCTATCACTGTCACATCTGGAATTTGGTTGTTCTGGAAGTGAAATTCTACTTGGTCAGATTTGTGTTCAACCATGTGGCATGTGCCGTTTAAACTAACATGGTTGACACTCTGGTTAAATTGTATTGGTCGGCTAGTCTGGGTCCAGAGGACCTTGTTTACGCAATCTATTAGGGGTGACAACCTTCTCAGGAGGTCATTCCCTAGTAAACAAGGGGTGCCCTCTGGAGTCACTATTATGACCGGGTGTTTCACCTTGTGTCGCCCAATTTTAATGTCCAAATCCGCAGTCCCCTCAAAGGGAATTTCCTTCCCGTTAAAGTTCTGAAGTTGTCCAGGAAGAGAGGTGAGAGGAATTTGGTAATTCTCCCCACTCTCTGAATTCAATTCATCAAATTGCACTTTTGTACAGAAGGGTAGCTTGGGATCCAGTGTCCACCAGTGCCAAAATTGTATCCTGCCCCTGTACTTGTACCGGGGCATAGTATCTTCCCTCCTTCTCCGCAAGGGGGCACAGATAATGCACATTTTTGGACAACTGGTGGGCTAATTTTCTGGTTTTGGACATTGAAAGAGAAGAGTTTGGGGCAGAATTCTGTAGAGAGTCTTGGGAATCTGAAAGAAAAAGTTGGCAACTGGAGATAGGAGAAGTTTTGAGTTCCCCTGGTTCCGGTTCTGGGCCGCTCCCCCCTTTTTGGAGGCAGTCACCAGAATGGGTTTGAACCAGGGGATTTTGATGCTATTGGTTCTGGGATGAGATGATGGGCGGCGCTAGCTCAGTTCCCACATCTACCGAGTCTGGATGTGAATCCCTTGGGACCGATTTATCTTTGGGAGGAGTTCCCCCATCTCTGAAGGAGAAGATTCTTTTCCCAAGATCCTCTGAGGATCTCTCTCCCTCAAATTGCAAGATCTGTACCTCCTCCTCAAAGTGGGTCTATTTGGGTCCTTTGTTTCTCCTATCTCCTCTCTGCTCCTTGGGTGGCAGACTTTCAGGGGTAGGAGATTTTGTTTCCAGTTCCTGGGTTTCCAAGGGCTGTTCACAAGTGGGGAAGGAAGCTTCCTCCAAGGCTTTACACCCCCCTTCCCCTTGTGCCTCCTCCCTGGGAACCGGTGGGTTATCAGGGTGCTGCCCCCGTCATAGTTCTGGAGCACCAGGTCCAGAGTTTGGGGCATTCTGTGCCGGCATGCTCATCTGGGTGTTCTGCTGAGCCCTCAGCATGCGACCCAGATCCTGTTCCATATTTTGGACCTGGCGCGCTAACTGTGAAACCCGCTCAGGCTGATACAGGGTTCTGTTTTCTCCGCTGGGCTGATCCCTGCAAGGAAAGCTATCCCTTCTCTGGTAGTACCCCGTGTTGGGAAGATTTGGGTACCCCTCCTCCCTTGTCCTCCCCTCTCCCGGATTAGGTGGTCTGGGCTCAGGGAAGTGGGGAAAGAAGGATGGATGATTTTGAGGTTGGAAATTGGGTGGATACCTCGGGAAAAAGTTTTGCCCATGGTTTGGTGAATTTCTGCCCTCCTGGGGGAAGCTAGGAGGGAAGTTCCCTGGGTTAGGGGCTTGGCTGGATCCCCCCACCCCCTTGGGATGGAGGAGTCCACACATAACCCAGGATGGGTAGGTTTCCCTTGTAGCGGGGACTTACATAGTCAGGGGAGTGAGGGACCCCATTTGTGGGACTACCTTCTTGGCTTCCTGTCTGTGACTGGCCCGAGGGCCTTCTGGGCTTGGAATTATTCTGTGCAGGCAAGTTTTTAGGCCCCCCCATCTCCAAATCCAAAATGGGGGCAACCTTTACCTCTGCCACCTTAGCAGCAGCAGGGGTGCTGCAGCAGGGGTGCTGGTCGGTTTGGGGTTTTTCTGAGCATTACCTTTATTTTCTATGGGCTTCTGCACCTCATAGATTCGGGTGGCCTGTTCAATGACCCAGTCTAGTGACCTTTTCTCATGAAAATCTCTCACTAGCTGGGTGATGATGTATTTGGGTAAGGCATGGAAAAAAAGTGTTAACAAATTCTTTGCTATCAGTGCGCACCCTTTTGGTAGTCTGTGCAAAGGCACGCTTCAGCTCCTGTACAAATTCTTGTGGGGCCTGATCCTCCCCACAACGCAAATTGTAGGCTGCCTTGCGAGCCTCTTGGGGATTTTGGTGAACAGAAAAGTGCTTCAAGATGACCGCCCTATATGTGGACCATCTGCAATGGTTTTGGTCCTCCAGCCCCGCAAAGAAACTTGAGTATTCTGGAGAAAATGTCAATTTTATATACTGAATGCAGCTACTGCTGTCTTTCAAATGGAAAGTCTCCATCATTTGCTCAAAGAGCTCCAAGTGTTCCCAAACAGAATACTTGGAGGTCTCATGGTAAGGAGTGATGACGCTCCTTATTACTTTGATCTGTTTTAAGGGGTCCTTAAGCAAGGCCCTTTTTGCCTTATTGGCCTTCTTGGTTCAGGTAACCCTGGTCCATTCATCCTCTGACTCAGAGGCACTGCTCCCAGAGTTGCCCGTCTGCTCTTCCAGGTTTTCCCAGATTCTGCGAGCATGGGAAACGCTGGCAGAATGTGGGGACCTGGTCTCCTGTGCCCTGTGATGCTCAGGGGAGTCTTCAGATTCCTCCTTGCTGCCCAGATTTGATGGGTACCCCCCCACTGACCTAACTGGGTAGAGGTTTTCAGAATGCCCTTAGAGAGCCTACTCTCCCGGGGTTCCCCACTAAATTGCACTGTACTTGGGTGCCCATACCTGGATGCCCGCCCATCCATTCCTGGGGGTACTGGCCTATAAGCCCCATATTTCTGACTGGATAGTAATCTGCCATCCCCATGGCCCTGGGCTCATGTGCGCCAGGGTACCTGGGGGTGACAGAGTCCAGGGTCTGGGAGAGATGGAGGCCTCTGGCACTAGGGCTCCTGAGGTTATGCTCAGGTGTTTCCCTGACCCAGCAAACCTCATCTCTATCAGCCCCTGCTCCCTGTTGCCCTGCAAGAGCCTGTGCTTTCAGTTCCTCAATCAAGGCCTTACTAGACTCTATCAGTCTCTCCTGCATGGCTACCTGTTGCTGGAGCCTATCATTGTGCTGGCAGAGAGCTTCATTCTCTCTCTGTGCTTCCTGGTTAGTCTTGGAGTACTGGGTCAGTCTTTGCTGCAGGAGTCCCATCACTACCGACCTGCTATTTTCTCGCCAGAAGATCTTTCACCCTCCTGGTGTGCTCTAACAAGTTCTGATGCTCTTTTTGGAGGTCACCCAGTCGCTGGAGGGCCAGGTGATTTTCTTCCATTTTCTTTTTTAAGTGGCAGACCTCCTGTCCTAAGGTATCCCTTTCCAGAGTAAGAGCCTGCATCTGAGCCGCCAGGTCATCCCTCTGCCTTTGAAGGGCACCAGCTTTCTGGCACTCTTCATCAAACTCTGCCTGGGTATCCAGGTCTTTCAAAATCAATTTATTGCTCTCCTCTTTTTCTTTATCCAATTGGCTTTGCCGGGTGGCTACCTGCTTTGTACATGCCCTGTTGAAATATATTTGTTGCTCCATCTTTTTCTGGCTCTACAGCAGGGAGTCCAAACCTTCTTGATGCTCCTTCTGCAAGGTCAGAATTCTGGTATCCGTGTCTGCCCTTTCCTGTTGCAGGATACCCATGTCCTCTTTTATTTTAATGATTTACTGTCTACTATCATTTTCTGACTCCTGGCTCCTGTGCAGCCTCTATTCAGAAGAGTCCAGGTCAGATTGGGCCTTCTCTAATGCCATCAGCTGCCTACTTGCCAGATCGTGGCCTTCAGCACATTTGTCCTGTATGGCTTCCATATATAAATATAAATATGCAGCTATCCTGACAATCTGGTCGTGCTCATCTTTGGCCTTAGGGGCCATGTATAGTTCACTCAGGGCCACGTGTAAGGGGCCCTAATCTCTCCAGGTATCTAACCCAGTTGCAGTGACCTGTTGTGTGATTGCCTGCAACCACATATCCTGGCCCTGCTCAGTCCATTCACCTCTTACAAACAACTTATGCAAACGGTGCTCCCTAACTATCTTGATATCTACCAATGACGTCATTCTGGAAATTGATTTCCTTCCTGACTTACAGAAGTTTATTATTTTATTTAGCAAAACAGACCGTTTCCTGAGAGTGTTCCCTTTTGAGGGGTGCTTTTACAGCGTAACACAGCGTGTTGATCCAACAGGATTTATGTATCCTATTAGTTAGCACACTGTATTAAGCTGCACAAGTGGTAGATATAATCCAGAAGTCCCGGCTACGAGCTCCCACTCTGTAAGTGACTTCAATCCAGCAATCCAACTAAATCAATGCCTAGTCTGGGATGCCCAATGGAAGCCCTTATTTATATATATTTTTATGTCAAATTCTTTGAATCTGGATGATAAACCCTTATATAACGCCCCTCTCTTTGAATCCCCCTGACATCACTGAGCCAAGAAGTAGGTTTGTTTTGCAAATTAAAAGGTTTATTGGAAAAAATAAACAATATATATATATCACACTTTTATGAACAAAATGGTATCTGATAGCACACTTATGAATATAATAGTGGTCAACAATGCGTAATATTACAATAGCACACTCTCCTTAATCAATGAGGAGTTGGTATAGAAAGGATAAGGTAGCAGAGCATACTTTGTATGGTTTCAAGGAAATGCAAGATATGAAAGAATGCAGCGCAGAAATAAACTTGATATGGTTTCAATCACAAGATAGTATGGTCACTTTTTCCCCTGTGATAACTCACTCCCCCCTTATGCAATAGGAAGAGATGGAAATGAGGACACCCAGGTTTCAAGAATACAATTAATAATGCAGTTCAATTCCAGTTTCCCAGCAAGCTTAGAGAAACAGGGATGATTTTAAAGCAAATCCTTTTAAATGTGATTGCAATGAAGTGAAAATATGCTAAAAATGATTTTAATTCACTAAAGGATATTCAGGATAAGTGGTAACTACTTTGGATTAGTTCAGGTCAACGCTAGCAATGATTCATGAATGATTATCAGAATGAAAACGAATTTCAGCAGTGGAAATCAAGAGCCAGCTATTTTGACAGAAAATAAAATGGAGTTAAATTGCAATTTGTGGCACTTTTTCTGCGTGCGTAAATTGTGATTACGGAAAAAACTATAAGGAGGATTTCAGCTTAGTCTCAAACTGTGAGGGCATTTGTCATATTAAGAATCCCAAAGTTGTACATTTCTGCCAGCTTGATACAATATTTTAGAAGCATTTTCCTTAAACATATATTTGGTGCAATATTAAATCCACAACCCAGTCTGGTCCGCCCCTAGAAGCTTGGTGAGTCAGATGTCACATGTCTTGTTTCTCCCAGAGCAGTGTTGACAGTTACACCTCAAATCAGCATATTCTATTCATCCCAAAGCCCCCATTGTTCCTTCCTCCGGGCTGCAGAGAAAATCTCCTCCTCTCCTGATTTACATGTTAATGCGATATCCTGTGCTGTTGGTGGTACGACCAGGTGTGAAGGCTTCCCAGGGGCAGAAGGCCTCTTGAATTTTTAATTAAATCAGACCGCGTTCTAATCAATTGCAACTTAGTTCCGTGTGAAAAATTATAACATTATAAACTGAAAATAAGCAACAGATCTCTTTAAAATCAAGTCTTTTTCAACATGATGGCATATTTAGCTTCTGAAATACAGGTCTCCTGTTAGAATTTAGATCGCCAGCGACTGTCGGTGGCGAGCAACGGTACTGCACCCATTTTGACAGCTGTCTTAAATTAAATGTCTTAAACATGGGATTTTGTCCTAATAACATATGATTCTTGCTGACATTGTACTGATGTGGATTCTTGCAGTAGAGTAATGTGGAACACCAAACAAGAAGGTTGGATCTGTATGGTGGTTTTGTGAGCCATGATTTTAGCAATTTTTGACACCAAATAAAACAGATTTTTGAAAAGCTCTATATTCCTTTGCACTGATTTTGCTCTGTGTGCAGCCAAAGGATGGGGTCTGGCAATGGTCTCCTGTGTTAACACTGACAGAGGCAAAAGTGGAGGGTTGCCTATCTGTCAGGTTTTCACTGCGCACTTTCTGGTGATTTCTGGCCAGCAGCATGCTTTCCGGCGGCCATTATGATGTTTCCGCTGCCAGTAATGCACCCTTCTGTTGTAGGGCTTGGATGAGTGGGTTAAAACACCCCACACACCCACATGGAAAATTGTTTGTAGGGAACACTGTATTGGTTCACTAACGTTGGCTTAGCCACACCAATTACTGTGGCACACTTGGCTTTAAAAGTGGTCTCAGCCCCTCTGTTGGCAGATCATCTGAAGACTTCACTTGAAGTAACAAAGAAGAACTCAAACTTGGACCCTGGTGGAAGGTACAGTCTGCCTTACATCTTCCGCCATTGACTGAAGGCCAGGATATCCAGAGGGAAGGAGGTTCTCTCCCCAGGGACGCCATTTCACCAAAATTCCAGGGGTAGCAGAAGTGCGATCAGTCAACACTTGACCCCCTGATGACATTGCAGGAAGTGATGTAATTTGACCCCAAGTGACATCACAGGAAGTGATGGCACACGAACTTCAGATTTTTTAGATGCATCTAGCACCCGTGTTTCCAGGTGATCTAATTTCAGCCAGATATAAGAACTGAGGCACAGAGGGAGGCATTATTTGTCCATGATTACAGATTTGGGGAATGCCATTTTCCAGATTTGACGTGGGGTCTAACAGGATAACCAAAATCTGTAACAGAGGCTACAGCAAGTGTTTGAAACATCTATAGATCAATGGACACACAAGTACGTGTTATCTGTGGCATTGCTGTGTTAAACAACCCAAATAAGAACTGACCTGGCGAGGCATGCGCTGCTGTTTAACCAGGAGAAAAATGCTGCACAAGCAAGGCCTGAAAATTAAAAAATTGAGTATCAACAAAACGCCCCTGTTATAAATGTACTTATGAATAATCTACCACTACAATAGAAGAAACCTATTAGACTGGTCTGCGAGCACAGAGGGGAGTGCACCTGATAATGTTATCGTTGCTGGACTATAGAACCTGGGTAAGTTTATTTCAATATACCCAAGACCCCCCATCGTTTTTATTATTTAAGCATAATACTGGGTGCCAGAGGACTCTAAAAAAAATCCATTTCATGTAATGTCATTGCTGTACACAGAAATTCATAGAACCAAACAGTTATTTAAAAATGAAAACACCCATGAATTGCCTCTCACCCGGGAACTCACTAGCAGACGTCAAGGCATGCATTGCACATTACCCCTTTGTCAGACCCAGTGGTGCTCAATGGCTTAGCACAAAAACCTGCCAGCTCCCCTGAGAACCATGCTGTGGGGCAAATCCAAGCTCCTTAGCAAAGCACAGGGCACGCCACACCCCAGGCTCGTCCGGACCACCATGTGTGCAGAATGTCCATGATGATTATGCCATTGCAGGGGCATGCACTACTGCAAGTGAAGGAAGTAAATATGTTTTTCAATCAAAGCTTAAATCTTTAAGATAACATAGAGAGAGGGGGTGTTGCCTGGTCCACAAATATGCCAGCCACCAGTGGTGGCTGGTGAGTTGTTTTTTTGGAGGGTGTAAATATTTGCCACAAGAATGTGATTATGACTGAGCATAGAGAGGGAGCCAGAACTAACGAAAATGAGTTGGTGGATGGCTGGGGTATTCTTGTCCCTCCCCAGAGTAAATGTTTGGAATAATGGGTTAACAAATCACACTGAAGTGGGAGAATGGGAGAACAAGCTCCCCCCAATCTCATCACGACCATGGCCTAGAGGATCACGGCCCAGGCACCCCCCACGGGATGAGTTAGTCTATCTACCAGATGACAAAATACCCTGGTTCAGGAACATAAGGCTATGCCCACCAGCCTGCCCGACTCAAGCCGACACCTGCGGCATGGATGAACTCGACTAAGACAACAGCCACAAGCACCCACATCGTTAGAGATGCCTACCACGACCTATTCAACTGCCAAGAACACACATGCCACCATGCACACTGGTCACTCATGCACCAGCCTACACGAAGAACATATTCAGTGCTATGACGTAGGTGACTGACACACCCACTGATGTGCATCGTTGTTAGTTTCCACATAGGCCCTTTTATAGTAATGCAGAAATGCAAGACGCCTGAAGAACTCGCGTATACGCTTGCTGACGCTTCTACCACCTCTCGCCTTGCAATGACACCATAATGTAGAGTAGGCCGCAAGCAAGAGCCTCATCATGAAGACTGTATGAGCAAAAATACAAGTGCTGATCACGCAGAACGAGCCCCAGCAAGAGCTCATAGCCAAGGGCATGATGTTGCAACTCGTATGCCAAGCACACAGAAACTAAATACAACTTTGAATGTGCAGAATTCCGCCCCAGCTACGGTCTCTCCGCATGTGACCAAGCCGATCTGACAAGGTGCCAGACCCACGTGACAGAAGTCGCCTGGGTTCCACGTCTGGGACACAGGTTGCAACAGCGAAGTGGCAAGATGGACACCTACGACGATGGGAATGACCTGCTCACAAGCCTATGAGCAGACCCGTACATTGTCTGCACAAACACATAGTTACATATTGTTGCTAGTAACAGGTACACCGCGAGCTGGAAACAACAATGGTCCCAGGCTTGGGGGCTCGCGAGAGGACCAATCAGAACACGGGGGGACTCATCACTGACGCCACTAACATTAGCCAATCATCAGGGGTCTTCGTGTAACGATTTTCAAGTATCTAATAGAAGGGACAGCCCAAGTATACCACCTGACTCCTCCTTAACCACTAATATTCTTCTCTATATGTATCCTATACTAACCCTACCACTCGAGGAACCAATCCTAAGTGGCAATAGGTTTTTTGCTAACTTTCCCAGGTGACGCAAGTAGCGCGTCATACTGCTGTAAAAAGGGCCTGCAAGCTCCACTAAGTTTGAGAGTCTGGACGGACGTGTACGATACAAGACCCATCCCTGCCGTTGTTATAATAAACAGCAGAACCACCTTGCTCCTTGTGTGTGTCTCATACTCATTGAGGGAAGCACGGGAGGAGCTGGGGCCTCCCAGCCCAGAGGTCTGCGGACGGCTGAGCCGACCCCGGGATAATCACCCCGACAAGTTGGAGGCACTGCTGAGATCTGTTTAAGGTCTACCTTTTCAGTTTTTATTTTCCAAGGCCTCTCGTTGCGAGGATGCCCGGCGGCGCAGCCCCCTCTGCTGCTGCCCCCTTTTGAGGACTACAGGACCAGCGCGGAACTGCGAGAAGACCGGACAGCGCAATCCGGATATTGGCCCTCGGGAGCCGGTTGAGAAGTATCCCGCCCATGGTTGGCGAGTGTCCAGACGTGGTCCAGACGAGGGGAGGTGGCGAGCCACTTGGAGGAGTGCACGCAGTTGAGCGGCCCTGCATCAAGAGAACTTGATGAGTATGACACACCCAAAAAAGCAATGTGAGATTGTGAGGGAGGGGGGGAGTTGTAATAAGGGTGGCGGGAGGTGTTATTAAGGTGTGTGGCGGAGATTTGATCAATTAGTGTTGATAAACAAGTGAGTGGTAATGGGACAGGCACGAGAGCCGTCCTCTACCACGTCACGGAAGAAGGCTGGGTGGAGCAAGAAGGCACCACGTGCGGTTGCTCGTTGACACTGATTGGTCTAGATCGTGGCCACCTGTAGAGGGGGTGTGTGTAGCTTTCCTACGAATTGGCATTTTCGATTAATTAGTAGATGAGGATCCCTATTGATCAAGCAGTGAAACTCAGTAGATAGATGATGTTTTCCTGTAGGAGGTAGCTAGATTATTGCCAAATACGGAAGATAATTGGCTGGTTAAGCCCTCCCGGCGAGGGGCGTGTCACACGCGAGGAGACGCAGCGTGCGCAGTCCGATTATAAGAGTGTATTGTTGGTTACCTTGTTCCGGGCGTAACAAGAGGACAGCTGTGGGGTTAACGGGACAAGCAGTTAAAAATTATTGCGCGCTCTCTTGAATGTAAAGATCTTAGCGGTAGTAGTTGAAAGAGGTTGGTGACGTCACCCGTAGGGCCTTCATAGGACACCTTGACCACATCGCGTTGTTGAAGGGTGGTGGGGAAGTAAACTGAGGACAAGGGCAGTAAAAAGGAGGTGATGGGGGGTGCACACGGAGACCGCCGGCCAACCCAAATACAGGACAGGTGGAAAGGGGGAAGTGACCGCGCACGGAGAACGCCGGCCACGCTGAGTGAGGTGGAAGAAGGAGGGGAGGAGAAAAAGTGGGACGGCTGCACAAGCATGTCACACAGGGCACGCAGCCGCAGGGGGTTTCATGCGCTGTGGCCGCAGGGGGCCATACCAACGGTATCAAGGAAGAAAACAAACAGAGGAAAAGGACTGTAGATTTGTAATTGTTATATTTGGTTGTTTTACTTTTAGCGGACGATCGAAAGTCCCCAATCTACGGGGGCAGGTAACGACAGCTGTACTGAAGGGAGCAAAAACACAGTGTAACCATGTCATACGGGTTGGGATCGGGAGGGTGGGGGAACACCCTGACTACCCCCTTCCAGCATATTTGTAAAACACTGTCACCCCATAGGGAAAAATTCATCAAATATAGCATAGAATGGACACAAGGGACAGACAACAAAATGGCAACACCGTGGCCGCCTAACGGCAGTTTTGACCCATACGTCCAACACTCACTACTGACACACATACAGAACACGTACAAAGGGAAGAAGTTTGCACATCACGTGGAGTTGTTTAATTTGTGGAGGATGTTCCAGGGGTCCCGACCAGGGCCAACCGGAATGTTCACCGTGGAAGGGACGACAGACGGGAAGGGGAGCGAGGAAACAAAGGAGGGGAAGGAGATTAAGGAGGAAGAAGGAAACGGGGAAAAGGTGACCTGTAGCGCACAGTGCGCGGGAAGAGACAGGAAGGGGGATGAAAGGCCTGGCACTGTACATGAAGTAGAAGTAAAGAAGGAAGGGTCCGACGACTTGCCCCTAGTGAAGGTAGTGAAGAAGGAGGAAGGTGGGTTATATCCTGTGACGGAGCTACGAGAAGCAGCAAGTCAACAACTAACGGCAGCTGAGGGGTACTCGAACCCCACGTACAGCCCTCCACCATATACAGCTGCAGGTAGCTACCCGGGGGGGGAGGAGGTGACAAGCACGGTAGGTCCGACTTGCACGAAGGTGCGCACAAAGGGAGGGAAGAACAGCGAAGAACCCATTCCAAACATAGGACAAGATGAGTGGGTAGCAGCGCAGGTGCTCTTAAAGCTGCTGGGGACATTAACAGGAGAAGAAAAAGAGGTGGTGAGGAGAATGAATAAGGACGATGCGGGTAGCACTGGAATAAGAGGCGAGGAGAACAACCCGAGAGACGGGGAGCTGTCACAAGAAGAGGAGGAGATGTTGAAGGAACGATTGGCTAAATTAAGGGATGAGCGGAGTGCACTGATTAAGCAGCTCGAGAAAGAGGCACGAGGAAGAAGGAGGGAAAGGAAGGAAAGTAGGGATGAGTTAGAGAGAATGAAGGAGTGAACTGAAGAAAGGAAGAGGGAAGCAGAGAGAATGAAGGCAATAGCAGAAAGGGTATCCTGAGCAGCACAGCGTGACAGGAAAAGAGAGGAAGAAGAGAAAGAAAATGAAATGGAACTATGGATGAAGAAAATACTCTCTGAGAGCACCAGGAAATACGAAGAAGGTACATATTGGAGAGAGAAAGAGAGAAATGGGAAAGGAGGAGAGAGGAAGAAAGGATATTAGAGATGGTAAGTAGTGAGGTGATGGAGGAATTGAAAAAGAAAAGAGAGGAAATAGGTGGTGAAATAGTGGAAAAGAAGGAAGAGGAAAGAAGAGAGAGGAAAGGGGGAAGTGGGGTAAGAACATATGTGCATCGGGATACAGAAGTAGCTACAACCTCAGCGCAACGGGGAGCAACTGGTAAAGGAGAACAGGAAGGAACGGATTTATTAGACTTAAAAATGGTGACGATCAGGGGGAAAAGGACAGATTGGGGGTTGTCGCTCCTGGATGAATTTTGCAGCGAAGAAGAAGAGGGAGTGGGGGGAGAAGGAAGAAGCGGTGGTAGGGAGAGATTAGACAAATTGTACATCACACGCACAAACAGGGAATCACCCTGGGCATGTAAAATGAAGGAAGAAGTGCAGGGAAGTAAGGAGCAGGAAAGAGAAGTGGCAGGAGGACAAACATGTGCAGTTACACCCACATCATTACACCCAATGCACCCACCCACACCCGCTCCTGAACACACCCCATATGCCGGCAGGCTCAGAGACCTCCCAGGACGCAGGCAGGAAGAACGGACACACACACCTGCAGTAAACAAAGAAAGCAATAGGAGAAGGGGGAGAAATGAAGGAGAAGCTACGACAAGCAGTGGTAATATGGATATGGCAGAAGATTTAGTTGACACAGAGGAAGAGGAGGAGTGCACAGACTCCACCCCGCGACAACTAGGGGACAGATGGGGTACAATTTAATGCCACTATTGGAGAGGGGAGGGGTTGACCACAATACGTCCCTTGGAAGCATGCCGATAAGGAGAATATAAAGTGCAGGCCCATCACTAAGCGGAGGAGCGGGGAAATGGATATATGAGATGGAAAAACACACCACAGGACAGAAACTAGCAGTGGGAGACGTGAAGGGTCTATTAATATCAATATTGGGGGACGCGGCAGATGACATTTGGAAGAGGGCAGGATTCCCCAGATTTACAATAACAAACACATCACATGACGGGGCGCCATTTGCGAACTGCAGGCATGCATTATGGCAAGCCTTGAGGGTGCAGTATCCAGACACATTAGATATAGGAGCAATTACGTCATGCAAGATGCGTGAGAATGAAGATCCTGTTGATTATATCCAGGAGATTCAGGAGAAGTGGCGCATGGAAACTAGAGAGCAATGGGACAAGACACCGGCAATTTTTTACCTCATACTAGTACAAGAGCTTCCGGAGGCATTACAAAGACAACTGAAGAAGATAGTGGGAATGGAAGCTAAGGCCTGGCCGGAAATACGACTAACAATAGTACACCATTATAGGATGTGGCAAGAAAAGATGAAACAAAAGGAAGAATATAGGAAAGCAGAGGAGCCAAAATTAGTGCAGAAAAAACTAACTAAGTACACCATGGAAGGAGCACTAATAACTACACCGACAACAATGACACCAAACCCCACGCATGTAGTGGCTGCACAAGATCCCCCACAGCTACAAATAGCACCATTACCACAACCACCACAATTTATAACACAACAGATGCCACCACCCCCACCATACACGGCTCCCACAGGAGGAGGGTACATGCTACCGGGAAATGGATATTATAATACCACCAGGGGAAGGGGTGGAATGATGGGAGGAAAGGGATATGGCCAATCTGCACCACAGCAAGGGGGAGGATTTTGTAGTTACTACCCCAACGGGCAACAAGGGTACCAAGACAATGCAGGGAGTTTCCCATGGCAGGCCAGGGAACCACCTGTATGTTGGGTTTGTGGAATGTTAGGACACATGTCGCGCACATGTAGAATGAGACCCACCCCACCAGTGTGGGGGGAACAAGGACCACCAGGGCCTATGAGCGAGCAGCAAGGTTACCAACAACTGCAGGGAACACAACAGAGCAACACGCAGCAGCAAGTATGACCACAACAACAGTTGCAGACATACTCACCACCGCAGCAGCAGGTGGCAATAACACAACAACACCAAGTACAACCAGTACAACAGCTCACTCAAATTCAGGGACATAAATTGACCCTTATCGATACACAGCTGCAACAAACACAGTTAGGGAGGGTGACTATCTTGAGACACAACCCTTACACAGGAAGCGGTCAGTCACTGTACCCACAATAGGACAGCCCACAGACGTCCTTGGTGTGTCCCATCCTGTCGATAACACCTAATAGTGCGGCGGAACCACAGATTGAGGTAGCGATAGGTGACAAAAGAAATCTCCTTCCTTGTTGACACTGGGGCAACCAGACCTTGCATGAGGCCATGCACACCGAAGGATTTTCTGGGGCTAGAGGGTTGGTTCCCTTTACTGATAACATCTACTTATCTATAGGAGATTATGACATGCCTGTCCCACTCCTGTATTCAAGGGAGTCGCCAGTGAACATACTTGGAAGGGACATAATGAGCAGGTTAAATATGACAATCTCCTTCAGGGAGAATGGCATAATTTGCTCCACACCAGGAATAAACATGCTTACTGCACGACAAATACTGCAAGCGTACTGTGGCCAGACAGTAGCTCGAACTGAGCATGTGGATGGCGAACTGTTCCAATACGGAACAAACATGGCATTTGCATGGATGCCAGGAATAGAAGGAAAGATGTGGAGGAGGCCAGCAACATATTTGTTCAGGGTTGAGACACCAGCTAGTGAACCAGAGGGGAAGGTGATTTCGGTGAGCATCAAGAGCATCATAGCAACTGCTGATTACATCGTAGTACATGTCCAAGACAGAGAAGGGAGAGCATGGAGAGCAGTGATAGCCCTGGCTGAGGGATGCAGGCTCACCCAGGTGTCTGATGAAGAGCTCTTTTCAGAAAAAAGGGGAGAAGGAGAGATGGTATTTATGATAAGTGTAGACATCTGGTTAAAAGTAACATACAAACAAGTAGCACTGAAAATGGCTATGGCACTCAAGGCACATGCATCTACCCCAGTACCATTTTACGAGGAAGATATAGCTAAGGTTCCAGCATCACTGTGGACCACCAGTCCCTATGATGTGGGCTGCATAAAGAGTATTGGAGGAGTAAAAATAAAGCTGAAAAAGGGTGCAATACTACCTAGAGTGAAGCAATACCCACTATCAAAAGAGGCAGATGAGGGCATATATACGAAACCATAACGGCCCTGATAAATAATGCCATTTTGGTACCATCAGAATCACCATGTAACAAGGCTGTGTACCCAGTGCGCAAGGCTAAAGGAGGGTCTTGGCGTTTCATCCAGGACCTCAGGCCCTTGAATTACATTGTAGAGGCGGAATACCCCATAGCAGCAAACCCAGCCACAATACTATGTGGAATACCGGCAGAGGCATCACGGTTCACCGTGATTGACCTCAAAAATGCCTTTTTCTCAATACCTCTGCACCCAGATTCACAAGACTTGACAAGCTTCAAATACAGGAACACAAAATTGAAACACACAAGGTTACCACAAGGGTATTGCGAGTCACCCTCAATTTTCAACAGAGTAATACAGATGGATTTGGGAAAAATTGAATTGGAAAGTACAGTGCTGCAATATGTTGACGATATAATAATTTTCCGCACAACTGAAGAGAGGTGCAGGGAGGACTCAGTGAAAATGCTGACAGTGTTGGCTGAAAAGGGGTACAAGGTAGACAAGGAAAAGTTACAGTACTGTCAGGAATAGGTGCTATACATTGGTCAACTAATATCCCAGCACGGAAGAAAGATTGCACCACAAAGAGCACAAGCCATATCCAACACATCACAGCCACAAACTTTGAGGGAACTACAGCAGTTCCTGTGCTTATGCAACTACTGTAGAGCATGGGTTTTTGATTACAGCTCATACATAGGACCCCTGCTCGAGGCATTGAGAGAAGCACACAAAGGGGACAAGACATTGGGATGGACAAGAGAAATGAAGGAGGCGTTTGATGAGTTGAAACACGCCATATCCACTGCTCCCGCACTAGCCACCCCAAATTACGAACAGCAATTTTTTTATCTTTTCACATTGCGACTCAGCAGTAATGAAAGCAGTATTGACTCAGAAAACTAGCATGGGACACAAGCCAATAGCATTCTACAGTGGTCACTTGGACCCTGTTATGCTAGGACATTTCCCTTGTGAACAGGGTCTCACCGCAGCTGCATTTGCAGTGGAGAAATCATCATCGATAACAATGGGGTGCCCACCACATTATTTGTGGAGCATGCGCTATTTGCAATTTTGAACAAGCCTAAGTCCACACTGACCACACAGAGGGTGTCAGGTTATGAGATCATCTTATCTAGACCTGAATTGTCAATTGTCAGATGCAGTATCGTAAACCCAGCCAGATTCATAGCGGAACTTGTTGAGGAAGGTGATTATGCTCACGATTGCACACAGACTATTGAAACGTACTCAAGCACAAGGAAAGTAGAGGAGGATGCACTTAAAGGGGGGGAGATTTTGTACATTGATGGTTCGTCAACAATCGACCAAAGTGATGGGATAAGGAGAACTGGGGCAGCAGTTGTAAAAATGACAGAAGATCTGATGTATGTCCCGGTAAAGTGCGTGCAATTACCGCAGCATTATTCGGCTCAGGCAGCGGAATTGGTTGCGCTGATTTTGGCATTAAAGGAAAGTGTTGACAAAAGAGTTACTATATATTCTGACAGCGCATATGTCACATCAACAGTCCACTCCGGGTTGATAAAATGGCAGAAAAGGGGGTTTAGAAGAGCTGATGGCACCCCAGTACAACACGCCCTCTTGCTAGCAGAACTGATTGAAGTAATTAATGACCCCCAAGAGATAGCTTTGGTTAAATGCCCGGCACACACTAATGGAGATGAATATATCTCGAAAGTAAATGAAACAGCAGACGCACATGCCAAGCATGCAGCATATTTTGGTGAATTATGGACCCCTCCAGAATCAGAGAGAGGGAGGGGGAGGGCAATGGCAAGACAGATGATGATGAAGGAAGGGTACACTCATCTCCCTGCAACAGAGATAATGGAATTACAGGCAGCCGCACCAATGACAGAAAAGGAACTATAGGTAAAAAGAGGATGTACGATGTCCCCAACCGACGCACTGTGGCATCAAAATAATACCGGAAAAGTGGTCATGCCATTGGCACTGTTGAACACCGCCCTGGCCCAGCTCCATCATCCAGCACATACAGAAAAGGAAGTGATTGCAGCACGAATTAGGGAGGCTTGGTTCTGCCCCGAGTTAAATTCTCATGTCACTAATTTCATCAGCAACTGCCTCACATGCCAACAGTTTACGGCCGGTCACATGATGCAAGTGATAAAAGGTAAGCCCTGAGGACAGAAGGGCTGGGTAGTGCTGTTTGAGCTGTGGCGGCGTCACGGAAGAGTGAACTTTCCTATCTGCATTCGTTTGTTTTCTGATAAGCTCCGTTTGGTTTGCAGTGTAAAGTGCTCCCAGCTGCACCTGCATTCATTCATTCTACTTTCGTTTTCCTGCATAATTGGTGTGTAGCCATTAGCGACGGTGAAAAGGACGCCGCGCTAATCTATTTTACACACCCCTGCCTCACGAGGTCACGTGACATACCGCCGTGCTCATAGCCACCCCCACAGCGCCCTTGCAGCGTAAGCCCTGAGGACAGAAGGGCTGGGTAGTGCTGTTTGAGCTGTTTGGCGGCTTTGGCGCGTGGAGTGTGGAGAGATTTATTAAAAAGTGTAAGCTGCGAGCCGAGGTGAGAGCAGTCTGCAGCAGTCCGCTGCAGACGCGGAGTAAAAGCGCGATGGAGCCTGAAGTGCGTCCTCCCACACCCCCTGTAGGAAAAGCCAAGACGACCTACTGGGAATCGGAGGAACGCGGAGAATCAACGTCTAAACCAACACACAAAATGAGAGCACCGGAGGCCGCGGGGGCTGTGGCCAAGAAAGCGGAAAAAGTAAGAACCCCTAGAGGTAAGCCTATAATGAAAACGCATCAGAGGCAAGCACAAACAAGCTTACCAGCTTTGTGGGCTGCGGCAAACGCGCCTGAATTTGTGAGTTCGAGTCCTCCCGTCATATCCCCCCAGCTCCCGCCGACGTAGCACCCGCAGAGCGCGGAGTGTGAGGAAATCAGTCGGTGGAGACAGAGACGGAGACGGAGACGGAGATGGAGGTGGAAGAAGTAGAGAGCCCCTGCCACGCCGGGCCGAGCGAGAGAGAGAAAAAGAGCATACCTGACCCAGTTGTCGTCCCAATCGTCCGCGACGCAGCGGGGGCCCTAGCAACCGTCCTAGAGACGAGTGGTGGTGGCGTCAGGGTCGTCGGAGGACGACCGGCGTCACCACCTTTGCGGGGCTCTGGCTGTGGGGCGGGTGGTGAAGGGCGGAGTGAGGAGGCGGACGACGTCCGGAAGAGCCGGAGTTTGGAGGTGTCAGTGTCAGCGGGTAACCCGATCCACAACAACGTTGATGTAGCAGCCAGCGGGTGGACCCCCTCTACATGTAACACCCCCTGTGAGAAATGCTTCAACCGCCCCGGCAGCCAAGCCCCAGTGGAGGCAAATACACAGATCCAAAATAACGTGGAGAAAGGACTAACAAAGACATAATTTTCCCCAGGGCAAACAGCAAAAAATATGGACTGCCCTAAGAAAACGTTGAACATTAAGGCAATGATCCACGCAGACCATAAGAGCAAAGACACAGATCGAGAAACACAATAGTTGTGTACACAAATCAGGTAAAGGAACACAAGGAACCAGTTGAAATCAGTTCCGGTGAATCGTCCCCAGATAGAGATAGAGATAGTGATGAAGTCTTTGAAGAAGATAACAAACGAGGGGACGCATACAAAGCAAGCGACCAAGAGGACTCAACCAAGGAAACAGAGGACGAAAGTGCAAAAACCGGTGTAAATCAACAAAAAAAGAAAAAACTGAAATCTAAAAGAAACCAAACACCTCGGAAAGCACCCTCAATTCAAGAGAAAATAAGGGGTACAAAAGACCAGACCACAAAAAGTAGAGAAGAAGGAAAGTGCTCTAAAAGAAAAAAACCATCAAAACTTCCGGCACCGCTACTATCCTGCCCCCTAAAAACATTCTTTACCCAACAGTACAAACGCAAACTAACAGTGGACTCAGAGGTATCAGATGCAGAGATGCTCGAAATAGCGAAAGAAATCACGCCAGGATCAAAACTAAGAAAAACAGACGATACCCAAACCAAATTCGCCATACAGATGGGGAAAAAACCAAACGGTGCAGCCTGCACAGAAAATAGCAACAAAAGAGAAACCAAAGCCCAGTCCAAGAGTGGGGAAGAGGATCTTCCTCGGGAAAGACAAATGGAATCCCCCAATCCCAAGATCCCGTCGGACATTGAAACCTCAAACTCAGAGCCGAATAAGAAACAAAAAACCTCAATGACAAACAAGGACGAAAGGACAAAGGCAACCGTAGAAGATCACATAGCAAGCCTGTCATCGGAGGAAACCCATAGACCCGTGGACCTAACAGATGACAGTGCACAACGGCCTGTATGGATGAAGCCGCACTTGGTCACGGAACTACAAACTGTGGCCTTACCATCCACAAGGAACTGGGAACTCCAACGGACACCTCGGAAGATACAGGCAGAGAGAACGTCAACAAGTCAGGACCCGACTTCACAAACAGAACACCGGGGCCCACAAAGTATAAGTATGTCAAAAAAAGCTGAGAAAACCCAAACCTCACCTAAAAATCGCCGGCTAAGCGATATTGCTGCGGCCATTCACAAAGACACCTCAAACCAGAAACCGGACATGATAGCAACCATGTCGGCAATGTCAATTGTACTAGCGCCTTTCTGCAAACTATATGAAGCATTAAAAAATGAAATACAGGACAATACAGCAATCCTCGGAAATATGAGCGCAAAAATGGACCATGTAGAAAGCTATATAACGGCCATAGAAACACAGAAAAGTATCCAGGAAATAAACTGGGAAAGAAAAATCGAGGCACTTAAGCGAAAAATTGAACGACTAGAACAACAAACTAGAAACCCTACACCACCTCAAGGTGCAAACTTGGGAAAGCCTCTAGAACTCCAAACACAGAAGCTACACAGTGGAACAACAGGCCCGGAAGCCCGAATCCAGAAAGTGCTCAGTGGGATAAAAGGCCCGGAAGACAAAACAGAAAAGATCCAGACAAACCTCTGTATAAACAAAAAAAAAGAAATAAGAGCGAGTACATCCGGCAAACCCCCTGGAGTCACTAAACTACTACCAGAACAATTGGTCACAATTCTAAAAAAAGGAGATGGGAAAACAGAGGAGATCGTAACCCTGGATGATCCCTGCTCCCCGAAGAACACCACCCAAAGATCTCCACGAACATTGGAAGAATTTATGACAGACTCGCCGCTAATGAATGTATCACAGCACCAGGAATTTACTGACCAGGATAACAGAAAACAAGACGTAACTTCCAACGTATCAGCCAAAAAAACAAGGGAAGTAGAAACCATTAGTGAAGAAAAAGGACCCTCGTGTGAGGAAAAGGCCAAATGGGAAGAATCGAAACAAAAGGACAAATCCGGAAAGAAGGGTGACGCAACCATGTCCACCGGTACGTATCTGAAAGCAAACATACCATCAAGACAGAAAGAAAGTGCAAGAGATAGAAGTAATCCGAGACTCAAATCTCCCATGGGAGAAAAGAGGAAAAAGGAAACGACAAACAAGAGTTACACCCGCTTATTTAAACTCGAACAACAAGTTAGCACAAAGGAGTATTAATCCTAAACCGACCAACCATCCTTCAGATCATGAAAAAATCAAAAACCCTAAGGGACGTGAGGTCAAGAGACATCGAGTTGGTAGAGCCTTATCACAGGGGCGGGGCGGCGAAAGCCTATTTACATGTAAAGGCTGAGAGCATCATCCACATGGACAAAGCAGTTTTTGAGGAAATGGCAGCAATGGGACTGCAGCTGACTGAAATGACAAAGACCAAACGAGAGGAGCAAGACTGGAAAATAACAAAACTCAAAAATTACAAAGCGCACTATCACTCAAAAACAGAAGATCTCTATGTGCACAACCGATGGAACAAGACGAAAGACAAAGAAAATGCACATGAAGAACTCAAACAATACCGCAGAGACGACTCACGAGACCAGAGAGGGTCTTTGAACCACGCAGACCCAAACTCGCGCAAAAGAAGTAACGTGGATGATAATCGTCATAAACACGAAACTGGACCAAGCGGAAGGAGTGGAAAAGAAAAGCATACACTACAGCCAACTAGACTTTCCATCGCAAAAATGAACGACCAGAAGAGCCCCCAAAAAACACAGACCTTCAGACCTTCAAGAGGCCCGTGGGACTGGTTTACATCTACCTGGTCTAAGAAAACTACGAAATAGCAGCAAGCAGGGCCGGGTCTCGAAACAGTGGGGATAACGTCGACCATCGAGAAACGGCCCGACAAGGATGTCTTCATCCTTGGATCCTGGAACACCAGAGGACACAATCACCTAACTACGCCGGGAGATGTGAACTTGGGTTTCTTCGACATTATATGTCTACAAGAGACATGGCTGCTTGAGAAACCCACCTTAGATGGATTCTGTTTGGAAATCGCAGCAGCAACGAGGGGACCCCTAGGAAGACCATCATCTGGGCTGCTAACGGCGATAAAAAACGGCCTGGGTCTCGAAATGCTGAAGAAATGGAGAGAATCATATGAAATGTTAGTGACCCTTACCACATGGTCCCCTTCCACCCAGAAGCCAAGAGGATAAAACGCAATACTTTGGCAATTATAAATTGCTACTGGAATCCCCAACGAACAACCGTAAAAGAGTTCTGCTCAACGATGAATTCGACCATCGATCAACTATATGAAAAGTTTGATGAAATAGAGATAATGGTATGTGGGGACCTCAACGCAAAGTGCAGCAAAGAAAATCAGGGACCGTGGTCAGACGCAGCTTGGGAACGCGGGAAAGCCTGGATGGAATTAATCAGCTCGAGAAACCTACAAAATACAGCTGCCCTATTCCCCAGCCAATTGAACATTCCAACTTGGGAACGAGGGGCCTCTAAAGCGACGTTAGATTACATCTTCATCTCCGCGGCCATAGCAACAAACATAACAAGATTTGAAGTCATAAAAACGGCTAATAGCGACCACAACCTACTCACATGCACTTGGCATGGGTGGAAACCAAGGAAACCGGTCTACTCGGCCACGGTGGGAACGAACGCCCAGCAAACACGACTATGTCTAACGGAAGCAAACCTCAAACAAATAAAATCGGTCTGGGAGGAAAAAACATCAGCTAACCAACTAAGCAAGAATAAAGAGAGACCAAACTATCTTGCTCTGCTGCTGCCATACAAGAAACCGGCAGGAGCCAGAAGGACACCCCACCCACACACGGCCCACGCATATAACAAAGAGCTGGTCGAACAAAGAAAATTAGGGCGCAAACTAAAACGAAGGGCAAAAAACTCAAAAAAAGAACAAGACTGGCGGGAGTGGAAAACTGAAGTAAAAAGATACGCAAATTGGCGGAAAGAAATTAGAGCAGCGCAATACCAACTAGACGCTGAAGAAATGCTGAGAACACTGGCAACAAACAAATCCAACAACTTCTGGTCACTAATCAAAAAAAGCAGCCTATCATCTAACTCAGCTCCGATAAATGCTGTCCCAGAAGCGAAATGGATCGAGTACCTATCAAAGGAGTTTGAAGAACCCAAGGAATCAGTAGAACAGACTAAAACAACTGCAAGCACGACCTGGGTATCCGCCTCAAACCCGGAAGTTATCGAATTAAAAATCAGAAAATTGAAATCATCTAGAGCTCCAGGTCCAGATGGATTAACAAACACCACCCTCAAGCAATTTCCAAAAGAATGGGCAGAACTGATTGGAAGAATCTTCGAGGAATGCGAAAGAACGCAACAAATCCCAGAGTCCTGGCTAAAAGCAGTTATCGTCCCGATTCATAAGAAGGGTTGTCGGGAAGACCCAGTAAACTATAGACCAATCGCATTACTAGACATTATGGGAAAGATCTTCTCTTCGATCATTCTGGTCCAGTGGAGGATTTGGGAAAAATCAGCAAAGTGTAAAGACAATCTGCAAACCGGCTTCCAAAAAAATGGATCAACAGCTATTAACACCTTGATAATTAACATCTTAAAAGCCAAAGTAAAAGAAGGAGCACCCAAGATCTATCTGGCGTTTGTTGATCTGTCAAAAGCTTTTGACAAAATAGATAGAAACCTGTTATGGAAAAAATTGGAAACCTGAGATTGCCCCAAATCAGTGCTCGACCCTCTAATCGCACTACACTCGCACACAACTGTAAGAGTGAAGCTAAATCAAGAGGGCACCTTATCGGACGAAATCCAGGTAAAAAGAGGTGTAAAACAGGGCTGCCCGTTTGCGCCAGTGCTCTTTATCGCCTTTCTTGGTGACCTGCAATATGCTGAAGAAAACATCAGAACATTTCCGCCAAAAATAGGGAAAACCACCATCCCCCGCCTACTATATGCTGATGACGTAATTTTGATCGACCAGACTAAGGTGGGACTGCAAAGGAAACTAACAAATCTCACAGAATACATTGCGACAAATCATCTAGAGATTAACAAAAATAAAACAAAAATCATGACACTTGAGAAAAAATCGAAAAAACCAACAAGAGCAGAGTCATGGCACTTAGATGACATCAAAATTGAAAAAGTCAAAGAGATCAGATATCTAGGGTTTGACTTAGACAATTCAAAAGCTGATCAGGCAATGCAAGCAGCAATCTGGGACAAAGCGAAGAGACTGGTAGCGCAAATGAGAACATTGGATAGGAAATTTGGCAAATTTTCGCTAAGCCCAGCAATTAACTTTTACAAATCGAAAATTGTGCCAACGCCAATCTTTGGAACAGAGGCTTCTCTTAGCATGCCTTAGACGATATGGAACAAGATAGAAGGTATGATCTGGAAAGCCGCTTTAGGGCTACCTAAATCAACGGCAATTGCGGCTATCAGAAGAGAGCTGGGACTGCTATCATTAGCATCGATAGCAGAGTTCAGTGCAATGAGACTATTCAGAAAAATCATCTTAGCCGACTACCTGCCATTATACGCTTCGATCAAAGTAGAACTAGAGTTCGGTAACTGCACCGCCTTTAAAAACTGGCCCAAAAACAGAGAAGAAAGTCTATCGGATATATCATGCACAGAAACAGATCTAAAAGAAAATCCGGATAAAATCAAACGCAAACTTGAAGAAAGGGACTGGATCATGATGTTGCAGGCAGCAGCTGACAACAAACTGTTACAACACCTGCCGCCCACGTTCAATAAACTGAAAGTGCCAATCAAGTATGTCAGCAAATTCCCAGAAAAGAAAAAAAGAGTGCTGTTCATGAAAGCGAGACTCAACATACTGCAGACAAAAGAAATACTCGCAATTCGAGGCATGGTGGAAAACCAAACCTGCCGACTATGTAAACACACGGAGAGCGTGGAAACTCTCAGGCACCTGGTGCTAACGTGTCCCTGCACCAAACAAAACAGAATCATTTATCTGCTACTACTGATTACGAACCCCCTGTTGGCCCAGGAAGACGATATGTGGAAAAGATTAATCTCTGGAGAATCCACACGATGGACGGTGGCCATGGCGACCCTTGTTGAACTGGCTTTCACACAGATCAACGAGACCATCCGTTAAATCAGGCAACTTTCTTGCAGCGAGCTAATTGGCCAAATCGCGCGAGGACCCCAATATCCACCTAGTGTTTGATCTGTGGAAAGCCTTTTCTAGAAAGAACCTAGACACCTTCTGTGGAAGAATCTGAAAAAGAAAAATATCTCAAAAACAAATTCTCAAGACTTTCTTTGACAAAATTACAGGTTCACCTGAAATATAAATCAAATAAAATAAAAAAATAAAAAATAAAGGGTACTATACCCCGGCCCGAGGCACCCTTCCTACACCTTCATATTGACTACGTTGATATGATCAATGTATGTCAAGGACATAGGTATATGATTGTAGTGGTATGTCCATTCTCCAGGTGGATCGAGGCTGGACCCTGCTCACACGTGGATGCGTTCAGAGCAGCTACATTTTTAGTGAGAGAAGTCTTCCCCAGGTGGGGTGTTTGCGGTCAGACAACGGCCCACACTTTGCTAATGAAATGTTTCAACACATCACATCCTTGCTGGATATTAAACATAAATTGGCATGTGCATACCACCCGCAGGCCAACGGAATCTGTGAACACCTGAATGGCCTATTGAAAGAAGAGATCGCAAAAATTCAGCAGACAACTAAAAAGAGCTGTTTGTACTGCCTTCCGCTGGCTCTGTTTCAGCTGATGAACAGGCCAGGGTCTGATCACCACCTCTCTCCCCACAAGGTGGTGACAGGACGTCAAATGCGCCTTCCTTTAACGCCAACATCAAGAGCATTTACCGACCATGAAAACACTGCAACTGTTCTTGGTGACGAAATGTATCAATGTGTGTCTTCTTTGATTACTAGTGTCGCCTTTGTTTCTCAACAGCTTGAGCGCACGCGGGGCGGGTCGAAGAGTTCTCAACAAGAAGACACCAACAAGGAACAGGAAAAGGAAGGACTATGCACTATTACGGAAGGCGACCATGTGCATCTCCGCAACTTCAATAGAAAGTGGAACAGCCCACGCTTTACCGGACCACATTTGGTAGAGGAAGTGGCTCCCAGAGCAGTGAAACTGCACGATAAGCGCGCCTGGAATCACCTACACGACGTAAAGCTCTACAAACTTCAGACCCGCTCTAGCGTTGACGACAGGGCCATTGAAAGACCAACGACCTCAACAGCGTCGGCTACAGGGAAGGATACATCGATCACCGCAGAGGACAATCGTGTCACTACACTTGACCACCCCCCAGATTCCCCAGACACAACCACTGCCATAGACGTTGGACGCTTGCCCATAGCCCACCCCATGGTCAGGAGATCACAAAGTAAACAAACTTCTGCCCAACCCAGCCCCGGCCCCCCCCTCCAAGGCTACCACCGATTGAAGCACATTGTATAACAAACTTGGATGTTACACACACACATAAAACACTTGTATGTTTTCTCTATTTTTCTCTCGCACATGCAGGTACCGCATTTAATTGTACTGTTTAGAAAGTAAAGTAACTAACAGTGTGCTCTGCCCAGGAGTAGATGCTGCCCGTGGATGATAACACCCCTGAAGCCCTATCACACCAATTTGTATAACATATAAGAAGGCCGAAATACCTAAAAAGAAGAAGGGTACGCGTATATTACACCGCATTTGCTTTGGCCATAGAACAATCATTTCCCCATCTTCACGAGCACTTACCGGCTCTAAGAGATAGATCACTAAGATTAGCCTGGGCACTGAACGATTACTTGATAGGGAGAGCTTACGCAGAGTTAAACGCAGCACATATACTGACAACAAAGGTATCGATAATTACATAACAGATTCAGCACGCGTCTCAAACAACATGTGGTACCAGCACATGACCCAAATTGGTAAGCAGACAACAGAGGATAGCTGCTATGTGTGCTCATTGATCCCATACGCCATGAGCGCATCAAGGACATTCGTTGCCACAGAAATACAGGAAAAGACAGCGCAATGTATAGTATATCTGGCACTATTCCAAACGAGGGGACGATTCCAAGGAACGGTGGTGAGAATGCAGTGGGAAACAAGGGACACATACCCATATGAAAACAACTTCCTCAAGTCATATTTGAGCTACCATAAGAGCATCTTACACGCTGAGGCATTCAGATACATGACGAGTGGCCCCGATAAAGGAGAAACGAAGAAAGTAACTCTAGAATACATGCCATGTGACTGGTACACCACTGAAGTTCTAGGTGTGCAGGGATGTTGGGAAAGGCCACTGAGAACAATAACGGGGAAGATATACATGAACAATGAATGGGAAATAGAAGTGGTTGGGAGCAACATGATAACAAGAGAACATGTTACCACCATACAGGAACACAACGACAGATGCTGGACGACATGGGGTAAATATGTACCCATGCTGACATGGATGGAGAAGGATGAAGACCCAATAAGAATACTACCGCTGACCGTACCCAAGCTATACTACCAACACAAAGGAGATGTGGAAGTGGGATACAACACCAACTGCGGAAGTGTGTTAGAACTACCAGAGGGGGGTGCTGGAATGGCAGTAATAATGGACCACTATTGGGCCTGCGGAGATAAAGCATACCACACCTTGCCTCCGTTGTGGAATGGAATATGCACCATGGTACACATCAATGTACCATCACTAGTAGTGCCCCAAAAACATGTGAACATGGCCAATTTCCCCAAGATGGACGAAGGAAATAAGAGGAAGAGAAGATCTGTACAATCACAAGAAGGAGAGAACAACAACAACAACAATAACATCCTACCGAGAATGAAAAGACAAGGAGAACCCCTGACAGGAAACTACCTGTGGAGAAGATCGGAAAAGGCACTCACCTCCATCCCACCAGAACATAGATTATTCAGCAGGGCTGCAATGTTCTTCTCGTCAATAATACACCCAGGACTACAAGCATATGCAAATGCAAAATGGCTTCAGATCACCCGATGGGAATTAATGATGACGATTAATTCAACAGTAAACAGATTCAACACCATAAAAGAGGTGCTGCGAGCGGTAAGAATGTTAGCAATACAAAACAGATATGTACTGGATCTTCTCACAGCTATTGAAGGAGGAGTTTTTGCGAAAATAGGACAATCATGTTGCACATTATTCCTGCTAACGATGCAGCTAATGGAACACTTACTGAAGCAGTATCACAACTGGCCCAGATGCACTCCAAAATGATGGAAGAAAGTAAAGGAGTGAAGAAGGATACTAGTTCGTTTTCATTGTTATGGTCATGGATGCCATCATGGCAGTCAGATGGACTGAAATTGATAGTTGGATGCATAATATTAGCTGCAGCAGTTTGCACTTGGGTGGAATAACTAAAGTATGGAGAGTAAGAGGAGATAAAGAAAAGGATATGTTTGTGGTCGACAGGTCGACCAGAGGGGGGACTGAAGTGGGAGAATGGGAGAACAAGCTCCCCCCAATCTCATCACAACCATGGCCTAGAGGATCACGGCCCAGGCACCACCCACGGGACGAGTTTGTCTATCTACCGGATGACAAAATACCCTGGTTCAGGAACATAAGGATATGCCCACCAGCCTGCCCGGCTCAAGCCGACACCTGCGGCATGGATGAACTCGACTAAGAGAACAGCCACAAGCACCCACATCATTAGAGATGCCACAACGACCTAGTCAACTGCCAAGAACACATGTGCCACCATGCGCACTGGTCACTCATGCACTAGCCTACACGAAGAACATATTCAGTGCTATGACGTAGGTGACTGACACACCCACAGACATGCATCATTGTTATTTTTCACATAGGCCCTTTTATAGTATTGCAGAAACGCAAGATGCCTGAAGAACTAGCATATACGCTTGCTGACGCTTCTCCCACCTCTCGCCTTGTGATGACACCATAATGTAGACATAACATTGCTTATGACGCCATGTCAAACCGCGACCTCCGTACCATGGATTCTGCATCACCACCCATGAACTAGGCCCGAGTAGGCCGCAAGCAAGAGCCTCATCATGAAGACTGTATGAGCAAGAATACAAGTGCTGATCACGCAGAACGAGCCCCAGCAAGAGCTCATAGCCAAGGGCATGATGTTGCAACTCGTATGCTACCAGCCGACACCAAGGTCACACCTGTAAGAAAAGCCAAGCACACAGAAACGAAATACAACTTTAAATGTGCAGAATTCCGCCCCAGCTATGGTCTCTCCACACGTGACCAAGCCGATCTGACAAGGTGCCAGACCTACGTCTGGGACACAGGTTGCAACAGCTAAGTGGCAAGATGGACACCTACGGCGATGGGAATGACCTGCTCACAAGCATATGAGCAGACCCGTATATTGTCTGCACAAACACATAGTTACACATTGGTGCTAGTAACAGGCACACCGCGAGCTGGGAACGACGATGGTGTCAGGCTTGGGGGCTCGCGAGAGGACCAATCAGAACATGGGGGGGCCTCATCACTGACGCCACTAACATTAGCCAATCATCAGGGGTCTTCGTGTAACGATTTTCAAGTATCTAATAGAAGGGACAGCCCAAGTATACCACCTGACCCATCCTTAACCACTAATATTCTTCTTTATATGTATCCTATAATAACCCTACCACTCGAGGAACCAATCCGAAGTGGCAATAGGTTTTTTGCTAACTTTCCCAGGTGATGCAAGTAGCGCGTCACTGCTGTAAAAAGGGCCTGCGAGCCCCACTAAGTTTGAGAGTCTGGAAGGACGCGTACGATCCAAGACCCATCCCTGCCATTGTTATAATAAACAGCAGAACCACCTTGCTCCTTGTGTGTGTCTCATACTCATTGAGGGAAGCACAGGAGGAGTTGGGGCCTCCCAGCCCGGAGGTCCGCGGACGACTCAGCCGACCCCGGGATAATCACCCCGACAACACTTGCTGGTAAAATGTGGGTAAAAGGCCAACAATGTGGGTAAAATGCCAACAAGCGATTGTGTAGGGTGTAGGGTAAATCATGAAAAAAAGTACAGTAGATGCAAGTCACCAAAAGTGCACAGG
This sequence comes from Ambystoma mexicanum, assembly GCF_040938575.1. Classification (NCBI taxonomy): domain Eukaryota; kingdom Metazoa; phylum Chordata; class Amphibia; order Caudata; family Ambystomatidae; genus Ambystoma; species Ambystoma mexicanum. The sequence continues at coordinate 943,709,360 of NC_090926.1, forward strand.
GCATTTCCCAATGCATTAACATGCCGGTCCCTGCAATACATGCCATTATAAAAAAATTAAAAAAAACATGTGTATACTAGCTGTGCCCATAAATGTCCTTGCTGGCTCTACCAACATATGCTAGTATTCCCATATAACACCATAGTTATGTTTGCTTTAAGGCGTTCAAGATCTTTTTCTATAGTTTCATTACTGGCACTGGGCACAAAACTGGCTCTGCCAATATATACCAGTACTCCCATGTAAGTAAATACTCCCGTTGGTTTGGCCATTAAAAGTGACATGTCACAATAGGAAAACCTGTCCAAACTGGTTCCAATGTTAGCTTGTCTAGACCCATAAAAACACTAATCTTGCTTGATCCATCATAGATGCTCAGTTAATAAAATGTCATGCTACAGTGAAGAATATACAGGCCGTTAGCCAAAACATCAGTCTAGCGAGGTAACACTACTTATCATGCTTGATTTTTTAAAGATGCCAAGTAATATTTGGCAAGCATGCTCCAGTCGTCCCCAGTCTCCCAGGGCCGTACACACAGATGCATCCCCTTTCACCCACTGGTCACTCACCCATACATCTCCTCTCGCACTCGCTCACACTGGATTCACCACACTTGCACACACCAAACCCCACCCAGAACATTCAAACACACACTACCAAGTGTATGCTCATTCATCCCCAGTCACTCACTCATACCTTCTCTTACATTCACTCATTGTATACTCTACACAGACACACACCCACCCACCCAAAACACTCAAAAACACGCCATCACATTCATACTCATTCACCCACCAGTCACTCAATCATACACCTTTTCTTACCTCCGCCCATTGCATTTTCTACACAGGTGCCACACACTTGGAACATTCAAAAACACACCACCACATTTATACTCATTCACTCACCTGTCACTCACACACACATTCTCTTACATCCACTCATTGAATTCGCTACACAGACCACCCACCCATAACATTCAAAAACACACATCAGAACACTTCTCATTCACCCACCCACCAGTCTCTCACACTTTCTCTTACATCCTCTCATTACATTATCTGCGCACAAGCACACACCCACCGAGAACATCTAAACACTCATATCACATCACATCTCATTCAGCCACCAGTCACTCACACCTTCTCTTACTCTAAACAGGCACCCACCCACCCAGAACATTTAAAAACACACATCACATCACTTCTCATTCATGTTCCATGCACATACATACATCTAACATGCACTTTACACGTGCAAAACACACATCGTATTACAAAAAAAGACCCTCTTTCGTTTTTCTTGTAGCTATGGCTCCTCATTCCAGGCCCCCTTGTCTCCTCTGTGCTGCTCACAAACAGGAACCAGGACGTTGCAAGAGCTTCCTGGTTCCTGTATGTGAGCTGCAAGGAAGCCAAGGGAGAAGGGGTTGGAGCTGAACGTGGCATGTGAGATGTGCCACATGTCACAGTTAGTTCCAAACCCATGATGGGTGAGGACTGGGCTGTGGACCCACCAGACCTGGTGTTGTTCCACCCCCTCCCCGTGCCACAGGAGGGCCTGCTACATCAGGAGCACCGATTTTATGGGGGGCAAAATAAATTATTTGTTTTAAAATTCTTTTTTTTAATGTTTTACCTTGGTGTCGCAAAGGAGTCAGAGGGGTTGCAACTGTGGCCACCATGGATTTGCAGCTGTGACCCCTGGCGACCCCATAATGACATCCATGTCCCTCCCCTTAAATTCTCCCAGGGAACAGAGGGAGAAACAGAACTCAGAGGACCCTTCAGCCACTCCAGAACCGGTACCTAGCCAGCACACAGCTTGCCATGATAGGTTCTGTAGCAAGCATCCTGAATAGGAAGTCCTAGAAGGTCTCTGAACCTACAACCAAGGACAAGGTAGCTGCCTGCAACACACTCCTCAGCTTTGGGAAGTCCACCTTAAAGCACGGCACAAGCCCATTGAAGAAGCTGGGAGAAGTGCCTAGACAAACACCAATGTCCGCCTTAAAGGACATTTTCGAGCTTGTCGTGTTCCTCGATCTGCAATCAACGGCAATGCTGACCGGGGTCAAGCCGCCATTGCTTAAAGACATCTGAGACGTCTCAACTAGTGCTTCAGAACAACCAATCAGCACTGAGACAACGATTCATGACCCTGACTCACTGTGTAGGCCAGCCTGCAATCGTTCATCCAGCTTTGCTCATTGAACCGTCTTGCCTCCTGATACCCGCAGATAACTCCCATCTCGTACACTGTCGCAGAAGCCTGCAAAGTACTCTGAAGCCCAGTCGACCCTGTCGAGCACCAAGAACATCTACAGAACAAGGTACATTTTAGTTCTGCCCCCCCAGTCCTTCCCATAAAGCTCCTAGAAACATTTTAAGACCCATTGCTCCCTTTGTGCTAAAGCCAAGAAACTTTAACAAACTGTTGGTGTTATGAACCATTCCGACTACCCTCCTGTCAGTATTCATAGCGTATGACTCTTCCTTCTTTGAAACTGTATGTCCTCTGCATTCCTTTACAGGGTGGGTTGTATTTCATAATGATGTGATTAATAAAATATATATTATTAATACAACCTTGACTGGACACTCCTTTTATCATTGGGTAATAATTGTATTTTTGCTGTGTTGAAACTAACCAATGATCTACAAACATGCAGAGGTAAGCATGCTGTTCCGCAAATGTTACCAAAATTGGACAAAGAGGTTTATAATTGGCATGTTATTCCAATCTGTTTGGATCCCTTCTGGTGTATTAGAGGTGTGGGGCTGATTAATGGTTTAGAAATCGATGTTCACCCCTGGACCACTGGTACCCCGGAAGTTGATTCGTCAAACTGAGAATATAGTTCGCTGAATGTGCTTCTTATGACATAACGTACATCTCAAGCCACGTTCAGAATTTATGAAGACTTATCATATCAAGTCTGGTGCAGCGAGTCATATTTAGCCATTTTTAGAACGCCTTGCACTCCTACCTCTTTAAACCAGCGGGAACAGTGGTCCAGAAGGGGCTAAGATTAGTAGAAGTTCAGAAATAACAATACGTATGTATGTCTAATTTGATATTAGTACATGTTAAAACATTAACTAACATAAGTTAAATTATGTGCATCACATGAAAGATAAATAAGTATACAGGCCAACCGGCCACCACAGCTCCACTTTTCACCAACACCTCACTTTTAAGTTTTTTGTTTCCACTTCTGCATATGACTATTCATGTTTTTCTGTGTGTCCTTCACGAAATATGTCCTTGTGTGCGGTCACATATTCATTGATCATAGTGATTGTATGAGAAATGTGCTTTTTAAACTTGTGTGTCCCGAAGATGTCCATTTGGAATGCCCGAAGTCGCCAGTCTGTGCACTGTGTATTTTATCTAAAATGTTTGCAAAGCACCGTTCACCTTGTAAACAAGAAGAGAGAGGTGACATTTTGCTGATGCATTTCTGCTTTGGACCTTGACTGGAGGTGATTGGCTTGATTTGGAGATGGCCTGCTCCATCAAAACCTCTTACACAGCAAGTGCCAACAAAGCGCTTGCAAAGCATAGTTGTCATTGTTCACACAGGGTGAGAGGTCGCATTTTGCCAGCGTATTTCTGCATTGGACATTGACTGGAGGTGATTCGCTCGATTAGGTGGTGGAGCTGCTCCATCAAAACCTACAGCAAATTAAGTTGCAGCAAAGTGCTTGCAAAGTGCATTTGGCTTTCAGTTGGACATCAGGAGGCGGATGGAGTTTGGTGGCAATGAACCCTTTCGCTTGTGAGTACGATAGCATTGTCTTAGTGCTTCTGTGAATGCACTCAACTGATCTACCTTTGCAGTGTTGGCAATATCATGACTGGTGGGTTGTCCTGTGCGGCCACGTTGAAACCGTTGAAGCTCTTGCTTCCTCGTTCCTAAGCTCTGTTTACCCAGTCATCAATGTGACCGAATCAGGGCTTGCCGTTTGTTAAACACAGATGACCCAACCTTAAAATCAGTCAAAAAAGAATGCTTACTCAAGCTGTCTCTGAGACGACGGAACAGTTTAAAATCACTGTTTTTTACTGAGTCTACTGTGTTTTCTATCTGGGGTTGGGCAAACGTCTATACTCCCAGCTATATAATTCACTTTTAAACCTCTGCTTAAATCTAAAGCGATAGTCGCAGGGCGGCACTGAGCATGTACCCTGGTCTGGGTGTGTAGTGGAACAGGATAACAACATCTGCACTTATCTGTCTGCAGTACATATCCCCAGAGCCTATCATCGGCTCAGCTGGATGACTGCTCTAGTTTGTCAGCGAATTACTCTCATTGTCCCCCTGTGGAGGATCCATTTAATCCTATCTTGAATTCCAATAGTGGTGACCATAGATGCCGTTTCCGGCCTTTGTTTCACTTTGGTTAAGGGGCAGACTAATTTGGAACTCATGTTGGTACATGTTGTCAACATTGTTTTTTTTTGTTTAATAATCTTTTTTAGATTTTAGCACATAAGACCAGAACAGAGTAAAACGAATACAGACATTCCTGAAGAGTAAAACATTCTAGAACGGTTGAACATGAAGAACATGAAATAGTGGCAGCTGCATTAGTGGCAGTTCCGGAATGTACAATGGAATGAAGATGAGTGAAGTAGGTCCAATAATGTTGCCATCCGCAAATAACATGCAAATCCTGTGCAAAGACGAACAAGGGGGACAAATAGGGGAGCAGACAAAATACAGACACGAGGGCAGTTGGGGAACGAGGGGAGGGGAGGGAAAGGAGGGAGGTGTGAAATGCAGTGTAGTGGTACAGTTTTATATTGATATAATACAATGACAACAGCAGTTGAGTAGGCATATGAAATTATACAATATCCTGCAAAGAGGATGCATGAGCGAGAACTCAGGTTCCATGCGATGATGCGCTAAAACAATCCAAATAATGAATAAAAAAGGCCCATTTGGCGTTATAATTGGGAATATTCTCCAAGCACATGGGCATACATGACTCAATTCTATGCACAAGACAAATATTATTCCACCATCCTCTATTAAAGAGGTTACGACAATCCTTCCAATTGGAGGTGATAGACTTGAGTGCAAGAGCAATGAACAAGTCATATAGCTTGGCGAAGGAATGCAGGTTAACATTGCTTACCACAAGACTCCCCATAACTATGTAAAAAAAAAAAGGATAGGGGGACATCAACTGAGAAAATTAGTCTGAGAAGCTTCCAGACCTCCTGCCAGAAAGCAAATACATATGAACAATCGAAAAACATATGTTTGAAGGAGGCAGGAGCACAGCCACAAGACCAACATATATCATCAGAGTTCTTACTGTATTTGGATAACTTGACTGAAGTGATAAATGCTCTGTGAATGAAAAAATACTTATGCTGGGTTAAGTTGGCTGAGGTGGAAATACTCCTGATCCTGGAGTACAATAGGGACCACGTATGATCTGTCAACGAACATCCTAGGTTCCTTTCCCATATTACTCATACTGGCCATATCACAGACTTAGAGGACAACACATTTTAGAATTTGGAAGCCTTGATTTCGGAAACCAAGGTTAATAACAACTGTCTGGAGGCATCAGGTGAAAGAATTGCATTAGTAAAAAGATGGAGGCATCCAGACATGCATTAACCAGATTATTGTGAAAATTAAGGTCCGGAATAGGGATAGAAAAGAGATTGCTTAGTTGTTAAAATGGGGATAGAGGAACCGTTGACAATTTGTTGAGTACATCTAATGGCATTTTTTTTACCAGGATTTGCGACATTTAATTTTATTTTGAATGGGAATGTTCTTATTTTGCCAAAGCAGTGGGGATAGATTATTTGCAGAGTAGATGTTGTATGGAAAAAGAAAAAGTCTGAGGGTGGAAACAGTGGCTTTGACAGGATCTGATTGTGTGGAGGAAAGATGGGTAAAAACACAAATAAGATCAGCCACATCTTAAGGTTGGGCAAGAAGCTTTTCTAAAGCACACCAGGAGTGAGTGTCAGCAGAATTGGCGTAGGCAAACCAGTTTCCAAATTGTTTGAGTGGAAAAACTGAGTGGTATAGTTTATAATCCGGAAACCTAACCCCGCCCATCTCATATAAAGTTTTTAATTTTGCAATAGTGATTATTTTACTTTTAGCAGAGCCCCAGAAGAAATTAAGAAGGATTGAAGAGATAATTTAACAAAAATGAGGAGGACAATGGAACTGGAAGAAGTTGTAAATAATATAAAACAATTGGAGATAGTGTCTAGTCGACCCCACCATGAAAGGTAGAGGGGAGACAATTTTGATGTAAGATCATTGAGCTTGTCAAGCAATATTTGCCGATTGAGTTTGATAGTGTCATGCGTTGAAGAGGCGAAACGGATACCTAGGTATTTAATTGATTCACTGCACCATTTAATGCCAAAGACGTCCACGTCATGTTTAAAACAATTTGTATTTAACAGTATGATCTCAGACTTTTCCTTATTAAGTTTGTATCCTCATACTAGGGAAAACTGATGGAGTTGGGGATCTTTAATTAGGATAAGGATGTCATCAGCCTAGGTGGCTATTTTTAAGAAGGAGATTCTGGATGGAATGCCTGGAATGAGTTTGTCGGATCTAATGAGTTCAAGTAATGGTTTGAGAGAAAGAATATAAAGGATAGGGGAGAGGGGACAACCCTGTCTGGTACCTCTAAGTAAAGGAAAGAAGGTAGAAGTTTGGCCGTTGATAGTAATGGAAGATTTGGGACACAAGTATAGAAGCTTGACTAGAGATATAAACGTTTCCCCACAACCTTGCCACCGAAGAGATTGGAACAGAAAATCCCAGTTGACGTGATCGAAAGCTTTCCCTGCATCCAGAGAGAGAGCAACAAATCCATGTTTGTTTTTCTTATCTTTAGAAATTATATGAAAGGCATCAAACAGTGGTCTCGCATTTGCAGAGATATTCTACCCCTTAATGTATCCCACTCGGTTGGAATTAATCATGGCAGGGAGGGACGATTCAATCCTGTTGGCAAGGATTTTGGAGAAAATGTTTCACTCAGCATTAATGAGAGATATTGGTCTATAATTACAGGGAAGCTGTGGGTCTTTATCCATTTTGGGAAATAATATAAGCAAAGCTTTGGAGAAAGAACCGGAAGAGGAATGCTCAGAAATTAAGAGAATAATAATTTGAGTTTGGGAGTTAGGGATAGGGCCAAACTATCATAGAATTCTGTAGAGAGGCCGTCAGGCCCAGGAGCTTTACTTTTACCTAAACCCTTAATGGCATGAGAGATTTCGGGAAGTAATATGTCGCCTTCTAAGTGTGATAGATTGATTTGGGGATAAGAGTATCTATTGATCTTAGAGAGGAAGGAATTGATGTTCTCCAAGGGTACAGTGGACTCAGGGGTGTATAACTTGGAATAGAACTGATTGAAACAATGTAGAATGTCACTGGGGTTAGTGAGGATGGTGCCATTTTTGTCCTTAATATGCGAGATGAGTGCACGTTCTGTTCTGGTTTTAAGTTAAGAGGCTAATGACTTCCCTGCCTTGTTGGACATCTCATAAATCTTAGTTTTGTATTTGAGAAGGGTGCCCGCAGCTAATTCTGTGAGCTCTTTTGTTAAATTAAAACCTTATGGCCATGACCTGACAAAGATTCTGGGAACTGGAATTACAGTAGTATTGCTTTTCTGCGGTGAAGAGTTGTGTGTAAAGCACATCGAAATGTTTTTTCCATACCTTCTTCTTCTCCCCGAATATGCCATGATGTGACCTCTAAGAGTGGCTTTGAATGCATCCCAGTTATTAACTATGGATGTGTGACAGTCTAGATTATCAGTAAAAAATGGCTGTAGAAACAACTGGGTACATTGGATAAATTGTTGGTCCTGCAAAAGAAAATTATTAAATTTCCATCTATATGATGGCCTTGTGATATCCTCGAAATTGAAGGAAGTACAAACAGGATCATGGTCAAAATAATGATATTGGAGATCGTAGAATCAATGATAGTGCCAGTAAGAGATTTGGATGAAAAGATATAGTCTAGGCAGCAGAGTGTATCATGGGGAGGTGAGTGGAATGTACGCAATGCCATAAACAAATACAGTGAAAGGAAACTGTTACCATAGAGACCTCCAATGACAGGGATAAAACAGACAAGGGAAATACATAGGGGTAAAGGGCTTGGTAGGGGAAGTCTGATCGAGGTAAAAGAAATCCAAGAGCAAAGGTGAGGAACAAGCATCACGAAAAAGAAAATGAAAGTCACAATAAGTGTGGTTTTGGGATGAAAAAAAAAGGTCAGACATGGAAATGGGAGAGAAAAAGGAAAAAGGAGGCTTAGAAAAAGCCAATTGGGTGGATGACAACGATAAAGCCGTCATGAGAAAAAGGACGACTGCTAAAAGGAGAGGGATGCCAAAGCTGCATCCGTCTCACCTAAGTTACGATGGAAAGTGAGAATCAACATTAAATATGGTGGAGATAGTGCACAGAAGCAAGAGCATCAAGTTCCAAATGAAGCAGAGGGAGATACTGGCCATGATGTGTCCATGCCTTCAGTCTTGATGGAGCGGATGAAGGCTTTGAAATCTGCAGGATCTTCAAACATGGCAGTGCGACTTTTATGCGTTATGTTAAAGGAACATGGATAAAATAAGCCAATTGAGCTGTTTCAAAGCAGGGTGGAGCGATAAAAATTCATTCCTGCGAAGGGCTATGCCTCTCACAACATTTTGAGAAATGTGTATGCTGTTTCCATGCCATGTGAGGGATTTATTTTCTTTAACTGTAGATATAATCAACTGAGGTTGGGTATATTCGAGTAAATAGAATATCAGAGTTCTGGAAAAAGAAATAGGGGATGTAAAGCTTTTTGTGAGCCAAATTGATGAGCATGTTGAATGTTAAAGGATGTTTCCAAAGGATGATGAAGTATAACAGGCAGCAGTTTCTGTATGGATGTAATGGGGTCAGAGCCTTCACAACCCTCTGGCAGAACAGAAATGTGCCCTTGTTGTACTTCTGGAGATCTTTGACTGCTTTTTCAAGGTGCGCTACCCTGGGGGAAACATCTTCTGTGAAACCAATTCTTTTTTTCCACCTCCTCCATTCTGTCTTCAAAGCCTTTCTAGGGATCATCTAATTGCTGAAGATTCTGATTCGTGGTTTCTATGAAAGGCTTGAGTGCTCTAATTTCTAGCAATATGGCCTCAATGGCTGTATCCGATACACCCAGCGGTGGAGGACAGCCAATTTTAGGCATTTCAAAGTTAGTAGCAACAGGGGTAGTATCTTTGTTGACAGAAGTGCGCTTTTTGGTTACCTTTATTGTCGGCCAGTCTGGCCTCAGGCGCGGGAATAGAGGATATCAAGTATTTCAACAGTGGTACAGTAGAAGAAAAGGTTCTTGGTCCTGGGGAAAGCACCGTATAAATGAAAAAGGTTGAAGGTGGAGGTTGGGGCTGCACAGTTCAAAATAATTATATATGCAGATTCTGTGACCACTCAAATGGCATGATTGGATAAGAAATTGTGATAGCAGCCAGGTTAGTGTGGGGTAGGCAGAACACACTAAATTGAATGGACACAGTTATGGATGAAATAAGGAGTGTGCTGCTTATTTTGGCAGCTAACTACTGGAGTTATCCTGTGGCTTAGTCTTACAACACTCTAGAATCCAACAGGCTGAATATATTATTTTCACCATGAACATTGAGAGGAGGGTAATAGTTCATTAAGGTTATGTTCAACCAAATTCTGCAAAAGCAAAGTCAAGCAGCTCGATTTAGAATATTACTAAATGACTGCAGTGCTAAAGTCTACCACACGTGGAGCTGAGAGCCAGAGTATAGGGCATAAACAAAAATGTTTCATAAAGTACTTAGCTCTGTTTGTGCACCCGGTGTTGAGAGATTTATCAGGACCCCCAGAGGTTGCGTTGTTTGTGAGGAGGAGTTTGTGTAGGCCCAGCCGGTGCACTATACTGAGTGGGGCGCTAAGCATGTCCTCACTTATCTCGGCCACATTGGAGAGGAGCAGCCGCTCAGCACAGACTGTGTGGTACGTCGCGTTTTGCAAAACAGAAAAGTGTCGGGTTCGCCTCGAGACATAAGAACTGCAACTCCAGAACGTCCGTACAGGAATCCACCAAGCGACAAATGCAGGGCTGGACTGGGAACCAAAAGTGGCCCTGGAAATTATTTTCAAAGTGGCCCCATATTTCTCTGAAGGAGCGAGCACAGCAACCCTTCTATGAGGGGATTGCGAGTATCCCCCGAGAAGATGTTGAATCAAATTAGTCCAAATTAGTGCATTTAAACCATGTTTGAATCATATATGGATTTAAAAAATTCATGTTTTAAATAAGTTCATGATCTCGCAAAGTAAATCTTCAATGATATACACACCAATTCCCTCTGTAACACCTATGCATGCTCTCACACTTCACTAATGTACTATGCACTTTCTGTAACTAGCACCTAGATGCCTAAGGGTTTGGTGCACTGAAATAAATGCAAAAATAAGTAAACAGATGCAACCATTTCTGAATTCCAATGAATTCTGCATTTAAAGGGGACAACTCAGCCCTTTCCCAAAGTCATTGACCCCAGAAGGTAGATCCCACCCGCAGCCAGGATCTTGTTGTTGCGCATTCTTGCGAGTGTTTGCTAACCTGTGGAAAATATGGGAAATAATACAAATGCCTTATCCAGGAGTCCGTCTATGGTGTCATCAGATGTGGACCATGTAGACTTTTCCCTCTCCAGATTCACACAGACCTGCTCCTAGCTATTTCCAGCTCTCAAAGGAGATGTACATTACAGGAACACCACGCACTTTATCCCATGAGTCACCCTTTGCTACTCACTTGCTAGGAACTAGCATCCCTTCCCCATGGGCCCACTTAGCCTGAGCAAGCATGACATACGGGCAACAGAATATCGGCAACTCTGAGTTCAATCGCAGACAGGGAGAGTAAAAGCTCACTATACAGGTGTCTGAGACACAGGATTGGGGGGGTGCAGTGAGTGGGGAGAGGAAGGAAGAAGGAAGGAAGGAAGGAAGGAAGGAAGGAAGGAAGGAAGGAAGGAAGGAAGGAAGGAAGGAAGGAAGGAAGGAAGGAAGGAAGGAAGGAAGGAAGGAAGGAAGGAAGGAAGGAAGGAAGGAAGGAAGGAAGGAAGGAAGGAAGGAAGGAAGGAAGGAAGGAAGGAAGGAAGGAAGGAAGGAAGGAAGGAAGGAAGGAAGGAAGGAAGGAAGGAAGGAAGGAAGGAAGGAAGTTTGGTTGTGGAAATACTGTGCATGCTGATTCAGACCATTCAAGGACAACGACGTGGATATGTTGTCAATCTGGTGAAAACATAACACAATGGCGCAGCTGTAAAACACTCGAGCAATAGGAGCTAGTGCTGATTAAACGATCCATTACTGCAATATTATACTATTGCAGAGTTAGCAACACTATGAATTCTCGGACAATAACGAAATAAAGCCAATGCACTTACAGGATTCCTGCTCAGGTACTGATGAAGTGAACGCTCAGGCAATGATGGATGGTAGCCGGTTGCAAGTTATAGAAGGATGTAGTTATTCTAAGAGCCCTGCGGGGTGGGGTGTGATGCAGAGGCATTACTAAGCGTTCCCATTACCAACCCCACTTTATCGTCCAGGGAATGAAGAATTGATGATTAGGCCCTACTGGGATTCTTGCCTTCACTGCAAACCCTGTGTCCGGTGCTTATCCCACTGCTGATATGCAGAGCGAGATCAAAATCGAAAATCTCTGAACGCAAAACATTGTGACAAGGAAGGGACGTGGAATAGGATTGAGAAATCAATAATCCTAGTTCATATTATGAGGGTTCAGAGGGGAGGTTGGTATGAGAATGATAGACCCCTCACTGAATGAGAAATTACTGCATTGAACAGCACCCCAGAATAAATGGCAGGGGAAAGATATGCAGGTCTACTACAAACAGGGGGTCCAGTAGTGCCAAGGGAGTGTAGCACAGCTAGAAACCATGCAGAAGATGTGTCAAGAGTAGGCGGTTAGACAGTCAGATAACATGAGCCAACAGTGTGCATAGACAGTTTGCGACAATTCAGTACCTTTGGCCTCTGAAAATCAGGTAAGGATGGATCAGGTTCTCTATGTGATCTCTGAATTTCAGGACTAGTCAAGATGAGGCCGTTCCACCAGCTACTGTGTTAATACCCCCAGAGATCTGTGGCAGGAAGGGTCCTCCGTCCTATTACCTCAGCTCCCATGTGGCAGAAATGGCACATGACTCCTAGCCCCATCTAGGCACCGACATCTTAGGAGACAGTGGATGGCCTGGAACCCTTGTGTGCCCAAGACCCTGTCATTGCCATGTTGATTCTTAATGGTAATGGGGGTAAGTAAGCTGTGGGAATCGGGGCAGTCAAGGCTTTTCATACCTTTTGCACCCATTACCAGAAACAGTATAAAATGCCACACACTAGGTGTCCATGGCAGGCAGCATTAATATGGGACTGCACACGATTGTTGTAAGTCTAAAAAAACAGGTGGAATCCATAGGGATTCAAGTGTCTCCACACATATGAACATCGGTGCATTTGCAGTAATGAGCTGCTGTGGGAAGTGCGACTTGGAGCAGACTTCACACTGACCCTATACCGCAGTGCCCTTCTACAGATGCAGGAAAAGGGCACATAACTACGACCCGGGCACTCCTCCTCCACATCGCAAAATGCCATCAAAGAAAGAAGTGAAAAAGCTGAGGGAGAGAAGGAGTGAAATAAGACAGATAAACGGAGAGAAAAAGGTGAGGCAAAGATGCAAAGAAATTCATAGGCAAGAGATGGGGTAAGAGGTGAGATGGGGTGCAAGAGAAGTCTCAGAAGCACGCAGCTGAGGGAGGGACTATAGAGAGTCACAGAAAAGTTAAAAAAAGACACTGAAATAGTCAGGGCTAAATCCTCAGGAGAAATTGAAGAGGGCAAGAAACATTGGGAGGCAGGGGCGATGCAAAACTAAAACAGAACCATACATAGAAGAAGCAAAGGGAAAGTGATAGTAAGGGATACAAATACATTGGAGAATGGTAGACTATTAAAAAAAAAAAACCAGGAAATGGAAGCAGAAAATATTAACGCCTTCCGTCATCTGAGTATATATCAACAGGCTTTAAGTCTGAATATCAAGGCACGTTATGCAGAAACTGGATGCACAAAGAAGTCTTGATGAAGACAGTCAACCTCCGATGCTCCTGCGAGACAGCCTTGGAGTGAAAATTAGGCAGGAGCTTTTCTTGGGGCTGGGATTACTCGCGGCAACAGGGAGCAGCAAGAGCCCTCCCTTGTCATTATGCTGCACGGTCGGGGATATCAGCGTTGCCAGAGCCAACATTTAGGGAGTGAGCAGGAGCTAAGAAATTCTAGCAGCTCAAAGGCGTCCACGATTCGGTAGAAGAGGTGCTGCCACCCTTGTGCAGCCGGGGTATGGGGCAGAGGGTGTGTAAAAGACCAGTCATGTTGGTTAGGTGAACGAGCTGCAGTGTTGGTAGTGCTTTTGCATTATTGTGCCCGACAGGGTCTGGGTTTGCTCTTATGACTAGAATGCCGGGAGTCATGTAAATATCCAAGGACCTGAATGTGGGCGGGCCTAAGTATATAAATGGGACGCCTTTGCGTCTCATGCCAGCAATACTGTGTGTGCATGTTTATTGCATACAAGGTGCAAGCGGGCCCAACTCACTTTTACAACCCCCCTCCACAACAACTGGCGACAAGATCATGTGGCACAGCCTCCTCACCCACTGGGTTCTGCATGGCCCAGGTGATGCTGTGTAGTGCCTCAGTTCACCTACTTGCACTCCTAACAGTGGCAGAGCCAGGGTAGGGCAAGAGCAGAGGGTTGGGGGTGCCATGCATACCTTTTTAGTTGACAATCCACCTCGATCTTCTTGCGGCTTGCCAAGGCCTCATACAGCCCGGGCCACCTGCCTGCAGTCTGCTGACCTGCCTGCCTGCGTGCACTGCCAATTTGTGCACTGTGCACAGCCTGGGCTGCAGCAGGAGCACGTGCGGTTACAATCCGATGCCCAGGCCAGGGGGCCCTAATGCGCAGGCGCGGGGCCCTGCTGCTGGGAAGAAAAAAGAATTACAGCGCCTGCGCCTGCATCGGTCTGTGGTGGCAGCCAATTCAAGGCAATCCACCCAGACGGAGCCGAGGCGAAATCCCGCTATGTGCATGTATATTTCCACTCGAAAAAGAGGCCCTACCAGCCAGAGGCCTACCGGGGGATGTCCCGGTTTCCCGGTGGGGCAGTCCAGCCCTGGACAAATGCACAGAAAAAGCAGGTACTGCTGATATAGTAAGAAGGCGAGACGGAGCGAAAATGTTGGCATCCATCTTCTGCAGTGCCCGACAGCGCCCCCCATCTTCAACATAATTTTAAGCAACATTGATAGTGGTGGGCACTTGTATTCGCATTTGGACATGAGCAGTGTGAGTTTATACTCACTAACGGTAAGGGAAAGCACTTTAGTGATCTCTCCTCTTCACCCCCTACATTGTGCAGTTCAGGGTGCCCACCTGGCAGGGGGGTATGCCCGCCCCCGCAGGGAGGAGCGTAGTGTTCCAGGCTACAGTGGCTGACCATGAGCCTCTTCCATCATTGACTCATAAGAGGGCAGAGCTTAAGAAGCATATAGCGAAAAGAAGGAAGATCTGCAAAAAAACTGCTCCTCCTCCTGCGATGACATCTATGCAGAATTTAGTGGTCTGTGTGCACGCACGCCTTGTTGAAGTTAATTGTAATCCTTTGGAGAATCAACACACTCTCCCTACCAGTGAGCACCATCTACAAGCTACCACACAAAGTCCTACTGATGGTACATTTGACAGTGACTGCAGGTACCCGAGAAAGCCTTTCAGGATGGTCACCATTTAACTTTCCCTTCTGGCAACCATCATTATGGTCAGACCGTCGGCATGATCAATGCTGGCAGCAGCCATCGGGTTACTAAATGTTGTGCTGGAACATAGTGTGATATTACTCCTTGCAACCCAGAAACAACAATACCATCTCTAGCCCGGCTACAAATAGACTTGCTGCCCCAGTCTTAAGTTCTAGCTTGCATTCATATGCAACATCTCACCCGTGTTGTCAGTGTTGGCAAGCCTGGGGGCTCTATAAGCAAGCGATTTAAGATAATAGAGCGACAGCCCACAGATGCCACCCCCTTCCATATGCACTCTAGGACAGTAGAATTGTTGCATCAAACCTCTGCTCTAAGAATGATATCCTCCAGTGACATTGAAAGGATTGAACTGCTAGATCTACATAGCACAACTAACTGGGTGACTGTTACGTTTGTCTCCTCGCTTATTGCTGGGAGAATCTGTTTATTCTCCCCCTCTTTGTCTAGCTTGGGTTTTGAAGTATTGGTCTATCATCCTAAACAACCCGCACCATTTCTCTTGCCTTTATATTCATTGGAAGGCAAGAGAGTACCTGTTGGGCCTTATTGCTTCTCTGACGCGCTTAAATGTAATCAGAACATGGCATCTTTGAAATCTTGCAACAGTGCACAGGCATTGGAATCGGCAGAGGGGTCTTGAGGTCCACCTTTTGGGGAAATACTTCAGCCTTGACCAGGGTGGTTTGCTGCTGAATCTCTTGGCATACCCAAGGTTTTCAATTTTTTTTTAAATGAACCTGAATATTTTTTAAATAATGGGTTTCAAGGCCCTTTGTGATGCACAATTTGTTTTTCTGCAATAGTCATGGCTGTTGTCTGAATTTACCCTAAATGGGTATAATGTCATCTTTTGCCTGGATTTGTCCTCTCGAGGGGGCCATCCGAGAGGCGGCTGTGTAATGGCGCAAAGTCCCATCTTACCCTGACAGAATTTCCAGGGCAGACTGTGCACACTATTCTCCTGTGTGCTGTGCTTGAAGACTTTACGGCACCTGGCAATAGCACACTGGTAGTTATATTGTATGACTAACCCCCCACCGCTCCCCCGATAGGTTACACTCGGGATAACTATTGTCCTGTATTTTTGATATTTTTCTAGAATGAAGACTGCAATCACCACGTGGTGGCATAGTAGTGGCTGGAGATTTGAATGCCTACTGCTTGCCAATGATGGGATGAACGCATGTGCACCCGGAAGTATGATTCAGCGTGAAGGACCATGCTCTTACAGGTTACTTAAGAAAGATTGCTTGGGTTGGTTACATTTTTAGAATTTGATCTGATGCCTCTTAGTATTAGGGGTGCCTCCCCTCATTCTTCAGCAACCTGGATTAAAGTCAAATCATCATCTTGTATTGGTTATATATTTGTAAATTATGCCATATGCCCTCGTGTTTTAACATTTGCTATTCATTTTACATCACTGAGCGATCATGCTATGCTTATGATGACTGTGCAATCTGATATGACATTTGCAAAATGTTTCTCCATAGTGAACGTTTCCGTTAATCTGCATGGAAATAGAATTGCCACTACATCACACATGAATCGCTCATTGATAACCTCCGGATATTATCCTGCAGAACTGCTGTGTCATAGTCAATGGGATTTAAATGTACCGATGGACAATCTCTGTCCATCGGTACTGTGCTCACCAGCATTGGATACATGGTTGTTTGCCATTCTACTAAATCTCATGTATTTCTTTTTAATTTGGCTATGCATAAGAGAAAGAGATCAATGGGCCTCATTTCAAGTCTGCCATTAGAAAATCAGATTGTCCAGCATGCCGGTGCCACCGTGCCTGGCAACCCATGATGCTGGAATCTCCATCTGATTTTGTGTTGGCATGCACATGCATTCTGCCATGTCGAAAACTGCAGTATCGGCATGCACGAAAGACCATCAAACCCCCCCCAAAATGACAACACCATCGTTCTCGGTGCTGGTGACTCTGAATCTGACAACACGGTCCCAGAGCCACTGACACCAGAAACAGCAGTGCCGCAAATAGCGTGACCAGAAATACAGTGATCATCGGAACACAAAAATGTCCGGCAGCCATTACTAAAACACTATCCATTTCAATCCTGAAAGCACTAGCGACTTACACCACTCCTGACCATATAAACTCTACCCTTACCATGGCATCAAGAGTCTGTGAGACCCGAAGCTGCAAGCCACGCTTCAGTGAGGCGGAGCTCAACATGTTATCGGACACCATAGTCCAGCATGCTGCAGAGTTCTTTGAAATGACCAGCGCAGGCAGGCCCAGCTGCGCAAAAAGAGCATCTGGGAAGAGGTTGCCCAGAAAGTCTCTGCAGTTGGCACAACCCTCCGCCCAGTGCGAGACCGCCCTAAGAGGAGGGACTGAGTGTGCGCAACCTCCTCTTGGCTCAACGCAGACAGGGCATGGTCACAGGTGGCGGGAGTGCATACCGAATACACCTGCTGCCCTGGGAGGAGATGTGCAGCACTGTGCTGCACCTCAAGGCCATCAGAGGGGTTGGTGATGCGGACGCCAGAGCCAGGACATGTGAAGAGGCTGGTGAGTACATGTAACCCCAATGTAATGTTAACCTCCCTGTCCTCCCTGCACCCATTACTGTATCAACATATGACACACATACCATGAATACACCTAGAATGCGGCACAGGCACCCTGTACTGCCAACAGAACATGCTTCTGCTGCCACTCATACACACATCCCCCTGCCACAGCTGAATTTGCATGTTCCTGTTGTGTTTCCCCTGGCACAAAGTCACATCAGTGCTGAGCCCCTTCTCCACCCTCAAATGACCAGTGTCACACACACAGGAAACAAGTGACTCTGTCGTCCCAGCCAGCCCGACCCATGAGCAGAAATGGCCACCTATCCCACTAAGTGCTACAGGCAGCAGTCACATGCCAACCCCATCTATAGCAAAGCCCTCCCCAACCCAACATCACACAGCATGAAGGCCATAGCCCTAACACCATAGCCAGCAATTGTCAGTACACCATGACTGTATCACCGGCACACAACCCTAGCATGTACAGTCATCACACATCCACCCACACAGTACACATGACACAAGCATGTGTGCACCATGCCATGTCCCCCGCCATGTCCCTGACACAGCACAGCTACAAACAAGGTGAAGCATGAATCTCTGCCTCATCAATCCACACTGTTCACTGACAACCTGCCTTTCCGACTCCCTCAGGCACATCACCTGACAATGAAGAGGCTCATCTACGCACCTCAAGAGGCACCAGCCATCAATGCCGCCAACGGACCACCACCACCACTACATCTACCCAGGAATCCACAGCCTCAGCAGGCACAACTGCCACTGCCACCCCAGCTGTACCCAATGAGCTACCACCGGTCCCACAAGCTCAAACCATTGAGCCACTACCATCCAACAAGCTCAACCCATTGAGCCACCACCGGTCCCACAAGCTGCACCCACCCAGGCAGCCCCTGGTCCCGCAGTACCACCTAATTTTCAGGCTACCCTTAGCCACCTCTTCTCCCACTCTCATCTCTGTCTGTCCGCCATCCAGGAGTGGTGTGCTGCCAATGATCTCTGCCTTAATGCCAGTAAGACCGAGAGTCTCCTCATCGGCAAACCCGATGTCTCCTTTTCTGTCACTCTCTGGTTGACCTCTCTTGGCCATCTCCCTGCTCCCACCTGTGAGGCTAAAAACCTTGGGGTCATCTTCGACCCAACACTCCCCTTCTCTCCTCACATCTCTGATGTCCCTAAGAAGTCACACTACCAGCTGCACCTCCTTAGAGGTTCTCTTCCTTTCCGCTCCTTCCCCCAGAAGCTCACTGTCTCCAGAGCTCTGGTTCTCTTTATGCTGGACTATTGCAACAGCCTCTTTCTAAATCTGCCTGCTTCTACTCTCTTCCTTCTGCAACTCATCCAGAACAGGACTGCGAGACTTTTCGTTGGCCTCAAGCACAGGGATTGTATTGCTCCAGGACTGAAATCTCTGCACTGGCTCCCAGTGGCTGCGAGGATTAAGTGCAAAACCCTCTGCATTGTCCACAAGGCCTTCTGGGGCCTGGGGCCTCAATAACTTCAACTCCCTCTCTTCCTAAATATTTTCCTTCCCTAGCTCTTTGCTCATCCGCCTCCAACTCCCTCAGGGTCTGTCGCTTCTCCAGGCAATGTGTTAGTGGTAGATCTCTTTCTTTGGCTGGGGCATCCCTTTGGAACAGCCTCTCTGCCTCCCTGAAGATTGAGGAGAATCATCTCCAGTTCCTGAAGCTCCTCAAAACCTTTCTCTTTGCTTCTGCTTTTTTCTCTTCATCTCCCCTGCTGACTTCCTGGCTGAAACCGAAACTGCAGTGGTTTCCTGGCCACCCTCTGATCGCAGGCCCAGGCCATCCTCCCCCACCAGTCGCTTACCTGCACTGCCTTCCTGGCAACCCCCTCACTTGGAGACTGTTTTCTGCATCCCTAGAGTCCCACTACCAGCAGTTGACACCTTCTGGCCGTACTTTTATTTATTGTTATTTATTCTTTTATCCCATGTACTGCACTTTCCTCTCCTTCTTCCCCCTTCCTATGCACATTTGCAATCTGAATGACACCTGGGCTAGTAGGATCGCTGTCTGTCTTCCCACTGTTCCCCCTCCCTCGCCTCATCAGACCTTGAAACACTAGTGTATAGGCTTGTTATTAATACCATATCATATCACCAGCACCACTGCAGCCACATGCATGTGCACATGCGTGCATTGTAGAGGACATAGCAGACGATAGTGGAGTGGACACGACAGAGACTACCGACCACAGCATGGATGAGCATTTGCTATTCAGCCCCATGGGCCCATTTAATCCACAACACCCACCCTTCCCCAATGTGAGGGAAATTGTTGGCAGACTCAGCAGCATGAAACAATGCCAGGACATTTTGACAGCCCTGGTGCAGCAGCACCTCCAGGAGGTTCAGCTGATGCGTGGGAGAATCCAGGCTAGTGGGCATTGTAATGCATGTACAAAAGAAACAGTACAGATGTCCAGGAGGGCATGGGAGGGGAACAGTGTAATGCCATCTATAGCTGAAACAATGGCTATGTTTCTCCAGTCCTTCCTAGAGCGATGGCCCACGGAACTCCACCAGGCACTATCCACCAGTAGAATGCCTGCTAGTTCCATGCAGAGCAGCCCAAGGTGGCGTTCACCCCTGAACTGAAAAGGGGATGTAAATGGGCCCAGGACACACAGGTGCCCAGTCTGTGACTTGTGCAAGTCATACTTGCAGAACATGACAGGAGTTGCGTATAGACAGTTGGGGAGGGAGAGTGGGAAGGGATAGTAGAGGAAGGGGAGTGTGGAGGGATAGTTGTGGAGGGGGAGTGGGGAGGGATAGTTTGGGAGGGGTAGTGGGGAGGGATAGTATTGACAGTTTTTCTTTCCACATTTGTAAATAATTTCATTGTACAAATTACAGTTGGTGTTACATAGAAATCATGACTGGACATTGCTTTTTGAGTGTAAGTGAGTGATTTATTTGCTGTGCAGTGCCCAGTGTGCTAGCTGGCTTGTGCCACATGCGTGTGTGAAGTGATCATAAATAGGGGTAAATCAGTTCCTCATGTGCAACACAGCCAGCCATGCCATAACAGTGATGTGCAAATGGCAGTTCATCTTCATACTCATCCTCGTTCGCCTCTGGTGGGTGCATGTCCATGTTGGGGGGCAGGGCGATGTTACGCCTGATACACATGTTGTGCAACATGGCACAGGCCAGGACTATCTTTCCCACCTTCACAGGGCTGTACATAAGTACGCCCCCTGATCTGCTCAGGCAGCGGAACCTAGCCTTTAACAGGCCAAATGTCTGCTCTATTTTACAAGTACAGACATGGGCATGGTTGTTTCCCTGTCGTGCTGGTTGTGTGGTTGCCTCATGGGAGCATCAGCCATGGCATCAGGGGATATCCAGCATCACCTGCACGGGAGCAACAGAAACTGTAGAATGTTATACTTGTGCCCGTGTCATGTTGGTACAGTCTGTATAGTGATCACTAAACAATGCAAAATTACACATGCTAATCACTGGTTACATAGCATATGTCATAATTTGGCTACTAGAAATGCGCATTGTCAGTGTGAATGGATGTCCATGCATTGTATGCACCCTTTTTCATAGGACATGGGTGATCTTAGAGATATATGTCTGCAATCATCAATATCAATGTAATGACAAGTGCTAAATGCAATTGTGGCTCATCCATGTGTAAGTGTCCGGGTGCCATCACCAGGTGGCAATGTTTACCGTCCTGGAGAATAGCCTTTGGCCTGACACAGCCGGTGTACCCGACACGGCAGACCCTGCCGAAGGCCACAGACCTAGTAGGCATGGCTGACACGGGTAAGGACGTTAATCTGCGTTCAGATGTGATTCTAATTATTTTTTGCATCTGTACATGCCTGAAGGCATACTTGCATTCTGAGGTACATGATGTGCTGCATGGGAGTGGTTGAACAGCATCCCCGATTATGCAAAATTTATGGATGTGGACATTTTCACAGAGGGATACCATACGAGGAATTGGATGGATGGAGAAGGCGATGACAGCCTAATGATTGCCATGAAGCCAATAATCTTTGTCAATATGCGTGGTAGGTGTGTGATGTGCAGTCCCTTTGACATGGCCCGTTCACACCCACCATGACCTCGGACCCTTTCACTACAACACACACAAATGAGACTGGTGGATGTTCTAATTTTTTTCAAATGTAATATTCCTATGATGGGCATGTCACACAATCATAGATATGTGTGGGTAATAATTTGAACTTTATGTCACATACATATGTGTGTGTGCACTTCAAACAGGCAGGGGACCTGGCTACTTGGTGTGTTGGACACAAGTGGTATGAAGGTGAGTGTTCTGATTCATAAGTATTATCAGGAAGTGCATCAGGTGGTGTGGGTTGTGCTGATTGTGTTTGTGCTGGATTTTGGGAAATATTTTGTGATGCATTCTGGTACATGCAGTGCTTTTGATGTTTCTGTATGGATTTGCTGTTGTTATGCATGCACAAGATCATTTTGGTAAATTGAGGCACGCCAGTCAAGGCCTTGCACTCAGGCATGCTATTACTGTGTTGCACATTGCATTGCACACATCTACTGCTGATAGGTGTTGTATATACCCCCATTGAACAGTGCACATGCTCTGATAGATACAACCCAACAGCCAGGTATGCTATGGTGATTTTTGCCCCCCCATTTTCAACAGTGCACATGCTCTGGTAGATACACTCTCCTAACAGCTAGGTCCACTCTCCGTTGTGATGTGACATGTACCCTGACAGCGTGGAGTTCTACAGCACCATGGAGTCGTGGGTTAAACCAGGGAATCTGGCACAGCAGTGGGTGATGATGTGGTGGGCATCACACACCATCTGCATATAGAGTGAGTGGTAGAGTTTTCTGTTCTGGTATACTGCCTCAACGGTATGCCTGGCCACCAGCTCCACATGTGTGCAGTCCAATGCACCTATCACATTGGGCATGCCTGCAATGGCATGAAAAGCGATTTTAGTGGTATTGACCTGGTCAGCTGTTCTGGGTAGGCTGATGTAATCTCCAACGTGAAGCAGACAGCATTGATGACCTGAAACAGAACACGTGTGAAAACGGGATTGCGATAGCCCATGCAGTTCACCCACAGTGTGTTGGTAGGTGCCCGTGGCTAGGCAGCATAGCACAAACACTACCTTGGGCAAGGGGTGGTGGCTGTATGGATCTGTATGCGGCTGACCAGGTCATCATGGATCAGGTCCACCATGGATGTGATGGTCTCCCTGTCTAGCAGGTACAGTGTGTGGATCTGGCTTTGGCTCAGATTGAAAGGTGTGGAACTTATGTTTGGTATAGATGACTGCCTGCGGGCTGCAACCTGCTGGCCATTGTTGTTTTGCTGGGCTATGATCGCTATCCTTCTCCTCAAGCGCCTTTGCTGCATCATCTGCCTCCCTGCCTCCTCAAGTATTATGCCTGCATGCAGGGCCTCCAGCTCCAGTACTGCTACTGTGTAGTGTGGGAAGGGGTGTGGGGTATGGGAGTGGTCCTTTTGTGCGTTTGCATTGCTAATTGGGGGCACCTGGGTTGATTTTGGGCACCAGTGGGCTGTTTCTGCACACTTGACTTTAGTTAACGCCTGGTCCACAATGCCGGTCTTTCCGGTGCGGAATTGACAGTACTACTGGCATGTCCATGCTCGTCTTTCAATGTGCATGGAGCTCAGAATGTGCACGTGCTAACGCCCTGCCAGTTTCTCAGGCACAGCCGACACATCTTGGCGCAGGTTCCAGTCATGGTGTTGCCGAAAAGTTAGGCCACTTGCGGTGACGGTGTTAGCGGCATCAAACTCAGAGTATGCCAGTCCAGAAAAAGGTGACGGTTCGGTTTCGACCGGCACTGCTATTTCCATACCAGCATACTTGTAGGCGCCAGGCTCATAGACTTTACTTACCTTATGCAGACCATGCTGCAAATGAGTCCAAGCCAACGTGAGGCCTGGATGGGACTATTTTATTACAGGGACTATTTTTTACTCGGGTGTGGTTCTGGAGATCTTCTTACCTGGGACTACTTTGCAGGCTATTTAAACCACGCCCGAACAGCAGCTCATGCTTCGTGTTATTCTGCATCCAGCAGCGTAACGCTCACTGTGTCTGCAAGTCAGCATCCAGTCTTCTGCCACGCCCGCCTTGAATCCGGAGCTCCTAGACAAAAGGAAAAGAAAGGAGAAGAGGTTAGATCATGGACATTATTTGATTCTTTACCTGATTCTGGACCCGGCACATCTCCGATCCTGGAAAGGACATTATTTCAGCACGCATTGCTTCGCCAGCAGCAGCGCCGCGTTATACTCAAAAGTCCACTGCATCTTTCAACTCGGCACTGCCTCCATCATTTTCTTTGCCGAAACCAAGCACCTGGGGGGAAAACAAAAGGAATAACAAAGTGAGCCGAGAAAACCGACAAAGACAATCTCTTTGCCACCATAGGCTTACCTGCTTTACCACCGCAGGTATTATCCTTTAATTTGCTGCATCTTTCTATTCCGCACCTATAAAGGGAGAGAAAACAGCAAGTTAAACTCATGCAACTTTTACCGGACAGTGTTTGGTAATACAGACTCTTACCTGAACACCATCAGCTGCCTCCAGGCAATATTCTTTGGACCCAGCTGCAACCTAACGAGGGAATGAAACAAGAGTGAACATCGGACATATTGAACTCTTTGAACTTTATAGACACTGGAGTCAATATTCCTCCGGATCTCCTCCAGTACCTTCAAACCAGTGAAGTAACTGGTATCTACGCGCCCCTGCATGCCATGCAGAATGGAAAGCTCATCATTTAAACACATAAGGTGAGGTTACCAAGAGGGGATATCGGAGGTGATTAGTGGGGAGAACGAGAACAGTTGGGGGGCCATCACTAAAGTCCACAGGTGGCTAAATCACTTTCTCCACTTGCAGGAGAATACTTCTACGAGTCCAGCAGACAAGATTAGGCGGGCCAGTCCAGACTGTCATCTCTTCGCATCACGTTGGTGGAGACCGCAGCTGTCCGGGTCTGATCGACGCCCCTGTGAGAACCAGGTGAGCGTAGCAGAGACCTAATGTGTGCCGCCATCATAAGCTTAACAGGGATAAGTCCTTGCCAGGGACAGCAAAATGAAGACACATCTCTGTTCAGAGCACTCAATATAAAAGCTGGGTGCATGGTTACAAATTTAACTTTCATTCCTCTAACTGGAAAATGATACAGGTTTCGTTGAAAACGCATGACTCGAGAGCATTTGATATTTATTTCGTACATTTATGGCTGGTGATTCAGCCAATGAGGTCTGTGGCATATCTGAAGAGGCGTGGGTTTCTCATATTTTAAACACATATTGGGATGGTACACTATTGCCTGTGCTGCCAAACAGGGGTATTTTGGCAGAGAGTGATACGTTTGTCAGCTTTGACTGAGAAGATATCCTTATGGTTATCAAAATTATTAAGGCTGCTAGGCTGCCCTGTCCATAGGGGCTTGATACACTGTCATTAAAATAAGCCCCTATTCCTGGGCTTGACTCTTTTATCAATTGTTTGATTTTGTTATTAAAACTGGGGAGATCTCCAAGAGCTGACAAGAATCAATATTGATTCCTGTGAATAAAAAGAGATCATGCTTGGACCCAAATAATTTTCATCTGCTGGCTATGTTGAACTCCAGTGGGAAGATCTTTGCTGCCTTACTAATAAAACAACTTACTAAGTCCAATAATTGACTTCAACACCAGCAGACAGGCTTCAGAAAAGGCTGCAGCACTTCTTATAGCATCTGGGTGCTGCAGCTACATATGCTGGATAATCTTTGTCATACGAATGCTTGTCTATATCTTTGATTTGTAGAT
The DNA here is from genome assembly GCF_040938575.1 of Ambystoma mexicanum. NCBI lineage: Eukaryota > Metazoa > Chordata > Amphibia > Caudata > Ambystomatidae > Ambystoma > Ambystoma mexicanum. The sequence continues at coordinate 943,734,754 of NC_090926.1, forward strand.
TACAAAGCAGCGTTTGACAGTGTGTTCCACGCAAGGCTTTGGGATAAGCTGGAGCATTGGAGGATCGATCCCTTGTTGCTGTTCTTTAGTAAATTGCTTTATTCTGATACATCAGTGTCAGTTAGATTGACGCAGGAGGGTAATAAATCTGAATCATGTTCAACTAACGTTGGCCTTAAACAAGGCTGCATGTTATCAACCCTTATCTTCAATCTCTATGTTGCTGATATGAATGAGGCATTACAGACTGTCTGTTCGATCAAACACCTATTGGATTCAGCACTCATTAGATGCTTTTGAATATAAGGTCCTTTGGGTAGCGTATCATGCAGTGAATGGGAAGCAGATAACTAATCCAAAGCAGGAAGATGGCAAGTTTGTTTGTTTTTATGTCAAATGTCTAAAACAGGGATTTTCAATGGACATCAATGGATGTCGCACAAGCATTCTCGAAGCATTTCATAACAAATCACACTTATATAGTAAAGCTTTGTCATACGTGACTTCATACTATGTGGCAAATGAGAAAAACCTAGAGGGGATTGTGATATGCTCAAGGGGAACATCTAAGTATACTTTCTATATGGGGTTGGGTTGTGATTGGGCATCTAATATCAGGTGGAAAACTCATGCCCACCCACAGCGTATTATTGGCTCCCAAACTATAAGGCCCTTCGTTATATGGCCCTCTATAATTGGTTTGCATGCTCATGCCAGTCTGGAACATTCGGCTCACTAGCAGCACGCAAGCTCATAGCCCAGGTGTCAGGAGGTGGAATTGACTGTACCTCCACACCCAATAAACCCATCATCTCTCATCAACCATGCCTTCTGCTCTTAAGATTGTCTTTGAACTTGGCCTTGTAAAGTATCCTTGCCTCAGAGAATATCGGGGAGTATGAGCACATGCTTACCATAGTTCTGGAACTACATGCCCAACTCTATTTACATCCTTGGCTCACGTGAAAGGAGACCACAATTTGGCTCATTTGCAGCATTTAATTGTCTTAAATTAATATAATTTGGCACTCATGGCGATCTTTCTTTGCACCTTAACAAGGGATGATTCAGCATCTCACATTCACCGCCTTCAAGAATAGATAACCAGTCTTGGTTTGCTTTAGACGTGACACCAGGCCAGACAGCCCTTTCAGCATCTTCCACAATCCCATCTAATTATTTTCTGTGAGACAGCTTTCGATCCTTCTTTCCATGGGTTTGACCTTACTAAAGTTCTGACACCGATGTCCAGCTTCTATATAATGGCGGCCCTGCCTGCAGTCTATTCACTATGTATAGCCAGCTTCTATGATCACTTAGTCTACTTGCATTACTGCATCTGTACAGTTATTGAATGAATTGCATTTTCGGCAGTGCTCTTCACATGTGCAATCTTCTTTTCGCATATTAAAGTTCACTCAATCCTTTACTTTGTCATCAGTTTCTATAAGATCCATACATTATCTTCTTCAGTCAGTCTTCTCCGTGCATTATGTTTGTTTCTTGTGATGTCACCAGCTCCTTTTCTTGTTTTTCATATTTCTTCACGGATTTCCTCCACGAGATTGTCATCTCTTCGGGAATACATCTAATAGACTTTTCTTAGTGGGTACCTCCTTTCGAATATTCGCTGCAGAATTCTCACAATCGCTGGTGTCAAGCATGGCACGACTTCAGGCTTCCAGCATATAGGTCTGAGGGGGGCGGAACTTTCTGCAGAGGCATTTGGCTGCTCTTCTACACTTTATATCTGTATGCAACATCTAACAAGTTAAAAATCAATTTGAGCAAAACTAATGTTATGATTATTGAAAGGAACGTTACTGGTAAACTTCTATATCCTTCGCATATGGGCCGAGAGATCCCTGAGGCTGTGAATACCTGTAATTACTTGGGTCTGCTGGCAATGAACTCCTCCTCTTTAGCTTTTTATATGGAGACAATACCACCTACGTACTTCCGAATGTGGCAGGCAATTACTGTGCTATCTATAAGCGGGGGCTTTCTCTATCAAAGGGATGCTTGAGGTTTAACGTAAATGTACTATACAGGGATCTTATATGGGCTTGAGGTATTGCATGCACGTCATGCAAGTTGGCTTGAGAAAGTTGATTGAAAGATATTGTTTTCTTTATTAGGATTGCATGTTGCTATTCCTGTGGAGGTGTTGAGGCTGGAACTAGGTTTGCCTTCTCTAGTTTTGTTTTCCTATTTATTCAGTTGCTTTTAGTTTGATCAACAAACATTTACAACATTAAAATGACAATATTTTTTTCATTTTTAACACAAAATACTTAATTTTTCCATTTTTTATACTAAAAAGGGGACATACATTTTGAGTACCCATATCTGTCAATCACAGCATAGGTTATATTGCCTGCATACAAACCGTCACTGTTTAAATGAAGACATTTCTTTTATTAGCTCTTTATAAAGGCATCACACTTCACAACACTTTAAACCGCCATTTCTCAAGTTTTACTTACATTTTTCACACGGAAATAACAATTTGCTTATCATTGTGCCTTCATTTCCACCAAACGCAATCACAAGTTTATTATCCAATTCCTTATTGATAACAAGAGAATGATCTTTGTGCAATTACCCCACACACATGTGCTCCAAAATGAATCCGTAGCTAACACGGTCATACCCACTTGGTCTATTCCAAAAATGTGTGTGCGCAACTTTTTTCGAAATGAGAACAATAGATTACCAAGTATTTAGTTGTTTCTTTCTGTTCACTTGCTTCACAAAATCAACAACTACTCTTGTCTTCCAATCTCATTTTAGAGTACCAGTTCTTAATCCTTTCATAGGAAGGTATTTGGATTAATTCAAATCGGAGATATATGTCCCACACTTTATTGCAAGGAAATTGCACTATATATAGTTGGCGGGGCAACCGCTTAGTTGTATACTTTGCAGTTTCATTATAAGATGGCAGTAAGGAGATCCCATCAATTGTTTTGCAACAATCAAATTCAAGAAGTTGTTTCTTGACATGAGATAATCTGAATTCTAAATCCTCTGGTGTAAGCCCAATGTCAGCTAACAGGACTGCCATGCTATCATAATATTTAGCCACTGATGACGGATTCTGCTCCCTAATCATTCTTCCAAAATTCTCATATAGGGAATTTGCAGGTGGAAACAACATCTTAGCTAAGTTAGCTAGCAAGCTCCAATTAAACCTTTCTGATAACGATAAAAGACCTAACTCATCTCTAATAATTACATTAGGAAGCGATTTAGCCAATCTCTGCGTGCCTTTCCATAGCCCCCCTGCAACTGGTTGAGGATGTTATCTATCGCTGTTAGACACATATCTAATACGAAGAGGATAATTGCCTCTACCTTTAGAGAATAAAACTCAACCGGGGGACTAATGAATATTTGCAATATTTGCTGTAGGCAATATGCATCTGTGTGGATAAGGATTTCATATTTTTGTTCAACGCTTCCTTCCACATTTTAGCCAAATTAGCATCGACCAGTTCATACCCAAGTATCTAATCAAGGTTGTACATGGAATAAGTATGCTGTTAATGGTCCACCTTAGTGATGGTGTTTTCCTCTTCAAATTTTGAAAAACAATGATCCTTGATTTTTCAGCATTAAACTATAGGTTGTGATTCTGTGAGAATTTGGCAAACAAATTTAGCTTTGTTTGAAGCCCAAAAGGTGTTCGGTCAAAGATCAAGATATCGTCTGGTAAGGCAAGCCAACGTATCTTTAAGTGGTCCAGCCTTGCAGGAAAGCTAATTTTGCTTGCCCAAATCTCATCTATGTCGAATAAGGTATAGGTTAAACAGGGTTGCTGCTAAGTTGCAACCCTGCTTAACACCCACCTCAGTATCGCTAGGCTCTGTCGTAGCTCCTGTGCTATTCACCCTTACCAAGTAGGCAGTATTTTTATGTAATTTTTCAATAAGTGAAATAGATGGGCTGGAATACCTAACCTAGCCAGTCAAATGCCGCAGTGAAGTCAATTGAAGCCATATATATGGGACCAGTATTACATACTTTGGATTTCATGAGCAGGTGGGCCAGACTCGAAGCATTTAATGTTGTACACATCTGAACTTGAAAGCCAATCTGGTAACGTGAAAAGATATGTTGTTGTTTTATGTGTGCTTGAAGTTCATGCAATAAAAGGATGGAAAATACTTTTGCAGCAGCATCCAACAGTGCTATGGGCTGAAAATTGTTGGGATCCTTACAAATTCCCTTTTTAAATATCGGTAGCACAATGGAATTTAAGCATGATTGTGGTATCGTGGATGTTAACAAAATATTATCAAATTGTGCTTTTAGAATCTGTGCCCAAAACTGTGGGTTGCCTTTAAAGACACAAGGTGGTATCCCGTCTGGACCTGCTGCTTCAGAGTAATTCAATACCTTTATTGCTCGTTCCACATCCTCAAGTGTCCACCCCATTTTTATGCTTGGAATCAGCATTTCTTGATTCTACTTCATATTAGAGAATGAGTTTGGTAACTTGAATATGCACCTAAAAAATTGTGACCAGACTTCCGCTGAAATATGGGATGATTGATCGTTACTGGCTGTTGAAGTATCTGCCCTAAGCATAGCCCACGTAGATCTCCAATCATTCCGACAAAGATTGGCAATCATCTTCTGATTTTTTAAATTATGTATATATCGTCTATGATTCAAGCATTTGTTACGATAAGCATTGCATAGGATTTTTTTCTCAATAAGAAACTCTATCCGATAGAGAGCAGGATTTTAGTTTTCTTATTTCTGATTATTTTTTGCATTTAGCCAATTGAATCTCCCTACTATATTGGTGAGAGTGTTTATCCTTTATTGCATTTTGATTACGCACTAGTTTAACTAGTGCCATACTAATTGCAATTCTATATCTCTCTACTCTCTGTTGCAATGTACAAAATCGTAAACCAGCGTTTTCATCAGAAATCAGATGATTGTCAGTCATTGAATTTAATTTGTCACATGATGAGTATTCCAACATAATGAAATGCCCAGGTGATCACCCTCCAACAAAACTTGGTTCTTGTCACCCCTTAAAGTCAGGGCATTCGCTTGAACTGTCAGCCAGATCATTAGATGGTCCCCCACTCCTGACTCAGTTGTAGTGGTCTCCCTTCATTGTTCCAGCATATTTGCGGAAACTGCATTGAAATCTATACACAAGCTCTTTCAGCCCCTCCTCCAAGTAATGTGTGGGGTCGATGAATCAATGTTCACAAACATAATATCCCAGTATGCAAAAAACTCAATCCATCGTTGCCCTCTCATTTTGACCAAGGATGAACTATGACATTCTTCTAGGCATAAAACTGGATTGTCGATATTTGCACAATATGCATTGAAATAACCCCCTATAAGTATTCTACATTTTGGATTCTGAACTGTCACCTCCAATATCATTGAAATATTGTTAATCTTTATTTATAACTTCAGCTGAGCCGGGTTATGATAAATTGAAATTATTAAATAAGTAACTTGGGATGCACCAAGTAACTTGGGATGCACCACCAAACGAAATCATTATTGATAATACAGCTGGAGATTTATGTACCACCTGCGTTTTAATCTCCAGGTTTGTGTTCAGGAATTTTGCTAGGCCACCACATGACCTTCCAGTGTCACCACGAAGAGCCTCCGCATGAAATGCAGTAAACCCTCTCAGTTGGAACCTGTAACCAAACATAGTCTCTTGACATAATATGATATCTATAGATGTATACTACATGGTGCTATTAGCCCATGTGAGGAAATTAGCAAACCCACATCAGTTCCAAGAAACAATCTTTAAGAGTGATTTGTTACTATGTGGGGGTGTGATTCCTAGCCGGATTGAACACACCTGCCAGCGAGGTCAACCATGACCAATCTTTACTGATGGTGAAAAGAGCAGCAAGTTGGACAATCACTGCCACTTCAGGTGTTCCATTCACCAGGGACCTAGTATCACTTGTCATTATAGGTGGTTCTACTTCTTCAGGTGTTTCATTAAAGGAAATTGCCTCATAAATAGAGTTAAAGAGGTAGGGAGTTGAACCAATTAACTTGAGTTCCCTCCCATGGTGCCAAACCAAGTCTACTATGATTGTGGATTGGAACTGACACGCCATCCAATGATTATTCAACGCTGGAAGCATGATCCATTATATGTCCCTGGAGTTTTAAATTCTAAGAGCTGGTATTTTATGAAATGCCTTTAATACAAAGGATCGATTGAGCCGCTTATCACTATTGGTTTCAGCATTGCTCAACCAACCCATAATGATCAATGAATTATGTGGCATAATATCATTTTCAACAAGGCAAGAGGATGGATATATATTCATTTGCAAACCTTTCCCAAGAGAATAATTTTCAACCATGCCGGGTATTTGTTCATTTCCCAGGTTCTTATTGTGCATAGCCTTGTCGTTTATTGCCTGCAATGATTTCCCCTCTCACTTAGCTTCCTCCTCTATGTTAGTCGACCCTTGAGCTATAGAAGAAGCAGTCATGGGTGATTTGCCCTTAACTTCTAATATGTGAACTCCTGTGTTCGTTTTTTTTAATTTGCAATCGGTTTATAAAACATTGATAATTTCGTCTGTTGACGAAGTGTTAGGCTAGAGGTAAATTCCCTTTGATTTGTAGACATTATTTTGTCCACTTGATCATCGACCACAATTTTAAGAGAGGGTGTATTCTCGCATTTTACAGCACTACATACACCATTTTGAAGTATTCCTTTACTAGGCGCTTCAGTGGCCATCACACTATTTAGTTGAAGGGCTTTTTTGCTTTCTTCAGAACGTTCATCCAAATCAATACCATTTTCTCTATTAATGGAGGTACTTTTTATCTGTTCAAGCCCTCCTACCACTTTTTGATTTGAACTCAATGTTAATTCTTTTTTTTTGTGTCTTTTTGCCGATTACCAGTTGCGCACCTCAGCAATCGGCTTTTCTTTTTAAAGCACAAAAATACAATTGTTTTTCTTTCCTAGATGTGAACTGAGTCTGGGTATCCACGTGACCGGTTTATTCTAGTCCGTTGTCACCCTGTACTTGCTTTTGGTCATTTTGTGCTTCCGCCTCTATCCAGTTAGATGGGCTGTCTGGATGGTCAACTTCTACAGGTTTAGGGCTTAAGGATACAATTGTCTGATTCTTAGACTGCAACAAATCTTCAACCGGGAGAAAAAAGTATATTTGCTCTATTTTCTAGCTATTTTGAACCACCTTTTGACATAGTTGTGCGTGTGTCAATATCTGTACAGTGGACAGATCATGAGTTGTCCCTAGTGTCTGTGCAAAGGTTTGCGGGAAGCTAAGGTAGGTATTACTGCATCCTGGTGTTGTGTGGAGTAATCCTTCATCGCCATAATTTCTGTTTGCGTTGCTACTGAAGCAGTGGGAGAGATGCCAATGTTCGGGGGAGTAGAACAACCATACTCTAATTTATATTTCTCACCAAAAATATACCCCTTCAGTTTGTTTAGTTTAAATAACACCTCAAATAAGGAAGCTTTTAAATCCCGTAATTCATAGGGAAAGTAATCGTGCCCCCTATCTAATAAATTGAGCACTCTTTATAGTACAGGATAAGCGGCCTCTAGATTCTGGATGTCCTCAGATGGATTTAATAGATCAAACCCCAAAAGGGGGAATGCCATCCGTCTTAAGAGGACGGGGTAAACTCTGATCAATAGATTCTGGGACACCTTTTTCATTATTGAGTAACTTACTTATTGGTGATCTTATCGATTTCCCAGTTGTTGCCAATACATCCGAGAACAAATTGTCATGTAAATTATCCATATCAACAGGAGGAGCCTCTACTCTGAGATGTAGATGCACATTTGCAACGTTCCCTGCCGCCGCAGTGACTGGAGTAGAGGGACCCACTAAGAGTGTAACTCGTTTTTCTAATTCTGCCATCATTGCGGGGGCAAGAATTGATGTGTCAGAGGGGGTTCGTCTCTGTTCCTTCCCAGTGTCCGCAAAGGAAGCAGATAGCCCATTTTCTCGCAATGTGCTCTAAGTCCTTATGTTTAGAAGTGTCTAGCCAGCGCGGGTTTGCTCCTGTCTTTACACTTAAGCGAAAGACACTTCATGACAAAGAGGCCCTGATTCATGGATTATTTGCGCTGAAAAAAACAGGATTTGTGTGCCATTCTTCCTGCAAATTCCCATTTGTTAAACAGGGATTTGCAGGCAGAATGGCGCACAAATCCTGTTTTTTTCGGCGCAAATAATCCACGAATCAGGGCCAAAGTATCTACGTTGTGTGTGATAGGTAATATGTATGGCATCCCTGATACATCACTGTTATCAGAGGTTACCGAAATATTACCAATAACATTTTGTGTTTGTTTTGGCACCTCCCTATTTGGCATAATGATGCTCGAAGGTACCGATTTTTTTAGTGCAGGCATTTTAACAATTCGCTCACTTCTCAACGTAGAAGATATTTTCAGTTGTGAACATTCACTCATGAGGTAGGAGCAACAGAACACAATACCGTAATTTCAAGCCATTTTCTCTGTATTTCAGGCCAAGCTAAGTATGTTATCAATAATGGCCCGTTTGGTAACAATCACCAAAAAGTATCCACTTATTTGCATTCAAAAAATGCCCCAAACAGAAGCTCACACTCAGTGTTCCTTATTTATCTTAAATGTTCTCACAACATACGAGCATTACGTGGATTAAGCCTTCAGAACTTAATAAGCAGGAGTGAACTAGAATAGGAACCTTGACAACTGCAGGCAACGGCTTACCTATCCCCTCACACCCGAACAGCCAAACAGCCAAACAGCCAAACAGCCAAACAGCCAAACAGCCAAACAGCCAAACAGCCAAACAGCAGGTGCGCTTGTGACACACTTCACGTGTGCACGCCCATGTGCGCGTGCACCCGGCCTATGTGGAGCCTTCAAGGAGGGAGGGGAGTGGTGCCAAAGCTCGTAGCCACAATGCGACTTAGAACTTGTAGTCCAGTCCAGCGTTTCACCGCCCCAGAGCACAAACAGCTTCCTCTTGCGCATATAAGGTCCTTAGGGGGCAATCAAAATCCAAAGCAAGAAAATGCACAGCAAAGGAGCTAGCAGCGGCCGTTCTATCCAAACAGCCGGTGCACTTACGATGCACTTCACGTAGTTTGCCTTATCTAATATGTGTATGGAAAATGGCAAGGTGTACACTGTTGATAAAAATAATTTTGGCTGCTGGTTCTGACTTGTCATAATTCGGCCTCCTTGTTGAGCATACTCGGATCAGGCCTAGTAATACTGCTTATAGGGACGTGTTCGCCAAGGCGAACACTCCCCTTGAGGAAGTAGGGTTGAAGATGGCTCTTGCTTGTGAAAAATAAATCGAAAGATAAGGGACTGGGGTGGGATCGCTCGCAATCTATTTTTAAATTGTTTGAAAAGAAGAGCTAAATGCAACGTGTGGTGCAGGGCTCCTTCTACGAATTACGAAGGGGCTATATAATCAAGTTACGCAATCATCCCCTGGTACGTTTCATTCTATACTTGCGTTTCAGTAGTCTCCCCGTGCTGGAGAATACCGTAGATAGGAAGGGTATCCCACGTGTAGAGCGTATGAACATTTCCTGTGCCCTTCAAGTAGCCCTGGTTCTGATCAATTTTGGTCTACAATTTATGGTGCACAGTAATAGTAATTATTGCTGTGGCGTATTAAGTATGGGAACAGATAGTGAAACAGTTTAGCTTATAAACTTTCTCCCAGTGTTATCTTATTTTATTTTACCTGTAGAGATGCAATGCAAATGACTTGAATTATATGTTTGAAATATATTTTTGTGATGCCTGTGTAGTAACATTCTACCTTTAATAAGTTGGATTTTGTTTTAAGTATATCTCGTGTGAGTGTATCGTGTAAAATGCTTGCATGTCAACCCGTAAACACTTAAATAAAAATAATAAAAAATAAAAAAGAGGCTGGGCCTGGTTGGTGATAGGTGTAGCAAACATCACACACGTAGAGGAAGGGCGAAAAACATACTGAAATGCCGCACTGTTTTTCGGATGAGGTTGGGTAAGATGTGCCATTCCCACGACCCATGGGCTGACCTCTGTAAACAGGTTTGGCACCGAACCTCGCCCGAGAAAAGCAGCGCAGACAACAACGGACAACAGCAATGAACGCCACGAGGGACGTCACAAACACACACATTTTGCAGTGTGCGCCCTGCCATATGAATGGCATGCTCCATGAAAAGCAGCAGTCCTGATAATAAAACTGCTTGACGTTTAATAGAAGATTCCAATTTCGGAAGCATTCATGTGAAACCCATCAAGAATATTTATTTTGCATTCTTCCATGCGTGCTGCCACCTTTGAGAGAGGCTCTGGCAGAACAAACCATCACCCGTCGAGGCTGGACAAACCTCCTTAGAAGCACGCTAATTAAATGAACAGGACCCAAAGCAAAACATTATTTGCCCACCCATGTTTACACTGCACTTTTAGGGTTGCAAGAGATCCCCGTTCCCACAACACCCCTTTGCCTTCCTCTTTCTCCCTGATGCTCCCAGTGGCCCCACCGCTAGCACCCCAAGTATAATTTCCCTTGTGTTGCATTGTGGCCCATCCTGGGAGCATGGTAGCTCCTAGGATGTTGTAATGGGTCACGTGGCAGTAGCCACGTGACCAAGATAATAAAAGAAGCAAGCCGCTTACGGCTCGGCAGTCACTCCCATCGAGGCTCCAGCGTCGTTCTTGGTGCACCATGCTCGTGCTGCGCTGCAGGCGCTGGGCCCACGGACGGGGCCCAGCTTGAGGACGGTGCCCCTGCCGGGCAATGCCATCCGGACGGTGCCCCTGCCGGGCAATGCCGTCCTGGTGTGTCTCCCCCAGCCATGTGAGGCGGGCTGGGGTGGCGACCCCGGCATGGGTGCCCCCAGAGCCGGTGCCACGGTGAGCCGAATGCCCCCGGCCCCGTGTGTGTCGCTCCGGTGATCTGGAGCGGGTGGGGTGACCCCCACCCCTTGTGTCCACGGCATGATCGCCGCCCTTGTGAGTCCCATCGGGTGCCCCCGACATGAGTATGGGGCTGCCCGGTCACCCGGAGCAGCCCCCAACAATGGCGACGAGGGCTGGAGCCCCGCGTTCAAGGCTGCCTCGGCCGCGTGTTTTGCTGTGCCTCTCCACCACCATGAAGGTGGCCTCTGTCCAACAATGTGGAACCAATGTTGGCAGCGTTGGCGGCCGCCGTACATTGCAGTGCGCGGTCGGCTACATGAGGAAGGTAATCTGCCCCCACTGCCACCGGGAGCGAGGAAGCTGTCTCCCCTCCCTCGTGGTGAGCAAAAGTGCCTGCAGCATTGGCCGCAGGGAGGAGGTGCTACCCCTCCCCACCCACGAAAACAAAGAGCGGAGAGAAAAAGAAAAGGGCGGGCCCAACTCCAGCTGGGCCTGCATGGACATAAGGAAGGCGAGCCATCCGTCCCTTCCCCTGCAAAAAGAAAAAAGGTTGGCGGATGCCCTGCAGGGAAGGGCCGGAGTCGCTCCCAACGCCGCACTGTGAAGGCAGCGGTGGCCGCATGAGCTGCCTCTGCCCATCTGACGGGGAACTGCCCGCGGCCTTGGCCGCAGTGAACGAAAGGAAGGCGGCGCTGCGGTGTGGCAGCACGAATAATGGAAAGCGGCATTGGCAGGGGGAGCCGTTGCTGCCACCCCCCCCACCGAAGAGAAGGACCAACAAGGCGGGCCCATGTCCACCTGGGTCCACGCTATGGAAAAAAAAAAAGAAAATGCTTTCAAAGGGGCATTGCGGAGATCTGTTACAGCAGTCCCACTGGTTGGGGGCAGGGCCCCACATCATCAGGCCTGCGGCGGTTGAAGGGAAAAAAAAACACGAGGAAACCGTGCCCCGCGCAGGCCCAGATCACACAAAGAAAGAGGCGTGGCCTAGGTGACCTGGGGCCGAGGCAGTGAACAACAACACATTGCACAATGATAGGGATACAGCCCCTGAGCAACAAGGAAAAGGGACGCAACGATTACACTGCCTCACAGTAGTGCTGCAGGTACTGCAGTGAAGATCAGCATTTGCTGCAGGCCTGTCAGCAGCCCTGGAGTGGAAGGGGATTTGATATGAGTGGTTTGCCATCCCACCACCAAGACCCTGCAACGGTGAAAGGTGCACCATCCACGAAGGAGGCAGACTAGGTGCCCAGTCCTCCCAAGTGCGGACATCCTGGACTCAAAACTGGCCACCGCCACCATCCTGCCATGGGGTTTGCCCTCAAGACTATGGACTTGGCTAATGTGGCCCCTGGGCCTCCCCAGGTGCGGCTTTGCCGTCCCCTTGTGTCTCTGGTGGGTGTGAGTGAGGACACAGACGATTTCCTGGCACGAGAGTGCGGAAGATGGACGCCGTCACCAATGTCCTTGATGAACATTCCGGGCCGGCGGAGAAGGACTGGGGCAAAATGGCCCAGCGGGCGGACAATGCTATGTGATGTACGTCTGCACCTATAGAATGCTTTGTGCGGTGCCAGTGATTTGAACTGGTGGTTGTGTGTTAGTAGGACCACTCACCCAGGTTAACAAAGGGTGTCTAAATAGAGTGGTCATAGGAGCAATAGTGTATAGTGGTATATGTTTTGTGTTGTTGTTTATTAAAAAAAATGGAGTGGTGTTGCATTGTGCCCCCTCCTGGGAGCATGGTAGCTCCCAGGATGTTGTAATGGGTCATGTGGCAGTAGCCACGTGACCAAGATAATAAAAGAAGCGAGCCGCTTCCGGCTCGGCAGTCACTCCCATCGAGGCTCCAGTGTCGTTCTTGGTGCAGCATGTTGGTGCTGCGCTGCAGGCGCTGGGCCCACGGACGGGGCCCAGCATGAGGACAGTGCCCCTGCCGGGCAATGCCCTCCGGACGGTGCCTCTGCCGGGCAACGCCGTCCTGGTGTGTCCTCCCCGTGTGAAGCGGGCTGGGGTGACGACCCCGGCCTGGGTGCCCCTAGAGCAGGGGCCGCGGTGAGCCGGGTGCCCCCGGCCCCGTGTGTGTTGCTCCGGTGATCCGGAGTGGGTGGGGTGACCCTCACCCCTTGTGTCCGTGTCGTGATTGCCACCCCTGTGAGTCCCATCGGGTGCCCCCCGACATGAGTATGGGGCTGCCCGGTGACCCAGAGCAGCCCCCAACACCATGGTTCTATTTCCTGAGCTTGAAATAGGAAAAACGATTAACATGCAACACTCACTCCTTTGAGGTTTTTCCTTCATTGTTCCATTCTGTGGCACCCATGGGGGAATAGTTGCCCACACCTGTAAATAGTGTCCTGTTTGATTTGGTCTCTGCTTGATCTTTTGTTCTCTGCCCCAGGTTTGTTCTCATGTGTGTGCTACGCTTCTGTGGTCTATCTTGCCGACCTTGTAATGTCTGTAACAGTTGTTGCATGTTTGCGCTCTGAAACATTCTTGTTTTTTTGTTGCTGCCTGGGTGTCCTCCCTTGCTTCTATCCTTTCTATGAGGAGGTTATTGTGGGTGCCATAGGTTTCTTCAGTTGCCTCTTTCTTGGGGTTGTATGATGCATAATCTGATATCCTCTACATTCGAGAATATATGAAAGTAAGTCGAAGTGTACCACATATGTGTGCAGTCTTGTCCCTGACTTGGATGGTTGGAATGCTGTTTTGAACGTGGATCATTCTTAATTAATGTTTCTCTGTCAAAGTAGACATCGACCCATTATTTTAGGAAAGCATATATATTTGTGACTTACCGTGTTTGAATGTGTCAAAGAGGTCTTCAACTTCATGCCCTTCCTCAGCCCCAACAGGAACTTGCTGTAGCTGAATGGGGACAAGACAGGGATTCTGGGGGTGGGTTCCCCTCTTAACCCCACTCTTTGGACTCCGTCCTTTTGGCCGTCTACACTTGGTGATTTTCCTTTTTCAGTAACCTTGGCAAGGAATTTAGGGGTCATTTTGTTTTCAACTCTTTCCATGGCCGCCCAAGTTGGTGTGATCTGCAAGGCTGGTCACTTCCATTTGAGGATATTGCATAAGGTTCTACCATTTCTTCCTTCTGCGTCCTCTGGTCATGGCCTCACTAGTCATTGGCAGAATAGACTAATGCAATGTCTTGTTTTTGGCTCAGCCTGTTGGCTTCATTCATTGATTACAGGTGTTGCAGAATTTAGCAGCCCTGGTGGCTACCAACTCACCTTATGGAATTCATTTTACTCCTGTCTTAAGGTCCCTTCACTAGCTCCCATTGCACAGTTGAGTGGAGTTTAAAGCTCTCTACCTTGTCCATCTGGCTTACTATTGGCAGGGGGATAAATATCTCCATAATAAATGTGCTCCCTATGTTCCTATCCATGCAGCAAGTTGGTGGTTGATCTCTTTCTACTGCTGAGGCCTCCCTCTGGAACAGCCTCCCTACCTCTCTGGAACTTGGGGAGAACCATCTGCAGTTCCGGAAGCACCTCAAGACCTTCCTCTTTGATTATGCTTTCTCTCCTCCTCTCCCATGTTAATCTCCTGACTGAATCTTAAATTGCACTGGTTAGCTGGCTACCCTCTGATCTCGGTGCCAGCTCCTCTCCCTGCTCTCCCTGCTAGTTGTACACCTGCCTTGCCCCCCTGGCAATCCTTGCACTCAGGGACTGTTCCTGTATCCCTACAGCCCCTACTAGCTCTTTACCCCTGATGTCTGCACTTACCCTTGCACTTGCCACCAGCTGACTACACTTTTAATTTACTTTTTGTATTCATTTATTTACTGTTATCCTATGTACTGCACTGTCCCCACCTCTTCCCCATGCACTTTTCCCCTTCCCCCTCCCCTGCACTTCCCTGATCTCAATGTCTCCTCGCCTAGTAGGATTGTTGTCTCTGCCTCCCCTCGGTTTCCCCTCCCTTGCCTCGTTGCGCATTGAAACACTTGTGTATAGGAGCGTTATATATGCCATATCATATCATATCATATCATATCATGCTCACTGTTCTGAAGATGCCTGTCTAGCTGGGGTTCCTAAGGTTCTTCTTCTTCCTAGGGTGGGGGACCATGTTTTTTGGATTGCAGCTTTAAGCTGTAAAATGTGCTATCACTTGCCCTGAGACGTACCCCGAATCACCTGGAATTTATATGTCTGTTGAAAACTCTGCTCTTCTTGGTCAAAATACTAGCTAGCTTTCTGTGGGTCTCAGTGACAAGATGACTTCAATTCTAGCAGCGCTTTATAAGTCCAATTAACATAACAAGGCACTCGTCCACTCAAGGCACTCATCCACTCAAGGCACTTGTCCGTTCAAGACACTCATCCGCTTTATGCCCTCTCATGCGCTGCCCATTCACCTGCTCAACTCACTCCCCTGCTATACTCACTTGCCTGCTCTACTCACTCACCCGCTCTATGCACTCACCTACTCTATGCACTCACCCACTCTGTGCACTCACCCACTCTACGCACTCACCCGCTCTACGCACTCACCCTTATGCACTCATCCGTGCTTACGTACCCCTCCGCTCTCACGCCTCCTCCACTCTTACGCACTCATTTGCTCTTACGCACTCGTCTGCTCTATACACTCATCTGCTCTACCCACTAGTCTGTTCTACGCATTCATCTACTCTACACACTCCTCTGTTCTTACATAATCCTCCGCTCTGCACATTCTTCCGCTCTACACACTCTTCTGTTCCCCTGCACTCATCCGCTCTATGCACTCCTTCTTTTCACGCACTCATCTGCTATATGCACCCATCTGCTCTACACAGTCTTTTGCTCTATACACTCATGTGCTCTCTACACTCATCCGCTCAATAAACTAATCTGCTCAATACACTCATCCGCTCAATACACTCATCCGCTCTATACACTCATCCGCTCAATACACTCATCCGCTCTATACACTCATCTGCTCTATACACTCCTCTGTTCTATGCACTCATCCGTTCTATGTACTCCTGCGTTCTACACACTCCTCTGCACTTATGCACTCATCCGCTCTACACATTCGTCCGCTCTACACACTCATCCGCTCTACACACTCATCCGCTCTACACATTCATCTGGTCTATGGACTCCTGGGTTCTACACACTCCTCCGCACTTACACACTCATCCGCTCTACACACTCGTCCGCTCTACACACTCATCCGCTCTACATGCTCATCCACTCTACACCCCATCCACTTAACACACTCATCCCCTCAACATACTCATCTATTCTATGCACTCATCCGATCTACACACTCATCTGCTCAACGCATTCAACTGCTCAGCGCACTCATCCGTTCCACGCGCTTCATCCATTCTAACGATTTCATCCGCTCCATTCACTGCATTTATTCATCATGCATTAATGATTTCAGGCCATGTCACTTGTCATACCCACTGGATCTGTTTCGTGCTCTCTGTCTGTTTCATGCAATACACTCGTCTCATGTACTTGAATCGTCTATTCTGTAGTTTCCATTTATGCCATGCACTTATCCAGTCAGTGTCATCTCTATTTGTGCTCATTAGTCTCTTGTATTCATCTTTCCATCCTCTTCACTTTATAAATTTTGGCCATTTTGTTCATTTTGTCGATTGCACTCTTTACATCCATTTCATTAATTTAAACCTCATTACTGTTTTCGTACGATTTATTCTTTTTTCGACTTCACTGCTTTGATCTACTTTACTCATTCTATTCTGTTTGTCTTTTTAGTTTACATTAGCGGTAAATTGTGGATTTCTCGCATGGATCTTGATGTTGTATTGTTATTTGTTGGGTTGGTATCATTGAGGTGCTGTTATTCAGTTTGGGTTAGTTTGCGTACAGGTTGTCTTTAGGGGAAGAGTCAAGTTTTCAGTAGTTTGCGGAATGACATTCCATCTTCAGTTAGGCGGATGTGAGGTGTGAGTTTGTTCCATAGCGTGGGGGCCAAGGCTGAGAATGATGATCCACCTAACCTGACTGAGTTTGTTTTAGGTATGACTAGGAGGCCGGCTGAGCTTGATTTTAGAGTACATGGAGGGTGGTAGGGTTTTTGCTTGTCTTGAAGATATTGAGGTCCGGTTTTAAGCAATGCTCGATGAGAAATGCATAAGGTTTTGAAAGTCACCCTTTGGGCCACTGGAAGCCAGTGCAGAGTTTGAGGGCTGGGGAGACGTGGTCTCTCGGGCCGAGCGCTAGTACTAGTAGCAGTTTAGCTGCTGCGTTTTGCGATCTTTGATGTTTATTCAGTTGTTAAGCGTGGACTCCGAGGTAGAGGAGGTTAGCGTAGTCCAGTCTTGCTATAACAATTGATTGGACCGTGGAGAGTCTGTTGGGAAAGGAGAGATATGGAAAGATGCGTCTAAGAGTTTTAAGGTGGTAGTGGCAGGACTTTGAGACGTTGTTGACTTCGCGCAAGAGTGTTCGGTCAGAGTCAAGGGTGCATCCAAGATTTTTTACTGAGTTAGAGGGAGTCGGTGATATGCCCATGGCAGATGGCCAGGGTAGTGGGTGTGGAAAAAGTTTGGAGTTGCCACATACCATGATTTCAGTTCTGGAGGGGTTTAACAAGAAGTGGCTTTGGGTCATCCAGCTCTATGTCGAGGAGGCAGGAGGCGAGGTCAGGTCTGCAGTTGGGTTTTGAGTTCAAGAGTTTTAGAATTAGTTGAGTGTCATCAGCGTAGTTGTAACACAAGTTGTTGTGTGAACAAACTATTGGTGGGAGGGTGATCAAGTAGAGATTGAACAGGAGGGCAGATAGGCATGCTCCTTGTGGAACTTCCATGTCGACTGGTCGGGCTTGGGAGGTATAGGTGGAGAGTAGCGTTATTTGGTACCTATCTTTGAGGAATGAAGCTGTCCATTTGAGAGCGGTTCCACGAATTCCTAGGGAGTGGAGGCGGTCAAGGAGGATTGAGTCGAAGGCAGCGGATAGGTCGAGAAGGATTAATGTGGCGCATCCCGCATAGTCTGCCGTGATTTTAAGGTCATCCCAGATTGAGGTTAAGGTGGTTTCAGTTCTGTGTCGGGCTCTGAAACCTGATTGTGCGGGGATTAGGAGATTGTTGGCTTCGACAAAGGCATTTAGTTGGGAGTAGGCGGTTTGGTCAATGAGTTTGGCAAGGAACCTGGTGTTTGAGATGGGGTGTTAGTTTTTGAGCTCGAGAGGGTCGAGGGAAGGTTTTTTTATTAGAGGTTTGACATGAACCGTTTTGAATGCATCTGTAAAGATACCAGAGGGAAGGGAGTCATTTATGATGGATCTTGCGTGTTCTCCTGCGCAGGTAGAAGCGAACATTTCTTTGAGGGTTGTGGCCGGGCAAGGGTCTAGAGGAGAGCCGGATGGTTTGCAGGCAGAGGGAAGTTCGAGAAATTGGTCGGGTGATATTGGACTAAAAGAGTCGAACGTTGGTTGCGCAGTGGTCGCAGGCAGTGGGTTGGCCCGTCTGCTGAAAGGGTGCACACTTAAATGTATGGTGGGCTGCCTGGGAGTGCCTGTATGTTGAAAGGGTACACATTTAATTGTATGGGTGGCTAGGTGTGCGTATGGTGAATGGTGTGTGTGGTTGTGTTCATGGGTGCAACAAAACAAAAATTTTGTCGGGCGGGGGTGCCAACTCTTGAAATGTTGGGAGAGGTGCTAATTTCACGGGAAGTGGCGAAGGGGCAAACCTTTTTGTTTGTGGGCATCTAACTTCCTTCTGCATTCTAATGAGACTATTCTGCTGCAGTTTCAATGTTACAAGCAGTTAGTTCTCTCCTTTAATTCAGAAAACACCCACATATCGACTGCTATGAGAATAGGCGGTCTTCTGTCCCCTCCCTACCCTTCCAATCACTTGCCTGGCATGCAAGTACTAAACCCACTTCAAGATTTCAATTGCCTAAAGCATTATGCATTTCAATGCAGGTACTAACAGTAAAATGCTTTATGTTAGTAGTTGCCAGGCCTTTGTTAACAGCGAAACCCAGGCGCTGTTTAACATCTGTGTCCTGTTCTGTCCGGCAGCAGCTCTGTAGGTCAGCCAGGTATGGTCAACATAGCCCAACATTTAAGGGAAGTTGTGGGGGAGGGCTGAAGCCCAGTCAGCATAATGGTGGTGCACCATTACTTATGTTTAATCCCTTGCTTACTTATTGGTAATCGTCATTACTCATCATCCTATTCTTCCTCATCCCAGTAATTCTGTATGAGACACTTTGCTCAGGTAGAGGGTGAGGTAGAGGGACATGGAGGTAATGCCTGGCTTAGTTACCTGTAATCTTCTTCACTCCTAGTACCACTCTTCCTCATCTCAGTACTTAGCTATGAGGGAAGGAGACTCATACGTAAGCACTGGGACAAGGAAAGGGGATGCAGATATAATTATGGCCTGAGAAACTGAGTTTGGGGGTTGGGGGTTGGGATAAGGGGTGGGAGGAAGAGGGGATGTGTGGGGGTGGGCTGGGATGGGTATTGTGTGATAAAAAATAATGGTCATCCATGTCCAGGCTAAGCAGGCATGATATGTGGTATTAGTGGCAAGAGAAGCATTTTGGTGTAGCCAGTCTAGTAATTTCTTAGTTTTGTTTGACCCTTTTTTTTAACTGGGCATCTCTGATAAAGCAGTGTTGCTAAGTGTAATTACCTGGCTACAATGGCATTTGTATGCTGGCAGTTTAGTCATTACTTACTGCGACATTGTATATTTTTCTGGGCATCTGTGATAAAATAACCATGATAACTGTTATTGCTTCGACTGGCATTTTAGTGCAACAAGTCTATCTATCTGTAAATGTGGACTGGTATGCTTTACTGCAATATGTTACTACAGGTGTAGACTAGTCTACATTGTGCAGCCAGTTGGACATGTTCTCATTGTGACATGGCATTTTTAATAGCAAAGCATTACATTAATTAAAGCATTACCGTTCCTGTGCACTGTTGGTGACTTGCACTTATTTGGATTTTTGGATTGGTGTTACCCTACAAAACAATTAAAAACACACTGGCCTTTTAGCCAGTTTTTCTCAGAAAGTGTGCTGTATAATGCATTAAAACACATATTTATATCTTTCTCCTAGTGCTCTGTGTGGCGTACCCGTGCAGCAGCACATTCCTGCGTATTGCGCAAGCGTGGTAATCTGGGCCGGCCCAGAGTGTGGAGTGACCCGAGATTTGTTGCTGAGTTGGGGTGGGGGGCCATCAACAAGGCTCGCAGGGGGGCTCCCAAAGTTTGTGTTGCGCCACTGCCTGTGTCCAATTATCCAAAATTGTTGTGTTAAATATACTTTAATGGCAGTCAAATATAACATATTTAATTATTGATGGGTAGTTATGAACAAACGAGATAAGCCTGAGGTTCGGTTTCTGGCTGACATTTCATAGACAAAAAGCGTGAATTCAAGTTGTCTATAATTCCACTTCGAAACCTACTCAAATAATTGTTGCTGTGTATTGCTACCCACATCACATTTCCAGCACCCAGTGATGTCCACTGGACTCAACTTGCAGGGGGTGGAGAGGATGGGCATGAGTAGACTATATAAGAATTTTCTCTATGCTAGCGCTAATGCAACCCAAAAACGGGAAAGAATACCCAGCTGAGAAATGATGTATCCCCCTGATGTAGCCCCCTGCTATCAAGTCACAACAGTTGATAATGAATTTCATAATCTTCTGCTATGATGTCACAGTAAAAGGATACAAAATTCAGAAAAGAAAGTAATCGTCCAAGCAATACTCTAGCAGCAGTGAGGGGTTGGCATGACTCTGGCACCATAATACATGTATGCATATTATGCCTTGGAAATAGAGCTGAAAGGCCCAACTTTGGTTTTTGGACTTCGGCCCGGGTAAATCTGGTTGAAAAATTCCCAGCAATGCAGGTGGGGGGTTTAGGGAAACAAACAACGCCGTTGGGATGTCGAGCGTTTGTTGATAAATTTGTGGCCGATCCTGCCCTTGTCATCCCATTCTGTACATCTGTGACTCTGGCATGAGGCCCGGGAGAAGGACGTTCGGCCGAGAAACGGTCTGAGCCAAGACACAGACGAGAAACATTCATATCGGACTGGGGGCAGACGAACATCTGCGTGGGAGGCAAAGAAAACATAACATGCAGGTTTAGGTCTGTCTCTCGATTCACGACGAACAACGCTGCAGACGCCTCTTTATCATTTGGACACGCAGCGTTCTCTAATTAAAGCTGACATTGTGCCCAACATGTCCCACAAAGACATAGGCCAATCTGCTACGTAACAAGTATGTACGAATGTGTGTATAGTTTAGGGAGTGGACGGCAGGCATAGATTGCTCTCAGATGACTCTTGGCGACACCATAATCCAGTCTTAAACTTTTCTTCTACTTTAATCTAGTTTTAGTAGATTTAATTGAACCTAACTTGGACAAGCGTGTAAGGCCAAGAATGCCATTCATAAAGAAATGAAATCCCAGTACTTGGGTACGGTATCCCAAACGACATGGCGTTAGCTCTTAAATATCGTGACATGCCCTGACACTTCCAAAAACGTTCCAGGTGTTTAATAAGCCCACTGTCAGCACGTGACCCAATTAACTTTCATCATTTGTATGATTTACGTAGTTTTACAATGTTTTGCGGCTTTTGCATTCATACTCAAGAGTCCTGAAGTATGATGTCTTGCTGTGTGTGTGTCTGTACGTAAGTCCTGAAGTATGATGTCTTGCTGTGTGTGTGTCTGTACGTATGTATAGAGAGCCGTGTAGAGGTACAGGAAAACTGGAATGGGCCGGAAACAGCTGGGACTAGGGGGTGCAGCAAGGATGGACAGTAAGCCTCTCACCTTGGAGAGCAGTGAGCCTGTTGCTTACTGACAATTAATAAGCAGCCATAACACGCTGACCAAGGCAGAGTCCAGAAGCCTGACCTGTCCATATAAATACACTCCCCATGTTGCAGCCAGGGGTTTAATTCTGCTCAAAAATTTGTTTTGTAAAGTTTGCACGTCCCAAAAACATTCTCAAACTGCCCCACAACCTTGGATGGTGTAACAATTACTACCTAGGGACAGATGCATGCCTGAATGAAGCAGAGGGGGAACTGTAACCTCACAAGGAAGGGTAAGAGATTGCTGAATTGGACATTTAACACAATATTTTAAAATACAATTAAGATAAGATAAGATTTCCTATTTATCCTCCCCATTTCTGTAACGTATACATCTTATCGATATTTTTTCCTTCTTCTTTGATTGGCACACAAATTATTGCACGAGGTGTAAGGCAAAGGTGTCATTTTGCTTTTTGTTTTGGGAAAGTTTAACATATGGTTTTACAACAGTAATGAAAGTCACCACTTTTACTATGTAGTAAATAGCTAAGGAGGATGTAACACAACAAAGTTATTCAATATTGTATTTGATTTTGTTTTATTTTCCATGTATATAAACAGCCCGGATTTGAAAAAGGCGCGAGATATACGCCGAAACACGTGTCATCCGCTAAGGTCTAAACACAAGTTAATAAATCAAGGAATACTCCTTTTCAAGAAAAATCGGCTTTTGTGATTTTTGGCTATGTATTAAAATTGGCACAAAGAGGTGTAGGCACAAGCTGACTTTTCTCATATTTTTCAAACGGAGTCGAGGAACTCAGTGTCTCCGTGATGACCCACACCCATACGACAACTTAACAGTTAATGGAGAAAGAAAGATATTAAACAAAGAAGGCATAATCAGCTCAAAGAGCAATCAAAAATAAGTTGCGAAGGTACACCTCAAGATATCTCTACATGAAAAGTTCCTCTAGTTCACAAGGATGCCTGAATGAAGGGTTGGGGATTATGGTGGACACCCTTTGTTTTCTTTGCTGGTTTATTCAAAAGGACCAGACACTGTGTTGTTAAGGACACCAATAAAGAGAATAAAGAGAAAAACTCAATAATGGAGTAACTCCAAGTGCACAAGGATACCCAGATTTATTCATATATGAACGGCCGCGGAGAGAGCGTGCAAATGACTTTCTCAAAATGGCATTAGGAACAACATGGTTTTAAGTAAGAAAAACTTCATAGCTGATGTCATAGTTAGCAATTATCATAAAATCCTCTGTTCTCTTATTTAATTGGTTAATAGTATATAGAACATATAGTTAGCTATAAATGAACCTTCTACTAATGATTCTTTCACACTTAATAACTACTCCTAAATACTTCCTTGTACAAATGATACATTTCAATCTAACATGCAATCGGTTGGCACTCTACTACACTAGTCAATAAAGAGAACATACTTTGAATGGTCAGTTATTTGTTCATCCGACCTCAGGCATGTTTATGTGGTGCCAAAGTATGTGCTGGGGAAGGAGCAATGGGTAAAACTCTATGATTCAGTTTAAAGAAGTTACTCCCTTCTCGTTCCCAGGCTTGAGCCCTTGTCTGCCAGTCTATTCATGGCCTTGTAATGTCTTAACATAGGTCTGGGTGTACTAAGAAAGTGGCAGTTGCACTATCAAATTGGGCCTGGAATAAATGAGGATGAAATCCAGTGCTGGCGCAGTTGGTGGGAAATTTAAATGCCCTTGATGTACACTACGCCAGACAGTATAGGACAAATAGGACTTGCAAGGTCAGGATTGTCTTGCTTCCACCAGCTTAGCATGGTCCATTGGGCATGCAGGTTGTGGATATACAGACTCAATAGTGTGTAGGGGTGATTCTGCATCTCAATGAGAATTAGGAGTGCTAGAACAGAGTTGGAGGTCTGGCTCAATCTCGTATGACCTTGTATGTCAGGAACCAGAAATGAAATGGGAGGTGATTAATTGTTACCTCCATATGAATCTTATTTCCTGTATTCAGAGCTGTGGCAGGAGTTGGTGGACTATAACAGCAAGATCTGTGGCTATTAAAGAAAGCTGGTAAATCTGTTTAGAGAAGAGTAGTCTGCTAATCAGAACCCACTTTCACAAATGTTCCATGCCAGAATTATGGTGCACATATGTGCCTTTGCAGAGACAGCATCCTGGCACGCTAACCTTCAGTCCTGCAGTGGCATAGGGCACATTTCTTCCTGACAGCTTCTGGAATACAAGGTACAGCAGGCAGAGGTGGTGTTTTAATGTTAAGCACTACTATTTCCAAACTTAATAACTGGATGCCTTAGTCAGTCCCATGGAATGTACATTTTTACATGTAAGTCATGCCTTGTTGGGTCATGCTTTGTTGAGACATGGTGACTCCTAAGAATACACAATTATAGAGCGAGAGCGATTTAATTATACACTAGTGTCAGCTCTGTGAGCAAGTCCAAGCTATGGCAGGACTTATATGTAAAAGTCTCTGATCTAAATCTCCCTACAGCTGGTATGTCGGACGTAAGCCTGGCTGCTGCTTTTTGAGCCACTTATAGGATGGACAACATCTTCCTCCCAGTGCACTCAAACCCATATCAGGAGATCTCCTGGGAACCAGTTCTTTAAAGGCAGCAAAGATATAGAAAAATATATAGAAAAAGCTGCACCTACACTAGGGTGCCGTCCACTCAAGTCCCTTGCATATCATGAAGCATTGAGAGGGAGCAGAGTTAGAGTGGCCAAAAGGAAGAGGTAGCCGGAGAGTGGGGTTACACCAACTTGTTTTCTGCTAGTGCTCTCTACCACTTCCTGTCATCCTCCAATGTCCTGCATGACATGGAGAACTGGATTTAATGTCAGAAAGCCAAGAGAGCTTGCTTCAAAAGAAGGAATTGGATTACGTACAGCAGGCATGCTGTCTTATGACCAATCCACTGTGACATTCTGTCTTTTAAATTGAGAGGAAATCCTCTCCTTCTTCAATTAATCTTTGAACTCTTAAAAAGGTAGGATTAGTCTGAAACTCTATCATTCATACAGTCTATCCAAAATACCTCTTCCTTAGATGTGAAGACAGGTGTTCCCATAGGATATATCTGCCCCCTACCCACAGCAACCAATCTGGTGACACTGTTGTCAAACATAGACCCACCTGCAGGCCGTGCACTGGAACCAGGATCCTGATCACTAGAGGTAAAGTACCTCCTGTAGGTCACAGACAACTTCCTGGAGCGGAAGTGCAGGCCTAAGGACTCACCCTCACTGTCATACACTCTCTCATTTCCTTTCCTTGGACCTCTTTGCCCGATTCCTCAAGGCCTGCAATCAGAGGCCTACATTCAGAACTATACCACCTCAACTTAACTTCCATGTCTGCCCAACTAATCCACCAGAACATGGGTGAAAACCTAACCTACCTCGCCTTTCACTCTGCCTAAGCAATGTCATCTCTCTGGCCCTCAGCAATCTTGATTACTGCTCCAGCCTCCTCATTTAACTTACCCTCTATTCCGTTGCTTCTCTCATTAAGGTTTTAAGCGTTGCTGCAAGTAGGGTCCATATGAAATCCCACAATATGTGCCCACCTCTTCACACAACCTTCACATATAGTGACTATTCATCCAAAATCGCTCACTAGTGTAGGCATGGACCTTGAGCTCTGGCCCTTTACCCAAATTAGGCCCATCTCTACAATTAGTATGTGCGCCTTTTGTCCATGAAGCAAGTTTGTTGTGCAATGGCCGGGAAGGGGCTTCGATGACATCTAACAGTCAAACTAAGCCTGGTCACCCTAAACTACCCGAATAATACATATTATATAACATTTGCAACAGTTAATACACACCCCCAGATACCGTTACAAAGGCATCCCCCAAACATGATTGGCTGCCTCGTACAGAGAAATCTAAAACCCACATAGTTCATTGGACACAGCCATTATAACACAATCTCCTAAAACGTATAATTACAAGGTTTACATTTTCAACACACCCCTTCCCAAAAACCTCTCCATATTTGTTGGCAGCCTTACCTCTTAGTTACAAAATAACATAATTCCTATTAATGACACACACGGACCTGCCCTAAAAATACTTAAGCATATGAAGATGGGAGAAAGACACGTAGATTTCCTCTGACCTATTCGTGGATGCTAACGGCATTACCCAAACCTGTTCAATGTCTGATTATGACAACTATTGACCCTTCCTATTCACATGAGTCCCGCCCACTCCTTGACAACACAATCGCTCTCCTGAAATGTATTACTATTGAACTCCGTAAGTGTCCTTGTTGAAGCCATCTGTTCAAACAACCCAGCGGGTTTCATAAATGCCTATCCCTTACAACAATGAACTCTGCTGTTTACCAGAGACCATATCTTCCCTTCGCCCTCCAGCACTCTGTAAACTGACCACAATAACACCGTTGATCAGATTACGGAACCTGTTCCCTGACTGCTGAAGGCTCTTTGTCATGATTGCGAAGACATCCCTTGATACGTAGAGCAACCACACCTCATATATTTAATATCATTTGTAAATTTGAAAAATATTTCCCATATATATACCATTATGTGTGCATTTTATACCTATTATGATCTCCTCTCTTGACTGCCATCCATACACCTGAACTCCACGTGCACATATTGATCACCTGCTTCACCTGATTGTTGGGTGGCCCTCCGTGTCACAATGTTTCATCGTTATGTTTCTGCGTGCATGCAAATCTACAAATGTATCACCTCTACACAAAATAACACAAAGTAACCTAAATGTAACACTTATCCTATTTACCATAAATATTGTAACATTTGTAGCAATTTGCGAAAAAGTGACAGAAATGATGATGATGACGTGTCCTCCCCACAGTCGGTGGAACTTTTCCAAGTTCCCATCATTCCCCCCTTTAGTTAATCCATTAACAAAAAAAACAATTTCCAAATCATCAATATCACTATTTTTATGGAACAAATATACACAACCGTTTTTCCCATAATCCTCCACTACACAAGCCCAATTTGACTCATCAATAGTTCCACAAATTACTCATTGTTCTACACATTCACTCCAACCTGGGGAAGGACGGAAACCCCCCTTCAATCATTCCAAAATCAGTTTGATTGCCCATGTGGAGAGAATTGGTCCTATACCTAGCCTCAGGCGGGGTTACAAGAATCCTGGCAGTACTCGTAAGAATCTGAATCGAGCAGCATCGAAGACATAACTGACAAGAAATAAAGTGCTAGAGAAAAAATCAAAACAGGTGAAAGTACTTTTAAAATTATGCTCATCCATGAAGGCATCCAAGAGAAAAGAGAGTTAAAAAACAGTATTGTCAATAATTCCCACCTCCCACTCCATAGCTCACGTTAGATTTTGCAGTAATGGTTTGAGCCAAAGTACCGTTATCAGGAGGCACATATGTGCAAAAAATGTTGCCCAATGTATGTAACACCCCACCTTCCGTAACTGTTAGGAGGTCCAAGATGTAGCGATTCTGCAGGGCTACAAGACACAAAGCCCTAAGTTCTTTTTTGATGGCAAACGCTAACACAGAGAAATTGACAAATAATAGCAACTAGTAAAGGGTTATCTGAAGCCATTTTGCATTAAAAGAGGATTGTACGCATGGGACCAATAGAGAGGAGAAAAAAGTTTCAGTACAGCTAAACAGTTGAAATGATCAGGAATGTTTCTTAGAGCCTCAGAAGATGCTGCTGACACATAGGGCCTCATTCCGAGTATGGCGTTAAGGGATAGCGGCCACCGGTAACGAGACCGGTGGCGGTGACCCTTACCGCCATACTCCGAGTTCCCTTTGCGCCCTCGCCCTTAACGCCTGCTTTGAGCAGGTGTTAAAGTCGAGGGCGCAAAGGGGCCTCCAAGCCAATAACGGTGACCGTAATGAACGGTCACCGTTATTTGCATCTTCCCCATTCCCATTGAGCCCTATGGGGGCTCATTTGGGAATGGGGAAGGGCCTTGGTGAATGGGGAATTACCGCCCCGCCAACCTTGGAATGGGGCGGTAATTCCGCCATCCACCAAGGCGTTGCCGGTCCGGGTACGGCGTCAACCAAGGCGTTAATAGCGCCATTGGTTAGCGCCGTACTCGGAATGAGGCCCATAGTTTGATTTATTTGATCTCAAAAGTCTGTTCCTCCAGAGACCTGCAAAGTTCGTAGATTGGTCAGGTGGCTCTGCGGAAACCGCAAGATGGGCATATGCAAAGTGGTGATGCTGCATACACATCTCCAGGCCAGAGGTAATTGTTTGTATGAAAAGGACCCACATTACCAGAGTAAATCAAGAATCATTGCCGTACCTCCAGCCAAATCAGGAATACGCAGAGTGGTGCTGCAGTTTTGATTCATGCCGACAGGTACTGTGCCATCGTCCTTGAAACACAGTAAAAAATGTATACGGGACCGGATCTTAACATGTTTCTCAGGCTCCTTGATTCATGGCAAGAAATCACATATTTTCTCCAAATGTTTCCACATGCCAAATTATTTGGTGTCACCCCTTCTTTAGAGTCCCACCATTCCTCCAGCTTAGCAACTAATTACCCCTTGCTCCAATTTGTTGTCCACGAGTATCAGACCCTCAAGGTTAAGCTGCACTCTTTGAAATCTTCCACAGTTGAATTTGAACATTCTTCATCGATCGGAAGGACAGAAGCTTCTACAGATTTCCCCTGAAACTGCCCTCGAACGCTGCATAGTGCTAGTTGCACCAGAGAACGTGGATCTGCCACTTCTACTTCATTAGGAATAAATAATCAAGGGACACTAGAGGCCTGGGGAATGAGTGAGCCAATGTAACATGACTCAGTTACTCTCTCCCTTCCCACTCTATTAATGTGCTGGTATTACATATTATCAGCTGCAAAACTGTGTGCATCATTTTCAATTTCTAAAGTCCCATCAGAATCAACAGACACAAAAAAGTTTGTTGTGTTTCAAATATCCCAATGTTTCCTCCCCCTGTACACATTTTTTGTCCAACACATATGACCCAAAAATAAAAAACAAAAGAACTTTATAAATTGCTTAACACATTGTCCTTTTACAACCAATTCTTTCTAAAACTATTCAAAATTTTTAAGGCAATCATTTAATACAATTCTCAGTTTTCATATGCTCTCCTCCCTCCTGTCAACTGGCACAAACCGTGATTCTATAGATTCCACGTAACTTAATTATTAGTTGACTCCTGTTCCTCACGTGTCAGTGGTTGCATACCGGCATCCCTCCGAACATCGTGGAGATGTACCCATGCTTTAATGGCTTCCACTCTCACAGCCGCAGGAATTGAGAAGAGGACTTTTTGGGCTCTGTGGAATCGACAGTCGTTCCACCGACAGACAAAAGAGAGAACAAAGACCCTCTTCCCAGAGAGTAACAATGGATGCCGATGCTTGTTTGGTCCCACACCACCTTCAATCTTGTTTTGCTGATGAGATGCAGTAACCTGTGGGGACCCAATTCTAACACTCTTGGTTAAGGCCTCAATATCGTCCCCAAATTAATTTCCTGGAACTTCTGCTCACTTATTCACATCCATACCTACGCGTGTGGGTGAAAGAGGTGTAAACATTCGATGTCACAACCTCATAGGGACTACAGGGTGATCTTTTCCAGGTGTATTCCGCAAACAAAACAATGCCAATGGAAGGCAATAAAGCCATGACTTATGCAAATCAGAACACATTTTTGACAATTGAGTTTTCAACAAGCCATTGAGACATTCCACAATCCTATTGGCTGGAGGGTGGTACACCAAGCACATCCTGTGCTGTATCGCCAAAAGTGAAGTCATTTCAGTGAACAAAGCATTAAAGAAGTGAGTCCCATTATCGGACCCTAACACTTCACAAATACCCCACCTTGGAAATACCTCCCTCACCAAGAATCTGGCCACTAATTTTGCATCAGAGTGTATGCAGGGTCCCGCCTCAAGCCATCTGGAAAATGTACACACAACCAAAATTAAATAGTGATAGGTGATGCACATTTGTACCATACCAATGAAATCAACATGTAATTCTTAAAAGGACTTAAAGGTTGGGGTATAACCCCTCTTACTAAGTATGTGTTGTTGGTAGATCTCTTTCATCAACAGGGGCTCCCTCTGGAATAGCCTCCCTGAAACTTGAGGATAACCATCTCTGGTTTCAGAGACCTTCCTCTTGGCTTATGCTTCCTTTCCTCCTCTCCCTGCTGAACTCCTGACTGAAACTGCACTGGTCACCTGGCTGCCCTCTGATGTTAGGTCCAGGTCCCCTCCCCTGACTTCTGCACACCTTCACTGCCTCCCAAGCAACTCCTGCACTTGGGGGTTGTTTCTGTATCCATACAGTCCCCACCAGCTCTTGACACTTGATGTCTGCACATACCCCTGCACTTGCGACTAGCTGGCCGCACTTTTACTCACAGTAATTCAGCTGATTTACTGTTGAATTACCACAAAACAGTGGATAATCTGCCTGTGAGTATGAGTGCCAAGGGATACACTTATGGAAAATCAAAAAGCTAACGTTACTTGCCATTACTACATTTTAGAATTGACAACCTGTGGACAGAATTATCACCTTAGAGATGTGAGAGACTACTGCCCCGCACTACTCCACTACTTTGCACTGAAAATACATCCAAGAGTTGACAGAGGGCCTCTCCTTACTCCTCTCAAGCCACAAGTTAAAAAATATACACCTATTACCAGGTAAACAACAGGATGATGCTTGAATTGTTAAAATCCTAAAACTGCATTTTTCTATATGGGACAGTTTGAACCATAACCTATCACTCATTCCGCCTAACAAGAAATTTGCTGTGACTTGCCTTGACAACAATCAAGCCTTCAAACAATTTCCATGTAAAAGCACAAAACAGGGCAGTTTTAGGAGAATGGGCAAGGCAGATAAAAGGGAATACGAGATATGCCTAATATGTTTGGAAATAAAGGGACAAGACTACATCAAATGGTAATTAGACACAAGAGAAGGACCAATCAGGGGTTTGTAAAGGTTAGGAAGTACAGTATCATATTAATTGGATGAGGGAAAGATACTAGTGGAGAGAGAAGAATTTGAAAGAGAGATTAGATAAGAAAGAAAAAATGAGAATACCTGAGGCATCAATCTGATATATGATATGATATGATATGATATTTTATTTGTATAGCGCCTATACACAATGTGTTTCAAAGCGCTTCAAGGCAAGGAAGGGAACAAGGGAAAATACAATGACATTCTTACAGGCCATAAACAGTAAGGATGTGAAATTAACTATCGTACTCAGCCTGAAGACATTTCAGATAGTGCAAGAGCTAAGACATGGATAAGGAAGGGAGGGGGAGAGTGGGAAGTAAATGGAAACAGATAGGCGACTACCGTACTAGGCCTGATGACATTTCTGGTAGAGCCGGAGAAAAACAAGAGGTGCCGAAAGGTTTGGGAGGAACAAAACAAGCGACTATTGTACTCAGCCTGACGACATTTCAGATACTGCATGAGCTAAAACATGGTTAGGCAAGGGAGGGGGAGAGTGGGAAGGCAATGGAAACAGACAGGAGACTACCATACTAGGCCTGATGACATTTCTGGTAGAGCCAGAGAAAAGCAAGAGGTGAGGGAGAGGGGTGCAGAAAGGTAGGGGAGGAACAAAACAAGCGACTATCATACTAGGCCTGAATACATTTCAGATAGTGCTGGAGGGTGGGTGGGGAATCAAAAAACAGTAAGGGGAGGGGAGAGGAGACACATGAGGTTGCTATCATACTAGGTCCAGGGACAATTCTGATAGAGTAAGTGCATAGAAGAAAGTAAGGGGAGGAGAGTGGAAAAGGGAGAAGGGAAAGGAGGAGAGAACAGAGAGTTGGCAGTCAAAAGAGTGGAGAAGCAAGAGGGGAGAGTGAAAACAATTGCAGAAGTCAGTAGTAACACATAATGTTGCAAGCTAGGATACAAGATGAAGATGGGAACAGCATGATTCAGCGCCACCAGTACAAGATGCAAAGGGAATTCAGCATGAGCGTTGAGAAAGGGTGACACACCATGAATGAATGAAGTCCATAAAAGTCAAATTCAGCATTGGCCACAAGACAGTGATGGTGAAACCAGAATTTATCAGGACAAACTCCTGCAGAAGTAGGCCTGAGGTTTCTGAGGGGGAGCAGGGTAGAAGAATCAAGCAAAACAGGCAATATCTGTGTGCGAGAATCGTGGGGGCGCAAGGGAACATCACAGAGGGACCAGATGAGGTGGGGATGGCCTGTGGAGACAGCAGGGAGTAACACATGTTGGTGCATTCTTACCTATTGTCTGAGCAAAGGGTCAGGCCCTGGGTCCTCCTGATCCGAATAGGTCCAAACAGGAATTGCCCTTTTCTTCATCTGCTCTTCGCTTCAGGCGCTCAGGTGAGAGACACCCTTGATCTAAGAGATAAGAGCAGGAAGGAAGAGGTAGGGCTAAGAAGGTGGGTGGTGCTTAGGCCAGGTGACCTAGATCGGCTTGCACCTGCTCCCCATCTGCAAAGGAAAAGAGGCTGGAAGGCTCCTTAAGTAGGGAAAAAGAGCGGCAAGCAGGAAGGTACCAGATGGGCGGGGCTTGCTAAGTTGTGAAAAAGAGCGGCAGGCAGGAAGGCAAAAGGTGGGCGGGGCTTGCTAAGTGGTGAAAAAGAGCAGCAGGCAGGAAGGCCCCCGGGTGGGCAGGGCTTAGCCAAGGTGACCTAGATCCACTTGCACCTGCTCCCCATCTGCAAAGGAAAAGAGGCTGGAGGGCGCCTTAAGTAGGGAAAAAAGCAGCAAGCAGGAAGGCACCAGATGGGCGGGGCTTGCTAAGTGGTGAAAAAGAGTGGCAAGCAGGAAGGCACCCGGTGGGCGGAGCTTGCTAAGTGGTGAAAAAGAGTGGCAGGCAGGAAGGCACCAGGTGGGCGGGGCTTGCTAAGTGGTGAAAAAGAGCAGCAGGCAGGAAGGCACTAGGTGGGCAGGGCTTAGGCCAGGTCACCTAGATCCACTTGCACCTGCTCCCCATCTGACACATATTCCTTTCATACTTTGAAACAGTCCATATCCGATTTCAATAACAACATTGTGGATAAAATTACTGCTTTAAGAGAAATAGATAAATAACAACATAATATACAATGGCATTCATTTTCATTTGATTGTTCTTAAGACATATCTTTTTTAATACTACTTTCAAAACTGCCATTCATAAACCTGCTATCCTACTCGGCTATCTCTAACTTTTAAAAACAAAAATTGGTTAAACTAATGAAATGAAGAGTATACCAGTCAATTAGGATACATTTCAAAGTGTTAATCAATTTCCCACATGATAACTGTAAATATATTCAGATGTGTTTTCTGTTAATTAACCAATTCCATATATGACTGCCCGGCATTCTGGGAATTTGGTATATTTCTTGTGGATTTTAGGAATAAAATAGATGATTGACATGATAGGATGTTTTACTGACATGAATAAATACTCATTATCATATAAACGTTTGTTTCCTTTGCTTCTCCAATATAGTCTACTATAGTGTACTCTATTAGGTTGTATATCTTTTAGTCTTATTTCCGTCTTTTGTTAAGCTTTGCAGTGTTATTTTATTCTCTGACTATATTGACACTTCTATCAATCCATTAGCCCAATCACTTTCATCATATATTAAATACACTAATGATGTCATTCAACAGTTAGAAGACATCACTTGCCAAACATAATACAGACTGGTAAGATTAGACAACTCATCTCTCCATACCAGCATCCAACATGACAATGGAATTTCTACAGTGCAATATTTTCTTTTAAAAACAAGTTCAATATCACTATATGACAACAATCATATGTTATTTTGAACTGCTCAACTGTATCCTGAATAACAATATCTTTATTTTTAATTGACTAATATACAAACAATCACAAGGAACAGCTATGGGTTCAAAATATGCACTTTGTTTTATGGCCATTTTGAAGGAGAGTGTGCCTGGTTGCATAAAGTATTCACAACAAACAATAACATTATCTACTTGGGAAGATCTATTAATGATATCCTCATCATAAGGAATGGAACCCTAAATTCCCTAATAGAATATGTAGAATTAAGTTATCCCTTCATATAAAATTTATTATCAGAAACAATGGGCCTCATTACAGGCACGGCTACTGTCAAACTCGTAACCGGCACCGCCACCCGTGACTGGGCAATAACCAGCCCATTACGAGTTGAGTGGGCTGGTAATTGCCCATTCGTGGTGGTGGCATTTCCGGGCTCCCGATCCCCATTCTGCGTAGGGCAGAACGGGGGTGGGAAGCATGGTTGCACCGGCACCGTTGATAACCGTGGAACTTTTTCCGGATCCTCCAATAATGGCATATAAAAGAGGAAGAAACCTCAGAGACTTAATATTTCAAGTCGACTAATTAAAGCAGAAAAACCTAAACAATTGACTCAAAGCACGTTAAGCAAACAGAAAGTTGGACGTTCCCTTGCCTCAACGTTCCCCAGCATTGTTCTAACATTATCAAAAGGGACCACATTAGACACCCCAACACAGAGAAGAAAATAAACCTCAGAAATTACGCCATCTGTGACTCAAAAAATGTGATTTATGCACTTTTCTGCCCTTGCAGTAAATATTACGTAGGGAAGACCATCAGAAAGGTGAAAGAGAGATGGACGGAACATAAGTCATGTATCAGGACCAAAAATATCAAGTCACCTGTACACAGGCACTAGCGTGACAACAAACATAACATTGCGCAGAAGAGAGTGGTGATTTTAGAAGTAGTACACATCCCACATCGAGGAGGCAATCTACCCAAGATCTTAGCACAAAGAGAACTATTTTGGATGCACAAATTAGATACCATGGTACCTCTAGGTCTCAATGAACAATGCTATTTAGGACCTTTCCTTTAATTTAGGTAGCTACATCTCCCTACCACTGCTACTTCCACAAACTACACCTAGGAAACTGACATGGGAAGTATGACCCACCAAGACAAAGACACCAAACCACCAGGAATACATTGTAAACCTTTGGATTTGGGTAAGATGTACATATTCAATATACTATATAAGTGGTTTACTACTCTTTTGCATACTGTGAATCAAAAATTGTATAACCATAAGCTACCTTTCCAGCACTGTTGATGGATTCTTTTTTCTGTAAACAAAAATGTTTTGACACAATGGTAAAACGTGAGATACCACTCCTTTTATCACAATTGAATGCAAAAGAGGTTGAGGGAGTGTAATTGAGATGATTAGGAAGGTACTAGATTTTCAAATTCCGACTAGTGCCCACCTGTTTAAATTATGTATATGACTGTGTAAGTATTTTTACATCTCCTTGATAGATATCCCACAAGAGTTGCCACACAAATGATTATTTCTTTTTCTCTATAGTTACTAACTTCATGCTCCATGATATCTGTAGTCAGATATAAGTATCCCGGCTTACTATGGAAAACACCTTAATCTGGTTTGACCTAAGCACCCTCTGTGGCATGGACACATGAGACACAGATATAACTGAATACACGCCCAGCCTCCTATATCCTGGCATGTTCGCACTGGAAGCATCGTTAACCATCTTTGAAAACAAAAGCGCTACATCCGTCATATTGTCACCACCCCGCATAAAGTATTACACTCTATGCACCTAATATTGGACAGTGGTTACCCCTGT
The DNA here is from genome assembly GCF_040938575.1 of Ambystoma mexicanum. Lineage (NCBI taxonomy): Eukaryota > Metazoa > Chordata > Amphibia > Caudata > Ambystomatidae > Ambystoma > Ambystoma mexicanum. Next base: position 943,770,226 of record NC_090926.1, read on the forward strand.
TCACATCCTCTTATTATCCCATTATATAGGATACCCCCTGAATTGTGAGGAACAACATATTACATCACACACGTTTTATGCGTAGTGATGTCAGTTATTCTTAGCATGATGTACTTCCTAAATCTAGTCTGGTATGGTTTATTCTCACCAGAACTACTTTAACACTTCCTCCATACAAGTTGTTTAACACACCACACATTCTGTGGCTGGAGCTCCTCAATTGAAGATACATTCCATGACGCAAATTGTGCATGCACAAAGTAGATAGCAACTCATATTAGAAAGCATGTACTTTCAAACATCAAATCTATTAGCACAGACATGATTGATGTCCACTCTTACCATTATGGTATTCTTTTAAACAAATTCTTTATCCCCATTATTTTCGGGCATATATACATATGACGTCACTCGGGCATGCGTGAGTGACGTCACCCTTTACATATGTACATAAACATGGCCGCCCAGGGATCAGGACAGATACAGCCTTTGCAACGCTGATCCCTAGAGCATCCACATTTTCTGCTAGCTACAGTGAAGTACCTAACTTCGGTAATTGTTGAACTCATAGCAGCCTTTGCAATTACCCTTTTCTTTTAGAAAAAGCTTTACTTTATTTATTAACTTACCATTGCAGAAGACTGCATTTGACTGATGAATTATTTTGGCATATATGCTCCAGCATCATGATCCATTGAACTGCATATGATCTATTGGGGAGTTCACTCCACTCCAAGCACCTGAGCCTACCCGGCACCAGATTCTACCTATAACATACTACCTTTTATTGTGGTAAGCACCTTTATTTTCTACAATAACTTACCTGAGGCTTGAACTTCACATCTTTAGAGCTCACAACTGGCCTATATTTTACAGAGTCCGGAGTGAACGCCAACTGCTTTGTTAATACGCCTATTAAGAGCTCAGGCTCCCCTCCAGCACACCAAGTACAGTGCACACAAGCAAAACTATGAAGCCAAGTTGATAACAAGCAGTCCCCAACAGCAATATAGGTAAGAGAGTGACTAATTTACCACTAGCACTTAGACTGTAGCAATAGTCACTTACAGGCATAGATTTACCACAAGTACTCAGCACTTCTTATGAGACAAACTCAAAGGATTGAGCACCAACAAACTGACTTGGGGACCTTAATCTATCAACAGGGTTATATCCCATCCAGATAGAGATTAATGTAAATACTCCAGGCCAATAAGTTAGTACTACTAATTAACCATCAGAGTTGTATGAGGTCATTCACTTACTACAGAGTTTATCCTCCACTTGTGTATATTATTGATGCATGAAATAATTCTAGTTTTTCTGATTGATCAATGAAACTGTTCTTGAATTTATGAATCAATGTCCAAAAGCTGTTACCAGAATCACTAATTATATTTTTTCTTAAATGTTTTTCTTGTAGAAATTGATTGTATGGATTTTTGGCCCCCGATGAAGAGTGAATACTACTTGAAATGCATTTGGCTACTATATACAATAAACCATCTTTTGGATGATAAAAAAATTGAACTTGCCTAATGGTCTAACTTGTTAAAGGAAATAATACATTTGTATGTCCCCATATGTAATGTAACCTGATGTCATGTCATACTAGTGAATGAATTTATTTATGAATACCCTTAGAAGCACAAGCCAGTCAGTCCTGTCCTCTTTCATAAGGAGAACAAACACTAGACTGGACTTGTCCAAGAGCCCATAGGCTTTGGCCATTAAATAGTGTGGAGGGGACAAAGGGTTTCTAATTGGAACTCCTCTTGTTTTGCAATTCACATCCAGCTTAGAAACCAAAGCTGAGCTTTTATCCCCCGCACCTTTAAACATCTTTAAACCAACAGCTAAACAAAACTTCATATCGCTCACAAGGAGCTATAATTTATAAAGGAAGCATAACATAGGTGTGCTACATTGTTCTGTTCGTTTGTTATAGTTATGGATGGGAACATAAACATCTTGAGGGAGAGGATAGATTGGCAAAGACAGTAATATTTAGTGCATTTATTGTTCCCCTTCATTAGGTAGAGGTCTGCTAGGGACATTGGGGAAACCATAGCTCTCTCCAGGTGCACCCAGTTAGGCACATGAAATGATATGTCCTAAACAAACCACCATTGTGTTTGCTTGACAGTAAAGGCTATATGATATTTTTTGAAATCGGGGAAACCAACCCCTCCTTGGGATCTGGATCTTTTGAGATTACTCAAAGAGATTCTATGTTTCTTTTTCCCCCATAAGAATTTTGTGCGACATGAATCTATAGATTTGAAGAAAGAGGGAGAAAGAGGAATAGGCAGCATATAGAGGAGATAAAGTATTATGGGGGAGATCATCATCTTAATCAATTCCAATCCACCCCACCAGGAGAGATATAGGGGGGACCAAGAAGATACTAATTCTTTGACTCAGGCTATAATGCTATCTGAGTTGTGTTTACAAATACTATTGATGGAAGCAGAAATATGGATACCTAAATATTTGAATTCTAAGTTTGTATCCTGATGCATGTGAAATCTGAAGATAATATTAAGTACATTTTGGGCTCCCAGCTGAGGTTTCTTTAAGAATATAAGTACATCATCGGCATAAGCCGCTGTTTTACTATGTAAATTATCAAATGGAATTTACAAAATAAAGTTATTTTGTCGCATGGCTTTGAGAAAGTGTTCTAATACTAGAATAAACAGAATAGGAGATAGTGGGCAGCCCTGACGTGTTCCTCTAGACAAGGGAAAGAAGGAGGATAGTTGTCCATTTACAAAGATTGCAGTTTAAGGATTGGAGCACAAGACCTTAATCATGACAAGAAAAGGGGGACCAAAGCCATGCCACTTGAGTGCTTGGAATATAAAGTCCCATTCAACTCTGTCAAAAGTTATTTCAGCATCAAGGGCTATTGCAGCAATGGGATCATTTGATTTGTTTAGAATATCTATGATGTCCAAAAAAGTCTAATATGGGATGATGATACGCTACCTTTTACATAACCTACTTGATCTTGCTTAAGAAGATTATGTAAGAAAGGAAGGAATCTATTGCCAATGATTTTTGCATAAATCTTACAGTCAGTATTAATAAGGGAAATTGGGCAGTAGGTTTGGGGGAGTTTGGGGTCTTTATCAGGTTTAGGGAACACTATTAGTATAGCTTCTGAAAAAGAACATTGGGCCATGTTATTTGACATAAAGTGAGTGAAAAGTTTGCTAATCTTAGGGACTAAAAGATTTGAGAAATGGGCAAAGAAATCAATAGGGAAGCCATCTGGTCCAGGCACTTTATCTTTATTAAGGTTTTTAATAGCAACATTTATTTCAGGGGCAGTAATTGGAGCATTAAGTGAAGAGAGATGTATTTGAGGATAGGAGTTGCGAGGTGTGTTATATAGAACATCATTAATAGCAGGATTATTGGGAGGGGCTTCAGAAGTGTTTAATTTGGAATACAATTCCTTAAAGACATGTGCAATATTTTTATCAGACATGTTTCTGTTCTCCAAATGATCCTTAATAAGAACAATTTTGGATTTCTCCTTTTTAGGTTTAAGATATGAAGCCAACGTTTTATTGGTTTTATTGGAAAATGGGTATATTTTGGCTTTATACTCAAGTAGTTTGGAACAAGAGTATTGTGTAACAAGTTTATTGTAGTGAAATCTTAGTTTCAAAATGTCCCTAAGGACTGCAAAGGAATTAGTGCAGACAAATTGAATTTCTAAGGGTTTAAGCGTCTGAGAATGGATTCAGATTTAAGATTTTTCTTCTTATTCGCTACTTAAGATATAATATGACCTCTAAGAACTGCTTTTTAGCAATCCCAATTATTGGGATGGAAGTATCCTGATCTTTATTTTCAAGGAAATAATTATTGTGTTGTTCTGTAATAAATTGTGTAAAAGAAGCATCATTTAATAGACTAGTATTAAATCTCCATCTGCGAAAGTTATCAGAGGTTATTGGAGTAGCAATTTTAATGTGCACTGGAGCATGGTCAGATTTGTGATGGATTCTATATAGGCATCAAGTAGAAGACTAACCATAGAATTAGGGATACAAATATAATCAAGCTGTAAAAAGGAGTTATGGGGTGTAGAATAAAATGTAAAATCCGAGTCAGTGGGATGTAGGATATGCCATGTGTCACTTAGGCCAGTTTCAAATATAAAGTCAATAAATTGTGAATGGGATGTAGTGTTAGTGTACCTCATACCAGCTTTTCTGTCCATAAATGGGTCTATGACTTGATTACAATCACCACATACAATCAAATTGAGGGGGTTTCTGAGATGTATATGATTTCTGAGTAGTTTGCCGAAGGAGGGATCAGTACAATGTGCATCACTTGCTCAACCAACAGTGGATCGCCTCCATTGCCCTCATGCTCATGAACAACCCTTATGCTGATGATGGCATAGGGGGGACTATTGCAGAGACACTTGGCATCCATTGTGTGCACCCTCAACTCCATTTTGGACTAGGCCTCACTGCAATAATACGAAAAGGCTACTCTCCCCTTTGCAGCACTGCGCACACCACGCTCGTGGCCCCCACCTATTTCTCACTGTGTCTGAACGCTTCGCAGCTCCATTCTCATGCCTGAGCCGAAGGTAATTGCAACAGAACAAATGTAACATCTCACTCTTCCTCTGAGATCACTGCCACATTTGTGAACCGGCCTGATCCATGACTTGTAGATCATCCATCTCCACAAACCTGCCTGTGTCCTCTTAAACCCTGCTGTTGGAAAAGTACTGCCAGTGTAACCCTGTGTCCCTGCAAGGTATTCTCTTGATGTACCAGATATGTGACCCTGACATGAAGCCCACCCCAGTGTGCCCCCAACTAACAATCAGACCTCTGTCACAGTATATTGCACTCTAGAACTAACAAACATCAGAATGCCCCCTAGTTTCTTTGATGCATCCAGACCCACCCAACGATCAATGTTATCACACTTGCCAAGACCCCTAAACCCAGTACTCCATATAAGTCTTAATGAGTGATGGTGCAATCGTATACACAATTTATAGGTTTGTGATGATTTGCTCAAAGGAGCTGTAGTGACTATTATTTAGTGCATGCCTAATGATAGTATCTCATGTTAACTTAGTTAGTAGCCACCATGCTCCACAGCAACCTGACCCTCACCCTGCCTGGACACAGACAAACGGTCCTCGTGATGCTCACCCTTCTGCCAACCGAACAGCCAATCCGGAAGGAGCAGCACCTAAAGTTACATATATTGTTTAATTTTTACCCAATCCTGTTTCCATGTAGTCCCTTATGTGATGATGTCACCAGTGATGATTATTACCTTCATAAGCTCATGCAATTTTAATGTTTGCCAGAGCGCTCTTGGGCAGCAGAGTTCTCTGGATGCCAATTTTACATAAAAGACAACTAACTCTCGCAGCCTGTTGTCTTAGTCTCATTCCCCGTTGAGGTGTGTCTTATTTCTTTGCATTGCACGTTTAAGACAGGGATGGGCCGTTAAATTTGGTGACCCCCCGCAACGTGATTAGGACAGATGCCCCGAGGCCCTGTGCTGTGCGGCGAGATCCTGGACGCCCCCCATCGAAACCATCGCCTCCGCGGTTGACCAATTCATGCGCACAAATGAGAGGGTCCAAGGGTTCCCGTTTGCCAAATACCCAACTAAAAACTGGTAGTCAAGGCGGGCCACGGCTTGGTTGGGGTTCGGACCAGATTGGGGATAGACCGTGAACGGTGGCTCTCGGACCACCCAACTGAACATGTGAGTACCGGTTGCGAGAATTTTAAAGGAAAAGATAGGGTCTGGGAGACGGGAAACAGGTAAAAAAGTGGGTAAAAAACAGGGTAAAAAAAAGTTAGAATAAGGTTTAGGGTCTGTGTGAATGTCACTGAGGCTTTCCCTCACCTATCCTTTACATGGACGTTAGGTTTGTGGAAAAAAGAGGTAAAGAGAAATAAGGAAGCCTAGCCCGAACTGGGTAGAAAGCGGCGCCACGTAGCATTGTCACGTCCAGTGCAGGGAACAAGTGAAGATAATGAGAAAAAAGTAGGAGTCTCATATATTTAGTAGACTCGGAGTAGTAATTTAGAATATTCTTTTTCCGTGTGATCAGAATTCTTGGAGAGGTAGCTTGAGAGGGCTCAGAGGTGGGGAGTGCATGAAAAAGTGAGAGTGATGGGCAATAAAATAAAATGATTAAAAAGGGGAGTAAAAAAGGGTTCATGTCACATGTTCTATGTGTCCTATGTGTTAAAGTGTTACATGTTGATTTGTCAGTAAGTACCTCTGTATTTGTGATTCAACAAGCATAATGGTTAATGAAGAAATATTGGTAATGAAAATTGTGATTGATGATCAGAAATCAGTTAGAATATTGGAAAATAATTAATATTCCATGTTGAAATAATTTGTGGTTCCAGCAAAAGGGTGTAAGTAAAAAGAGTGTTGAAATGTATTGGTGTTAAGACTTAAACAAGATTGAGTAGACATGTTACAAAGTGATTGATAGTGTGTATCTATACCCAGAAAAAGAGGTAAACACAAGAAGAGGGTATTGGATCTGGTATCAACGCACCTGCTCGCAAAATACGGGGGAAAGCAATTGCAGAATAGAAGAGAAGTGCTAGATTTGTGGCGGATGTTTGAAGAAGTAGCACCGAGTGGCGAGGTAAGTAAGGACACAGTAATTGAGAAAGAGAAGGTCCCAGAGGGAGGATTCGGGGCTACAGGAGGAGAATGCACATCAACCAAAGCAGAGAATGACCCCACTAGAATATATCCATTACTGACAAGGCCTGCAGTGGGATATACTGAGCCCCTGTATGTACCAGCGTGCACCACACCAACCACCCCGGCAACAGCATCAGCCACCACCCCGCCCCCGTATGAAAAGGGAGGGCTGTAAGGCCCGACCAGTGCCCCACCAGTTAGCATGATTAACAGGAGACTTAGACAGACAGCTTGCACATGCACAATTGGAGATAACACGATTAAGAGCATTGTGCGACAAGGGCTAGATGTTGCCAGGGGGAGTGGAAGTACCACCATTGACAGCAGTTAACCTCAAGCCTCTGCCAAGTGTAGCAGGGGAATCCACACCATCCCCGCCGCCGCCGGCACCAATACCAAAAGGGCAGGAACAAGAGTGGCAATCAGGGGAGTTCCTGTTCCATTTAAATAGCAAACCTGTAAGAATAATACAACCTGTAACACCAGACAGCCAAAGAGGGGAGGGGCAAGAAGGAGGAGAAGCAAGAGGAGGAGGTAGAAGAAGTATGGAGTGATCTAGATGAATACGAAGAAGGAGCGGCAGCGGCGGGATCTCTGCTGCCATTCCACTTTGACGAAGAGGATATGAAGGGGCTGCACCGAGATGTAAGGGAGATTAAGACAAAGAGTAGGGAACATGCTGGTGAGTAAAACAAAGAAGGGAACGGTAAGTAAGAAAGGAGGAAAAGCAAAACTCCAAATACCTCTGATACACAAGGGAGCAGGAAGGCCCCACTGCATACCATGGGCACAGATGGACAAGAATAACTTGTTGAAACACCTCCCACCACTTTCAGGTTGGCTGGGGAAGTGGATACATGCATTTGAAAAACACACAGCAGGTGTTCCTTTGGCAATAGGGGACGTGAAGAGTTTGCTGGTGTCCGCTGTTGATGATCAAGCAGACGCAGTGTGGGTGAAGGCAGGGTTCCCGGGAGTAACAACTAACAGTGATCGCCATGATGGGTCAGCATTCAATAACGTTAGAGCTGAAGTATGGGATGCATTGCGGAGAACGTTTCCAGACACTCCAGACTTACACTTAGTGATGCAATGCACTATGGGAGAAGAGGAGGAGCCTACGCAATTCATCCTCCGGGTGCAAGACCTGTGCAGAATTGAAACGGGTACGCCGTGGGACCAATTGACTGCCTTGTTCTACTTTATAATAAAAAAAGGGCTCCCGAAGGAGGTACAGAAGGCCTTGGATAAAATAGCTGGGATAGAAGCCAAGGGCTGGCCTGAGATCCGGAGCATAACTGTACACCATTGTAGGAGGATCAAAGAAAGAGAAAAGGAGATAGCACAGCAGAGGTTGGCAGACAAGGCAAATTAGTGCAAAATAAATTAGTGAAGGTTGCGTCGATGAATGCAACAACATAAACTGACAGGCAGAGCGAAGGAGAAGAGGGGGTAGGAAATACGCCAGCAAGAATGGCTGCAAAATGGGCTGCAAATGGGCAGGAGCAGTGGGGCGGAGAGGAGCAGTACGGAGGGCCCCAATGGCAAGGGAGGCCTACAAGAGGATGAGGTGGGTACAGAGGACCAAGAGGGGGATTCAGAGGAATGGGAAACAGAGGATTTGGAGGGCCTGGCATGAGGGGGGGACCACAAGGATCATGTTGGAACTGCTGGAGATGGGGAGCATTATGCAAGAGAATGCAGAATGTGACCTATGGGTTATTATCAAGGACAGCCTCCTATGGGAAACGAGCAGCAGTATGGTCACCCACACCCAGGCAGTCCCTGTGGGTTACCAATGGGAGGGAATGGGCAGAATGAACAATGTTATAATGAGCCACAAATGCAACAAAGACAGCAACATAAACAACAACCACAGCAGAGAGGTATGCCGCAACAAATGGCGAGGCAGAACACTATGGCCAATGCAAACACTAATATTTTTGCAACTTCTGCAAATGGCGCACCAGCACCTTTTCGCGGTGTAGCAGTGGTGGGAGATAATGTATTCTGTGTTCAAGGAACAGAGACAAATGCAGATTAGGACAGCCCACAGAAAGCACTTTCGTGTCCAGTCCTATCCACTAGCCTACGTGCACTAATGGGGGTGGAGATAGGCAATAAACAGTTCATCTTTATGGTGGACTTGGGAGCTGAAAAATCGTGCCTCATGGAAGGCCGGTTCCCACTCTCGGGAAGAAATTTGGAAACACAGGGGTTCTCAGGGGCTATTTTAAAAGTTCCTTACACAAAAGATGTTGCCATAACGGTGGGGGGGGGAAACAGTGTGAGCACCCCTACGGTATCACAAAGACTTGCCAATAAATTTGCTAGGAAGAGATCTTCTAAGTAAATTGAACATGACAATCTCTTTTACTGAACAGGGAATAGTTTGTTCCACCCCAGGAGTGTGCCCGGTATGGGCCATGTTGATGATTAGCACAATGACAAATGAAGTTGCGGTAAGAGGGGTGCCCATTGACATGGATATGTTCATTTATGGTATCAGGGTGTTAGCCAGAGTGGTGCCAGAGATAACAAGACAGGAATGGAAGGTGCCTTCAGATTTTGTTTTCCGCTCAATTGTGTATACAGATATTATGCCAGGAACAGTGTTTTCCATTGATCTAGAAGGGGTACAGGTTTCAAGCAAACGTATTGCGGTAATAGGACTGGACACACATGGATGCGAGTGGAGAACAGTGTTGTGCATAAACCCAAACATAATGTTGCGCTACTTAACTGATGAAGAATTGTTCACTGACAATGAGAGTGATGGGGAAATAATAATAATAGAAATTAGTGTACCATGTGACATCATGATTCAACACAGGGAGATACACAACCCTCTCATGGCTGGTGTTAATGCACCACCTACTATATTCGAGAAAGATATGGAAAAGGTTCTGCCAGAAATATCAACCAGAAACCCCCATGATGTAGGGCTATTACAGGAAGTTACACCAATCAGAATGCCATACCACCTAGAGTGAAACAGTACCCACTATCAAAAGAAGCAGAGGAAGGAATAAGAGAAACAATAAACACACTGCTAGAACAAGGAATAATAGTGCCATCAAATTCACTGTGTAACACAGCGATTTTTCTGATCAAAAAAGCAAAGGGCGGGACTTGGGGGATGATCCAGGACCTACGCCCACCTAATGACATCATACAGAAAGGGTTTCCATTAGTGCCTAATCCTGCATCAATATTGTGCAGCATATCTAAAGAGGTCAGGTGTTTCACAGCAGTGGATATGAAGAATGCTTTCTTCTCAATACCACTTGACCCAAGCTCCCGGTACATCACTGCGTTTACGCTAGGGGGGAACAGATACGAACATTGCAGATTACCACAGGGATATTGTGAAAGCCCCAGCATTTTCAATAGAATTTTGCATGAAGATCTTGGCAACATTGATGTAGAAAGCACGATAATACAGTATGTAGACGATTTACTCGTCTGCAGTAAAAATGAAGAGCAGTGCAGGGAAGACTAAATAACATTGTTAAATTTGTTGGCCACAAAAGGATACATGGTGGACAAGGGCAAACTGCAATATTGCCTATCAGAGGTACTATACCTGGGAGAGCTAATCTCAAAAGATGGCAAAAGAATACTACTAGACAGAGCCGCAGCCATACGCCACCTGATCATACCAAAAACAGTAAAAGACATGCAAAAATTTCTCGGCATCTGTAATTACTGCCGTGCATGGATACTTGACTATGCAGCATACACACGCCCCTTGTTACAGGCTCTGAAGGAAGCACAAAAGAATAATGTCCCATTAAAATGGACAGATGACATGATGACACAGTACTTCAAACTGAAGGATCTCATTGCACACGCACTAGTTTTGGAAAACCCTGATTATGACCGGGAGTTTTACTTATTCTCCCACTGCAATGGCATTTTAATGACCGCAGTATTAACACAAAAAACATCCCTAGGCCACAAGTCTAAAGAGGTCAGGTGTTTCACAGCAGTGGATATGAAGAATGCTTTCTTCTCAATACCACTTGACCCAAGCTCCCGGTACCTCACTGCGTTTACGCTAGGGGGGAACAGATACGAACATTGCAGATTACCACAGGGATATTGTGAAAGCCCCAGCATTTTCAATAGAATTTTGCATGAAGATCTTGGCAACATTGATGTAGAAAGCACGATAATACAGTATGTAGACGATTTACTCGTCTGCAGTAAAAATGAAGAGCAGTGCAGGGAAGACTAAATAACATTGTTAAATTTGTTGGCCACAAAAGGATACATGGTGGACAAGGGCAAACTGCAATATTGCCTATCAGAGGTACTATACCTGGGAGAGCTAATCTCAAAAGATGGCAAAAGAATACTACCAGACAGAGCCGCAGCCATACGCCACCTGATCATACCAAAAACAGTAAAAGAATTGCAAAAATTTCTCGGCATCTGTAATTACTGCCGTGCATGGATACTTGACTATGCAGCATACACACGCCCCTTGTTACAGGCTCTGAAGGAAGCACAAAAGAATAATGTCCCATTAAAATGGACAGATGACATGATGACACAGTACTTCAAACTGAAGGATCTCATTGCACACGCACTAGTTTTGGCAAACCCTGATTATGACCGGGAGTTTTACTTATTCTCCCACTGCAATGGCATTTTAATGACCGCAGTATTAACACAAAAAACATCCCTAGGCCACAAGTCATTGGCCTATTACAGTGGTACACTAGACTCAGTTATGCAGGGCCACTTCGCATGCGAACAAGGTCTCGCTGCAGCAGCCTTTGCAATAGAAAAAAGCGCAACCATTGTAATGGGATGCTCAGTGACCCTATACGCAGAACACTTACTCTTTGCAATCCTAGGAAGGTCCAAATTAACACTGACAACACAGAGGGCAACGGCCTACGAGATAATAAAATCGAGCCCAAACGTTCATGTGGTCAGGTGCAAAACAGTGAACCCAGCCACATTCATCACAGAACCGTGCACAGTTGAAGATATCCAGACACATGACTGTGCTAAATATGAGGGAGAAGAAAATGATATTCCCAAAGCAAGTGAAAATGCATTACATGAGGGAGAAATATACTTTGTGGACGGGTCAGCATCGATAGACAGTGAACCAGGGGAAAAGCACGTGGGGGTGGCAGTTGTAAGGATGGAAGAAGAAGAATATGAGATTATTGTACAGAAACGCCTCCCCTCTCATTACTCAGCTCAAGCAGCAGAATTGACAACTCTGATTGAAGCGCTGCGAACTGCTAAAGGATGTGCAGTCAGAATATACTCTGACTCAGCATATGCTATAACAACAGTACACTCAGGACGGTCATGATGGCGGCAAAGAGGTTTTGAAGAGCAGATGGTTCGCCAGTACAACATGCCGCATTACTAAATTAACTGATAGAAGCACTAGCAGAACCGTCAGTAGTAGCGCTGGTGAAATGCCAAGCACATACCAACAACACAGACGCAATCTCATTGGGGAACGCAGCAGCAGACGCAGCAGCAAAAGACGCTGCATATTTTAAAATACCACAAGCAATAGAATGCATTGTAAAAACACCAAGCGCAGATGCATTAGAAGAAGGATACAGTCACACACCAATTGCCCAAATAATAGAGCTACAAAAATGTGTACCTACAGCAGAACAAGACTTGTGGGAAAAAGAGGATGCAAACAGTCACCAACAGACCTCATATGGATACAAGAATTAACAGGAAAGCTAGTGATGCCAGTGGAATTATTAGAAATGGCATTCCAACAATTGTAATTCCCAACACACGTGACCAAACAACACATTGCAGCAGAAATACAAGAGCATTGGTTTATTCCAAATTGCACTTGTCCAAATGAACAATAGAGTGTACTACATGTCAAACATATAATTCAGGAATGACTCCAAGAACATTGCGAGGAACATTACCACACCCTGTAGGTCCGTTCAGAGAGCTCCACATTGGCTACACAGATATGGGGGAAAGATGCAATGGAGCAAGGTACCTAATTGTGATAGTGTGTCCTTTCTCAAGGGGTTAGAAGCTGGACCCTGCCCGCACCCATATGCGAAAAGTGCCGCCAAGTTCTTAGTGCGGGACATTTTTTCAAGGTGATAAGATCAGACAATGGCACACATTTTGTGAATGACCTCTTCAAGGAAGTAATATCGAAGTAACATCGTTACTGGGGATTAAGCACAAACGGTGTTCTATTTATCACCCGATGGCTAACGGAGTGGTGGAAAAGATCAATGGCCTGCTAAAAAGCAAGTTATCAAAATTATGTAACACGCTCAAAAAGAACTGGGTGTATTGCTTGCCTCTAATACTGTTCCAACGTAGAACACAGCCAAGTAAAGACCATCATTTAAGCCGCATGAAATAGTGATGGGAAGGCACATTCATACGCCACTCTCCCCAGTGAGAGGAGCTTCAGATGCTCACAGAGCTGCCACAGTGCTGGAGGATGAATTTAAGGAATACCTCACCAATTTAACACGGGCAGTGCAGAGCCTAGCAAAACAAATTGACCCACCATTTACAGAAAACGCTGCAACAGACACTGCAATACCAGCCGATGACAGTTGGAAGGGTCAACTAATGCCAGGAGAAAATGTATATGTGAGAAGTTTTGTGCGGAGATGGAACTCTCTGAGATTTCACAGACCATATCAAGTGATATACTGCACACCAACTGCAGTGAAAGTGAAGGGATTGAAATATTGGGTGCATCTGTCAGATGTGAGAAGAGCACCTGATAGTGCAATCCCTTAAAGCGATCAAAACAATAGCAACGAAATTGCAAGTGGGTAAGAAAAACAGTATAAAGCAACAAAACTAGAAATGAGCAAAATTGAAAATAATGACCAAAAATTACATTGAAGTTCTGTGCTTTCTCTCAAATATTTGTTTCTCTCTCTCTCTCTCTCTCTCTCTCTCTCTCTCTCTCTCTCTCTCTTTCTTTCTCTCTTTCTCCCTCTTTTCAGTAATGATATAAGATGAATGATTATCAGTATTAAAGGAAAAACTATGTGATGTGAGATAAGTTTATTGTGATGAAATTTAATTTACAAGGAATAGAATAGTGTCAAGGTGTTCACACCTATAGAAGCATAAATACTATAATAGAGTAGTTAAAATTGAATATGTTGACAGTAACATGTTTAATTAGGAATGCTTGTCACTTAACAATTTTATATTGCCCCTTCAGGTGAAACAATGGCAGAAAGGAGTGCACTCACCGATGACGGCAGCATGTTATTTAGCGATAGGGGAGCTAGTAGAGTTAACAAATACTATAATATTGAATGTGGCATACAATACTGTGCAATACTGTTTTCTACAATATTATTTTTTATGGCATGGTATTATACTTTGTCTTTCATTATTGAGAGTATGAAAGAAGGGGGGAGTGGGGTAAACCTAATACGTGAAGGCTCAGCACTCATCTGGGCGGGTGTAAAAACTATGTGGAAACATAATCCCTCCGCCACTGCAAACCTCACTACGCTACATAAGAACTGGTCAGCAAAAACCCCCTTTTTTCTGCTTGCTGCTATCAGGCCAAGTAATGTGAATGAGACCAATCAGTATGACGGGGACTACTTTTGGGAGAATGTACCTGATTCAATGGATACTGATGTACAAGCAACCACGGAACCTACCTCATGATGCACTATACTGCACTTTAATATTGCTACCACCAATATATCTGAGACGCCAGACCCACAGGCCTGGCAAGCTGCTAGTGAACAAAATGACACAGCATGGGCAGGTGTCTTTCCCATACACTATCGAAAAGTAAAAATGATCAATGACAGGGAAGGGAGGAGGAGGAGACGGAAAAGGGGGGCAGGAGGGAAAAGATATGATATCTACCATGGCCTGGGATTAGATGAAATAGAAGACCCCAGCCACCCAGACAAGTCTAACAAATGGTACTCAGACATGAGTGGAACAGCAAAACAAGCAATGAACGAGGCTGCTATGTTTGCTCTCTCATACCGCACGCTTCAGGCACGCCCAAAATACTTGTAACCCAAGAAGTGCCCTTTTCAGATGCCCAATGTTTGACTCATCTCGTATTATGTAGGATTCGGAGCACCTTCCAGGCACACACAGTTACAATAGAAATGCTGCAGAATGAGAAAACATGCACAAGCAAATGCCAAGGAGAAATTTGCCTCAAATAAGCTTTTTCATCAAGGTTTACAGACAATAAGTGGCATGATGAATCGATTGAGTGCAAAGCTGAAGCACTCAGAGGACTAACTGAAGAAAACTTTCAATGGGTAAAGGAAACGTGTGCTCCCGTCTGGTCCCAGCACATTGCAAAACTCACATGGGTTACAGCTCTCGAAAAACCCATCAAAACTCAAAAGGAAATTTCACATGAACTTTGATTCCACGGAGAAGTGAAGGTGCCAACAAGAGATGCAACAAAACGATCATTATTCCAGATATGAAAAAAGGTACAGCTGTGCTCATGGACATGTACTGGGTGTGTGGCAAACAAGCCTATCTGAATCTGCCAGCATCATGAAGAGGAACTTGCACCCTGGCCACACTGCATTCCGCACTGATGGTAATACCAGAAAGCTACATCTAAAGGGGAGAGGATCGGCTGGCATATCGGCAGCAGGGGAATCGGCTGGCATATCGACAGCGGGGCAACCGGCTGACACATCGGCAGCGCCCCAACCAGCAGCTACAGAGCTTTACTCATACGACATTCTCTCTGAAAGTGGCTTAAAAAACAGACTGTCCTGCAAAAAGAGGTCATCAAACTATATTTCCAGCGAATCTTCTCACAGAGATCCTTCGAAGTATAAACTCTTTAACTCTTCAGAGACATTCTTTGCTTCCCTCCTAGTGCCAGGACTTCAGGAGCGGACAAATGCCAAATGGTTACAGATTGTCCGCTGGGAGCTGATCCAACTGGCCAATGACACTGAAGAGGGATTCAACGTGATGAAGGTGGAACTTCACGCCTTGCATTTAATGACAATGCAGAAACAGTATGTCCTAGACCTCCTCAAAGCGATGGACGGCAATGTTTGCCAAAAAATCAGGAGCGCATGCTGTACATTCGTACCTTCTGAAGATGCAGATAATGAGACCCTCTCCCACGTCATCTCAGCAGTAAACAGCCTGGGGGAAAGAATGCTGAAAGAAGTAGGAATAGAGCCAAGTAACTGGTTTGACAACATGTTCAATCGGATAGCATCCTGGTTCAGCATCATGATGAACATTTTTGTTCCAGTCATCGTTTTTATTTTACTATTTTTCTGTGTGTGCCAACTAGGTATCCGATGTTGTGCAAAATCTATGCCTAATTCAACATTGATGATGGTAACGATGGGCAGACAGACAATGGTAGCCACCATGATAGATGTAAAAATGCAAATTGGAGAACCAAACCCACCACAATATTGCATGACAGCTGTCTACTGCCAGAATGGGGATAGGGTGGATAATTTGTATCACACAACCATAAAAGAACCAAGGGAGCTGCAATGGTACAGGGAGGTGTGGTTGGACCTGGATGGGGATTCAGGAATATATATGACATGCACACCTGATGAGTATGCTAGGAATGGGCATAGCCTGGGAAGTGTATGTAGGGCTTGGATGCCAATAAAATGTACACCTGCTTGGGATGAAGCGATAGCGGAAGCAGAGTATTATTGGAATGAGAATAATAATAAAAAGTAGTTTGTTACTTTAGATGTAACGAAAGGGGGGAATGTGTGGGAGTGAGGGGTCGTTTGGGCTCCTCTCATGCATTCAGTACAATGTGCATCACTTGCTCGACCAACAGTGGGGGGCGTCTCCATTGCCCTTATGCTCATGAACAGCCCTTATGCTGACGATGGCATAGGTGGGACTGTTGCAGAAACACTTGGCATCCATTTTGTGCACACTCGACTCCATTTTGGACTAGGCCTCACTGCGATAATACAAAAAGGCTTCTCTCCCCTTTGCAGCGCCCGCACACCACGCTCATGGCCCCCACCTTTTTCTCACTGTGCCTGAACGCTTTGCAGCTCTATTCTCACGTCTGAGCCGAGGTAATTGAAACAGAACAAATGTAACATCTCACTCTTCCTCTGAGATCACTGCCCCATGTGTGAACCGGCCTGATACATGCCTTGTGGCTTGTGACAGCGGGGCAACCGCCTGACACATCAGAAGCGCCCCAACCAGCAGCCACAGAGCTTTACTCATACGACATTCTCTCTGAAAGTGACTTAAAAAACAGACTGTCCTGCAAAAAGAGGTCATCAAACTATATTTCCAGCGAATCTTCTCACAGAGATCCCAGCGAAGTATAAACTCTTTAACTCTTCAGAGACATTCTTTGCTTCCCTCCTAATGCCAGGACTTCAGGAGCGGACAAATGCCAAATGGTTACAGATCGTCCGCTGGGAGCTGATCCAACTGGCCAATGACACTGAAGAGGGATTCAACGTGATGAAGGTGGAACTTCACGCCTTGCATTTAATGACAATGCAGAAACAGTATGTCCTAGACCTCCTCACAGCGATGGATGGCAATGTTTGCCGAAAAATCAGGAGCGCATGCTGTACATTCGTACCTTCTGAAGATGCAGATAATGAGACCCTCTCCCACGTCATCTCAGCAGTAAACAGCCTGGGGGAAAGAATGCTAAAAGAAGTAGGAATAGAGCCAAGTAACTGGTTTGACAACATGTTCAATTGGATACCATCCTGGTTCAGCATCATGATGAAAATTTTTGTTCCAGTCATCGTTTTTATTTTACTATTTTTCTGTGTGTGCCAACTAGGTATCTGATGTTGTGCAAAATCTATGCCTAATTCAACATTGATGATGGTAACGATGGGCAGACAGACAATGGTAGCCACCATGATAGATGTAAAAATGCAAATTGGAGAACCAAACCCACCACAATATCGCATGACAGCTGTCTACCGCCAGAATGGGGATAGGGTGGATAATTTGTATCACACAACCATAAAAGAACCAAGGGAGCTGCAATGGTACAGGGAGGTGTGGTTGGACCTGGATGGGGATTCAGGAATATATATGATATGCACACCTGATGAGTATGCTAGGAATGGGCATAGCCTGGGAAGTGTATGTAGGGCTTGGATGCCAATAAAAGGTACACCTGCTTGGGATGAAGCGATAGCGGAAGCAGAGTATTATTGGAATGAGAATAATAATAAAAAGTAGTTTGTTACTTTAGATGTAACGAAAGGGGGGAATGTGTGGGAGTGAGGGGTCGTTTGGGCTCCTCTCATGCATTCAGTACAATGTGCATCACTTGCTCAACCAACAGTGGGGGGCGTCTCCATTGCCCTTATGCTCATGAACAGCCCTTATGCTCATGAACAGCCCTTATGCTGACGATGGCATAGGTGGGACTGTTGCAGAAACACTTGGCATCCATTTTGTGCACACTCGACTCCATTTTGGACTAGGCCTCACTGCGATAATACAAAAAGGCTTCTCTCCCCTTTGCAGCGCCCGCACACCACGCTCATGGCCCCCACCTTTTTCTCACTGTGCCTGAACGCTTTGCAGCTCTATTCTCACGTCTGAGCCGAGGTAATTGAAACAGAACAAATGTAACATCTCACTCTTCCTCTGAGATCACTGCCCCATGTGTGAACCGGCCTGATACATGCCTTGTAGCTCATCCATCTCCACAAACCAACGTGTGCCCTATTACCCCCGCTGTTGCAACATTACTGCCAGTGTAACCCTGTGTCCCTGCAAGGTATTCTCTTGATGTACCAAATACGTGACCCTGCCATGAAGCCCACCCCAGTGTGTCCCCATCTAACAATCAGACCTCTGTCACAGTATATTGCACTCTAGAACTAACAAACGTCAGAATGCCCCTAGTTTCGTTGATGTGCCCAGATCTACCCCACGATCAATGTTATCACACTTGCCAAGACCCCTAAACCCAGTACTCCATATAAGTCTTAATGAGTGATGGTGTAATCGTATATATACAATTTATAGGTTTGTGATGATTTGCTCTTAGGAGCTGTAATTACTATTATTTAGTGCATGCCTAATGATAGTATCTCATGTTAACTTAGTTAGTGGCCACCATGATCCACAGCTACCTGACCCTCACCCCGTCGGGACATAGACAAACGGACCTTGTGATGCTCACCCTCCCGCCAACCGAACAACCAATCCGGAGGGAGCAGCACCTAAAGTTACATATATTGTTTAATCTTTACCCAATCCTGTGTCCATGTAGTCCCTTATGTGATGATGTCACCAGTGATGATTATTTCCTTCATGTAATTGTAATGTTTGCAATAGCGCTCTTGGGCAGCAGAGTTCTCTGGATGCCAATTTCACATAAAAGACAACTAACTCTTGCAGCCTGTTCTCTTAGTCTCATTCCCCGTTGGGGTGTGTCTTATTTCATTTCTTTGCATTGCACATTTAAGACGGGGATGGGCCTTTACAGGAGGTAGCCATTAAGAATTGTATATGTTATGGAATCTACTAATATATTAAGAATAACCCATCTTCACAACTGATCAGATTCCGTAGACATAACTTTACATTTGAGGGTTTTATTAATGAGTGTGATTACCCCATTTTTTTCCGTTGGCAGTGCTTGAAAAGACCTGGTCTACCCAATGTTGTTTGAGTTTTGCTGCTTCGTCAAATGAAAGATGTGATTCATGTATACAGACTATTGAGGGCTTAAGTCTATTGAGGTGTGAAAGTTGTTTTTGTCTCTTAATGGGATTATGTAAACCTTTAACATACCAAGATACAATATTGAGAGGCATCATTTACAGAATAGGGTAAATATGCACACAAATAAACTGAAGTATTAATAAAACAGTAAATTTCAAGCATGAAAAACTGTAAGCATGTAAAAATAAACTAATATCCAGCATGATAAGGCATAACATGAAAGGAGAGTGAGACACCAGGAAAGGGTAACACAAACAAAAAAGACATGAACATTGGTAGAAAATAGTTGTATATAAAAATGATGAAAAGAACGGTGGCTAACAGGAACCAATCCATGTCCGAAAATGGGGGAAGGAGAGCCGAAAAAGAAAAAGGGCAGCCCATCATTCTCTGCTCCGTTAAATTTTAAGATGAAGAAACACACCTCTTTGTAGAATTTGTTCATGTGATGGGGTTAGAAGTATCCATATCAGACCTTTTGTGAGATTGAAAATAATGCCTTAAATCTGTTGTGTTTTGAAAGGTTGAGGTGTGCCCATATAAAGTAACTTTCAAGATAGCAGGGTGGATAATCCCATAACTGGCATTTAATTGCCTTAAAGTAGGTCGGAAAGTTTGAAGATCTCTTCTTCTTGCAGCCGTTATCATGGAAACATCTTGGGTAATAAAAACGTTGTTACCTTCTCATGTTAGCTGTTTAAGTTGTTTGGCTTTCTGCATGATTAGGGTAATCTGTGTGAAGTCAATAAGGGCTAAAATCAGAGTTCTGGAAAGACTGCGAGAATTGAAGGCTGAGTTACTGGAGCCAATTTGATGAGGTCTCTGGATGTTGAGTTGTACAGAGGCTATAGGCTAAGAATTTGAGGAAGAAATATGAATAAAAAAGGCAATAGGATCAACTCTTTCAATTCCTTCCGGGAAGGCCAACAATGTGCAAGTTGTTTCTCCATTTTCTATTTTCAAGGTTTTCAGTTTGTTGCTGTAGGGAGGCAGCTATTGAAAGTAGAAGTCGGAGGGCTTCCACTACTTGTCTACGCCCCAATCTATGTAACACAAAACAGACAGTAGTTACTTCATTACAAATTAAGTTATTCTTGGGTCTAAGTCCCTATAGATAACTCACTGGCCCTGTGTTTAAATATCTCATGTCCCCAAATGTGTGACACACCCGTCCCTAGAATGGCGATGATGTGCCGCCTACAAGGGGATGTAGAGATACTGGCCCTCAGCTCTCTCACTACTTTCCTGAAACACACTAGTTAGATGCACATTAGTTGGTGGTCGGTTCTCTTCTTTATTGTTACCGCCACCCTACATGTGTCTTATAAATAATAAACTGTTATGGTCATATTGGCCACCTTCAGCTTGTTAAGAATCTATCAGTAAATATCCTATTACTGTTAGATAAGGTTAAAATGATGTATAATTACTCAAGCCCTATCTTCAAATGTATATAGGATCTAGGAGTTGTGGTCATCGGCCTATCAACTCTACAATTTGTCAACCGGTTTCAGCGGAGTGGATAACTCGCCGACTTCTTCAGGACGGAGAATCTTGCATTCTCAATGGCACTTTGATTTCTTCACAGGTATCCACATGGTGGATGAATGGAGAGTTTTCTCAGGGTTTCCCATGGGCAGTACAGCTTGTGTTCTGATCCCTGTAGGATTATAAAAATGGATAAAAAGGGGGAAGGGTTCAGTATATGGGGTATATATAGAACTCAAGAGATGGTGCAGTTACAGTTTTACAATTCAACAGGAGATGTTACCTGTAGTATCAATGGTTTCTCCCTAGTATATGGTTGCTTAGTGGGTTCCCCTTGTGTGCTTCTTTACTTCTTGGTCACACAGCCTACAAGAAAGGGGTACTCATATGTGATTTTCTCTGCTTGTAATTTCCTTAGTGCATGCAGTCTTGTCACAGATAACCAGTGTCTACAAAACGGGCACAATACGATGAAAGTACCTGTAGGGTTCAGATCCCTTCCTCACAGGCTCTTGAGGTCTTGTGTACTGGCATCGTGTATTGGCGTCATTGTGTACATCAGGCACTCATCATACTCCAATGTAGGGGAGCTGTGGATAAGAGACCATGGGCGATCAGTATAGATCGAACTCAACTATACCGTAGCGTTAGCGAGGTGCTACTTAGACTACTTTACTGCAATATTACTATGACTGTGTCTGTGTGCCACGTTAGATTGTATGCTAAAATTGTGACGGATTTGTTATCTGTGTTCTATAGTTTAGGTAAAGTCCCAATGATCTCTTACCTGAGTGTGGCTGGAAATGTTCCTGTTATGAAACACCAAACCGTCTGCCATCTATCAGCGGTCTCAAACGCTGAATGATGCTGCGTTCGTATTTACTAAATATATCTAAAATCCCATTAGAGCAGAGCGCTGCCATTGGGCGTTCTCTTTCATCGGCACCAAGCCACGCCCCCATTTTGGATTGTTCTGAAAGCTACTCAGTAGGTCAAAACATTTACATTGCCTGATAAAATGTCCTAAGAAAAACGTTTCAATGGGGTATTTTTGATTAAAGTGGATATTGTGGAGACCGGCTCTATTCGCATTTTTTTGGAAAAAGGTTCCATTCCTGATACAAACTGGAATAAATGTGTAAAAACGGTTCGTTAAAATGTGACATTGTTTCACTTCGTTTGAAAACAAAATAGTACATTCCTCCCACAAATGACGATTGCAGGAGGCATTTACAACAGATGCAATGGAATGCACCGTCTTTTACCAGGCAAAACATCACACAGATTCAAGAGTCTATTAGTTGAATTCCTGCATGAAAATCTCATTCTGGTGATATACTTGGCCGTTTTGGCAGGTAGCTTGGAAACATGTGACATCCTACGGATCAGGGAAATAGGTATTAACCGTTTACTGACACTTTTACACCGACTTTTTCTGATTAGTGGCACCGGAATGGAAGTATCACCTTTCACCCAGAAATACATATTTTGCTCGGGAAACACAGAACATTCAAATTGAGCCCATTGTTTACATGTGCATCATGAAACATACTTTACTGCGCCAAACTTGGGAGGGCGTTCAAACATTTTTATATGTTGAAGGACATGAAGCTTAATAGCTTTTTGTGCATTTAGTATTAGTTCACATTGTGACTGCACTGCTCCACAAGTGGAGCCCTGACAGTTCCGACATTAGCATAGCCCCAGGTCTTTTCCAGACCTAGCATCACCCTTGAATAGGCTACTTTAGATAATAACCCAATCATGCCACAACACCACCTTGTAGCCATTTCTGGAAGTGTATGTGAGTTCAGAGTCCCAGAGCAATGCATGGTGGGTATGCAAATTACTGAACAGCTTGAATTGATTTGTGTTTGAGAATGTTCAGGGATGGCCACTACGTGGTGTTGTGGCATTTGCGGCCTGTTAATTGGCATGACCTATTGTACACTTACATTAAAGTTCGACTTTTTTCCCTTGTATTTTTTTAAACCCACCATAATAGTGATGTGTTGAACCTGGATAGCTATTGCTATGTTAACAATGAAAGTCGGACTGGGGGCATCCAATTGTCTCGGGCACCAACGAAAACAGTGCCCCACAGTTGCAAATGGGAATTCATTCGTTTTTTGACGCTATTTAAATAGTACTCAAGGGGGAGGTTTTTGATCAAATGTGATTCAAATTGTACATTTTAAAGAAAATGTATTAACAACAGTGGTCAAAACCGTTAGCAGCATAGTGAAGTAACTGATCAAACTGGAAAAGTGGGCCACATTGACCAATAAACTGCCCACACAAGCATTTTGCGTTTTTGGTTCGGCCAGGGGCCTATTGCCCTATAGGCCAGTCCGAGCCTGTTAACATCAGAGACAGACAGGGAGACACTGCACCATATGTGGTCTGGGAAAACACTTATAACCCATGTAACTTGGAGAACACATTAAGTATCAGATGGAAAAGTTCAACACCAGCTTTCGTGGTGATCCTTCAGGCGCAGAGAAAAAAAAGCAAAACATCCTCAAAATGTAAAACATCTTGCTTTTTTAATAATCCCTTGCGGTATGTTTTCACTTCTGCAATAATTGTGTTTTCGCCGTGTTTATTTTATTTTACAGGCATTATAATGTCTTCCATGTGCTCGGAAGCCTGGGCAAAGCAATGGGAGGAAATTCAGCCGGCAGCTCCATGCTCGGCTTCGGGTAGTCCACATACTCGTCATAACTCCCTGGATTACCACCACCTGCAAATAACTCCCGTCCTGCTCCCATGATGTAAGGCGAGGGGTGGGGCCGTCACATTCCAGGCCCAGTGACGTTCTGAATTGTGCGACCTCAATGTGATAACAAAAGAGCATAAGCAAATTCCCACAGGGAATTCTGAGCCCGACTCGTCAGTTTAATAGGCACGGACGACGTGAAAGAGTTAATGCTAAATTGATGTGGGGGTTGTGAGTTGTGAAGACATGTATTAAAGCTTATGGTGTGCAATTACGTTCAGGGGTTCTTCGTTCTTATTCCCATCTGCTCTCTGGTGCTCAGCACGAGCTCCTACTCCTACACCATATTTTGCTCACCTTATGCATCAGCTACGTCATCAGAAGGGTTGGTTAGATTGACTCAGTGGAGACAGTGCAACATATCCAGGTGATGCACACCTTGTGGGTTGGTGAGGTGAGATATACAACCACAGAGATGTTAGTAGTGAACATGCAGACAGTAGGACGAACGGTAAGCGAAAGGCCTGCTCGGACGGACGATAGAAAATGTGACTGGGAAATATTCACAGGTTCACAGGGCACTCCTAAAATGCATCAACGAACCTACTGCAAACTCACAGTGAGATTCAAGTTCCCCATCACATGACCTCAGATAAGTGTGCGCTGGAATTTTTGTTGCATTTATTTCAGCGCTCAGCACCCTGAGGCAACAAGGCGCTAGTTACAGAAAGTGCATGCCACATAGATGTAGTGCAATAATACCCATACATTTGCATATATAATTGGTGTGAATACACAGGCTGGAAAAGCCTACCCTCCGGTGCAGGGGGCTACAACCGGCAGCATAAACGACAACATAGGTATATTTACACAGACTGTAAAGACTGGAAAGCCTCACCTCATAGTACAGGGGGAAATGTCAGGCAGCATATGGGACATAGCAGGTATTATTACACGGACTGGAAAGACTCACCTCATGGTACAGGGGCAATATCAGGCATTAGTACCCGGCGAGGGTCAACCAGAATGTAACAAGCATTCTGATTGGCCCTCGCAAGGGAACTACCAGGCCGGGAATCCCTTGCACGCATGTATGTGCCTTCGGTTGTTCCCGGTGAGGGTGTGTGTCGGCCCCTTAGCCAATGAGGAGGCTCAAAACAGGGCAATCCCCGCTCTGAGCCTCCCCATGGCTGGAGGCTGCCCCCCTCCGCTGCAAACTTTTCCTTCGCCGCCCTCCCAACCCCACTTGCCATATCTTTTTTTTTCTTCTTTTCTCGGGAGCAAACGCGCTGGGAACACTTCTGTTCCCAGTGCATCCGCTCACGATTCTACGTTTTCCCTTTCCCGATGGCCATTTTATTTCACTTTTCTTTTTTTCTTTTTTTGAAAAGCTGCAGCATTTTGGGACAGAAAAAATGCAATTAGTACCACGGTCTAACGGGCCGGGGTACTAATGGCAATAAGCCCCTCGACGCTCGGGACTTTAACTAGGGATCACGGGGCATTACCTGGGGCGATATTGGCCCACTGTCTCGGGGCTTATTGCCACAGTATATGGCACAAGATGGATATGATTACACAAACTGGAAAGCCTCAGCTCACGGTACAGATGCAATATCAGGCAATATATGGCACAAGATGGGTATGATTACACAGACTGGAAAGCTTCACCTCATGGTACAGGTGCAATATCCTGCAGTTTATGGCAGACGATAAGTATGATTACAGAGACTGGAAAGCATAACCTCATGGTACAGGGGCAATATCAGGCAGCATATATTACAAGATAGGTATGATTACACAGACTGGAAAGCTTCACCTCATGGTACAGTGCAATATCAGGCAGCATATGACACATGATAGGTATGATTACACAGACTGGAAAGCTTCACCTCATGGTACAGTGCAATATCAGGCAGCATATGACACATGATAGGTATGATTACACAAACTGGAAAGCCTAATCTCATGGTACAGGGGCAATATCTGGCAGCATATGGCACAAGATAAGTATGATTACACAGACTGGAAAGCATAACATCATGGTACGGGGGCAATATCATGCATCATATGGCACAAGATAAGTATGATTACACAGACTGGAAAGCATAACATCATGGTACGGGGGCAATATCATGCATCATATGGCACAAGATAAGTATGATTACACAGACTGGAAAGCATAACATCATGGTACGGGGCAACATCAGGCAGCATATGGCACAAGGTAGGTATGATTACACAGATTGGAAAGCCTCACCTCAAGGTGCGGGGGCGACATCAGGCATGCAGGTCAGAACATAGTTAGACAACGCGAGTCAGCACACACGCTTTGAGAGGCCGACCGGTGGTAGCACATAGGTTGACAGGAGCCAAACACACCAAAGTTAAAAGAACAGTCAAGGCCTACTTCTAGGCACAACAAGCCCCAAGTGAGCAGGTTGCAAAAGTCAAACATGAGTCGTGGGTAGGCTAGATGCAAAACATAGGAGGTTGCTGTACACCACAGGGGTGCAGAGTCATACAAGGTTGTGAGTAGGTGCAGTGAAAAAAACGGCATGAGTACAGGGTCAGAGGAGGCCAAGGGGAAAGCATACCACAATACCAGCTATGGGGGACTGCTCAGAGACATAAGGCAATAGATGGGAAGCTGGAGCACAGTTGCTGACATCAGTAATGCAAAAAGGGCAAAGTGGCCCCGATGGACGGGGAGATGCCGGAAAGGTGGTACAGGGTGTAATGGAATCAGGGGGATTGGATCAGACTGGTTTAGAGAGGAGCGGCAGCACCTCTTACCTGGATAGTGTCAGTGAGAACTGCAGCCAGCCGCAATACAGGACAGCGGAGACCACACATGTCCGAGAGTGGTGGGCATCAAGGATAGCAGCAGTGGGGTGGCATCAAAGCCAACCCGGTCCAGACAGGACAGGACAGGGTGCTCCAATACCCTTATAGGGGGCCCTTGTGGGGGCCAGCTTTTACCTGCCAGCTCCTGGGCCTTTGATGGTAACAGCAGATCCCCAGCCAATCTGGAACACGCCGAGGCAAGCTCATGGTGTCGACAGGCACATAGGACATCCAGATCTTAGTGGAAACCGGCATGGCCATCTTAGAATGAATGGAGAGGCTCTGCACGGCCACTGCAGAGGCAAGTAGTTGTTTCAGCTGAGGCTCCAGGTGGAAAATGGGCCAAGACAGGGTGCTTCTATACCCTTATAGTGGGTCCTTGTGGGGGGGTGGCTTCATCTGCTGTCTCCCGAGCCTCTGATGGTAAAAGTATCTGCCCAATACCCAGCCAATCTGGAACACGTGGAGGAGGGCTCATGGTGCAGTCAGACACAAAGTACATCTGGACCTTGTCGTAAACAGGCACCTCTTAGAATGAATGGAGAGGCCCTGCACGGCCCCAGCGGAGGCTAGAAGAAGTTGCAGGTGAGGCTCCAGGTGGGATAGGGTAGATATATATGCACATTAAAATCCCTTGCTTACTTCAACCCATAATTTTCCACACCAAACTTATCAACCGGCAGGCAACACCTCGCCTGACCTGAGTATGCCAGAAATATATATATATTCAAAGAAAAAACTTTGTTAAAGGGACGTCATAGGTTACAAGTAAAACCGAAAAACCTCAGAAATTGGCCAGTTATGGTAAGCTAAGCAACCATTATTCGCTCCACCACCATGCACTGCTAAGACTAACACCCAGGACATCAAGATGACATCACGAATTTCATGTCATTGATGTCATTTCATGCAGTTTAATTGAGTGGTGCCAAAGTTATAAGCCATCCAAAAACTGCTTTTCCCCAACCCTGTAATGCACAAATAAGCATAGATGCCCACAAACATCTTTGATGTTCGCGAACAGCACAGGACTGCCTGATTTTGGGATTTTAAGGCCATTTCCCATCCTCATCACCTGTCACTTCTCCAGAGATTCTTTGATAAGTTTGCCAAGTACAATGTTGTGTTTTTTAATATGTTTTTATCACAATGTTCGCTGACACCGGCGGCTCTCCGTGAATCCAACATGGTGGGGGTTTCCACAAATCCCATGCATGTCACGCTTGTCACTATCCAGTCATAGGGTGTGTCCGATGTCGGCGAACCTCACATCGGCCCCTGGACCAATCGGAAGCCCCTACACAGAATGAACAGGGAAGTGAGTACACAGACCAAACCCAGATATCATAAATTTATTTTTACCTCATTTTTGTTTGTTTTAAATAAAAATGACTGGACGGATATACACTAAATTTACAAAAGCATGCTTTCAGGACCAAGCCCACACTCCTGCCATAAATTTGGTGAAAATCCATCCAACGGTTTGGGCTGTAGGCATGAGCACATTTTGTTTCCCATTGCGTCTATCGGAAAAAACACAATTTTTGGCATCCCACCTATAACTTTGGCCCCGCCTTGACGAAACCTCACCAGACTTTGCAGGATCAATCTGACGGGGCCATATACTTTTTATGCAAGGTTTTCTCTGGATTCGTCCAGGGGGTGTGAAGTTATAAGTCACCCAAAAAGTACTCTTACTATGGGTTGAACAACTTAACAATAACTACAGGACCACTACCGCAGGCCCTGTAATATATTATATAGTCAGGGAAATAACTTTGTTAAAGGGACGTTATGGTTAAAAGTAAAATTGAAAAACCCAAGAAATGTTCCAGTTATTGTAAGCTATGCAACCATAGCTCATCCCACCACCATGTACTGCTAACACTAACAACAGGACATCAACGATGACATTGTAAATGACATCATCAAAACATCACTGATGACATCACATATCTGGGGGTTGTTTAATTTCAATGACAGTATTCATTTTAAGCTGAGTGTTTATACTACATTGAATCCATGATACACACAATATAAAGGTATTCTGCATGTAGAGCATGACCTTGTGCTATATTCTGAACCTCTGTTCACTAGGGTTTGCCCTGAAGTCATAATGCATATCCATAGAACAAGAAGCAGGTCCCATGAAAAACATACTTTTCTCAAGAATGTCTTATGCTTCAATTTATCATTGTACTACACACCAACTTAAGAATACTTTAGATCTATGATCCATACTGAATTCATTGTTTCTCTTATGTAATATTTGATTGCAATATTTATAAAACACTTCACTACAAAGTTTATTTTTGAATAAGCACCTTTTATGTGACATATAATAGTTTATTACAAGGCTACAGATCACCTTTGATATGTTGTAAATGAGACTTTAAACAGTAATCATTATACCAATGTTCCATTTGAATTATTACTCAGTAGTAATGTGATGTCATTAGTGATGTCATTGATGATGTCATTTATGCTGTCACCTTTGATGTCCTAGATGTTAGTGTTAGCAATGCATGGTTGTGGCACAAGTTATGGTTTTTAGCTTACCATAACTTACCATAACTGCCACCTTTTTTATTTTTTTATTTTAACAACGTTCTTTCCCTGAATTTGAAAGGTTTTTATTAGAGCAACTGAACCATAATTTCCATTTAATAAAGATTCTGTCACTGAATTCGATAGGTTATAATTTAGTGCAACTTAAACATATTGTCCCTTTAAAAAGGTTTTTTCACTGAATTTTATAGGTTTTTATTAGTGCATTTTAACCATAATGTCACTTTAATAAAGTTTTTTCAGTGAAATTCATAGATTTATATGAGTAAAAATCTTTTATGATATTAGATCACTATATGTACATTATTCATGATTCCTCTTTTAACATATATATATATATTCAGTGAAAAATCTTTGTTAAAGGGACATTATGGTTAAGTTGCACTACTAAAAACCTATTAAATTCAGTGAAAACACTTTGTTAAAGGGACGTTATGGTTCCAAGTAAAACCGAAAAACCCTTGAAATTCGCCAGTTATGGTAAGCTAAGCAACCATAACTCGCGCCACCACCGTGCACTGCTAAGACTAACACCCACGACATCAAAGATGACATCACAAATGTCAATGATGACATCACTGATGACATCACATGTCTGGCTCACTCTTTTTTCTTTTGCTGACATATCTAGGCCACATGGTTTTCTTCAGTAACAGTCAGAAACAAACAAATTTATTTTATTTGTAGACGTATCCTTCAAGTAGGTTCTCACAGTAATTCCCTTAGAGTCCAGTCACAACGAACAATACGGACAGTGTCCTCAGGACACCCCCATTTTGTTTAATTGCGAACATTTCAGTACACTGCGAGTGTTCTTAGAAAACATTCAACTTGCCAGCGAACAATACGGACTACGCCTTCAGGACACCCCCTACGAACATTCCAGGACACCGCGAGTGTTCTTAGAAACGTCTTCAGAACACCCCCATTTTATTTATTTGCGAATATTTCAGGACACTGCGAGTGTTCTTAGAACACATTCAACTTGACAACGAACAATACGGACAGTGTCCTCAGAACACCCCCATTTCGTTTATTTGCGAACATTTCAGGACACTTCGAGTGTTCTAAGAACATATTCAACTTGACAGAGAACAATACGGACAGCGTCCTCAGGACACCCCCATTTTGTTTATTTGCGAACATTTCAGGACACTGCGAGTGTCCTTAGAACACATTCAAGTTACCAGCAAACAATATGGACTACGCCTTCAGGACACCCCCTATGAACATTCCAGGACACCGGGGAGTGTTCTTAGAAACGTCTTCAGAACACCCCCATTTTGTTTATTTGCGATCATTTCAGGACACCGCGAGTGTTCTTAGAACACATTCAACTTGACAGAGAACAATACGGACAGCGTCCTCAGGACACCCCCTACGAACATTCCCCGGACACAGCGAGTGTTCTTAGAAGCGTCTTCAGAACACCACCATCTTGTTTATTTGCAAACATTTCAGGACAACGCGAGTGTTCTCAGAACACATTCAAATTGACAACGAACAATACGGACAGTGTCCTCAGAACACCCCCATTTCGTTTATTTGCGAACATTTCAAGACACCATGAGTGTTCTAAGAACACATTCAACTTGACAGAGAACAATACGGACAGCGTCCTCAGGACACCCCCATTTTGTTTATTTGCAAACATTTCAGGACACTGCGAGTGTTCTTAGAACACATTGAACTTGCCAGCGAACAATACGGACTACGCCTTCAGGACACCCCCTACGAACATTCCAGGACACCGGGAGTGTTATTAGAAACATCTTCAGAACATCCCCATTTTGTTTATTTGCGAACATTTCAGGACACCGCGAGTGTTCTTAGAACACATTCAACTTGACAGAGAACAATACGGACATCGTCTTCAGGACACCCCCTACGAACATTCCCCGGACACCGCGAGTGTTCTTAGAACTGTCTTCAGAACACCACACTCTTGTTTATTTGCGAACATTTCAGGACACCGCGAGTGTTCTTAGAACACATTCAACTTGACAGAGAACAATACGGACGGCGTCCTCAGGACACCCCCATTTTGTTTATTTGCAAACATTTCAGGACACCGCGAGTGTTCTTAGAACACATTCAACTTGTCAGCCACAACCCCCATTCATATTTGCGAACATTTCAGGACACAGCGAGTGTTCGACAACGTCTTCAGAACACCCCCATTTTGTGTATTTGCGAACAATTCAGGACACCGCGAGTGTTCTTAGAACATATTCAACTTGACAACGAACAATACGGACAGCGTCCTCAGGACACCCCCATTTTGTTTATTTGCGAATATTTCAGGACACTGCGAGTGTTCTTAGAACAGTTTCAGTTTGCTTGCGAACAAAACGGACACATATTGAGTCCTCAGAACACCCCCCATTCAGTTTATTTAGAACATTTCAGAACACCCGTGATGTCCGCAGACAAATCAAACACAAAAACAACGTCTAACACATAAAAAACACAACTTTCATCCTATCTCATACACTCCCACCCTCCCCAAACACTCCTACACACCAACACACTCTACTAAATACAAATTTTGAACAAAGTTTCACTGCGCTGTCCGCGGACGACCGCAAATCCAAGATGGCAGGCGCTACCGAAAATCTGATGAGATTCACGCTCCACGCCGTCCAATCAGCGAACACGTTGTATGTCTGCGAACATCACGCAAGACGATTGGCCAATCAGGACACTGTCCGCGGAGCGAACAGGGAAGTGTGTCCGCGGACCGAACACAGATATCACTAATTTTTTTTTACCTACTTTTTGGTCATTTCAAAAAAAACTACTGGACGGATTTTCACCAAATTTGCAAAAGCACGGTTTCGGGACCAAGCCGCTGCTCCTGGTCCAAACTTGGTGAAAATCCGTCGAGCGGTTTGGGCTGTAGACGCGAGCAAACATTTTTTCCCATTCAGTCTATGGGAAAAAAAAGTTTTGGGACCCCCCTATAACTTTGCAAAGTTTGGTGAGGATCCGTCCAGGGAGAGCGAAGTTATAAGCTGCCCAAAAAGTGCTCTTCCTATGGAAACAGCAACTTAACCATAACTACATGGCCACCGCTGTGGCCATGTAATAGGATTTCAATGGCCAAGTTCCCTGAGCACCCCATACAGCTACCGTATAAAACCACATCAATAATACTAGTTCCCCCATCCCACTATGCACCCCTATTCATTTTACATCTGCCTATGTCACTGCTAATCTTATACACGGTCACAACCAATTAAATGGTAAAAAGCATTGACGCGCCTATGAACATGCTATCTGTAGAGGCGGTTATACAACAGCCCTTCAGCGACGTTTATCGATAGTAGCAGCTATTTCCTCACACCATCTTTATCTTTTCCAATTTGACTCAGAGGCAAAAATGGAGATGGGCCACCAGATTTAATGGTAACATTGAGAAATCACAGAGAAATATTAATGAAGTAGTTTCAGCATTCATGAGAGACCACAACCAATTATGGATATCAAACAACAACATACAGTTATACATAGGCAATTTCTATAGACATTATGTTGTGCACCTAACTTATGAAGGAAATGCAGTGTTCCTTCAAAACATCAAAACAGTACTACATATGTGCGAAATAATACAATCAGTGTACGCCGCACTGCTGAAAAGTACCTTTGCACTGCCGACACAAACACTTATTCATGGAAGTGTGCAATGACTGTGTACTGACTTTGCACTGGCTTTGCACTGCAAAAATACACGTTGCACAGTTCCATGAATCAGGTTGACTGTGTCGACCGTGCAAAGTCACTTTTCACTGTTGTCTTGATGACATGCTTTAAACTGTTTTGTATTGGAATTTTTTGTATTGATGCAAATGTAGATATATACATTGTGCGTATTTATGGTGATGACATGCTGAATATTATGTGCAAAATTGCAATGTTTTGACGTAAACCATACACAATTAAAAAAATACATAAAAATAATGTTACTGTAACCACTGCAGTCAAAGAAATGTTGTCCACTACATTGAAATTGCATTTTGGAATCTTAGTATCTTCATGTAGCTGGACAATAAAATACTTTACCTGATAGCTGCAGGGTAGAATTCAATTTGGCACAGTCACACATGGTAGGAATGCATTTCGCTCTGTCTACTCCACAGATCAGGATGCTCCCCTGGCTAGAACACTGTCCCACCTTCCTGAACTGAGAATGCTGTTCTTGGGGCTGTGACCTCCCGGACCTGATGTGACAAATTGACTTCTGTCTTCCAGGAGTAGAAGGATTAGTAGAGGCTAAAGCACCCATTCAGACCTCACACTTTTACAAACCAAGAGCCTTCACTATCATAAAGGTACAATAGGCACAGTTATGAAATATACCTTCTTCGTCTTTTGTGGTAATGTGGTCCGATTGAAGGGTATAACCTCAATAGAGGTGTGAATGTGGTTCAGTACCAACTCAAATAGTGAAGTTTAATAGCGCAAACTATTGCAATGTCCAACCAAGGATTTATCAAAATATATATATTTTGATCAAACAGACCATGTACAATAATAACTAACTAGAAAATATTGTAAAGACCCACCCCTGTAAAAGGAACACAGAATCTGAGTAAATGAGTTGGGGAGAAAAGCAATTAAAAGACAACAATGTTCAAGAATTATATTTCTTGAGGTTGCAAAAGGGTTTCAAATAACCAGCATATAAGGTCCAAAGGTGGACCTGGGAGCATGCATCAGTCAATAATACCTTTGCATTTGTCTTGGTAGTCCAACGGTGTTGAACCCGACTTCTCAGCGTCGTTCATGGGTTCTTTTCAGTTCAATGGCGCGGCAGTTGCAGCAGTACAATAGCAAGATAGTGTTGAGTCGGGGTCAAATGGGATGCTGCTGTAGCTTAAAAGCATCTACTCAAGATGTGCTGATCGGGCGGCCACCAGGTTTGGTTCAGCGGTCTAGGTTCCACAGCAGCAAGCTACTGCCAGGATGCACAGGTGAGTAGATTTGATGAGGAGGCTAAGTTCGATCGAATTACAGGAGCGGCAATGAAGAATCTGGTGTTCCAAATGGTGGTCTGAGCATTGCAAGACATTGATCCCTCTTTGTTACAAGTCAAGGCAATGACACGCTTCAGTTGGCATGATGCAGCGGCAAACTGAGTCAAATAAACAGGGTATCAGGTAATAATGTCCTCATAAATAATGTTGCCTGGAAAAGCCATTGGCAACATTATATATGGTGCCATTATTTATGGGGATGGGAACACCAAAGGCAGGGTCAAAGGGTCCTAGCGGTTCCCTCAGCACTGAGAACACTCAAATAACAGCTCAGAGCGGGTTGACATCAACAGCGCAGGGATTGAGATAGATTGGATTCTGCCTCGCAGGAGTACATGGGTGAGCAGGGTCAACATGGCTTGCTTGGCCCTCACACTTCTCCAAACCAAAACACAACACAATCATATAGGTTCAACAGGGACAGTTAAGAGACATATCTCCCTCACCTTTGGTGGTAATGCGGCCGATGACAGTCTATACCCCCTGGAAGGATGTGAAGATGAACCAGTAGTGACCCAAACAACATAGTATGAACATCCCAAAAGAAAGTGAATGTCCAATCAAGGTGCTATTAAAATATAATCCTTTTAATAAAACACACCATCTTCAAGAGGAACAAAAGAGATTACTATCAAAAGCCCAGCCCAAAGGAAAGAACAGAAGAGACGTGACAGACTGGCAAAAGCCACCCTCTGAGTATAGTTCCAAGGGTGGTAGGTAAGGTACTACCAAAAAGGACAAGGTGTTTCCACCACCTTGGTGGAAAGAGCGATGATTCTGACCTAACAAGTCTCTAGTGCCCAAGTGGACAGTGGGGGCAGTTCAGTGTGACAGTACCTGAATTTGGTTCTTGGTGGGTTGCCTTGTTATACTCAGGTTCAAACAATGATGCAAGCAGATCAGGCTGAGTCGGGCACATAGGACTGTAAAGTTCTTATCAAAAAGTGGGCATTGAGCAGGGGCGAATGCTTGTGCTCATTGAAGTGAAATGGAGGCAGTTCAAGTGATCCAGTTAAGGGCAATCCCAAGAACGCTTCAACATTAACCAGTCCGGCCGGCCTGTGTCAGTTTTGAAGTCAATGTACAAAATGAGGCTGATGTTCTTCAGCAGTGAGCAGACGCTTCAGGCCTAGCAAGTGACGTGCTTGGGGAGGACACAATGCTGCGTCGATATGAAGTTAATACAGTGCAATACTTCAGCTTGTTGGAGGAATGCAGATACCAGCACCAGGACCTTCTTTCTTGCTCAGGAGGCTATGAACGTGGAGTGACCCATTTAGGCCGGGTGTGCAAAGACCTGCGGCAAATCTGGTCTTTTGCATTGCTGTTAGGCTTTTGCAAAGGACTTGAGGACAGGATACTTCAGTTCAAGGTATGCTCTTTTGGCAGAGAAGATCTGGTGCAGATTGTTGGTCCTTATCCACAACACTGGTCATTCCCTATGTCCCCTGGAGGTAGTTTGGGGACAGGGCTTTATTCAGTCTTGGACGGCTGTTTCTTCACCTCCAGTGAAGGATTTTAGCCGGTGCAACTATCGCAAAAGATGGGAGTCTTCAGAACATCTCTTTGGCCTTAAAGGATCCGCTGGGAACTCAAGGTGTTCTGTGAAAGACTCCTTCCTTTAAGGGAATACATCTTCTGGTGATTGGTCTAAAGCTAGCCTGTTTTAGGGGACCAATCCCTGCTCCTGGTGGCAGTGGACTTTACCCTGTTGCTCTTTCACCCAAAGTGCATTGCTCTGAGGAAGTGGAGGAAACAGGAATGGGAGATAGTGAGAAACTAAATTGTGAAAGGCTTCTTCCATCATCCTGAACACTCCTGCCTATCTTATTCCCACCCTCATTACATCCAACTGACCGGCACGGTCCATTCCGGGACGCCATATTACGAGGTCTGCAGCGGGTCCTGCTCTTCATGCCTGGCCAGACCAGACGTGCAGAGCGGGACCCGCTAGCAGACCAGGATGCTAACAACGGGCCCATCATTAACAGTCCCATTGTTAGCATCCTCCCCATTCCCATTGAGCCCTATGGGGGTTGGTATGGGTCCCGCGAAAGGAAATTACCGGACCCTCCCTCCAAGGTCAGAATGGCCCGGTAATTCCCTATTTTTGGGACCCGGATCTGGTACTCGGTTTGGGGGTAGCCATGCTGCTAAAAACAGCATGGCTACCTCCAAACTCGTAATGAGACCCAATGAACCTTGAACATGCAGCACCCTGGTGCATGGATACTCCTCCTGAATGGGTGTGCCCCTTTCACACCCGTACCCAGGATAGCTGCCTGATGTGTGGCTGTCTCTCACAAAGAGAATTATAGTGAAGCCGGGTCCTCTTCGTTGCTGTCCTGCCATGTGTTGTATCGGCCATCTGACCCAAACACAGATTCCTTTCCATGGCAGAGATGACTCACAGAAGCTGACACTTGTGCATTATCAATTGGGATGTTGTAGCCATGACCATAAGTATTGCCATTAACTATGTCTAAACTCAAGCATAGCTTATTCTTATAAATTACCCTGCTATCAGCATGGGGTATTCATGATCATTGTAGTTTTGGTATCTCTTAAATGTCTCCCCAATGCTGCAGTGACTTTGTTGGTGCTGCTGCGGTCAAGTGAGCATTGTGTTATCTTTGAACCTACTCTGTGCCATGAAAAGATTGGGTGCTATGAATCAGGCAACTGATGCAGCTGGGCAAAAGTACAATATGCTTTTGGCATTCAGTTGCGATAAAGGGGTGTCTGGTTAGCAGAATACCCCTTTGGAGACAAAATCACCCAGCATCCTTTGAGATACTAAAACTAAAAAAAACAGTGAGTGTCACCCTTGCCAGATGGCAATTCCTCACATGGATCTTGGCTGATGTGGTTTTCAGATACTATGAGTCCCACTCCAGGAACTCAAAAGCCAAGATGTGTCATTTCCTTGGGCTAGCTAACAAACAAGTGGGAGGCTGGCACACTACAAATACCTAGAACGCAATTGGCAAAATGAGAAAACCCACGAAAGCAGGACCACCTTGGCCCGTCACCTGTACCGGTACAAGGCTGAAATCCGGAAAGCTAAAAAAGCCCACTACAACACCCGAATCCTAAACTGCAAAAACCCAAGCAAAGAACTCCACAAAATCATCTCCGAATTCACCAATCCAACTTGTAAAACAACCGTCCCGACCGCATCACAATCACTATGTGACTCACTCTCCCTCCACTTTTACACCACAGCTATTGAAAGGACAAAAACTCTAAACACCAAACTGGCACTCTTACAACAAATTGACAATCCTCCACCCGTACCGGCCAGCCCGTCAACTACAACCTCAACTCAACCAACATTCGAATCCTTTAGTCCAATATCACCAGAACAATTTCTCAAACTTCTATCTGCCCGCAAACCATCTGGATCCCCTCTGGACCCCTGCCCAGCCACAACCCTTAAAGAAATCTTTGCCTCCACCTGCGCAGGAGAACACGCAAGATCTATCATAAATGCCTCCCTTTCCTCCGGTATTTTTCCCGAAGCATTCAAAATGGTACACGTCAAACCTCTAATTAAAAACCCTCGCTCGACCCTCTCGAGCCAAAAAACTACCGCCCAATCTCAAACACCAGATTCCTCGCCAAACTCATTGACCGAACCGCCTACTCCCAACTAAACGCCTTTGTTGAAGCCAACAATCTCCTTGACCCCGCCCAATCGGGTTTCAGAACACGTCACGGAACTGAAACCACCTTAACCTCGATCTGGGACGACCTTAAAATGACAGCAGACTCTGCGGGATGTGCCGCTCTAATCCTTCTTGACCTATCCGCTGCCTTTGACACGATCAATCACTCGATACTCCTAGACCGCCTCCACTCGCTAGGAATTCGTTGAACCGCTCTTAAATGGATAGCTTCATTCCTCAAAGACAGGCACCAAATAACGACACTCTCCAGCTTTACCTCCCAAGCCCGACCAGTCAACACGGGAGTCCCTCAAGGAGCATGTCTATCCGCCCTCCTATTCAATCTCTACCTGATCACCCTCCCACCAATAATTCGTTCACACAACATCCTATGTTACAACTACGCCGACGACACTCAACTAATTCTAAAATTCCTGAACTCGAAACCCAACTCCCAACCCGACCTCGCATCCTGCCTCGTAAACATAGAGCGCTGGATGACCCAAAGCCACTTCTTGTTAAACCCCTCCAAAACAGAAATCATGGTTTGCGGCAACTCCGACCTTCTTCCGCACCCGCTACCCTGGCCACCCGCCATGGGCAACTCACCTACACCCTCCAAAACAGTAAAAAATCTTGGATGCACCCTAGACTCCGACCTAACACTCTCGCGCCAAGTCAACAATGTCTCAAAGTCCTGCCACCATCACCTTAAAAACCTAAGGCGCGTCTTTCCATACCTCTCATTTCCCGACAGAGTCTCCGCTGTCCAATCAATCGTTATATCCAGACTGGACTACGGAAACCCCCTTTACCTCGGAATCCATACCTACCAACTGAATAAACTCCAAAGGGCACAAAACGCAGCGGCCAAATTACTACTTGCGCTCAGTCCAAGAGACCACATATCCCCAGCCCTTAAAACACTGCACTGGCTTCCTGTAGCCCGTAGGGTAGCTTTCAAAACCTTATGCCTCTCGCATCGAGCACTGCATAAAACTGGACCGCAATATCTTCAAGACAAACTAATACCTTATCATCCCACTCGCACCCTAAGATCAAGCTCAGCCGGCCTCCTAGTATATCCCAAGACAAACTCAGTCAGGCTAGGTGGATCATCATTCTCTGCACTGGCTCCAACCCTGTGGAACTCACTCCCACCCCACATCCGCTTAACTGAAGACTTAACGTCCTTCCGCAAACTACTGAAAACCCGGCTCTTCCTATAAAACCAATCCAGCATCATCACAATAATACCGACCTATCAAACTACCTGAAGCGAGAATGACAGCTAAATAAACTCGAATGTAAACTAGAAAGACAAGCAGGCTTAAACAAGTAAAGTAGATCAAAACAATGAAACAGAAAATACAAATAAATCATTGAGAAACTCAGGAAATCAGAACCGATCAAAATGACATAATGAATGAGAAGGGAATACAGTGAATGACATAAATGAAACAGTTAGAATGGATGAAGCGTACAGAACAGACAATTACACTAAACGGAAGCATGTGGATGTGACTGGAGAGCAGATGAGTTGTGGAAAGCGGTTGAGTGTGGAAAGCGGTTGAGTGTGGAAAGCGGTTGAGTGTGGAAAGCGGATGAGTGTGGAGAGCGGATGAGTGTGGAGAGCGGATGAGTGTGGAGAGCGGATTAGTGTGGAGAGCGGATAAGTGTAGAGAGCGGATTAGTGTGGAGAGCGGATGAGTGTGGAGAGCGGATGAGTGTGGAGAGCGGATGAGTGTGGAGAGCGGATGAGAGTGGAGAGCGGATGCGAGTGGAGAGCGGATGAGAGTGGATGAGAACGGATGAGAGTGCATGAGAACGGATGAGAGTGGATGAGAGTGGATGAGAACAGATGAGAGTGGATGAGAACGGATGAGAGTGGGTGAGAACGGATGAGAGTGGATGAGAACGGAGAAGAGTGGATGAGAACGGAGGAGAGTGGATGAGAACGGAGGGAGTGGATGAGAACGGAGGAGAGTGGATGAGAACGGAGGAGAGTGGATGAGAACGGAGGAGAGTGGATGAGAACGGAGGAGAGTGGATGAGAACGGAGGAGCGTGGATGAGAACGGAGGAAAACGGATGAGAGCTGATGAGAGCGAGAGCGTAGTGCAGATGAGAGCGAGAGCGTAGTGCAGATGAGGGCGGAAAGCGGGTGAGTGTAGAGAGCGGGCGAGTGTGGTGAGCGGGTGAGTGTGGAAAGCGGGTGAGTGTAAAGAGCGGGCGAGTGTGGTGAGTGTGGTTGAGCGGGTGAGTGTGAAGAGAGGATGAGTGTGGAGAGCAGATTAGCGTGGAGAGCGGATGAGCGTGGAGAGCGGATGAGCGTGGAGAGCGGATGAGTCTGGGGAGCGGATGAGTCTGGGGAGCGGATGAGTGTGGGGAGTGCGGATAGTGCATGAGTGTGGAGAGTGCATGAGTGTGTGTGAGCGGACGAGTTGTGGGGAGCGGATGAGCGTGGAGAGCGGATGAGTCTGGGGAGCGGATGAGTCTGGGGAGCGGATGAGTGTGGGGAGTGCGGATAGTGCATGAGTGTGGAGAGCGCATGAGTGTGTGTGAGCGGACGAGTTGTGGTGAGCGGATGAGCGCGGTTGTGTGCGGAGTACGGTTGAGTGCGGAAAACGGTTGAGTGTATAGAGCGGCTTAGTATGAGGAACCGAAAAGAGCGGAGGACTGTGGAGAGCGGAGGACTGTGGAGAGCGGAGGACTGTGGAGAGCGGAGAACTCTAGAGAGCGTAGGACTGTGGAGAGTGGATAAGTATGGAGAGCGGATAGGTATGGAGATCGGGTGAGAGCGGAGATCGGGTGAGAGCGGAGATCGGGTGAGAGTGGAGATCGGGTGAGAGTGGAGATCGGGTGAGAGTGGAGATCGGGCGAGTGTGCGGAGAGCGGTTTGAGAGTGGAGAGCGGACGAGAATGGAGAGCGGACGAGAGTGGAGAGCGGATGACTTTGAGAGCGGATGATTTTGAGAGCAGATGAGTGTGGGGAACGCATGAGTGTGGGGAGCGCATGAGTGTTGGGAGCGCACGACTGATTATGGACTGAACGAGTGTCCTACCTCGACCAGTATGTAGACTGGACGAGTGGATAAACTACACGAGCATATAGTCTCGACAAGTGTCTAGACCTGACGAAGTGTGCGGTCTGGACGAGGGTGCGAACCAAACGTAGGGTGCGGACTGGACGAATGTGTGGAGCGGTCGAGTATGAGGAACGGACGATTATGTGCAACGGACGATACTTAACATGCCTTGGAATGAAGGAAACTCTTGAAAACATACATCACGCCACACCCCACGCTTATTCTCTCCCTTACACCACCACTCATCTAGAACACAGAGATACTATGACACCATTCGTTATAACTGTTCTCATATCTACATCTCCCGCTTACTCCACATCACTCTAAGTAAACATTGCTGGTTTCTCACCACCCAGCCAGGCGTTCTTCTCAGGCCTAACGCAGCCACACTCGTTCCGGATAAAGCCGACCAGAGCGAACACATACTTCTGATCTCTCAACCACCACACCTACAGCTAAGAAGCAGCTACCACTTGTTTTCGCACCAGCTGCACACATACATAGTGCGCACACGCACTTTTTGACTCCCCCCTACTCTCTCTACTGACCTGAACTTCGGTTCCCAAGGTCGTTCAACCTACCAGCGCCTTCAGACCATACCAATGGTATATAAGGCGCTATATAAATGCAAAATAACATAACATAACATCTTCAGGGGTCATGCAGCAGGGTGGGGTTCTCTACAACAGTGTAGCTGGCAGAGATATAGGTCTTGATCCAGCAGCAGAGATCACCCCAACACGTCCCTCGGGATGTTTAGGACATAGGGCTTGTTTCTGCCATGCAACACCACCCTCACCTCACAACGGGAGGAATTTAGAAAGGACTGCTCTCCCAGCAGGGTCCAAAACAATCTTCTTCTAGGGTTGGAATCCAGGGATGATTCAAAGAAGTGGTTGGAGACCTCTTCTTTTAAAGGTGTAAGTCGACATGTTAATGAACTTAACTTAGGTACAAACCCTGTACTTGAAAGTGGTGGACTTTCCCCTTCTGACATCACACCCAACAGGCTTTGTTCAAGAGGAACTGGAGGGGTCAAAAAGGAGAGAGAGAGAGAGAGAGAGAGAGAGAGAGAGAGAAAGACAAAATGGTGGAATTCTTCTTCCACTGTACAGAGTGCTCCTGTCTACTCGAACCCCACCCCTTCCCTTCTTACTAGGATTAAAGGCCTTTCGAAGTACAGCACATGACTCATAAAAAAATAACAAAGAAAGAAAGAAATGCAGCACCCTGCTGTGAGGCTACTCCCTTTGAATAGGTGTGCAGTTGTGATGCCTGGTCCGAGAACAGCTGCCTGTTGTGTGTCTTTCTCTGGAGGAAGGTGTTATCTACCCCTACAAAGAGATCACAGAAGAAGAACTGACACATCTGCAATATAAATTGGAATGTGGCGGCCATGATCATAAGTAGTACCATAAGTAGACTTAACCCTGCAACCTGCATGGGCTACCTATGATCATTTTAGTGTTGGGTACAGACAGGCATATCTTAAATGCTACCTCTGCATTGCAAAACTGTCTCTGCGGCTGCAAAGTCAGCATGTCATGACTGTGGGGAATCTGCTCTGTGCCACGAGTGTACCACAGATCTGCCTACTGATGCAACAGGACGCGAGTACACTATTCTTTTGACATGAAGACCATGGAAAAGGGGACTCTGTTTGGCAAATGACCCTTTCTGGAGATGTAATTACCCTCATCAGTCTATTGTTATTGCTCATAAAAAAAGCCAGGGCGTTGCACCATTTGCAGATGGCAATTCCTCACAGTAGTCCTTAAAAGTGAGCATGCAGTACTTAGAGATAGTCTCTGGGTGGCCTATGTTTGGCCTCGTCAGTATGTTAAGATGTCCCAAAAACAATGTCCACCCCACAACTGTGACTTCGTTCCCCTACCGTTTGCTGGGACGCCACTCTGTTGTCAGACACACATAAGCCAAAAGAGAGTGCTGCTGATTTACAGAACTGCTGCCAAGACGATCCCAATATCGCTCCGTGTCCCCAGCTTACTTAAATGGAGTCGTCTCCAAGTTCCCAGGCAAGGGCCGAATGATTTCAGGTTTCAGATTTAATATATTCCGGCCCCCATCGTTGCTCTCTTTTTTCACCGAGGCACGTCCAAGGAACAATAGCACAAAAGACATCCTTTTTATTTACTGCTCGTCGCTTTGTGTCATTGTCGTGGTGCCTAAAAGCTTAGCAGTGTGGAATTATGGGATTCACTGTGCTCATGGAAGCGTACATAGTGAACGCTCGCTCTACAAATCATGTCTGACAGACAATTGTTGAGCGGTTCTTTCTTTTCTATTTTTGGGTCGCATTCGATCATGGCTGAGAGGTAGAAGGGCATACATTGCACAAATGGGGTTGGGGGGGTCGGGGGGTAGGGGGAAGCCCTTCCAAAAGTTGGAGTGCTCTGCCAGCGCATTTCTTTCAGCTTCAGTTCGGTGTTTGGGTTCAGAGAAGCTTGGGCCAAACCAGACGTGTAGGAGCAACGCATAGTGCTGACAGGGCCATCAGCTGGCCCGGCATGCCCAGCTGTCTTTTGGACAGGACCTACACAGTAGTGTGCGCTGTTCTCACTGAATATGGCCAACGCAAGTGGAGATTTTAAGATTTGGCCTTTTGAGAGAGACAATGGCTACGAATTGCAGTGTCTTTCTGAGTTCAAGCGCAGATTCGTTTTCTTGTGTGGCAACTGCTGGTGGTGATGTTTATGTGAAATCATGTATACAAAATGTTTTCAGTACATTTTTATGTGGCAGTGTTGTGATATAGTATGGTCTGGAGTTCTTTCCCCGTGGCTATGGGTCCAACCAGTAATATCCATCCCACTAATATAATATTCCATACAGCTGCCTTCGTTTGTACTACATTGATATTCGCTTGTCGTTTTTTCTTTTTCTATTTTTTTTTTCTCCAGGTCTATCTATCTTTCTTTGCATTGGATCTTTATTCGTGCACACGGTGTGGGTTCATTCTGGTATTAATGATGCCTGCCTTTGGGAATTTCCATACTTATACTGTGATGTTAAAATGCCTGATCTGGGGGCCTACTAAGCTTATAAGTGATATAATTAATAAGCATATATTGGCAATT
Organism: Ambystoma mexicanum; assembly: GCF_040938575.1. Lineage (NCBI taxonomy): Eukaryota > Metazoa > Chordata > Amphibia > Caudata > Ambystomatidae > Ambystoma > Ambystoma mexicanum. Next base: position 943,814,193 of record NC_090926.1, read on the forward strand.
GCCATTTTTGTAATTTACTTTCACAGATAGCTGACAACGGTGTTTTGTGATATTGAAATGTCTGTTTTGGGGATGATTTTTTTAAATGAAATATCTTGAATAGATGGGGTTAGGTTGTCCTACCTATTGTGACATTGTGGACAACTGCTGTTGGGTGTCAATTTGATTTTTCAGATGCCTACCTTTGGGGATGATTTAATCGTTTTGTCATATTATACTATGACATTAAACGTAACATCATCCATTCACAGCCTAACATTAGCCCTTCCCAGTGCTCTAATGCCCAGTTGCCCATCACACATCAACTGCTCTAAACGGATTCGGCTGATGTAGGTATATTTTTCAATCAGATGTATATGAGGACTCGTAATGATTACAAGACACCTTACACTGGGACAGATCTTGCTGCCAGCACGGGTATTTTTAGCTGCTACTTGTACATTGAAACCCTCACCGAACACCACTCTTCCCATTCTGTGGTTTTGAGCTATTTCCTTTATTTCTGAGGCAAAAACTAAAGCTCAAGGCCCAAAATGCTAGGTGAGGGCCAACGGCTAGGTTTATAAAACGTGCACGTGTTGAGAGAGAGAGCTGTAAACTCCTTGAGAAATGGTTTGATCTGATTAACAAGACTGACAAGAAATAAACTGTTTAAAAAAAATTGGAAGATATTTGTTATTTTTGCAAAACTAAACAATTATCATATGTACCAGTTGGTGCATTTGGACACACTCACATCCCCTTTCTTAAACAAAATAAATAAAATAAAAAAGAATAAGTTATGATAGATTTGCTTGATAAATTTGGAGCCAGATGAGTACCAGCTGTAAATAGCAATGAGATTGGATTCGGTGGAGTTTTGTTGATTGAACCAGAGCAAAATGTCATCAGGGTTGATTTTAGAGTAAGAATTAGGGGGAAACGTATTCCAGATGATTTTAAAATAATATGTAGTGATGGGAAGGAAGTAATGTTGGGCCGTGTAGAGGTCATTAAGAAGTGGGAGAGGGAGAGCAGAGAAATAAGGCTAGCTTTGATATTAACCCACAAGGAGCACTATCAAGGAGAGGTTTGTAATGTTTAAAGATCATTAGTTGTTTTAGGACAAAAGCTTTGTGATAGAGATGGAAATTAGGGAATTTAACTCCTCCAGAGGATTTGGTAAGTCTTAATTTATTAATCGCTGTAATTTATGATAATTCCATAAGAATTTAAGAAGAAGAGAATCAAGTTTTTTGTACAAAGAGGCATATATAGCAGTGGGGATCATGGATATTGAATAAATGATAATGGGGCTGATGATCATTTTAATAGTATTGAGACGTCCCCACCAGGATAGGAAAAGAGGAGACCATTTTGAAGTCATATCGACAACTTTTTCTATTAGCGCCATGGCTGCCTCCAAACCCGGGTCCGGGTCTGGTCTCTCTGAATGGGGAGTTACCGGGTCATTCCAACCTTGGAGGACGCAGTAAGTCCCCATTCAGAAACCATTCCCCATTCCCATTGAGCCCTAAGTGGGCTCAATGGGAATGGGGAAGGAGCAACTAACGGGCCCGCTAATAGCAGGCCCGTTATTTGCTCCATGGTCCCTTAACGGGTCCCGCTAAGAACGGCTGGTCAGACCAGCCGTTCCTGCTGTGACCTGCTAAGGGACCTCAGAATATGGCGGTAGGGGCTTAATGGCACCGCCATCCTTAACAGTGCGATTAAGCCCCTACCGCTATACTCGTAATGACCCCCATGGTCTGGAATTAGATGAAGTGTAACGATTTTTGATGAAACCAGATTGATCAGGGTGTATAAACTTGGGAAGTTGAAGTTCTAGAAGTTTTGCGAGGATCTTAGTGAACATGTTTTAATCAGAATTAATAAGAGAGATGGGTCTGACATTTTTAATTAAAGAGGGGTCTTTGTTAGGCTTAGGAAACAGAACTAGAAGAGCCTCACCAAAAGAGCCAGGACTTTGACCTATTTCAGCATAATAGGAATATAATTCTAAACGTTTTGGTGCAATGGAATCAATGAAAGTTTTATAATAATCTTTTGTAAACCCATCAGGGCCAGGGTCTTTTTTAGGTTTGAGATCGAGTATAGCTTGTTTAATTTCAGTAAATGATATAGGAGCATCGAAGGGAGAATGGATTGGAAGGATGTACTTTTGTATTTGTTTCAAAGAAAGAATAAATATCAGAATTGTTAATAGAGGGATGAAAGGCAGAACGATTGGAGTAGAAATCAAGAAAGGCATCACTAATATATTTTGGTTTGATTAGTCTGCTGCCATCAGAAGAAAGGATGTGGGTAATAAGGGATTTCTTTATTTCTTTTTTAGATAAGAGGCTAGCATTTTACCAGCTTTGTTGGATCCACAGTGGAGTTTAGTTCTAGACCTCAGTGTGGAGTTGGCAGCTCAATCAGTGTAAATGTTGAATTCAATGCGTTTAGTCATAAGAGCTTTCATGGTGGCAGGATCTGGGTTAGCGTAGTAGAATTGTTCAAGTTGTTTAATTGAGGCTAGGAGGTTGTTATGAATGAGTTCAGATTGTTGTTTTGTAATGGCAAGAAGTTGCATAATAAAGCCACAAAGGGTACCTTTAAACGTGTCCCAATTGTTGCTAAAGGAGGTATGCACCGGGCAGTTGTTGAAAAATAATTCTTTAATGAAGCAGTTAGTTTTTCAACAAATTATTTATCTTTATGCAGGAACAAATAAAATTTCCATCTTGGAAAAAGTTTACTGATGGGTATCCAATCGATGGTGGTGGAGACAGGTGCATGATAGTAATGGAACCAATATCAGAGTTCAAAATGGTGGAAGTTAGTTAGGCGTTTACAAAGATATTGTCTAATCTGGAAAAGGATTTGATATCAGGATGGCAGAATCGCCAGGTGTCAATTAGATTTAGATTTTGTAAGTATATTTCGGAAACTGTTCCTAGATTTAGAGTTAACAAAATTAGAGAAGGATTTTCGATCAAGGGCAAAGTCAAGAAATTGGTTCATATCACCACAAAAATGAGTTTATCTGGGCTCTTTTATGAGAATTTAGTGATAAAATTAGACCAGAAAAGGGGGATGGGAGTATTATTATATAGTGCAAACATCACTCTTTGGGGGGGAGGCCATTTCAAAGTGATTTTGTAGCTGTAATCAAGGAGCATGAGGAACACTGCCCCTACCCTAGATGTAGCACACATGCAACATCTTCCCCTGTCCACCTGCCACTCCATATTTGTGGTTGGTGCCTCTTCTCTCATTTTCCTCCCCACCTTACTTACTGATCTCTCCCGCAAAATAAAAGAATTAAAAAAAACAAAAAAAGATTCATTTAGGAACTAGCTTTCACAGTTAAAAAATAGAAATTAAAAAATATTGGTAATGACTCCATCTACTTTATATTTCTCAGTAAAGTATTTAGACTCATTAAGATCCTCCAACATTTGTGTTATGCTAATGGGAATAATAAGGTAATAAACCTCAAAACTGCAGGCCATTACCGCATAAGGTAATGCCCCTGTGGCCCATATTTACAGGGGCGGGAGAAAAAAAAAATGGCCACCGCGGACAGTCAAAGTTTTCTCTTTCCATGGCGGTCATAGTAAACAAAGAAAATGGCCACCATTGAATGGGAGAAGGGACTACAAATAGTCTGTTCTCCCTTTCCATGTCGGCCATTATAAGTAATGGGGAAAAATGTAAATAAAAAAAAGCGCGTTTGTGAGGGAGGCAAAATAATGAAGTGGACCGGCATGAGTTTGCCACCACGACGTGAGCGGGAGTACCACACAGTTATGCTTGGAAAAGGACCAATCAGTGAATAGAACACACACTCTTTACGTTGTGCCAGGTACTAATGGAAAATTGTATACTGGAGAAACATATAGAAGGCCAGAAAGAATTTTCTGTCCCAAATGTGTTTCTCTAGCATATAATAAGGACCATATTTGATGGACCTTTATAACTATCCATGGGCTCCACATTCCCCTTTCCTGGCCATGGATCATTAAAAGACCCAGATGGCACATTCACACCAGTTTTAATGATATATTTGCAACACTACCTCAATGCCAGCTTTCAAACAGTCCTACATCCACAAACAAATCACTTCCAAAAACTGTACCGATAACCCTATGCCCATATTACACTTCCACACACCAACTGCCACTTAAAAATCTTCTACACATCGTTTGCATCTGCATTTGCCTTACTTATACAACAAATTGTACACAGTGCTCCTGTTAATGCACATATGCATTGTGCAGTGAGAGAAGTGCATAAATAGAAGGGGCAGTATGGATGGACAGTTGCTAATGAGAAACCAGGAGTGAAATGCCAAGGGATGCCAACGTGGGACGCCACTGAATAACTACTGGAGCAGTGAGTCCCAAGGGTGGGATGCATCTTAATCGTAACATCCCTTTAACACAGCTTGTTTTGTCAATGTCATCGTTTTTTTAAAAAGAAAAATGTTTCATGGTGTTTTGTCACTGTATATAAGTTATTAATATGTCCTCTTTCCATATATATGAAAGAGCTATAAACCTCCTTTAAGAAACTTATCATTGTTCAACTGCCTATGGCATAAGGCTCCACCATGACTCATGCCAAACCAAACCACACCTATTATTCACTGCATCTACCCTGTATCCTAGCTTGGTGAGGTTTAGTGCAAGGGGAGAAAAGTTATAGGGGAGTCCCAAAATGTGTGTTTTTTCCCATAGACGCAATGGAAAAGGAAAGTTGCTCACACCTACAGCCCAAACCGCTGGATGGATTTTCACCAAATGTGCACCAGGAGCAGTGGTTTGGTTCCAAAACCATACTTTTGTAAATTTGGTGTAAATCTGTTCAGTATTTTGTCTTAAAATGGACAAAAAGTAGGTACAAAATAATTAGTGATATCTGGGTTGGTCCAAGGATTCACCACCCTGTTTGGTATGTGGATGGGCCGCCAATTGGTCCACAGCCGCGATCTCCGCAGACATCGGACGCACCTGATGGTGTGTCATATTTTCTGAAACCCCTGCAATGTCATATACGCGGAAAGTCGCAGCTGACTGCCGACATTGCGGTGGGGACAAATTCCGGTAAATCAAATGTGAGGTTGTTTGGTGGTGTATAGATTGGCTGGGAATAGTGGGGGAGTGGACAAAAGATGATATAGGGATATTTTTATAGGTGGAAAAAGGGCCTGCAGGCGTTGTGATAGTCCACGGACATCACAGTCTTTCATGGATACCACCATGAACCGACGGCTTTGGAAACACATTTGTAGTTATTTGGTGGGTGAAAGAGGGTTTTGTAAAGGGTACAGGAGTGGAATAAAGAGGATAGTGAGCTGTTTCTAAAGGTGGAAAAAAGGGTTTGCATATGCCGGCAAGTCCATGGTCAATTTTGGTGTCCGCGGACATAGTTAGCATTAGAATGGGGATTCTGGGCGACTTTCGTTATTTCAACATATATTGTATGTGTATGTTATATGGTTTCATTATATTGTGGTGGTTGAGGCCAGTGATCCGATTCTTGGGTGCATGGCCATGCCCCCAGAAATCTGTGCACTGGCCACACACACAAAAGTAATATGTGTACAGTAATTATAGGTACCATGTGAGAGTATACAGTACATGTAATATGGTGGCATAATACAATCAAAGTTCAATTGAGGGTAGTGGTCTACATACACTATAGTAATATATGCATAGTATTTATAGGTACTGTAGGTGGAGTATACAGTATTTGTAATATGATGGCATAATACAATTGAAGTGCAGTACAATTGCGGGTGGCGGTTATCAAATTTGTATTTGTTTGTTTGCATTTATGTGAGTGTAAGTTTGCAGTATGTTTGTTTGAAGTGTGTTGTACTTAAAGGACTGATTAAAGTGCTTAAATACCTGTTGGCGTATTCTAAGTATATTTGATGTTAGCAAAACTGTTGTAGTGAGAAGAATTGTGATGGTGTATTTGAAGTGTAATGCAATGAAGGGTATTTTTAAAGTAGATATCTGTTGTTGTATTCTAACTATTTTGACTTTTAAAAGTAGTATTGTAGTATTATGGATGTAGTTAGATACCATTTGGAGTATTCTAACTTTTGATAGTGCTACAGTTCAGTGACTGTCGGGGTGATTCATGGAATAAATGTGCACTGAAAACGGGGTGCACTCGTCCATAACACATGCAAGCGCCCGTTTACTGATTCATGAAACACATTACACGTGGCTTACCTGAGACCTGCTTTGAATCTACGCAGGTCCAACACGTCACTGCGACACCACGAACGGTTTGCGCGATACGGCCATCAAAGGCACACACCATCCAGCGCACACACCTAAAAAGGGGCTGGAACACAACAAGCAAAAATGTGGATGTTACGGGGGAAGCACCGCAGTAAAATCCTCGCACTAATAACACGTATTCATGGATTTTAACAGGGCTCACTGGCACGTGGGAAAAGACGTGCAAACCCGGAAACATGTATGCCACGCAAAGCTGGCGTAAGAGCCCCCACGCACCAAAACCAATGCATAAAAGTGCACACAAACAACAAACACGCGTATACAGCTACGATGAATGTACCATTCCTTGCAGCAGCGATCGTGGGACACCACAGAAGGAGGAGGAGGATAGCCAGGCCCTGAATTTTTTTTTACCCAGGACCAGCTTTTTTGGGATGCCTGATGACCAGGTCTATGGCAGGTCGAGGTTTCCACCTCATTTCATCCTAGACCTGCTCACTGAGTGGGAGGATGACCTCACATCACCCACCCTTTGCTCCCAAGCTCTGAGCCCCTTGGAAAAGGTGCTCAATGTACTGCATCTTTTGTCCACTGGGTCATTTCAGCGGACAACTGCCATAGTTGGGGTTGTCTCACAGCCCATGCAGTCACTCCGCCTACACCAAGTATTGGCAATCATGACTGCACGCCCCTCAGTCTGCATGGAAATATACATGCCCAGAACACCCGCAGAAAGGCAGGCCGTGGTCCAGGGCTTTTACAGGGTGGCACACTTCCCCAAAGTGCTTGGTGCCATTGTTTGCACCCATGTGGCCCTACGTCCACCTAGGGCCACTGAGCACATCTATCACAATCGCAAGCACAGGCATTCCATCGACGTGCAGGTTGTATGTGATGCCAAGGGAATCAATTCCCCTGTCTATGCCAACTATTCAGGGTCCACTCATGATAGTTTAATTTTCAGAGTGTCACCCCTAAACCGGGACCTGGAAGCTGGGAGGCATGGCAACACATGGCTCATTGGTGAGTACAAATGCCTGTGCACACAGACAAATGACAACCATTATCACCTCCCCAGGGGACAGTGCCTACCCTCTGAGCACCTACATGATGACGCCAATACAGAACCCCACCACACCACCCCAAGTAAGATACAACGCATCCCATATTGCAACCAAGGCCATAGTGGAGCGCACTTTCGTAGTCCTAAAGTCACGCTTCCACTCCTCTGTCCACTCCGGACAGCTACTATATGCACCACCAGTAGTGTGCAGGATCATTGTGGCAGCATGTGTCCTGCACCATGTAGGAACACAGCGGGGAGTACTGGTGGACATGTTTGTGCCCCCACATCCTCAACCACATGCACGCCCACTGCGCATTGGAGGGAAAAGGGCATGTGGTGGGGCTGCCCGTACCCAGCTTCGGGCACAGTTTTTCCCCTATAATCCAACTCCTGCGGAGTGCACACAGGCCTGGCACATTCCAGGTGACAATCGATGATGACAAAGGGACAAACAACTGTCCCACCCTGAGAATGTGTCCTTGGAAGTGCTACATTGTGTGCATCCCTAGCTGCTTAAACCAACACAATCCCATGTGACCAAAAGGCACACATTCAAGATGCAGTATGCCACTAACCCCATGCAAAACAGCACATCCAAAAACTGGTATATCACCTAAACCCTCCCAAAACCCATGTCACCCAGCCAACACATCACACCATGGCATGCAATGTAAAAAGTCCAAAGTAAATGCACAAAACATGACAAAATTGTCACAAAGTGCACATTGCCAAATGGAAATAGGTCCGAAACAATTCCCTCTGACACATCAAAATGAAACCATACACAGGAACATCCATTTACCAGCATAACATATCATAAACACAAGACCCAACAGTGACAATGTCAGCCAGTGACCAATCACAATAGCACAGTGCCTCAATGTGACAAAGCCACCACATGGACCCCTTCTATCTTGAGTGTGTCTCTGCTAGCTAAAAGGGGCAGGGTAACGTATACAGAATGAAGAGTATCAATAATGGAGACAGGCAAGGTAATACATGAAGATGTGACATAAAAAAAATGCCCATTTACCAATATACAAACTGAAATGCATCCTAACCATGCTCTGGACAAACAATCATGAACCCCCACTAAAGGTGTATACACAGGTTGGACTTCAGACTGGCCACGTAAATGACGGAAGTCCAATGCCTCTGTGTAAGTAACTGTCACACGCTGCCCTCCTTGCAAGCCCATGGAAAGGGGAAGCAGGCGTGGCATATGTGTCTGGACCCCAAGGCACACATGCAAACACGAGACAAGCCTGTATGGGCCAAGCAGGAACACATAGTGGATGCCTTCGGATGCCACATAAAGCAACACACTGTTACATGAATGCACAATGGACAAAAAAAATGGTCCTGTTGAACCAGAGCGGGGGCGGAGGCACCCAGGAGGGAGGAGGTGCAGGGTGCACCTCAACACCCAAATGCGTGGATGTTGAGAACAAAAAAAAACCTCCATGGGTTCATGGCCTGCACGGCTAGCCTATAGTGGGAGAGCTGACGCCGCAGTCGGCACACTCTGGTGTAACATTAGAAGGTGTGCGTGGTAAGGGAGGCTGACCACGCATAGCCCTGGTATGCTCCTCAATGGCAGCAAGCATGCAGGCCTGAAAGGTCTGATTCTGCATAATGATGGTACGCAGGTCCCCATGCAGCACCTCACGTGTAGCATGGAGTACTGCCTGCAAGACCTCCGGGTTGCACAGAGTTCAGCAGAGATGTTGTGTGTCAGCTGCTCCATCTGCTGTTCTGCCTGTCTACTGTGGGCCATCTCAAGTTCAGCCAGAGTAGATCTGAGGGAGGTTTTCTCTTCCCTGAGGGCATCCCTGTGGGCCTCTGCCTGTGCAGCTATGGCTGTGATGCGCAAAGCCCCCAGTTCAGCCCATCGGTCCCTGTTGCCGGCCAACATGTGCAGCCTGTGCGAGTGGCATGTGGACAGCACTGCCTGCTGCTGAAGTTCCATCTGCCTTTCGGGGGGGAATGGAATTGGCCACCCTTTCCACGCCCTGAGCCAACATCCCACATGATGCCCCCTGTTGCTGTGCAATGGCATACATGAAATTCTCGCACACAGTATTCACGGGTGGCACACGGCCACCGCGTTGCCGGACACCACACCTGTCGGGCCCAAGGATAACTGGCCGTGCTGGCACAGCCTGTGGCTGCAGGACTGCATTCCTCTCTTGCTGAGCAGCCCCAGGAACAGGAGCAAATAGTGTGGAGCGTTACCCTCCATCCGTAACCACCACAGGCGGACTTACCAACACTGACTGGCCCCATGAGGGGTCTACCCCCATGCATGTGTGTCGGACAGAACAGCATCCACAGCAGAATTACTCACCTGCGACAGCAATGAGGGTTCAACGTTCGTTTACGCACCAGAGGCATAGATCTCCTCAGAGGTGTACTCAGAGATACGCCTGGCCAGGATGGTCTGGAGCACCAATGGATTTTCATGGGCCACCTCACCCTCCACTGGTGCCTGGTTGAGGCTTTGAATACATCACCCCTCCACCATCTCCTCCTCCTCCACTTCCTCCTCCACTGCATCCAGTGCCTCATCACCTGCAGAAAATCAAAAGAAGATATGAACACACATGTTAACAGCATAGGCCATACACATAGGTATCACAATGTTGACAGCCAACACATGAACCAACCATGTCACACATGACACAAACTCAGGTACGCAGTGTCAATGAAATGCAAGGGGAGCCTGAAAGAAGACATGGATATGTGTGAAATGGCAAAATAAGACATGTACTGTATGGTGCATAGCACCTGCATCACACACAAGCTTGAGACTGACATAGTCCTTCCAGAAACATGACAGATGCCAACACACAGATGGCACGTATCATAGCCATGCCCCAACTGCCAACCAGACCCAGATGGAAGCTCAATACTACTGTCCATGAGCCATGTACAACGCATGTCATTTGAAATTTCATTGAAATCACTATGATAAAACACTCGTGTCACAGGCTGCAAAAACGCTAGGGTGTTGAAATACAGTGAAGGAAGGCACATGGATTCATTATCGGCAGGTCACTTTGACATTACGCAAGTGAATAGGCATGTGGAAGGGGAGAACAGGGTTCAGAAGTGTGTGGGTGCAGTGCAGTACATGTGTACGGCCTCAACTATAATTGAAAACACAGAAGCTCTAATGTGACTGATATGGACTGATGGCATTATAATGGCAAGTGCAGTCACTCTGTGTAAAGTGTTGGTAGTGGGTTGTAGGGATACAGTAAACTCCACCCGCAAGGGCTTGGAATGGCTTGGAGGCAGTGCTTGGCTCAAACTGGTTGCTTAGAGTACCGTGTTGTAGCAGACAGTGTGGGCAGGTGTCAATTGCATTCTTTCATTCATCTGGGACTACAGCAGGGGATAGGAGGACAGTAAGCACATCACATGAGGAAGCATCAGAAGTGCCACCAGACCCAGAGAAGCTACACCATCAGTTGCATAAAGGCAGGGAGGCTGTGCCAGAGGGAGACTCCCGCTCGACGTAGACGAGAACCCCAAACTAATGGCTATGAGGAGCAACTGACCCTGAGTGACCAGGAAAGGGATCAAATACCATGAGAAGGAAGCAAATACTGGAGATGGAGTTGAATGAATTGCTTGCCCAGGACCCATATGGACTTGCTGGGAATGCACAGGGTCCAGGAATGAACACTCATTGCCACTGTGAGCCTGTGCCATCCGCACAGTCCGAGTGAGATACCCTGCACCAAGGCCAAAGGACTTTCCATATAGTCCAGGTCTGACAGAGTTGCAGGGGGCAGAGTGTATATTCACAGAAATTTGGGTACAGCCCGTTGCAGTAGACTGCCATCAGAATCACCAATCCCATGGAGACAGTGAGCTCCTGGGGGATGGAGAGGTAAGGAAGAATGCCTCTGAGGAGGAACAGCTTGCAGAGTGACCTCACAGATACATCAGTTATGTGTCGATAGAAGGTGAGTGTTGAGTGGAAGATCATCACAGGCTATCCACGACCATAGGTTGGAGCAAGAATAGGGCCAAGAGAGGCTGCACAGAGATTGTCATGGAAGGAGGAAGCAAGTGTGGTGATGAAGATTTCCTCTGTGTGCAAGACATGGTTTGTATGCAGTCTGCATGACAACAAGCAAGTATCAGTCCAACATCACATGGGTCCCACATGGCAGTCATGTCAATGTAGCCTGAACTGGCAGATAATCATAACACATCACCCAAGCAACATACACATGGCCTGGACACACACGCATCACCAGTCACCGGACATTGTCTCATAATTTGGAAGGTCTCCCACATCTTGGACCTGCTCCACTGCAATGAAATCACCAGCAATCTTCTCATGGTGGTGTCCCACTGCCAGTCACCAGAGTAGAGGCGGACTTTGCAGCCAGCTTGTCTTTCGCTCGGCGCCAGAGGTCATTCCAATGCTTAACAACATCATCTACTGTTCTACTCTCATTTCCCAAGGCACTGATATGGTCCTCGAGGCACTGCCAGTGGGCCCTATGCTGAGCAGGTGTATGTGTGCTCCCTGCCCGCACTAGCATGTCACAGCTGCAAAGAAACACGTAGTCCACAAGTGCGTCCAGTTCCTCACCACAGAAACTCCTCTTCCTTGACGTGTGGGACTCCTGAGCCGTGTCTTCAGTACCAGCCTGTTCTGGTGGAGCACGCTGCTTCCTCATGTGAGGTGGTGCCGCTTTGGTCAGTAGGGGCTGAAGCACAGGTGGACTGGCCAATGGAATCAGGCAATGATGTGACAACCGAAGGTCGGACTGCAGGTATTGGCAGCTGGGTGCCCTTACCAGGACCCTGCGATGCACCTGCCTTGGTGACAATGGCCAGGACCAATCCAGTCCTGGCTGGGTGACCCAGAGCAGGGGTGGTGGTAGCTGCAGCTGCCCCTGCAGGTTTCACACCCTGGTTAAGGACAGCAGATGACACTGCTGCTCCAGATCCACGTGTCCTGGTGACAGCAACTTGCCCCACACATGCCTTGGCCTTCCAGACATGGAAATCGGCCATTGAGTCACCCTGTGCCTGTGCCAGGACCACTGCAGTGCAGGCTGGCTGACCCTCAGCCTGGCTGGTGGTAGCCGCAGTTGCCCCTGCAGCTTCCACACCCTAGCTACTCAGGACAGCAGATGGCACTGCTTGTCGGGTCTGACAGGTGCGGGGATGTCAGCAGCAGCTGCATCTCTGTGACCCACTTGGGTGGGGGGCATGGCTAGTCCTGCATGGGCCTGGACACCTTGCCCTCAAGGACTACCCTGGCCACGTTGCCCACCTTGGCCACGTCGCCCACCTTGGTCACCCTGGCCAGCCTAGACACCTTGCCCACCACGGCCACCTCTGGGAGGTCGCCCAGCTTTGCCTCCATTACCACTTGTTGCCCTCCCAGTCATGGCACTGATGGACTAGCACAATTGGAGGTGCAGACAATAATTGTCCTGGGCAATTGGAGTGAGAGGAAAACGTACCACTGTGCTCCAGCAAGGCTGTATGTGACCCCTGGGCGAAAAATAATGGGTCATGCAACGCGCAGGCACCCCAAAAACAAAAATAAACATGTACGTGACCCCTCGATAGCCCAAGTGTCTGGAAAAAACTTTCTGCAGTACTCTGTGGCACCCAGCAACACAAAAAATGCATATGCGAGGAACACGTGGGCTACTATGACCTAAGAAGTGGGGTACGCGACACACAGGGGTAACCACAGTGGGAAAAATGCACGGGTGACTCACTGTCTACCGTAAAAATAAGAAGAAAAACACACACGCATGTGCGCATAGGCAATTCCCCCGCCAAAACAAGAAGTATGCAATGCCACAGTAGTGAACAATTTGCCTGTGAACCCACAAAAATATGAATCTCACGCATTAGTCTCCATGAAAAGCACGTACATTGCACTGTTGTCCTGACCTTTAACCTGTACTGAATGGCAACACCCAATGTCTAGTGCACGTCGCGTAACTTATGCGCTTTGGGCCTTTCCTCTGATTACACGCTACCATGCTGTTTTCGCACGTGCAGAGTCACTCTGTTTCCGGCTGGCCACGTGAAAGAACACAGAAGACCCACGCTCCTGCCCACAACGCCATTGTCTCCAGCTGCCCCGAGTTGCCTCCTAGAGCCATCTGCTGCTGCCAGACCACTCTGTGTGCCTGCTGCCCACGTGCCATGCATTTTGGTGCCTGCTCTGAAGCCATTGCCAATGATCCTGTTGCTGTAACCACCTCTGCTGATCCTGAAGACTCCTGACTGCCATACCACCACTCTACAGCCCAACCCCAGAATCACCTTGCCCACCCACACCTGCCTTGGGGGTTGCCATGTCCGACCCAACACCATCTGAGACAAGTGGCAACCCCCGGCAGAGAGGCAGAGTGCTGTCAGCTTCTCAAACAGGGAAGTTGTCATCCTGGTGGAGCAAGTTCTGGGGCGTTATGAGGCCCTCTTCCAACACCCATCGTGAGTCGAAAAGGAAGGACGGAGTAAGATCTGGGTGGACATCATGGGTGCAATCAATGCAGTGGAAGTGGCACCCGGCGACTACTGACATGTCTGTAAGTGCTGGGAAGACTTCAGTTCTAGTTGACCAACGATGAGATGCGGGTCCTGGAGCACATCGACCCAGCGCTATATGCCCAGGTCTTGGATTTTGTCTGCCTGGAGTCGACTGGCAAGTGTTCATGTGTTCTTGTCCACCATAGTCATGTGCATGTTGAGGTGTGGCTGGAGTGTGCACTTTGTCCTTATGTCTGGCATGCCTCCTGTACAGATTTCTGTGTGCATGTCCCTGACAGTGCTGAACGTGAGTCCATTCAGGCGTGTCCCACATCAATGGTGTCTGTGTTGCAATGCGTGATGCACACCAGCATGTTACGAGGTGCACATGTTTGCATACCTGTGTCTGGACTGGGGCATGCGAGAGGTGTGACACATGGGTGCTCATATAACCATCATGGACATGCATGGTGTACATGTGCATGTGTCTGAGTAGTGAGTATGTGACTGGCCAATGCCATGTATGCATGACACATGGGCATCTCAATGCATGATTTACTCGTGCGGCACAGTTGTCCCCAAGTGCACTGTGTTGGAGGTATGCATGGCCTGATGCATGACTGTCAGGTGATGTGTGTGTATGTGATGTGCATGTACCATGATGCATGTGAGGTTCAGCCCCTCTTCTGATGTTCTTGCAGTGCCTCGTACATGGATGTGAATGTTTGTTGCACATGGCATGCATGTTTGTGCATGTGTGTTGCTTGCACTGACCTGTGTGTTGGGAGGGTGATGATGGTTGTGACGTTTGACAGTGCCACTCATGTACATTTGCTTTGTGTCAAGCAGACATTTGTTCGGTACACTGATGCTTGTGTTCAATGTCTCCCTAACCACAGCAACGACGGAGGAAGAGGGTGGAGCACTGCAGCAGGGATGACTCCACCAGGCACCGACGCAAGGCCCAGTCCTCCCAGGGTATGTCATCTTCTGGGAGCAATGAGGCTGGTGCCACGAAAGAGTCATCGGCCGCTGCTGCTGAGGGGAGGCCCAAGAGGGTGAAGTTGGTTGTGGGCTCTTCGGCAGTGGGAGGGACAGGTGAGACCACAGAGGGGCAATCTGATGCAGAAGACAGTGGGGAATCATCCAAGTTGGTGGTGGTGGAGGAGGAGGCCACATCAGCCCAGCACATGGGGCCCAGTGGGGGTGATGAGGTAGGTGTCCCTGGTGCAGTCCAGGGTCACGGGCCGGAGGCAGTACATGTCACCGTGGAGGGGCCTGTAACTGTCCCTGGCACTGCGAGTGCACCAGTGTGCACCTGCAGGCATCCCTCAGGCCGGGCCCATCCCATCCGCAGGTGGCCGATGTATGCACGAAAATGGATTTTACACTACCTGACCTAACTGTTTGAACACCACCCCATCCGTGCCCCCTTGTGACTGTCTTTTTTTAATATAATTGTTTTGTAGCTCAATTTGTGACAGGGTTGAACCTGTGCAAGCTGGTGTTGCGAGGCGTACATCCAGCATTCATGATGATGTGCAGGCTTCCAATCGGGGGCTTGCACATCATCATGATGAGGTCTGTTGCCTCATAAACTGGCTAGCACAGTTCATGCTCGAGAATGTGCAATGTGTGCTGGCCACTGCTGCAATTCCCTCCTCCTCTTCCTCCGCTGTGCGCCAGTCATCCTCATTACAGTCTTCCAGCCCAGATACCACCAGGGCCCCCCGTGTACCTGTCCCAAACCCGGCAGCCAGTCTGGTGGAGACCACATCCCTGCCACAGTTGGGAGTCGAAAGGGGATCATCAGAGGTGATCACCGCAGCAACAGGAGCAATGGCAATGGAGGAAGTGAAGGCACCAATCAGCAGGGCATGTGCACGACAGCCCTGGGGGTTGTCATCATCCCGGTGGCTGTCCCAGAGGTGCAGGAACCAGGCTTTTTGGTGACAGCAGGCTCAACATAGGAGGCAACAGGACTCGGGGCCCTCAACATTGGAGGGGCGGGTATCTGCCATCAGGCAGGAGCGAAACGTGGACCTTAACACAAGGATGTCTTCCATGTTGGAGCGAATGGGCCAGCACATCGGAGCAGAGAGGCAGCGGGCACAGAGGGTAACAAATCACCATCACCAGGGTGGAGAACACTCTGCGCCAGGCGGAGAGGTGGGCCGAGTTCCTCGAAGAGGCTCACAGGGAGTTTGAGAGGAGCATGTTGGAGTCCCTGTGTGCCATCGAGCCGAGAGCAGAGGCCCGCCTTACGGAAATAGATGCACAGTTCGATGATGCCCTGGCCGAAACTCTTGGGTGAAATGGTGAGTCGTAGGACTAGCCCACTGCCTTTGTAAATAGTTCATTAGGAGTAGGCTTCATTTTTTTTATTTGGAGTTCTTGGAATTTGCTCCGTATCCTGTATATAGTTGTTTTTTATAGTACTTCTGGGTGTTTTTGTATTTTTGGGGATAAGGGACCCGTGAACTTTGTATATAGTTGGGATCTTGTTGTTTCTGGACCAATTTTTTGTTGCCATGGATCAATGGTTTTATTCACATTTTTCTTTGCATTTTCATATGCTGCAATGGGCATGGACCACAATTTGGAGTCTGTAATTTTCCTATCACAATTTTTTTCGTCTAGATTTGATTTTCATTTTGATTTATTATGATGGTAATTTCACTGGTTTTATTTTAATGTGTTTCATTTGGAATCAGGATCATTAATACATTTTTATACCTTGGAGTACAAGTGGTGTCTGCTCTCAATATTTTGGTGCATGTTTCAATCTTCCTTGTCTTTATTACATGTCCCTGCTGTTGAGCAATATTGTTCATGTGTGTGCTTGTGATTCCCATGCCATGGGGCATACAATGGAGAGCAGGAACAATGGCTGAGTGATAAGGTGCACCGTGTGGGTACAGCAGGTGGTTGGATTTTGGTGGACATATGCTACATGATTGAATGGTGTACAAATATGGGGGCTGCGGGGACATGAGTCGGAGCCTGCCTGCAGGTTGCCATTGAAGAGGGAAAATGGGATGTTACCTTTCCCCGATTCTCATCCAGACCATGGCCTAGAACATCACGATCCAAGCACCCACCACGAGAGGAATTCGATCAGTTTACTGATGCCCCAGATGTAAACATCCACTGTGGCCATGCCCCACATGGCAAGGCGAATTGCCTGTCAATCAAACCACGTGTCGGAACCTCAGGTAACACTGACATCGATCATATGGATCAGATCGATTAGGCGACAATGAAAACCACCGTCGTTAGAGATGCCATGACGACATAGCCAATTGACGATAACATATGTGCCACCATGCACACTGGTCATACCCACACCATTCCACATGAACAACACACTCAGCACCATGACGTAGGGGACCGCTATATTCATTCATGCATCGTTGTTATTTTTCACATAGGCTAAGCTACAACACTGCAGAAACGCAAGATGCAAGAAGAGCTTGTGTCCAAGCTTGCAAACGCTTCCTTGCTACTAAAACCATGGTGACGTAAGAAACCTATGTATAAGGACCTATGTCAACCTGCGTGACCCCAGTGTCGTGAACCATATGCCGCCATCCGTAAACCAGGCCAGAGTAGGCCTCAGCACCAGAGTAGGCCAAAAACCCAGAGCCATAGGCCCAGAGCAGCTCAGACGGAGCTGCAAGACGCTGATTGTCCACAACAAACCACGACGAGGGCCTCACAGCCAAGGCCACGAAGTTGCAACTTACACGCCGTGTGCCCTGAGCCAAGGTTACACCTCCCGCGGCCATCCGCCCCTCGGAACCGAAACACAAATCAAATGCTCATAATTCTGCTCCAGCCACGGTCTCACAACACGTGACCAGGCCGACCTGACGCGATGCCAAGCTCCAAGGACGAGGACAATTCTGGGGTCTCACGTTTGGGACACAGACTGCAACAATGAAGTGACAAATTGGACACTGATGGCGGTGAGAAAGAAGCGCTCCTGCAGCAAATGTCAGACCTGTCCATTGTCCACCACTGACACATAGTCATACATTGTTTCTAACACCAGGTACACTGTGAGCTGGGAACAACTATGGTCCCAGGCTTGGAGGTTCACAGGTGCACCAAAAAGGGCACGGGGGGCTAACCACTGATGGCATCACAACGTAGCCAATCACTAACCTCCCTATTATCCATTTTGGTGTAACAAATTCTAGAGACCATTCAAGCGTACTACCTGACCCCCTCTCTACCAATCACTAACCTTTCTATATGCATCTATACTAACCATATCACTCGTGGAGCCAAACCGTGGTGGCGTTAGGTTTTTGGGGATGTTCTCCAGGTGACGTATGGTGTGGCGTCACACAAGCAGAAAAAGAGCATGCAAGCCCACTCTTGCTGAGCAGTGTTCCTGGATGACCTGTGGTCCCAGAACCTATCCCTGCCGTTTCATCTAATAAATGCAGTAATAGTAGTAAAGCAGTAATGCCTTGCTCTTGCATGTGTCTCATACTCATTGGGGACTGTGGGAGGAGTTGGGGGCCACCCTTACCCTGCAGGTTTTCGGGCGGCCCTGCTGACCCCCCAGGAAATCACCCCGACACTGTCACTGGTGGGGGGTGAGGGGACATGAGTCGGGGCCTGTCTGAAGGTTGCCGTCACTGGTGTGGGTGGGTTATATGAGTCAGGGCCTGCCTGCAAGTTGCCGTCACTGGTGGGGGGACATGAGTCGGGGCCGGCATGCAGGTTGCCGTCACTGGTGGGGGGACATGAGTCTGGGCCTGCCTGCAGGTTGCTGTCACTGGTGGGGGTTCATGAGTTGGGACCTGCCTGCGGGGTATGGCCATGGGTGATGGGAGGGTCCCTTGTGGTGTGGGCTGCCTGTGGGGTATGCTCATGTGTGATGGAGGGTCCCTTGTGGTGTGGGCTGCCTGCGGGGTATGGTCACGGGTGATGGTGGGGTCCCTTATCATGTGGGCTGCCTGCAGGGTATGTTCACGGGTGATAGGGGTCCCTTGTGGTGTGGCTGCCTGTGGGGTATGGTCACGGGTGATGGGGGTCCCTTGTGGTGTAGACTGCCTGCAGCATATGGTCACGGGTGATGGCGAGGTCCCTTGTGGTGTGAGCTGCCTACAGGGTATGATCATGAGTGATGGGGGGATCCCAAGCGGTGTGGGCTGCCTGCGGGGTATGGTCACTGGTGATAGGGAGGTTCCTTGTGGTGTGAGCTGCTGGGCGGTATGGTCACGGGTGGGCTGCCTGTGGGGTATTGTCATGGGTGATGGGGTTCCCTTGTGGTGTGGGCTGCCTGCAGGGTATGGTCACAGGTGATGGTGGTCCCTTGTGGTGTGGGCTGCCTGCGGGGTATGGTCATGGGCGATGGGAGGTTCCTTGTGGTGTGGGCTGCCTGAAGGGTATGGTCACAGGTGATGGGGGTCGCTTGTGGGGTGGGCTGCCTGCTGGGTATGGTCACAGTTGGGCTGCCTGCGGGGTATGGTCACGGTGATGGGGTATCCCTTGTGGTGTGGGCTGCCTGTGGCGTATGGTCACGGGTGGGCTGCCTGAGGGGTATGGTCACGGGTGATGGGGGATCCTTTGTGGTGTGGGCTGCCTGCGGGGTATGGTCACGGGTGGTGGGGGGTCCCTTGTAGTGTGGGCTGCATGCGGGGTATGGTCACGGGTGATGGGAGGGTCCCTTGTTGTGTGGGCTGCCTACGGGGTGTTTTCTCGACTGATGGCAGCACTCGCCGCCCTTTACATGTGATTTGGCTGATGCAAGCGGGGAACACAAATTTGCGGGGTATGTGTGGGCCTTTACATGCGATTTGGCTGGAGTGAGCGGGGTATGTGATTTCACAGGGGTATGTAAAGACATGCGTTTTGGCTGGCGCCAGCTGGGTATGTGAATTTGCGGTGGTACGCGCAATCCTTTACATGCAATGTGGCTGGCGCGAGCCGGGTAAGCGATTTTGCGGTGGTACGCACAAACCTTTCACACGATTTGGCTGGTGCGAGTGGGATACGCTCCGAATTTTTCACGCGATTATGATGGAGGGGGGCTGTATGCTGGGCCACGGATGGTGCAGGTCCTTGCACCGTATTGGCCATTTCACTGGCTTTTTCCTGCACACGGGGCAGTGTTGGGGACGTTACTGGTGCTGCCACGGATACTGATGCGTCAGGAAATCGATGAATACACGTGCCGCACAATTGCTGGTTTGCACCATGGCTGGCGCACGCATGGTGCACGATCCTTCTTGGCATGCAGCGCTTGCTTTGCTTCTGCACTGGATTCTATGAATCGGGCCCTAAATTTGGGTTGAAGGAATATTAAGTAGACATTTGTTAGATCTGCAGTTAACATATGTTTTAGAGTAACAGAAGTGGTGTTATATTCAAACCAACCACTTATTTGTTAGCATATGCAGTATAGTGGCCTGCAGTGGTTGTGGCACCAGTTTGGTAGATTATGCCTACTGTTGTGAAGGTTTTCTTGCCAAGAGATTCTTGGTCATGTGTGAAGCTAGTAAGCTTACAGTTGTTTTTGGTACCATCTGCATTGTACCTTAAAAGCATTATTGTCAGATAATAATAATAATAATAATAATAATAATAATAATAATAATAATAATAATAATAATAATAATAATAATTATTATTATTATTATTATTATTATTATTATTATTATTATTATTATTATTATTATTAGGGATGTTCTCTTGTGAAACATGGTTGCAGAGACTGCATGTATGTTTCCATGTGCATGAAATCTTTCAGATTTCATTTATAGGTATGATTTTGGTCTCTAGTACTAGTAGTAAATACATAAGACATTAATGTGGATCTTCCAGTGTGTTATGGTGAATTTCACCATTCGTATACAAAAGTCCAATTGTGGCATTTCTATGAAGGACAGCATTTGAAAACACAACTGGTACGAGCCGTTTAAGTAAATGTTTTGGACAATTGGTGGTGATTGGGAGAGAAGAAGGAGTGTTACATTTGCCTAGCAATTTACTCCAGTTGTGTTGCTAATTTAAATGGACCAGAGAGTTGTGTTTCTGTTTTATTTGATAGGCCTGCATTTGTTTTATTAGAAGAAACATTTGTCTTTTTGTCTTGTGATGAAGTAGCAGTTGTTTTTTTGTTTCTTTGTTGGTATTTTTGGGAGATCTCTTCTAGGTCATGTTTGTATTTATTTTCTTTTTACAGGTTCAGCGTTTTGAGGTACAGGGTAAATATCTAGATGGGGGTGTACAGTTCACATAGACTGTTGTATTCTAGGATGCAAGGAATGTCAGCATTGAATTTGTTTGCATCAAAGTTGACTAGGAATCAACCTTCAAGTGTACATAGATGTGAAAGTGCTATGTAACTCATACCTTCCTTAAAGAATGTGCTGCCAATGTAAATCAATGCGTGATCTATGGTTAGACTTTGCAATTTGTGAATAATGACAGGATATGCAATAGACACAGAAAATGTTTCTCTGCATACGTACATTTCTTTGAAAGGAAGGAACCATGCTATTGTGCAGCCTATTTTTTTCACTTCTGCAAATTTGGAATAATGGATGTTGACAGACTGAAAGTTGTTGACATGTGGATATGTTTGGAAGCTAACAACTTTACCTATTGCTCCATTGTCTAAATCTTGTTCTACGTCTAGGTTTCGTTTTAGAATTAATCTACAGTTTAAATACTACGTTTATATTTTCTCCAATTCAGCTGTGTTAGAGATATATTTTTCAAAGCTATGTATTCATGCTGTTGCTTGCTGACACATAGGGAGTGTTATGCCATGCACTTCTAGTTTGTCCGTTGAGCAAAGATGCAGTATGGGTTCCATTATTTAAATTTAACATTGTTTCATTGAATTGCCCGCAGCTTGCTAGGATTGGCATTAAGGACATGAATTTTATATTTTGTTGAGTTCATTTTTCCATTACATCAGGGGCAGATGTGTTTCGCCCATACAGCTTATGGATTAGTCTACTCTTTAAGATTGATTTAGCATCTTTAGTAAGCAGCCAAGTTCTAATGCTTTTTAAAATGTTAGCATAAGTGATGTCTGCAGACCGACACGTGTTTTGAGTTAGTTTTCTGTGTTGAAAATGTTGCCAGAGATGTATATGCCCTATGCTTTGGATTGTTTTGCAGCATTGTTTTCATTCTAATGTTTTGAAAAAATGTTGAACTTTTAATAGTGTTTACTGTAGGAGGTCTCCGAAAACCATAACATGTTTTCCTCCAAACAGTTGTTTGTAGTCAGATTTTAGGACTTCTTGCATTCTGAGGTAAATTAAAGCCAAGATGAGGTTTAAAACCATGCTTACTTCATCTATTAGGAACACTTTCATGTGTTTCAGAATTCTGCGTGCTTCAGTAGCAGCTTCTGCTGATAATTTGTAATATTCTAATTTGCTTTGCTGTTCTACTGGACGTTGCATTAGTTTTTGTAAAGATGCACCTCTTATGGTGTAGGCAGCTAAACCTGTGGGGGCTGTTACAACAGCTAAAAGGTTGTTGTTTGTTAGGTTTAATAGAACTGTGCAGTTTAATGTAATTAACAATGTTTTTCCACAACCAACTTCACCACTTATATACAGGAGCAGAGATTGTATTTTTTATTTCTACAGCTATAACTTTTAGTTTCATGTTTAAAACCATGTTCAATGTCTTCAGTTACTTCTAGACAAGTGGCGAGTTGTTCATCATTTAGCTTTGATTGGAGAACTGACAAGTCTTCTTCCTATTGTTTATATTGATACATGGTGTTTTCTACTACAGTCATGTCTATTTCTGCTTCTTTTAGAATGATTGGTTCTCAAAGTGGTTCTTGGCTTCCTGTAAGTGAAGCTTGACTGCCCTCAGGAGTCTCTTTGTATAGTTGAGTTCAACATATTCCTCTTGTTGGCGTTCATTGCCCAACATTTCCCTGTATTGCTTGATATTGATATTTGTTATACTGCTTTCATTTGCATTGAAAGCAGCTTCAAATGAATCATGGATACCTAATCATTTCTGTAAAGCTTTTCTCTATGGTTTAAAAAGTTGCAGTAGGGCCATGTAATAAAGTTCTCTATGCTGCAGAGATTTAAATGACCATTTTATATGATTAATTAGACTGGGTTTGGTAAGTTTGACTAGGCTTCCTTCACAAGTTGAGACTGCATATTTACCAGTTGTCTCATCATGTGTGACATTATTTGTGTAGGAGTAGTTTTGGGCTATGTGTTACAGGCACATGATTTCCAAAGCAGGACTCTGTTTGGGTATTATGTGTCTATTAAATTGTTTTTTTTTAAATCTCCTGGCTGTTGGGATCATTTGTGGCTATTGTTTATATCTCTTGGTGGGATTTCAGTATTCTTTTTCGGGATGAAGCTGGACCAAGACTTAACGAGACAATGGGGGTCTATTAGCACCATGGCTGCCTCCAAAATTGGTCCGGGTTCCTTGAATGGGGACTTACTAGGTTATTCCAACATAGGAAGACCCGGTAATTCCCCATTCGAAAAAGCAATCCCATTCCCATTTGAGCCCCCATAGGCTTCAATGGGAATGGGGAGGGAGCCGCTAAGGGACCAGAGAGCAAATAACGGGCCCGCTTAGCTATTAGCGGGCCCGTTATTTGCTCCCTGGTCCCTTAGCGGCTCCCGCTAAGGGTGGTTGGTAAAATCAGCCGCCCTTAGAGGGACCTGCTAAGGGACCTTGTAATAGGGTAGTAGGGGGTTAACGGCACCAGCATCCTTACCTGTGCTGTTAACCCCCTACCGCCAGGGTCGGAATGATCCCTAATGTCTTCAGATTTGCCATATAAGGCGCTACCTATTAAATGGTCTGCAGCTTTGTAGCACCCGCATTCTCTATGGGAGAGCATGTTTATACTGAAGCTGTAAAATCTTTGTGAAATTGTTTTGTCAGATGATGTGTCATCCCAGAGGTCTTTTAGCTCTGTTTTCTCAGATTTGGTGAGACATATATTGCAACAGCAGTGGAATTGTCTGCAATATATTGTATGTCTATATATGCATTCCACAAGACGGCAATTATTGCATTGTAAGCATTTATGTACTTTGATGCTTCATCCCATTTAATGTTATATGTTTTTTTTAGGAGATTTGACACAAAAGATATCAAGCTATTTACTTCTTTAGTAAGCATCCAAGTTCTAATGCTTTTTAAAATGTTAGCATAAGTGATGTCTGCAGACCGACACATGTTTTGAGTTAGTTTTCTGTGTTGAAAATGTTGCCAGAGATGTATATTCCCTATGCTTTGGATTGATTTGCAGCATTGTTTTCATTCTAATGTTCTGAAAAAATGTTGAACTTTTAATAGTGTTTACTGTAGGAGGTATTTACTTGTCCTTTCCTAAACTGTTCTAGGGAAGACAAAGTAACATTTGGTATAGTATTTACCTTTGTTTTTACATCTATGTCGGCAGCATTTGCCACACTAATGTTTTTGGAAGTGTAAGATTTGTGTACGTAGGTCTCTATGTGTGGTTTCTCAAGGGATGCTTGAGGATGTATTTTTGAATAAACTGTAAATGAGTGGAATCATGGTCATCGCCAAATTTGGGAGCATCATTTATCCACAAAAGCAAGTGGATGGCTGGTGCACCTTTGGATTGATATTGCTTTCCCGAAAAGATGTGTTCCAATTCTCTGAGAGGAGGGGTGTTTTATTGCAGATGAAGTGCAACCTGGCAATAAAGTGATCGTGGCAATGCCTTGATACATTAAGAGGGTCAAGAGAAAAAAGTTCTTCACACATTTTTATGTCTATTTCTTCTTTATTTTGGTTTGCTATGAGAAAGAAGTTGTGCAAGTCATCCCATGCATATTCTACACAACTTAAAGTACCACGCATGTGTGCCAAGAGATTTGTGATACTTGACTGCAAAACCTCATCTTTGTCTTTTATCTTTTGAAGCAGCTGGGCAGCGGCCATGTCTAAAAAATTAGAGCCTGTTTTTAATGTGTGAACAATTCATGACATAGAGTTGCTTGTTCACATTCGAACATGAGGTGGAAAAATTAATTCTACATTTTAGGCCCGATTCATGGAGTTTTTCGCAATGTTCAAAGTGTCTTTGCACTGCTGAAAAGTGACTTTGCACTGCCGACACAAACCATGATTCATGGAACTGTTCAAAGTGTATTTTTGCATGGCAAAGTCAGTGCAAAGTTCATTTTGTACAGCAAAAATAACTTTGCACTGCAAAAATAAACTTTGCACAGTTCCATGAATCAGGGTTTGTGTTGGCAGTGCAAAGTCACTTCTCAGCAGGGCAAAGCCACTCTGAAGCATGTGAAAAATACCATGAATTGGGCCCTTTGTCTGAATCTGGGGTCTTCAGAATACATTCTTAAAGAGTGATATTCTAATGCTGTTATTTGTGTGGATCTGTCATCATATCTTCCTCCTTTCCCTGCTGCTACACTTTTCTCCCATGTGCTCATTGATATCCTTTGGCTTGAAGCATTTGATATGTTTCTAATGCATTTTCTATGGTGTCCCTGGACTGGAGTGTAGTGGGTGAAATGTATACTGGTCCAAAATGTTGGCTGCAGTAATAGGATCTACACATTCAAATTGGCCAGTTTGTGGTATATCCTGAATTATTTGGGTGGTGTCTCCTAAATTCTCCTGTATGTTTATACCATTGTAGTATTGATAGTTTTCTTGTAGATATAGTAGGGCTTGTCTAACCTTGTTAAAGTCAACATTCTGATTTGAAATGGCTGCAGGTCATCGAGGGGAAATTCTGGCGGAAGATATTAGGTTTACCGGCCTGTATACCCATAGACCTCATAAGGCTGGAATTAGGGTTGATCTCCCAAAAAACCACTGTTCTGAAGAAGAGGGCATCTCTTTACCTAAAGATAAGCTGTGGAACAAAAAATGCATTATTAACAGTGATTTATCAGGAAATTTCCAAAACATATGTATTTATTTATTGCATTTATCAAGCGCACAACAGCCCTCAGGCACTGTGGCGCTGTTGCAGGAATACTTTCTTAGTGAATATTGCAAGGACTTAGTTACTTTACAAGAATACTTAGTTACATTACAAGAATACTTAGTTGCATTAAAAGCTGGCTGCCCTGTAAAATATTTGGCTGAAGATAGACGCCAAGTTGGGCATATCATTATAGTTAATAGACAGTGTAATTAATAGTAACAGACAGGAGCCTCTGAGAAAGCACCTCACACAAGTATTTTTAATCTTAGCAGAATCAACACAAGAATATTTAATGCTATGAAAAAGGACACTGAGTGGGGCATATGAATGAAGGAGTTGAAGGGAATCCTTGAATGTTATCAGAGATTGTAATCTTTAATTGTTTTCCTGTTTACCTTTTTTTTCAGATAGATGTATTGTTGTGTTCGGTAAGTATGTGTTCTATTATCTTATTTATTGTTATGGCTTGAACACAAAGACATTTTTATTTTATTTTCCTATTTTTCTATTTTCTTTTTTTCTTGTTGTTTTGTTTTATGGATAATATCTTATTCCTTTATATACTATGTATAAAGTTTATTATGTAAACTAAATCACATTGATAATAAATAGTTTAACTTAACTCCTTTTTGCCAAATTTGTTTGTCTTTTGATGGTACACAACTAACTAGTACAATCAAAGACTTTTCTAATTGCTGTTGTACTCATAGAGTTTCTACATTTTCTTTAAGATCTAATGGCAAATATACTACTTTACCACAAATGCCTTTTAGTAACTCAGAAGAAGGCAACTTGGCTGTTTTGGTTTGAAGGTGTATTATAGCTTGACATGAGTGTACTGTTTGGAATATAATGCTCTCATACAAGTTAAGTTGTTGGAGAGCCTTTGGAAGTAGGAATATTAGTGACAGCACGTGATGGCATTTGGTTATTGTCAAGCTTTGCATTGCAGTACATGCATAGTATTGATGTTTCCGTTATTTTGTATGTATTTTCTGTTGTTAGATATGAAGCTAGTTGGAATCATTGGGATTCCTCATTGTCCTCTATTTTGTAGGAAATATCTACTATTTCTGTGCTTTTTTTATAATAAATGGTATGACAACAAACACATACTTGGTCTGGTATTTTAGCAGATGTGTTTTGAAACTTTGCTATTTCTTTTTTGTATGTGTTTGTTAGGAGGTTGGTGTTTGTAAGTCTTTCACTAATATTTTCAGAAGGTACTACATTTTCTAAGTGATCTTCCATTCCAAAATATTTTCTTTGCATGTGCTCTATTTCTTGGATGAATTGTTTGGCTATTCCATGTGGGAGGATGTTATTTAAGTTTTGCAGTTGCAGAACAGAACATTTGCATGGTACAATCTATGCACAAGATTCTGTATAGTGAAATGGTGTTTCGCTAACATATTGATGTGTTGGAATGTGCTTTTGCAAGCACTTCCTGAATTGCAAGCTAATGAATGTCCTTGCAGTGCAGTGTGGCTTTGCACTGTACTGGAGTCCATGGTTGATAAAGCTTTCATTCTAATTTTGTCTTTTTGTTTCCAGTGTTCTTTTCCAGGAGAGTCAAGGTAAGGTGGGGGAAGGAAGGGAAGGAAGGGGCACCAACCACAGAGACAAGGGGCAGGTGGACAGAGGAAGATGTTGGACAGGCCTTACATTAAAGGCAATGGGCAGTGTTTCTTGTGCTCCTGGACACAGCCCTCAAAAGCACTCCGAAACAGCCCCACTACAGATCGGTGCATCGTAAAACATACATAGTACTGTGACCCTCAAAAGGTAAGGATCAACAGTGTTCTGCATGGCCTGTGAGGCGGCCACTTTGATCCTCTGCCCCAAAGGAGTATCCTTTGTGGTAACAGGAGCAGTTGAAGAAGATGGGGTAGAGGGTGTCAACCTACTTTTCCCTGAGAAAGGTACTGCCTTGGTGGATGATTGTGTGACTGCTTAACAGTAGCCAATGAGGAAATGGTGCAGAGAGTGCAGTGGAAAGGGTAGAAGGGCTGCCCCAGTGTTACGCGCTTTGGTTGTCCGCGGACAAAGCGTGCCACATCTGGGGTTTCTCAGTAAATCCAGCATGAAAAAGGGACTGTAAGGATCAGCCAATCAGATGTTGAGGTTGTGGTTTGTGTTGAAAGAGGCTGTGTGTAGTGAAGGTGGCATAGGTGGAGTAATCCAGAAAAAAATTCTTTCGCATTTGGAAGGATCTTCATTACGGCTTGAACCAAGCATTCCAAATCAGCCAACAAAGTAGGGTCACTGGCATTGCCCAAATGGAAAGCACCATAGTGCAAAACTACCACATGCGGACTGTTCATCGTGGCCATATCCTCACAAACTTGTACAATTCCCTGTACATTGCAATCAGACACAGTGCTCCACACCACCTCCACTCCTTTCACATCAAAGTTCTTTTCAACATGCCTGCATCGAGCGTACTGTTTTAAACCATGCACAAACATATATCCAAGCACCAACACCCTGACTTTCTCTACTTCTGCCATCTTCACCACACACAGTCTCTTTCAACACAAATCCACAACCTCGACATCTGATTGGTTAAACCGTACAGTCTTCTTTCCATGTTGGATTTGCTGGAAAACCCCGGATGTAGCACGCCCTGTCCACAGACAGCCGCGGTGTCCGTGGACCGCGTAACTCTTCGACACCCCTTCTACTATTTCCACTTTACTCTCTGTGCCATTCCCTCATTGCATACAGCTAAGCAGTCCACAATACGAAGAACGTCCTCAGAACACCCCCATTTTGTTTGTTTCGAACATTTCAGGACAATTATCATTTCATTATTCAACATATTAACATTACAAATATTATACTTTCATCTTGTACGCTGCACACAATGCTATGTTTCTCCATTAGTAGCTCAGTATACTAGATAGAACCCCATAATACAATGCTATTTATATCAATGCATCGTTCAAAGCACTAATTACGGTATGATATTTATTGCAATGATCCTTGACACTTTTTTTGCAACATTATAATAAAAATCCCTAGTACACAAATTTCATTAAAAGTAAACGCACATGTGATGTCATCAGTGCTGTCATCAATGACATTTGCGATGTCATCTTTGATGTCCTGGGTGTTAGTCTTAGCAGTGCACGGTGGTGGCACGAGTTATGGTTGCTTAGCTTACCATAACTGGCGAATTTCAGGGTTTTTTCGGCTTTGCTTGGAACCATAACGTCCCTTAAACAAACTTTTTTTATTAGCACGCAAACAATATACAAAGATGTAGTGTAAACAGCAAGTTCTCACAGATGGCTTTACACAGAATGTTGCAAAGTAAGCATTTATGCTGGTTCACAGTGAAGGTCAGCTGCTTCCATTTTTCTCTCGCGGCCCGAAGAGGCCCACGACTCCCAGTATAAGGTTCTATTTTTTTTTTACCTTGACAGACAGAGATTGTGCTGAAAGACTTCTTTTGAAGAAGTGTAGCAAAAACGTAAGCCACGATAAAGATGAAATTTCTGAAACAAGAACACTTTTGTATATTATATCACTTTGAGAAATATCGTTGGCACACGCGTAGTTGTATTTTGGGACTGCACTACACTTGGACAATGGAAAATGCAATTATAATGTAAGTAACCCTTTAGATTATTTTATACCGGAATATAATAACAATAGTGTGGCATTAAAGCCCGGTCAAGTTGTACTTGTTCGTTCAATGTGACATATTGTTTTCTACCGCGCACTATCACTGCTGAATTGATCCCCTGTCGTTTAGATGGCTCTGAAAAAGGCAGACGACACAGGGTGGGTTAATAGAAATAATTTAACCGGTCTGTAGCCGGTCAAGCGCTCTACTTCACTGTAGCCGGTCAAGTGGCACAGCGAGTAGAGTGCTCGCTTTGCCATCCGTGCACAGCTTGCTAACGCAGGTTTGAATCCTGGCACGGCCAAACTCAGCCTTTCATCCTTGCGTGGTCGATAAATGAGCACCACACACCGCGGGTAATAATAAGCAGCGCTGAGATACCTGACGGTTCTTAGCACTATATAAATGCGAAAATATTATTATTTTATTATTAACATACTCCGTTGCACTATCTTCGCTAGCAAATAGTTTCACGCCCTAATGAATAAAATGAATAATTTTAATAAAGATCGGCTGGTGAGACTAATTTATGTTTTTTAAAACAGGTATGTTGCCCCATTTTGCCAATGTCACGATTTTCAGACTCCAGCGCATGGATTTTTCAACTGCCAGGTGCAGCTCCATGTAAGCAACTTCATGACCTTCACCATTTTATGGGACAATCGCCAAGGACCAATATGCCCTTAAGCAGTACTAGCGGCTAGAAGCAACATACCAACAAATATGGTGGTCTAATGCCTCGTTGTTGGACCAACCTTCCGATTATCAGTGCGACAATTTACTGCTTTTATCATAAACCAACATCCTATCTACCGCAAAGGAACAGCATGTGGCTCAAAATAAACTTTTGCTGATCGACAGCAGAGACAATTGCAAATGGCTGAATATTCACTAAACATTTCATGTGAAATTAATGTACTTTACCAAATGTACAATCCTGCTGTTTACTTTTAAACCACAGTTCATATTCCGAATTGTGGCGCACTGTGTTCTAAGATGATCTAACACCCTCTGTACCGCAAAGGAACATCGCGTGGCTCAACATGAACTTTTGCGGATCGACACCAAAGAAAAATGCAAATCGCTGAATATTCTCTAAACATTTGATGTCAAATAATTGTACTTTACAAAATTTATAATCTTGCTGTTTGCTTTTAAATCACAGTTTCATATTCCGAATTGTGGCGCGCTGTGTTGTGACATAATGTGTGTTGTCTTCCGGGTTCTGTGTAAAGTCGTGTAGGACTGGAGACGACTGGGCGCATTTGATGATGCACACTGTAACGTCACAGAGAGAGGCAGGGAATATGAATGCTTTAATAATGTCAGGCTTAGGGGCGGGAGATATGATTTAGTGTCGCAAAAGCAAGTCAGCCAGGTCAATAGCGCCAGTCATAGGATTATCACATAATGTCGGCGCACACCAGCCTGATTTATCATTTCTTTAGTGGACAAAAAGTCGGGTGAGGTCCATAGGAAATTGTACTATCAGCGGACAAAAGGAGGGTTCGTAGAACACTTTCAACCTGACAACGAACAATACAAACAACGTTCTCAGAACACCCCCATTTTGTGTAATTGCAACCATTTCGGGACACCGCGAGTGTTCTTAGAACACATTTAACTTGACAGATTACAATACGGACAGCGTCCTTAGGACACCCCCAGTTTGTGTATTTACGAACATTTAAATACACCGCGAGTGTTTTTAGCTCACTTTTACCTTCCTTGCGAACAAAAAGGACACATACTCCGTCCTCTGAACACCCCACCATTTAGTTTATTTACAAAATGTCAGAACAGCCGTGTTCTCCGCAGACAAATCGAACACAACAAAACCGTATAGCACATAAAAAAACAAAACATTAAACCTATCTCATACTCCTCCACCCTCCCCAAACACTCTTACACACCAACACACTCCACTAAATACAATTTTTAATCCAAGTTTCACTGCGCTGTACGCGGTCGACGGCGAATAAAAGATGGCGGGCGCCACAGAAAATCTGACACGCTCCACGGCCCATGCCATCCAATCAGCGAACACGTCGCATGTCCGCGGACATGACACAAGCCCATGGGCCAATCGGGGTGCTGTCCGCGGAGCGAACAGGGAAGTCCGTCCGCGAAGCGAACACAGATATCACTCATTTTTTTGCCTTACATTATGGTCATTTTTTTAAAAACTACTGGACGGATTTACACCAAATTTGCAAAAGCACGCTTTCGGGACCAAGCCATCGCTCCTGCCGCAAATTTGGTGTAAATCCGTCCAGCGGTTCGGGCTGTAGCCGTGCGCAAAGTTAAAGTGGGCCATATACTTTTTTTTGCAAAGTTTGGTGAGGATTCGTCCAGAGGGAGCGAAGTTATAAGCCACCCAAAAAGTGCTCTTCCTATGGAAACACCAACTTAACCATAACTACATGGACGCTACTGCGTCCATGTAATATAGGTCTGTCAATATACGCACAGTCAGCGGACATCAAATTCACTGGCGGGGCAGGAGGTTCAGTATTTTCTATGTTATATGTATGTAAGCTAAGGGAGTCTTAGTAAACATTTATAACATTTACATTATCTATATCTAAATTCAGTGAAAAAACCTTTTTTAAAGGACGTTGTGGTTAAGTTGCGCTACTAAAAACCTAGGAAATGCAGTGAAACAAACTTTGTTAACAGGACATTATGGTTAAGTTGTGCTACTAAAAACCTATGAAATTCAGTGAAAAAAACTTTGTTAAAGGGACATTATGGTTAAGTTGTGCTACTAAAAACCTATGAAATTCAGTAAAAAAACTTTCTTAAAGGGACATTATGGTTTGAAGTAAAACCAAAAACCCCCAGAAATTCACCAGTTATGCTAAGCTAAGCAACCATAACTCGCGCCACCACCGTGTACTGCTAAGACTAAAACCCAGGATATCAAAGATAAAATCACAAATGAAAAGTAAATGCATATGTGATATCATCAGTGATATCATCAATGACATTTGTGATTTCATCTTTGATGTCCTAGGTGTTAGTCTTAGCAGTGCACTGTGGTGGCGCAAGTTATGGTTGCTTAGCTTACCATAACTGGTGAATTTCTGTTTCTTTTTTGGTTTTACTTCAAACCAAAATGTCCCTTTAACAAAGTTTTTTTTACTGACTTGCATAGGTTTTTAGTATCGTACTTAACCATAACGTCCCTTTAACAAAGTTTTTTTCACTGAATATCTATATAGGTCTGTCAATATTATTGTTTTAAACATGGATGCATAACCGCGGCTATGGTATTGCCAAATGGGGTGTTGAATTTTGAAGGCACGGTCAATGGCAGCAATGGCTGAAGAGGGTCCTAGCCTCAGGTACAGTCGATATTGCCCGTGGCTATAGGTCTCAATGCGCAGAAAAGTACATACTTTGTACATGGAAGAGTGCTTTTCAAAAACAGCCGCAAAGCTGTGCAGCTGCGTCCATGAAGCTTTCAAAGTGATTTGGCCTTTCCCTGAAGTTGCTATGGCCACGTGCAGGCATGTCTTTTTGCTGAACCATGAGATTGATCAATAGTTTTTTGTGTAAACACGTCATTGCGCTTCGGCATTATTGCGTGTACGAAAAACACATTCTGGTTTGTTAAATTGCGTAACCACAGTTATACCCCTCTCCCAAGCATCTCTTTACTGTTTTCTGTCATTGTTTTTGTCCCTTGATATGTGAAATTCTTTGTAAGACTTCAGGAACTTTTAAAAGTAGTACCTTGATTTATCCATTGCTTTTTTACCTTTGTCCTTTGTCTTGTACTTTGTAGTTTGTGATGTCCAGTCATTTCAGCTTGTTATTCTTTTAAAATGTGTTTTGATATGACTTGGTAGAGTCCTTTTTGTTTGTGTTTTTTCATAGTTTTCATTTTTCTTCCATAATCATGCATTTTAAAATGACTATGACCAGCAATGATGATGAGGTGGTGTGGGTGGATTCAGCTTCACCTCCATGGAAAAAGCAACGTGCACAGAAAAAAATTGCAGTTGGCAATATTTTCAGGTGATGGACTAGCACAGCAAGAAGGAGATTGAGGAAGTGATATGCACTTCCTTAGGTAAGATTTTCAGAGGGGTCCTTCAAACAAGCCTTCACAAAGTTTGGGAACCTCAACATTAATTCAACATCTTGTGTGTGTACATTGGGATGAAGTAGATGAATCGTATCGGAAAGGCTCATGTGAAACATGCGTGCAAGAGCGGGATAGCCTATGTTAATTCCTTTGTGTTATGTTAGCTCCCTCATAACACAGGCCCCCCGGCAACAACGAAGAGGATTTTCTTTCATTGTATATGACATACTCCTATGAATTACTGCATCTCTATTATTGTGTTGGACTGTGGTGTGTTTCTCACTGTTGTGGCTCTGTCTGTGCTTACTTTTCTCCCTGTTGCATATATCATATGATCCATGTATACCACTTCTTTCTGGCAGTATTGTAATTTGACTCTGTCCATCTTGTATCCTTTGTCTGCTAATATTGTCAGGAGCTGTATTGTGTCCTTTTTGCACTGCTCTTCTGTGGTCCTGTACACTAGTTAGCCATCTACATAAAGTAGCATTGTACTGTCCATGTTGATGTTCCCTATGTCCATCTGGAAGACCGTTTTGAAGACACTTGGGGACTCACAATACCACTGGGGCCACCTGAAATGTCTTTTCCATAATGGTAAAACACTGTCAAGTATTCTGAGTCTGGGTGTAATTGTATAGTGAAGACTGCATTATTGAGTTCTTCTACAGTAGACTACATTTGCAGGTATATTTTCATAGTAATGCTGCAGGGGTTGAAACTACTGTATATTCTGCTTTCACTATATCATTTATAGGGTAGAGATCCAAAATGTATCTCCATGACTCCCCTATGAACGTTAAATGGGTATATAGATGTGTTGCAAGGCACAATGATGTCTTGCTCAAGCAGTGCTTTGATTGTGTCATACATTCCGTCACCTGCTTCTTGGTACAATGGGTATTGCTTTACTCTAGGTGGTATGGTGAGTCACCCTACATCTTGTGGATTGGTTGTCCTCAGTCTACTAGGCACTTGTGATAATCCCTCATGTGTTTGTTTTGATGGAGTGGTTGCTGACATTACTGTCTGTGGGACTTCCCTGGGTTGTATTGCCAAATGACAAGGTATTCCAATTTCAAAGATTAATTCCCCATGTGTGCCCAAATGTGCAAATAGCTGTTCATCAATAATGTCTTTCAGTGCTAGTGTAGAGTCTATGCATAGCACACTTTTCCACGGCATCCCTTCCTCATTTGTGTCTGTTACAATGCGTGTGTCTTTCCTCATAATTACTGCATCAATGTGCAAAGTTAACATTGTTCCTGAGGCTACCTCGTGTGGTACAGCTGGTATAAATAGAAATTCTACTGGCAAGCGAAATATCATATTCTTCATTCCGGGTAACTAACCAATCAAAATGGTAACTGCATGTGCAAATAGTGCCTCATGCAATGGTAGTGATCTAATTGTGTTAGTGTTGCAAGGTGCCTATAGCATTGTGGCTACTCTGTTGTATATCATGGCCGGTGTTAAACGCACAATTCGCGTTTAAGTGAATGAAATTGTCATGTTGAGGTCTTTAAGGATATCCCTCACTAATATATTCACTGGTGTTTAAGTATTGTATATTAATGGTGCAACTATTTCCTTATTTCCTATAAAAAGGGGTAGATCTTCTGTGAAAGAAACCCATACAATTTCCCCAGAGAAGCCTTGAGTATCCATGCTGTTGTCTGTTAATGAAAACCATCCTTCCCTTATAAAAGATTGGGTGGCTCTTGTGTCTACCATAAAAGTAAAGATTGTGTTCCCTATCTTCACCCCCCCTTTGGGTTCCTTATCTGCATTTGGAGTGAATGAGAGACACATCAAGGCTTGCTGTGCGATGTCCTATTGTGTATAGATGGGGTTTCCTGGAAGAGGGAATGTCTTGCTGCTTTTAACACTGACTCCCTGATAACAGTCCATGATATAAACTTAATGCAAATTGATAGAAATGCATTGTGGTCTGGAAAATAAAAATAAACTTTAAACATGCACTGTGTTGTAAAATGTGGAACGTAAGATCCATTCTGCTAAAGAAATGGCATTGTCTCGGGGCAGGAAGCACTGGAGGATGTAACATTTTCTCTTCAGCAATGTAGTTTGTATCTTGGGTAAAAGGCACAGAGGAAATGACTTGCTATTTTAATGGAATGATTTGTCAAGGGGAGGTTTTCTTGAGTGACATATGTTTTTGTGAAAAAGGTTTGAGGCAGAGAGGGCTGGGTCATTTAACCACTTTGCTGGCAAACGAAGCAGAAGGACTGGGACAGAGTTAGCATCCTGGCCAGGCAGAGTCTCCTGTGTTCTAGCAATCTGACCGTCTTGTGGGATGCCTGTCTCCTGGGTTGGCACTCCTCAGAAAAGCTGCAGTCTCGAGTAACCTTATCTTTGATTGACACTGAGCTCGGCAAGAAGAAAAGCTGGGGAAAGATTTTGTGAATTACTGCAAAGCTGAGTCGGGGAATATCACCAGCTTAATCTAAGTAATCATGCTGTTAAGTGAGGGACGTGTTAAAATGAATGGTTTGAACTATGTCGCTTAGGTTAAGTAATTCATTTCATTTTTAGGTGGTGCACTAATAATAATAATTTAAACGTCCATGTAAAACTGTGTTTATATTTCTCCAAGCGTTGTTGCAAAGTCAAGGTCAACAACAGGCAGAGCTCTGCACATTATCGCAGATAAAACCTTGTTGATGTTTGAATTAAACATGGGTGCACATGCCATTCTGTGTATCTAGCGTATTCCTAGATGCTGATAAAGAATAATAATCCAAAATGCTAATTTAGTCCCAGTGTATTTATTCTGCAATCAATCTCATTGAGTTAGCATGCCTACAGATGTAAATGTTCAGTAAGAAAAATACCAAACCAAAGTTAGTCACAGTAAATTATTTTACTCTGAGAGACTGGATGAATGTTTGTATTTCATTTGCATGTTTAAAGTATTTTGAAACATAGCCAAAAGGGCATAAAAGTGATATTGTAGATACAATATCACACGAGAGTATGAGCTAATTATTCCAAGTGTACTAAGTCCAGTATTGCAAAGATTGCAGATACCCACTGCAGTAATGCCTAAAAATGATAGTCAGATTGGCCTGCTCAAAGAACAAGAAAACTTCAACATAAGGAAGTCAGCAAATGGTGAGAACACTCACTGAAACATTATATAGAAGTTGGCAGAATACCACGAGGTTTGAGGATTCTAACCATCCCATCCTTGGAAGAGCAGGATGCATTGATGCTAAAAGAATGGATTGATGCCACCAATGGATGCTCTAAAACCTTCCTACTTTTGCTCATAAAATACGCAGGCAGCGATCGCATAACACTGTTAGAAAAATTAACAGATGTGGAAGAGAAACTGAAATCAGTAACATAAACCGAAGAGGGAAGGAAACTGAAGAAGACAATGGAGAAAAACCTGTCGGAATATGAGGAAGAAATCAAACAAAGGAAACACAGAAAATTCTTGTGGGACATGGAAGAGTACGAAACAGGGAGAGTGTACACCTTCGCAAGAAGGTTTGATCAATTAAGACAAGCATCCCTCAACAAACCACCCCCGACCACCGAAGAAACAACAGCAAGCACCAGTGAAACTTTCTCATTATCAGAGTCAGATTTAAATGGGAGTGACACTGAAGAACCGAACATGTGTCTACATTTTATAGACGTAATGCACTTGCTGTGTCAAGATGGCAAAAAAAAAGAGGTGGAAATGCAAATCTGGGCAGAGGGAGAGGAGGCCGAAACAAACGAGGAGGGGACAAAGGAGCAGGAGGCTCCATGAATATTATCCTGGCCAGATCTCTGCGCTCTGGCAAATGAGTGGGTCAAATGAACAAAATGAGGGTAGCTTCAAGATATTTAATCTATCTGATCACACTTTAACTGTTAATCAACACAACATATTGTGTTTGGGTCTCAATTTCTATCCCAATGCCAAAAATGATTATGTGCAGACCAGGATAGAACTGGATCATTTCATCTGAAGGGTTCACCTAAAGAAATTCTTTGCATCCAATAACTGGAACCAACGGAAAAAGGAAGCACAAACAGAAAGAACAGAAATTGCAATAAGAGAACTGGACATACTATTGGATCTTATAGAACTTGAAAAAGGCACAGATGTCGTGTTAGCCCATGTATGGAAATAAGGCACAATAGCCATATACCCAATGATACGTCAGTCGTGAAGTTCGACTTCCAAACAAGTCTGGTTTTATTTAAAGTATTTCAGTCGGCGGACTGGGTCTCAACGTCTCATGACGTGTGTTCCCAGACACTGTGAGATGCGAGAGAGAGCGGGCAGTGCTCAAGCAGTCATATATATACATAATACATCATAATTTGTTAATGCGGTATGTCCCGCACTTATGCATGTCATTCAGGCTAGGGTTCGTTAAATGACAGTTCATGACACATCTACATTTAGTCTAAACATTAGTTATTCTAGAAAAGGCTGCAGAGGCACTTTTCTGTTATGAGGAACATGGAGCGCTGGCACAGAAAGGATATCTTGTTCTTAGCAGAGAAACATTCCATACAACGTTATCTGTTTGGCGCGGCTCATGAGCTAAGGGTCAGACAGTTCTGAGGCAGAAATACCATTCTTTGTGAAGGAGCACCGTTAGTTGCATATAATTCATGTTTAACTGCCTTTTACAATAGTGCTTGCAAGACAAACCGGCACCTGGACTACTGATTAGGCGCAGCTTCTGCACAGCTTCAAGGCCTCAGTGAGAGGGAAAACAATGTATTTCTGCATGACCCTACATTCCTGCCCACGTTAGTATTTCAGAGTTGAAGCTGTGGTCTCGCACCGTGTGTGAGTCTAAAGCATATAATATACTTTGCAAAGTGTTTTACTAAAAAGAAAAACAAAATGGCCAGCATTTACAAAATGGACTCCCTATGGACACATTCAGGTATATTGATTTGCAAAGTTTATCACATGATGCGATTCGCTTATGGCCAACATACTATTCATATCATTTGGGCTATGTGATTACTTTTACAGTATAACAAACCCTCCTTTTGGCCTTAAACCAGTAGCATCATTATCCATAAATTTCGTCTTCATCAGACCAGGTGTCCATTTCTGAACTGCCCATGTCACGATCATCATCAGAAATATTGATTGCCATAAATTCCTTAATAATTTCATTCTCATCTTTTGAACCATCATTTATCATTCTGGGAGGAGACTTCACATTTGTAGTACTAATTATTTGTACACATTCATTTGAAATTATAGAACAAATGGCTGGCAAGCATTGTATGCAACAACAGCAGAATATGAGGATGATGAATATCATAATAAAAATTGCAATTAGTTTCCATCCCCAGGATCATAACAGTTCCCAGAACCATGAACCTATGTTTAGATTCCAGCCACCTCCATGAACATGAATTTCAGAACTTAGGACATGTAATTGCTTAATTGCTTCAAATATTGTAGGGGAGTAGTCACTTACAAATACACAGCACGCTGACCCCACTAATTTGCATACTCCTCCACGGTCAGCCAAAATAATATCAAGAACCATTCTATTCTGAAGGGCACTTAGTCTAATTGCTTTTTGTTCCAATGTCATATTGTAAAGAGTGTCAAGAGTTCCATTAATTGTTTTCTCAAATACCCTGGATAGTCTTCTTATATTCTATGAGTTTATTGCTTTTCCCCAGAAAAGTATAAACAATTTTGCTATGTCCCCAAAGATTTGCCCAGCAGTATCATCTTGTCGTGGCCGAGAGGTAGATATTTTTGCCAACACACTATTCATATCATTTGGGCTATGTGATTACTTTTACGGTATAACAGTGGGTGGAGAACATGAACACACCAATCTCACAGAAGTGGGCATCAGTACAGATTGGATGGCAAAAAGCAGCTTGAAATCAAAATCAAGATTTAATCCAACGACCAATGCTGGAAGTAATATTGAGGTATTCCAAAGTCTGGTGATAGAGGATCTAAAAAGCCTATGCAAGAAAATCAAGAATCAAATACCTAAAGACAATATGACATTTAATGAGAGCCAAGCTCTGGAAGAACTACAGGAGCTAAACAATTGTGTAATAAAACCCTCAGATAAGGGGCAGAACATTGTTCTACTCACTAAATATGAAACATATAAACAACTCAATGATAAAAGCTGCTACATAAGACTCAAGGCCAATCCTATGAAAGACCTAGAACAGATGGTCAAATTGTTCCTCTCAAAATGGGAACAAACGGCATCATATCGGAAGAGACTTGCAAGTTCTTGACGATAAGCCATGCTATAACATCCACCATATATTTTCTGCCTTAAGTGCATAAGAATCTGAAGAAACCGCCTGGGAGACCTATTGTTTGCCTCATATGTTTGGCACTGGAAAATATGTCCAAATATATAGAGGAGGTGTTGTTCCCTTTTGTCACTGTACTCGCTTCGTACATAAGAGACATTACAGACTTTGGTGTAGAATAGAAGATATTCTGTGGGAAACAGAATATTTGATGGCGATAATGGATGTTGTTTTCCTATACACTTCCATTGGACATGATGATGGCAAAAAAGCGTGTTTACATTATCTGAACAGCAAATCTTTGAATTACCTTGAACACACCAGAATGGTGATGGAAATGATCGATCAATCCCTGACTAACAATGTTTTCCTCTTTAACGATGAGTATTTTAAACAGGTACAGGGGACTGAAATGGTCACGACGTTCGTGCCCTGGTATGCCAACCTCATGATGAGTGCATGGGAAGAACTAGAGGTATGGTCGGACACAAATCAGGAACAAACACAAAATGTTGTGCTATGGCTTAGATACATTGATGATCTATTCATAATTTGGAAAGGGTCTCAATAAGGTTTGTTAGAGTTTTAAAAAAACTAAATTGTAACTCCAAAAAAGATTTACTGAAACCCACAGTCGGACATTCATTACCTTCCTAGATTTGAATATAAAAATTGTAAATGAGATGATAACATGTGAACTGCATAGGACAAATATTGGTTCCAATACACCACTACATGCATCCAGTGGACACCCTAAACATTTGATCTGGAGTGTCCCATATGTTGAATTTGTGAGACTAAGAAGGAATAATGCTACCTTAGAATCATATGATCGAGAGAGCAAAATCACAGCCGCAGGTTTTCATAGACAGATGTATCCTAAAAGAGTAATTGAAAGGGCATTTTTAAAAGTAAGACTATTAGAGAGACAGAGCCTTTTGGTTGGTTTTCGCAAGAAAGAAAAAATCAGAGGCAGAAAGTAATAGCACACGGCTTATCCTGACCTTTGATAGCCAGGCAACGATTATCAGACACATTCTGCAGAAAAATTGGAACATCTTGTTAGCAGATCCTGACCTAGCCAACAGCCTCAGAAGCAACCCCGAGATCAGTGTTAGGAGAAACAGATCTTTCAAAGATATCTTGGTCCAAAGTTTCATGTCCAAAGAGGAAGATAAGACTCAAATGAATTGGTTGACTACAAAAAAGAGGGGTTTAACAAATGCACACGTTGCAACATTGGTACATATGTGACAAATTGTGGGACATTTACACACCCGGTGACAGGACACACAGTTGGGATTTTAGAATAGAACACCTGTGAAACAGATAATGTGGTATATGTCCTTACTTGTGCATGTCAGAAATTGTATATTGGCAGCACAAAGGGCAAATTGAAAATGTGCATAGAACAGCATGTGCAAGCCATTTTACATAATGATGCAGATTACCCTATGGCAGAACACTTTTCTGAATGTCACAATAGCAACATAGAGAGTTTTAGATTCTTTGGCATACACAAAATGGGCCCAAGGGGAGGTGATAAAGAGAAGCTGTTAAGACAATAAGAAACCTGTTGCATCCTGGACTTTGAGAACAAACAACTGAATGGGCATAACATTGATGAAGAACTGTACACATTTTTGGGATGCTAAAACATCAATGGTGTCAATAAGATAGTGTAACCTAGGCAAAAAGTGACAAGTATGATTTATCTGTGTTATCTGTGGAATGGTCAAGAGTGTTCTACTGTTGTATTGCTTAAGTTTCTAGTCTGCCTTCCAAACGACAGAGTAGAGAACTATTGATTATGTTAGATTTTTAGTGATTGGTTTTTCTCAATGTTTCAATCAAGATTTTAACTGTTTTTATTGGTGATTGTTTCTATTGCACTTTGATCAATGAACTAATTGAACAAAATTCTGAATATAGAAAAACAGAACAAGGTTTGGGATTGGAGGGTATACATTTGCAAATAATTATTCAATACCTATGTATTATGATTTGGGGCTATTGGAAGTTGGCGCATGCAGAGTTACTTAGGGGTGGGGTAGTGCGAACATCTAAGTCAAAAATGATATCCTGGAGGAATGAAATAAGAAAAATGCATTCATTGTTGGGAGAACTAGTGAATACAAATGTTGTGCAGATCAGATATTACACTATGGGGTCTGGCATACATGCTATATGGTGATTGCATGGCTGATTTGGATGCAGTTAGTGAGCCATATTAGGGACTCTCATGAGAGTGAACTGCACTATGCACTTTATACTCACTTGAATATGCTGCTATTGCACTTGGCACTTTATGTATGCATTTGAGACAACACAATCACTATTTTGTGTGGCCAAAGAATGATTTAATCCAGAACTAGGGAATAATCCAGAACTAGGGAATGATGCATACTCTTTGAGGATAAGACAATATGGATTTCATTCAGACTATGGGTGACATTATGCAGTGAAAAGTTGCATTGTTGGTCGATTTAGTGAGTATGCATTATGCACTTTATATATACTGCAATAGGGCAGTATTGCACTTATGCACTTTATGGATGACTTGCTGCTATTTACATTATGCACTTTATGTCTGTAATTATTGTGGACATGCTGGTAGATATACTATGCATTCCATGTCCGAATGAACCGATGCAAATCCTTTGAAGATCAGGAGAACACATAACATTGTTGGTTGTGCATATAGATTATGCGCTCAGGGACACCATACAATCAGGAGTAGCACCTTGCATCCCTTTGAAGATCATGACACGTTGGGAGCCGCATTCTGCTCTCGATATTTTGTCTGCTAAAGTAAACATCTTTGACAAACATAAGTATTTTCTCTGTGGTCATGCAGACTAGCACTGTGCACTGTACGGCATAAAATGATTCTGGCATTGCACTATGTACTTTTTGAAGCCACAAGGTTTGTGACAACAGGATTGTATGCCAAATGAGAGACACCTCTGGTACCCACTCCACTGTATACTTAACAAAGAAGCACACTAGGCAAGGATGGCCGACATGTGGAGAGGTGTGTCAAACATGCTTATCTAGTCCTCTTTCTAGTCAGAACCTTTCTCTCTGGCTCTCCCCCTTGTTTTAAATGTGTTGTTGACAATGAGACTAACTGTTGTGAGCAAGCGGCGAGTTGGCCGCGAA
The DNA here is from genome assembly GCF_040938575.1 of Ambystoma mexicanum. Lineage (NCBI taxonomy): Eukaryota > Metazoa > Chordata > Amphibia > Caudata > Ambystomatidae > Ambystoma > Ambystoma mexicanum. The sequence goes on from NC_090926.1 coordinate 943,857,159, forward strand.
ACGCGTGAACGTCTCAGAAATACTATTTGCTACACTTTGGGAGGACCTCACTTTTGTGGTCTTTTATTTTTAAATGTTTTTACATGTTTGGATATATCAAGATTTTCGCTGTTTGGATCAATAAAGAAAGAATAATTTGACAGCAGTGCTGTGGATCTGGATCTGTTATTTTTGGATTGCTGTGGAGAGTGCAGCTCGAACATTTGCCTGTTAGTTATATACCACCAAAACTTCAAACTAAGTCCAGTATTTGTTTCCCAATAGTGACCCTGATGAAATAATTATTAGACAGTGTTCTGAAGGTAAACTCACCACTATAAAAAAATACCCCAATACGTTGACCACAATATATTGCCAAGAAATACCACAAAATACAACCATACCAACTGAAATACGATGTTTTGAATTTCCCGTAAATACTTTGTTATAATGCTTTCAAATGGAGTCACCACATTTAAAATATCATGCAGCAGTTTATCATGCTTAACAATGGTATTGATACTATGCTCTAATATTGTAGCTTGCTCATTAAGAGCCAGAATTGTTTCATTCACATAATGAATCGCTTCACTCTGTCCACCCCAGAGTCCATCTAAAGTTTGTTGCAACTCTTTCAAATCATAACTCAATTCATATGCCTTGTTACTCAATATGGTTGCAGATACAGCATTATCTGTAGATATTGTTTTCCTCACCACAGCGCCAATTACGGTCATCACAACAGACCAGCCACCCTTTTTTCTCTCCTTTTTTTAATATTAGATGAACTCATAAAAGTCTTATCTAGCTGTAACATTATTTCCTTGGTTGGCCTCCGGGCTTATTCTTTACGGGGCTGCACCCATTCTGTCACTTGCTCTGATTATATTTCTGACCCATTAAGGAATTTTTCAATTATCAAATCAGAATTTAGGTTAATATATGTGTTCTGGTACAATAACCTTCTATTCCCTAGTATAACACCCAGTGCTTCTTCTACTGCAATTCCTGATTCCGGTCCCTCTCTATCAGGACTTGTCCTTGCGCAAACATGACACCTGGAGCATTCATAACTACTAACACAAAAAATAACCAAAATGTTTCCTTTTTTGTTCTGCCATACAGGAAACACAGACAGTCATCCTTTTCTCTGTAATCAGGATGTCCATTTGGCATCATCATCTTCACATCTTTAGGGGTCATCATCTACACATCTTTCGGAGTCATCATCTTTGCCCCCTTCTCGGTCCAGGGAGCTGTGCAGGGGACACCATTCCAGTCGTCCTCCAGAGATCCAGCTTAACCGAGAAAAATAATTGGTTTCCCAATCAGTGTGCCAGATACCTGGAAGCACCAGATCTTGGGAGGATACCACTGGAATGGATTGAGCAATGTAGCCATAACTACAGAGCTGCTACACTGTAATTGCAGGGCCTGCAGTATTAAAAAATGTTGCTCACCCCTACAGCCCAAACCGCTGGATGGATTTTCATCCAAATTTTGGCAGGATTGGTTGCTTGTCCCGAAAGCGTGCATTTGTAGATTTGGTGGAAATCTGTCCAGTAGTTAAAACAAAACAAAAGAGGTGATGGTTGGAAGGTTTAGAATAAATCTCAACCTCTGGCATTGCTCTGGGCAACCCTCCAGACCATCGTTCTTCGCCTGCCAAGCCATTACAAAAGGGGAAAGACCACATGCAAATCAGGCTTGGTCCCACCCCCAAAGGGGTAGTCCAGCCCGAACTGCTAGGTCACATCCCTTCTGCACGAGACCACAAGCATCCCCAGACATGTTTCAACCTTGTTGGGCGTCATCAGTGAGGAGTAGCTTGGGTCTCTAGGCCCAGCAGGCACGGGACCCACGTCTGGGCATACCCGTCCCACTCGGGGTGACAAAAGCAAAACAAAAGAGGTGATGGTTGGAAGGTTTAGAATAAATCTCAACCTCTGGCATTGCTCTGGGCAACCCTCCAGACCATCGTTCTTCGCCTGCCAAGCCATTACAAAAGGGGAAAGACCACATGCAAATCAGGCTTGGTCCCACCCCCAAAGGGGTAGTCCAGCCCGAACTGCTAGGTCACATCCCTTCTGCACGAGACCACAAGCATCCCCAGACATGTTTCAACCTTGTTGGGCGTCATCAGTGAGGAGTAGCTTGGGTCTCTAGGCCCAGCAGGCACGGGACCCACGTCTGGGCATACCCGTCCCACTCGGGGTGACAAAAGCAAAACAAAAGAGGTGATGGTTGGAAGGTTTAGAATAAATCTCAACCTCTGGCATTGCTCTGGGCAACCCTCCAGACCATCGTTCTTCGCCTGCCAAGCCATTACAAAAGGGGAAAGACCACATGCAAATCAGGCTTGGTCCCACCCCCAAAGGGGTAGTCCAGCCCGAACTGCTAGGTCACATCCCTTCTGCACGAGACCACAAGCATCCCCAGACATGTTTCAACCTTGTTGGGCGTCATCAGTGAGGAGTAGCTTGGGTCTCTAGGCCCAGCAGGCACGGGACCCACGTCTGGGCATACCCGTCCCACTCGGGGTGACAAAAGCAAAACAAAAGAGGTGATGGTTGGAAGGATTAGAATAAATCTCAACCTCTGGCATTGCTCTGGGCAACCCTCCAGACCATCGTTCTTCGCCTGCCAAGCCATTACAAAAGGGGAAAGACCACATGCAAATCAGGCTTGGTCCCACCCCCAAAGGGGTAGTCCAGCCCGAACTGCTAGGTCACATCCCTTCTGCACGAGACCACAAGCATCCCCAGACATGTTTCAACCTTGTTGGGCGTCATCAGTGAGGAGTAGCTTGGGTCTCTAGGCCCAGCAGGCACGGGACCCACGTCTGGGCATACCCGTCCCACTCGGGGTGACAAAAGCAAAACAAAAGAGGTGATGGTTGGAAGGTTTAGAATAAATCTCAACCTCTGGCATTGCTCTGGGCAACCCTCCAGACCATCGTTCTTCGCCTGCCAAGCCATTACAAAAGGGGAAAGACCACATGCAAATCAGGCTTGGTCCCACCCCCAAAGGGGTAGTCCAGCCCGAACTGCTAGGTCACATCCCTTCTGCACGAGACCACAAGCATCCCCAGACATGTTTCAACCTTGTTGGGCATCATCAGTGAGGAGTAGCTTGGGTCTCTAGGCCCAGCAGGCACGGGACCCACGTCTGGGCATACCCGTCCCACTCGGGGTGACAAAAGCAAAACAAAAGAGGTGATGGTTGGAAGGTTTAGAATAAATCTCAACCTCTGGCATTGCTCTGGGCAACCCTCCAGACCATCGTTCTTCGCCTGCCAAGCCATTACAAAAGGGGAAAGACCACATGCAAATCAGGCTTGGTCCCACCCCCAAAGGGGTAGTCCAGCCCGAACTGCTAGGTCACATCCCTTCTGCACGAGACCACAAGCATCCCCAGACATGTTTCAACCTTGTTGGGCGTCATCAGTGAGGAGTAGCTTGGGTCTCTAGGCCCAGCAGGCACGGGACCCACGTCTGGGCATACCCGTCCCACTCGGGGTGACAAAAGCAAAACAAAAGAGGTGATGGTTGGAAGGTTTAGAATAAATCTCAACCTCTGGCATTGCTCTGGGCAACCCTCCAGACCATCGTTCTTCGCCTGCCAAGCCATTACAAAAGGGGAAAGACCACATGCAAATCAGGCTTGGTCCCACCCCCAAAGGGGTAGTCCAGCCCGAACTGCTAGGTCACATCCCTTCTGCACGAGACCACAAGCATCCCCAGACATGTTTCAACCTTGTTGGGCGTCATCAGTGAGGAGTAGCTTGGGTCTCTAGGCCCAGCAGGCACGGGACCCACGTCTGGGCATACCCGTCCCACTCGGGGTGACAAAAGCAAAACAAAAGAGGTGATGGTTGGAAGGTTTAGAATAAATCACAACCTCTGGCATTGCTCTGGGCAACCCTCCAGACCATCGTTCTTCGCCTGCCAAGCCATTACAAAAGGGGAAAGACCACATGCAAATCAGGCTTGGTCCCACCCCCAAAGGGGTAGTCCAGCCCGAACTGCTAGGTCACATCCCTTCTGCACGAGACCACAAGCATCCCCAGACATGTTTCAACCTTGTTGGGCGTCATCAGTGAGGAGTAGCTTGGGTCTCTAGGCCCAGCAGGCACGGGACCCACGTCTGGGCATACCCGTCCCACTCGGGGTGACAAAAGCAAAACAAAAGAGGTGATGGTTGGAAGGTTTAGAATAAATCTCAACCTCTGGCATTGCTCTGGGCAACCCTCCAGACCATCGTTCTTCGCCTGCCAAGCCATTACAAAAGGGGAAAGACCACATGCAAATCAGGCTTGGTCCCACCCCCAAAGGGGTAGTCCAGCCCGAACTGCTAGGTCACATCCCTTCTGCACGAGACCACAAGCATCCCCAGACATGTTTCAACCTTGTTGGGCGTCATCAGTGAGGAGTAGCTTGGGTCTCTAGGCCCAGCAGGCACGGGACCCACGTCTGGGCATACCCGTCCCACTCGGGGTGACAAAAGCAAAACAAAAGAGGTGATGGTTGGAAGGTTTAGAATAAATCTCAACCTCTGGCATTGCTCTGGGCAACCCTCCAGACCATCGTTCTTCGCCTGCCAAGCCATTACAAAAGGGGAAAGACCACATGCAAATCAGGCTTGGTCCCACCCCCAAAGGGGTAGTCCAGCCCGAACTGCTAGGTCACATCCCTTCTGCACGAGACCACAAGCATCCCCAGACATGTTTCAACCTTGTTGGGCGTCATCAGTGAGGAGTAGCTTGGGTCTCTAGGCCCAGCAGGCACGGGACCCACGTCTGGGCATACCCGTCCCACTCGGGGTGACAAAAGCAAAACAAAAGAGGTGATGGTTGGAAGGTTTAGAATAAATCTCAACCTCTGGCATTGCTCTGGGCAACCCTCCAGACCATCGTTCTTCGCCTGCCAAGCCATTACAAAAGGGGAAAGACCACATGCAAATCAGGCTTGGTCCCACCCCCAAAGGGGTAGTCCAGCCCGAACTGCTAGGTCACATCCCTTCTGCACGAGACCACAAGCATCCCCAGACATGTTTCAACCTTGTTGGGCGTCATCAGTGAGGAGTAGCTTGGGTCTCTAGGCCCAGCAGGCACGGGACCCACGTCTGGGCATACCCGTCCCACTCGGGGTGACAAAAGCAAAACAAAAGAGGTGATGGTTGGAAGGTTTAGAATAAATCTCAACCTCTGGCATTGCTCTGGGCAACCCTCCAGACCATCGTTCTTCGCCTGCCAAGCCATTACAAAAGGGGAAAGACCACATGCAAATCAGGCTTGGTCCCACCCCCAAAGGGGTAGTCCAGCCCGAACTGCTAGGTCACATCCCTTCTGCACGAGACCACAAGCATCCCCAGACATGTTTCAACCTTGTTGGGCGTCATCAGTGAGGAGTAGCTTGGGTCTCTAGGCCCAGCAGGCACGGGACCCACGTCTGGGCATACCCGTCCCACTCGGGGTGACAAAAGCAAAACAAAAGAGGTGATGGTTGGAAGGTTTAGAATAAATCTCAACCTCTGGCATTGCTCTGGGCAACCCTCCAGACCATCGTTCTTCGCCTGCCAAGCCATTACAAAAGGGGAAAGACCACATGCAAATCAGGCTTGGTCCCACCCCCAAAGGGGTAGTCCAGCCCGAACTGCTAGGTCACATCCCTTCTGCACGAGACCACAAGCATCCCCAGACATGTTTCAACCTTGTTGGGCGTCATCAGTGAGGAGTAGCTTGGGTCTCTAGGCCCAGCAGGCACGGGACCCACGTCTGGGCATACCCGTCCCACTCGGGGTGACAAAAGCAAAACAAAAGAGGTGATGGTTGGAAGGTTTAGAATAAATCTCAACCTCTGGCATTGCTCTGGGCAACCCACCAGACCATCGTTCTTCGCCTGCCAAGCCATTACAAAAGGGGAAAGACCACATGCAAATCAGGCTTGGTCCCACCCCCAAAGGGGTAGTCCAGCCCGAACTGCTAGGTCACATCCCTTCTGCACGAGACCACAAGCATCCCCAGACATGTTTCAACCTTGTTGGGCGTCATCAGTGAGGAGTAGCTTGGGTCTCTAGGCCCAGCAGGCACGGGACCCACGTCTGGGCATACCCGTCCCACTCGGGGTGACAAAAGCAAAACAAAAGAGGTGATGGTTGGAAGGTTTAGAATAAATCTCAACCTCTGGCATTGCTCTGGGCAACCCTCCAGACCATCGTTCTTCGCCTGCCAAGCCATTACAAAAGGGGAAAGACCACATGCAAATCAGGCTTGGTCCCACCCCCAAAGGGGTAGTCCAGCCCGAACTGCTAGGTCACATCCCTTCTGCACGAGACCACAAGCATCCCCAGACATGTTTCAACCTTGTTGGGCGTCATCAGTGAGGAGTAGCTTGGGTCTCTAGGCCCAGCAGGCACGGGACCCACGTCTGGGCATACCCGTCCCACTCGGGGTGACAAAAGCAAAACAAAAGAGGTGATGGTTGGAAGGTTTAGAATAAATCTCAACCTCTGGCATTGCTCTGGGCAACCCTCCAGACCATCGTTCTTCGCCTGCCAAGCCATTACAAAAGGGGAAAGACCACATGCAAATCAGGCTTGGTCCCACCCCCAAAGGGGTAGTCCAGCCCGAACTGCTAGGTCACATCCCTTCTGCACGAGACCACAAGCATCCCCAGACATGTTTCAACCTTGTTGGGCGTCATCAGTGAGGAGTAGCTTGGGTCTCTAGGCCCAGCAGGCACGGGACCCACGTCTGGGCATACCCGTCCCACTCGGGGTGACAAAAGCAAAACAAAAGAGGTGATGGTTGGAAGGTTTAGAATAAATCTCAACCTCTGGCATTGCTCTGGGCAACCCTCCAGACCATCGTTCTTCGCCTGCCAAGCCATTACAAAAGGGGAAAGACCACATGCAAATCAGGCTTGGTCCCACCCCCAAAGGGGTAGTCCAGCCCGAACTGCTAGGTCACATCCCTTCTGCACGAGACCACAAGCATCCCCAGACATGTTTCAACCTTGTTGGGCGTCATCAGTGAGGAGTAGCTTGGGTCTCTAGGCCCAGCAGGCACGGGACCCACGTCTGGGCATACCCGTCCCACTCGGGGTGACAAAAGCAAAACAAAAGAGGTGATGGTTGGAAGGATTAGAATAAATCTCAACCTCTGGCATTGCTCTGGGCAACCCTCCAGACCATCGTTCTTCGCCTGCCAAGCCATTACAAAAGGGGAAAGACCACATGCAAATCAGGCTTGGTCCCACCCCCAAAGGGGTAGTCCAGCCCGAACTGCTAGGTCACATCCCTTCTGCACGAGACCACAAGCATCCCCAGACATGTTTCAACCTTGTTGGGCGTCATCAGTGAGGAGTAGCTTGGGTCTCTAGGCCCAGCAGGCACGGGACCCACGTCTGGGCATACCCGTCCCACTCGGGGTGACAAAAGCAAAACAAAAGAGGTGATGGTTGGAAGGTTTAGAATAAATCTCAACCTCTGGCATTGCTCTGGGCAACCCTCCAGACCATCGTTCTTCGCCTGCCAAGCCATTACAAAAGGGGAAAGACCACATGCAAATCAGGCTTGGTCCCACCCCCAAAGGGGTAGTCCAGCCCGAACTGCTAGGTCACATCCCTTCTGCACGAGACCACAAGCATCCCCAGACATGTTTCAACCTTGTTGGGCATCATCAGTGAGGAGTAGCTTGGGTCTCTAGGCCCAGCAGGCACGGGACCCACGTCTGGGCATACCCGTCCCACTCGGGGTGACAAAAGCAAAACAAAAGAGGTGATGGTTGGAAGGTTTAGAATAAATCTCAACCTCTGGCATTGCTCTGGGCAACCCTCCAGACCATCGTTCTTCGCCTGCCAAGCCATTACAAAAGGGGAAAGACCACATGCAAATCAGGCTTGGTCCCACCCCCAAAGGGGTAGTCCAGCCCGAACTGCTAGGTCACATCCCTTCTGCACGAGACCACAAGCATCCCCAGACATGTTTCAACCTTGTTGGGCGTCATCAGTGAGGAGTAGCTTGGGTCTCTAGGCCCAGCAGGCACGGGACCCACGTCTGGGCATACCCGTCCCACTCGGGGTGACAAAAGCAAAACAAAAGAGGTGATGGTTGGAAGGTTTAGAATAAATCTCAACCTCTGGCATTGCTCTGGGCAACCCTCCAGACCATCGTTCTTCGCCTGCCAAGCCATTACAAAAGGGGAAAGACCACATGCAAATCAGGCTTGGTCCCACCCCCAAAGGGGTAGTCCAGGCCGAACTGCTAGGTCACATCCCTTCTGCACGAGACCACAAGCATCCCCAGACATGTTTCAACCTTGTTGGGCGTCATCAGTGAGGAGTAGCTTGGGTCTCTAGGCCCAGCAGGCACGGGACCCACGTCTGGGCATACCCGTCCCACTCGGGGTGACAAAAGCAAAACAAAAGAGGTGATGGTTGGAAGGTTTAGAATAAATCACAACCTCTGGCATTGCTCTGGGCAACCCTCCAGACCATCGTTCTTCGCCTGCCAAGCCATTACAAAAGGGGAAAGACCACATGCAAATCAGGCTTGGTCCCACCCCCAAAGGGGTAGTCCAGCCCGAACTGCTAGGTCACATCCCTTCTGCACGAGACCACAAGCATCCCCAGACATGTTTCAACCTTGTTGGGCGTCATCAGTGAGGAGTAGCTTGGGTCTCTAGGCCCAGCAGGCACGGGACCCACGTCTGGGCATACCCGTCCCACTCGGGGTGACAAAAGCAAAACAAAAGAGGTGATGGTTGGAAGGTTTAGAATAAATCTCAACCTCTGGCATTGCTCTGGGCAACCCTCCAGACCATCGTTCTTCGCCTGCCAAGCCATTACAAAAGGGGAAAGACCACATGCAAATCAGGCTTGGTCCCACCCCCAAAGGGGTAGTCCAGCCCGAACTGCTAGGTCACATCCCTTCTGCACGAGACCACAAGCATCCCCAGACATGTTTCAACCTTGTTGGGCGTCATCAGTGAGGAGTAGCTTGGGTCTCTAGGCCCAGCAGGCACGGGACCCACGTCTGGGCATACCCGTCCCACTCGGGGTGACAAAAGCAAAACAAAAGAGGTGATGGTTGGAAGGTTTAGAATAAATCTCAACCTCTGGCATTGCTCTGGGCAACCCTCCAGACCATCGTTCTTCGCCTGCCAAGCCATTACAAAAGGGGAAAGACCACATGCAAATCAGGCTTGGTCCCACCCCCAAAGGGGTAGTCCAGCCCGAACTGCTAGGTCACATCCCTTCTGCACGAGACCACAAGCATCCCCAGACATGTTTCAACCTTGTTGGGCGTCATCAGTGAGGAGTAGCTTGGGTCTCTAGGCCCAGCAGGCACGGGACCCACGTCTGGGCATACCCGTCCCACTCGGGGTGACAAAAGCAAAACAAAAGAGGTGATGGTTGGAAGGTTTAGAATAAATCTCAACCTCTGGCATTGCTCTGGGCAACCCTCCAGACCATCGTTCTTCGCCTGCCAAGCCATTACAAAAGGGGAAAGACCACATGCAAATCAGGCTTGGTCCCACCCCCAAAGGGGTAGTCCAGCCCGAACTGCTAGGTCACATCCCTTCTGCACGAGACCACAAGCATCCCCAGACATGTTTCAACCTTGTTGGGCGTCATCAGTGAGGAGTAGCTTGGGTCTCTAGGCCCAGCAGGCACGGGACCCACGTCTGGGCATACCCGTCCCACTCGGGGTGACAAAAGCAAAACAAAAGAGGTGATGGTTGGAAGGTTTAGAATAAATCTCAACCTCTGGCATTGCTCTGGGCAACCCTCCAGACCATCGTTCTTCGCCTGCCAAGCCATTACAAAAGGGGAAAGACCACATGCAAATCAGGCTTGGTCCCACCCCCAAAGGGGTAGTCCAGCCCGAACTGCTAGGTCACATCCCTTCTGCACGAGACCACAAGCATCCCCAGACATGTTTCAACCTTGTTGGGCGTCATCAGTGAGGAGTAGCTTGGGTCTCTAGGCCCAGCAGGCACGGGACCCACGTCTGGGCATACCCGTCCCACTCGGGGTGACAAAAGCAAAACAAAAGAGGTGATGGTTGGAAGGTTTAGAATAAATCTCAACCTCTGGCATTGCTCTGGGCAACCCACCAGACCATCGTTCTTCGCCTGCCAAGCCATTACAAAAGGGGAAAGACCACATGCAAATCAGGCTTGGTCCCACCCCCAAAGGGGTAGTCCAGCCCGAACTGCTAGGTCACATCCCTTCTGCACGAGACCACAAGCATCCCCAGACATGTTTCAACCTTGTTGGGCGTCATCAGTGAGGAGTAGCTTGGGTCTCTAGGCCCAGCAGGCACGGGACCCACGTCTGGGCATACCCGTCCCACTCGGGGTGACAAAAGCAAAACAAAAGAGGTGATGGTTGGAAGGTTTAGAATAAATCTCAACCTCTGGCATTGCTCTGGGCAACCCTCCAGACCATCGTTCTTCGCCTGCCAAGCCATTACAAAAGGGGAAAGACCACATGCAAATCAGGCTTGGTCCCACCCCCAAAGGGGTAGTCCAGCCCGAACTGCTAGGTCACATCCCTTCTGCACGAGACCACAAGCATCCCCAGACATGTTTCAACCTTGTTGGGCGTCATCAGTGAGGAGTAGCTTGGGTCTCTAGGCCCAGCAGGCACGGGACCCACGTCTGGGCATACCCGTCCCACTCGGGGTGACAAAAGCAAAACAAAAGAGGTGATGGTTGGAAGGTTTAGAATAAATCTCAACCTCTGGCATTGCTCTGGGCAACCCTCCAGACCATCGTTCTTCGCCTGCCAAGCCATTACAAAAGGGGAAAGACCACATGCAAATCAGGCTTGGTCCCACCCCCAAAGGGGTAGTCCAGCCCGAACTGCTAGGTCACATCCCTTCTGCACGAGACCACAAGCATCCCCAGACATGTTTCAACCTTGTTGGGCGTCATCAGTGAGGAGTAGCTTGGGTCTCTAGGCCCAGCAGGCACGGGACCCACGTCTGGGCATACCCGTCCCACTCGGGGTGACAAAAGCAAAACAAAAGAGGTGATGGTTGGAAGGTTTAGAATAAATCTCAACCTCTGGCATTGCTCTGGGCAACCCTCCAGACCATCGTTCTTCGCCTGCCAAGCCATTACAAAAGGGGAAAGACCACATGCAAATCAGGCTTGGTCCCACCCCCAAAGGGGTAGTCCAGCCCGAACTGCTAGGTCACATCCCTTCTGCACGAGACCACAAGCATCCCCAGACATGTTTCAACCTTGTTGGGCGTCATCAGTGAGGAGTAGCTTGGGTCTCTAGGCCCAGCAGGCACGGGACCCACGTCTGGGCATACCCGTCCCACTCGGGGTGACAAAAGCAAAACAAAAGAGGTGATGGTTGGAAGGTTTAGAATAAATCTCAACCTCTGGCATTGCTCTGGGCAACCCTCCAGACCATCGTTCTTCGCCTGCCAAGCCATTACAAAAGGGGAAAGACCACATGCAAATCAGGCTTGGTCCCACCCCCAAAGGGGTAGTCCAGCCCGAACTGCTAGGTCACATCCCTTCTGCACGAGACCACAAGCATCCCCAGACATGTTTCAACCTTGTTGGGCGTCATCAGTGAGGAGTAGCTTGGGTCTCTAGGCCCAGCAGGCACGGGACCCACGTCTGGGCATACCCGTCCCACTCGGGGTGACAAAAGCAAAACAAAAGAGGTGATGGTTGGAAGGTTTAGAATAAATCTCAACCTCTGGCATTGCTCTGGGCAACCCTCCAGACCATCGTTCTTCGCCTGCCAAGCCATTACAAAAGGGGAAAGACCACATGCAAATCAGGCTTGGTCCCACCCCCAAAGGGGTAGTCCAGCCCGAACTGCTAGGTCACATCCCTTCTGCACGAGACCACAAGCATCCCCAGACATGTTTCAACCTTGTTGGGCGTCATCAGTGAGGAGTAGCTTGGGTCTCTAGGCCCAGCAGGCACGGGACCCACGTCTGGGCATACCCGTCCCACTCGGGGTGACAAAAGCAAAACAAAAGAGGTGATGGTTGGAAGGTTTAGAATAAATCTCAACCTCTGGCATTGCTCTGGGCAAAAGTTGGGTATTTGGCTGGTTGGAAGGTGAAAAGCGTGAGGTGTGTCATATTTTTGGAAAAGCCCGCCATGCTGGATTTGCGCACACAGGCTGGTGTCCATGAACAATGAGGTACAATCATATTAAACAACACAATATTGTACTTGTCAAACTAATCAAACAATCTCTGGGGAGGTGAAAGGTGATGAGGATGAAATGGGATATGGCCTTAAAAAGGCCAAAAAACAGGTGGTTTTCCATCTCCATTGTCTGCAAACAGTCTGGATGACTGTGGCAGTCCTGTGATGTTCGCGAACATCTGAGGTGTTTGGGGACATCTATGCCTATTTCTGCATTACAGGGTTGGTAAAAAGCAGTTTTTGGATGGCTCATAACTTTGGCACCACTCAATGAAACTGCATACATTTTGGAATTTTATTCTGGACCTGATTGTGAATGGTTCTCTAAAGTGTGGTGTCAAGAGGCAACACAATTAGAGGGGGGTCACAAAATATTGTAATGGTTTATACATGTGGTGCCATTTGATGAATTTGCACAAATGTTTGCAAAAAATATTAGATCTAGTTATAAATGTTTTTGGAACGTTTGGTGGGATTTTGTCAAGAGGAGACACAATCAGAGGGGTTATCAACATTTTTAGATGGTTTATAACTTAGTTGCTGTTTGACGAATGTGGACAAACGTTTTCAGAAAGAATATAGACCCAACCTTGAATGTTTGTGCAAAGTACGAATGGATTTTGTCAAGTGGGATCTAAGTTATATGACTAGTGTTTGTACGTATATGTATACTTATACTTTTTAAAAATAAAACATTTGCGGATTTGCAGCAAACTCATTTAAGGAGCATTGGCAAGGACCTGAAAGCATGGTTTTGCAAATGGTCTGTTTTTTTTTAAAGTGTCATAATATAGGTACAAAAAATAATGATATACCTTTGGTGACTGAGGTATATCCTGTGGCCATGGCCAGTGGCCAGATTGTCCGGGTAAGGTATAAGGCCATTACCCGGACAATATGGCTATTTGCCATAACCATGAGGGACCAGTAATGGAGATATAGTGGGCAGGCAACCAGAGACCGGCTATTTGGTAACCTTTTTCAAAATTGGGATAGGTTTGAATGGGAAAAGAAATCTGTTTGTGGGTACAGGTTGAACTGCTTGATGGGATTGCAGCAAATATACACGATCAGTGTCAGCAACAACTTCAAAGCATAGTTTTGCAAATATGTCCTATGTTTTATTTTTTTGAAAGTGTGAAAATGAAAGTATACAACACAGTGCTATAACTGTGGTGTCTGGGCAATGGGCCTGGTCGTCAAAAATGAGAAATGTGTACTGTAATTTGGAATAAATATTCTGCTTGCGGTTGCAGCCTGAAGTGGTGGACTAGATTACAACACATCTGTGTGATGACCATTAGCAAGGACCTGCAAGCATGTTTTGGGAAACATGTCTTGTGTTTTATTTTTCGAAAGTGTAAGAATGTAAGTGGAAAAATTTGTGATATACATTTGGTATCTGGGTAGAGGTGTGGCCCTTGGCAAACTCAACTGTGTACTCTGATTTGCATATTGGGGAATACAGCATGGCCAAAGCCTATGCCCCATGGATTTGGAGAGTGGCCATGGCTGCAAGCCATGAGTACTGACCATTGGTTACATTATTAGGGTATAGTGGACACTGAGGTAAGATGCAGGGTAGGTGCAGTGAATAATAGAGGTGGCTTGGTTCGGCTGGTGTCATGGTGACACCTTATGGTGTAGAAAATTGAATGATGATTCCCTGCCCCAACATGTGTACTGAATTTCATAGGTTTTTATTAGTGCAACTTGACCTTAATGTCCCTTTAACAAAGGTTATTCAGTGAATATATATATATATATATATATATATATATATATATATATATATATATATATATATATATATATACATATATATATATATATGGTATATATATATATAACCATAGCTACATGGCCAGTAGTGGCCATGTAGCTATGGTTAAGTTGGTGTTTCCATAGGAAGAGCACTTTTTGGGCGGCTTATAACTTCGCTCTCCCTGGACGAATCCTCACCAAACTTTGCAAAAAAAGTATTTGGGTCACTCTGAATTTTTTGCAAAGTTTGGTGAGGATTCGTCCAGGGGGGGCAAAGTTATAGGGGGTTCCCAAAACGGATTTCTTTCCCATAGACTGAATGGGAAACATTTTTTGCTCGCGTCTACAGCCCAAACTGCTGGATGGATTTTCACCCAATTTTGACCAGGAGCAGCGGCTTGGTCCTGAAAGCGTGCTTTTGCAAATTTGGTGAAAATCCGTCCAGTAGTTCTTTTTTAAAATGACCAAAAAGTAGGTTAAAAAAAATAGTGATATCTGTGTTCGGTCCGCGGACACACTTCCCTGTTCGCTCCGCGGACAGTGTCCTGATTGGCCAATCGGCTTGCGTGATGTCCGCGGACATGCAACGTGTTTGCTGAATGGACGGCGTGGAGCGTGAAGTGCGTCAGATTTTCGGTAGCGCCTGCCTTTTTGTATTTGCGGATGTCTGCGGACAGCGCAGTGAAACTTTGTTCAAAATTTGTATTTATTGGAGTGTGTTGGTGTGTAGGAGTGTTTGGGGAGGGTGGGAGTGTATGAGATAGGATGAACGTTGTGTTTCTTTATGTGTTAGATGTTCTTTTTATGTTTGATTTGTCTGCGGATATCACAGGTGTTCTGAAATGTTCTAAATATACTGAATGGGGGGTGTTCTGAGGACTCAATATGTGTCCGTTTTGTTCGCAAGGAAGCTGAAACTGTTCTAAGAACACTCGCGGTGTCCTGAAATGTTCGCAAATAAACAAAATGGGGGTGTCCTGAGGACGCTGTCCGTATTGTTCTCTGTCAAGTTGAATGTGTTCTAAGAACACTCGCGGTGTCCTGAAATGTTCGCAAATACACACAATGGGGGTGTTCTGAAGACGTTGTCGAACACTCGCGGTGTCCTAAAATGTTCACAAATACACAAAATGGGAGTGTTCTGAAGACGTTGTCGAACACTCGCTGCGTCCTGAAATGTTCACAAATATGAATGGGGTTCTGGCTGGCAAGTTGAATGTGTTCTAAGAACACTCGCGGTGTCCTGAAATGTTCGCAAATAAACAAAATGGGGGTGTCCTGAGGACGCTGTCCGTATTGTTCTCTGTCAAGTTGAATGTGTGCTAAGAACACTCGCGGTGTCCTGAAATGTTTGCAAATAAACAAGATGGTGATGTTCTGAAGACGCTTCTAAGAACACTCGCGGTGTCCTGAAATGTTTGCAAATAAACAAAATGGGGGTGTCCAGAGGACGCTGTTCGTATTGTTCTCTGTCAAGTTGAATGTCTTCTAAGAACACTCGCGGTGTCCTGAAATGGTCGCAAATAAACAAAATGGGGGTGTTCTGAAGATGTTTCTAAGAACACTTGCGGTGTCCTGGAATGTTCGTAGGGGGTGTCCTGAAGGCATAGTCTCTATTGTTCACTGGCAAGTTGAATGTGTTCTAAGAACACTCGCGGTGTCCTGAAATGTTCGCAAATAAACAAAATGGGGGTGTTCTGAGGACACTGTCCGTATTGTTCGTTGTCAAGTTGAAAGTGTTCTAAGAACTATGGCGTTGTTCTGAAATGTTCTTAGGGGGTGTCCTGAAAACGCTGGCCGTGTTGTTCGCTGGCAAGTTGAAAGTGTTCTAAGAACACTCATAATGTCCGCGGACATTAAAAGTTTCCATAGACCATAGTTAAAATGTTTGACTCTATGGATGTGATATGCTGCGGTGGTTGTGGCCAGGGCATAGAGTCTTGGGTGCATGGCCATGGCCAAATGTATAAGGAACAAAGGTATTAGATACTATGGATGTGATATGCTGCGATGGTTCTCCTTATTATTGTAAACTTACTGTTTGGTCTAGTAACCGGAGTACATGTATTTCTTGTTAATTTCTGTGATAAAAGAAAATAGCATATTAGTATTAGTATTTTGTAATGACTTATTACATTGTATAATCAACATACTTTTTTTTGGACCCTCATATTTAGTAGATTACAAATCAGAGTACTGTGCAATTTGCTCAGTTTCTGTATTTGTTTCTAAAATCATTGGGTACGTGGGAGAAAAAAAAATCCATTGTGGATTAAAAAAAAAAAACCTTTTTCTGTTATGCTACAGTTTATTTGTTTGTTTGTTTTCAGTGTTCACTTGTTGTTTCTGGCTAATACTTTATACTTTGGCTTGTTGCATTTTTTTGGAGCATTTATTTGTTTGGATATTATAACATTTTGGAGCAGTTAGATACCAATTGGCGTATTCTAACTGTCTATTTTTTTGATATATTTTAGTGGTATTGATTTATCTATTTGGATATTGTTAAATTTTGGGACAGTTAGATACCAATTGGCGTATTCTAACTGTGTATTTTTTGGTCTAATTTAGTGGTATTCATTTATCTGATTAGTTGTTGTAGAATCTTTGAGCAGTTCGATAGCTTTTGGAGTATTCTAACTGTTTATATTTTTTAACACAAGTTTACTAAGGGTTTAATGCAGTTTAGTTATAAAATTTTGGTTTTAAGAACATCAAATAAGCGTTTGTAAGATTTGCTGGTAATCTCTGCTTTAGAGTAATGGTACTATCATTACATTCAAAACATCCACATTTCATTTTTTATATATGAAGTGTAGTGCCCTGAATTGGTTGTGGCTCCTGCGTGGTAGATTATACCTATTGTTGTGAAGGTTTTCTTACCAAGTGATATTTGACCATGTGTGAATCCAGTCAGCTTGCAGTTGTTTTTGATACCATCTGCATTGTAACGTAGAAGCATTAGTATGATGTATTTACTATGTGTTTGTATTACTAACGTGGAGTGATTATCTGAATTGCAGGTAGAGCATACTCTACCATGGTTTGCATTTTGTACAAGTCGCTGAAATGGAATGGATTCACAATTTGGTATTGATATATATGAAGCGTTCATTGGGGATTTCTTCTTGTGTCACATTGTTGCAGAGAGTGCATGTATGTTTCCACATGTATGAAATCTGAAAGATTTCATTTAAAGCTATGTTTTTGTTTTCCAGTACTTGTAGTAAGTACATTAGAAATTCTTGCGGATCTTCCTGTGAGTTTATAGTGAATTTCACCATTCCAGCACAGTAGTCCAATTGTTGTCTTATACCATAAACTCTATACGTGGTGTCAGGATTGTTTGCTGCATTTTTGTGAAGTACTAACATTTGCAAACACAATGGGTCTGTACTGTGTAAGTAAATGTTGTCAACAATTGGTGGTAATTGAAATAGAATATTAATTGCTACATTTGCGTAGCAACTTACACCAACTATATTTGAGAATTTAAATGGTCCAGGTAGTTCTGTATCTAACTGCTTTTTTTGGAGTTTGGCTTCCTTCTTTAAAGAAGTACCTGGTTTACTTTCCCTAATTGATTCTTTTTTGCTTGTGGTACTTGATGAAGTATTAGTTTATTTTACGCTCTTTGGAGGATGTGCAGTGACATCCTGTTGCATTTCTGTTTGATTTATTTTTCTTTTATAACGTTTTACTTTTTGTGGAACAGAATATGTGTTTAGGTGGGGGGTGTATAGTGAGCAAAGTCTATTGTATTCTAATATGCAAGGAATATCAGCGTTTATTTTACTTGCATCAAAGTTGATTAGAAATAGACTGTCTAGTGTACGTAAGCATGATAGTGCTACGTAGCCCATGCCTTCTTTAATCACTGTGTTACCAATATCTATCATTGCTTTGTCTAGGGTAAGACCTTGTGATTTATGAATCGTGACTGCGTATGCCAGAGTTAGAGAAAATTGTTCCCTGCATGCATAAATATCTTTGAATAGAAGGATTCTAGCTGTTGAGCGTCCTGTCCTTTTTACTTCTGAACATTTGTCAAAGAGTATATTGACAAACTGAATTTTTGTTGTCGCATGGGTATGTTTGAAAGCCAACAACTGTACCCAGTGCTCCATTAACTAATCCTTGGTCCACGTCAAGGTTACGTTTAAACATTACTCTGCAATTTAAGGATAATTTTAATATCTTTTCTAAGCCTGCTGTGTTTGAGATTGATTTTTCTAAACTATTTAGTCTTGTTGTGGCTTGGTCACACATGGGTAGTGTCATACCATGTACATCTAGTTTGTTTGTGGCGCTAATTTCCATGATTGGTTGCATTTCTTTACTTAGCATGATTTCATTGAATTTGAAACAGCTTGCAAGAGTTGGCATTAAGGCCATACAATTGACATTTTTGTGGGCTAATTGTTCCATAACATCTGTAGCACATGCATTATCGCCATAAAGTCCATTAATGTGCAGGGTTTTCAATATTGCTTCTGCTTCTTTAGAAAGTATACCAACTCTGATACTTTTTAAAATGTTGGCATAAGTGAGATCTGCAGATTGCCACATGTTTTCTGTTAATTCTCTGTATTGAAATGTTGCCAAAGGTTGACATTTCCAATGCTGCCAACAGTTTTACGGCAGAGTTTGTGTCCTAATGTTTTAAAAATAGGCTCACCTTTTACTGGTGTTAATTGAAGCAGATCTCCAAAAACAATAATGTGTTTTCCTGCAAAGAGCTCTTCATAGTATGTTTTGAGTACTTCCTGTAATCTGAGGTGAATCAAAGCTAACATCAGGTTGGAGACCATGCTCACTTCATCTATTTTCATTTGTTTCAATACTCTGCGTAGTTCCATTGCAGCTTCTGCAGAAATGTTGTAATAGTCTAATTTGTTCTGGTGTTCCACTGGTAATAGTAGTAATCAGTGTAATATAACACCACCTATGTTGTAGGCAGCTAAACCTGTGGGGGCAGTGACAACAGCTGACAGTTTGTTGTTTGTCAATTGTTGAAGGAACTTACTAATGATTTTGATTAGGAATGTTTTGCCAGAACCAGCTTCACCACTGACGTACAGTAGTTTAGGTTTATAATTATGCCAGGAACATTCTTTATTTTCATGTTTTACACCATGTGCAATTTGTTTTGTTACTTCTTGAAAAATGTTACGTTGCTCATTGTTTAGTTTTGATTGTAGTATAGTTAAGTCTTCTTTATCTTCATACTGACACATGGTGTTTTCTACTTCTATCATAGCTAATTCTGCCTCATTTATTATTAGTGGTTCTCACAGTGGTTCTTGGCTTTCTGTTACAGAAGGTTGACTACTGTCAGGAGTGTCCTTATCTAGTTGGGCTTGGAGTTCTCCTTCGTGTTGCTGTTCATTGTGCAACATTCTTTTGTACTTTGTAAAGTTTACATCAGTTATAGTGCTTTCATTTGCTTTGAAAGCATCCTCATATGAGTCATAGTTATCTAGTATTTGTTCTTCTTTTCTCCATGGTTTGAAGAGTTGTAGCAGGGACATGTAATATACTTCTTTATGTTGAGGAGTCTTTAATAAAACAGAAGGGTGATGGCTGGAAGGTTTTGAATTAATCATAACCACGGGCAAAGCTCTGGGCAACCCTCCAGACCATCGTTTTTCAGCCTGCCAAGCCATTACAAAAGGGGAAAACCATATGCAAATCAGACTTGGTCCTACCCCAAAAGGGGCAGTCCAGCCCGAACTGCTAGGTCACATCCCTGCTGCACGAGACCACAAGCATCCCCAGACATGTTTCAGCTTTGTTGGGCGTCATCAGTGAGGAGTAGCTTGGGTCTCTAGGCCCGGCAGATTCGGGACCCACGTCTGGGCATACCCGTCCCACTCGGGGTGACTTTAGCAAAACAGAAGGGTGATGGCTGGAAGGTTTTGAATTAATCATAACCACGGGCAAAGCTCTGGGCAACCCTCCAGACCATCGTTTTTCAGCCTGCCAAGCCATTACAGAATTACATTTCTGTTTTGTTAAAGTCACCCCGAGTGGGACGGGTATGCCCAGACGTGGGTCCCGAGTCTGCCGGGCCTAGAGACCCAAGCTACTCCTCACTGATGACACCCAACAAGGCTGAAACATGTCTGGGGATGCTTGTGGTCTCGTGCAGAAGGGATGTGACCTAGCAGTTCGGGCTGGACTGCCCCTTTTGGGGTAGGACCAGGACTGATTTGCATATGGTTTTTTTCCCTTCTGTAATGGCTTGGCAGGCTGAAAAACGATGGTCTGGAGGGTTGCCCAGAGCTTTGCCCGTGGTTATGATTAATTCAAAACCTTCCAGCCATCACCTTTCTGTTTTGTTAAAGTCACCCCGAGTGGGACGGGTATGCCCAGACGTGGGTCCCGAGTCTGCCGGGCCTAGAGACCCAAGCTACTCCTCACTGATGACGCCCAACAAGGCTGAAACATGTCTGGGGATGCTTGTGGTCTCGTGCAGAAGGGATGTGACCTAGCAGTTCGGGCTGGACTGCCCCTTTTGGGGTAGGACCAAGACTGATTTGCATATGGTTTTTTTCCCTTCTGTAATGGCTTGGCAGGCTGAAAAATGATGGTCTGGAGGGTTGCCCAGAGCTTTGCCCGTGGTTATGATTAATTCAAAACCTTCCAGCCATCACCTTTCTGTTTTGTTAAAGTCACCCCGAGTGGGACGGGTATGCCGGGCCTAGAGACCCAAGCTACTCCTCACTGATGACGCCCAACAAGGCTGAAACATGTCTGGGGATGCTTGTGGTCTCGTGCAGAAGGGATGTGACCTAGCAGTTCGGGCTGGACTGCCCCTTTTGGGGTAGGACCAAGACTGATTTGCATATGGTTTTTTTCCCTTCTGTAATGGCTTGGCAGGCTGAAAAACGATGGTCTGGAGGATTGCCCAGAGCTTTGCCCGTGGTTATGATTAATTCAAAACCTTCCAGCCATCACCTTTCTGTTTTGTTAAAGTCACCCCGAGTGGGACGGGTATGCCCAGACGTGGGTCCCGAGTCTGCCGGGCCTAGAGACCCAAGCTACTCCTCACTGATGACGCCCAACAAGGCTGAAACATGTCTGGGGATGCTTGTGGTCTTGTGCAGAAGGGATGTGACCTAGCAGTTCGGGTTGGACTGCCCCTTTTGGGGTAGGACCAAGACTGATTTGCATATGGTTTTTTTCCCTTCTGTAATGGCTTGGCAGGCTGAAAAACGATGGTCTGGAGGGTTGCCCAGAGCTTTGCCCGTGGTTATGATTAATTCAAAACCTTCCAGCCATCACCTTTCTGTTTTGTTAAAGTCACCCCGAGTGGGACGGGTATGCCCAGACGTGGGTCCCGAGTCTGCCGGGCCTAGAGACCCAAGCTACTCCTCACTGATGACGCCCAACAAGGCTGAAACATGTCTGGGGATGCTTGTGGTCTCGTGCAGAAGGGATGTGACCTAGCAGTTCGGGCTGGACTGCCCCTTTTGGGGTAGGACCAAGACTGATTTGCATATGGTTTTTTTCCCTTCTGTAATGGCTTGGCAGGCTGAAAAACGATGGTCTGGAGGGTTGCCCAGAGCTTTGCCCGTGGTTATGATTAATTCAAAACCTTCCAGCCATCACCTTTCTGTTTTGGAGGAGTCTTTAATGACAATTTGATATGATAACTCAAATTTGGCTTAGTGAGTTTAACTAAGCTGACTTCACAGTTTGTCACTCTATATTTAACTTTTTTTTTCATCAGGTTTCATATTATTTTTGTATGTGTAGTTTTGGGCTATGTGGTATAGACACATGTTTTCCAAAGTTTTACTTCTGTTTGGGTAGCATGTGTCCAATAAATTGTTTTTTAAAATGTCTTGGCTGTTGGAATAACATTTGGCTATTGTTTCCATATCTCCATAAGAGTTTAGAACTCTTTTTCTAGATTTAGCTGGACCAAGACTTAGCCATACTATATTTTCAGATTTACCATACAATGCAGTACCAGTTAAACGATCAGCTGCTTCATATGATCCATATTCTCTATGGGTGAGCATTTTTATGCCCAAGCTGTATAATTTCTGAGACACTTTTTTATCTGATGACAGGTCATTCCAGAGGTCTTGGAGCTCTGTCTTTTCTGCTTTAGTTAAGTATGCTGTGACATATCGTGCAACTGCAGTAGAATTGTCTGCAATGTACTGCATATCTATGTTTGCATTCCAGAAGTGGGCAATGATTGCATTATAATCATTGATATATTTTTCTTCTTCTTTTCTTTTTATGTAATATGTATTTTTAGGTGACTTGCTTTAACACTATGTCTAACTGAATACATGAGGTTGTTCACTTGACCTCTATTTGTAACTGGTCTAGGGAAACCAAATCGGCATTTGGTGTACTATTTCCCTTTGTTTTTGTATTTGCAACAACAATTTTTTCCACATTTGTGTCTTTGAAATTGTAAAATTTTCTGCAAGAAGATCAATATTTGTGGCTTCTGATGGAATTTCACAAGTGACATATTTTTCAATAAACTGTAAAACAGTGGCATCACTGTCTTGACCAAATTTAGGAGCATCTTTAATCCATAAAAGCATGTGGATATGTGGTGCTCCTCTGGCTTGGTATTCCGTTCTCCCAAAGAAGTGTTGCACTTCTCCAAGGGGAGGAACAGTTTTATTACAAATAATATGTAGCATAGCAATGAAGCGATGGTGAAAATATCTTGAAACATTAACAGGATCCAAAGGACAAAGTTCTCCAGGTGTTAGTATATCTATGTTTGTTTTGTTTTTATTTGATATGCGTAGGAAATCATGTAAATCTTCCCATGCATATTCTGCACAACTTAATGTAACAAACCAAGTGGGTGGGCCAAGGTTTCTGATCATACAACGCACATCTCCATGACGTCGAAAACCAGTACTCTTCAGTACCACGCATATTTGCTAATAGATTTGTAATATTTGATTGTAAAACCTCATCCTTTTGTTGCACTTTTTCTAATAATTGTGTAGCTGTCATATTTTGAAAGTGTGATCCTGATTTTAATATGTGTGCAACTCCGTAACCTAAAGTTGCTAGTTCACTTTCAAAGAGTAGGTGGAATATGTATTCCACATTTTGTCTAAATCTGGGATCTTCAGAATACGTCCGTAATGAGCGGTATTCTGAAGCTGATATTTGAATAGGTCTATCATCATACTTTCCTCATTTGCCAGTAGGAAAGAGTAGAGGAAAAGCATGTGCTTCTATACTGTCTTTCCATATGCTGATTGGTGATCCTTTTGTTTGACGCATTTGGTACGTTTCCAGTACATCTTCTATGGTGTCATTAGAGTGCAAAGAATGAATTGTATAATGGTCTAAAGTATTTGATGTTGTAGCAGGATCTAGTAGATCAAATTGACCAGCTTCTTGTGTTTCTTGAATTATTTCAGTAGTATCTTTCAAGTTTTCTTCAATATTAATTTCTTTGTAATATTCATTATTCTCTTTAAGATATTGGAAGGCTTGTCTAACTTTATGTAAATCTACCAGCTGTTGCCATATTTTTTTGTCTTTTGTAGGTACTCCATTTACTAAGATAATGAAAGATTGCTGCATTGGACGTTGCACTCCTAGAGTATGCACATTTTATTTAGATCTAATGGTAAATAAACTACTTTTCCACAAATGCCTTTTACCAATTCAGAGGGAGGTAATTTTGCTGTTTTTGGTTGAAGGCGTATTATTGCTTGACATGGGTGTACTGTTTGAATTATGATGCTCTCATATAAATTAAGTTGTTGTAGGGGTTTTGGTCCTGGGTATAATTCCAAATTATTTGTGATAGCACGTGAAGGAGTTTGGTTGTTGTCAAGTTTTGTAGTGCAGTAACTGCAAAGTATTAAGGGCTCAATTATTTCGTATTTGTTTTCTGCTACAAGGTAGAGAGCTAATTCAAACCATTTAGAATCTTCATTGTCTTCTATTTTGTATGATAGGTCTACAGTTTTTGTGTTCCTTTTATAAAAGGTTCTACGGCAACATACACATACATGGTTTGGTACTTCAGCCGATGTACTTTTAAATTTTAGTATTTCTTTTTTGTATGTGTTTAGCAAAAGATTGCCATGTGTAGAATTGTTGCTTAATTGCTTTAAAGCTATTTCATTCTGTAAATGGCTTTCACTTCCAAAATATTTTTTCTGGATATAGTCAATTTCTTCAAGTAGGTCTTTTGCTGTACCATGTAGAAGGATGTTATTTAACTTTGCTAGTGCTAAAGCAGGGCTTTTAGCATATTACAGTTTATAGACTAGATTTCTTATAGTTGAATGATTTGTTGATATTCTTTTGATATCATGGAGAGTGGTTTTACAAGTAGGTCGTGTAATGCAGGCCAATGAATGTCCTTGTAGACTGTGTACTTGCGCACTGGACAGGTATCCATATTTTGCAGTAATTTAATTTTGATTTTGTCTTTGCTTTTTACATATTTATTGAGGAATTGGTGTAAAGATTTGAAACATTGTTTGGGAATGTTACACATTGACATGCATGGCCATTTGTACACTAGACGTTCTGATTCAGTTGAATGGAGGGGTAATTCTAAGTTTTCAGGGCATATTTTTGTAAGGAGTACTTCTTGTTCCATTATGGTATTATTCACTTTTTCATAACCTTGACCACTGCTATGTTTGGCTATTGTATTTGTTTGATTTTGTTTGTACGCTTCTTCATTAAAATATGGTTCTGTGCTCGTAGTGTGATTCCATTCACCTCTGCAGATACTTAAGAAGTTCTTTCTGTTGACATTTCGCTTATTGAGAAGTCTTTTTTGTAATTTGGTTATTAGTTTTGTTAGTGGTTTCATTTTGTTTAACAGTAAAATAAATAACTTTCTTTTGAGAAGAATTGCACTTTCCATCAACGCTTCTAAGATTAATTTCCTACATAGGAAATTAAAACCCATATAGGTTTTAAGCATTGGACCTGATTTTTCTCCTGTTTTTATAAGATTTTGAAGGACTTTGTGACGGTACATTTTGGCTAAAATACTTTTCTTGGTATGCTTACTTTGCACTATATTGAAATTTAAAGAAGTAGTTTTATCTGTAGTGATAGCTGATTTTCTGTTAATTGTTTTTTGGTTTGTTTTACATTTTGATAGAGGAGGCAACGTTTTTGTACTTGAAACTTCTTGTGTTTCACTAAATGACTGTATTAGCTGTTTTGTTTCAACTTTTTTTACAAATTCTGCTAGAGATGGATGCTTATGTTGGACACTTTTATTTTCATTTGCTCTACTTCTGCGTTGCTTTCTACGGACTTGACTTTTGGTAGCCATTCTTTAGGGTCTGTTGAAAAAAATGAAGGTATGGGTTGGGGTGTTCTGCAATGTATGTGTGCTGTGTGCATGAGTGTTTGAGTAAGATGATAAATATGTATGTAGTGGTGTGTGATTGTGGATTGGGAACTACAACTATTAGGGATAGGTATTCTTGAATGTATGTGTTACTAAACTGGGGTTCAGATGACAAAAAAAAAGTAAGTTAGTGGTGTGGAAAAGTACAAATAGTAAATCTAATGTATACAATTAAAACAGTTGTTTGTTCTATAATATGAAAATTGTAGTGATTCAGTTGGGTAATTTGTGTGTCCAAAAATAGGAATTTGTGGGCCATTCTGACTGTAAATCGCTGTTTAAGACATGGAGATTTTTGGACAAAAAGGTACACAATCTCTATTTTTAGGCACAGAAATAGCTTGTATTAACTTTACTGTATGTTTGAGTAATAATACAAATATTATGGTGATATTCTACTTACTTTTTTTCTTAAATTAACAGGTAACTTCTTAGTTCTTCTTTGTTCTTCAAATTCGGCTGCTTCTTTTCAAGAGACTGGTCTACACTGCAATTGTAAAATATTCAAATTAGTAATTTGTTTGTATATAGCGCTGTTGTTAATTTAGATATTGATTTTTTTAATTGAAATCCTTTAAACTAATTAAACCATTAAACTAATTTATTTACATAAGATACATTGCATCAGTTCAATACATATGATATGTTCTTAATGAACAAATTGTATTGAATGACTAACTGTAGCAAAAAAAATATCTTTACTATGTCTTGTGAAATTTATAATATACGAGTGAATACCACTATTTCTGTAACTAAGCTGTTCTAGGTAATAGCGCCTCAATGTCATGTCTAAATTAAAGTAATTAAGTAAATCAATAAATAAAAACAAAAAAATATGAAATTGTATAAGTATTTTTTTTTAAAGATTTAAACATATATTGTGTTTGAATGCAATTTTGTTCGAATATATGTAGTCTATATATTTCATTTAAAAAATGTTAGTTTAACATGATTTGAATATGTGTGTATAAAGAAAGTAAATAGTATAAAGGTTTATAAGTGATAGTTGATTTTAGGAAGTTGAAAAAAATACAGTAAATTCATTTTACAGATTACACAAGCTAAAAGTCTGTTTGAAAATGTGTTTATCTACTGTACAGAAAATATGCATACCTAAAGTTTGTGTTCATGCATATGGATATGCATGGAGCTGCAAGTAGAAATCTTGGAGACTTGTACAGTATTTCTGGTAGATGGTGCTTGCCAATGATATGACACTGGTACTCAGAGAGATTCACAGTACATTTGCAGTGGTGATCTATGATGATGCAGTTAGATGTAGAGGTCTTGAATGTGATTGGTGCATGGTCATGTGACTTCTAAGCTACATCCAATGAGAGAATGGCTGAGAGATTGAAGTGGAAATGGTAGGAGGGCTGTTCATGTTACGATATGTCCGCGTACATGGGGGTAGTTCGCGGACATCAGGAGTTACATCCGGGGATTTTTGGGTTCAGAAGTCATGCAAATGAGAATGAGTACTGAAAGGGATTGGTCAGGAAAGTTTAGTGGGTGTGTTGTGCCAGAAGAGAGTTTCTCATATACTGTTTTTGCAGAGAGAACAACTGATAGCTATGTCTGTGTGTTTTAGGAAAAAGATTGTATGGATTTTGGGAGATTCATGGATATATTGGTTGAAGGTGCATGCAGAAAGCTGTGGAGTAGCTGTAGATCTTGGATTCCCACATGTGGAAGTACACTGGCATGGAGTACGTGGAATGAAGTGGTTGGACTTGCTACCTCTCTGTGCTACTTTGGAGACAGAGCAACATCTAGACATAATTGTAATTCATTGTGGAGGCAACAGTTTAGGACATGTGACTGGAATTGTTTTCCAATTTGCTATGAAAGAAGGACTTAGGAAGGTTATGGACATGTTTCCTAATTCTCAAGTGATATTTTCGCGGATTGCGCAGAGACAAATGTGGCTTCGTTCTTCTTCATTTGGTCCACAAATGGAAAAAGCAAGGCGCAATGTTAATAAAGCTGTTTGTGCCTTTCTAAAAGATTTTGGCATGTTTCGTAGTACAAATATTTTTCGCAGAGATGGAGTCCATCTTACTTATGGTGGCAATCAGATTTTTCTGAGAAATGTACAAAATGCATTGCTACCTTTTTTGGAATTACAACATCCATTTTGAAGTAGGTGTTAAGCATTTATAATTTTTGACATAAAAACACCTCCCAAGGGCTCTTTTCAGAGCCACCACTTCCTCCCAGAGAAAATTGCAATGTTTGTGATAGGGTAGCAACCCAATTTTTTGAATGTTCGCGAACTGTCCGCAAAAAAAATACAAAGGGCCCTGCTTCATTTATTTTCACTTCTATTTTTTAACTGTGAAAGGCGGCTCTGAAAAGAGCCTTATTTTTTTTTGGATATTTGATATTTTGTATTTTTTTTGTTTTTTTATACAAGACACACTAGGAGAGGAGAGGAAAGGAAGGTAAAGGGGGGACACCAACCACAGGGATAAGAAAGGGCGATCTGAGAGAGGAAGATGTAGAGTGGGTTTTATTTGGGTAGTGAGCAGATCTTCTCGTGCTCTGAGACGACAGTCTCAAAAGCACTACGAAGTCGCTCCCCCCTACAGAGTACTGTGTCACAGTACATACATACAACTGTGACCCTCGAAAGGTAAGGGTCATCAGCATTCTGTATGGCCTGTGAGGCAGCTTGAGGAAGACGCTGTCCCACAGAGGTGGTCCTTGTGGTGACAGGATCAGAAACAGAGGATGAAGTAGAGGAAATCAACCTGCTACGTTCTTCGCAAGGTACAACCCTGCGAATAGCCCCAGAGTGAAATGACCTCAGGTGTCGCTTCATAGTAGTGGTCCCAAAGCTGTACTTACCGTGCTTCCTGCGACTGAGTATCATTTTGCACTCATTGCAGGTAACACGGTTTGCACGAGCTTTAGGACCATTCGCATGAAAGGTAAATAACCACCACACCCAAGACTCACGCATAGTGCGGGTAGTAGGGATTTCCTCTACCTCATTCTCATCATCCTCTTCTTCCTCCTCTGCATCCTAACTCCTGTTCCCCTCTCCAGGCTCTTGGGGAGGTGGTGGTGGTGGAGGGGCTGGGGGTGGTGCTGAAGCAGGTGCAGCACCAGGTGGCAGTAGTTCAGCCATGAATGCCATCTCGATGATGGTGTAATCTGCAGGTGGCAGCAAAAATTGCTGTGTTTTGAAGAATAGCCAGAAACACAATGAGAATAAGCTCTAGGGCGTGGTCTTTTATAGGGGTGCTTGTGCACGGTCCGCAGACATGCGTGCTGTCCGCGGACAGATCGAACACAAAAAAAAGTTCAAAAAGTTTCAAAAGGTATGTAGAAACTCAGGATTACTATGTGGGGCTTGTGCCATGGTGAAACTTTATTGAAAAATATTATGAATTAATTGAAAATGTACTTTTAAATTGTTCGGGGACACAAACAGTGTCTGCATTCAGAACACACGATCAGCGTGGGCGCAGTCATATGATCCGTTCGCGAACAAGTCCGCGAAGGAAGCGCATGTCCGCAGGACACCAAATGCACAGAGATTGGTTAGCGCATGCGCGTTGATGTTCTACGGACACTGTTCGGGTCCTGAAGTAATTAAAAATGCGTCACACGTGAAATGAACATTTCAGGACACTGCGTGTGTTCTTAGAACAGTTTAAACTTGTTAGCGAACAGTAAGGACAGATATAGTGTTCTTCAGGACACGTCCAATTTTGTTTATGTACGAACATTTCAGGACACCAATTATGTTCTTAGAACAGTTTCAACTTGATAGCGAACAGTACGGACAAGTATAGTGTTCTTTAAGACACCTCCATTTTCGTTTAATTACGAACAATTCAGGACACCGCGTGTGTTCTTAGAACAGTTTCAACTTGCTAGCGAACACTACGAACAGATATAGTGTTCTTCAGGACAACTCCATTTTCGTTTACGTACGAACATTCCAGGACACCAATTGTGTTCTTAGAACAGTTTAAACTTGATAGCGAACACTACGGACAGATATAGTGTTCTTTAGGACACTTTAATTTTTTTTTTGACGAACATTTCAGCACACCGCGTGTGTTCTTAGAATAGTTTCATCTTGCTATCGAACACTACGAACAGGTGTTCTTCAGGACACCTCCATTTTCGTTTATGTACGAACATTTCAGGACACCTGCACTGTCCGCGGACACATACATTGTTTAAAAAAAAAAGAAAAAAACTAAACTATTTACAACACAATATAAAAATTAAACTTTATTTAACATATATTAATAATTTATGACAGAGAAGGTGAGGCAGAAACAGAAACAAAAACAGGAGAAATAGGGGTTTCAACATGATTGTTATTAGGTGAAGAAGGGATGGAAGTCTCATCAAAACGTTTTGGGTTATGGAGAGGGTTTGGGGATAATTGACTGGGATATGCTGAGGAGGGACAAGTACATGTGGGGCAATGGTACGAGATTTTTGGTTTAAAATGATCTTCCACAAACGTTTTCAAATTATTAAAATCAGTCAACAATAAATCCATTTTTTCTTCTATACTGTGAAAAGTGTTATCCATAACAGATTTTTCTGAAGTATTTTCTATTTTGGTATGCTCTGTACAAAAGAAAATATATATATGTTAAATGTATACAAAATAATGATAATTAAATGGTTTATATTATAAAAGTGTTTACCATTAGTTTCACTATCTTGTGACATTTCTTCATGTGGGAAATGTTCCTCTAGCCATTCCAGAGTACTAGACATTTCTGTGAGAGAAAAAAAAAATATATTTTTTTTATCGAATACAGAAAGTTTATAAATATATGAATACAATTAAGTACACTTACTATTTCAGGTAAGATATGTCCTATGTACTCAGTGGGTCTGCTCTTGTTCTCAGTTCTGTGCTGTTTGTGAGGTAATTATGTTGGAAGCCAATTTATCTTCTTGTGGTATATTCCATTTTAGAACATAGTGCATTTAAATGAATGGTTAGTGTGTTGTATATATGGGTTACATTTCTTATGTATTAGTACATATAATGTGTTTGTGAGCTCCTTTTTGAATTTGTTAGATGTTCCTATGTTATGATATAACAATGAAACTTACCCCCCCCATAGTTTTTAGGTAGTGGTACTGTTCTTCGAACATGTCCGTGAACATTAAATTCGTTCGCGGACATCAAGTACAGTAGAAGAGATTCAGTCAGTCCATATGACATGTATATAAAGTCAAAGTCATTATTGTTAAGTTGCACTACTAAAAACCTATGAAATTCAGTGAAAAACCTTGTTAAAGGGAGGTTATGGTTAAGTTGCACTACTAAAAACCTAAGAAATTCATTGAAAAAACTTTGTTAGAGGGACGTTATGGTTAAGTTGCGCTGCTAAAAAACTTTCAAATTCAGTGAAAAAACCTTGTTAAAGGGACGTTATGGTTCCAAGTAAAACCGAAAAACCCTTGAAATTTGCCAGTTATGGTAAGCTAAGCAACCATAACTTGTGCCACCAGCGTGCACTGCTAAACCTAACACCCAGGACATCAAAGATGACATCACAAATGTCATTCAAATACCTTCCCTGTATATGCTCATATTTGTATACATTGTACTCACACTCCTTTCCTTAGGGTTCACTGACATCATTTGATACACATACATACAGTAAGTAGCACCTTTGAAACAGAGCAATCATTTCTCTGCATAAAGATAATCAGTTAGCTTATGAACTCTTTCTGCTACTACTTCTGCTTTTTTGCTTACTTTTCTGTCCCTGTATATACTCATATTTGTATGTGTTGTTGTCTCTTTGAGTTTTGTCTGTATTAAGTGTAATTATGTATTAAGTGGGTTTTATTAGCTACTTATTACATGTTAGATTATGAATATTTCACCTTCATCATGTATACTGCACACACTGCCTAAGTTTCTGTATGAGTTGCTTAGTATACTGGATAGAACTTCATAATAGAATGCTATTTATATCAATGCATTGCTTAATGCACTAATTAGCTCATGATATTTATTAAAATGATCCTTCACACTTTTTGGTGAACGTTATAAGAATCCCTCCTACAGAGTTTGCATGAAAAGTAAATGCACATGTGATGTCATCAGTGATGTCATCAATGACATTTGTGATGTCATCTTTGATGTCCTGGGTGTTAGTGTTAGCAGTGCACGGTGGCGCCAGTTATGGTTGCTTATCTTACCATAACTGCCGAATTTCAGGGGTTTTTCGGTTTTACTTTGAACCATAACGTCCCTTTAACAAAGTTTTTTTACTGAATTTGATAGGTTTTTAGTAGCGCAACTTAACCATAACGTCCCTTTTAACAAAGTTTTTTCACTGAATATATATATATATATATATATATATATATATATATATATATATATATATATATATATATATATATATACGTATAGATATATATAGAGAGAAAAAGAGTAAGAATGACACCAGCGGCATCAAATACAGACAAAGTCTGTTAAATAGGCATATTTATTTATGCTTCAGTAAAATCAGGCTAGGAGCAGCCAGCAACACGTTTCGTGCTCTACAAGGCACTTGATGACACTAAAACAAAAAATCCTGTGCACATGACATGTTAAAAGGTGCACACAGACTCTATGGTCTGTAAAACACCCACACCACTTAAAGTGAGAAAGACAGCCAAATACAAATGGTGCAAGGTAAGTCGATGCGAGATAAAATACACTGGCTTTAAGGTTTCCTGGTCCAAGGAGAGTAAAGTCATCACTGTGAGTGTAGAGCAACACAAAGAATCATGATAGGGTGAATGTGTCAACAAATTGATGCTAAGATCTATAAATGCATAGTGTATTAAAAACCATACATAACAAACTAATGGCCCTGCTTCAGCCCTGAGCTCTTAAAATGCAGGCGAGGTATAGAAGTCAGTAAATGTCCTAAACAGACACTCAGTTAAAATGCAAAATAGAAAAGCATATCCACAACACTGATACAACATGTGGGGATGGTGGTCCTAAACCTAAATGTTTTAAGACAATACGAGGTATACAAATAAAGTTTCAAGAGGGTAAACATGGACAGTACATGCAGCAATTGAGTAAACACAAAATTCCTTACAGTACAAAGTCACTAAAGTGACAATGCGCATCGTAAACATTTCAAGTGCAAAATGCATAAAGTGCTAAGTGCATTACAAGTACAATTATACTGCATAGTTATGACATCCCTAAATACCTCATTCTATGCAAGGTTCATAACATGACAGCAATGGAAAGTGAATGAACATGTGAAATCCAAGAACCTCAATACAAATGAAGCTCAAGTATATATCCGATTAGAACTCACACCAGTGAAACTGGTGCCCGAAAGGTAGTCAGACCACAGTAAGGATCTCTACAAATCAACCAAAATGAATAAATGAACAAATTGGTAAAAATGAGCAACCCTCAGACAAGCCAGATAACCATTACACAACTACCTAAAGAAAGGGAATTTTGAGGAAACAGGAAGGGAAAGAAATATTGAGAAAAAGAGGAAAAACTAATATCAATACAGTAATTCAAAGAATGTATCAGATTACGAGAAAACGTTACATAAGAAACAAAAGGTGTTACAATAAAAGTAAACCGAAGAATGACAGAGGTAATTCATATGCCATTGAACTGCCCCCAAGTGTTAAAGGTCAGAAAACTAGAGAAAGAAGGAGAAACAAGGGGAGAAAAGATGGGCATTTCCCAGTGATATTATCAAAACAAAGTCAAAATTCAAGAGCCATGTGTGGGAAAACCACCAATGGAAGCAGATATCTCAGAAGTTAATGATACCAATCATGATTACAGTATCCCAACAATAGGTTAAGAAATCCAGCTAAAGATGTAAGCCAGGATGTCTAAAATCTAACAAAGGACACCAGGGGCTCTGAGGACATCAGCAATCAAACACATGAATGTGTATAATTCTTCCTCAATGTTTTGTCCCGCAGGAGCTTTCATTTGGAAGTCAATAATAAGTTTGGTCTCCAATTGTCTCAATTGTAATATCCTATTGCCCCCTTGTGGATGTTGGGCCACTCCAAAAAATAAATCTAAAGTCCAGTAGCTGACCATTATGGACTTTGTGGAAATGTTTGGCTATTGGGTACGCAGAATCCTTCTTTTTTATAGCCCTAAGGTGCTGTAAAATCCTTAGCTTGAGTTTGTTTGTCGTACTTCCCACATACCATTTGGAACATGGGCAGCTACGGACATATACAACAAATTCTGTATTACACTTTATGTGGCCATGTATGGAGAAAGTGGTACCCGTCACTAGATCTTTAAAGATGGACTGTGTTATGGCATACTCACATACTTTGCATTTAGTACATTTAGCAAAGCCGACGGCACTTCTGTCCAACCAGGATACAGATTGGATGGGAGCAAGAAAGCTGGAAACTAGTTTGTCTTTCAGCTAAGGCGCTTTTTGATAAGTAAGACATGGACGGTTTGGCAGTACACAACACAAACCACTTTCTCTACGTAGCACATGCCAGTGCTTGGCAATGATGTCACAAATTTCCTTTGAGACTGGGCCAAATGTCAAAATAAGCCAGATTTGCAAATCTTTATCAGTGGAAATGGGCCTGGAATTTGCTGAAAGAGAATCCAGATTTAATAAGATGGCTTTTAAATAGGCGTGTGCCTATTAGAATAGCCCTTGTCTCTATAGCATTTTGCAGGATGGCCACACTGTAAATTGAAATCTTCCTTCTTGGAACAAATACGTTGAAATCTAACAAATTCACTGTATAGTATGGTATTGATGCACAACCTAGAGTGAATGCCAGAAGCCAAGAGATGAAGGTTAGAACTGGTCGGTATTCCAAATATAGTCGTAATGAGATCATGAAAACCTTTGGTTATCTTCACATCAAGAAAAACCAACTCAGTGGCACTATGGTTCTCAGTGAAATGTAGATTCAGGTTATAGGAGTTGAGGATTTTGACAAAAGCAAGCCATTCTTCAACATTGCCTTTCCAGGTCATCGGCATACAGGGAGACCCTACCTTCCCAATTGACAGTCCAGTGGAAGCCTATCCATGTCTGCTTGTCTCTGCATGGCAGCTAAGGGCTCAATCACCATTGCAAAGAGCATTGCCGATAGAGGGCAGCCCTGTCTCGTTCCCATGCTCAATTTGATGATCCGTTATTGCCATCCATTTACCCTAACCTCTTGCCTCGGGGGAGTTATATAGGAATTGTACCCAGCCCATAAAGTGTTCCCCAAAGCCCATTCGACGCATTATGTGCCATAGTGCCTCCCAGTAGACCGAGTCAAAGGCCTTTTCGAAGTCGATTGCTATCAGTTCAAGTGACTCCTGGAGGGCCAGTGCTCTCTCAAGCGCTTGGTGGAGTCTACGGATGTTCATCCGTGTGGATCTCTCTGGCATGAAGCCACACTTGTCTGGATGGATCAGGGACGTTATCACTTCCTGTAGTCTATCGGGCAGTATCTTCGCCAGGGTTTTGGTTTCTCTATTAATAAGAGAGATTGGCCTATATGAGCTATATTTGTCAGGAGGTTTGCCCTCTTTGGGTATTAATATTATACTGGCTTTCCGTAAGTCAGCAGGCAGAATTCCCTGCTCTTTTGAGTGTGGATACATGCTAAGCAGGTGTTGGGCTATCTCATTCCCTCCCATCATTTCCATATCCTAATCCGGAAACCGTTTGGTCCTGGTGTCTTACTGGATTGTAGTTGTGACATGGCTATTATTAGTTCCTCTTCTGTGATGTCTTTTTCAAGAAGAGTTTTTTGATTGACGTCTAGGGAGGGAAGAGTGATCCCATCTAGCTTAGTCTGTTCAACTGTGAGCAAATGTTTAGGCAGATTGATGACTCGCATCACTTTACATTCATTCATTTCTTGCCCCGATTGCTGGAGCGCATCAGCTGTTCTGCTGTGAATGTTCCTGCCCCTTTCCCCCACCGGATTTTCCACTTCTGGGCACGAATTTGCATCCCCTTGGGTTGCCTCTGACGCGGCAAGAAATGAGGTAAGAAACTTTGCAGAGCACTCATTGGTTGCTTGGCCCCATTCCTCCAACATCATGGGATTCTGGTCCCCAAAGTCCAGTGTCAAACGGATACGAAGGCCCCGAGGTATCCAACCTACATCAAGATAGTTCTGGAATTTATGCTCTTCCCACCATTTTGAAGTCTCTTCATTTTGTAATTTCTCCAGTTGTTTTAATAACAAAACTTCTGTGCTTTCATTAAAACATTCTTATTAGTAATATTGGCCATAATAAGGACCATTTGTTCCTCATTAAAAAGAATGTTAGCCTTTGTTAGCCGTGCTGCCTCTCTAGAGTCTGCCATTATGACCATATGAATATAGAACACATGAAACATGATGAGCTGGTGTACCTATCACCACAGTCGAGAAATATCCAAATGGAGAAATTCTCAATGCTCTGGATTTAAACAAGGAAAAAAGGGAGAGGAGTCAGCCACTACTGAGAAATCATGCCCGTATATGAGTATGAAAGCCAAGGGACTCACCAGCGTTTGTGAACGAAAAAAGTGGAAGTGCTTTCTCGCCTCAGGTATCAGCGTTATCGCTGAGTATACGCCATGATTGCAGCATTGACAGTTACAGGGCAAGTGGAAATCCTCCATTGCACTAAGAGTTAGCGTTTTCCTCTGATGCAACAGAAAACATATCATATATATTAATGTATTTATTTGCATTTACTCCAATTTGACTTTTTACATATTTAAATAACAAACATTACAACATATACATACACAATAATAATAATAATAAATGCACATATCAGAGCATTGTCGAAATTTCAATTGTCTTTTTGTTTTATAACACATTTTGTTGTTTTTCCCAATGAACTTCACATAACAAAGCACATAAACTCTTGACAGGTCGATAAACAGCAACAAACAAAAAGTGGATCCAGATCTTTCACTATCGGTAATCACCGTAGATTCCATGCAGCCTATATTGCAATTTTACTCAAGGTTTTCTGGCACTACAGACTCAATAGTTCATTGAGACTCTTCCCATTCCTGCCAGATTTTACAGGGCAACCTCCAATGCCTCCTTCCCAAATGGAGCGTTGAAGAGTACAAAGTGCTATTCGCGGGCATCCTCCCCTCCACAGGAATCTCCTAAGAGTACTTTCAGTTTTGCGGAATTCATTTGCAGAAATGTGTATTGGGGCATTCTGTAGGTTATATAAAAAGCAAGGAAGAGCCAGCATCTTGAATAATGCTGCTCTCCCTAATAGGGTCAGAGGTAACGAGACCCAATGGCGCACATCTTCTGTGAATCTATACATGATTGGGTACAGGTTCTTAGCTATATAGTCATCAAGGATAATCTTGATTTGTATGCCCAGATATCGGAACTGTTCAGCTTCAATATGGTATGTGTAATTTTCTGGAACAAAATTCCCTGCGCATTTGATCAGGAATAAGATTGATTTGGCCCAGTTCACCTTCAAATGCGCTAAACAACCAATATCTTTCTAATAGTTGTGTTACTATGGGTCAGGAGTTGACTGGATCTCCTAAGTATATTAACAGGTCATAGGCATACAGGGAGACCCTACCTTCCCAATTGACAGTCCAGTGGAAGCCTTTCCATGTCTGCTTGTCTCAGCATGGCAGCTAAGGGCTCAATCACCATTGCAAAGAGCATTGCCGATAGAGGGCAACCCTGTCTCGTTCCCATGGTCAATTTGCTGACCCGTTATTGCCATCCATTTACCCTAACCTCTTGCCTCGGGGGAGTTATATAGGAATTGTACCCAGCCCATAAAGTCTTCCCCAAAGCCCATTCGACGCATTATGTGCCATAGTGCCTCCCAGTAGACCGAGTCAAAGCCCTTTTCGAAGTCGATTGCTATCAGTTCAAGAGACTCCTGGAGGGCCAGTGCTCTCTCAAGCGCTTGTTCATACGTGTGGATCTCTTTGTCATGAAGCCGCACTGGTCTGGATGGATCAGGGACGTTATCACTTCCTGTAGTCTATCGGGCAGTATCTTCGCCAGGGTTTTGGATTCTCTTCGCCAGGGTTTTGGATTCTCTATTAATAAGAGAGATTGTCCTATATGAGCTATATTTGTCAGGAGGTTTGCCCTCTTTGGGTATTACTATTATACTGGCTTTCCGTAAGTCAGCAGGCAGAATTCCCTGCTCTTTTGAGTGTAGATACATGCTAAGCAGGTGTGGGGCTATCTTATTCCCTCCCATCATTTCCATATCCTAATCCAGAAACCGTTTGGTCCTGGTGTCTTACTGGATTGTAGTTGTGACATGGCTATTATTAGTTCCTCTTCTGTGATGTCTTTTTCAAGAAGAGTTTTTTGATTGCCGTCTATGGAGGGAAGAGTGATCCCACAAAACAGAAATGTAATTCTGTAATGGCTTGGCAGGCTGAAAAACGATGGTCTGGAGGGTTGCCCAGAGCTTTGCCCGTGGTTATGATTAATTCAAAACCTTCCAGCCATCACCTTTCTGTTTTGTTAAAGTCACCCCGAGTGGGACGGGTATGCCCAGACGTGGGTCCCGAATCTGCCGGGCCTAGAGACCCAAGCTACTCCTCACTGATGACGCCCAACAAGGCTGAAACATGTCTGGGGATGCTTGTGGTCTCGTGCAGCAGGGATGTGACCTAGCAGTTCGGGCTGGACTGCCCCTTTTGGGGTAGGACCAAGTCTGATTTGCATATGGTTTTCCCCTTTTGTAATGGCTTGGCAGGCTGAAAAACGATGGTCTGGAGGGTTGCCCAGAGCTTTGCCCGTGGTTATGATTAATTCAAAACCTTCCAGCCATCACCTTTCTGTTTTGGAGGAGTCTTTAATGACAATTTGATATGATAACTCAAATTTGGCTTAGTGAGTTTAACTAAGCTGACTTCACAGTTTGTCACTCTATATTTAACTTTTTTTTTCATCAGGTTTCATATTATTTTTGTATGTGTAGTTTTGGGCTATGTGGTATAGACACATGTTTTCCAAAGTTTTACTTCTGTTTGGGTAGCATGTGTCCAATAAATTGTTTTTTAAAATGTCTTGGCTGTTGGAATAACATTTGGCTATTGTTTCCATATCTCCATAAGAGTTTAGAACTCTTTTTCTAGATTTAGCTGGACCAAGACTTAGCCATACTATATTTTCAGATTTACCATACAATGCAGTACCAGTTAAACGATCAGCTGCTTCATATGATCCATATTCTCTATGGGTGAGCATTTTTATGCCCAAGCTGTATAATTTCTGAGACACTTTTTTATCTGATGACAGGTCATTCCAGAGGTCTTGGAGCTCTGTCTTTTCTGCTTTAGTTAAGTATGCTGTGACATATCGTGCAACTGCAGTAGAATTGTCTGCAATGTACTGCATATCTATGTTTGCATTCCAGAAGTGGGCAATGATTGCATTATAATCATTGATATATTTTTCTTCTTCTTTTCTTTTTATGTAATATGTATTTTTAGGTGACTTGCTTTAACACTATGTCTAACTGAATACATGAGGTTGTTCACTTGACCTCTATTTGTAACTGGTCTAGGGAAACCAAATCGGCATTTGGTGTACTATTTCCCTTTGTTTTTGTATTTGCAACAACAATTTTTTCCACATTTGTGTCTTTGAAATTGTAAAATTTTCTGCAAGAAGATCAATATTTGTGGCTTCTGATGGAATTTCACAAGTGACATATTTTTCAATAAACTGTAAAACAGTGGCATCACTGTCTTGACCAAATTTAGGAGCATCTTTAATCCATAAAAGCATGTGGATATGTGGTGCTCCTCTGGCTTGGTATTCCGTTCTCCCAAAGAAGTGTTGCACTTCTCCAAGCGGAGGAACAGTTTTATTACAAATAATATGTAGCATAGCAATGAAGCGATGGTGAAAATATCTTGAAACATTAACAGGATCCAAAGGACAAAGTTCTCCAGGTGTTAGTATATCTATGTTTGTTTTGTTTTTATTTGATATGCGTAGGAAATCATGTAAATCTTCCCATGCATATTCTGCACAACTTAATGTAACAAACCAAGTGGGTGGGCCAAGGTTTCTGATCATACAACGCACATCTCCATGACGTCGAAAACCAGTACTCTTCAGTACCACGCATATTTGCTAATAGATTTGTAATATTTGATTGTAAAACCTCATCCTTTTGTTGCACTTTTTCTAATAATTGTGTAGCTGTCATATTTTGAAAGTGTGATCCTGATTTTAATATGTGTGCAACTCCGTAACCTAAAGTTGCTAGTTCACTTTCAAAGAG
This sequence comes from Ambystoma mexicanum, assembly GCF_040938575.1. Lineage (NCBI taxonomy): Eukaryota > Metazoa > Chordata > Amphibia > Caudata > Ambystomatidae > Ambystoma > Ambystoma mexicanum. The sequence continues at coordinate 943,896,756 of NC_090926.1, forward strand.
TAGGTGGAATATGTATTCCACATTTTGTCTAAATCTGGGATCTTCAGAATACGTCCGTAATGAGCGGTATTCTGAAGCTGATATTTGAATAGGTCTATCATCATACTTTCCTCATTTGCCAGTAGGAAAGAGTAGAGGAAAAGCATGTGCTTCTATACTGTCTTTCCATATGCTGATTGGTGATCCTTTTGTTTGACGCATTTGGTACGTTTCCAGTACATCTTCTATGGTGTCATTAGAGTGCAAAGAATGAATTGTATAATGGTCTAAAGTATTTGATGTTGTAGCAGGATCTAGTAGATCAAATTGACCAGCTTCTTGTGTTTCTTGAATTATTTCAGTAGTATCTTTCAAGTTTTCTTCAATATTAATTTCTTTGTAATATTCATTATTCTCTTTAAGATATTGGAAGGCTTGTCTAACTTTATGTAAATCTACCAGCTGTTGCCATATTTTTTTGTCTTTTGTAGGTACTCCATTTACTAAGATAATGAAAGATTGCTGCATTGGACGTTGCACTCCTAGAGTATGCACATTTTATTTAGATCTAATGGTAAATAAACTACTTTTCCACAAATGCCTTTTACCAATTCAGAGGGAGGTAATTTTGCTGTTTTTGGTTGAAGGCGTATTATTGCTTGACATGGGTGTACTGTTTGAATTATGATGCTCTCATATAAATTAAGTTGTTGTAGGGGTTTTGGTCCTGGGTATAATTCCAAATTATTTGTGATAGCACGTGAAGGAGTTTGGTTGTTGTCAAGTTTTGTAGTGCAGTAACTGCAAAGTATTAAGGGCTCAATTATTTCGTATTTGTTTTCTGCTACAAGGTAGAGAGCTAATTCAAACCATTTAGAATCTTCATTGTCTTCTATTTTGTATGATAGGTCTACAGTTTTTGTGTTCCTTTTATAAAAGGTTCTACGGCAACATACACATACATGGTTTGGTACTTCAGCCGATGTACTTTTAAATTTTAGTATTTCTTTTTTGTATGTGTTTAGCAAAAGATTGCCATGTGTAGAATTGTTGCTTAATTGCTTTAAAGCTATTTCATTCTGTAAATGGCTTTCACTTCCAAAATATTTTTTCTGGATATAGTCAATTTCTTCAAGTAGGTCTTTTGCTGTACCATGTAGAAGGATGTTATTTAACTTTGCTAGTGCTAAAGCAGGGCTTTTAGCATATTACAGTTTATAGACTAGATTTCTTATAGTTGAATGATTTGTTGATATTCTTTTGATATCATGGAGAGTGGTTTTACAAGTAGGTCGTGTAATGCAGGCCAATGAATGTCCTTGTAGACTGTGTACTTGCGCACTGGACAGGTATCCATATTTTGCAGTAATTTAATTTTGATTTTGTCTTTGCTTTTTACATATTTATTGAGGAATTGGTGTAAAGATTTGAAACATTGTTTGGGAATGTTACACATTGACATGCATGGCCATTTGTACACTAGACGTTCTGATTCAGTTGAATGGAGGGGTAATTCTAAGTTTTCAGGGCATATTTTTGTAAGGAGTACTTCTTGTTCCATTATGGTATTATTCACTTTTTCATAACCTTGACCACTGCTATGTTTGGCTATTGTATTTGTTTGATTTTGTTTGTACGCTTCTTCATTAAAATATGGTTCTGTGCTCGTAGTGTGATTCCATTCACCTCTGCAGATACTTAAGAAGTTCTTTCTGTTGACATTTCGCTTATTGAGAAGTCTTTTTTGTAATTTGGTTATTAGTTTTGTTAGTGGTTTCATTTTGTTTAACAGTAAAATAAATAACTTTCTTTTGAGAAGAATTGCACTTTCCATCAACGCTTCTAAGATTAATTTCCTACATAGGAAATTAAAACCCATATAGGTTTTAAGCATTGGACCTGATTTTTCTCCTGTTTTTATAAGATTTTGAAGGACTTTGTGACGGTACATTTTGGCTAAAATACTTTTCTTGGTATGCTTACTTTGCACTATATTGAAATTTAAAGAAGTAGTTTTATCTGTAGTGATAGCTGATTTTCTGTTAATTGTTTTTTGGTTTGTTTTACATTTTGATAGAGGAGGCAACGTTTTTGTACTTGAAACTTCTTGTGTTTCACTAAATGACTGTATTAGCTGTTTTGTTTCAACTTTTTTTACAAATTCTGCTAGAGATGGATGCTTATGTTGGACACTTTTATTTTCATTTGCTCTACTTCTGCGTTGCTTTCTACGGACTTGACTTTTGGTAGCCATTCTTTAGGGTCTGTTGAAAAAAATGAAGGTATGGGTTGGGGTGTTCTGCAATGTATGTGTGCTGTGTGCATGAGTGTTTGAGTAAGATGATAAATATGTATGTAGTGGTGTGTGATTGTGGATTGGGAACTACAACTATTAGGGATAGGTATTCTTGAATGTATGTGTTACTAAACTGGGGTTCAGATGACAAAAAAAAAGTAAGTTAGTGGTGTGGAAAAGTACAAATAGTAAATCTAATGTATACAATTAAAACAGTTGTTTGTTCTATAATATGAAAATTGTAGTGATTCAGTTGGGTAATTTGTGTGTCCAAAAATAGGAATTTGTGGGCCATTCTGACTGTAAATCGCTGTTTAAGACATGGAGATTTTTGGACAAAAAGGTACACAATCTCTATTTTTAGGCACAGAAATAGCTTGTATTAACTTTACTGTATGTTTGAGTAATAATACAAATATTATGGTGATATTCTACTTACTTTTTTTCTTAAATTAACAGGTAACTTCTTAGTTCTTCTTTGTTCTTCAAATTCGGCTGCTTCTTTTCAAGAGACTGGTCTACACTGCAATTGTAAAATATTCAAATTAGTAATTTGTTTGTATATAGCGCTGTTGTTAATTTAGATATTGATTTTTTTAATTGAAATCCTTTAAACTAATTAAACCATTAAACTAATTTATTTACATAAGATACATTGCATCAGTTCAATACATATGATATGTTCTTAATGAACAAATTGTATTGAATGACTAACTGTAGCAAAAAAAATATCTTTACTATGTCTTGTGAAATTTATAATATACGAGTGAATACCACTATTTCTGTAACTAAGCTGTTCTAGGTAATAGCGCCTCAATGTCATGTCTAAATTAAAGTAATTAAGTAAATCAATAAATAAAAACAAAAAAATATGAAATTGTATAAGTATTTTTTTTTAAAGATTTAAACATATATTGTGTTTGAATGCAATTTTGTTCGAATATATGTAGTCTATATATTTCATTTAAAAAATGTTAGTTTAACATGATTTGAATATGTGTGTATAAAGAAAGTAAATAGTATAAAGGTTTATAAGTGATAGTTGATTTTAGGAAGTTGAAAAAAATACAGTAAATTCATTTTACAGATTACACAAGCTAAAAGTCTGTTTGAAAATGTGTTTATCTACTGTACAGAAAATATGCATACCTAAAGTTTGTGTTCATGCATATGGATATGCATGGAGCTGCAAGTAGAAATCTTGGAGACTTGTACAGTATTTCTGGTAGATGGTGCTTGCCAATGATATGACACTGGTACTCAGAGAGATTCACAGTACATTTGCAGTGGTGATCTATGATGATGCAGTTAGATGTAGAGGTCTTGAATCTGATTGGTGCATGGTCATGTGACTTCTAAGCTACATCCAATGAGAGAATGGCTGAGAGATTGAAGTGGAAATGGTAGGAGGGCTGTTCATGTTACGATATGTCCGCGTACATGGGGGTAGTTCGCGGACATCAGGAGTTACATCCGGGGATTTTTGGGTTCAGAAGTCATGCAAATGAGAATGAGTACTGAAAGGGATTGGTCAGGAAAGTTTAGTGGGTGTGTTGTGCCAGAAGAGAGTTTCTCATATACTGTTTTTGCAGAGAGAACAACTGATAGCTATGTCTGTGTGTTTTAGGAAAAAGATTGTATGGATTTTGGGAGATTCATGGATATATTGGTTGAAGGTGCATGCAGAAAGCTGTGGAGTAGCTGTAGATCTTGGATTCCCACATGTGGAAGTACACTGGCATGGAGTACGTGGAATGAAGTGGTTGGACTTGCTACCTCTCTGTGCTACTTTGGAGACAGAGCAACATCTAGACATAATTGTAATTCATTGTGGAGGCAACAGTTTAGGACATGTGACTGGAATTGTTTTCCAATTTGCTATGAAAGAAGGACTTAGGAAGGTTATGGACATGTTTCCTAATTCTCAAGTGATATTTTCGCGGATTGCGCAGAGACAAATGTGGCTTCGTTCTTCTTCATTTGGTCCACAAATGGAAAAAGCAAGGCGCAATGTTAACAAAGCTGTTTGTGCCTTTCTAAAAGATTTTGGCATGTTTCGTAGTACAAATATTTTTCGCAGAGATGGAGTCCATCTTACTTATGGTGGCAATCAGATTTTTCTGAGAAATGTACAAAATGCATTGCTACCTTTTTTGGAATTACAACATCCATTTTGAAGTAGGTGTTAAGCATTTATAATTTTTGACATAAAAACACCTCCCAAGGGCTCTTTTCAGAGCCACCACTTCCTCCCAGAGAAAATTGCAATGTTTGTGATAGGGTAGCAACCCAATTTTTTGAATGTTCGCGAACTGTCCGCAAAAAAAATACAAAGGGCCCTGCTTCATTTATTTTCACTTCTATTTTTTAACTGTGAAAGGCGGCTCTGAAAAGAGCCTTATTTTTTTTTGGATATTTGATATTTTGTATTTTTTTTGTTTTTTTATACAAGACACACTAGGAGAGGAGAGGAAAGGAAGGTAAAGGGGGGACACCAACCACAGGGATAAGAAAGGGCGATCTGAGAGAGGAAGATGTAGAGTGGGTTTTATTTGGGTAGTGAGCAGATCTTCTCGTGCTCTGAGACGACAGTCTCAAAAGCACTACGAAGTCGCTCCCCCCTACAGAGTACTGTGTCACAGTACATACATACAACTGTGACCCTCGAAAGGTAAGGGTCATCAGCATTCTGTATGGCCTGTGAGGCAGCTTGAGGAAGACGCTGTCCCACAGAGGTGGTCCTTGTGGTGACAGGATCAGAAACAGAGGATGAAGTAGAGGAAATCAACCTGCTACGTTCTTTGCAAGGTACAACCCTGCGAATAGCCCCAGAGTGAAATGACCTCAGGTGTCGCTTCATAGTAGTGGTCCCAAAGCTGTACTTACCGTGCTTCCTGCGACTGAGTATCATTTTGCACTCATTGCAGGTAACACGGTTTGCACGAGCTTTAGGACCATTCCCATGAAAGGTAAATAACCACCACACCCAAGACTCACGCATAGTGCGGGTAGTAGGGATTTCCTCTACCTCATTCTCATCATCCTCTTCTTCCTCCTCTGCATCCTAACTCCTGTTCCCCTCTCCAGGCTCTTGGGGAGGTGGTGGTGGTGGAGGGGCTGGGGGTGGTGCTGAAGCAGGTGCAGCACCAGGTGGCAGTAGTTCAGCCATGAATGCCATCTCGATGATGGTGTAATCTGCAGGTGGCAGCAAAAATTGCTGTGTTTTGAAGAATAGCCAGAAACACAATGAGAATAAGCTCTAGGGCGTGGTCTTTTATAGGGGTGCTTGTGCACGGTCCGCAGACATGCGTGCTGTCCGCGGACAGATCGAACACAAAAAAAAGTTCAAAAAGTTTCAAAAGGTATGTAGAAACTCAGGATTACTATGTGGGGCTTGTGCCATGGTGAAACTTTATTGAAAAATATTATGAATTAATTGAAAATGTACTTTTAAATTGTTCGGGGACACAAACAGTGTCTGCATTCAGAACACACGATCAGCGTGGGCGCAGTCATATGATCCGTTCGCGAACAAGTCCGCGAAGGAAGCGCATGTCCGCAGGACACCAAATGCACAGAGATTGGTTAGCGCATGCGCGTTGATGTTCTACGGACACTGTTCGGGTCCTGAAGTAATTAAAAATGCGTCACACGTGAAATGAACATTTCAGGACACTGCGTGTGTTCTTAGAACAGTTTAAACTTGTTAGCGAACAGTAAGGACAGATATAGTGTTCTTCAGGACACGTCCAATTTTGTTTATGTACGAACATTTCAGGACACCAATTATGTTCTTAGAACAGTTTCAACTTGATAGCGAACAGTACGGACAAGTATAGTGTTCTTTAAGACACCTCCATTTTCGTTTAATTACGAACAATTCAGGACACCGCGTGTGTTCTTAGAACAGTTTCAACTTGCTAGCGAACACTACGAACAGATATAGTGTTCTTCAGGACAACTCCATTTTCGTTTACGTACGAACATTCCAGGACACCAATTGTGTTCTTAGAACAGTTTAAACTTGATAGCGAACACTACGGACAGATATAGTGTTCTTTAGGACACTTTAATTTTTTTTTTGACGAACATTTCAGCACACCGCGTGTGTTCTTAGAATAGTTTCATCTTGCTATCGAACACTACGAACAGGTGTTCTTCAGGACACCTCCATTTTCGTTTATGTACGAACATTTCAGGACACCTGCACTGTCCGCGGACACATACATTGTTTAAAAAAAAAAGAAAAAAACTAAACTATTTACAACACAATATAAAAATTAAACTTTATTTAACATATATTAATAATTTATGACAGAGAAGGTGAGGCAGAAACAGAAACAAAAACAGGAGAAATAGGGGTTTCAACATGATTGTTATTAGGTGAAGAAGGGATGGAAGTCTCATCAAAACGTTTTGGGTTATGGAGAGGGTTTGGGGATAATTGACTGGGATATGCTGAGGAGGGACAAGTACATGTGGGGCAATGGTACGAGATTTTTGGTTTAAAATGATCTTCCACAAACGTTTTCAAATTATTAAAATCAGTCAACAATAAATCCATTTTTTCTTCTATACTGTGAAAAGTGTTATCCATAACAGATTTTTCTGAAGTATTTTCTATTTTGGTATGCTCTGTACAAAAGAAAATATATATATGTTAAATGTATACAAAATAATGATAATTAAATGGTTTATATTATAAAAGTGTTTACCATTAGTTTCACTATCTTGTGACATTTCTTCATGTGGGAAATGTTCCTCTAGCCATTCCAGAGTACTAGACATTTCTGTGAGAGAAAAAAAAAATATATTTTTTTTATCGAATACAGAAAGTTTATAAATATATGAATACAATTAAGTACACTTACTATTTCAGGTAAGATATGTCCTATGTACTCAGTGGGTCTGCTCTTGTTCTCAGTTCTGTGCTGTTTGTGAGGTAATTATGTTGGAAGCCAATTTATCTTCTTGTGGTATATTCCATTTTAGAACATAGTGCATTTAAATGAATGGTTAGTGTGTTGTATATATGGGTTACATTTCTTATGTATTAGTACATATAATGTGTTTGTGAGCTCCTTTTTGAATTTGTTAGATGTTCCTATGTTATGATATAACAATGAAACTTACCCCCCCCATAGTTTTTAGGTAGTGGTACTGTTCTTCGAACATGTCCGTGAACATTAAATTCGTTCGCGGACATCAAGTACAGTAGAAGAGATTCAGTCAGTCCATATGACATGTATATAAAGTCAAAGTCATTATTGTTAAGTTGCACTACTAAAAACCTATGAAATTCAGTGAAAAACCTTGTTAAAGGGACGTTATGGTTAAGTTGCACTACTAAAAACCTAAGAAATTCATTGAAAAAACTTTGTTAGAGGGACGTTATGGTTAAGTTGCGCTGCTAAAAAACTTTCAAATTCAGTGAAAAAACCTTGTTAAAGGGACGTTATGGTTCCAAGTAAAACCGAAAAACCCTTGAAATTTGCCAGTTATGGTAAGCTAAGCAACCATAACTTGTGCCACCAGCGTGCACTGCTAAACCTAACACCCAGGACATCAAAGATGACATCACAAATGTCATTCAAATACCTTCCCTGTATATGCTCATATTTGTATACATTGTACTCACACTCCTTTCCTTAGGGTTCACTGACATCATTTGATACACATACATACAGTAAGTAGCACCTTTGAAACAGAGCAATCATTTCTCTGCATAAAGATAATCAGTTAGCTTATGAACTCTTTCTGCTACTACTTCTGCTTTTTTGCTTACTTTTCTGTCCCTGTATATACTCATATTTGTATGTGTTGTTGTCTCTTTGAGTTTTGTCTGTATTAAGTGTAATTATGTATTAAGTGGGTTTTATTAGCTACTTATTACATGTTAGATTATGAATATTTCACCTTCATCATGTATACTGCACACACTGCCTAAGTTTCTGTATGAGTTGCTTAGTATACTGGATAGAACTTCATAATAGAATGCTATTTATATCAATGCATTGCTTAATGCACTAATTAGCTCATGATATTTATTAAAATGATCCTTCACACTTTTTGGTGAACGTTATAAGAATCCCTCCTACAGAGTTTGCATGAAAAGTAAATGCACATGTGATGTCATCAGTGATGTCATCAATGACATTTGTGATGTCATCTTTGATGTCCTGGGTGTTAGTGTTAGCAGTGCACGGTGGCGCCAGTTATGGTTGCTTATCTTACCATAACTGCCGAATTTCAGGGGTTTTTCGGTTTTACTTTGAACCATAACGTCCCTTTAACAAAGTTTTTTTACTGAATTTGATAGGTTTTTAGTAGCGCAACTTAACCATAACGTCCCTTTTAACAAAGTTTTTTCACTGAATATATATATATATATATATATATATATATATATATATATATATATATATATACGTATAGATATATATAGAGAGAAAAAGAGTAAGAATGACACCAGCGGCATCAAATACAGACAAAGTCTGTTAAATAGGCATATTTATTTATGCTTCAGTAAAATCAGGCTAGGAGCAGCCAGCAACACGTTTCGTGCTCTACAAGGCACTTGATGACACTAAAACAAAAAATCCTGTGCACATGACATGTTAAAAGGTGCACACAGACTCTATGGTCTGTAAAACACCCACACCACTTAAAGTGAGAAAGACAGCCAAATACAAATGGTGCAAGGTAAGTCGATGCGAGATAAAATACACTGGCTTTAAGGTTTCCTGGTCCAAGGAGAGTAAAGTCATCACTGTGAGTGTAGAGCAACACAAAGAATCATGATAGGGTGAATGTGTCAACAAATTGATGCTAAGATCTATAAATGCATAGTGTATTAAAAACCATACATAACAAACTAATGGCCCTGCTTCAGCCCTGAGCTCTTAAAATGCAGGCGAGGTATAGAAGTCAGTAAATGTCCTAAACAGACACTCAGTTAAAATGCAAAATAGAAAAGCATATCCACAACACTGATACAACATGTGGGGATGGTGGTCCTAAACCTAAATGTTTTAAGACAATACGAGGTATACAAATAAAGTTTCAAGAGGGTAAACATGGACAGTACATGCAGCAATTGAGTAAACACAAAATTCCTTACAGTACAAAGTCACTAAAGTGACAATGCGCATCGTAAACATTTCAAGTGCAAAATGCATAAAGTGCTAAGTGCATTACAAGTACAATTATACTGCATAGTTATGACATCCCTAAATACCTCATTCTATGCAAGGTTCATAACATGACAGCAATGGAAAGTGAATGAACATGTGAAATCCAAGAACCTCAATACAAATGAAGCTCAAGTATATATCCGATTAGAACTCACACCAGTGAAACTGGTGCCCGAAAGGTAGTCAGACCACAGTAAGGATCTCTACAAATCAACCAAAATGAATAAATGAACAAATTGGTAAAAATGAGCAACCCTCAGACAAGCCAGATAACCATTACACAACTACCTAAAGAAAGGGAATTTTGAGGAAACAGGAAGGGAAAGAAATATTGAGAAAAAGAGGAAAAACTAATATCAATACAGTAATTCAAAGAATGTATCAGATTACGAGAAAACGTTACATAAGAAACAAAAGGTGTTACAATAAAAGTAAACCGAAGAATGACAGAGGTAATTCATATGCCATTGAACTGCCCCCAAGTGTTAAAGGTCAGAAAACTAGAGAAAGAAGGAGAAACAAGGGGAGAAAAGATGGGCATTTCCCAGTGATATTATCAAAACAAAGTCAAAATTCAAGAGCCATGTGTGGGAAAACCACCAATGGAAGCAGATATCTCAGAAGTTAATGATACCAATCATGATTACAGTATCCCAACAATAGGTTAAGAAATCCAGCTAAAGATGTAAGCCAGGATGTCTAAAATCTAACAAAGGACACCAGGGGCTCTGAGGACATCAGCAATCAAACACATGAATGTGTATAATTCTTCCTCAATGTTTTGTCCCGCAGGAGCTTTCATTTGGAAGTCAATAATAAGTTTGGTCTCCAATTGTCTCAATTGTAATATCCTATTGCCCCCTTGTGGATGTTGGGCCACTCCAAAAAATAAATCTAAAGTCCAGTAGCTGACCATTATGGACTTTGTGGAAATGTTTGGCTATTGGGTACGCAGAATCCTTCTTTTTTATAGCCCTAAGGTGCTGTAAAATCCTTAGCTTGAGTTTGTTTGTCGTACTTCCCACATACCATTTGGAACATGGGCAGCTACGGACATATACAACAAATTCTGTATTACACTTTATGTGGCCATGTATGGAGAAAGTGGTACCCGTCACTAGATCTTTAAAGATGGACTGTGTTATGGCATACTCACATACTTTGCATTTAGTACATTTAGCAAAGCCGACGGCACTTCTGTCCAACCAGGATACAGATTGGATGGGAGCAAGAAAGCTGGAAACTAGTTTGTCTTTCAGCTAAGGCGCTTTTTGATAAGTAAGACATGGACGGTTTGGCAGTACACAACACAAACCACTTTCTCTACGTAGCACATGCCAGTGCTTGGCAATGATGTCACAAATTTCCTTTGAGACTGGGCCAAATGTCAAAATAAGCCAGATTTGCAAATCTTTATCAGTGGAAATGGGCCTGGAATTTGCTGAAAGAGAATCCAGATTTAATAAGATGGCTTTTAAATAGGCGTGTGCCTATTAGAATAGCCCTTGTCTCTATAGCATTTTGCAGGATGGCCACACTGTAAATTGAAATCTTCCTTCTTGGAACAAATACGTTGAAATCTAACAAATTCACTGTATAGTATGGTATTGATGCACAACCTAGAGTGAATGCCAGAAGCCAAGAGATGAAGGTTAGAACTGGTCGGTATTCCAAATATAGTCGTAATGAGATCATGAAAACCTTTGGTTATCTTCACATCAAGAAAAACCAACTCAGTGGCACTATGGTTCTCAGTGAAATGTAGATTCAGGTTATAGGAGTTGAGGATTTTGACAAAAGCAAGCCATTCTTCAACATTGCCTTTCCAGGTCATCGGCATACAGGGAGACCCTACCTTCCCAATTGACAGTCCAGTGGAAGCCTATCCATGTCTGCTTGTCTCTGCATGGCAGCTAAGGGCTCAATCACCATTGCAAAGAGCATTGCCGATAGAGGGCAGCCCTGTCTCGTTCCCATGCTCAATTTGATGATCCGTTATTGCCATCCATTTACCCTAACCTCTTGCCTCGGGGGAGTTATATAGGAATTGTACCCAGCCCATAAAGTGTTCCCCAAAGCCCATTCGACGCATTATGTGCCATAGTGCCTCCCAGTAGACCGAGTCAAAGGCCTTTTCGAAGTCGATTGCTATCAGTTCAAGTGACTCCTGGAGGGCCAGTGCTCTCTCAAGCGCTTGGTGGAGTCTACGGATGTTCATCCGTGTGGATCTCTCTGGCATGAAGCCACACTTGTCTGGATGGATCAGGGACGTTATCACTTCCTGTAGTCTATCGGGCAGTATCTTCGCCAGGGTTTTGGTTTCTCTATTAATAAGAGAGATTGGCCTATATGAGCTATATTTGTCAGGAGGTTTGCCCTCTTTGGGTATTAATATTATACTGGCTTTCCGTAAGTCAGCAGGCAGAATTCCCTGCTCTTTTGAGTGTGGATACATGCTAAGCAGGTGTTGGGCTATCTCATTCCCTCCCATCATTTCCATATCCTAATCCGGAAACCGTTTGGTCCTGGTGTCTTACTGGATTGTAGTTGTGACATGGCTATTATTAGTTCCTCTTCTGTGATGTCTTTTTCAAGAAGAGTTTTTTGATTGACGTCTAGGGAGGGAAGAGTGATCCCATCTAGCTTAGTCTGTTCAACTGTGAGCAAATGTTTAGGCAGATTGATGACTCGCATCACTTTACATTCATTCATTTCTTGCCCCGATTGCTGGAGCGCATCAGCTGTTCTGCTGTGAATGTTCCTGCCCCTTTCCCCCACCGGATTTTCCACTTCTGGGCACGAATTTGCATCCCCTTGGGTTGCCTCTGACGCGGCAAGAAATGAGGTAAGAAACTTTGCAGAGCACTCATTGGTTGCTTGGCCCCATTCCTCCAACATCATGGGATTCTGGTCCCCAAAGTCCAGTGTCAAACGGATACGAAGGCCCCGAGGTATCCAACCTACATCAAGATAGTTCTGGAATTTATGCTCTTCCCACCATTTTGAAGTCTCTTCATTTTGTAATTTCTCCAGTTGTTTTAATAACAAAACTTCTGTGCTTTCATTAAAACATTCTTATTAGTAATATTGGCCATAATAAGGACCATTTGTTCCTCATTAAAAAGAATGTTAGCCTTTGTTAGCCGTGCTGCCTCTCTAGAGTCTGCCATTATGACCATATGAATATAGAACACATGAAACATGATGAGCTGGTGTACCTATCACCACAGTCGAGAAATATCCAAATGGAGAAATTCTCAATGCTCTGGATTTAAACAAGGAAAAAAGGGAGAGGAGTCAGCCACTACTGAGAAATCATGCCCGTATATGAGTATGAAAGCCAAGGGACTCACCAGCGTTTGTGAACGAAAAAAGTGGAAGTGCTTTCTCGCCTCAGGTATCAGCGTTATCGCTGAGTATACGCCATGATTGCAGCATTGACAGTTACAGGGCAAGTGGAAATCCTCCATTGCACTAAGAGTTAGCGTTTTCCTCTGATGCAACAGAAAACATATCATATATATTAATGTATTTATTTGCATTTACTCCAATTTGACTTTTTACATATTTAAATAACAAACATTACAACATATACATACACAATAATAATAATAATAAATGCACATATCAGAGCATTGTCGAAATTTCAATTGTCTTTTTGTTTTATAACACATTTTGTTGTTTTTCCCAATGAACTTCACATAACAAAGCACATAAACTCTTGACAGGTCGATAAACAGCAACAAACAAAAAGTGGATCCAGATCTTTCACTATCGGTAATCACCGTAGATTCCATGCAGCCTATATTGCAATTTTACTCAAGGTTTTCTGGCACTACAGACTCAATAGTTCATTGAGACTCTTCCCATTCCTGCCAGATTTTACAGGGCAACCTCCAATGCCTCCTTCCCAAATGGAGCGTTGAAGAGTACAAAGTGCTATTCGCGGGCATCCTCCCCTCCACAGGAATCTCCTAAGAGTACTTTCAGTTTTGCGGAATTCATTTGCAGAAATGTGTATTGGGGCATTCTGTAGGTTATATAAAAAGCAAGGAAGAGCCAGCATCTTGAATAATGCTGCTCTCCCTAATAGGGTCAGAGGTAACGAGACCCAATGGCGCACATCTTCTGTGAATCTATACATGATTGGGTACAGGTTCTTAGCTATATAGTCATCAAGGATAATCTTGATTTGTATGCCCAGATATCGGAACTGTTCAGCTTCAATATGGTATGTGTAATTTTCTGGAACAAAATTCCCTGCGCATTTGATCAGGAATAAGATTGATTTGGCCCAGTTCACCTTCAAATGCGCTAAACAACCAATATCTTTCTAATAGTTGTGTTACTATGGGTCAGGAGTTGACTGGATCTCCTAAGTATATTAACAGGTCATAGGCATACAGGGAGACCCTACCTTCCCAATTGACAGTCCAGTGGAAGCCTTTCCATGTCTGCTTGTCTCAGCATGGCAGCTAAGGGCTCAATCACCATTGCAAAGAGCATTGCCGATAGAGGGCAACCCTGTCTCGTTCCCATGGTCAATTTGCTGACCCGTTATTGCCATCCATTTACCCTAACCTCTTGCCTCGGGGGAGTTATATAGGAATTGTACCCAGCCCATAAAGTCTTCCCCAAAGCCCATTCGACGCATTATGTGCCATAGTGCCTCCCAGTAGACCGAGTCAAAGCCCTTTTCGAAGTCGATTGCTATCAGTTCAAGAGACTCCTGGAGGGCCAGTGCTCTCTCAAGCGCTTGTTCATACGTGTGGATCTCTTTGTCATGAAGCCGCACTGGTCTGGATGGATCAGGGACGTTATCACTTCCTGTAGTCTATCGGGCAGTATCTTCGCCAGGGTTTTGGATTCTCTATTAATAAGAGAGATTGTCCTATATGAGCTATATTTGTCAGGAGGTTTGCCCTCTTTGGGTATTACTATTATACTGGCTTTCCGTAAGTCAGCAGGCAGAATTCCCTGCTCTTTTGAGTGTAGATACATGCTAAGCAGGTGTGGGGCTATCTTATTCCCTCCCATCATTTCCATATCCTAATCCAGAAACCGTTTGGTCCTGGTGTCTTACTGGATTGTAGTTGTGACATGGCTATTATTAGTTCCTCTTCTGTGATGTCTTTTTCAAGAAGAGTTTTTTGATTGCCGTCTATGGAGGGAAGAGTGATCCCATCTAGCACTGAGGTGCCAATGGGAGTGCTGGGAGCTTTATATAATTCAGCATAATATGATGCAACGCTTTCTGCAATATCTAGGTCCATTGACAACAATTCCGCCCTCTCTGTTATGATTCCTCTAACCTGACGGTGTTCCTCATCTCTTCGTTCTAACCATGCCAGCTTTATCACGGCTTCGTATAATCGTGCACGCATTGCCCTATGGGCCTGTTTTGCACAGTCTAGAGCTTTATTCTGTAATAATTTCTGAGCTAGTATTAGAGCTCTGTTTTCATCAGACAAGATGGTAGCAACATATTCTGCCTAGTTTCATTGTACTTCCAGCTCAGCCTCTTCCACTGTTTTTTATGTGCTTTTTTGTGTGCTAATGTCCTGGAGAGGATCTCTCCTCTGAGTACTGGCTTGTAAGCCTCCAGCAACACCCCGGGGTTATCTACCGACCCAGTGTTTATCTCATAATATGAGCATGTGGCGGCTCAAATGTGCTCTATTAAGTCAGGAAATCCTAAGTAATAGTTGTTAAGGGGCCAAGAGGGAGGGGTCTCTATGTTGTGAGTGTCATCAAGAGGGGAGAGAGATCCGAGATACCACGAGAGAGTAGTGTCGCCTCAGTTGCTTTGTGTATGTCTGTTGCCGGTAGGAAAAAGTAGTATAATCTCGAGAGTCAGGCATGTACCCCAGAGTGGTACGAGTATTCACGAACATTTGGATGCACATCTCGCCAAAAATCTTTTTGTCCGAGTGCAGAGGTGAAAGAAGCAAGTTTGGTGTGATTTGCAGGGTTTCTCCCTCTTAGGCATGTGCGGTCTATTCCCACATCCATAGCTCCGTTAAAGTCCCCCGCTATCATCCAAGTATCTGCTGTGGTGGTGGTTAGTTTGGTTGTGACGTCCTTTATTAGAGCGTATATAAGTGAGGGCGGTGAGTAGATTGCCAATATGGAAAAGGTTTGATTCCATATCATACCTTTTATGTGTACAAATCTCCCTCCTGTGTCCTGTATTACATTGGAGATTGTAAAGGGAAGTCTCAGTAATATTAGCAAGCCTCTCGAGCCCATGGAAAAATCTGCATGTATCGCCATGCGGTAATTGGTGCGTTTAAAGAAGTTACATGTCGTGCCCGCCAGGTGGGTTTCAGTGAGTAGTACTATGTCAGGTCCGTGTCTGTTTATGAATTGCATGACCAAACGCCTTTTAATACCACTAACCAGGCCATTGACATTCCATGTCAGAAACATCCAAGGTGTTGGTGTTGTATCTAGACAAGGCCATAATAGGTGAGGTGGAAACTGTTGAGCATAGTGTTGAATCTTATGAGTGGCTTGCGATTTAATTGCAGTGTTCTGGACATTTATAATGTAACATGTGTTTGATACGATCAGTGGATCTGTGAACAACAAAAACAAAGAACTTCGGCATCCCCCTTCCATATTCTCCAACCCAACCTGAAGCATCTGTCACCCGAACATCAAACAACGGGTGAAAGAACAATCACCACTAAACAAACAAATTAGATTCAGATAAACTCGTTGCATGCACATCCCTGTAACCCGTCCAGCCCTTTGGTACTGGAATGTCATTCGAGGGGGGGGGGGCTTCATTTGGGCCACTCATTTTTGTGTCCATCCGTAGCATGCAGCTGTATACGTCTCAGTCCGTGTCCTGTGACAGTCTTGTCTCCCATCCATAGAGATATAGGTTGTGCTAGTCGACAAACATCTGTACATCATTCCCCTCCTTCATGCAGAAATGGCTCTTGTTCTTGCACTGGTGGCTGGTGGGCTGGGAGCCCTCGGTCTGGTGAGGCTTGAGGGTTCTTGTTTCTGTTGCTTCATATTGTTCTCCAGTCGCCTTCAATATTCTGCTCTGCCCATTTCCATGCTTTTTTAGGGTCAGTGAAATGGACCCTCGTTCCTTTATGATATATCTTCAGTTGGACAGGGAACATTAAGCCATATTTCACATTTAAGGAGTGTTACTGCTTTTTAAGCTGGTCGAATGGTTGCCTTGCTTTCTGCTCTGGATCCGTTGTAGGTTAGTGTGCCTTTGGCGCGTGCCACCTAAAGCAGCGCATATCGTTTATTATAGTTAATTAATTTCCCTATTACGGAGGAGAACGTCTGTAGTTCGAACTTGTCCTTGAGACACTGTTCCAGGAATGACTCCATGCTTGGTCCTTCTAATTTCTCTGGTAAGCCCAGGATCCAGGCATTGTTATGTCTTGATCTCCCTTCCCCTTCATCCACTCTCCCCTCCATCGTTTTCAGGGTTGTTCTAGATTTCATAGCCCATCCTCCGCATCAGAGATGCACTGCTCTGCCTCCCTGGTATGATACGTTAATTTCTGTAAATCATGATGTAGGAGCGAGACATCAATACTGATGCCATTCAATTATGTCCCATGGAGGCGCGTGATTCTGCGTGGCAGCCATTACATCCTTTAAGGATAATGTGTGCTCCATTTCTGCCATTGCATCTGGTTGAGTTTGCTCTATCTGTGTGTTCATAGCAGATGTGGTAAATTGGTAAATCTTGCTTTGGGTGACCAATTTCTCAGATTTGTCCTTGCCCATGCTCGTCTCAGTTGGTGGCAGGCTGCCATATGAGATTCGTCAGCGGGTTGCAGTGGGCAACAGCTTGCGGTATGGGGTTATGTTTTACCAAACAGGACAGAAGGGTACTGACTCTAAAGGGTATAACAGGACCAGGCAGCCTTCAGTTTCCCAACTGCTTCCGGATCAGGGTGTCCGCTGTAGTGGCCTTTCTTTGTTTGGGCACCAGAGAGGCTTTTACCTGCTTGCCACAGGTATTTTGCCACCAGTGGTGATGCCTGTACAGGTAGGTTCATGTGGTAGTCTCCACGTGTATTGGGAGTTGGAGGTGTAATCTCCTGTTTGAAGTTTTCAGGGATGTGGTCGGCTTGGTTGTTACGTTTTGCTCTATCTCTCAAGGGGTAGGGATTTTGGTTGCAGTGTCTCTTATTGTTGTTGCATTAGTGGTTTAGCGTCTGGGCATGCAAGCGGTTGGTTGGGTGTTTCCAAACACTGTGTCGGTTTCTACTAATTCTGTGTCTCAGTTTTGGCGTTGTGCACCCCTGCCTTGTTCGTATTATGTGCCTTTATTCCACGCCTGTGCCCTTCTGATACCACCCACAGGCCACTGTCCGGTGCAGGTCCAGCCCAACTAATTTTTCCGGGTGGGGGCCACCCAGGGGGCCCGCCCTCTGTCGCAACCCTGTATCAGTGTGACTGCCTGTATGGGTCACGATCCTCCTGCAGGGAGGCTTAGCCACAGCCTATTCACAGTGTCAGTAGGTTTATGGTGGTGTGTGTGCCCCAGCGGAGTGGCTCTAGACTCACTGACTTTGTTGTGGACCGCTCTACGACGTGCCTGTGTCTCGCTGGATGTTTCTGCTCTCCTCCTGCCTAGGTCGGTCAGGGGATGTTCAGATGTGTTGGGCACCAGTAATCTCAAGTGGATCAGGCAAGTTGACTCAAGCCAAGGGGGGCTTGCCGCTGTATGCTCAGGGTCCTGCAGTCTGTGCTCTGGGGCTCTCACACAGTATCACAGGTGCCAAGTGTCTTAATTTTATCCACAGAGCTCCATTTCGTTTTACAGGGATGCAGTCACTGACTCACGCCACAGTGTTTCTGCCAGGGTCCAGGGTGGCTATTTCTGCAGAGGGGAGGACCAGTCTGCGGATGTTATTGCAGATGGGTTGGAGCAAGTGTTTCTGTGGCACTCTACGTGGGTTCCAATCTCCTAGCAGAGGGCTCAGTCACCACCGCTGTCTGGGACCACTGTTCTACTAGTCCCTTCACAGCGGCAGCAAATTTATTTTCATTGTGCGGGCCCCAGGGGGGTGACTTTGGATTCACCGACTCAGTTCTGGTTCCCGCACGGTTGTGCCAGTTTATCTCCGGTGCTTCTGTCCTCCTTGTGCTTGGGTTTGCTAGGGCACATCAGGGTGTGCCAGGCATCAGCAATCCCAGGGTGGAGCGGGCGGGTTGACCCAGGTCCATGTGCGCTTGTTGCTATATGTCCGAGGTCCAGCAATCTGTGTTTTGTGGTTTCTTGCAGGATTTCAGGGAGATACCGTTGACGTCCTTTGTCACAGTGTTACTGCCAGGGTCCTGCAAACCCTTTAGCTGCTCACAAAGGGTAGCATTTCTGTCGGGAGGGGAGCAGTTCAGTGCCTCTTTCCTCCCCCTGCAGCGGGCTGGTGCGGGTGCCTCCTTACTCTGGGATGTCTCCACCGAGCGGAGGCTCGTTGCAGGACTGGGGTCCTTTAGCTCCACCGCCCCTCGGATATCACTGCTAGTGGGTCAGGGCTATAGTTGCATTGTTTGGCCTCAAGCAGGGTGCTGCTCCTTGTCTCTGCTTCTCTTCGTCTGCGTGCCACAGCAGTTCGGAGATGGTCTCCCGGGTTCCCACGTCATGTTGATGCACTGCTTGTCTGTTGTCCTTGGCGCACAGTTCTTTTCAACCGCACTGGCAGTCACACAGTGCGAGCAGCGCCCAGTCACTGCACCCGGGGATAAGTTAGCGAGCATCCCAAGCAGCAGTGCATACAACAGCGAACACAGGTCATCCAGGCTTTGGTTATGCCATAAGGGGTTATTACTGCCTGTTTTCCGCCCACAGTTCAAGTCCGCTCCAAGGGCAGCCGCCATTTTGGAAACCTCCATTTTTGTCCTTGCAGGTCTGATGTTGTTACTTCGCTCCTGGTCAGGAGGTATATAATAATATACCTATAATAACCGGTGGAGCTGAGGTTTCGTCCAGTGGTACATGGTCACTTCCTCTCTTGCTAGGATTATTTTCAGGATGATTCGCCATGGATCAAAGGATATTTTCTCAGGATATTGTGGCGGCTTCAGGGAGTTCCGGGGACTCACGTCTGCATCACTTCTCTCACTGGCCACCCCCCAACAATTCCAATCATCAATCAATCAAACCCATCCACAAATTGAAGTTTTCATAAAAATGAAAAATATAAAACAATAATAATAATAGACTGAGGTATATAGCCAATGTGCAATATTTGATTGTGCAAATGTACAATATACAAATTAGACTACATGCCAGTTCCAGTTTTACTTCTACCTTTGATTACTCAGGATCTTAATAGTTTTTCAATTTGTAGCAACAGGCGATAAAGTGCAGTGTGCAGTGTGCAGGACGGCCGAGTTTCAGTTCAAACAATAGTTCAAGAAATCGATTGATTTTGTTGTGTCATATTTGCTTACCAGTCCCATATAAGTTCACATATATAACCAACCTAATCACACACACTCGGTAAAGAGATGTGATATTCTGCAGACTCAACAGAATCGCATTTCTGGTGCCAGTATAAATTGAGGTTCAAGAACAGTAAGCAGAGGCAGCGGATTGTGCGCAATCACACGATCAAATTATGAATTGCCAGATTTGGACTTTGAAAAATGTATGGCTGTCGCTGCAGAAAAGTATGTACCACATTAGAAACATATGTATAGTTCTTTAACTTTGATATGTAGTTATAATTGTTGTCTCAGTTCCAGAGATTATATTTTCTTCTGAAGGACTCATTTAACACTTCATACCCACTTTCAGAATCCAATCTCAGTTTCAATACATATAAATAATAACATATGTAAATAATTAAGAATTGGAAACATGACTTCATCATGAGGGTGGACTACTTAGAGAAATCATGGTTGGAAAAGGCTACACATATTTACCAGGGTAGAATATGTTGGTTAGCGATTCAGGGTTTCAAATACAATTCTGATCAGTAGGAGCAAAGAAGAAGCTTTTTGTTATTAGGCTAACTTCTTAGGTATGAGTTAGGCTTCAAAAGCGGGACCTAGATTGAAACGTATGCACAGAAAACCTTACTGTGCTAAATCTGTAGATACCACAGAGCAGTACTGTGCCTCCAGTACTTTGTAGGTGTTCATGTCATATGGGTAGGGACAATTACATTTTCTAAAAACCATAGTTTTTAGAAAGTTCGAGTTGCAGCTGAGTCCTAGTATGAAGTGTGAAAAACAAAAAAATAGATGCCCCAAAAAGGTAGAGGTTGCATATGGTGAAAAATGTAATTTCCTAAATATAAAGAAGGTAATGCTATGTAACGCTATTAATGTAGCCAAAGAAGATAAAACACTAGGATTCTACCTTGATGCCACTCTCTCCTTATGTAAGCAGGTCAGCTCCATGGCCTCCTCCACAGCTTACACCTGTAAATTAATTAGAGCAGCTAAGCCCTTCCTCTTGACTCACAGTTGCACTACCCTAGCCAGAGCCCTAATTTTGTCAAAAATTGATTATTGTAATGCCCTTTATGTGGGTGCCAACAAATACATTACTAACAAAATCCAGATTTTGCAAGATAATGCTCTCAGAGCAGCACTGAGTATTTCCAAAAAAGAACATATCTTCAACATTAGAAGAGCCAATAATTGGATCACTACAACTGACAAAATCCTGCTGAAGGTAGCGTCACTTACTCACAAATGCCTCAATAATGCAGCCCCCCGCTACCTCGTAGACAGATTACAGAAATACACCCCCAACAGACCTACTAGAACAGCGAATTCCAACCTCCTCACAGTGCCCAGATTTAAACGTTCGAGAACTGGAGGTAATAGCTTCCAGGTGAAAGCGGCCCAACACATTGGATCTCCCTGCCACCAACCTTAAGGACAGCACACACATATCCTCACTCCAGGTGCAATTACATTCATTGGTTAAAGGAAAACGACTGCTAAGTCTACCCCCCCCTCACCTCCCATATGTACATTATATAAATTAGGGTTATTTCATCTGCTTCGTACTTGTACCTGTACTACTCTTGTATATGCTTGTAAATTCTAAATTATTGTACAGCATTGTAACCAAGCTGAAAATGTACTTGTTGCCCCTGCACCCTGATACCCTTGGAGTTTGAAGTTTAGTTTATTTATAAAGCACAGCTAGGCCCAAGGGCAACCGGGCGCATATTCTTAGATGCAGGTTACAATATATACAAGAAACGCAAATTCCGAATTTTCAAAATGACAATACAAAAGACAAGAAATTGCATATATACATCAGTGGCATAAATTACAAAATGGTAGCAGAGCTTAGGTGAAAGGAGCCTCATATAATGTGTGTGAACAGCCGGGATTTGGGTCTGGCGCGCATTACAAATGAATAAAACAAGCAAACAAACAATGCTTTACTGGGCAGCACCCACCCCAAATGTGTACACAGCATTATATCTCAATGCCCCACTGAACGTAAACGAATTTTCCTACCATGATAACAATAACATGATAAAAGGTTGTTCGGATTGGTAGGCAAACCCTCTCTTTAAAAAAAGAAAGTCATCAGAAAACCCTTCACGAAAAATAAATGTCTTCTGCTCTGTGAGCATGTACGGACGTTCAGCGAACAACAGTCTTTTTGAACCATAAATCTCAATGTACAATCCTGCTTCTCCAATCCAAAATACAGTTTTCTTTCAAATCAGACTACTAACACCTATTGTAAACTCCTGTGACATATGGTGCCACACATGTTTAGATAGATGTACCAATATATATTTAGCAATTATAGTGATGGAGAAAATATGACACTTCAAAACCATATTAAGAGCATATTATGAACTATATAGTACACCAAAATGGTAAGAAAGAAGAGAACAATGCAATCAGTTCTCTTTCATAAATATCCATAGCATAATATGGATTCTGTACAGTTAAGACAAATCTATTCATTCACAAAAAAGACCCATGTAGCACAGCATGTAATCTAATACTCTTAATACTCAGTGTTAAGGTACATTATTCTTGCACCTCCTTTACGTTACTATCTGTACATGCCTTTTGAAACTCCCGCGCACACACTGGGCCTCATTACGACCCTGGCGGAAATCGAAAAATGATGGCGGAAATGCAATACCGCCATCGAATAGCGCTCGGTGCGACTATGACCCGTCACCGCAAAGTACGAAGCCATTAGCGACACCGTAGTGAACGCCAACGCTAACTGCACCAAGTACGCGCGCGCGCGCCATGCCAAACCGTAAATACCACCATGGCGCAAGGGTACGCGAATTCCGACCCTAGCGGACATGCACCTAACGCCATCAAGCACGGCGGAAAGTACCATTCCGCCATGGTGAGAAGTACGGCATCGCGAATCAACCGTAAACGGCCCCACTGAGTGCCTGTACACCGCTCCCTGCCCACACAGTACAACTCCCCGTAGGTGCAATGAAGCCACAATGCAACCAGTGAAATGTACAAGTCACCCATGCATGCCAACGAACAAAAGATTCACAAGAGGGGCCAATGGGAGCTGCAGGGCACAGATGGCACGAATACAGAAGCCATACCAATGGACATGACCACAGTCCCCCCCCAAGAAACGCACGCAAACGCAGGCACCTGTGACCATCAACATTCCGAAAATCACATCATTCCACCAGTCCACCTGGCTGACCGGCATCTGTCACACAAAACCCAATCCCCCGCCCCTGAGCATGACAACATTCAAACAGTCATATTGGCAGCCCCCATCCCTGACCTCACTGGGCTTCGTAGGCAAACGCGCCCAGCACAGTACCACGCAACTAAACTCCGAAGCTGGAACCCAATGCAGGTCTCCTCACAATACATTGCTCCCCAAATAGGAATATGCCACATCACTCGCAAAGAAGAACGCTACACGGCCCATATCAGAATAGAAATTTAATGCACAACAAAATCACCAAGCCCATACAGCCATTAGGCCATGAACTCCAAAACACATTTCACCATTGTGGGCTGCATCCGCAAGAAATGACCAGCTACTACTTGTGTGACGCCCTGTTCCATCATGGTACACAGAGCCACATTCACGTACGAAAAGGCAACATGGAAGCGCACAGAACCGCAGGGCCGTCCCAATGGGGAGGCACTAGTCCAGCTGAAAGGCCGAAATGTTGCTCCGAGCCACTAGTACTGCGTAAGGGCATGTGGCCCATTGGCGATCGTCCCATAAGATCGTAATGCTGCTCCACTGATTAACACGAAGCAGCAGGTGTCGGGAGTAAAAGCCATCTGCAGGAGTGGCATACAGATGGCAGTGGCAAAAGGGGAGGAGATACCTGTCAACCAAAAGAAAAGAAAAAGAACAGAATGGCCATCAGAACAACATTCGAACAACTCACTTCAATGATCACACTAAATCCACAGCCATATGCATGCTAGCCCACTCCAAAGGATCATCACCACCCCAAAACCACTTGCGACTCATAACCATCTATATCGAGGTGTAAACACCATCACAAACGAGTGTACCTGTGCATGCGTCTGTCAAAACAGAATCCATCAGATGGGAATGTTAACGTGCATGGACACAAGTGTCTGAAGGCGCGTCGAGACAGGGAGGGCTCAACAAGGCCAGATAGACGATGGTCCCACTATGGCAGCCCTGCATCACATAGCGCAGGGGAGGCGGATAGATTCCAAGAAGCCCTGTACATGGCAAACTCTGTATCAAATCATCTGCCCATGCATCCATTCATCATTCCCTCATCCCGGTATAAAAACGCCTGAATATTTACTCACATAACATTAGAAATATCCATTGAGTCTGTGCGTTATGCAGCCTGCAAAATCCACAGTGCCCCAGCCCGTAATTCCAGTGTTGTGAAGTAACATGTATTTGGGAACGTTCCGGCCTCATCGCCCACGTCGCTATTGCGCATCCCAAACTATTCATATCAATCATTGCATCCTCGCCATGGCCCCTGTCTCAAGGACATTGAACAATAGAACGTTATATTTGCAGTCAGACCTGTGGGCATCTCCTCGCCGCTAGCTGAAAACCGAAAGCGCCGCCCTTCGAATTCCTCATTTGCAACATCACGTCGAAAAGGCATCTGTGGCCGTTTGAAATCACAAATTAATCCATCTAGTGCGGCTGTGTGTGAAAATGGCAACTGCCTTCACCCACAAATGGGACGCCCCGCCCGTCGTTGCAACTCGGTACAGTGATGCATGAGGGCCCACCGTTACTCGAGTACTACGTTCCACTGACCCTTCACAAGTCTGTTCGCGACTGCAAAGATTGTATGTGAAACAATGGGACCATAGCCGAATGTACATATCAACAAATGTTACACGGCCATCGGGTACAAATACATGATTGCTATAGCAAGATGCCATTCCTCGAATTGAAGCGTTGTGTGCGGGACGTGCCCGGCCAAAGGGGAGAGCAGCTTGCACAGGTGGAATGAATCACCACAGGTGGAGGCCATACAGCCTGAAAACACATAAATTGCACACCCAGTCTCCTCCCACAACCACACCCACTCCGAAATGCTACCGGCAGGACTCGCGATGTTGGCCCTGGGGGACCTGATAGCACTGCAAGTACTCCAACTCCAAGAAGAAGACGAACACCAACTACAACCGGCCGCACGGAGGGGACGCAGGAGGAGGAGGCCAAGGCAGGGCCAGCAAGGGCCGCCAGCACAGCCACTACCAACACGCAGGCAGCCCGCAATCCCACGCCTCCGAGCACATCCGTTCAACCTCACTGATGAGCAGATCCACACCCTCTACCGTTTGGACCGGGACACCATAACCGCCATTGTGGACATGACACAGGCTGACCTTGTCAGCATGATAGATAGCCCAACCGCCATCCCACCCCTACTGAAGGTGGTGTCTGTACTACACTTCCTGGCCACAGGCACCTACCAGCACACAGTCGGACAGTTGCATGGCATTTCTCAGCCACTGTTCACACGGACACTATTGCAAGTGCTCGATGCCCTCCTGCAGCACGCAGACGACTACATCTCTCTACCACGCTCGGAGCAGGAAATTACCAACAGAAAAGTGGGATTCCATGCACTTGCCGGCATACCGGGTTGCATTGGTGCCATCGACTGCACCCATGTGGAATTGGTCGTCCCACATGCCATGGAGGCCCAGTACCGCAACCGAAAACAATTTCATTCCCTGAATGTACAAATGGTGTGTGACTCCAACAGGATCATTACACATTGTTGTGCCCGATTCCCTGGATCAACCCATGATTCTATGGTCTTGAGGAACTCTACAATACCACGCTACATGGAGCGACACGCAGGGAACAGATCCTGGCTACTCGGTGAGTCTCATTAGATGCATGATAATGTGGGGTATGTGATTCGGCAATGACCTGGCAGGAAGGGGGGGGGGGTGTGCGTACGTAGCAATGGCATTCCACATCATACGTTTATCGTCCACATACAGGTGATGCTGGATATCCACTGAAGAGATGGCTCCTCACACCAGTCCGGAACCCACGGGACCAGCATGAGGAGGACTACAACCATGCCCACTCACGTACCCGTGTAGTCATAGAACAGGCATTCGGCCTACTGAAGACTCGTTTCCGCTGCCTCAGCAGGTCTGGCGGGGCACTCCTGTACCGCCATGAGAAGGTTGCAAAGATGGTCATGGCATGTGTCATGCTCCACAACATGTGCGTACGTAGAAATGTGCCCATGCCCCCTGACGCAGAACTGCAAGCACCTGAAGATGGTCATGATGAGGGTGGGGATGTGGCAGCACCTCAAGGAGTCTGCGAGGCACCGGAGGGCCGTGACATTCGTCAGCATCTCATTGATGCATGCTTCTAGCACTCACGCCTGGTGGCTGATACATGGACACGGTACTCGTGGCACTGTGTGTGTCTGGTACATGCACAATATGGACTGTACGCCTATGATGGCCTAGTACACAAAGATCATTGTCCACACATCTCATTGGTTGATCGTGCACTGTTTATGGCATATGTGATATCATGTTGAACACCCTATCGACCCGCCACCCAAGTGAGCCCAAAACACCCCCTCCACCCTCCTACCTCCCCCCCGAACACCAGTGTCCAAAGATGCTCATTGTCAGTGGGCAGTCGCTATTGCAAGCCCCCTCTGCGGGTATCAGGGGCACCCCTGCCTGTGGAGCGCAGGTTCCTCCCGGATCTACGTTGGGGGCTGCCCTGGACGGAACTTGCAACGGATGATGTCTCTGCCTGCTCACGTCCATGCATGTCCCTAAGGGTTTGTGAGAGCTCAGTGAGCACACGGCGCACTGCGGCAAGTTCGGCACATACGTCTTTGGACGTCGCATGCAGTTCCCCCCTCAGGCTCTCGGTGCTTCTCTCCATTTGGACTCTCAGGCTCTCGGTGCTACTCTCCATTTGGACTCTCAGGCTCTCGGTGCTACTCTCCATTTGTGCCCTTAGTGTCTCTGTACTCCTCTCCATTTCTGCCCTAAGTGTCTCAGTTGATGTTTCTATGTCTGCCTTAGTGCCCCCACATTCATCGGCATGGTCCTTGAGGAGCGTGGCCAGTTGCTGCTGTTGCACGATTAACTGGTCGAGGGACTGTTGCCTCTGCTGGGCCATGGCCATTTGCGGGGGTGTCACAGAGGGGCTGGTGACCTCATGTTGCCTTGCCACAGGGCTTGTGGGGGATGGCCAGTCGTCGTCTTGTGGGTGCCCCTGCGTGGTATCCTCATGTTGTACGGGATGGGACAGACAGGGGGATTGGGACAGGTCATGGATGGATCTGACTTCGACATCCCCGTCTTCTGTGTCGGAGCATGCTGCCATCAATGGGGTGTCACCTATGGTGCTGCTGCCACCAGAGGCAGTGCCTTCTGTGGCATCCGTTGGGGGGACCTGTGGTGGTGGTGTTGTGGGCATGCTGGCTGCTGGGGTGCCTGTTGATGTTCCCTCCTCTGTGCTGCCACCTGATTTGTGCTGCTGCCGTGTCTTGATGCGTGCAGCTGAGGTGGAGGGTCTTTGGCCGTTGGTCTTGGCCCTCTTTGCAGGTGTGCTGGTAGGGGTGTCCTGATGCTCGTCGTTTGGATCGGACACTGTGGTGGAGTAAAGGAGGGCGAGGGTTATTAATGGGTCTGAGGGAATTGGAATGGCATTGTATCACATGCATTGGGGTGGTACCTGAGGGTGATTTGGGTCGGGGCCTTGGAGGTGCTTTCATTTGTGTGTGGAGTGAGGGTGCAGTTGTTTGGCAGCCTGCAGTTAGGGTGTGCCTGCTGCACATGTAGTGGGTGTTTTAGGGGTTTTTAATTATTTATGTATTTATTGTGAGTTTTAAAGTGCGCTATCAGGCCGATGTGTGTGGACGTTCTCCTGGACATGTGTTTCTGTTGCACTATGTGGACGCATGGTACTTCACATGATTGCACATTGTGTATTTAGCATTGTTTTATTTGGCCCACCTACCTGAATCTTCGGATGTCTGCACTCCTTTCTCCATCCCTCCGACTCCCTCTATGCTCTCCATTCCAATGGTGGAGGCACAGATTTCTTCCCAGGGGGTCAACTTGATGGGTGATTCAGGACCTCCCCCGGTGGCTGTGGCAATGTTGCGGTTGGCAGAAAGTATGCTACGGACGCGTATCCGCAGGTCGTCCCATCGCTTTCTGCATTGCTGTGGGTTGCGGGGTGCGGTCCCCACCGCACTTACCCGCTGTGCCACCAGAGCCCATATGGCCTTCTTGTTCGCAAGTGCCGTCCTGGTCATTTGCGTGGAGAAGACGACGGCAGCATTCTCCTGGAGGGTCTCTGTTAGCACGGTGAGTTCCTCACGGGAGAAGTGGACCTGCCGCTTGCGGTCGCACGCTTTTTTCGCTACTTTTCCCATTTTTCTTGGTTTCGCTAGGGTGGATGACGGGTTGGGGTGTGTTTCAGGGTAGTGTTTTTAGTGGTTGTGTGGATTTTGTGGTTTTATAGGTGTACGGCGGGATGTTTCCCGTTCCGGGCCCATGTTTTTACTTCCGTTTCCGTATATTTACGGTCACCGTACTTTCCGGTTGGCGCTCACTGCGGTGTCCGCTAAGATGGGTGGCGGTATTGCACCTAGGGCGCCGTACGGCGGCGGTGTGGGCCGTTTTGGGGTCATTTCCGCCATCGCGGACTTTGCACTTCCGCCATGGCGTGGTGCTCGTGCCCGATGGGTCAGAATGGGCCGCACTTTGCTCCTTCGTGCAATGGCGGAAACGCTATTTACGCTGTGGCGGTCCGGTCAGTCACTTTCCGCCAGGGTCGTAATGAGGGCCACTGTCTTTAAAACCCTTCCTTAAAAATCAAAGTTGGAACCTTCAGCAACAAAAATAATAAACTTGCTTAATGTAACTTATACACACCACACTGCAAATACACCTTTAAATATGTAAATATGTCCTGACACTTTCAACTCATCCAAAAGATCCAAAGGTTTTCACATCAGCCCCAGACTCTGCATATGCACCGTGTGCGTTCTGCAATCAGAATGGCAAAAGTATTCAAAATGGTGCCTTTGGCACTTTTTAGAAATCAATGGCACACGAGGACTAGAGTAAGCAAACTTCTAAAATGGCCGGCACATTTCCCTACAATCTATCACAGGCAGGCATATAATTTCAACAATAACACCAACCAATTGCAAACCCCAAAACACAGACTTCATATATGCCCCACTCCTACTATTAGTAGAAATTCAAACTAGGAGTAATGTTCCTGAACACATAGAAGGACTGCAGATAAGTAGAATAAACACAAATTCCACCTTTGTTCCCTTTATAATAATATGTAATTCCAATGCCACCTCCAAAACAACCTCTTTGATTGCACTCTCTTGTCTCTCCAAATTCTGTTAGTTACACTTAGGGCCAAGAGGCCCACTGGTGAACTTGTGCTTTAACAGCATTTTAACATAACATAACATAATATAACATAACATAACATAACATTACAATTAATATGCCAGTCGTAGTGCATCCATTCTACCAGTGGCACACATATTGCAATATAATTGAAATCTCGACTAAACATGGATGTTGTGTTGAAATATTGTCAGAGGAAGCCTCTTACTATTGCCCCCTCTCAAAAGCAAAGTGGCCTGTATTTGTATCAATAATGTGCAATGTGTCCTAATAATGTATTTAATTCTGATAATGATAAGTTACAGACTGAGTGTGCACACGCCACATGGCGTGATTTATAATTACTCCGTGCATCTGTACATAGAGGACAAAGGTGATCATTCAAATGATGGGGAAGATGTCTGCAACAGGATTAGGACAGAAACATCGACTATTCTGTAGTTTCTAACATTGTTCTGCCCTATGCTTCACCTCTACCTCAACCCCATTCACCATGGCCAATTGCAGATGGAAAACACCGGTCAGATATAGCAATGTTCCCTCACATCATTTGTCCCCACTGAGAAACCTGTATTTGCAAGCACGCATTTATGAGACCACCATAATGAAATAATGTATCGGTTCAGATCACATGAAATGCATAATATCTGTGTGTCTGCCTGACCACCCGCCCAGCCATGTGTCTATGCATACATCTGTACGACACTCTGTATCCGTCTCTTCATCTCGTCTAATTTTAACATGATCACACATTCTATCAAGAGGTACGTTTTAATGTACATGTAGAATATGTGAAAACTGATCGTTTTCTTTAGGAAACTTCATTTTTTAATAACTATGATCTAAAAGAAAAAAAAACACAGTTGCCCAGTAGATGTGTTTTTGAATCATAAATCGCTCATCTTAAACAACAGATGGCCTCGTGAATGTAATCCATGCATGCACTCTATCAGCGCTTTAGGCCGTAAATCAGAGTTTGGTTCCCAATGGGTGGTCTCAAACTTGCCAGGTGTCCGGTTATGAGAGACAATCTTGAGGCCCAAAAACCAAGAAATGCGCACCCACATGAGTTCTGAGGGCCTAATGCTGGGAAGGGTGGACCTCTCCCCTGGGGGGCACGCCTTCACGAGACTCCCCAGACTGTGGATAGCAGCAAATCGGAACGGATGCACAGTGAAAGGTGCAGGACGTCCCATCCACAGAACCTCCGAGTGGAAGGCGTTTCCGTTTTTATTTGGTTTCTTTTACTTACACTTGCAGTCTGCTATCGTAGCTTCTCTCATACACACATATAAACACGCAGGATTGTTCCTGAGGTATTTCAGCTCTGAGCGTTTAAGAAACAGCTGCCTGTGGTTTAGGAGGATTGCTGGGATCAGAAGCGGTTTAACCTTCAGCTGTCATTGGTTTGCGCATATTACTGCGCGGAGATTAATCTTTTGCACTGCGAAAGCACGGCTCTTAATGAATAGCAGGGATTGCGCGCCCACCCAGAGTCCAGGCTTGCATTCTGATGTCTGTGCAACTGTACAATTGTATCTGCTGATTGTGCTCTGCTGGTAACGAAAAACAGTGTGATAGGTCAATGTGTATGACCACTTGTATCAGACAAGGACCATTTTGGCCAAAGGCACATACATTAAGGTATCCAGAACCTCTGGCTCCCCCACCCATTTGTGTTCACACAATGTAGCGTGATGCCTTGCGCCATCAGTGATCAAAAATAAGCAGCTGGTTTTCTGATAGCTATTGCCGGTAAGAAAGCTCAGTGGGTTGAGCACTGGCTGCTGCTGCTGCTGCAATATGTGTGTGATCTGCAGGTTGCAGGTTCAACTCCCAGCAAGGGCAATTCAGCCTGTTATCCTGCTGAGGTTGATAAATGAGTACCAACGCAGGTTGGGTGATATTGAATGCCAATTTGTTCTATGTGAAGCGCTTAGGAGTACGTGCTATATAATAACACATCATTATCACTTGGCGGATGTCTGCTTGCATTCACAGTGATTTGGTAATATGGGCCTTTACGCACTGATATTAACGATACATATAGCGATCCATTCTTGCATAACATGTATATCACTTTACAATGATATTGTAACCATATTTTTCGTAGTCTACTCCGAAACAATGTTATGTGATGCTACTTCCTATTTTGTTGAGGGGTGAACGGTCGTGTTCCATCGCTTCTCGTGATGTCATATCTGGGTAGGGTCAAATGGCATCACTTCCTGTGATGACATCTCAGGTCAAGGGTCATGTGATGCCACTTCCGCTACCCCTGGCATTTTGGTGAAATGACGTCCCTGATGTACAGACTGTTGTACACACGGAGGGCACCAAGCAACAGCTGTATGAAAAAGTACACACTCCCCAGAATATTAACAGAATGCATTTTAGGAATCACTATGTATACACCATAGAATAGATACTGAAAACAGAGTTGAATTTACCAGTAAAGTGCACGTATCCGGACCTGGAATTGATTTACAAGAGGGCAATTATTTTGAAGTGGTGTTGTCATTACTGAGTAAAGAAAGACAGTATTTTGAGGTGTGCAATATATCAGTGGTTAACGTTATATCGAAAGCACTTCCAAAGCCAAGTAAACCATGGGTGAGGCCATTTTGAAGTGTACATCCTGAGAATTGAATTGATCTTGCTGGCAATTTTGAAATGTTAATGGACTGTGCAATGTTAACAGTTTAGGCACTATGATATTAAATCTTAAATGCAATGCCCAGGTCCACTCACGTTGGTTAACAGTTAAGCAGGTGATTCCATCCCAGTCAGCAATGTATGCACCTGACCGCATTCATTGTTTCTAAGTTTTTGTCACACAGCAAAGTGCAACTATTTATAAATGTTTGACGTTCATGGACATACCCGGTTGTAGATCTGGCTTGAAAAACAGAACAGAAAACATGCATAATAACCCATGTAAACAATATTTAAATATATATATACATATATATAATACTTAATAGAAATATATTATGCAAAAGGTGATAGATTCTAGCTTCACATTTTCCATCATTCTGGGAAGTAAACAAGTATCAGAATACTCATTGATGGAAGCTTAAAAAATCGCATCTAGGATGTACTAATGTATTTTGAAGATGTATGATAACCAACAAACAGACTTAAAGTTTGTTAGTGATGGGGTAAAATAACATTTGAATTTGTACAATAACGCAAATATTCTTGTGTGAAATAAGCAGAAGTGAAAAGGTGCACCAGAGTCATGTGACAAATCCAGGGGCGTAGGAGACACATAAAATCTGGGGGGACAGGGGACACCTTGGGGACTTTGCATGATAAGATGACACGATCCATCAGGCCAGGCCAGAAGCCAGACAGTCCATGTTGTGTGCCCAGCTGTGTGCTCCCCTGCTGCTATACGGGTTGTTACGTGCGTCTCCATCCCTATTGCATCTTGAAGAACTGCAACCCACTGAACGCGCCTCCATTGACTTTTGCCTATGTAATACACTTGTAATGCTCTCATATGCCCTGCAACTGCATTTAGCACACCTGTGATTAACATTGATTAGCTTAAATATGCCCTGCGCACAAAACTGCATTCAGTATATCTGTGAATAGTATTGACTACCTTTGCACCTTGCTAGTGACCTATGCCTCTGTGTCCCGATTGTTAAAATCGAATTCAGGTGACCCATTGCCTATGCACCTGCCAGTGACCTATACTTTTGTGCCTTGATTGCTAAAAAGCGAATTTAGGTGACCCATTGCCTACGCACCCTGCTAATGACTTATACTTTTGTTCCTTGATTGCTAAAAATCGAATTTAGGTGACCCATTGCCTATGCACTCTGCTAGTGACCTATGCTCTTGTGCCTTGATTGTGAAAATCGAATTTAGATGACCCTTTGCCTACGCACCATGCTAGTGACTTATGTTTTGTGCCTTGATTGCTAAAAATTGAATTTAGGTGACCCATTACCTATGCACCCTGCTAGTGTGACCCACGCTTTTGTGTCCCGATTGTTAAAATCGAATCTAGATGACCCTTTGCCTTTGCACCTTACTAAGTGACCTATGCTTTTGTGCCTTGATTGCTAAAAATTGAACTTAAGTGACCCATTGCCTTTGCACTATGTTAGTGACCTTGCTTTCGTGCCTTGATTGCTCTAATCGACTTTAGGTGACCCATTAGACTAGACCCACTCTACCAGACAACAACTACACTGCACCAGTCTATCTTGCCCAACATTACAATGTATCTCCATGCGCTTTATACAGTGTTACTGAGATTAATACTGCACATCTTGAACAGCCAATACCTAATCATTCTACCCAACTCACCAGCACTTGAGCCCGCACATAACCCATACATATTAACTGAAATGAACTCCACACCTTGCCCTGTTCTCACGAGAAACCTTAGACTACGTGCCAGGCTCGCAAGACTCTATGACCCCCTATCTAAACTAGCCCACAACAAGGTGACCAGGAATCCATCCCTACACCCTCTTCAACTGAACAGTAGACTCCACCGTGAGCCCATCCGTGACCAGAAAAGTACGTACAAATCTGGGCAACCACCCCTGAACCTAGCAGATCTAGGGACCAAGGGTGCACTAATAAATGCCCGCTCCATGGTAGCCCATGCATCAGACATTGCTGACCTGCTACACAATGAAGACCTGGACTTCTTAGCAATCACCGAATCTTGGC
Organism: Ambystoma mexicanum; assembly: GCF_040938575.1. Classification (NCBI taxonomy): domain Eukaryota; kingdom Metazoa; phylum Chordata; class Amphibia; order Caudata; family Ambystomatidae; genus Ambystoma; species Ambystoma mexicanum. The sequence goes on from NC_090926.1 coordinate 943,930,791, forward strand.
TTCACCCCACGGCAGGCCCTGCAATTATGCTAGCAGTTCCAGATGACTACACGTTATTAAGACTTGATCGCACCACTTCTAGAGGTGGAGGTCTTGCCATCATAGCCAAAACTAAATTTACTATCACAATTGAATCACCCACCAATGTTAGCTCCTGTGAATCTCTAACAGCCAAGTTAACACTATCTAGTACTCAATCCATCTCCATTCACCTTATCTACCGACCACCGGGCCCCCTAGGATCATTCAAAGAAGACCTCACAGACATCTTAACAATCTTAAAAACTCCTCACAACGCATCCTACTAGGAGACTTTAACCTCGGTTTCAGCGACCCCGCAGACGCCAATGCCAGTACAATCAACAACACCCTAGAGGAACTGGGCTTCACCCAGAAGATCACCGAGCCTACCCATATCAAAGGGAGAACTCTGGACTGGCTAGCTGTGCACAACTGCCCAGTCCTGGTCTCTGCCATACTCCCGCAGCCCTGGACAGACCACTACTTGATCTCGTTTACCCTAAAGGCAACCCCAGCACAAGCTAACTGCATAGCTCCAGCTGTCCAATCCCGAAATAAAAAAAACATCACCCCTGAAAATCTGATCCCGCTTATCACACCAACCTTGAATGTCATCCCGGATCACACTGATCCATTCACGATGGTGGACACCTATAATAAAATCATGCTCTCATCCCTTGACGCCATAGCCCCTTTGAAACTAAAAAAGAGCAAGCCCCGGAAACACATTAACTCCTGGTTTTCGCCTCATCTCAAAGCCCTCAGACAGGAAAAGCGACGCTGTGAAAAAATCTGGCGAGCTTCCCCCTCAGAAAATAACAAAAAAAACTTGAGTAGTCTAGCCTCCCAATATAAAAAAGAAATTATACTGGCCAAACAAACGTCATATAGCACGCAAATCTCACAAGCTAAATCTAACACTAGAGAGCTTTTCACAATACTTAAAGAGGTTGAATCCCCGATCCAAGTACCCGATTCGTGTATCAAAGATAAAAATTGGTGCACGGGCATTCAAAATGCCCTAGCGAACAAAATCTCCTCCCTTAAGACCAAGATAAGCACTAAAAAAGAATCTCTGCTCTCCTCCACCAAGCAGAGTACCGTCTCCCACAAAAAGGTTCACCTGACACAATCCTCCCCGCAGCATACAAGCCCTCCTTTAACTTCCACAAAGTATCCACCAAAGAGGTAGAAAATACCATTCTCACCCTCAAATACTCAAACTGCCACGAAGACCTATGCCCCGCTCAACTGATTAAGGATGCTGCCGGTGATCTTGCACCATTTATTACCAAACAATTTAATGCTTCTTTCACATCAGGCACTGTACCTAATAATTTAAAACAGTCCTGGGTCCTCCCTCTGCTTAAAAAAATGAATTTAGACCCTTCCACCCCAACTAACTACCGCCCTATTACCACAGTACCATTCCTTCTTAAAATCATCGACAAAATAGCATACCAATAGATCCAACACTACCTTGAGCACTTCCATTTCCTAGGCGTCCGACAATCGGGCTTCAGGCCACAACACGGAACCGAAACCGCACTCATAGATCTCAAGGCACAGATAGACGAGTTGAGAGACCAGGGGAAGACAGCATTATTGCTTCTCCTTGATCTCTCTGCGGCCTTCGATCTGGTCGACCATGAGATCTTGTGCAACCACCTACAAATAGCTGCCCACTTCTCTCAAGAAGCAACGAACTGGATCCAATCCTTCCTTAATAACCGTACGATGAGAGTCTTCTCATTGTCAGCAGCAGCCAACCCTACCCCTATCATGTGCGGCGTGCCTCAAGGATCTTGTGTCTCCCCTACACTTTATAACATTTTCACAAAGCCCCTTTTTGATGATCTAGACGATCTGGGTATCACCTACACTAATTACGCTGATGATACCCAGATCCTCATCCCGATGTCGGGGGATTATGACAAGGATTTGGCCTTCGTTAATAAAATGTACCTCATCATCCAGGCATGGAAGGCCTCACACGGTCTATCCCAGAATGATGACAAGACGGAACTTCTTATTCTAGGCTCTACACACTACCTCAACAAACTGGGCCACAAATACTCATCGTTCATAATTGACGATAACAAAATCATGGTAGCTAAGGAGGTTAAAACCCTCGGATTCCATCTAGATTCCACCCTTACCTTCAACAAACAAGTGAACGCAATGGCCTCCGCCTCTTCCTACACTTGCAAACTCATCAGGGCAGCCAAACCCTTTCTCTCCCCCACCAACTGTACCACCTTGGCCAGGGCACTGATCCTGTCCAAGTTGGACTATTGCAATGCCTTATATGTACCCTGCAACAAATATATCTCTAACAAAATCCAAATCCTCCAAAATAATGCCCTCAGAGCGGCCCTCAGTATCCCGAAGAAAGCCCATATTTCAGATTCCAGAAGATCTGTCAATTGGCTATCCACCAAGGACAAGATATTCCTTAAATCGGTGTCTCTGATTCATAAATGCCTCCACCAAGCAGCCCCCCAATACCTCATCGCCAGATTTACTAGACCTACCCTCTCCCACCCCTCGAGAACGGCCAATTCCAACCTTCTTCTGGTGCCCAGGTTCAAACGTACTACATCTGGAGGCAACAGCTTTCCAGTAAAAGCAGCGCAATTCTGGAACTCCCTCCCTCCTACTTGCAGGGAGGACCTACCCTACCACCAGTTCAGAGCCAGGACCATCCACTGGCTCAAATCTCTCGACTCATAACGACTCTCAGAGACCCAGATGCGCCACTACCATGTGGCTCCTCATTGAATGTAAATATGTTTATAGTATTGCCTTTAGTGTACATGTTCTACCCCTCCTCATTGAATGTAAATATGTTTATAGTATTGCCTTTAGTGTACATGTCCTACCCTTCCTATTTGGCGTGATACGCCCGGCACTGTAACCCTAGCTGGACCTCACCCCACTATATGTAACGAAGCTTTGCAACCCTCTTGCTGCTTTTGAGCCTGGCTACCCTTGGGTTAGGTGCGCATTACAAATAAATACAATACAATACAATACAATTACATAGCAACCGGGTTTAGGATGTTGTCTCGGGTCTCCCCCTGCCTGTAGAAGCCACGATTCCCTAGGAAAAGTTTTGGCGGGTGGTGACTGCTCCCTGGCGGCAGATGGAGCGGGTAAAATAACCCTGTGTGTTGCGTACGTGTAAATGGGCTGGTAACTAACGCCACATAATGGTTACCATTGCTTCTTCCCAAGGGTGTCAAAGTACTGTCCAAGTGGTTGTGCTGGCCATAAAAGAAACAAAAGTGGTTTTAATGAGCCTGTATGTTCCACCGGTGCAGTGTTGCCATGGCAACTGGGAGTGCTGGGATTCTGCAACAAGAGGAGCTTGCGTATGACAGCATGACCAGGGCAATCCAACAGCATTCGACCAGAGAGCATGGCACAGTAAAGAGTAGGTTGAGCTGCCCACCCCCCCCCCTTTAATGGTGCATGTAAAACGAGAGGCAGTGGCAGTGGGTCAAGGAAGAAGACTAGAGTAATTTGGGCTAAAAGCAGGCAGTGTGAAATGGTGTCAGTAATAGCGCAGAGATCACATACACCAAGAGCTTGGTGATGGGAAAGAGAACAGTTCAGGCAGAGTGTGAGGGAAGGGGGCAGGGGAGAGAATGAGAGCTGTATGCAAGGATTGAAGAGGAGTTGGGCGCCAGGATTATGTAAGTGGAGGGGACAAACAGAATACACAGTCAAGAGAGGGAATGGAACTAACATTGGAGAAAGCCGTCCATGAGAGGATCATTGTGATGCTGGAAATGCATCGGAGGGACAGGGCCTCAGTATCATTGTCCTTTACTGCTTTTTATCATGTGTTCTGGCGTGTTTTCTGCACAGGAGTTCATGTGGGACTCCTGGCAGTGCAGCTCTCTCTTTTGGTTTGGTGTACAGACCCATGGGATACCCTTATGGCACCCATGGGTGGGGGTACAACCTTGTGCCCGTAGTGTATGTTTTTGGTCACCTGTGTGTGGCCCACAGAGCAGGGTATGGGCTGGTGGCAGCTCCATGCTGAATTTGACTGGTGCCCTGAGTATCCTCCATTTTGGGATACCAAGGCCCTGCCATTGGAATCAGTTGATTCCTGATAGGAAACAAGATGGCCCCTGTGGCCTCTTGCTTTCTATTGCCTATTACCTTGTTTTCCCAAAGTCCTGGGAAGCCCTGACTCTATCCCTTCCCCCTTACCGGCTGTTGGGTGGAAGTTCCATATATGGTGTTGTTGTGAAGTCCAGGCCAGACTGGCTGGAGCCTTCCCAGTGACTGTATGTTTTGGGTACACCCTGTGGGTGGGACCTGGGTGAATGGAGTGTGTGACGAATATTCATTCTGTGTTGTGGGTGTCTAGTATATGGTATTTGACACAATGACTGAGACAGCTCTGCCCGAAACTGGTATAAATGCAGTGTGGAGTGTTGAATGGCTGCGTACTTGTCCCAATACACATAACTTGTTGTGAGTGTCTGGAGAGGAGTGAATGGCCTGAATGTACTATGCACCTGATTGGCTGCCTGCCTGCATGAATGCCCTTCTGACCAATTGGTTGCCTGAGTGGGACCCAGCAGAATGAATGGGAGATCAACTAGTATATCTGGGGGCCTCCCACTGCTAGAATTCGTGTTCAGAAGCTGAAGTCCACTACGAAGGGTAACTGGAGTAAAACTGAAGCTTAACCTTGAAGCCCTGCTAGAAGAGAATAATTGCTGTTGCTCTCCTTCATCAATCTGAAAGCTGCTGTGTCTCCAAGGACTGACCCAGAGAGGACCTGGTAAGGCACCCTCTTCCCGAGCTATGAGGCACCATCGTGCACCAGCTGATCTTTGCCAAAGCTCCCTGGTAGACAGACCTAGGACAGGCTGCCGACCGGAGGCAGGGAGTGCAGCGGAATCCTAAAAAGAAAACACGTGGATTGTTGTCCGCTTCTGTCGATGACCGCCGTCGTCTACTGGAGCCGCCGTGCTCCTGTTTGCCTAAGAACTTCATTTGACAGTCTCATCTGTATCGCCACCCGCTTTATCCTGCTGGAGAAGGCCCGACCATCGACAGAGGAGCATCCGCGGGTGGGTTTCCCGCCACCTAAAGACCACAGAGACGCCGATGACTCAATGCCCTTGCCAGGCCAAAGCTCTTCATCATCCCTTTGCGGTCCAAAACTATCATCACGAGGTGCCCCGCAACCTCTTCCTTGCAGGACGCCAACGCTCCGTCGTCGACGAGCACCGCTAGGAACAAAGCTGCCACTTCACTGCTGTAGTTCACCCTGTTCTCTGTCGGACATCGACGACCCGTGACTCCTGCCTTAAAGTGAGGGCACTCAAGAAGGGCTGTCGATTTCCCGTCGACGAACGATACAATTCCAGGTACATTGGGGCTGTAGAACTATTGTAGAAGGAAATAAGTCTCATAGAACAAGATATGGACTGGGCTTGTGCTATATCTTTATCTTACAGGTTGCCCAGGTGGGGGGATCTCCACACAGAACTGTGTCTAGTGGTACGGGGCCAGCATTCTGCCAATTGTTCAACCATCTTGCTTTCCTTCCTCTCTCTACTGCTGGTTTCCTCTTTATTGCTCTGTGTGGCATTTTGACAGTATAGTGGATGCACTTTAATGGGATCCGATAATATTTGTGGTACCACTTTAGAACTTTATATATTTACCATTATTGATTTTCTGAGCCCAACGTGAGTTGCTGTGATAGTGTACATAACCTTGAATATTAATTATATAAAGACTGTGTTTTAACCAATACAGTGCGTCGACATTCCTTTGTGGGGGTTTGGGGACTACCCTGTACTTAAGAACCAGCCTGCATCACCTCCTGAGGAGCTCGGCCTTGATTGCTCGACCATAGCTACCGAATAGAGAATTTTGGCAGGGGTCCTCTGTGTCTCCCCTGTACCATATATGGAGCAGAAGTACAGACACCCCCCACCAGTCTTTACAATAATTCTGGGCAACAAACAGCTAATAATGCCCAGAATTCCCCAACTCTGATTGGGTGGGCCACCATAAACATTCTGGAAAGGGTCCTAAAATATATTTGTACTTATGCTGATCCAACTCTATGTCCTAGCTCATATTTCTGTTTGTATTGTTCAACTGAGGCAGAAAGTGGTGGCATGATAAAGCATGACTAGCCAGTGTGCCCCAACCAGGAATGGCCCACCACCTGAATTAAGGCGCAAATGCAGCAAGGGCTTTTGGCAGGTTCTGCACAGAGCTCTTTATTGCCAGTATGGCCTATCAAAGCATGCTTTATCACCACTATCAACCAATTTGTTTTTGGCAGACAGATGCAAGTTGGAAGTGCAAACTTGTTTTTCAAAAACAAATACAACTACAAAAAGGTGGCTGTCTTGGAGAATCCACTGGAAGCTCTATAAATATCCCCCTTTCCTTTTCAATGGCAGTCACAGTGCTTGAGTTAATATGGGTCGGGAGCAAGGGTGGAGTAAGCGAGCAGACATATGCATTTTGATTCATTTAGTTCCATTAATTCCAGATCTAGAAGGAAATGGAAAAACAGAGGAAAACAGGGGAGATAGATAGTGAGCAAATGATGTTAGCCAACTAAGAAAGTGGGCTGGTTAAAATGGATGAAGCCCATGTCCAAGCACACGCTTTGGCTGTAGCATCCATTGATAGTGCTAATGAATGATAACACATGAGTCTGCAGGTGAATGAATGTATTCATTGGAGGGGAATACATATTTCTCATGGATGTGTGTGAGCAACCAAACATTGTGAGGGCTTCCAAAACCAAGCAATGGGAGATCGGAGGGATAACCCCCCACACCCATTAGATTTTATTTTGTTAAATAAAAGTTTTAAATTGTGCATTTTATGGCAGAGCTTTTTTGAAACAATGGGTAAATACCTATAAAACATACAATTGGTTGTGCTGGGTATCACATGAATACAATACAAAAATTGAATGCTAGTTTACCAACAGTACACAAGAGTATTGTTCAGTGCATTTCCAGATCCTTCTGCACACAATATATCCCAGTATTCTGCTAGTGTCAAAAGACCTGTTCAATCTCCATGTTTCGATATACACCATTATTCCAAAAATAAGAACACGCTCATATCGATATTGCCCATAATGCCAGTAATGCCACTGTAAGAAGAAAAGTTCACACTGGCCGGACTCATATATGGCAGTATTCCCACATATGTTAGTTCTCCCATGTAAGAATACATGATATGATATGATATGATATGGCATTTCGTAATGCACCTATACACAAGTGTTTCAAGGCGCGGGAGGGGGAACGAAGGGAGGACAGACAGCGAACCTACTAGGCCAAGTGTCATTCAGATCGCGCAAGTGCATGTAATGGGGGAAGGAAAAAGTGTGGGGGCAGGGGGAAGGGAGAGTGCAATACCTAGGAGGAATAACAACAATAAGTAAGTAACAGCCATCACGTGGCAGTGCAAAAGTAAGTGCAGAAGCAGGCTCAAGTGCTGGCAGTGGGACTGTAGGGATACAGAAACAGTCACCAAGTGCGGGGGTTTCCAGGCAGGCAGTGTAGGTGTGTGAGACTGGCGGGGGAGGGACCTGGGCCCGAGGTCAGAGGGTGACCAGGTAACCGGTGCAGTTTCAGTTTCAGCCAAGAGGTCAGCAGGGGAGAGGAGGAGAAAAGCAGAAGCATAGAGAAGGGTTTTGAGGTGCATTCGGAACCGTAGAGGTTTTTCCTCAAGTTTCAGGGAGGCTGTTCCAGAGGGAGGCACCTGCTGAAGAAAGAGATCTACCACCAACTCGTTGCTTGGAGAAGCGACTGACCCTGAGGGAGTTGGAGGCGGATGAGCGAAGAGCTCGAGAAGGAAGATATTTAGGAAGAGAGAGTTGAAGGTATTGAGGCCCCAGGCCCCAGAAGGCCTTGTGGAAAATGCAGAGGGTTTTGAACTTAATCCTCGCAGCCCCTGTGAACCAGTGCAGAGATATCAGTACTGGATAGATATGATCCCTGGGCTTGAGGCCAAGTACAAGTCTCGCAGTCCTGTTCTGGATGAGTTGCAGAGGGAGGAGAGTAGAGGCAGGCAGATTTAGAAAGAGGCTGTTGCAATAGTCTAGCCTAGAGAGAACCAGAGCTCTGGAGACAGTGAGCTTCTGGGGGAAGTAGAGGAAAGGAAGAATACCTCTGAGGAGGTGCAGCTGATAGTGTGACTTCTTAGAGACGTCTCAGATGTGAGGACAGAAGGAGAGTGTGGAGTCGAAGATGACCCCAAGGTTTTTTGCCTCGCAGGTGGGAGCAGGAAGAAGGCCAAGCAAGGCCGGCCAGAGAGTGACAGGAAAGGAGGGAGTGGGGGTGCAGATGAGGAGAATCTCAGTCTTACTGGCATTAAGGCAGAGGTCATTGGTGGCACACCATTACTGGATAGCAGACAGTCAGACAGTGATGAGAGATGGAGAAGAGGTGGCTGAAGGTATCCTGAAAATGAGCTGAGTGTCATCGGGCATAGCACTGAAAGTTGGGGCAGAGGGCGGCAATGCGGTGGGCAAGAAGTGCCAGGTATTGGTTGAACAGCCAGGGAGAGAGGTTAGACCCCTGGGGGACACCACATTTAGAGAAAAAGATAGCAGAGAGGAAGGACCCCAGTTGGACCTGGGAGGGTCGGTCAGAGAGGAAAGAAGTCAGCCACGCCAGGGCCTGACCAGTGATACCAAGGTTATCATGGAGACATTTGAGCAGGATGGCATCGTTGACCGTGCCAAAGGCAGAAGAAAGATCAAGCAAGATGAGGACACAGGGGGTGTTAGAATCAAGGTTGGAGAGCAGGTCTTCACGGATGTTCAGGAGAGCAGTTTCCATGCTTCTGGCAGCTCTGAAGCCAGACTGATGGTCATGAAGGCAACCAACAGATTCAGTGTGGAGATTAAGCTGGGAGATGGCCAGCTTTTCCAGGAGTTTGCCCAGGAAGGGAGTGATGGAGATTGGGCGATAGTTAGCTGGGCAGGAGGGGTCAGAAGAGCGTTTCTTAAGAAGAGGGTGCACGAGGGAGTGCTTGAGTGGGGATGGGAAGACTCCATTGGTGAAGGAGTGGTTGCAGAAGTCGGCCAGGGCAGGAGCCAGGGAGTCTATATGGTCCTTGATGGTTTTGGAGGAACAGGGGTGAACCTGTTTTGACGAGACTTTCATAGATCGGACTTGTCTAGAAACCTCGTCTGTGGAGAACAGGGAAAAGGCAGAGAAGAAGGGAGGAGAGGTGGCTGCAGAAGGGCCTGAGGAAGAGCAGGAAGTAGAGGGAGGGGAGAGGAGGAGAGTGAGGACAGGATGTCCTGAGTTTAAGAGATGAAGTGAGAATCCAGTGCCGTGCAGAGGGCCTGGGAAGGGACAGGAGAGGTACAGACTGCAGTAGGGTTGGCCAGTTCCTTGCATACTTTAAAGATTTCAGCCGAGTTGTTAGATGCCACATAGACGCAGACTTGGATATGAGCTCTCTTCTTGGTGAGGACAGAGAGCAGGTATTGCCTTTGGAGCAGGCGGCAGGCCAGTTTGTCAGAGGATTTATATGAAGCACACAATTTCCTCTTGGTCACCCTGCACTTGCGTTTGAGGGTGACAAGGTCCGAGTCGTACCAGGAGTTGACCTTGGCTTTGGGCTTCAGGCGGATTCTCATGACAGGGGCAAGAATATCAAGAGTATCAGATATAGCAGAGTAGAGCATGGAAAGGGCTGTGTCAGGGTGAGAGTCAGCCCAAGGGGGCAGGAGGGGGTGAGAAAGTGGCGGCGAAAGCCTCAACTGACATGCGCTTCATGGTTGTATGACCGAGAAGGTGGGTGGCAATGATGGAAGTGGCTTGGCCTGGGGGGTAGAGAGGGTGAGATGGGAGTAAAGGAGAAAGTGATCACTCCAGGAGAAAGGAGTGGTGAGAGGGACAGAAAGGGGAAGGTCTGTGGAGATCAGAGCATCCAGGGTGTGCCCTGCAGAGTGAGTCAGGCCAGAGGGGAGAATAGAGAGTGAGAGAGAGTCGCAGTGGTCGCGAAAGAGGCCAGAGGGAGCACAAGAGGCATTCCGGTGGATGTTGAAGTCTCCAAGAAGGAGGAGTTGAGTGGTCAAGACCAGGAGGGAAGAGGAGAGGTCCGCCCACTCAGAGAGGAAGGAGGAGATCTGACCAGGTGGCCGTTAGATGGTAGCCACAGTAAGGGAATGGCTAGGGGAGAGAGAGAGAGAGAGCCTGCAGACGAGGCATTCAAAAGAAGATTAGGACTGCATAGGAATGACAGAGGCATACTTTTGGTGGATTGGCCCATTGTTGACACATCTTAGTTGTGCTAATTAAGTGAAATATCCATATCTAATAAAACTTAAATTGACAGTTCACATAATACTTCAATACTGCCATGTAACTAGATTAAAAAAAAGTGTCAATGTTGGCTGTGGAAATATTGGCCAGTATCTACATGGAAGAACCCTCATGATGCCTTTGACAATAATGACAGTGATATTACAATGCCATTATAAACATGTCCATGTAGGTTATGCCACTATAGGCCATTGTCCCTCCTAAGAACACTCACATTGTCTTTGCCAAAACTGCCAGTATTAGTGACATGACACATGAAGAAAGTATGCCCATGCTGCCACTGTAAACCTGTCCATGCAGGTTGTGTAACATTTACCCATATAAGAACACTCATTTTGGCTTTGCCCATAAGGCCAGTAACATTGCAATGACACAGCATAAAAACATGCCCATGCAGGCTGTGCCAACACAGATAGCTACCTACATGTAAGCAAACTCATGTTGGCTTGGCCAATAATGCCAGCCACATTGCCAGGCTATAGGCGATAACACCCTTAAGAACAGTCATACTGCCATTTCCTATAATGCCTATAATATTGCCATATCACATTAAAAAAAGATCAATGCTTGTCCAAGTTTACCAATCACCATCCTCTCGCAAAGTGGCCATGCACCAGCTCCTTCCATCACAGCCCGCAACGCCTTATCTCTTTTCATCACATCACAAACACAACATCCCCATGCAGACTAAATCTCACTCGATAATTCATAACCACACAAGCTCACACACAAATACTCTAACACAAACTCACACTTGAACACACACATATGCTCACATCCAGGTCCGGACTGGCCTATAGGGCTATTTTTGGCCAAACCAAAAATACAAAATGCTGGTGTGGGCCACTTGTTGGTCAAAATGGGCCTCTTTTTTGTCCAATTTGGGCCACTAGATGAGTTTATTCACTCTGCAGCTAGTTGTTTTGACCAGTGTTGCTGAATGTATATTCCTTAAAATGCACAATTTGCATCACAAATTAATAAAAAAACTCCTCATTTCTTAATATTCAAACCGTGTCACAAAAGGAATGAATTGCAATTATCAGCTGTGGGCCACTTTCTCATTGCTGCCCGAGACAATTGTATGGCCCAATTTGACCCTGTTCACATCGCACATTCATACACCATTATAGCACGTGCACATGAATAGTATTGCTTTCTCTCTCAGAGAGACAAGCACACACACACATTTGCCTTTGTACTTATCTTCAGGCCGCAGTAGCAATTGCTTCATCAAAGGGCTTCGAGTATGCATATTCTGGGGGGGATAAATGCCATTATATTCACCCCACTTAAAATTGAGGTGGGGATTTGTCCCCTCTGCCCCCCCCCTTTGTAAGCGATATTCAATGAACACTACAGCTACGTCAATGCCTAGTCTGAGATGCTGAGGAAAACCCTTATTGATGCATTTTTATATCCAGTTCAGTACTCTGGATGACAACCCTTGTATAACACCCCCTCTTAGAATCCCCCTGACCCCACTGAGCCAAGAAGTAGGTTTGTTTTTCAAATTAAAAGGTTTATTTGAAATTTTAAACAATATTTATATCACACTTCTATAAATTAATATCTGATAGTACACTTAGACATATGATGTTGATCAACAATGGGTAATCTGGCACTAGCACACTTCTTTACAATCAATGAGGAGTTAGTATAGGATGGATAAAGTAGCAAGAATACTTTTATGATTTCAAGGGAAAAGCAATGAGGAATAAAATGCAGTATAGTAATACTTGATATGATTTTAGCAAAAGATAAGATAATCACTTTTTCTCTGGCAATTCACCCCCTCCCCTATGCAATGTAAGAAATGGAAGGAGATGGAAAGAGGAGCACACAGTTCTCAGGAATGCAATCAAATACAATACGAAATTCAGTCCCCCCCAGCAAGCTTAGAGGAAACAGGTAGGAGTTGGAAACACAGGCCCAAAATGGTCCGTGGGAATTGTTGTGGTGTGGATGTCAGTGTGACCACAGTCATATGAGTCTACCGCAAAGAGATCTTGGAAATCCAAGAAAACTTGTTTCAACGTTTGCTTCTGTTCCAGAGTCACACAGGCATCAGCTAGGTTGAATCTCTCTTCCACCATCTGCCTGAAGCCTGGAAAGACTTCTGGTTTGGCTATCTCAGCGGCCTCCTCCAGCTGGGTGGAGAAGTCCCTGGTCAGAGTGCTGATTTGGACTGGAGGCTTCAGGTGGGAAAGGCAGCCCTCATGGACCTGGAAAATCACCTCATCCCTCCTGAAGTCACAAGTCACATCTTCCTTACCATAAGGGCAAGAAGTGTACACCAGGAAGTTCCCCCCATGCCGGGTGAAAATCCTGTCTGGTGTTGTATTGTCCTCACTGTCACTGTCAAAACAGTCCTTGGGGATTGGTCCTAACAGTTCATTTCCTAAATCAATGGAGAAATGTCGGTCATCAATCACCATCACAATAATGGTGCCTGCGGCTAGAGTAATACTCTTTAAGTCGCTGTTATCTACCTCTATTGGAATGGTGTCATGTTCTATGTTGACTAATGGTGTTGGGTTTACCCCCAACCCTTGCTGTTGGAGAGAAGCATTTAGATGTATATAAGCATCAGGGTTTTTCAATGTTTGTCCTCTTTTAACTTTCACTTCCAGGGAGAATTGTCGGGTCATTTCTGGGATGGTGACTTCCTCTTTGATCTGAATTTCAACTGCATAAGGTAGCAATCGAGCTGACCTAAATGCTTTTTCTGGATCATAAAAGCCCATTGGATTATCCGCTAATCGGGACCAAGCTTTGAAGTTTATTAGGTCCATACTAATGGCAAAGCGATTGAGAATGTCACTGCCTAAGTAAAAGGCGGCAGTGACGTCTCACACGACCCAACAATTATGGACTATGCTCTTGTTGCCAATGGAGATTTTGAGCATACACCTGCTTGGCAGGAGATGTTTGGAATTAGGTGCTTCCAGGTCCATTTCCCATTTGTCTATCAGTTTGAATGTGGGAATGGCTGGATCTTTTGGGAGTTGGCGGAACATGGCTTCGCTGATGAAGCTCTTACCGTTGTTCACCCACACTGGAGCGAGAACAGAGTCCTTCCCATCATTTAACTGAACAGGGATGAACAACTGCTCTCCAATTTGCTGAATATCAGCCAGGCTCTGAGCTGATTTCACATCTTTCTGGACTATAGGAGTGGGAGTTTCTGATTGTGGATTAGTAAAGAATTTCAGGGTGTTTCCTTCCAGTGTGGAATACCACCTTAAACTGGAAGGAAGGTTGATTTTCAGAAATAGAGAGGGCCCCCCACCACCAGTCTGTTGTCCTACTGCTATTACTGTCACGTCTGGAGTTTGGTTGTTCTGGAAGTGAAATTCTACTTGGTCAGAATTTTGTTCAACCATGTGGCATGTGCCGTTTAAACTAACATGGTTGACACTCTGTTTTAATTTTATTGGTCGGCTAGTCTGGGTCCAGAGGACCTTGTTTACGCAATCTATTAGGGCTGACAAACTTCTCAGGAGGTCATTCCCTAGTAAACAAGGGGTGCCCTCTGGAGGAGTCACTACTATGACTGGGTGTTTCACCTTGTGTCGCCCAATTTTGATGTCCAAATCTGCAGTCCCCTCGACAGGAATTTCCTTCCCGTCAAAGTTCTGCAGTTGTCCAGGAAGAGAGGTGAGAGGAATACGGTAATTATCCCCCCTTCCTGCATTTAGTTAATCAAAGGCCCTTTTGGACAAAAGGGTAGCTTGGGATCCAGTGTCCACCAGTGTCAAAATTGTACCCTGCCCCTGTACTTGTACCGGGGCATAGTATCTTCCCTCCTTCTCCTCAAGGGGGCACAGATAATGCACATTTTTGGACAACTGGTGGGCTAACTTTCTGTTTTTGGACATTGCTAGCGAAGAGATTTGGGCAGAATTCTGTGGAGAGCCTGGGGAATCTGAAAGAAAAAGTTGGCAACTGGAGATCAGAGCCATTGTGGGTTCCCCTGGTTCCGGTTCTGGGCCGCCCCCCCCCCTTTTTGGAGGCAGTCACCCGGATGGGTTTGAACCAGGGGATTTCGGTATTGTGTGTTCTGGGATGAGATGATGGGCGGCGGTAGCTCAGTCTCCATATCTCCCCAGTCTGGAATGGATTCCCTTGGGACCCATTTTTCTTTGGGAGGAGTTCCACCATCTCTGAAGGAGAAGATCCTTTTCCCAGGATCTTCTGAGGATCCCTCTCCCTCAAATTGGAAGACCTGTACCTCCTCCACAAAGTGGGTCTGTTTGGGTCCTTTGTTTCTCCTACCCCCCCTCTGCTCCTTGGGAGGCAGGCTTTCAGTGGCAGAAGATTTTGTTTCCGGTTCCTTGTTTTCCAGGGGCTGTTTACAAGTTGGGAAGGAAGCTTCCTCCAAGGCTTTACACCCCCCTTCCCCTTGTGCCTCCTCCCTGGGAACCGGTGGGTTATCGGGATGCTGCCCCCGTCATTGTTCTGGAGCACCAGGTCCAGAGTTTGGGGCATTCTGCGGTGGCATGCTCATCTGAGGGTTCTGTTGAGCCGTCAGTATGTGACCCAGATCTCGTGCCATATTTTGGACCTGGCGCTCAAGTTGGGAAACCCGCTCGGGCTGATACGGGCTCTATTTTCTCCCCTGGGCTGATCCCGGGAAGGGTAGCTATCCCTTCTCTGGTAATACCCCGGATTGGGAAGATTCGGGTACCCCTCCACCCTTGGCCTCCCCTCTCCCGGATTAGGTTGTCTGGGCTCAGGGAATTGGGGAAAGAAGGATGCATGATTTTGGGGCTGGAAATTGGGTGGATACCTGGGGAAAAAGTTCTGCCCAGGATTTGGAGAATTTCTGCCCTCCTGTGGGAAGTTGGGAGGGAAGTTCCCCGGGTCAGGTGCTTGGCTGGATCCCCCCCTTGGGCTGGAGGAGTCCACACATAACCCAGGATTGGTCGGTTTCCCTTGTAGCGGGGACTTACATAGTCAGGGGGGCGGGGGACCCCATTTGTGGGACTACCTCCTCGACTCCCTGTCTGTGACTGGCCCGAGGGCCTTCTGGGCTGTGAATTATTTTGTGCATGCAGGTTTTTAGGCTCCCCCATCTCCAAATCTAAAACGGGGGCAACCTTTACCTCTGCCACCTTGGCAGCAGCAGGGGTGCTGTTAGTTTTGGGGTTTTTCGGCACATTATTTTTATTTTCGATGGGCTTCTGCACCTCATAGATCCGGGTAGTCTGTTCAATGACCCAGTCTAAAGATCTTTTCTCATGAAAATCTCTCACGAGCTGGGTCATTATGTATTTGGGTAAGGCACGGAAAAACGTATTGATAAATTCTCTGCTATCCGTGCGCACCCTTCTGGTGGTCTGCGCAAAAGCACGCTTTAATTCTTGCACAAACTCTTGTGGGGCCTGATCCTCCCCACATTGAAAATTGTAGGCTGCCTTGCGAGCCTCTTGAGGATTTCTGTGCACAGAAAAATGTTTCAAGATGGCCGCCCTGTATGTGGACCACCTTGAATGGTTTTGATCCTCCAGCCCCGCAAAGAAACTGGAGTATTCTGGTGAGAAGGTCCACTTTACATATTGAATACAGCTTTGGCTGTAATTCAAATGGAAAGTCTCCATCATTTGCTCATAGAGCTCCAAGTGTTCCCAAACAGAATACTTGGCGTTCTTATGATAAGGCGTGATGACACTCCTTATTGCCTTTATTTGTTTGAATGGGTCCTTAAGCAAGTCCCTTTTTGCCTTATTGGCCTTTTTGGTTTGGGTAACCCTGGTCCATTCATCCTCTGACTCAGAAGCGCTGCTCCCAGAGGTGCCCGTCTGATCTTCCAGGTTTTCCCGGATTCTGCGAGCCTGGGAATAGCTGGCAGAATGTGGGGACCTGGTGTCCTGTGTCCTGTGATGCTCAGAGGAGTCTTCAGATCCCTCCTTGCTACCAGGATTTGCTGGGTATCCCCCCCACTGACCTAGCTGGGCAGAGGTTTTCAGGATGCCCTTAATGGGCCTACTCTCCTGGGGTTCCCCACTAAATTGCACTGTGCTTGGGTGCCCATACCCGGATGCCCGTCCATCCATTCCTGGGAGGTACTGGCCTATGAGCCCCATACTTCTAGCTGGATAGTAATCTGCCATCCCTGTGGCCCTGGGCTCATGTGCGCGAGGGGAGTTGGGGGTGGCAGAGTCCAGGGACTGGGAGAGATGAAGGCCTCTGGTACTAGGGCTCCTGAGGTTATGCTCAGGAGTTTCTCTTTCCCAGCGAACCTCATCTCTATCCGCCCCTGCTTCATGTTGCAATGCAAGAGCCTGCGCTTTCAGTTCCTCGGTTAAGGCCTTACTAGACTCTATCAGTCTCTCCTGCATGGCTACCTGTTGCTGGAGCCTATCATTGTGCTGACAGAGAGCCTCATTTTCTCTCTGTGCCCCCTGATTGGTCCTGGAGTACTGGGCCAGTCTCTGCTGCAGGGGGGTTACCTCCTGAGCTGTGTCCCTATTGGCCTGCTCCTTTCTTGCCAGAGAATCCTCCACCCTCCTGGTGTGCTCTAACAAGTTCTGGTGTTCTTTTTGGAGGTCACCCAGTCCCTGGAGGGCCAGGTGATTTTCTTCCGTTTTCCTTTTTAAGTGGCAGACTTCCTGGCCTAAGGTATCCCTTTCCTGACTAAGAGCCTGCATCTGTTCCGCCAGTCCCTTTGCCTTTGGAAGGCACCAGCTTTCTGGCACTCCTGGTCAAACTCTGCCTGGGTATTCAGGTCTTTCAAAATCAGTTTATTGCTCTCTGCCTTCTCCCTATCTAGGTGGCTTTGCAGGGTGACTACCTGCTCGGCACATGCCCTATTGAAATCTAATTGTTGCTCCAGCTTTTTCTGGCTCTGCAGTAGGGAGTCCAAACCTTCTTGGTACTCCTTCTGCAAGGCCAGAAATCTGGTATCCTGGTCCGCCTTTTCCTGTTGCAGCACATCCATATCCTCCTTTATTTTAGTGATGTACTGTCTGCTGTCCTTTTCTGACTCCTGGCTCCTGAGCAGCCTCTGATCAGAAGAGTCCAGATCAGATTGGGCCTTCTCTAATGCCATCTGTTGCCTATTTGCCAGATCTTGGCCTTCAGCACATTTGTCATGCATGGCTCCCATATATAGATACAAATATGCCGCTATCCTGGCAGTCTTATTATATTCATCTTTGGCTTTAGGGGCCATATATAGTTCACTCAGGGCCACATGTAGGGGACCCTGATCTCCCCATATATCTGACCCTGTTTCAGTGACCTGTTGCGCGATTGCCTGCAACCAGACCGTTTGGTCCTTATGAGTCCACTCACCTCTCACAAATAGCTTATGTAAGAAGTGCTCTCTGGCTATTTTCATATCTACCAAGGTCGTCATTCTGGAATTTGACTTCCTTCCTGACTTACAGAAGTTTGTATTTTATTTTGCAAAACAGACCGCAAAACAGACCGTTTCCTTAGAGCGTTCCTTTGAGGGATGCTTTCACAGTGTAAAACAGCATGGTGATCTAACCGGATATGTGTATCCGGTCAGTTGGCACACTGTATTAATCTGCACAAGTGGTAATTCTAACCCAGAATATCCCGGCTCCGAGCCCCCACTTTTGTAAGCGATATTCAATCAACACTACAGCTACGTCAATGTCTAGTCTGGGATGCTGAGGAAAACCCTTATTGATGTATTTTTATATCCAGTTCAGTACTCTGGATGACAACCCTTGTATAACACCCCCCTCTTAGAATCCCCCTGACCCCACTGAGCCAAGAAGTAGGTTTGTTTTTCAAATTAAAAGGTTTATTTGAAATTTTAAACAATATATATATATCACACTTCTATAAATTAATATCTGATAGTATGCTTAGACATATGATGTTGATCAACAATGGGTAATCTGGCACTAGCACACTTCTTTACAATCAATGAGGAGTTAGTATAGGATGGATAAAGTAGCATGAATACTTTTATGATTTCAAGGGAAAAGCAATGAGGAATAAAATGCAGTGCAGTAATACTTGATATGATTTTAGCAAAAGATAAGATAATCACTTATTCTCTGGCAATTCACCCCCTCCCCTATGCAATGTAAGAAATGGAAGGAGATGGAAAGAGGAGCACACAGTTCTCAGGAATGCAATCAAATACAATACGAAATTCAGTTCCCCCCCAGCAAGCTTAGAGGAAACAGGTAGGAGTTGGAAACACAGGCCCAAAATGGTCCGTGGGAATTGTTGTGGTGTGGATGTAAGTGTGACCACAGTCATATGAGTCTACCGCAAAGAGATCTTGGAAATCCAAGAAAACTTGTTTCAACGTTTGCTTCTGTTCCAGAGTCACACAGGCATCAGCTAGGTTGAATCTCTCTTCCACCATCTGCCTGAAGCCTGGAAAGACTTCTGGTTTGGCTATCTCAGCGGCTTCCTCCAGCTGGGTGGAGAAGTCCCTGGTCAGAGTGCTGATTTGGACTGGAGGCTTCAGGTGGGAAAGGCAGCCCTCATGGACCTGGAAAATCACCTCATCCCTCCTGAAGTCACAAGTCACATCTTCCTTACCATAAGGGCAAGAAGTGTACACCAGGAAGTTCCCCCCATGCCGGGTGAAAATCCTGTCTGGTGTTGTATTGTCCTCACTGTCACTGTCAAAACAGTCCTTGGGGATTGGTCCTAACAGTTCATTTCCTAAATCAATGGAGAAATGTCGGTCATCGATCACCATCTCAATAATGGTGCCTGCGGCTAGAGTAATACTCTTTAAGTCGCTGTTATCCACCTCTATTGGAATGGTGTCATGTTCTATATTGACTAATGGTGTTGGGTTTACCCCTAACCCTTGCTGTTGGAGAGAAGCATTTAGATGTATATAAGCATCAGGGTTTTTCAATGTTTGTCCTCTTTTAACTTTCACTTCCAGGGAGAATTGTCGGGTCCTTTCTGGGATGGTGACTTCCTCTTTGATCTGAATTTCAACTGCATAAGGTAGCAATCGAGCTGACCTAAATGCTTTTTCTGGATCATAAAAGCCCATGGGATTATCCGCTAATCGGGACCAAGCTTTGAAGTTTATTAGGTCCATACTAATGGCAAAGCGATTGAGAATGTCACTGCCCAAGTAAAAGGCGGCAGTGACGTCTCGCACGACCCAACAATTATCGACTATGCTCTTGTTGCAAAGGAGATTTTGAGCATACACCTGCTTGGCAGGAGATGTTTGGAATTAGGTGCTTCCAGGTCCATTTCCCATTTGTCTATCAGTTTGAATGTGGGAATGGCTGGATCTTTTGGGAGTTGGCGGAACATGGCTTCGCTGATGAAGCTCTTACCGTTGTTCACCCACACTCGAGCGAGAACAGAGTCCTTCCCATCATTTAACTGAACAGGGATGAACAACTGCTCTCCAATTTGCTGAATATCAGCCAGGCTCTGAGCTGATTTCACATCTTTCTGGACTATAGGAGTGGGAGTTTCTGATTGTGGATTAGTAAAGAAGTTCAGGGTGTTTCCTTCCAGTGTGGAATACCACCTTAAACTGGAAGGAAGGTTGATTTTCAGAAATGGAGTGGGCCCCCCATCACCAGTCTGTTGTCCTACTGCTATTACTGTCACGTCTGGAGTTTGGTTGTTCTGGAAGTGAAATTCTACTTGGTCAGAATTTTGTTCAACCATGTGGCATGTGCCGTTTAAACTAACATGGTTGACACTCTGTTTTAATTTTATTGGTCGGCTAGTCTGGGTCCAGAGGACCTTGTTTACGCAATCTATTAGGGGTGACAAACTTCTCAGGAGGTCATTCCCTAGTAAACAAGGGGTGCCCTCTGGAGGAGTCACTACTATGACTGGGTGTTTCACCTTGTGTCGCTCAATTTTGATGTCCAAATCTGCAATCCCCTCGACAGGAATTTCCTTCCCGTCAAAGTTCTGCAGTTGCCCAGGAAGAGAGGTGAGAGGAATACGGTAATTATCCCCCCTTGATATGATATGATATGATATGATATGGCATTTGTAACGCGCCTATACACAAGTGTTTCAAGGCGCGACGAGGCAGGGGGGGGAACAAGGGGAAGACAGACAACGATCCTACTAGGCCAGGTGTCATTCAGACCGCGCAAGTGCAGGGGTAGGGTGAAGGGAAAAAGTGCAAGGGGAAGGGGGGGGAGTGCAGTACAAATAAGTAGAATAGAGATAAAATAATAAATAAATAGGGCCAGCTGGTGGCAAGTGCAAGGTAAGTGCAGACAAGTGCTGGGGGGCTGAAGGGATACAGAGACAGTCCCGCAATGCAGGGGTTGCCAGGGAGGCAGTGCAAGTGAAGAGTGACTGGGCTCAGGACCGAGGTCGGTGAGAGTGGCCCAGTTGCAGAATCAGTGCAGTTTAGGTGAAGAATTTAGCAGGGGAGAGGGAGAGAGAAAGCAGAAGTGAAGAGGAAGGTTTTGAGGTGCTTCCGGAACCGGAGATGGTTCTCCTCAAGTTTCAGGGAGGCAGGAAGGCTGTTCCAGAGGGAGGCCCCTGCCGCGGAGAGAGATCTACCCCCAGCTCGTTGCTTCGAGAAGCGGCTGACCCTGAGGGAGTTGGAGACGGATGAGCGTAGGGCTCGGGAAGGAAGATATTTAGGAAGAGAGAGTTGAAGGTATTTAGGCCCCAGACCCCAGAAGGCCTTGTGGACAATGCAGAGGGTTTTGAACTTTATCCTCGCAGCCACTGGGAGCCAGTGTAGAGATTTCAGTCCTGGAGAGATACGGTCCCTGGGCTTGAGGCCAAGGACAAGTCTCGCAGTTCTGTTCTGGATGAGTTGCAGAGGGCGGAGAGTGGAGGCAGGCAGATTAAGATAGAGGCTGTTACAGTAGTCCAGCTTCGAGAGAACCAGGGCTCGAGAGACAGTGAGCTTCTGGGGGAAGGAGAGGAAGGGAAGAATACCTCTGAGGAGGTGCAGCTGGTAATGTGACTTCTTAGAGACGTCAGATATATGAGGAGAGAAGGAGAGAGTGGAGTCGAAGATGACCCCGAGGTTTTTTGCCTTGCAGGTAGGAGCAGGAAGAGGGCCAAGAGAGGCCGGCCAGAGAGCTGCAGGGAAGGAGGGAGTGGGTGTGCCAATGAGTAGGATCTCAGTCTTACTGGCATTAAGGCAGAGGTCATTGGCAGCACACCATTCCTGGATAGCAGACAGACAGTCAGAGATGAGGGAGGGAGAGGAGGAGGCCGAGGGTAGCCTGAAAATGAGCTGGGTATCGTCCGCATAGCACTGAAAGTTGGGGCAAAGGGCGGCGATGCGGTGGGCAAG
Organism: Ambystoma mexicanum; assembly: GCF_040938575.1. Lineage (NCBI taxonomy): Eukaryota > Metazoa > Chordata > Amphibia > Caudata > Ambystomatidae > Ambystoma > Ambystoma mexicanum. The sequence continues at coordinate 943,952,421 of NC_090926.1, forward strand.
GAGTGCCAGATACTGGTTGAACAGCCAGGGAGAGAGATTAGATCCCTGGGGAACGCCGCAGGTGGAGAAAAAGATGTCAGAGAGAAAGGACCCAAGTTGGACCTGGGAGGGTCGATTGGAAAGGAAAGAGGTCAGCCACGCCAGAGCCTGACCAGTGATACCCAGGTTATCATGGAGACGGTTTAGCAGGATGGCATGGTTGACAGTGTCAAAGGCAGAAGAGAGATCGAGCAGAATGAGAACACACAGAGTGTTGGAGTCGAGGTTCAAGAGCAGGTCCTCACGTATGTTCAGGAGAGCGGTTTTCGTGCTTCTGGCCGCTCTGAAGCCAGATTGATGGTCATGGAGACTATCAACAGCTTCAGCATGGAGGTTAAGCTGGGAGATGGCCAGTTTCTCCAGGAGCTTGCCCAGGAAGGGAGTGATGGAGATTGGGCGATAGTTAGCCGGACAGGAGGGGTCGGCAGAAGGTTTCTTAAGGAGAGGGTGCACAAGGGAGTGCTTGAGGGGGGATGGGAAGACTCCAGAGGCAAAGGAGTGGTTGCAAAAGTCAGCCAGGGCAGGAGCCAGGGAGTCAATGTGGTCCTTGATAGTTTTGGAGGAACAGGGGTGAATCTGTTTAGACGAGACTTTCATAGATCGGACTTGTCTGGAAACCTCGTCAGCAGAAAAAAGGGGAAAGGCAGAGAAGGAGGGAGGAGGGGTGGCTGCAGAAGGGCCAGAGGAAGAGCAGGGAAGAGAGGGGGGGAGGTGATAGGAGGAGAGTGAGGACAGGATGTCCTGAGTTTTAGAGATGAAGTGGGAGGCCAGTGCAGTGCAGAGGGCCTGGGAGGGGACAGGAGAGGTAGAGACTGCAGCAGGGTTGGCAAGCTCCTTGCAGATTTTAAAGAGTTCAGCCGAGTTGTTAGATGCCGCAGAGATGCGGGCTTGGATAAGGGCTCTCTTCTTGGTGAGAACTGAGAGACGGTATTGCCTTTGGAGCAGGCGGCAGGCCAGTTTGTCAGAGGATGAACATGAAGCACACCATTTCCTCTCTGCCACCCTGCACTTGCGTTTTAGGGTGACGAGATCCGAATCATACCAGGAGTTAGATTTGGCTTTGGGCTTCAGGCGGATTTTCATGACAGGGGCAAGGATATCAAGAGTATCAGATATAGCAGAGTGGAGCAAGGAGAGGGCTGTGTCAGGGTGGGAGTCAGCCGAAGGGGGGGAGGGGGGCGAGAAGGTGGCAGCGAAAGCCGCAACTGACACGCGCTTCATGGGTCGGATGACCGAGAAGGTGGGTGGCAATGATGCGGGTGGCTTTGCCTGTGGGGTAGGGAGGGTGAGGTGGGAGGATAGGAGAAAGTGATCACTCCAGGAGAGAGGAGTGGAGAGAGGGACAGAGAGGGGAAGGTCAGAAGAGATCAGAGCATCAAGAGTGTGCCCTGCAGAATGAGTAGGCCCAGACGGGAGAATAGAGAGTGAGAGAGAGTCGCAGAGGTCACGAAAGAGTCCAGTGGGGGGACAGGAGGCATCTAGGTGGATGTTGAAGTCCCCAAGAAAGAGAAGTTGAGTGGTAGAGGACAGGAGTGAGGAGGAGAGGTCAGCCCACTCAGAGAGGAAGGAGGAAATTTGACCAGGTGGCCGATAGATAGTAGCCACGGTAAGGGAATGGCTAGGAGAGAGAGAGAGTCGGCAGACAAGACATTCAAAAGAGGAGTAGGTCTGCGTAGGAGTGACAGTGGCAGGAATCCACTCAGGGAAGATAAGGGCAACACCCCCCTGCACGGTTGGTCCTAGGCACAGAGAGGATCTTGTAACCTTCATGTAGGAGTGTGTCAAAGCTCGTGACAGAGCTGGCTGTGAACCATGTCTCAGTGAGACCGAGGACGTCAATGTCCAGTTCCTCAAGAAGGCGACAGATATCGGAGGAATGCTTGATGGCAGAGCGAGAGTTAAGAGTGGCAAAGTGGAGAAGGTTGCCATCCTTGAAGGACTTCCGGGGAGGGGTACAGATCAGAGGTACACCCTGCGGAGGTGTAGAAGAAGGAGGTGAAGAGGGAGTGCGAGAGGGGGCAGGGAGGGAGGGTAGAGGCAAGGTAGCCGAAGACAGGGGGGCGACAGCAGGGGAGGAAAGGAAGTTGAGGGCGAGGGAAGCGTCTATCAAAGAGGTGAAGGTTGGCCTGAGGGCCTTGGACCAAGACGGTCCCATTAGCGTAGACATTAATGATGGCCTTAGAGGAGTGGAAGGGGGCCAAGAGGACATCCCAACGGGTGCCACCATTAATGGGAGAAGAGGAAAAAGGAGAGAGCACAGAGACCATATGAAGGGTCCATAGGTCAGGTGAAGGCACGAAAAAGAGGATGTCAGTGAGAGTTTCCTTAGAGCAGGCACTAGTGTAGGTGTCAGCGATAGGGAGGCCTGGGTTGGAGACCAGGATGTCCTTTTTAAACTTTTTCCTACCAGATTTAGTGAGGAGAGCAGGATAGTCAATAGAGAAGCAGTTAGAGAAGATAGACGAGATAGAGAGCACCATGGAGTTGGAGGGGGGGGGGGACAGATGATGCGAGAGCCCACAGACAGGAAGGAACGGCAAGACAGGTTATCACATTTCAGAACAACAACAGTATTGTGTTTTAGGAACACAGTGGAGAGGCCACCTAAGTTTGAGAATCCTGCGAGGAGAGAAAAACCCTAGTTACCACAACTGTGGAACACAGTGAGGTGAAGACACCGTGCGAATGCAGTGGCCAGGTGTGGGTGGGGGTGGGCAGGAAGAAGGTGGAGAAGGTGAAATTTACTTGCGTCTTGCGTCCCCTGCGGACACCTGCAGACACACAGGGAGTCGCAACTGCAGGAGTCGCCCTTGGCCTTGGGGCCCTTAGCCGCAGGGGGCTGCCGGGTAGAGGGCTGCCCAGGAGCAGAGTGGTAATAGAGGAGGGAGGAGAGGAAGGGGAGGGGGGTGTGGGCAGGTTCAGGGAGGCGGGAGGGAGAGGAGGACCAAGAAGTGGGAGGGGAGGGGAGAGCAGGCACAACAACGCGCTCGGAGCGCAAAGGCAACAGAAATACTTTTTTATTTTAAAGAATCAAAGAAATTCACTCACAGAGGCCCGCTAGGGCCAGGCAGGGCTTCCTGGCCTGCAGTTCCCTCTTGGCTACCGGCGACCGCTCTCCCACGCTCAGCTCGACAAAGAAGCGAGCAGGGGGAGCGGGCGTCGAGTAGCCCAGAAGGGAGGCAGCCAGACAGCCAATCAGAGGGGGGGGGTGGGCGGGCAGGGAGGCGGGAGGGTGAGGAGGACCAGGAAGTGGGAGGGGAGGGGAGAGCAGGCACAACAACGCGCTCGGAGCGCAAAGGCAACAGAAATACTTTTTTATTTTAAAAAATCACAGAAATTCACTCACAGAGGCCCGCTAGGGCCAGGCAGGGCTTCCTGGCCTGCAGTTCCCTGTTGGCTACCGGCGACCGCTCTCCCACGCTCAGCTCGACAAAGAAGCGAGCAGGGGGAGCGGGCGTCGAGTAGCCCAGAAGGGAGGCAGCCAGACAGCCAATCAGAGGGGGGGGTGGGCTGACAGGGAGGTGGGAGGGAGAGGAGGACCAGGAAGTGGGAGGGGAGGGGAGAGCAGGCACAACAACGCGCTCGGAGCGCAAAGGCAACAGAAATACTTTTTTATTTTAAAAAATCACAGAAATTCACTCACAGAGGCCCGCTAGGGCCAGGCAGGGCTTCCTGGCCTGCAGTTCCCTCTTGGCTACCGGCGACCGCTCTCCCACGCTCAGCTCGACAAAGAAGCGAGCAGGGGGAGCGGGCGTCGAGTAGCCCATAAGGGAGGCAACCAGACAGCCAATCAGAGGGGGGAGTGGGCGGGCAGGGAGGCGGGAGGGAGAGGAGGACCAGGAAGTGGGAGGGGAGGGGAGAGCAGGCACAACAACGCGCTCGGAGAGCAAAGGCAACAGAAATACTTTTTTATTTAAAAAAATCACAGAAATTCATTCACAGAGGCCCGCTAGGGCCAGGCAGGGCTCCCTGGCCTGCAGTTCCCTCTTGGCTACCGGCGACCGCTCTCCCACGCTCAGCTCGACAAAGAAGCGAGCAGGGGGAGCGGGCGTCGAGTAGCCCAGAAGGGAGGCAGCCAGACAGCCAATCAGAGGGGGGGTGGGCGGGCAGGGAGGCGGGAGGGAGAGGAGGACCAGGAAGTGGGAGGGGAGGGGAGAGCAGGCACAACAACGCGCTCGGAGCGCAAAGGCAACAGAAATACTTTTTTATTTTAAAAAATCACAGAAATTCACTCACAGAGGCCCGCTAAGGCCAGGCAGGGCTTCCTGGCCTGCAGTTCCCTCTTGGCTACCGGTGACCGCTCTCCCACGCTCAGCTCGACAAAGAAGCGAGCAGGGGGAGCGGGCGTCGAGTAGCCCAGAAGGGAGGCAGCCAGACAGCCAATCAGAGGGGGGGGTGGGCGGGCAGGGAGGCGGGAGGGAGAGGAGGACCAGGAAGTGGGAGGGGAGGGGAGAGCAGGCACAACAACGCGCTCGGAGCGCAAAGGCAACAGAAATACTTTTTTATTTTAAAAAATCACAGAAATTCACTCACAGAGGCCCGCTAGGGCCAGGCAGGGCTTCCGGGCATGCAGTTCCCTCCTGGCTACCGGCGACTGCTCTCCCACGCTTAGCTCGACAAAGAAGCGAGCAGGGGGAGCGGGCGTCGAGTAGCCCAGAAGGGAGGCAGCCAGACAGCCAATCAGAGGGGGGGGTGGGCGGGCAGGGAGGCGGGAGGGTGAGGAGGACCAGGAAGTGGGAGGGGAGGGGAGAGCAGGCACAACAACGCGCTCGGAGCGCAAAGGCAACAGCATAGTATCTTCCCTCCTTCTCCTCATGGGGGCACAGATAATGCACATTTTTGGACAACTGGTGGGCTAACTTTCTGTTTTTGGACATTGCTAGCGAAGAGATTTGGGCAGAATTCTGTGGAGAGCCTGGGGAATCTGAAAGAAAAAGTTGGCAACTGGAGATCAGAGCCATTGTGGGTTCCCCTGGTTCTGGTTCTGGGCCGCCCCACCCCTTTTTGGAGGCAGTCACCCGGATGGGTTTGAACCAGGGGATTTCGGTATTGTGGGTTCTGGGATGAGATGATGGGCGGCGGTAGCTCAGTCTCCATATCTCCCCAGTCTGGATTGGAATCCCTTGGGACCCATTTTTCTTTGGGAGGAGTTCCCCCATCTCTGAAGGAGAAGATCCTTTTCCCAGGATCTTCTGAGGATCCCTCTCCCTCAAATTGGAAGACCTGTACCTCCTCCACAAAGTGGGTCTGTTTGGTCCTTTGTTTCTCCTACCCCCCCTCTGCTCCTTGGGAGGCAGGCTTTCAGGGGCAGAAGATTTTGTTTCTGGTTCCTTGTTTTCCAGGGGCTGTTTACAAGTTGGGAAGGAAGCTTCCTCCAAGGCTTTACACCCCCCTTCCCCTTGTGCCTCCTCCCTGGGAACCGGTGGGTTATCGGGGTGCTGCCCCCGCCATTGTTCTGGAGCACCAGGTCCAGAGTTTGGGGCATTCTGCGGTGGCATGCTCATCTGAGGGTTCTGTTGAGCCGTCAGTATGTGACCCAGATCTCGTGCCATATTTTGGACCTGGCGCTCAAGTTGGGAAACCCGCTCAGGCTGATACGGGGCTCTATTTTCTCCCCTGGGCTGATCCCGGGAAGGGTAGCTATCCCTTCTCTGGTAATACCCCGGATTGGGAAGATTCGGGTACCCCTCCACCCTTGGCCTCCCCTCTCCGGATTAGGTTGTCTGGGCTCAGGGAATTGGGGAAAGAAGGATGCATGATTTTGCGGCTGGAAATTGGGTGGATACCTGGGGAAAAAGTTCTGCCCAGGATTTGGAGAATTTCTGCACTCCTGTGGGAAGTTGGGAGGGAAGTTCCCCGGGTCAGGTGCTTGGCTGGATCCCCCCCCTTGGGCTGGAGGAGTCCACACATAACCCAGGATTGGTCGGTTTCCCTTGTAGCGGGGACTTACATAGTCAGGGGGGCGGGGGACCCCATTTGTGGGAATACCTCCTCGACTCCCTGTCTGTGACTGGCCCGAGGGCCTTCTGGGCTGTGAATTATTTTGTGCATGCAGGTTTTTAGGCCCCCCCATCTCCAAATCTAAAACGGGGGCAACCTTTACCTCTGCCACTTTGGCAGCAGCAGGGGTGCTGTTGGTTTTAGGGTTTTTTCGGCGCATTATTTTTATTTTCGATGGGCTTCTGCACCTCATAGATCCGGGTAGCCTGTTCAATGACCCAGTCTAAAGATCTTTTCTCATGAAAATCTCTCACGAGCTGGGTCATTATGTATTTGGGTAAGGCACGGAAAAACGTATTGATAAATTCTCTGCTATCCGTGCGCACCCTTCTGGTGGTCTGCGCAAAAGCACGCTTTAATTCTTGCACAAACTCTTGTGGGGCCTGATCCTCCCCACATTGAAAATTGTAGGCTGCCTTGCGAGCCTCTTGAGTATTTCTGTGCACAGAAAAATGTTTCAAGATGGCCGCCCTGTATGTGGACCACCTTGAATGGTTTTGATCCTCCAGCCCCGCAAAGAAACTGGAGTATTCTGGTGAGAAGGTCCACTTTACATATTGAATACAGCTTTGGCTGTACTTCAAATGGAAAGTCTCCATCATTTGCTCATAGAGCTCCAAGTGTTCCCAAACAGAATACTTGGCGTTCTTATGATAAGGCGTGATGACACTCCTTATTGCCTTTATTTGTTTCAATGGTTCCTTAAGCAAGGCCCTTTTTGCCTTATTGGCCTTTTTGGTTCGGGTTTGGTTTTGGTCCATTCATCCTCTGACTCAGAAGCGCTGCTCCCAGAGGTGCCCGTCTGATCTTCCAGGTTTTCCCGGATTCTGCGAGCCTGGGAATGGCTGGCAGAATGTGGGGACCTGGTCTCCTGTGTTCTGTGACGCTCAGAGGTGTCTTCAGGTCCCTCCTTGCTACCAGGATTTGCTGGGTATCCCCCCCACTGACCTAACTGGGCAGAGGTTTTCAGGATGCCCTTAATGGGCCTACTCTCCTGGGGTTCCCCACTAAATTGCACTGTGCTTGGGCGCCCATACCCGGAAGCCCGTCCATCCATTCTTGGGAGGTACTGGCCTATGAGCCCCATACTACTAGCTGAATAGTAATCTGCCATCCCCGTGGCCCTGGGCTCATGTGCGCGAGGGGAGATGGGGGTGGCAGAGTCCAGGGACTGGGAGAGATGAAGGCCTCTGGTACTAGGGCTCCTGAGGTTATGCTCAGGAGTTTCTCTTTCCCAGCGAACCTCATCTCTATCCGCCCCTGCTTCCTGTTGCAATGCAAGAGCCTGCGCTTTCAGTTCCTCAGTTAAGGCCTTACTAGACTCTATCAGTCTCTCCTGCATGGCTACCTGTTGCTGGAGCCTATCATTGTGCTGACAGAGAGCCTCATTTTCTCTCTGTGCCTCCTGATTGGTCCTGGAGTACTGGGCCAGACTCTGCTGCAGGAGGGTTACCTCCTGAGCTGTGTCCCTATTGGCCTGCTCCTTTCTTGCCAGAGCATCCTCCACCCTCCTGGTGTGCTCTAACAAGTTCTGGTGTTCTTTTTGGAGGTCACCCAGTCCCTGGAGGGCCAGGTGATTTTCTTCCATTTTCCTTTTTAAGTGGCAGACTTCCTGGCCTAAGGTATCCCTTTCCTGACTAAGAGCCTGCATCTGTGCCGCCAGTCCCTTTGCCTTTGGAAAGCACCAGCTTTCTGGCGCTCCTGGTCAAACTCTGCCTGGGTATCCAGGTCTTTCAAAATCAGTTTATTGCTCTCTGCCTTCTCCCTATCTAGGTGGCTTTGCAGGGTGACTACCTGCTTGGCACATGCCCTATTGAAATCTAATTGTTGCTCCAGCTTTTTATGGCTCTGCAGTAGGGAGTCCAAACCTTCTTGGTACTCCTTCTGCAAGGCCAGAAATCTGGTATCCTGGTCCGCCTTTTCCTGTTGCAGCACATCCATATCCTCCTTTATTTTAGTGATGTATTGTCTGCTGTCCTTTTCTGACTCCTGGCTCCTGAGCAGCCTCTGCTCCGAAAAGTCCAGATCAGATTGGGCCTTCTCTAACGCCATCTGTTGCCTATTTGCCAGATCTTGGCCTTCAGCACATTTGTCATGCATGGCTCCCTTATATAGATACAAATATGCCGCTATCCTGGCAATCTTATTATGTTCATCTTTGGCTTTAGGGGCCATATATAGTTCACTCAGGGCCACATGTAGGGGACCCTGATCTCCCCATATATCTGACCCTGTTTCAGTGACCTGTTGCGCAATTGCCTGCAACCAGACCGTTTGGTCCTGATGAGTCCACTCACCTCTCACAAATAGCTTATGTAAGAAGTGCTCTCTGGCTATTTTCATATCTACCAAGGTCGTCATTCTGGAATTTGAGTTCCTTCCTGACTTACAGAAGTTTGTATTTTATTTTGCAAAACAGACCGCAAAACAGACCTTTTCCTTAGAGCGTTCCTTTGAGGGATGCTTTCACAGTGTAAAACAGCGTGGTGATCTAACCGGATATGTGTATCCGGTCAGTTGGCACACTGTATTAATCTGCACAAGTGGTAATTCTAACCCAGAATATCCCGGCTCCGAGTCCCCACTTTTGTAAGCGATATTCAATCAACACTACAGCTACGTCAATGTCTAGTCTGGGATGCTGAGGAAAACCCTTATTGATGTATTTTTATATCCAGTTCAGTACTCTGGATGACAACCCTTGTATAACACCCCCCTCTTAGAATCCCCCTGACCCCACTGAGCCAAGAAGTAGGTTTGTTTTTCAAATTAAAAGGTTTATTTGAAATTTTAAACAATATATATATCACACTTCTATAAATTAATATCTGATAGTACACTTAGACATATGATGTTGATCAACAATGGGTAATCTGGCACTAGCACACTTCTTTACAATCAATGAGGAGTTAGTATAGGATGGATAAAGTAGCAAAAATACTTTTATGATTTCAAGGGAAAAGCAATGAGGAATAAAATGCAGTACAGAAATACTTGATATGATTTTAGCAAAAGATAAGATAATCACTTGTTCTCTGGCAATTCACCCCCCTCCCCTATGCAATGTAAGAAATGGAAGGAGATGGAAAGAGGAGCACACAGTTCTCAGGAATGCAATCAAATACAATACAAAATTCAGTTCCCCCCCCAGCAAGCTTGGAGGAAACAGGTAGGAGTTGGAAACACAGGCCCAAAATGCTTTTAAATGTGATGGCAATGGATGGGAAAATGTGCCAACTGATTTTAATTCCCTCTAGAGATTCAGGGTGAGTGGGAGATGCGTGTTGGTATTAGTTCAGGCTCACTTTAGCAATGCTCTATGAGTTATTACCAAGTTGCAACGGATTTTAACAAAAGAAAGAATGGAGCTGCTATTTTGACAAGTGGAGAAATTGAGCCAAAATCGCAAATCGCGGTACATTTTGCGAGTGCATGAATTGTTCTAGGCTTGTTAGATTCTAAGCTTTCAGAGGAAAGTTAAATCTCATTCCTAGCCCAAACGGTTCCAGAGATACGGACGATTTAATAAAGCTAGATTTTCGGATTTAAAGTAAAACTCAAAATGACAGGTGACAGCTTGCAGCTTCAAAATATGCAGGTGACAGTTGTGCAGCTTTACAAATGACAGATGACACAATTTCTAGGAGGCTGTTCTACTTAGGTTAAAATAGTTTGGATTAGATTATTTTAACTAAGAGATTGGTTCTGCACAGTTCTGCTAGGTACTCACAATATAAATTTGAACTAGGCCTCATAACGGATCTGGTCAACACGTCCGGCTGCGGTTCTGTCTGCTCGGCGGGTCAATCAGGCACCGGTTCTGCTCACAGCGATCTGGGTCAGCTCTGCTCTGCAGGTCTAGCCTCTTTGGATTCTGGATGTAACACTGCTTTCTGGGTACTGCTACAGGTTCTTGCAAAAATTCTCGGCAAAACTTCAGACAGCTCGCCCGGCTGTTGAATAGTTTGGTTAGTTTTGAGGCCTGCTGAAGAGGATTCAGCTGGTGGATTCAGGCCTCTCTGCTACAAATTCTGGAGTTAATTTCTGCTACAGGTTCTGGAGATTGATGGATTTGAAGTCTGGATCTCTGGATGTGAAGTCGTCGGTCAGCATGCTCCAGAGCAAATGGAATTCAATGTCTCTACCTGTCCCAGCAGTCTCTTTTTATGTGTTTTGGAAAGTGGGTGTATGTGTTGGTCATAACTAAACCTGCCCCTCTCACTTATCATTGGCCAATTCCTCCTCTCTCCCTTGATTGGGGGAAGGAAATGTGAATCAGAGTGATGCTGTAGGTTTTATGGCCAGAGGAACCTCCCCTTGTCAGATTGCACACAAATCTATTTCTGACCCAAATACATATTTATCTATGTACCATTTTTTTAATATTAATGGTCCAGTTAACATATTTTCTGTAGCACCAAACCATCCGATCCCTGTCTTTGTACGATGTTGTGTCCACTGATGACAGAATTCTCCCCTTTTCATCCAGATAACGACTTCTAAACCTTTCCAGATTTTACACAAATGTGCACCAGGGATATGGGTTACAGATGATAAAGTGTCAGATTTTTAACATGCATACTTTTGGAGCGAGACCCTATTTTCCGCTAGCAACCCCCCAGAATACACCACAGGGTCCTAACGCCTCTTAAAATGTTCACAGAAAAATCACAAGAATAATGGTATTATTTATATAATTTTGACCAGTCCGCACTATGAGTTATCTATCTTTTTAAAATTATGCCCTGGTCAAAAAGGGGTGTGGCTTCCCACATCACAGGGTGGAATAAGTGGTTTATCCACTTCTGCCAAGCTCAGCTGGCTTGCAGAGGCACTGCCCCTCCCAGTTTCCCCTAAGAGGAAGCCACTTTACGCCCCCCCCCCCAATATAACATTTGCCTGAGTCCAGGACAGGCCTTTGTTCAACTCCCTGTAGTCCCCAGCTGCCACTCCCCTTTCAATCAACAGGGCCATGTGACCTCAGGATGCAGCCAGGCCTGGCAGCCAGGCCTGGGAACACAGCTGTTGATCCAGTTTCAACTCCTGTCGGGGGTAGTTGTCAGGCAGAATTCAGTTTCATTAAGCCAGGTTTCAGCTAAATGTCACTTTTGGTTTCCAGTTTTCTACATTCAAATCAAACTGATAATTTTTACATATACATTAAATAATAACTTCCTTCAAGTCATTTCAGAATATAGTTTTACATTGTATCCACCTCTTAGCAAGTCTTTCCTTGGTCTGGTTTTGTTTCATTTCTTCAGTTTTACACAAAAGTCTGGTGGTTTTAAAATGCCGGCTTTCTGATAGTGGTGAGTACTGGTAATGCAACCATTTTTGGGATTAAGAAAATTAATTCCCCACAGTTCTGAATTGCTTTTTGGCAATCAGCATTGCCATTCCCAATGGTTTCAGGCTACTGTGTGTGTAGCCCAGTGGTGGTTTTAAGCAGTGCCCTCCTGTGCTCACAACATAGGCAAAAATGGGTAGCAGCCTATTCTTCATGTTTTCCCTGTGCCCTCTCTGGGAGTTCTGGCCATCATGATGTTTTCCATGCCAGTACTGCACAGTTTTATGGTAGGGCTTGGATGCATGGGTAAAAACATCCCACACCATGTCCTACGCCCATGGACATATGTCTGTCTCACTTCTGTATAGGATTATTCCACTCAGATGGACTACAGGAAAATCAAGAAAAGGCAACATGCATGGAAACGCACCAACATACCAAAAGGCAAACCTTTTCAAAGAAGACGGCACAGTATAAACAGTGAGATGAGATGATGTGTCCAGGATCACTGTAGCATCAATGTCAATTTCACTTAAGCTGTATTGTTTTGTTTTTATTTTTTATTTTTATAATTAGCGCTATCTTATGTAGTTCAGTTGTTTTGCAGCACAGTAGGTTATGCTATCACTAAATTGTATATATGCAAGCATATTAACTTCAGGGAGTGGAAAGGTTGAATCTGGTTTGCACACATTTGGTACTGTGATTTGGCATATAAAAAGATCTCTGCAACAAGTTCTTAACACACCGAGCTATCTTTTGAACCATGCTAGAACTCAAAGTTAGCAATAGGTATTTCAACTTTGGTTAGTGTTGCTCAAGATCAATTTATTCTGCACTGGATGGTGAAAACGCATGCACACACTGCATGTGCTACCATGACCAAAGAACACATATCAGGAACAAATAATCAAATTGTAATGTACTCGAAAACAGCCAGGCATTAGCCTCAGAGCCTTTGAAAACAAGCAATAGTTTTGGCGTTTGCAGTTTAATGCACTTTACACGTATATGTATGAAAAAAGCAACTACATGATTATATATTCTCAGTAATAACTTTGCATTTCCAAATAATGACCCACGTTAGTGCTTGGTGTCACATACTATTAGCAAGAAAAAAACTTCTGCTCATGGTGGTGTACAAAGTACGTTAACTAAAAACAACCATTGGCAAAACCTGCCTAAAAAGGTGTGCTGTGTTTTACAGCTGTACTTTTAAGAGTTAATGGCACAGAACAAATATACTTGGGCTAAGCATGTAAAGTTAAAAAAAAGGCCTGTAAATGTTTTCCTCATCCCGAATGGAAGTCCAGTACCAGCATGCAAAGTAAGATCCCCCTGTAACATCTCCTTTGGGTTTCGAAATTGTTCATTTACAAATGGAAGAGACAACAAAAAAACCTTTGAAATGGTCACCCCTCGGTGCCTCCGAGGGGTTGGTAGGAATGACCTGAGTCAGACGTAGAATTAGGTACGGTGCTAGAAGGAGTGAGAGATATGGTGCGTGTGAGAGTCACAGCTAAGGTTGTCACAAAAAGGATGCATGTGCGTGGATTGGTGGAAGGATGGAAATACGTTTCTAGTCGTATGGGGGAGGTTGACAGAGAGAAGGGGAGAGAGTGGCAGGGTCAGAGGGCGCCTGTTAAAGGGAGAGACCAGGGTATACAGAGGGAATGGGAGTGTGATTAGAAGATAGAGAGGGCTAGCATAGTAGAAAGAGGGGGCGTGTATTAGAGAGGTGGGAGTATATTCGAGTAAGATGGAGTGAAGTAGAGTCAGAGGGTGTATGGGAGTGTGGTAGACAGAGAGAGAGGTCATTGCAGGGCCATTTTAAGCAGTTTTTGGGCCCTGGGCACAGAGTTCTTTGGGGCCCCCCTCAACCAAACCAAAGGTATTAAGTAATCAAGAATATCTTGTCGCATCCCCCTGGTCTCCTCTCGTCGTGGTCACAAACTATAGGTTTATATGCTGTCATGCAACATTTAAAATAAGCATGTTTACTCCCTTTAAGTCTCCTTACCCTCATCATAACTGCTCTCATCAAAATGATAAACATGTAGCATATGAAGGCCAACATTAGCAGTCTACGGAGAGGTTACTTCCGTTCTAGTATAGATACAGGAGACTTTTTATCAGTAGCATCCAGGAAGGTATGCAGCCTGTAGTATTAATGCAGGACCGTATGTAAAAGGTAAATGTAAACCGGAATAGACAGGGCACTCCCATTAGCTGCCTCACAGAATGGAAAAGTGCTCAAGCATGGATAGCGTAAACCAATTGGAAGGAAGGAGAAAGCTACACATAGCATAGCATGGATATTGGATGCAGATTAGAAGATACCAGGAAAGTGTCTGTATCCAGACAGACTGAGATTAGAAGTGCGACCTGCTTTTCAAATAGTATTGCCATTAGAGATCAAAGGAACAAGTGCCTGTGATGAGCAATATATCAATGCTGACTATTAGTGGAAGCAACACAATAGCCAGGAAACCATGTATGAGACTTTTTTGAAGATCATACCCTGAGTTGGAAATCACTCTGAAGGGCTTTCAATTTTGAAAGGTTAAGGGGCTGGCAATTTTGAGAGGTTAGGCAATACACGATTAAATGAAATACCTAGGAAGACACATTAGTTAAGGGGGGCAACTTGGATGTGTGCCAACTCTGCAACTTCTGCGTTTGAACAGTTTCTTTCCCAGTTCTTACCATGAACTAAAATAATCTCATTTTATAAAACTGAGTTGGAAAGTACACAAATTAAATTACCAAACATGACCATTTAAAAAATATATAATATTATTAAAGGGTGTTATGCAAAATGGGAATGATTCTAGCTTCATTCTCTACTTCATCAAGGAAAGTATATAAATACCAGTATGCACATCAATGTGATTTAACAAAATTAATCTGGGTTTGTCATTTGTATTTTAAAGCTTTAAATACTTACAAAACACTGGATTGTGAAATTGTTATTTATAAACATGCAGAAAAACCTTTGACAATGTTTTGTGTCAAACTAGCAGGCCTTTAAATATGCTTGCTCAAGGCCTGAAACATCTGGTCTGCTCTCTTCTGTCTACCACGCCTTCTACCACCCCTTCCTCTCAAAAGGCTTACGTACGAAGAAAGATCAAGTAATGGGCTAAACGATGCCAACAGCACGGGAGAAGGCAACTCTCACAGAAGTAGCACAGTAATGTCGGAGATATTAAATGATTTGACCAGGATCACTGAATTGTCTGCTGGAAAAGCCAGGATACAAGCATGAATGCCTTGGGTACACAGTCTTGAATTTGGAGACCTGTTAACCTCTTGCACTAACAGTTTATGCTCATCGTTGGAGATGAATCCCTAGTTTTTTTTTTCAACACCCCATCTAGTCCTTCACCATACGGATGATATGTTTGTTTTTATAGCAGCACCTAGCTGGTGCAGATACATTGTTGATAATAGGACCTGTAGTGTAAATATGCAGGCAGATCTATAAACTTCAGACATAGGAAAGGCTCAGCCAGCCTTGCTGGATTGTGCTATTTAATTTAGCATATGAACACATAACTCTGCATGCTTAACACTCTGAGCTAACTTCTGAGCCATTGTGGCACTCAATGTATCAATTTGCATTTCAACATTGGCAATTATACATAATCAACATAATTCCCACAGGAAGGAAATAATGCAAAAGGAGTTGTGCCGTAAGGAGCACACAAACTATGTATACCACAGTGAACACAGAAAGCATTACCTGATGAATTGATCAAGACAGAATGTACTTGGTCAAAACAGACAGGCAATAGGTTTAGAGCCTCAGCAGCATGCCATAAAATATCCTGACATGTGCTATTTAAGCCGCGTAAACAATGAAATCTTACTTCTTTAGATCAGTCAGCCTTGTGGGGCCTCCTTCCAAAGTGAGGGCTCGGGGCAAGTGACCCTTTTGCCATGCAATAAAAGCATCTCTGGTTCATGTGCTAGAGAGAGGGGACATGTGCTAGTGAGAGGGTGTGTGCTAGCGAGAGAGGGTGTGATAGAGGGAGAAGGCAAGTGGTAGAGAGAGCTGGTGTGTGGAAGTGAGAATGGGTGCAGTAGAGGGAGGGAGGAAGAGAGGGTGTGTGTTATGGAAGGTTGTAGTATAGAGAGGCGGTGTTGTAGTGAGAGGTGGTTTGGTAGCGAGAGAGATTATATGAAAGACAGGGTGTGTTGTAGAGACATTGTGTGTGGTAGAGAGAAAGGGAGTGTGGTATAGAAGCAGTGCAGTAGGGGAAAAAATAAAGGGAGAGAGGGAGAGTGAGAAAGAGAGCGACAGAGAGAGAGAATGAATGATAGATAAGGAATGTAGAGTACACAGAGTGGTAGTGCGGTAGAAATTTAGGAGTGTTAGTGAGAGAGGCAGCAAAGTAGAAATTTTGTAAATTCTCACTAGTCCCCCTAATTAAATATTATGTGGCCATGGTAGTCCCAGTGGTTTTGTAGGGGTTAGAGGCTAAACTCTTACTTTGGAGGACAAAGGCCTTTCTACCTCTTGCTTAAGAGGACTCAAGTCTTTGGGATCTCTTGCGGATTGGAAACTGGTTTATCTCTTTCGGTCAATTAAGATTTCACGTCCACATACACTATACGTAGACATCAAAGATCACCTCGATCACTCTAAATCCTCTATATTTTCTGCTCTGGTCAGGAGGGTTAGTACAATTCTCTTGAGAGTAGATGCAGATTTTGAGACATTGTTTGCCAATCCCCTAAAACCTAAAAAAGCAATAGGACAGATGGACTGAATTACCACAATTGATGCCATGCTTACTGCTACCCTAGCAAACTCACTCTCAGTGTTAGATAAGAAACTGGGAAGTATACCAAGATATCTCGAAAAATTCCCTGACAGGAGAGCTAGACATAACTTTCTCAGAATTCGTTTAAACCTGGCACACACTGGAGAGGTTCTCTCGAAATGGGATCAGGGGGAAACTACTAAAAAACGTTGTGTGTTTTGTGAAAATCCTGAGAAGCAAATGTTAAAGCCTCTCCTAAGCGAGTGTGAGGGTACCTGGTCTATAAGATTAGCTTTCCTTCAAAAATGTGTGGATAGATGTGGCGGCATTATAACAGAAATGTTTTGAGAGAGGATGGTATCTGGTCATGAGACAGGCCTGACAGTAAAAGTGATGCAAGTTCTTGAAAACGTCAATTGTATCACCTAAAGCTTGATTTTTCTCTCTCGTTGTTTGCTTTTTATCTGCACTTCCTTTTCTGACTTGTCCCCATGGACTTAGGTTGGGCTAGCTGTTCATTGTTCTAAGACTTTAAATGAAATAGGTGAATAATGTGGTTTATCTCTGTATTTTGTATTCTTCATATCATAACTATGTAATATTGTATTTGTTTATTTTTGTTTGTTAACTTTTATACTAATTCATAGTTGATTGAACATGTATATTGAAGCAGAATCATCTGATTTGAATGGAAACTGATTTTATTGACCTTCTTGCTTTTGTAAAAGTTTCTGGGAACCATATACAAATATTTTAAAAAAATGCAAAACAGTTGAAATAGAGAGGGTGTGATAGAAAGGGGTAGGGTAGTTAGGGACAGTGGTAGAGAGACAGGGTGATAGAACATGTGTGGGAAAGAGATGAATGTGGTAAAGGAAGTGTTGTAGAGAGAACATGGAGAGTGAGAGAGTGTGTAGTAGATTGAGGGGAGAGGAATAGAGAGGGGGAGTATTATTATATTAGAGGGTGAGGAAGTGTGGTGGAGAGAAAAGGTGTGGTAGATGGAGAAATGGAATGTGGTAGGGAAGGAGTCTCGTTGGGAGATTGACAGTGTCGGAGTGGTAGAGAGGAAGTGTGGTAAAGAGGCAGTGGTATAGTGAGAATGTGGTAGAGAGCGAGAATGTGGTAGTGAAAGGGAGTATAGAAGATACAGGTTGTGTGGTTTGTAATGGGTTATTTATAACACGCTTTATACCTAAAGGTCTCTAAGCACATACCTCGGGATCAAACATGTGTTGCTCTGCGTCGTCATGTTTCCAAGATGAGCGTGTTGCCCCTGAGCTATCCTCCCAAGACAGGGTGTGTGGTAGAGTGATAATGTAGTGGAGAGGAAGTGTGATAGCTATTCAGTTTTGGTGTTGGAAGCAGATGTTGGTTCCTGTTCATTCCTGTACGCTGTGTGAAATTAACTGTGTTGCTTTATGCCAGAAGATTCTTTCCTCTAGTTCCCCCAATCAATCGGAGAGGTGGGAAGACCTGGAAGACCGTGGAGAGCAGCAGAGTGCAGAGAGCAGAGAGCTGCAGTGTGCTGTGCTATGCTGCTGCGAGTGGTGCTTTGTGCACCTCCTCATTGCAGGTACCAAACAAAAGCTGATGTCGAGCTGGTCTGTGAAGGGAAGTCAAACTGTGTTAATCCTGTGGGTGCCAATCTCACATGTCTTGCTTGCTTCATCTGTCCCACAATGCTAACAGCACTTGTACCTATATATGTAATCCTTATAGCATCGTAGCGTGTGTGCTTGTGTGCATTCGTTGTAGGCTGAATGTGTGTGGAGAGTGTGTAAACTGTGGAGCACTACGGAAAACAGAAATATTGTCTCATATTTACTCTCACATTCAGTTTCGGCTTTCAGTTTATCAGCATCGCTAGTTAGTTCTTCTAGACTATTTGCATCACTTGCAACATTTCCCAGTGGAGCGGAAATGTGACGAGGGGGGGGATTGATATCAGCCGGGATCAAGCTCCATTTGGTCGGTACTGGTCCATATTAGAACTGCCTGCATAATATTGCAGCATATTTGAGCACTACAGCGTCTTCCCCCTGCCTTCCTCCGGAGTGTTGTCGGGGGACAGCGTTGCAAAGCAACCAGTACACATCCGGAATATATTGAATGCACTCGTTCAGTCGATCATTTACCCGATATCAAGATGACCAATATGTACAATTTAAGGAGAGCTCCTGAAATGGATGATATTGGCTGCCTCGCTCATGTCTGTGAACTACCACAAACAAGTTGTGTAAAAGGGTCACCAAAGAGTGTTTTTTTTCAGCCAGGAAAGGTAAATGTAGTTGAGGAAGGGATGCACACTCGCTCCCTGCCTCTTTAATTTGAATCTGACAGACCTGGCTTTGTTTTTAGATCCTCACTCTTTAAATTGGCATCTCGCTCGATTAACTGGATTGCCTATGCAGATGACTTAGTTTTAATAGATTATAATGCTTTAGGCCTCCAACGTCTTTTAAGAGCTTTTGGGGAATATGCGGTCATGAATGATTTGCAAATCAATCCAGCCAAGTCAAATATCATTACTTTTTGTAGGCCTAAGAAGATAGTCCAGAGTTTTAAATGGTGTCCAGAAGGTGATACTATCCTTGTAATTGTGTATTTGGGATTTATACTGAAGTCTTATCCTTCTATTAAGTCTGTAGAACTTGATATTGTGGACAAACTAATTCAATTTAGCTGTCAAATGAAAATAATTGTCACCACTTACTGTAGGTTCACAATTATTCCTCTAATAAACTATTATAAGGGTAAGGAGATTCCAGCTATTATGTATGGAATGCATGTGAGCAATTTAGCTAGAGTGGCAGATTGGATAAAAATAGAAGGAAAGTTAAGGAGGAAAGCTTTGAATTTACTGCAGTCTCTACCTATGGTTAGTGTACGTTATAAGCTTGGGTTACTGTCTCTGATGGCTTATCTTGACTGGAAGATAATATCTCTTTATAGATTAATATTGGTTCCCCAACGTGGCTCTTTGTATCAAGACATTAACCTTCATTTGGAGCGAGGCTCTAGCCATACCCTGATAAACTTGAAAGCTGAGGGTAGGAACATCTTGGTGAAGTGCAATCGTTCTGTTCATTATTGTATGTTACCCAATTGGTGTCAAAATGAAGATACATCTAGAGGCTGGCTCCAGCCTATCTTTAATGCTTCTGTAACTCAATATGGAGAGCTGAGGTTTTGAGGTGTGACCTTAATTTGATACCTACAAAAGACATTGTAAGTGTCAGGCACAAATAATTATATCAGAATGATTATTGTAAATTTTGGGGGGTGATTAGAAAAACAGAGTTTAAAGCAATTGTTGATTGAATGTCAAGCAACATGGCAAAACAGAGTAAAACATGTCAAACGTTTTGTGGACAATGAAGACTGGTTACATCAAGAGGACTTTTTGTACAGATTATCGGCTGGAAACAAAACTTCTATTTCTTTAGAGGTTTTACGATTATTACATGAATAGGGTTTTATCACTTTATAAGGAAGATAGTAATGAAAGAAATGTTTTCTTGATGTAATTTTCTTTCTTTTCTTCATAAC
The DNA here is from genome assembly GCF_040938575.1 of Ambystoma mexicanum. Lineage (NCBI taxonomy): Eukaryota > Metazoa > Chordata > Amphibia > Caudata > Ambystomatidae > Ambystoma > Ambystoma mexicanum. Next base: position 943,972,068 of record NC_090926.1, read on the forward strand.
TTTCCTTTTTTACTTTCATCCTTATTATTTATAAGGAAGCTTTCTATATTTAACGGGAAATGTATTATCGATATCACTATTTTAAATGTGCATGAGCAATGTTTCTTTTTCCTTCTTATTAAATTGTATAATGCATAACTGTGATTAATTGATATGTGAAAAGTTGTTCATGACTAAACACAAAAAACAAAAAAAAGAAAAGAAGTGTAATAAAGTCAGGGAGTGTGCTAGAGACAGAAGTAGGTATAGAGAATATGAAATAGAGTGTGGCAGAGAGGGGTAGGGTGCAGCAGTGTGGAAGGAAGGTGAGATTTAATGGAATGTATTAGTGAGAGAGGTAGTTCAGTAAAAGTAGAGAAAGAGCATGGTAGTGGGACTGGGGTAGAAAGAGTGGTTTAGAAAGGGGGGAGTATGGAATAGAAATTAAATGTGTTAGAGATAATGATGGGAGTCGAGGGATAGAGGGAGTGTAGCAGAGAAAGATTGGTCAAGTTGAGAAAGAATGTAGCAGGAGCTGGAGGTTGGAAGAGAGAAATTGGTAGATAGAGAGTGTGCAGTACATAGTGGGGAGTAGTAGACATTTGGGTTGTCTATTAGAGTGAGGGAGATGGAGTGTGGGAAAGCGAGAGAGCGGTAGGGATTGAATAGGTGTGATCGATAGAGAGGGAGGTGGTGCTAGAGCGAACATTACATTATGGGCCAAGACACGTGAAAAAATGACAGTATTTAAAAAGGGTCTAAAAACAAATTCCATTAATTACATACTTCTTGCCATGCTCGATGTCCCCAAAAAGCTGATTTTTGCCATCATCATAATAAAACAACTTAGAAATGGGTTGAGATAAATAATCTCTTGCCCACTCAACAAACAGGCTTTAACCCTGGCATGAGCACTACACATACTATATGGACTAAACAATATCTAATTAATCGTACAATAGGTAGCCCATCAGTATGTATGGACATGCCATTTGTTGAATTTGCTGCCACTTTTGAGAGTATAGATCGACAACTCCTATGAAAGAAATTACTTGAATGGGGAATTCTGCTACCATTGTTCCTTCTTATCCATCAATTATATACTTATTTATTTATTATATAAGCACACAAACCCTCTGGCATCTAGGTGCTGGTATACATGACAAGAAATTATAGCAAGCACAAAATGTCTAGAATTAGTTGAAGAGGTGTGTCTTTGTCCAGATTAGATGGTAAGGGAGCTCAGCTCGAAGCTGAAGAGGCAGATTGTTCCAGAGGTTGGCCACCACCACCGGGAAGCTGGGGCCCCAGCTCACTTCCGTCTGTATCTCAGGGTGAGGATGCAAGGACTGTGGAAGGATCTGAGTGTTCTCATTGGCTTGTTCATTTTAATCTTGTCATCTATGTAGGAGGGTGCAGCATTGGCTAGATACCGATGGGCAACAGATAAGGTTTTGAACTTTATTTTATCCCAAACGGGGATCCAGTTGACCGACCTCCTGGATTCTGAGATATGGTCAAAGTCACTCAGGTACAAAGCTGCTAGCAGGGCATTGTTTTGAATCACTTGGAGCCTGTTCCAGTTTGTTACCAAAGTACCACATAGTAACGAATTACAATAATCCAACTCGGAACCAACAAGGACACGAGTCACAGTGAGGCACTTAGCAAAAGAGAGGAAAGGTTTGCTTGCCTTTTTGAATTTTTTGGCATAGGCAGTTGAGGTGGCAATGTTGTTGACTTGGCCGGACATATTGAGTGACGCATCCAGGTAAATGCCTAGTGTTTTTATTGTGGTTGAGACAGGGTTTTTGTGGCCATCCATGTGGAAGAAGCCATGGGTTTCTATGGTTCAAGGATTCCAAGGTGAATTGGGGCGACAACAAGGAGGAGCTCTGTCATGTTGTCTTTGAGGCATAGGTTATGCTGGGCCATCCACATTTGGATTATTTCATGAAGAGTATTCACATTGGTACAGTCTTGGGTATGGACCCCTGTTAGGGGAATAAAAATTTGCATTTGGCTATGTCGTACATAAATACATGCCCAATGAGACGAGGTGGTTGAAGAACTGTTTTGTATTACATGGACACGGTAGCGTCCATGCAGTTATGGTTAAATTGGTGTTTCCATAGGAAGAGCATTTTTTGGGTGGCTTATAACTTTGCTCCCTCTGGACGAATCCTCACCAAACTTTGCAAAAAAAATATATAGCCCTCTCTGAATTGTTTTGCAAAGTCTGGAGAGGTTTGGTCCAGGGGGGGAAAAGTTATAGGGTGGGTCCCAAAACTTTTGTTTTTTCCCATAGACATAATGGGAAAAAACTTTGCGCACGCCTACAGCCCAAACTGCTGGACAGATTACACCAAATTTGCGGCAGGAGTGGGGGCTTGCTCCCGAAAGCGTGCTTTTGGAAATTTGGTGTAAATCCGTCCAGTAGTTTTTAAAAAAATGACCAAAATGTAAGGCAAAAAAATTAGTGATATCTCTGTTCGCTTTGCGGACAGACTTCCCGGTTCGCTCCGCAGACAGTGCCCTGATTGGCCGGTCGGCTTGCGTGATGTTCGCGAACATACAACGTGTTCTCTGATTGGATGGCGTGGGGAGTGGAGCGCGTCAGATTTTTTGTAGCGCCCGCCATCTTGCATTCGGCGACGACCGTGGACAGCGCAGTGAAACTTGGATCAAAAATTGTATTTAGTGGAGTGTGTTGGTGTGTAAGAGTGTTTGAGGAGGGTGGGGGAGTATGAGATAGGTTCAATGTTCTGTTTTTTTTATGTGCTAGACACTTTTGTTGTGTTCGATTTTTCTGCGGACAACACGGCTGTTCTGATATGTTCATAAATAAACAGAATGGATTCAGTGTCAAGTTGAAAGTGTTCTAAGAAGACTCGTGGGGTCCTGGAATGCTCGCGGGGGGGTTTCCTGAAGACGTTGTCTGTATTGTTCATTGTCAAGCTGAAAGTGTTCTAAGAACACTCGCGGTGTCCTGAAATGTTCGTACATAAAGAAAATGGGGGTGTTCTGAGGACGTTGGCACGAGTTATGGTTGCTTATCTTACCATAACTGCCGAATTTCAGGGGTTTTTCAGTTTTACTTTGAACCATAACGTCCCTTTAACAAAGTTTTTTTACTGAATTTGATAGGTTTTTAGTAGCGCAACTTAACCATAACGTCCCTTTAACAAAGTTTCTTTACTGAATATATATATATATATATATATATATATATATATATATATATATATATATATATATATATATATTTATGTGGGAGTGACACAGTTACCTTGTTGGACTCCCCATGTGTTGGGCGTCCGGAGGAGTAGCGGCCTCACCTGGGAAGACACTGGATCTGCTGTCAGCAAAGGACGAAACCCAGCTTGCAGCTTCTGGGGAGAATCTGTCAACTGACCTCGGGTGGTGGCATAGAATGCTGTGGTTCACGAGATCAAACGCTGCTGAGAGGTCAAGTAATAGGAGGAGGGAGAGCTTTCCTGCATGCATGCTTTTGTCCAATTGATTCTTCAGATCAAAGAGGGCTGTTTCTGTTCCGTGGCTGGGACTGAGGATGAAGTGTGTTCCTAGAAAATACTGGATTTGAGTGTAAGCAACTCTATTAAGGATTGTCAGGGGGAAAGGGACAATAGTTCCTTAGTTTGTGGGAATGGTGGGGTCAAGTGAGGCTTTCTTTAGCTGCTGGGTGATCCAGGAAAATTTCAGAGACAGTCAGGGGCAGAACTTGTGAAAATTAGGCATTGACTATGGCAGTGTTGAGTGGTTAGAGGGGATCTATGCATAGTTTAATTAGGGTAACAGAACAAATATCTATTTTTTCATCGGGAATGTTTGAGTCCCTTGATGACAGTGGTTCAGAGATGGGCGGGAACTGAAAGAAATGTGTGCAGGTAGAAGGAGTGAGCGGTGGGTTATGTGTCGGGCAATTAGTTATGGTGTCTGATTTAGTTTCGATTTTGAATTATAATTGTGAGATTTTGCCCATGACGGCATCTTGGATACTGCCACACAAAGCGTTGTCTTTGATTACAGTCGACGGTGGTGTGATTGGTGATTCTAATGTCCGAAGGATAGTGAACTGTTATCATGAGCTCGTGGAGACTTCCATTATCCTATTACTGTAGGATACTGCTTTGGAAGCAAGGATAGAATGTTTGTATTTCAAGGACCGGTCTGTGAAAAGGGACTTTTTACCTGTATTAGTGACTTTATGCCACACAGCCTCTACAGCTCGTTTGTCTGCTCATTGGGAGTGGAGTTATGGGGGGAACCAGGTGTTTTTATGTTTAGTATTCTTTGCTTTGCGTCACTTGAGGGGGGCCAATGACTCAACAGGATTAGTTAGCAAGGACTTAGTTTTCCACTAAGGAGTTGATCCCATTCTGAGTGGGTAGCTGGATGTTGAGCAGTGGGAGTAAGTGGTCACTGGTTAGATTGTGGGTACTCTGTGCCAGTGTAGGGGGTAGGAAAGTAGGGAAAGTGGAGGGACTCTCTGGCATCGGGATAGTGATGGATATGCAATGGCGGTTGGTCCAGGGGCAGGAGACATTGGAGGCCACAGATATATTACACTTGTGGTCCAATAGCCAGTCTAGTATATAGCTCTGTGTAAATAGCTCTGTCAGGGTGTAGGGTTGAGAATATGTTGGGTGCAGCCATGTGTGGAGGTGGCTTTTGCAAGGTCTGCAGCATTGAGCTCTAATGTCTCATTGAACCCTAGGTTGCAGTCTCCTAAAATGAGAATCTGTGTTTTTGGGTTTGAGGTTTGCAGCAATGACTTGGTTGAGGTCATCTTCGAATGTGGCCGGGGGTCCCGGAGTGCGATAGAGCACGTGGAGCGAGATAGAGCAGTTCAGTGAACAGCTGGGGTTAGTGATGATCTATTTGCAGTATGGGATGGCAGTGGCAGAGATCTTTTGCAGGCAGGGATCTTTCACAGGGGGATCCAGTCCTTGTAGCTGAAGGTGACACCGCCTCCCTTGCTGATAGTACTGTCTTCTCTGAGTATGGCCTATCCTTGGGGATTGGCAGTGGATAATGCTGTATCTGCATGATAGGTTGAGTCATGTTTCGGTGTCTATGTTATTGGCATTTTTTTAAAAAATTACATTTTAGTTTATTAAAGCTTTTAGCAAAGCCTTTTCAAAAAGGAAAGAAAGGGAAAAAAAGATCCATCACTAAGCGTTGCACTACTGTCCAGATAGTTCATAGTTCCCTTAATCAGTCTTACGGTCTGAGTCCTAGCCATCCACTTCCTTCAAACTTTCCTTCAAGTATTTGATTGTTGTGATCACCATGGAGGTCTTTTTCCCACTCAGGACAAAAGACCACCATTCTTCCGCTGACAATGATGGTATGTCTGCCAGGAATCTGGCAAATAGTTTTGTCCTTAAGTCAGTCAAGGCAGTACAAAGTGTGAGAATGTGTTGTAAAGTTTCCAGTGTGTCTTCTCTATTGCAAAATCAACGCATGACATCTCTTGAGCCGGTCCTTTTTCTCACAGATAACACCTCCTTCTTTCTCTGCAGATTTAATTGCACCCTCATGAATTGGGCCCTGTAGTGAGGGTCTGGAAATGTCTGTATATGTTCAGGCACATTTCCCAGCTCTCTAATTTCATTTGCTATGGTTGTGTGCATTTTGTACTGGTTTGCTTCTTCACAGGTTAGGATCCAATCAAGTTTCCACAGCTTCTGCTTAAGTTTGTTTGAATTCAACTGCAAGTCCTGCACTGTAGCGTTGGGGTGATCTGACATGCTGCTTCAGGCGGCTTCCCATCTAGATGCCACACTCCCCAGGTCTTCACTTAGTTCCGCCTTAATTAATGCCAAAATCTGGAGCTGCGTCTTCTTTCATGCATGTACCAAAAAACATCACTGCTTTCCATTCTGGCATTGCTTTTAGTGAGGTGAGACCTAACTCCCTTCTAATTACTTGGATTGGCACCGCTTTTGGGAGGCCCAAGACCCTCTTCCAAAACATCCCCTCCAGGATGATACATGTCTCTTAAGGAACTGTATCAACGAGTCAGCACCATAAAACAAGATAGGTGCAACCTTTCCCCTGAAGAACTCCAACAGGGGAAGCATCGAATATGGACAGAATCTCTCTTTCAACACCAGGGCTTCATTAGCCAACAGTTTGTTTCTATTTCGTAATGCTAGGAGATTATGTTTTTCCACAGGGGTTTTTACTGATTTTCACACAAAATAATTTATACAAATCCAGTGTTTCCAGCAGCAAGTCTCTCAGCCACCAGTTAAGGGATTCTCTTTTTTTACCACAAGCTTTTTTCAAGACTAGAATTTTCATTTTGCTGGGATTAACTTCAAAATCGTTCTCGCCCACGTGTTCACACACCCTTTTCAGTTGTATTTGCAATCCTATTGCTGTGTGGTCCAATAAGATTAGATTATCTGCATATAATAGGTGGGTCACATGAGTCAGTCCAATTTTGGGTGAAAGCATCTCTATTGTGTCTTATAGGGGCCCTAGTCCGAGAGATAGAGATTAAAAATGGATGTTGCTAGGGGGCAGCCCTGTTTGACACCCCTACCAGTCTCAATTTCTTCTGTTACTCTTCCCTCCATGTTTAAACACACTGTCATGTTGGTATCTGTGTGCAGAATGTTCAGTTGAGCAACTAAATCTCCCGGACAATCCCAGGTTATCAATTTAGTCTAAAGGCATCGACGATTTATGTTGTCAAACACCTTGACTAGGTCCACAAAAGATAAGAAAATGTTATTGCTTTCTCTACCTACTTACTGCTTCATCACGAGTTTGGCCCTTAAATGCAGAGGTTACGCTATAGCTGCCGCATTTAAGGGTCCGTCAAATCACAGGTTTAGCAGGATTTATCCCCAGCTCAGAGCTCGGGTAAATCCGCTGTGAATTTGCTGATTTTTTATGCTATTACCGCAAGCTAATACTGCTGACGGTAGTAGCGCCAAAGGTTTCCCATTGGGCCCAATGGGGAATAACCGTTCTGCCAAACGTGTGATCCGGCACTAAAAGCGCTGGTGGGGTTGGTGGTAATGCTTAGAGCCACGGCAGTATCTTTGTGAAATACCGCCAGCATAGCGCCCAACCCATGATGAGGCCCTTAGTCTTTTAAGAGGGAGAGCAAGAGAATCGGTGGAGTAGTGCCCAGACCCTTTTTACAAAACCACACTAGAAGGTTCCTGCCGCCCTTCAGTGATGGCCAATTCCTTCAAACTTTTCAGTAAGAACAAGGCGTAAATCTTACCCATAATTGTCAAAGAGGGCAATAGGTCGATAATTATGACACAGGGATCTCTTGAGCGTCCCTTACATTTTCTAGTATCAGAGATTTCAATATGGCCCATTCTTCTTGGTTTTCTTTCAAACTGAAGTTCAAAACACCATCAGGGCCTGCAGCTCGATTGGGGTTTGCTCATTTTATGAGCTTCACTATCTCTCCCTGATGATCTGAAATTACCCAAGGTGTCTGTTTTCTGATTACTAGAGGGTCATTTAAAGGAGGGGCTGCATATAGTTTCTTAAAATAATCTATCCAGTCTGCCTCTGGTACTCAGTTCATCTGTGCCAACTTTTGAGATTTCCCAATAGATTTGATGCAGTTCGAAATTTAGGAAGCATCCTGTTGTATTAATGTGCTCTTATACCAAATTATACAGTTCGTATATTGAGTTCTTAAGGTTTTAATTATCCCTTCTTTATTTGGATTTAGGTTTCTTTCAGCATGCCTGATTGCGGACCTCATTTCACGCCTTTTTAATGTTACCTGCTCTTCACAAGTGTATTTATGGACATTGTGTGACGTACTGAAAGAGTTTTTAATTTTAAACTAGGCCAATATTGGGGTATAGTCCACCCCAGAGAGTGGTCTTCTGTTCCCAGTCACTAGGCAGTTTGCTGAACATAAACCTGCAATATTTTTAATGTCTTTTTTTGAGATTTTAATCAACAGCCATTCCTCACACACTCTACTGGACCTGACATTAGTTGAGGTGATTTTTCGTTCCACTCTAGACACACCATTTTGAAAATGCTATGATCACTTGCTTTTTATGGGCAGTATTTCAAAAGAGGATGTGTCGTTAATTAATTCTCTTTAGACAAATATGTAGTCTATCACCGAGGATTGACCTCTCCGCTGCCAAGTCAAGTGGAGAAAGTTATCTTCGTCAAATAACCCATTAAGGATGTCGAGACCCCTGCTATCAATCAATTCTATCCACTGAAGACCTCTTAGTTTCGGTGGATTTGCTCCACTGACATCCTCACGGGTTAGGATGCTGTGTTCACCCATGTAAATTATGTTTAGGTCAAATCATATAATCAGAGATGAATCTTCCAGACTATATGCGTCATCAGTCAACATCGAGATCTTGTCCAACTTGTCTCTCACTGGTATAGCAGAAGGATTGCAATATAGATTGATGATAGTCAAGTATCTAATTCTCTCTCTCTCTCTCTCTCTTTCTCTCTCTCTCTCTCTACTTATTCACTCGCAGGGCTTTTTTCATTTTAGATAGGAGTGTTTGTTGGATGAATGGACCAATGTTCTTTGATCTACTCGTTCAAAGTCCATTCCGTTCTTAATTAAGATCAAGAGTCCAGCAAAGACTATCTTTCCTGGACTTTACAGCTGGGTACAGGCAGATGACATAACCATCCATTATGGGATAGTATGAGCACGTTTCTTGTAGGCATATGAAGCCAAGTGTGTTCCATTTTATTTCCCCCTATTCTAACAAATCTGCTAATCCTCTGGTGTTCCATGAGTTCTGTTATAGCTTGATACTCCTTTTCATCTGTAAGCTTAGTTAGTCGATTATACCATTTACTAGTACTGCTGGCAACAAAGAAAATAGTTCATCTTCCGAGACCTCAGAGGAACTTTGTTTTTTCAGATCTGTTTTTTCTTTATTGGGGTCACATCCAATCTCTTTTATATTTAAAGTGAAGTTCTCCATCATCAGCCCTTTTTCGATTTTTATTATTTATTTGATCTTTTCTAGAGTTGCCAATTTTAAAAACCTGAGCTGGACTAGGGATGGGTGATCTCGTGGTGGACATTAAATAATGGCCCGCCCCGTTCTTCTCCACCTTTCTCCTTCCATCTCTGTCTGCCATTTCTCGTACTCCGGGGACAAGTGATTAAATATCTTGACTTCTTCCAAGACTTTGTCAGGGACAGGGCCTCCCTCTGGACCGTTATATTAAAACTATGTAGATTTGCCTCAAACTTCACTCAGAATGACGTCTACTGTGCCTTGTGAGTTTAAGGTTCTTAAATCAGTTTGCACAATCATTTTTCTCAAACTGTCAATTTCCTTTTGAAGTAATACAACAAACCTATTTATAGAGGATGACTCTTTAGGATTCGGTTAAAACGTTGGTGGCTGCGTTCCATAATGACTGGTTTCCATCCTTTCCTTAGAAAGCCTCCCTGATTTTGTTAGGTGAGGCACAGGAGCTTCAAAAAAATAGGGAGAGGGTCTAGGCCCTTTTCTGGCTGGCAACCTCTCCTCCAGTGTAGGGTTTGAAGATGGTGTGGTTTCCGTTGCTTTTGCTGCTTTCACGTAAGGTTCCACTTCTGTTGTCCCCTCCAGTATTTCAATGTATGTCAGTTCTTTTGGGAAAGTTCACATGTTGTTTCCTTCTGTTCATGTACTTTTGTTTGCATCTTTACAGATCATGTTGCTCCCCCCACACCCTTGAGTTACCAGCTCTATGCTTCCCAGATGAACAGAATCCCTTCCACCTCCACCTTAGTGTCAGAAATGTACCAAAGTATCAACTGAAAAGGATACAATACTCAAAAGGATACAGGAGGTAGGGTCTTCCGGATCCCTGTTCACCCGACTTGATAGTCGTGAAGTCAACAAAGACCTTCCAAATGATACAACCCTCTGGCTGATAAAACAGGCAGAGCGATGGATCACTGGAAAGGGCGTGGGTAAGGTATAGTAATCCAGCCTAGGACAAATTAAAGTATCATGAATAACTGCTCCAACCTGAGTATGATGAATTAGATAATGACAGGAATGATCACACTGACCTGTATCTCTGGGTAGAACAATCCAGAAGTCTCTTGATGGATTTGAAATGAAGAACAAAACGACAGGGAAGGGAAAATTAGTAAGGGAGACTTATCCCGAACGGAACGAGGCTCACGCTAGATACGGGTTGAATTCACCACAGGATAGCGTCCAAAGTTCAGTTCAAAGTCACTTCCAATGATCCTTGAAAGGCTTCCTTCCCACTTTAGGGATCAATCCTTCTGTTAATTCCACAGATGCAGGAGTTAGAAGAAAATAGCGTTTGAAGACAACGTGAGCGTGTGGATTTACACGCGGGCAGGATTCGCGCAGCCTGGGCCAGCCGCGTGTGAAGACAACGTGCGCGTGTGGATTCACACGCGGGCAGGATTCGCGCAGCCTTGGCCAGCCGCACTTGAAGACGAAGAGCGCGTGTGGATTCTACACGTGGGCAGGATTCACGCAGCCTTGGCCAGCCGCACTTGAAGACAAAGAGCGCGTGTGGATTTTACACTCGAGCAGGATTCACGCAGCCTTGGCCAGCCGCGTTTGAAGACAAAGAGCGCGTGTGGATTTTACACGCGAGCAGGATTCACGCAGCCTTGGCCAGCCGCGTTTGAAGACAAAGAGCGCGTGTGGATTTTACACGCGAGCAGGATTCACGCAGCCTTGGCCAGCCGCGTGTGAAGACAAAGAGCGCGTGTGGATTTTACACGCAAGCAGGATTCACGCAGCCTTGGCCAGCCGCGTTTGAAGACAAAGAGCGCGTGTGGATTTTACACGCGAGCAGGATTCACGCAGCCTTGGCCAGCCGCGTGTGAAGACAAAGAGCGCGTGTGGATATTCACGCGAAGGGATAGCTCCAGGAATCAGCGTGTGGCGGAACACACGCTATCGAAGGCCCAAAAGTAGCTGTAGGATTATGCCAGGATGTAGATCAGAGGTTCAGCTACACAACGCCAATAGAGACGATCAGAAGCAGCGAGTGAAGTTTCTACGCTGCTTAAATACGTAATACCGTAGTTCACGTGACGAAGCAAAAGTCACGTGAAGTTAACGACGTGAAAAGTGTAAACGTCGTTTTCCCGGTAACGTATCGAATAGCCTCCATTTGGAGTAGAACGGTCTCGCTGTCCTACGAGCGTAGCGTCCAGCATGCATGACAGTGCCATCCCCCAAAGGGACAACCTCTCCCCTTCTTGTGTGAAAGCGCTTCAATAAAGCAGGAGCATGTATGTTGGAAAGAGGTTCCCAGGACCTATCTTCGGGACCATAGCCCTTCCAGTCCACCAGATAATATGGTCTACCAGAACGGAGTTTCATATCCAGTATGTCCTGTACCTCGTATTCATCAGACCCCCGCACAGAAATAGCAACAGGCCGCACAGGCAGTCTAGTAGTGTCAGAGAACGGCTTAATGAGCGAGACGTGGAATACAGGATGCACCCGCCATCGTTGTGGCAAAGCCAGACGTACAGCAGCAGGATTAAGAACATGGAGCACTTCATACGGACCGATGTATCTAGGCAACAATTTCTTTTTGCCTGGAATCCTTAAGTTCTTAGTGGATAGCCAGACTTTCATCCCAGCCTTATAGACAGGTGCGGATACCCTATGAGCATCGGCATAGAACTTGTCACGTTGTTTAGCCTGCTCCAATTGCTGCTTCACCTTTCTTTGTAATCTCTTCAGATCACGAAGAGTACGGCCTGCGGCAGGCGTGTCCAGGGATAGACCGGAATCCAAAGGTATTGATCGGGGGTGTTGTCCATAGAGAGCATAGAACGGTGAAGTGCCTATGGCACTATGATAAGAGTTGTTATAGGCAAATTCAGCCGCCGGCAGTACCGTGAGCCAATCCGATTGGTATTGCAAACACAGACACCGCAGATATTGTTCCATAGTACAATTGACCCTTTCAGTCTGTCCGTCGGTTTGAGGATGATAAGCGCTGGACATTCTATCATCAATTAGTAATGCAGATGTTAAAGCTCTCCAAAAGCGTGACGCAAACTGCGAGCCCCTGTCAGTAATGATTACTGACGGTAGACCAAAGAAACGAAATATATGTTGGATGAACAGTTCAGCCAGAACAGTAGCAGTTGGTAAACCAATACAAGGAATAAATAGGGCCAATTTAGTGAAATAATCCACTACGACCCATAGGGTATCATATCCCTGATTTGGGGGGAGTTCCACCACAAAGTCCATAGATATCATGTCCCATGGTTTGGTAGGGACAGGCAGGGATTGGAGTAAGCCCACTGGTTTACCAGGTGTATTTTTACATTGGATACATACAGAACAAGAAGATACGTGGTTTATAACGTCTTTTGCCATGGATGGCCACCAGCACCACCTTTTGAGCAGGTCCAGTGTTTTCTTCCGTCCAGGATGGGCTGCAATCAAGGAATCATGATTCCATTTGAGGGCTTTATTCCGCATTGAAGGAGTTGGTAGATAAAGCACTCCTTGTGTGAAAGGTAAACCGTTATGCACGTCCAGATTCATATCCTGGACTACATGTGGATTATTTTTTACCCACTCTTGTATTTCGGTTTTTAAGGATGGTTGAACTGAACAACTACAAATCACATGATCTGCCAACAGCTGGGTCTGTACTTGTTTTTCTTCCTGCGCCTCTTTACTTATACGGGACAAAGCGTCCGACTTAACATGTTCTCGGGCAGGACGATAGGTGACCTGGAAATCGTATTGGGCAAAAAAGACATGCCATCTGGCCTGACGGGCCGTAAGGCATTTCATGGATTTGAATGCTTGGAGATTTCTATGGTCAGAGTACACCAACACCTGTTGTTTGGCCCCAAGAAGATGATGACGCCATTCTCGGAAGGCATCTTTGATAGCCAGTAGTTCCCGCTCAGTAACGGTGTAGTTCCGTTCATATGAGGTGAGTTTACGAGAGAAGAAAGCCACTGGGTGTATCTCCTTGGTTTCCGTGCAAACTTGTGAGAGCACTGCGCCAATAGCGACACTGGATGCATCCGCTTCAACGACAAACTGGCGATCAGGATCCGGATGTTGAAGCACGGGTGCAGTGGTAAATGCTTCCTTCAGCTTTTCGAATGCTGCTTGGGCATGTTGGTTCCAACAGAAAGGTACTTTGGAACTAGTTAAAGCCGTCAAAGGAGCTACTGTTTTGGAAAAGGAATGGATAAATCTGCGATAGAAATTCGCAAAGCCCAAGAAAGACTGTAGTGACTTGACGTTATGTGGAATTGGCCAGTTCAAGACGGCCTTTACCTTGGAACGACTCATTCGAGCACCTAGATTGGTAATGTCGTAACCCAGGAATTCCACTTCCTGTGAATGAAAGACACATTTTTCGGCTTTCACATAAAGATGGTTCTCCCTAAGTCTTTGTAGGACTGTAGAAACATGTCTGACGTGTTCCGATAAAGATGATGAGTAGATCAAAATGTCGTCCAGATAGACAACCACAAATCGGTCCATTATGTCTCTGAATATGTCATTCATGAAGAATTGAAATGTGGCGGGAGCATTGCACAGACCAAAAGGCATCACCAGATATTCGTAAAGACCATACCGTGTCTTAAAAGCGGTCTTCCATTCGTCGCCTTCACGAATGCGAACCAAATTGTATGCACCTCGCAAGTCCAGTTTGGTGAAGTAACTGGAAGTGCCTAACTGATCCAACAGAACGTTTATTAGTGGTAAGGGGTATTGGTTTTTGATGGTGATATCATTAAGTGCCCTGTAATCAATGCATGGTCTGAGGTCTCCCTCTTTCTTAGGAACAAAGAATAGAGGAGATGCAGCAGGAGATTGTGAGGGCCGTATAAAGCCCGTTGCTAGCGCTTTGTCAATGTATTCTTTTAACACGACATCTTCTTTAGGTGTTAAAGAATAAACACGGCCTGTAGGAATTTTGGCACCAGGAATCAATTCGATAGGACAGTCGTACTGTCGATGAGGAGGTAATCGTTCTGCCTGGCCTTTATCAAAGACATCAGCATTATCAGCGTATTCGCATGGTATTATATTGTCGCATCGATGTACAACGCTGATAGTAGAATCCTCCACCATAGAGGCCAATATGTGTTGTTTATTTGACACCTCCTGACTGGTAAAGCAATGTTCATTGCAATGAGTCGAAGGATATTGGAGCGATCCCGAAACCCAGTCAACAGCAGGATTGTGAAGGGTTAACCATGCAAGACCAAGTATGATCTCGTACTGCGGAGCAGCAATAACATCGAAGATGATTTCTTCTGAATGGTTATTAGATAACGTCATCTGAACCGGTACCGTCTCCTGGGTTACCATACCAGAAACTAAAACAGATCCGTCCACGGTGTTCACCGTTTCAGGTCTTTTTTTGTTTACAAGGGGTATGGAATGGTTCTTGGCATAGGTGATGTCTATATAATTGCTGGTGGCTCCAGAATCAACCATGGCCTTGGAAACCACTTCTCGCTCATCACAATGTAACGTCACCTGAACTATTACAGGTGCATGTTTAGGAATGGTACTGGAGTCCGATGAAACACTCGACATAGGGACTCCTGCTAATGTCGAGTTTTGGCGTTTCCCGCACGCTTGACGGGTTTTTTAGGACATGTTGCCAATAAATGCTCGGAAGAACCACAGTACATACATAAGTGGTTTTTTCTTCGGTTCTCCCGTTCTGCATTGGACAATCGGCCTCTCACGGCGCCTATTTGCATGGGTTCAGGGTCGTTAGAGACGACTGCTGGTGTCTCTGACCGCCCCGAGACTGGCATGAAGGGCTTTTTCTCTCCCTTTCGAGCATTCCTTCGGGCGTCGATTTGTAGAACCAAATCGAGCAGCTCTGGGAAACCCGTAGGAACCACAGGAACAGTAGATAAGGCGTCTTTTAGTTCTTCAGAAAGACCCTTGTAAAAAACAGCCGTTTTCTTGCTGTCAGGCCATTGGGTTTCCGCCGTCAGTTGATTGAACCGGGCAACGTAAGACATAAGGGGTTGGCTGCCCTGTTGTAGGTTAAGCAACTCTAGATCTGTGGCTTGAGTAGAGTAACGCATGTCAAAGACTTTACTCATAGCAGTCAAAAGATCGTCACAATCGTACAACAAAGGGCTATTAGTTTCCAACAAAGGGTTAGCCCAAGCAGCGGCTGTGCCCCCTAAATGGGAAAGCACGAAGGCTGCTTTTGTGGTTAGATCAGGAAAAGATGTAGGACGGCAAAGAAAATGGAGTCGGCACTGATTTACAAAGGTTCTGTAGGTTTTGGGATCACCCGTGAACCTTTCCGGAGGGGCCAAGGGAAACTGAGTGGGCATAACCACATTAATAGTTTCCTGTGGGGGTGCCGTAGTCCCAGATCCAGATGCAGTAGCCATCGGCGCCTGTGCTCCCTGAGGACTACCATGTAGGGCGTCTTGCATAACGTCCATACGGTGCCGTAACATGTCCTGTGCAGTAACCATTTCGTTTCTCAAATCGTTGATCAACTGTGTCAAAACAGTTAACGGATCCGTACCCTCCATGGCTTCTGATTCTGTCAGAAATGTACCAAAGTATCAACTGAAAAGGATACAATACTCAAAAGGATACAGGAGGTAGGGTCTTCCGGATCCCTGTTCACCCGACTTGATAGTCGTGAAGTCAACAAAGACCTTCCAAATGATACAACCCTCTGGCTGATAAAACAGGCAGAGCGATGGATCACTGGAAAGGGCGTGGGTAAGGTATAGTAATCCAGCCTAGGACAAATTAAAGTATCATGAATAACTGCTCCAACCTGAGTATGATGAATTAGATAATGACAGGAATGATCACACTGACCTGTATCTCTGGGTAGAACAATCCAGAAGTCTCTTGATGGATTTGAAATGAAGAACAAAACGACAGGGAAGGGAAAATTAGTAAGGGAGACTTATCCCGAACGGAACGAGGCTCACGCTAGATACGGGTTGAATTCACCACAGGATAGCGTCCAAAGTTCAGTTCAAAGTCACTTCCAATGATCCTTGAAAGGCTTCCTTCCCAGTTTAGGGATCAATCCGTCTGTTAATTCCACAGATGCAAGAGTTAGAAGAAAATAGCGTTTGAAGACAACGTGAGCGTGTGGATTTACACGCGGGCAGGATTCGCGGAGCCTGGGCCAGCCGCGTGTGAAGACAACGTGCGCGTGTGGATTTACACGCGGGCAGGATTCGCGCAGCCTTGGCCAGCCGCACTTGAAGACGAAGAGCGCGTGTGGATTCTACACGTGGGCAGGATTCACGCAGCCTTGGCCAGCCGCACTTGAAGACAAAGAGCGCGTGTGGATTTTACACTCGAGCAGGATTCACGCAGCCTTGGCCAGCCGCGTTTGAAGACAAAGAGCGCGTGTGGATTTTACACGCGAGCAGGATTCACGCAGCCTTGGCCAGCCGCGTTTGAAGACAAAGAGCGCCTGTGGATTTTACACGCGAGCAGGATTCACGCAGCCTTGGCCAGCCGCGTGTGAAGACAAAGAGCGCGTGTGGATTTTACACGCGAGCAGGATTCACGCAGCCTTGGCCAGCCGCGTTTGAAGACAAAGAGCGCGTGTGGATTTTACACGCGAGCAGGATTCACGCAGCCTTGGCCAGCCGCGTGTGAAGACAAAGAGCGCGTGTGGATATTCACGCGAAGGGATAGCTCCAGGAATCAGCGTGTGGCGGAACACACGCTATCGAAGGCCCAAAAGTAGCTGTAGGATTATGCCAGGATGTAGATCAGAGGTTCAGCTACACAACGCCAATAGAGACGATCAGAAGCAGCGAGTGAAGTTTCTACGCTGCTTAAATACGTAATACCGTAGTTCACGTGACGAAGCAAAAGTCACGTGAAGTTAGCGACGTGAAAAGTGTAAACGTCGTTTTCCCGGTAACGTATCGAATAGCCTCCATTTGGAGTAGAACGGTCTCGCTGTCCTACGAGCGTAGCGTCCAGCATGCATGACACTTAGCCTTGGGGATTGTTTCTCATAGTACTCAATGTTGGTTATCGACGGCAGAGTTCTGTTTTGTGTTGACATCAACTATAGCAGTTTTGAGGGGCTGACACCGTTTGGGGGATAACTGATTCTCTATATCTCGTCGGGTCTTAGGCTTCGGCATGAAGAAAGTATCAGTGGCAGCCTTTGCCTCCACCTAATCTCCTCCACTTACTGCTGCGGCTAACACCCATCTTGACACAGCCCTTTCCAACGATCACCTTTCCATCTCTTAAAGTCTTGACATTCTTGTCCTTGTCATGAGGATCTGCCTGATGCCTGACAAAATGTGCAATTCTTGGTACAACTCAAACCTGGCCGCCCTGAAACACAATTGCAGAGCAGCTGAATGGAAATGGGGAGCTTCAGGTTCACCCCCTGCCGCCTACTTCAAAGGCAATATAGACAGTATATCCTCTCTAAAAAAAAGTGTCTTCATTCAAGTCCACATCTCTGTGGCATCTAACAAAATGGGACAACTATTTTAAATCTGCAAGGAGCTGGCCAATCCTACTGCTGTGTCTTCCTCTACCACAAACACCCATGCCCTCTGCTCGGCCCTGACCACGCATTTCATCACAAAAGCTCAGGACATCCTGTCCTCACTCTCATCTGCTCCCTCCCTCTCTCTACCTCTCTCAGGCCCTCGGTCTATGAAAGTCTCATCCAAACAGGTGTCTTTCTGCCCGCCAGATCCATTAAGGACAACATTGACTCTCTCACTCCAGCCTTGACAGTTCTCTGCAACCACTCCTTTGCAACTGGAGTTTCCCCTCTCCTCTCAAGCATTTCCTTGTGCACCCCCTGCTCAAAAATTCTTCTGCCAACCTTTCTAACCTGCCAAACTATCACCCAATTTATATTGCTTCTTTCCTGACCAAATTCCAGGAGACATTATTGGGCCTTATTATGAGTTTGCCGGTATAGTAACAGCGGTACCGGTAAGCTTGCCAGTACTGTTGTTACCGTACCAGCAAACTACGAGTTCTGCTCCCAGGTGCCTTTGCAGCCACCAGGTCTGACCTGGTGGCCATACAGAACATGCAGAATGAGGAAGAACACTCAAAGATGTGCACGTGCTGAAGGACGTTCACGGCCAAGCAAACGCACGCCCATCGCCATGCAAATACAACCTTATTCATGGATTTGAAATGGGAACCTTGGGTTGCAAATAAGTACACACAAATCCCGGAACCCATACGCTACATGATAGCAGGCATAAACATCAACGTACATAGGAACAAATGTGTATAGAACACGCAATACACACCAAATGAACGTCTGCAGCCACAATGAATTCAGCAGTATTTGGAGCTATTGTGCATGGACAATACAGGAGGAGGAGGAGGATGCCCAGGGCCTGAATCTTCACAACACGTACTACACTTTTTGGGATGTCAGTTGATCAGGTCTATGCCCAGTATAGGTACACCCCATATAAACCTAGACCTTGTCAGGGAGTGGGAAGATGGCCTAACATTACCCACCACCTGCTCCCAGACGCTTACCCCACTAGAAAAAGTGCTGCCTGGACTCCATTTCCTTGCCATTGGGTCCTTCCATCAAAGGCTTCTATCGATTTAGCATAGAAACCATTTTCCCTTTTTGTTCTATTGAGGAATTCAAGTGATCTTCTCCTCTTCAAATGGGCATCTGCTCTTGGAAACTCTCCGATATTCAGGTCACTTTGAGGAATCACTAATGATGGAGCATGAATAAGCACTATAGAACACATCCCTATCCAGTCCTCGGACAGTTTCATGTAGGCTCTGGACCCACAAGCCCAGTTGTAGTCCATTAGAACTAATGTCCCATTCTTCATGCCTGGTACATCAAAAATTTAGCCACATGGTGATTTTCTCAAACTTTCCGCATGCCATTATTTCTGAAACACAATGATGCATTTGATAGGGCTACTATCTACAATGGTGCTCCCTTATCGTCAACCCATGTCAACAACTTCACAATTTCTGACCAATGATTCTTGCATTCATTCTCTAAAGTATCTATAACTGGTTCATAATGCCCAGTTAATGCTGTTACTTTTCACATGATCAGGCCTTCAGCCCATCCTTCTGGAGTCAGTACTGTTCCTTTGATTTGCAATTGACCTCTCTCTAGCATCTCCGTATTTCCTCTTTATTTTTTCCTTGACAATCTAGCATCTTGTTTTCCTCCATCCAAATTTCTGCTCCACTCATTCCAGGCTGTTCATATCTGATCAGTAGATCCTTTGTTTCTGACTTCCTACTTGTCTTCAAAGCCTGCACATAGTTATCTTCTTTTCAAGATGTCTTTCCAGTTACCCATATCAGGGATGCTGTCCTGCCTTGAAACTGTCCTCTTGTCTGGCAACTGTGAGTGTGAGATGCGTCAGACAATGAACTGTTTTCACTGATACTTCTGTAGCTATGAATATCTTAGAGGTTCCGATAGCATAAGGTATGATTGCACAGACATAGCAACTCCGCTTAGATGTTCTCTTGTCCACCTTATTACGCAAGTGTGCTGTCTAGACATGTGTTGATCCCATTATCATCTTGCTCTGCACTTCTCCTGTGTCTTCCCCTTAAAATGTTTGCAGCCCATGGAATAAGCTCTAATGCAGCTCTATGCTGGGGAGGCAACAGAAGGGACCTTGGCTCTTTGGTAACAGGCAAATCTACAAGAGTTCCTGGAGTGTGGAGAATCAAAAGAACTTCTGCTTTTTCTGGATCAAACATATAGAAAAGGTGATTCATAAGAATCAGAAAGACACATGACATAACTGTGCATATGTACATCGTGAACCAACATAATAATCCCCACCATTTTTACCACTCTGGAAATTCTTGAGTTTGCTCATTCTCTGATATCATGTTATCCTCAACATTTCTTATTTTTGCTGCAATTTGAGGAGAGAAAAACACTTTACTCAGGTAACTGTGATAGGTTTGGCAACAGCAGTAGTTCCTCTACTATTTCCACAAGCAGCCTTCTAATCACAGGGCAATTCTTAGAATCCTGCTAAAAAGTGTGGGCAGGATAAGCTTGAAGAATAAACCCAAAAATAGCAAGCACGATACGATGCACATTAACCATAAACTCAGCCAAACAAATATTCAGTGACAAACGAATCAGGGTACTGTTCACGTTTCCAATTCTTAAACATATGTTGTCATTTAAGTATAATCACGATATATCAGCATTTCTCTAAAATTCATTTTCAAAGATTCCTGTGGCTCAAGCAAAAAGGTCATACTCCTGCTATAATATCTATAACGAGTGTTCAAGACACAGTCCAAATGCAAATCTACATTCAATAATCTGCTGGTTTATCGTTCTTTTTCTTTGTCATCGATTGAGTCTGCACATGCTGAAATTCTTCTTCTTGTCTTGTTTCTGTATCGATGGCTGGGGGTGCTGCAGTCTCACCAGAATAGGCCTTTACGTCGTTCAGGTGAATCCAAGCTCGTCTGCCTTGAACTTACACTGCTGAGGGAATAATTTTCTCTATTACATACGGTCCATCGAACCTTGGCTCATGCCACTTCCCAGTGAAGTGTTTTATTAACACAGTGTTGCCAGCAAAGAGCTTAGGCACCGACAATAGTTCTGAAGATTCGGTTGCTGAATGGTTTTCATCTTGTTCTGAGACCGACCCCCCTGTCACTTGAGTTGATCTGAAATGACAGAGATACTAGCGGTCATAAATGTCAAATATTAATTCAATTCATTTCCTAACATTTTTGCTGAACTCTGGCCATCACTTCTACTCGTCAATGGAGGAGTTAAAGGTGTTATCATTCTTCTATCTATCACTAGTGCGTGGGGTGAAGGTGAAGATCCAAACCAGGCTGACTCCTTAGGGCATATAAAGCTAAGGGCAGGCAATATAGCCGTCCCTTCTTCAGTGTTATCTTGAGTTTGCATTCCTTACCTTAAGGAGGCCATTGAGTCTCTCACATTTCCCATTTTCATGTGCTTAATGATCAACAATAAACCTATTTGTTCAAATACTTCATTGACAAAATGTGGCCCATTATCGGATCTCAGCACTTTACACACTTCCCATCTTGGAAAGACTTCTCGTACTTAAAACATTGCTGCTCAAGTGGCATCAGGATGTGTACAAGGACCTGCTTCGAAGCACCTAGAGAAGGGACACACTACCACTAATAAATACCTGTATCCATTACAAACCTGCAGCATATCAACATAATCAATATGGAAATGCTGAAAAGGACCATTCGGTCAAGGTATTACTGGCAGTGTATGCCCAGCGGTAAACTTTTGACATGTGATGCAATTTAATACTTAAAATCCAAAGTGTTCTAACAGGTTTGGTACAAACCAGTCTTATGCAATTGTTGCAGCAAGACTCTCCCTAGTTATATGCGCAGGGTAGTGCAGCTGTTCATGCGCTACCTTTAACAAAGCTACTGGCATCACTGGCTTTCCAGTGCTGTTCTTTCGCCATAATTCCTCAGTGGGGGATAAAGAACACCCCCTTCCTTACCACAATTGCTGCTCTTCCTGCGGTGCATTTTCTTGAATATCCATCATTTGATTTCACTGTAAATGATTAAATCCTTCTTTCACTATCATGATCATGACAATGTTTTCTTTAATATCTATCTGGAGTATTAAAACTTGAAATATCTGGTTAAAATGCAACCCTTTTGGCTTCTGCATCTACAGTTTCATTCCCGCAAGAAATAATATCAGTTTGCTTAGTATGCGCTGCACATTTAACTATCGCTATGGCTACTGGCAGCTGTAGTGCCTTAATAAGCCTGTCCAATAAGGATGCAGGTTGCACTGGATTGCCATCCGCTCAGAGATAGCCCCTCCTTTTCCAATGTGTTAGCCTTGCGTGTACATTTGATGTCACATAGGCTTAGTCACTGTACACCGTCACTCCCTGTCTTGCATGATTCTAGAGCGCGACAATAAGTGCTACCAATTCTGCCTCTTGTGGCGAAAAGTGAGACGGTAGTCTTGCACTTGCTACAAATTTTAACTTGCCATTTGCTCTGTGTCTCACTAGAACTGTGCCAGGATGCTTTTCTCCACTTGTTTGATATATTTTTGAAGAACCATCAATAAAGCTAATTTCCCCCTCGGACAGTGCATTCTCTTTTATGCGCGATTTATCATCATAAAACTCTAGATGATTTGCACAGTCATGCACATGCTCACTCTCTGTCACTGGCTCAGCTACAAATGTTGCAGGGTTCCCTATTTTACATCTGACAAATTTAATCGCTGGGTTTGAGATCATCACTTAGTTTGCCACCTTTTATGGGATGTCATTGTACCCTTACGTTTCTCTAATATGGAAAACAAATCATGTTCTACAAAATGTACATAGAGCAACCCATTGCAATACTTGTGGATTTCTGATTTGCGAATGTGGCAGCTGCCAGTGATTGCTTGGAAGGAAAGTGTCCTTTCATAACTGGATCCAGAATCCCACTGTAATATGCTAGTGGCTTATATCCCAATGTGGTCCCCTGTGTAAGCACTGCAGTCATGACTGTCCCATTTATGTGTGAAAATAAGAGAAACTCCTCTGTATAATTAGGAATTCCTAATACAGGAGCTGCACAAATTGCTTTCTTTAACTCTTCAAACCTTCCCTCCATTTCCTCTGTCCATTCTACGTTTTCCTTGTTCACCTGTGCTTTCTTTAGAGCCTGCAAAAGGAGTCTTATGTACGAACTATAGTCAAACACCCAGTCTCTCACATATTTACATAGTCCCAAGAACTATTGCATCTGCTTTACCGTGTGTTTTGCAGTCTTCATAATCACCTTAGCTCTTTCAGGCATTACCCTCTTTCCTTCATGTGAGATCAATGGGCCTATGTACAACATCTCTTCTTGACAATACTGTAACTTCTCCTTGTGTACATTATATTCCTTGTGTGCTAGGATAGTCAACTGACTCGAGTTTTGCCTGCACTTACCTTCTTTGGTGCTACAAATTAAAATGTCATCTACTTACTGTATCACAGCAATATTCAAGTCAATATTGCCTAGGTCCATTTGTAGGACTCTGTTAAATATCGATGAGGACTCACAATACACTTGGGATAGGCTAGTGTGTTTCAGATGAGTCTAGCAGAACGTAAATGAAGTCAAGTCTTGTGAGTCTTGCTTCTACTGGGATACTGCATAGTATCGTCGCCAGATTAGGAACTAAAGGATACTCTGCCTCTACAATTTGGTTAATCTGTCTCATGTCTTGTATAAATCTCCACAACCCTACCTTTCATTTCTTCACAGGGTACAGTGCGGTTTTGCACGGTCAGTCTGATGGTACCAAGATACCTCATTCCATCAGTGTTGATATAGTCTTAAAAAAACTGTAATCTACATTGGGTACTGTCTTGCTCGAGGTAAAATCGCTCCGGGTTTCAACTTTATTTTAACATCCCCTATGCCCTTCAATAGGCCTATGTCATAAGACAATTGGCACTTTCTCCAAGTCTTCATCCAAAATTCTTGGCACTGCCACATTATCACCATTCGCTGCGGGATCTCCCTTTTCTCTATTCTAATCCAATATGTGATGCTCATGAAAAACACTGCTTCATCATCTGATAGATCATCTCTAAACATCATTGTCAGTGACGTGAGTCAACCTGCACCCTTCTTCAATGGCTATCACTGTTCTCCATGGTCTACCCTCATCATCCCTTCATTTAGCATTGCCATTTCCTCTCGTACTATGGCTGCATCTAACTCTAGGGGGATTGTCTGTCCCACCTCTTCGTCCATGGGAATCTGTGGTCTGAACAAATATTCATTGGGTATTCTCATAGTCTTTCCCACTATTCCAGGTAACCATGTCAACAGAATGCTCACCCCATAAAGAAAAACCTTGGTCTCCATTAGAACTCCTCGCAGAGCTATTTGTCCTGTAAATGCCAATATAAATGCACCCACGTTCATGTAATCTATCCCAGAGTGGAACACACTATCCCATTGTCAGTAAAAAAAAACATCTTCATTTAAGGTTTTGCATTCAAATCTCTTCCCAAAATGTTAACTGGTGTCTGCTGTGAACACAATAATGGAACAGACATGTCACACTCTCCTATACAGACTGATAAGTCATCAGTAAACAGAACTCGACTCGTAGCTCCAGAGAACCCTTGAGCATTCATGGCAATTACTAACATTGGATATTTTCGCTCTCGTATACATGAATGAGTAATCCCAGTGTCTACTAAAAACAAAAAGATGTGCCTCCTATAGTCACATCAACCCTTGGTTCCTCTTGGGAGTCTGGTGTCACTAATAGTACTGAACACATCAAGTAGCCCTGTGAGCTGTTCTATTGTGGATGCATATGCACCCCTGTACCCATGAAAAGATGCCCTCCCACCACAGTGGCACCCACTATTGTAGGTGTCAATAATTGTCCCGTGTTTGCATTCTGCTGTTTCTGCATAGGGGTGTGCTGCGATTGCCATTGCAGTGGATTCATCTGTGCTTGCTGTGGTTGCTGTGCCTGTTGCATTTGTGGCGTTTGTGCCTGATACACCGTCTGATCTTGGGGGTACCCTTCCCTAGCTTGTGAGCTACATGCTGGAGGATAAGCTGCCCCTCCTCCTCTTGAGAATTCACCATTCTGCACATAGCCTAGGATTCCGCATACGCGCGCATTGTAGCCTGTCGTCCCACATGTCCAACATATAGGAGGAGCCCATTTGACTAGTCCCTTTTGGTTGAACCCTTCTTGTGCATTCTTATTCCCATTCTGTGCATTTTGAAACCCACCTTGATTATTTGGGAATCCACCCCTTCGTCTATACCCCATGCCTCTGCCTCTTGGTACAAACCCATTTCCTCCTTGGTCCATCGGATGCTGATTATTCACCTGCATTGGAACCATTGCTTGCGGTACTCCCAGCCCTTCTCTGCTTGTCAATACTGCCCCTTCTATGGCATATTTTGACAATTTCTTCTGAGCTAGTTTAGCTTCCTCAAGTTTCCTAACCTCTTCTCTCTTCTTGTTTTTCTCCTGCAACAGCCGACAGTGATGCACTATTTCAGCTGTATTTCTGCCAATGGATTTGCTTCCATCCCCACTTGCTTTTTCATTCGCCTCTGTACTTGCTCGGGCAACCCCTGACATAAAATGTGGTAAAATAATGGCACCGTTTTTTTCCCACTGCTCCCTGGTTTCAAGAGTCCAATGCTCTTGAATGTCCTGAATGTAAGCAAGAGGATCCTCGTCTTCTTTCATCTTACGTGTCATGATTGCACAATGTTCGATGTGTCAGGATACTGTACCCAGAGAGCCCTCCAGACATCTGCTCTAAAATTATTGAATGGCGCTCCATTGTTTGCTGTGTTCTATGCTGTCACACTCGAATAACCAGCTTTCTTCCATATGTCATCAGCTCTTTCCCCAAGAATGGCAGCTAGGAGACCCTTAGTGGCCCTATTGCCAAGGTATTTCCTCCTGTCATTTGTTCTAACTTATAAATACATTTTCCCACACCTGCTGTTAAACTGGGGAGTTTACACCTTAAATTATGCATATCCATCTGCAGCCATGGATATATACTGTTGTCTGCCTCCTCCTTTTTCCAATATTGGAAACTGTGTAAACTCTAAACCACAATCAGCTGCCATCATCTGCATATTCATAGTAAGGACAATGGATCCTGACCACCTCCTCCCTGGCTCACCCTACTCACATATGACAGTGATTCTCTCTACTCACTATACAATCATCCTTTGGGATGCTCTGGAAATGCCATGGGATCTGGTGTTCTACCCTTTGGTTGCTCTAGATAAGACCATCTTATTTCCTTGACTGCATGCAGGCTTCCCTCTGGGGCACATGCACCTCCACCCTTTTCTCCATGGAAGGCTTCCCTTTCCTCGTCTGAGATATCTAGTCACCAACTAATGTGACTCTTGTCTACTTCACCCTTGTCTAAGGTCAGTCTGCTTCAGGATAAGGCTCTATACTCGAGGCTAAATGGATTTTCTTCTTCACCTTGTGATTGAAAGACCAACGTGTAATCTCCCTTCCCTGAGTTTCCTGATTTACTACCTTCCCTTAATTCTTGATAGTCTTTATCGATTCTATCTCTGATGCTTCCTATGTCGAAATTCTCTTCTAAGGCTACTCTGGATGGCCCTGACATTGCTCTGTGTAACAGGAGGACCTCCTCTATACTTCCCCATGTTATTGTTATACTTGGTTCCATTAGCTCCATTTGAATGTGATCAATATCGCCCTCCCAATGTCTTCTCTTCACTATCTTGCCTAACATCTAACTCTTTCTTCTTCCTGTCTTATCTCCTCTCTCCTTGCCCATACTTTCCTTTCTTCCTCTTATCTTCATCTTT